>NC_089874.1:107027500-108312500 GCF_040182565.1 Anser cygnoides | reverse complement strand
CACAAACATAGATTTTTAAATTCAAAGCTGCAAAGGATAATCTTATAATTCATAAACTTTAAGCAAACTGTAATTTTGGAATTTTTAATCTGGGGATGAATGGGGACCTTCCCTGGAAGAGAAAAGTCTGGTTACTTCCTTCTTCTTTAGCAAAAGAGATGGGAAAGTTCACAAAATCTATCCATCACACTATGGGCTACACATTGAGTTTTTCCTAAGATGTTTAAGTTTATTCCTGCAACTAAATCACAACAGAGCAACCCCAATAGATAAACATTAAGAAGGAATTTCACAATGGAATACAAATATCCCTTTTGAAATTGATTTGCATTGGAGTTTTCTCCCACTTGGGATCTGATTAATGTATCATATAGACCATTATATTTAAAGTTATATAATGGTTCAAGAGTACAGGAAACTGTATTTGTGTACTGTTGTAGGAAGAAAACAGTTTGTCTTGATTTCCAGGGTGGATATGTGTGGTAGAGAAGGAGGTATTAGATTATTGCTAGAAGAATTTCTAGGTCATAGTGAAAGAAAATGAGCTCCAGTAGCAGCCAGCTACAGTAACCAGGAACCTACAGTATGTTATGTGGGGAATTGCTTATACTTTGACATTTATCCAGTGTATAGAAATTCTCCCTGCCAGGTTCTCAAGCCTCGGCCAATAATCCCTTACACAACAAAACAAAAAAATGCTTCTCCATGTGTGTAGCCAGGAGACTTTGGCACTTTGATGGATCAGAGGGTTTTTTCTGATAGCAACCCAAAGATACTTACAGTCTGACAAGGTCATCTTTAAGTCCTCTCACTGGTAGAAAGGAATTAAGGGAGACTTTCAACAACTGTTTTGAAAATTGATTATTAAATATTTTTCCAGATAGAAAGTTAGACAGAGATGGGAAAGCAATAAGAGGTCAAGACACTTTTGCATCTATGTTGTATTATTATCAAAGGTTTGAACTAGGAAGCAGAGATCGATTTCTGCCTCTGAGAGAAAAAGATATAGAAGAACACTGATTTTGTTGTATTACATTTATATCCATTACTTTAAAAAAGTCCCCAGCAAACTAAATTCAAAATGGGACTGGGAATTAGAAGATATTTTCTTAATTTTCTTTAAAAAAAAAAAAAAGTAATTTCACATTACCCCATTACCTCCATCACCCCCCAGAATGGTATCAAAGAGCAAGGAACTATCACAGTACAATATTGGCTAACTCACTGAACAAAAAAAAATCTAAAGCCAGTTTGATTTCACCAGCCTTCTATTACCACATTCACACAAGTCAAATATATGTTGAGGGGACCAGAACTTTCATCTGCATCATCTCGCCATCACTGGCTACCCACTCCTTCGTGAATTACTTCAGTCTCAACTTGCTAAGCTTCCCGGTGCTGATGAATAGAATAGAATAGAATAGAATAGAATAGAATAGAATAGAATAGAATAGAATAGAATAGAATAGAATAGAATAGAATATAGAATCAATGTATTTCACCACAAAATATCGTAGAAACACAATGGTGTTAATATGAGAGATGAGGAAAAAGAATTTGTGCTGCATTACACAAGGTCTTGGGACCTCTACTCACACACTGGGACAAGATTTTGAAGCTCTTATTTGGTTTGTCCTAATTCTACTTTGTGAAAATGAGGTGAGCATTGCAGTAGTCTGCAATGCCTCTTTCCTTGTATGACCACGCTGTAAAGTGTTTTCTTTCTCTATTCCATAATACCATTTTGACTTTCAGTCTCTGTGTTTCACAAACATGATCCCTAAGGGACCATGAAAATGTTCAAAGTGGGTCACAGACTGCTGTGGGGTGAGAACAGGCTGTATTAATTGTCTGCAGTGGGGAAACTGAGTTGCTACCAGCAATTAAAGGAGGCTAATAGTTCTTTGGCTGGTGTAAACACTTGTAGCCAGTAATTACAGCTATTGCATATTCCCCAGACCTGAAGAAATTGAACTGCTGCCATTTTGTCTGAGAAGCAGTAACTGACAGCTTAATTGACTTTTTTAGATGGTGAAAGGGAATTCACTCTGCATGCTAACAGTAAAGTTACTAATTGTAAATCAACGTCATTTTAATCATATAGAAGTCCTGAAAAAGAAGCATATGCAGCGTGGGTTGAAAACCAGGGATCTCATACTCAAAAAATTTTCAGCAAGACTAGTGGAAAAGAACTTCTTTTCAAACATTTGAGAGACATAGCTCTGCCATAAAACCTAGCACACAAATAAGGAGGGTGATCAGGGCAGAGAAGGAGTGAATGAAGGGTAAGAATTTTGGACTTAGTAGATATAGATGAGATATATTAACAGAATGGAGGAAGAAGGAAAAAAAAATATGATTCTCTTTCATTGCTACTTCCTTCCTGCTTCAATTCTGTTTCCTAACTATGCCAATATGTTTGTAAATGTATCTAAAAATCCAGCAAAGAAATATCAAGTAATTATTTCCCATTGCCTAAGTAATTCAGTAAAACCCTGCACAAGCCCTTGTCAGTCCAGCTTCACAAGGAGCTTTCCTCTGCTTTACACTGGTTCCCGTTCTTGTGACGTGAGTTTCGGCGCATTCTTCCCTTTCTCTGACCCTTTGCTATTGTTGGCTGAGCTGATGGGCTGAGAGGAGACATCAGCAGGGGAGCATAGGGACATGGGGGAAAGGCAGCTCTCGGATATCTTCAATCCCTACCCTGAGGAAGGAGATAAACTAAGCTGAGAAAACACAGGTGAAGAAAGTTGAGGTCTCCAAGCTCTTAAAGAGCTCTGTTCTGTTTGTGTGCAGAAGGAACACCATGTCCACAATAGGGGATGCGGAACGGAAACAGCTGAAGCAAACCTGTGGATACAAGGAAGGTGGGAGGCACTCATTGTTCATATCTCCCACTCTCCAAACATGCCCATCTACGTGCTTCCTCTCCACACAAGCCCCAAATCTTTCTTTTGTATAACTAGCCCTACTCCCACAGGCAGGAACACTCCGTGTTGAGAAGATGAACAAAAGAAGAAGTATAGCCACAAACAGGATTTCACATTGCCATTCACAGCAGAGCACATTGCTGTCTTTGCCTCTCACCTGTTCTTTTATTCATGCAGGATTTGTCCCTGTACTCCCTCTGACCCAGTCATTCTGATTATACTGAAAATCAGAGTGAGAGCTGATGGTCACCTGCCTTCGTGAAGGGATCTTGCTTAAAGGGAAAAGTCTACAGCTCCTTTAAAACAATAAAATATGAAATTATAATGAACATGTCCCCTCTGTGTCAAGTCTTTCCCTGTCAGAGCCCAGGGACCACGCAGCAGGATATTAAGGAACAGAAAATTCCACTTCAGGTGACCCTAGAGGTTTTTGCAATAATACATATAACATCCAATAAAACTAACAAGAAAAGATACTTTATATTCATTCCCACTTCAGTGAACATATTTCTTTCTTTCCTATTCCTGCCTACAAAAGCCATGTAATAGGGAATTTATTGAAATAGTAGATCAGGTTTGGTCAGACAGCACAGCATTAATACAGCTGCAATATTAGCCACGTGGCTATTTTTAGTACACAATTTCCTTCACTTTAGCTTTGAATATCACGCATGTGAAATCTAAAAATCATATTCTGCTGACTGTGCCCTTGGAACAGCTAAGCTCATTTTGAGAGGCTTACATTTTGCCCAAAGACCCCTGACTTCCATACGATCTGTACTAATTAGTGCTGGCACTCACTATGAAGCCTTGATTTCAGATAGCATTAGGCATCTAATGAAGCTTGAAGTTGAGTACTCCGTATGCAAATGTAAACTCCACATGTTAAGTTGCGCACCATGACCATAAAAGATAAAGAAATACAGCTGGTTATTTCCCACTTCTTTAATACACAATACACAGCCAAGGTAGAAGTAGTGGCTCAGATATCTTGAAAGGTTTCTAAATTGTATGCTATCTACTCAAGGAAAGAAACCTGATTTTCAGTCATGATGTAGCCAGAGGTCTTTGACTACCGTAGGAAGTTTTTTTAGTCTAAGAAATATAGTTAGTTGGGAAGGCACAGCATAGCCAAAGACTCACAGCTGCCTTCCATATATCATGCAGAAGTCAACAGCCATCCTGGGAATGGAGGAAATCCCACAAGTTAAAAGCATAGTCAGAAAAGTACCTTGATATTAACAGTTAATTAAGAAGCAAATTATTAATGGATATGTGGGATTGGTAACCATCGTAATTTTTTTAACATTTCCTTCCTCTGCTACATTCAAAGTTTTCTATCTAAATGGTTTTCTAGTTTGTTTAATAAAGTGCCTTCTGAACTGCCAGATCGTCAACAGACCATCATTTCCATACCTCTAATGATAAGACTACGTGAGTTAAAAATGCGACATGATTTAATCAGGGTATATGATATAACAGGTCAGAAAAGGTGTTAGCAGTAACAAAATACTGATCACATTTTCCATTTTATTGAACACAGTAATGGCATCTCCGTCTTGCTCAGCATTATTAAAGATTGAGTCCTCTGATCTACTCCATTTTGTTGTGGCGAGAAGGGAATCTGGCTAGTGAACAGAGTGACTTTCAGGACGAACAAATTCCAAGTTGTTTATTTATTTTCACTAGCATTTATGTTCTTTAAAACAAATGGTGGCATGATAAGTCTTTCTTCCTTAATGGCAGCTGTGCCTAATGGAATCACCAAGACAGCAAATTTTATGGCTTCAAAATTAGACCACATAATTCTGGGACTGGTATCGGAATGTGCATTATTTCCTAGGTAATCTGATAAGATACATAAAAATTATCAGAGAAAATTAAAAAGACTAAAAGTAGAGGATAACAGGAAGGTCCAAACTTAACTTTCATACAAGAAACTGCAACTCACAGTGACTTCAGCAATGCAATACTTAAAAAAACTGCTGCAAAAAAGTTTCACATAGTACCTCAAATCTTGGAGTCAGGAAATTGATTTAATCTCAACTGAAGATTTCTTGTCACCAACAAGGAGAAACCTCACATACTAATATTTAATTTTGTCCTTAATTATGCATTAGGTTCCAGTGTAAGGACAGAACATTATCTACTGTATTTTTGTGAGCAGTGCTTGTATCTTCATCAGTACTTGAGGAGAGTCCTGAGGGGCACTCCATGAGGCTGTATCACCCAAGTAATCTTGTGATACAGCTCCTGAAGCTCCTGAAGCTTTTCTACTCCATATATTCAAACCACATACTTGATCTCAATGGATTGTACTACCAGTTTTGAGTAATCGGTCTGAATTTCATGGCATGCAAGCCAATGACAGTCACTAGAAAATGGTGATGTCCCTCACAAAGCTATGCAAGATTGTTAAAATATCTACATCAAAATTGTCAGGGAAAAAAAAAAAAAAAAAGGATATTTTGTTGCTGAAGATTTTTTCTTTATACTTACAGAAGAATTAAAGACGTGGAAGCACTCTTTCCTTTCTGTTTCTAGTATCAATATCTATTTTTTCCATTAGTGTCAGACTTGTTCTTCCCTCCCTCCTCCAGCATCAATTCCTGGCAATGGAATGAAAATAAGTCCTGCTTTGTAAAGGACTGTGAAGAAGTTCTGACCTATCAGTTTCCCTCTTCACTTGTGTTGCCATACTGTAGTCTCTTGAACTTCCAGAAAATTTGTCAGAATTAAAAACTACCATTACATTCTCAGACCAGAAAAAAAAAGAAAAAAAAAAGTCATATTGACAGCACAGGCCAAACCTATGACAGCACAGGCCAAACCTTTCTCTGCTACCAAACTTCTGCTGGTGAGTGACAATGGACCAGATTTCCAAACACATCTAGGCACCTAAAGGTACAAATGTTAATACTGCTTAAGCAGGATAGTGCTAGGACCTACTGAAATGAAGCAACTGAGCAGGATCCTACCTATGTAGTAAGATCTAAGTAGCACTGAAAATCTAAATATTTCCTAATTCTGTTCCAAATGTCCATTACATATTTTAAGGAAGTTTAAAAATGTTTGTTTTGTTGTTGTTGTTTTTTCACAATCTATAACATGAAGGACATTGTATCACTTCTAAAAGCCACTGGCCCTTGGATAGTTTGAACCATGTCTCCCACTGAAATATTCTGGTTCAAACCAGTTAATTTTCGTTCCATTTAGTATTGGTACCCAGAAAAGATTACTACCACTCCCTCACGAGTCCTTTACTCTAATGTTTGCTAGTTTACCTGGTAGAAGGCTCTGTATTCTTAGGAGCTCCATGTGAGATTTCTCATGAATTGACATCTGAGAATCCTACGTGAGGGAGAAATCAGTGGAAAAACAAAAAGAATAAATATGAATAGAAACCAAGAACAAAGAAAATGTGAAGAGTTAAATATAGCTAAAAATGCTACTGCAGTTAGAACTAGATAAGGACCAGAGAAATGCCAAATGTTACAGAAAGAATCTGATTTATTTGCAGAGCAAACAGAGCTCTTCCGAACAAAACAATGAACAAAGGTAGGGCTTTTTAATATTGCACTACTGTATTTGTTTACTAATGTACTGTGAAGTGAAAAAGAAAAACCAGTTGTATCAATATGCCAAAAAGCATGAGGAATATTGCACAGTTTGGAAGAATGAGACTTCTGAGCCATGTCAATTTTATATGAGCACCCAGTGAGGAATTTACTTCAATGTGATTATAACAAATCTGAGACTGCTGAGCATGACACATAATTTTGGAGGAACTATAGATTATGTCATTCAAGACAAGATAGTAATGGAGATCAGAAAGCCCCTGCAGAAGAAAATACTGCTTAAAAAGATAATTCACATTTAAGAAACACGATAAGAACACGACAGACTCTAGAGCATAACTAGATGAGCCTGAAGTATTTTTAGTGAAAATAAAACGTTGTCTTACGGGCCACGGACAAAAAGGCACAGAGCCCTAGCAAAATGAAGAATCAGAGAAAAGTGACAGATCCATGGAGTAAACAATGGATTCTTCTAGGAGGAAGCAGCACTGGAGGATTTTATGGTCATAAAGGTCTCAGTGGTGTCTTCACTCGGGAAACAGCTCCTGTACTTGAACAGTGGAACACTTTTCTGCAAAAACCTGCAGAAAAGAGCAAGTTGTACTTGGAAGTGGGGAAAGAGACATGCATTCTATACAATGAAAATTACTATACAGCACTTTGCACAGAGATGACCAAACACTAATAAGGAAGATTATTCACTGGCACGAAACAGTGACAGCTACATCTAGTGACCAGAATATTAGCTTGAACGAAAGTAACTCCGAAATAGGGCATGATTTATGTAATAATTGAAGTTACAATAGCAAGTACACAGGCAGGTAAAACTCAAATCATATAGTTCTTACAAATCTTTCTTTACTCACAAGGTAAAGAAAAAAAAACAATAATATAAAGTATGCAACTGTTTCACAGAGTAGCTTCTCTGCTGCTGAAAATGTCAGACATTCAGTGTAAGATTAAACACTTCAAAAGTTGTCAGCTCAAAAGGTAGGTACTTCTAGATGTACTGAGAAATAGCTCACTATGCTAGTATAATAAATGTCTCAAGCTCAAATCTAGATTTTTCAGTAATCCCTACCTGAGAACACTCAGTTTATAGGAAAGGCTCAGGGAAAAAAAGAATAAGAAAAAAATAAAAATGAATAAAAAAATAAAAAGTACCTCTCTCAGTTGTCTTTTGAACAGCAAACCAGTTCAATCAACAATCTTTCAACCTGCATCACCTTTCTAAACTCAAGAATGATGTACGCTTTTATAAAGAGGTAATTTAACAATTTTTCAGCAGATTCTCTTTTATGCTCCCAGAGGAGACTGTAGCAAAGGACAAAGGGCAGCAACAAGCTGAAATGTTCTCTCCTACCAAGGCCCGTAAGTTACAGGTGTAAGGTGGCCCAGACTGATGGTACACCCCAGTCAACAAGGAGCTCAAGAACTGCTTGGGGTGGCAACACCACAAATTAAGAGGAAAGCTGCACAGCTCCACAGCAAAGGCTGAGGGAAGGAAACCGTGACAATAACTGAATGACAAGTGCCTTTCCAAGTGTGTTAGCTATGTCTAGAGTAAGATGGAGAGCCCTGCTTCAGTCATGGCGATGGACTGGCAGCCAGACCACCAATGGAAATGGTAGAGATACACATCAAGATTGGTGATGACAGGCCTCCAGCACAGAGGTATGCCCAAAGGTTTTCCACAGAGATGGTAGTTAAACTTGTGGCCACAGATGGGACTAGATTTTGTGCTGAGAAGAGAACTAACAACATGAGGGCAGGGGATGATGGAGATCCACAAAAACACCATGGGAATAATTTGGTCATGCATATGTTAGTACAAAACTGGAGACTGTTTTGCCTCTGCTTGGCTTCATTTATCTTTGACTCCTATCTTGCAACAGCAATTTTCTGTTCAGCAAGCAGATGCACTTCTGAGACATGCTGCTTTCTGACCTCACTCTGCGTGTACTCTATTTCCTTCCTCTTCATCTGCCTAAATTTACTCTCTGAAAACAAAGACATCTTTGTAGTAGACGAGGGGTCCATCTGTTCTAGAAGGCTGTTTTCACTGCTAGTTAGCACCAGATGTTTCCTAAGGAAGCATCCTCATGGTCAAAATGTTGAATATCTTCAGTGGATGTTCGAATGTACTGAATGGAAGAAATACCATCTATATATAATATAGGTCTTCGTTGCATGTTTTGTTACTATCCTTCCTTAGAGGTAGGACAATAGTATTTCACAGTGAATTGTACCACATTCTCTCACACCACACTTGCATGTTAAAATTTTGAAAGATTTCAGAGTGTGCTGTTTAATTTTTCTCCTCACAAGAAAATGAATATTTTTTGCTGAGTAAAGCACTACAGCAATTGTCTAGCACTGAGAAGCTACAACAGAATGATGAGTTCTCTAAATTCTTACAAACCTTAATGGTTTTCTTAGTCTTTCCAGAAAAGTCACAGAATTCATGGTCCTGAAGCTTTTCAGAACCCAAATTACTTGTCTTGCTCCTATGAAATTGTCACTGCTTTCATCAACAGTTTTGTCTTAAGAAGACAGAGAAGAATTTAACCTTAGTGGAACTTCCCATTTCATTGTCTAGAATTAAATAAAATGGGGACTCTTCTACAGCCACTTAGAAACAGGGTAAAGTCATGCCCATACAGATCAGACTGCAGGATATTTTTTTTTATATTATTTTTTTTTTAATGGGTAATCCAAAAGTAAAACTTTTGCATGAAGCACTTCTTCATTTTCTCTTTGCTCATTTCTAAATTTTATTTCCAATTGTTTAATCAGCCTGTTTCTGCCTTTTGAGACTCCCAAAAGCTTATTCCCTCAATCATAACACACATATGAACTGTCTTCTAAGCTGTACCTTTTTGCCAAATAACTGTTGAGGAGCTAATATAAAGTCCTTGTTTCATTCAAAGCAGGTTTTAAATTTTAGCAAAGGTTCTGAATTACATGGAAAATGTCTCTGAGTTTACTTCCTTTTCCAAATTAATCTTTTTTTTTTTTTTGTATAAAATATTTTTCCCTTTCAGAAAGCCTAAGAAATGACAGAACTAGTAAGTGAAGTCCAAAGAAGCAGAGATAGAGCACACATTGATTTTAAAAAAGGAGACAAGTCTTTCTTAATAATTTTATCAAGCTGTCATCTCAAAGTGGCCACCTCTGAGAAGCTGTCAGCTTCACCGGTATAAATGAAGTTGGAATAATGGAAGATTGCCAAACGTGGGCTGCTCCAAATGGCCATAAGCAACTGAAGCCATAACAAGTTCAAGGGCTAGTGGAGTGAGCTCCTAGAAGCATTCTGGGCATACCCCAAAGTTCTTCAAACTCTGAGGCTCTGTAGAAAATTGTAATAGTGTTGAATACCTGTACTGGTATACTGACTATAAAATTTGTTCTTGTACAAGCAACCAAAATGTGAGCCACTTCGAGTGGTTTTAACTGTTCTGTATATCCTATATTTATTTCTTATTTCTAGTTTGAATTATTCTACTTCCATCTTGCAGCTGATGGATCTTGTTACAGCATGGCCTGCTAGACTGAAGAGACAATTAAGTTTCTATTCCCCATATATTTAGCAAAATTTTCCCTTTAAATCTGTCCTTTTTAATAACTATTTTTCTTTCAGTGAGGAAGAACAGCTTGATATGCAGATTCATTTTAAACTTGCTATTAAAAGCATGTTTTCCGATTCTCTAATAATTCTTATTGTTTTCCTTGGGTACCAATGTCTTTCTTTGTACGTGGATATCAAAACCAGAGATAAAATGCCAGTTATGCTAAGGTAAAAGCCAAATGTAATAAAGCTTCCCAATTGCCACATTGTTCACCTGCCTGCACATCTGAAGATTACATTAATCCTTTCTTCACTGCAGTGCACCAGGAGCTGATTACTCACCACAAAACCCATTTTTGGCCCACTCTTACCACTGCTTCCATCTTCCTTCCATTTCCTTCTGTAAATATGCCAGAGTTCCTTGTTTCTAGATGTCTGACTTAACTGAATGCAGTAATCCAAATCACTTGGATCATTCATAATATGTCTTTGCTTTCACAGAGTGATGGCTTTTTTTTTTAGGTTTCCACTATTTCAACAGCTTTAAAAATACACTATTGGAACTTGAGGCTATAAATGACAGGGGTGGAGAGTGGTAGATCACTAACAGAAATAAGACAAAAGCATTGAGTCATCTGAAGGAAGGAAACAGAAAAGCTGGGAAATGTTAAAAAGAACAGAAGAATATCCTGAAACAATTGGAGAAATGGCCCCAAAGCAACAGGCAAGCTGGTTTACAAGTAGGAAGAACATGAGAAGTGTTAGGAAGCTTTATTCTCAGATAAATGAAAATGAAGTATATAACTACACATTTCTATAGGTGTTAAAAATGTACATTCAGGCGAGCAGTTTGATTATAGTGTACACTCATAGCCAGCATACACTAATAGACTGAATATTCATCTAAGTGTCTATGCACAAGTTTGCTATGTGCTTAAGTATCTGCTTAACTTTTTCAAATGCAGACCTGAAACAGCCTAATTTTTTGTCAATACTGTAACGACGAGATGATGCAGTGAAATACATACATGTTCAATATTTTGTGTTCATATATACAGCCACACAGCCATCCAAGACTGACTTCAAGAAAGTAAAACCTGTGTTGTGAATATAATAATTTATGTCACAAAATATTGAAAGCAGTCATTTTGCCAGAGTTTTATTGTTTTTGTTTTTGTTTTGTTTTTTTTTTTTTCCTTTTTGTCTTTTAACGTGCAGTAAAATTAGGCCATATACCTAAAACATGCTTGGAAGGGGTACTGTGTCACCATGGTCTTTATTTCCACATGTAAGGTGGTGTATTTTTTGTGGTTATGTGTGTAGTCTTAGCCCACACTTCTTCAACCAGTAAATATTTTCCAGATGTCTAATATTATGAGTAATTTAATGGAAAGCACGAAGTGAGGTCTTCATTTGTCAATGCGGAGAATCTCATCATTTTGCAAGACCTGAGGGTATTCTAGAATATCAAGAAGGGCCTATTAATAACATAAAGTGTGAATCAAAGTAATCCAAACAAAGTATCATACCAAAAATTAACAGCTAGTGCTAGTAGCTATGCACTAGAAGTTATGCAAATGCAATGTTTGAGACAAAAGATACCTGAAAACTTTAAAAATACATTCACAGTAATTTATAAGAACTCTAATTTGCAGAAAACTGAATATTCATCTGCTCACAGACAGGTCTTGGTTTTAGGTAACATTTTGTTTTACGGTATCTTCTTAGACTAAAAAAAAAGTTAATTGATAATTTTACACTGATTTGAAAATTTCCATAGAATGTATGTAACAGAATTACAATGATCAGAATGGGATTTTGCCACAGCACAGTTGTAATGTTTCTATTTTTGTGGATAGTCAAATGACCCATTACTGAGTCTTAACCCAGCAGCTTCAATGTTTGCTTAACATAGAAACTTCAAAAGTGAAATGAACTGTTCAGTTTGTTCAGAAGGAAATACTACCAGTTCCTGAATCTGCATTATAGAGTTTCTTCATTTTTTCTGACTTCTTGCAGCTACAAGGAAATTCCTTCCTTCTGTGTACTTGCCAAGCAAAGTAAACAGCGGGAGTTCTCATCAGATAAAATGACAGCTTCAGGTAGAACAGCTGTAGCCACCTTCAGGCACTTCCCAAAGCCCTAGAAATTATTAACTTCTCTTTTTGTATTCTTAAGAAACATATTAATCACTGTAACTAAAATCAGAGCACATAATTGTTGGGTTTTGGCATGGGTTAAAATTTTTCCCTCCAAAACATGCAACATTAAGTACTTACACTTACTATGGGTTTCAAATTCACACACTGCAAAAGAATTTTCTCATTGGAACTACATTTCCTACTTGCTGATTTGTTGGTACTTTAGAGGACTTTTGGGTTTTACCCTTCACTTACTATCATATTTTCTGAGTTGAATGCCATTTTTACAGAAAATAATTGATATAATCAGATTCCAGTGGTGGATGACTAAATTGCAAAACTTTTTACAAAAAAAAAGATTTTCCTGAGGTATTTAAGAATGAAAAAAGAAAGGTATTTAAGAATGAAAACCCTTTCCATGGACCAAGTATCGAGCAACTTATCTGTGAAATCTGTATAAAATTGTAAACACAGACTATGTATTAAAAGCTGTGAGGGAATGTTGACTACATCTTGGAAAAAGCGGATTTAAGAACATGGCACATGAGAGCTATTGCCCAGCTTTGATATTGTTCTCTAGCTCCTGGCCTACCCCTGCTTGTCCCTGAGGTTAACTTTAGACTTTCAGCTTGATTTACTCTAACACAAGCACTAACAAACTTCGAAATTTACTGCCTAAAAAGTCATAATGGAAAGGTGTTGTGAAAAATCAAAGTGCTTGTAAAGTAGAAAAGCTCTCCCCAGTTTAATGAAAACAAAGCAAGCAGTGTAGAAAATACATTTCTAAGCTACTTTTCTGCACCATCAGAAAAGCAGATCCGAATTACTCAGGGCGGCATGTGCTGTAGGAGCTCCTGAAGGCTGCCCCGAAGAGCCAGTAGCTGAACCAGAGCTCACACTGTGTTTAAACAACACTGCTCAACTTGGACGCTAGTTCTAACTCCTGATGTGAAATAATCCAGAAGCTGAGAAGCAACTGAGAAATAATTGAGGAACTGTTGAACTCTTGGGTAGGAAACATTTTTCCCATCACAGAGTTATGTTTTGCTGTTTGCCCATAGGATAGTGTTCCTTTTTTATTGCATGCTTACCCTGACTTCCTAGGCATGCATGCACACCAGCTCAGTTCTTCCTCCGGTGAAAGTCCTAGAAATGGAATATGCTCAAGTCATTTTTTCTCCTCCCAGCAACTCACTAAGGTTCAGGGTTTTTCCCACTGCCTTGTTAAAATGGGATGGGTTACAACATCCAGAAATAGTCCTTCTCTTCAGTGAAAAGTTCAGTTCTTACCAAATGTATCTTATCCTCATCCTTATGTCTAGCTCTCACTTCTGGACTGACTAGATAGACAACCAATTTTAAGGAAATGGATCAATAAGCAAAATTTAATGTATACCTTCCTAATACATCTCCATCTACAACTATTTTTGTTTCAAGTGTCTTTTTAGTGTCACAAGGAAATGAGATATCAAATGTCTAATGTGGAAAAAATATCTGCTTTCAAAGACAAGGAAAAAGATCATTTCAATAACAGTTTCTAAAAACATTGTTATTCATGTTTTAGTAAATAATGTAGTTTTTTAAAATATTTTCATTATTTTGCCATAACGATTTTTCATTAATTGTGTTACTTCCAATTAATTTAGTGTACTCTCAAGCCATGTCAATTCATAGACAAAATCCAAATTAACATAATAAAAGGATAACTGGTACAATTATTCTTAATGTTTTCATCAGTTTTCATCATTTCATCATAGTTTTCATCATTTGGTTGTCATAACTAAAGACACAACTTTAAAAAAATAAAAAATAAAATAAAAACATAGAGACAACTTTAAAAAAATAAAAAATAAAAAAATAAACACAGAAAGATGGAGAAAGCCACAGAGATAATGCCCCAGAAAATTCTTCCTACTCTGAGTGAAAAACCACTTCCATCATGGATCACAATGTACAGGAGTAAGGCCTATGTAAAAGGAAGAAGAGATACTTCACAACCTCAAGAATTTCCTGCGCAATTTCTGGCACAGGTCCTAGTCCAAATGAAAAAAAAATAAAAGTCAATGGGGTCAAGAGCACCCTTCTTATCTCTTTGTCTAGCAGAAACATCTGAGTCTTTCTTGGCACTTTAGTGCATTGCCGTAACACAGAAGCAAGTTCAGCAGAAATGGGAAGAGCCCTTATGTAAATGGTAGCTCATATGGATTGCCAATCACTTTTAATTGGATTCATGAGTAAAGATTTTAATAACATGCCAACTATAACACCATAAAAATAATTGAGCATGATTCAGAAGTAGCTTTCTTTTAAAAGAAAAAAAAAATGAAGTAAAGTTTAATTGCTTCTATATATGCTTGCTGCTCTCCATATACACATAAACACACACCTGTATACATATATAGAGAGCATTTATATGAAAGTAAGCATGTATATGGGTTTTTAATGATATTTATTCAATTTACAAGCTTTTTTTAGTTGGATTTTTTAAAGACTTTTATATTTGATTTCATGCTACATTTTCTCTTATCAAATTGATTCATTCTGGCATGTTTATTCATGATAACAATTGCGACAACAGTAATAGCAATTCTCTTGAGAAAAAGAAATTAATTTTGGAAATTTGAAGTAACAAGAAAATGGAAAATGGGAAAAGGAGAAAAAATTATCCTGGACCACAAATGTAATCTTTTTATTAATGTTGTGGGAATAACTAATATATTTATTTGGACGGACAAACTGAGAGGTCCCTTCAGATTAACCTCAAAGTGAAATAAAGCCTCTTGCCCTCCAAGACTTGTTACCATTTGGGGGAAAGAAATTTTTTTTTTTTTGCCTCAGTTTACCTAGATATGGGATCAGAGAAAAATTTTTCAAAATTCAACTTCAGCGTCAAAATATACTGTCCCAAAGAGAAGATAAAACCCCTGACAGAGCATTCCCCTGACAGGTAAGTAAAATGGGCAATGTAGGGAATTCTCTGAACAGCATTGGCCAACACTTATTTTCATTAATGCTTCCACTGTGGAAGGCACGTTGATTTACACTCACTGTGATCTTATTAGAAGAACTGCATGTAGATAAAGTTTAATATTTTTATCAGCTGAAAAGTATTTTACTTATTTTGACTGGTTATACCGCTAGTTAAATATCTCTTTTGTAACCCCCAAAGAGCCACAGCCTTTCTCACATGACTACCATATACTCCAAACTGACTGATACACTCTGCAAGAGAACAACGTCTAGAAGCGTTTAATGAAAACATCCACAATTGATTGTATTTTGTGTTATGATTGTGACAGGGCCTGCGCTAGCATGAGGCTGTAATCCTGTAACATTCATGGTCTAGAACACGCTAAGAGAGTGGCAGTGGAATGGTTCTTTCTGTCCCAGTAACTCATCTCAACCTGGTCTCGGGGAACATGTTCCTATTAAGGTAGACAGCTGCACTGGTGGATGTGTCACCACAGACTTTCCCGCAGGACAACAGAGATGATTGTAGGCACATACATTCTAGACAAAGCCTCTGTAAATTGGCTGGTTCCACCAGAACTCTTGAAAAATGATGTCAAGACCAGTACATGTCCTTGCATTTCCTTCACTGTGAACAAGTGTCTCCTTCAGCTCACCTTTGATGCAGAAGAGTCAGAAAAAGGGTTGGGTTTTTTTTGCAATATATTGCATTATCACTGGTCTTGCCAACAAGATATCAATAGTCCAAAGACTGCTACTGAACCTATAGAGTTACAAAGAGGTATTACTAATGCACCTCTCTCTGTGGCATCAAAGCCTTTGTCCTTATTTACTAAATCACTTAAGTCATTACAGCTGAGTCAGAATATCTACTATACTGTAAAAACGGAAAAGCATTCAACTTTTGGGAATTTCTATTTTCCACTGCTCAAAATCTGGGAACCTGTTGGGCTTTTCAAAGCTGCGTAGAAATTTCAGGCTTTCTATTCTACTTAGCAGTATTCCACAGCTGAAAGTGGGGAAAAAAAAGAAAAAAGAAAAAAAAAGAAAACCTTTATCCACTATTTGAATATTTTAATAAATAATAACAATCTCTACTGCTGCTTGAACAAATGTTTCTCAGAGCCAGCTTTCAAAAGCAAAAGAAATCAGACTCAGACACCTGGCTGATTAAAAATTATGTCTATGTAAATCTGCAATAAGTTAAAAATACAAAGCAACCACTATATATATATATAGAGAGAGAGAGAGAGAGAAAAAGATAACTATTAAATTGTATTATGCCAGCAGGCAACTCTGTCGATATCCAGATTTCACCTTTTCCCAGGTAAGAGTGGAAATATTTTTTAAGTCTCCATCCATAGCTAGTCACCTGTGTCTGTCTTCTGGTGGTATGGTTCTATGATCTTAGTGTACTGTCATTAATAAATGAAAATAATTGAGAACTGTCAAAAGCAGATAAAAATGCTTTGTTTAAAATGTATACCTTTGAGAAATACTTGGTCATGGCTGATATCAAACCACAACAATCATTACAAAACAAACTCAGGGAGCACAACTCTTTCACAAGGAAAATTAGCCTTAACTTTTGTCACAGACACAGAGGTCAGCAATTTCCATATTTTGGTGGGCAGGGGAACAATGCTAATGTTTGTAATTACAAGCAGCCCTCTGCAGCAGCCACACTTAGCTGACCAGCTCATTAACTGTACTTCTCAGTGTGACTCCTTGGGTCATAAAACTGTCCAAAAGCACTACTGAAGCAAATGAAGCATCCTCACAGGCTCTTTAGTTCCAGTGGGTGCCCGTTTCCACTGACACCTCCCAACTTTCGGTTTGAGAACATCCTGAGACCTGCAGCCATTATATGAAGCCGTACAACCTGTGACACTTCATATGGATAAGGGCTGTAGACTAAGGCTGAAATTATCAAAGCCAACAAATTCTCATTCTCCTGAAGCACTTAGGAAATACAAACAGAAGGTTCAAACCACCTGCAATCAGAAATAAGAGAATCCAGATAATGCATTTCACAGTGGCTGCTATGGGAGACAATCACTCTAACTAGAAATTTGGTCTCGGTTTTGTCTTGAATACAGAGAAATTAAATCCATCACAAGGGAAAAAGAAACCATTCCACCTGGACAAGAACATCAGTAGGTCAGTAATACACCCACCTGCTGTTAGAGTTAGGTTATGAATAGTTAAGTGATAATACAGAACATCAAAGGTGGTAGAAGTCAGAAGAAAAGCTTTCAGATGTGCATGCTATTTAATATGGAGTGCAGAAAATTGCAGCTCTTTTAACTTTTTATGGAGTTGTAAAGTTTTCTGCAACTCTCATTTTGTTTAGTTTTCTGAATTTTCATTTATCTGTAGTGTTGAGTAAATAGGAGCTCTGTTACAAAACATTATGCTAAGCTAGCAATTTCTTGGCTCTATCAAAGTAAATGATCAGTGACAATAAGACACAACTGGGGAAATGTTTTCAAAGGAAGACAAGCCCTATCTTGCAGAATTAAATGCAGTCAGAGGCACATAGAGAGGCTTCCAAACTAAAAAAATATGGGTTACCAACAGCAGTAGAATTGGACAAATAGGATACCAGACAGAGAAATGAAAAAGTTGAAATAACGGTCAAGTCAAATAGTAAAACAAGTTTAAAGTCCCAAAGAAAGGAAAGAAAGCATCCAATGTAGTTACAATTCTGCTCTGTTTATTCTGATCTTTCACAAAATTGACATTTGTTAAAAAAAATAATAACTGCATTTTTCTGAGTTGGTCATGTTATTTTTTTAATGTTGCTATTTTTCATTTATGAACGATCCAAGGTCTAATTTTTCTTTCCTTGTAAATTTAAAATATTTCATAGATTCATTCCTTGTGTGCAGCACCATAAATACATTAACAGACTAAATCACAGAACATGACTGCAAGAATCTGAATCAGCTTGATATAAAAATAGTCAACGAAGTCCATGATGACTGCAGAAAACCTATAGATTTCTGTTGGAAATGTGAACAGGCACTGGAACAGTGCATAGAGCATGACACCATATGAATTGCGATTCCAGATACCATGCAAGATGTAAAGCAGACCCTTTAACATCATCTCCTGATATCTGGAAATGGAATTCTGCATTTCATCTGCATTTACACTCTGTATCTGGCCAGATCATCCTTGTTAGTCTGGTTTCAGAAAGAGCATGACCTGTGAATTCCTGCAACTTTTTGTGTCTGTAATGCTTGAACTTAGTGATCAATTTTAAGCAGCTGGGATCTCAAAGGTTATAATAGTTTTTAAGTTTCATGAGAAATGAAGCCCAGTAGAGGAAGTTCTGCCTTACGATTAAGTCCACTCTTTGTCAGAGTCCAGATGACCCCCACACCGGAGAGGCATTATGAACTCCCAGTCATTGCAAGGTCTCAGACAGTGCACTGTTTTAACAAATAAAGGATCAAAGCAGGAAACACAAATGCCTAGGAAACCAGGTTTCATCAGTTCTGCTCCTCACAAAGCTACTTGCCTGCAGCTCACAATTCCACAGCTCCAAGCACGTGGGGTAGCTCCAATAGCCTTGCCTGCAGAACCCTGTGGCTGATAACTGATCTAAATCTAAATCACGTGCTAGCTTAACCTGAAGCTTCAAAGGCTTCAGAGCCTTTTATAGAACAAGGTTAAAAGAGAGGAATATGCAACATAAATCATAGAGAGCACCTAAAACTAAATTTAATAATAATTTAAATTATTTTGTGTCAGGAATTCATTTTTAAGAGAATATCCCAAGTTTTCCCCATTTTATGTGCTTTGGTTCTTTACAGAACTGTTCTAGAGCACAGAAAGTGGATTTTCTTAGGATAAAACTAAGCAGGAAGACAAATTCAGGAGCACACAAAATGCATTCTGGCTGTGAAATGAAGGGCAGACCACAGAACGTAGTCTTAGTTTATCTAAACTGTATCTTTACCATGCGTTGTTTGCTGCCAGTGTCCCTGTTGTCATCTCTGAGCCAGAGGGTCAGCCATATCACCAAAGGCATTTTCTGTCCTTCAGCATTATCGCTTTCAAGCAGGGCATGTCTCTGAGCCCAGAGACCTTCTCTCTGTTTCAAAGTCCTTTGAACCTGAATACCTAAACATAATTCTAACCAATTTTGGTTAAAATGCAGCAGGGCTTTGGCTTTTTATTATTGATGAGTAAGAAACACCTACTACAAACAAATATGCAGGGATGCAAAATGTTTACCAAAATAATTCAGGACTCTTCCACATTCATTCAGAGTTCAAAAAGTTGTTACGAGTTGCACTAGAACTTAGAGGGTGGCCCTGAGAAAGACAAAGTTCGGAGATAGTTTCTCAGTAAGAAGTCACATGCTGGGCTTATTTGGTCTTTTGCAGAAAAAAGTGAGATGTCATTTTCTTATCCCGTTCAAATATTATAGCTAATTTCAAGTAACATAATGGCATATTTAGACATGCAAACGTATGAAGTATAAACTTAATATTCTTGAAATTGTCCTTTACCCTCACATTTTAGTCCCATATATGAAACAGTAGTGTTCTGTTTCTTAGTTGGCTTCAAATCACTAGTGTGTTTTTCATTTATAAAATACATTTTACAGCCTAATTGGGAGCAGTTTAATTCTCAGATTCTCAGCTCCTTACTATACCAATTGACTGTAACCATTCAGAAAGAGGCTCTTTTGGAGCCTTTAAAATATGTCATGTAAATTGGTGTCCAGGGACTTTTAAAAAAATGGTTTATATTATATTTAACTAGAATATTACTCACATGATAAGAGTCCCATGCTTATTATGACATAATGGACTGGAGCCGCTGAGAAGAAGTGGTCATAGCTTATGGCCTCAAGGCCAATGAACCTTTTACCCTGGGAAATGGTCCATAGCCTAGTGTATAATCCCTAAATCATGTCACCAGAAGAACTTAAAGATCTGAGATCCACATTATATGCTCAGTCACCTAATTCTGTCGCCTACGCATTTATCATGATGTTCCTAAGTGTCCCACCTAATCCTGTTAAAATTATGAAATTATACTTATTCATCATTTCTCTCTGAAGACAACTGAGCAAACGGACTTCTATATAGAATATATATTCAGGGGTCCATTCTACAAGCCCACAGTTAAAACCAATTTTTAACATTAGTTGTAAATAAAAAGAGTCCAGAAATATTGGAGCTTTTTCTACAAATGTAATTACTGCACAGTTTTCAGTGGAGGTTTTTCAGTAATATAGCATGAGTTATAAAAAGAAGAACATAAGAATAGATTTTTTTTTTCCCCTGGCATGGGGGGGACTATTTCTAAAGCATTTCCTTCATTGTCCCCTGCACTTTGTGAACTTCACCTCTCACTCCTCTAATTCTCCACACCCACCATCTGTGCTGTCTAATTAGATCTTTAATTCTGTGGAGCAGAAACTTTTAATATGCATTTGTGGCTCCAGATCTCTATAGAGGCTTCCAGCAGAAACTGTAATACAAATAATAAAAAACAAGACCAGAACATTTTGCTGGGAAATGCTCTTGTCATTGCTAGTTCTATAAACAAAGGCATTCTCTTAGTGATATGGTTTAGTGGAGGACTTGTTAGTGTTAGGTCAGAGGTTGGACCAGGTGATCTTGGAGGTCTCTTCCAACCTAGATGATTCTGTGATTCTGTGATTTTATCTGACACACCAAAAATATCCACCTTGAGTACCTGTCAGAAACACAAAAAAGGTGACCTTACATATTTTCAGCAGTGAGAATTTCAGCCCAGTCCTCCTCCACCAGGTGTTGATAGCAATTCGATCACCTGCTAACTTCTCTGAGAGCAGGCCTAGATCCTGTATTTCTTTTACAGACAAATGTAAGATTGCAATATGCTGGATATGATTATTACAGTCACATAAGTGATCCCTAGTTTCCAAGGAAGGAAAAATTGCCTGACAGAATTTTCCTATCATTTATGATGTCATTTTCTCTTATATCAGCTTTTAAGCTGATTTAAATACATATATATATAATTTAAAAAAAAAAAAAAAAGAAAGAAACATAACCTTTGCAGGTTCATAGTTCAAATATGCAAGTATATAAATCAACTTAGATTCCCTTCCTGTTTCAGCTGCAAGTAAAATATGTTTCTATAATCTGAGACACTCCACTGTGCAGTCGTTTTTAAAAGAAAACAAAGATGTGAAAGTGTATAGAGAAAGGAGTACAGAGAAGCCAAGGTACTTCATCGACCATTCTGTGCTGGACTTTCTAGCCTGGCAGGTTCCCTTTATGGCAGGTCAAGGACAGAGCTGAACCTACAACACCTGATATATTCTCAGATTTTATTTTCATGCTGAACTTCCTGATACTGTTGCCCTCCACTCCGAGATAAGAAAGGAGGAGTCAAGCAAGTGATGTGACATCCACTTTGTTAGTGTAAGCGCTCTAAGGGACAGCGTCAGTGCAGCAAGAACAGTCATTCTGCTTTGAGAAATAAATGGTAACCAGTCACTCAAGACACATGAGGCTCTGGCAATGTCCCTCGTAATCATCTACTGCACCCCAGCAACCTTCCATTAGATGCAGTCACATGCAAAGATGAGATTTACATGCTCGTGTGGGTTGCATTACGTTAGAGATATAGCAGCTTGCATTTACTTGCTCTTCTTACAGAAGACACCATACTAAATTTACTGCCTAATGTTGTTACATTAAAGACTAGACCCAGAAAGTTAATACAAATCACACCCTGGTCTCCTGCAGTGGCGATTGGCGGAGTTTGCAAAACATATGCAGACTGATGCAATAACAAACTGATGAGTGGTATCAAAGAAGCACAATCTAATTTCTGTAAGCAAAGCATTTTCAGAAAGCCCAAAGGGACTGCCATGAACAGGAAAGGAAACATTCGAGAAATAAACACAGGTTAATCCACCCTTTCAGAATAAATGGCCTTGAAATGAGAGCAGCTTATTTTACAACAGGAAGAGCAGAAATCAGTGTTTATATGTAGATAAAATGCTAAAAGTAATCTCTTAGTTCATGAAAGGCAGCTTTTTCTCATGAGTTTGTGAGTATCTTCTGTATGGACAATTTCCTTAAAGCATATCATATTGATCTGCAGTATACTTTGCAAATGTCGATATATACCTAGCCTCCTTTCTGCCTACAGTACATGAGGAAGTAAAATGAAAATGAGTCTGGGCTTAATGACATGTAACCATCTTGGATGAATAATGTATATATGGTCAATCCCCAATACTCGGGAGACCATCTTCCTAACTTTAATGTTTGAGATAAGCAACTATATGTTTTAGATTTATCACTTGAGTCCTAATGCACTTGCCAAAGCTCATTAATATTTAAGTATCTAAAAACATACTATCAGCAGAAAAAAAAGGCAGATTTACAGTTAGGGAGGTTCTCTTTAGTTAGCCTTAACACATACATATTCTGGAGAGTTCAGGAAAACTACTAGTCTTTTCATCTAATTCTATGGTAAAGAGGATGTTTAACTTCTCTCTTTAGAAAAGAAGTTGGTTGAAGTCAGCTGTTAAGGAGCTGTGATACAGTCCAGGATCCTCTATAATCTCCCCCCTGAAGTGTGGTATATGCATGTAAGAATTGTCTTTTCTAAGACATGAAGGTGAGTTCGCGTGAAGTCAGGAAACCTCAAAACATAGCAAAAGGGGATAATCTAAATCAAGCAATAAGTAGATGAAAGGCTATTACCAAATATCTGTTATCAAATAAGCAAGGATTTGTCCACAGCATTTGTCTCCAGGTTGCCTGGAAGGCATTGATTTAGCTTTTCTTATAAGACACTGCCACCATTGGTGAAAATGTTGAAATTCCAAACCTATTTTACATTTGTCTATAAAATAAAATTATTGGTAGAGACAGATTGTTCAGCTCCATTGCAATGCTTTCCAAAGACAGTAGAGAGATTGTCTGATTTCATATTTATAATATGAGTTGAAACAGCTATGAGGTATTTCTTCAGATTTGAACTGTATGGTAGAACAATATGCTCCTCTATGCCACAAAGTGCAAAAAGATTTCCTAATGTATTGAGTATAATGAATAATATACTTTTCTGATAGCAGACTGTTCAGCTCATTAGAAGCTAAAAGTAAAGAAATACTGAGCAAGAGCAAACAGTTTTGATCATCTTTGGCTGCTGGCTCTAGCAAATCAACATCTCAGAAAGTTTATAGATGGATTCCTTTATCATGAGCTCAGCAAAAAGCAAGTTAAACACTAAGAGATAGCAAACTCGCTTGCCCTGCTGTTTTCCCAAAGGTCTTCTGAAAGGACCTGCAAGAAAAAAACCTCGGTGCAGATGTTGCTGTTCAATTGCAGCAAGAAGAACACAGCTCCAGGCAATTGGCTAATCCCCTTTGAAATTTCTCAGAGATCATTAAGGTGCATGTTAATCTAAATAACGTTTGTGAAACTGTACAGTAGGCAAATGCTATCCAAACAATATTAATACATATATACATAATATATATGAATAATATAGCATTATGGACATCAATGGGCTATTACTATATAAAATCTGGTCTGTTGTGGCATTTTAATCTAGTTAGGAATCACTTGTGAATCAACTCCCTCTTTGAAGAAGGCCTGTCAGTGCTTGGTGATGCCTTAGGTGCAAGTTACACAGAAAAGTAAGAATTGGCTCAGGAATCTGATCCGATTTCATACAGAAAAATTTCATCTAATCAATGCCTTGAATTTGTATTCATCATTTAGGGAAAAAAATGACTACTAAGGGATAAGCTACGCATCTATGTAATCAAATTCATTTAGTTAAAAGAGGAAAAACATCATATCATGATGTCAAAGAGGAAAGATACTCACGTTTCCATGAGGCATTTTTTTTTCACAAGAAAAAGGTAAGACATTTGTTTTACATTTTAGAAAAAGGTCAACCTATGTAAAATATTGCAAAGATAGGGTATATTAACTAGACTGTATATTACAAAATAGCGATATTAGGATGTTAGCATTCACTAAGATTCTAGGGCATTTGCCAATTTATAACAGGGATCTCTGTCATTTACCTTTTCAAGCAAAAATCTTTCTTTTTATACCCTTGTAATTTATTCTCAAGCCATCCTTTTTAAAAATCATCTACTTTAAACACACTTCAAGATCTTTGGTTTTCTAAGTTTTAACAAGAATATCTTCTCTAGTAAACATATTAACTTAAGTACTGAGTATTTCCTAAGAACTTTTATGGTACAAATTATTAAAATGGCTGAAGCATCCTTCAAGATTTTGATATATTGAAATGTAAGGCTATATAAAGTTATTTCATGATAGTTCAGCATTATATGAGTATTTAAACTAAAATTTGTCAGGGGAACTGCTTATTCATGTATGTTTAACTCACAGTACATCTTCTGGGAAGAAATTAATATCCACAGCAAGACAAATGAGGCAACAATTTATTTTATAACCATTCAAATTTAAAGACTTTTAAAGAATCATTCTGAGACCAGAATCTTTACTTGTATAAAAGAGGAATGTCTGGACTCATTTGGAAGCAAATTTCTGATGGAACTTAAGAGGTAGTTTATAAAATAAGTTGAATAAAGAATGGCTGAAAATCTATATAAATATTTCTCTACAAAAGCATAAAACATACAGATAGTAATAAAATTAAAGAATCAGAGAAAAACGAACTTGCAGGGGAACATGAGAAATTATTCAGTAAACTGCTCTGCCCAACATCAAGCAGCCGCTGCAAACTTTTCCAACGCAACAGTCCATAAAAAAGAAAAAGAAAAAGAAAAAGAAAAAGAAAAAGAAAAAGAAAAAGAAAAAGAAAAAGAAAAAGAAAAAGAAAAAGAAAAAGAAAAAGAAAAAGAAAAAGAAAAAGAAAAAGAAAAAGAAAAAGAAAAAGAAAAAGAAAAAGAAAAAGAAAAAGAAAAAGAAAAAGAAAAAGAAAAAGAAAAAGAAAAAAAAGAAAAAGAAAAGGAAAAAGAAAAGGAAAAAGAAAAGGAAAAAGAAAAGGAAAAAGAAAAGGAAAAAGAAAAGGAAAAAGAAAAGGAAAAAGAAAAGGAAAAAGAAAAGGAAAAAGAAAAGGAAAAAGAAAAGGAAAAAGAAAAGGAAAAAGAAAAGGAAAAAGAAAAGGAAAAAGAAAAGGAAAAAGAAAAGGAAAAAGAAAAGGAAAAAGAAAAGGAAAAAGAAAAAGAAAAAGAAAAAGAAAAAGAAAAAGAAAAAGAAAAAGAAAAAGAAAAAGAAAAAGAAAAAGAAAAAGAAAAAGAAAAAGAAAAAGAAAAAGAAAAAGAAAAAGAAAAAGAAAAAGAAAAAGAAAAAGAAAAAGAAAAAGAAAAAGAAAAAGGAAAAAGGAAAAAGAAAAAGAAAAAGAAAAAGAAAAAGAAAAAGAAAAAGAAAAAGAAAAAGAAAAAGAAAAAGAAAAAGAAAAAGAAAAAGAAAAAGAAAAAGAAAAAGAAAAAGAAAAAGAAAAAGAAAAAGAAAAAGAAAAAGAAAAAGAAAAAGAAAAAGAAAAAGAAAAAGAAAAAGAAAAAGGAAAAAAAAGGAAAAAGGAAAAAAAGAAAAAGAAAAAGAAAAAGAAAAAGAAAAAAAAAAGAAAAAGAAAAAGAAAAAGAAAAAGAAAAAGAAAAAGAAAAAGAAAAAGAAAAAGAAAAAGAAAAAGAAAAAGAAAAAGAAAAAGAAAGAAAAAGAAAAAATCTTCTGGGTCAATTCAAATTCCCTTTGAAGCAATCTAAACCCATTATTTGTTGTCCACACAGACATAAATAACAGTGCATTTCTTTCCACTTTACAGATACTTTTTACATGCTGGGAGACTTTTACTACATCTTGACTTGGTCTTTTCCAAACTGTACAAACCTAAAGCCTTTAATCTTTCCTCTTGGATTTAAGACTGTTTCAAGACTCTCAATAAATGGTTTCCCCTTTCAATCTATGGTTTCCCCTTTTCCAGCAATGTCATATCTATTCTGAAGGACAGTAACCAAAACTGTATTTGCCAGCACAGAATGCAACAGAAAGATTATTTTATGCATTTATTTTTCAAGCCTTCTGTTTATGTTACGGTTTTGCTGTTTTCAAAACAGCATTGTGTTTCCGACTTAGATTCAGAGTAACCCACTGAAACTTTTAGATCCTTTACTGAAAAGGTGTTCCTTAAGCAGTCTGTTTTCATCATGAATTACAGATTCATATTCAGCAGATGACGTATTCATAATAGCAAGACTACCTACCATCATTGAATCAATGAAAATTGAGATCATCTCATATTGTAAGCCTCCTGGATTAACCAATGGAAAGAAAAATGCGTTCCTTTCTCTGAACTCTTTTTCCTAACGTTGTTGCTTCTGTTATGTTCTCAGTATTTAGCTCAACATGTCCATTTTGTTTCTAAAACTAGAAAATACCAACAATGCAAGAGATAGGCAGGCAAAATTACGATATGGCATCAAGAAGCAGCCATCTTCTGCCTCTCAGCATCTTAAAAGCATCATTAAATGGAAATAAATTTTTAATCAATGAAATGATATGATGTTGGATTTTTAAAATCTTTTCAACGGAATATGGATTTTTTTCTGTCAAATGCTTGCTTAGACTACATACTTTTACATAGCATGCAAAGCAGTACAATTACATTTGAGTTTAGCATTCTTCATATTTAATAAATTCCCTCTTGAAATACTGCTCCTTAAATAAGTTTTAGTAACTAAGTGGAATTTCAGATCTTTTAAGTCTTTCACTTCCAACCTTTTATAACCTGTTTCAGTTATCTCCATAAAATAACATTCCCTTACCCTGTATTCCTGTAGCCTTAATTTCTGTGTCCCTAAGTTATGCAGAGATAGGGTCATCTAGTGCTGAATTTTGGAAAAATATTTTTAATTTAATAAACCACACAGTGCTTGGACTTTTTTTGTATATAATTTCTACTGCAAGATCTCCACAGAGTTGCAAGAAAAAAATACTATTGATGTAGCCATTACTTATTACTCTCACCCTATTTTTACTTTTTGTTTGTTCCCACTTGTTATTAATAACAAAACATTGTTAACCGTTGTAATTTTTGCTTATTTTCCATGTAGAACACATGTCCATTTACTACGACTCTTATGTGGATAACATAATAGAACTTATGCCCCTAAATCAGCTTTAAGCCAAATATTTCTAGTGTTTAGAAATTTTGGAAGTGAAATTGATCCTTCCCACTATAAAACACACCCTTTACTCCATGCAAATCTCACTAGCTGGGAAGACAATAACTGTTTTAATTGCTCAGTGGCTGGTAGAGGGAAGAAAAGGAACAATCCAGGTTTATTGATGACTAAAGAAAGAGAAGTTTTAAAGAAAGCTAGATTTTCACTCATGCTTACTGTTATTTTTAGACTTGCAAGGATAAAAAAACTCTTTTCACACAGTCCAGATCTCAGTACTATGGTTAAACAAGCACAGTTATACAAGCAAGGAACTTTTAAGTAAGTTAGCTATGTTCCTAACTTGTGAAGTCTCCTGGGTGTTCTTTTTCAAGTCTCAGGAACATAATGGATGTGCTAATGATGCTCTCATGTAGCTTGGCTGTATTTCCCTTTATTAAAGTTATATCATCCAATTGAGGCTCAGTTCACACTAAATCCCAAACCCCAAGCTCTACAATCAGTTAAAAAATACATTCAAAATGAATGGGATCCAAATTACATAGTTTCTCAAAGCCAATATGTATGTAAAATGAACTCTCTCATTGCTGCAGGGATAAGTCGAACTTAAAATGACATTATAAAGAAAAT
This sequence comes from Anser cygnoides, assembly GCF_040182565.1. Lineage (NCBI taxonomy): Eukaryota > Metazoa > Chordata > Aves > Anseriformes > Anatidae > Anser > Anser cygnoides. The sequence continues at coordinate 108,284,526 of NC_089874.1, read as the reverse complement.
GTATTTTTGTCCTATATGGATCAACTATTTTGTGAAATGTTCCTTCTGTTTTGAAGAGGGAAGAAAAACTGCTGTTTCTGTGCAAAACATGAGTGATTTCACCTAGGACAGTATAAGATGGGGCCAATGAGGAAAAGACTGTAGGAACCTTCAAGGCACCATTTAAGTAGTTCCCAACCCACAGAAGAGCAGACTGCAAAGGAAGGACCTGAAATGAGGCACAATGATTTGAGGGCTTAATCCTGTTCAAGTTCAAATCAATGGAAAAATGCCTTAAATTTCCTATTTGATTTCCTACTAGAAGCTGTTTATGCTCTTTGTGTCTTATGAAACCTTCCTTTGTATGTATGTTGGCTGGCAACCAGGCTTTCATTTTGGTGACCCTCCGGCTGGAGACTGTTCTTGCTTGAGATCCAGATCATCTCTGCCTCATTTTAATCAGAACCAGAGGTCCTTCTTTTTTCTTGTGTGTGTTTCAAGTAGTTACCATTGACTTATAGCTAGGGCTTTCTGGTCTTTCTTTTCTTACAGTAAGAGATGTGGTGTCTACATAAAATTTGCAGGGCTGTGGGGTAAAACAAAGAAAAGTTTTAACCTGGAAACAGGTATGTATTTGTGTAACTTTATTGGTGATAAGTAATCTCACCTGAAAAAAAAAGATATTCAACAGAAAAAAAAAGAAAAAAAAAGAAAAAAAAGAAAACTACAAAAATCTACAAAACAGTTCTAGAGACATCAGTACATTAGGAAATTAGGCATGTAAAATTAGACATAAGGCAAGACAAAATAATTTCAGCCAGCCCTACATAGAGGTTTCTTGTTCTCTATACATTCACTCTATGTCCCTCTCCTTCTCTCTTTCTCACTCCGGTCAATAATTTTCATACTTAAATGGTTGCTTACTAGAAAAACATCGGAAAATTGCAGGAAGTTAGAGAAAATTTGTGAAGGTGATGGCAGGATAGAATCATTTCACATATGAAAACAAAGTTGAAAAATTCATTTAGTATGATTAAGAAAGAACAAGGAAAGGGGGAAAAAAAAAGAAGCAGCTAGATTATCTAAGTGTCAATTACTAAAACAAACAAACAAAATAAAAAAAAAGAATGATTGTCTTTGAGGAGAATAATTTATTCTGTAAAGTAAAGTATAAGAATAAATAGAAATCAGGATGGAGGAAAACTGTGGGCACTACTTTGGACAAGAAGCTGCCCAAGGGTGTGCAACAGCCTCCTGAATGCAATAGTGGCATCATGTCCCCTAAACCTCCAAATCTGTGCTGGACAAAGCAGTTAAAATGAAGAGAACAACCTTGCAGTATCAGGGAAACCGTAACTATCAAGGAGAGGGCTGAGATGTCAACATCTTGTCCTTTCTCAGTAGTCCCAGAACAAAAGGGCTAGGAAAGCTATATTCAAGATACCAGATAAAGGCATGCATGGAAGAGAAGACTTGGGTTCAGAAAGTAGATTCTAACATCTTCTCGACATAATGCTCTAGGACTGCAACACTGAAGCATCTGTTACTAGACCAAAGACTATGGGTAGACTACCCCTTCCATTCTGAGTCATGCACATTGTTTTAATTGGCTCAGACAGAAGTTTAAGTTCCTATCAACCTTCTTTTCACACTAATCCCTTTCAGTTAAGATTTTGAAAGTGTAGTAATACATTTATCAGTCTAGCTAAGCAGTACCCTGCAGCTAACAGTTTCAGCAACATAACATCATTTGTTTAACTTATTGCTAAATTAGACTGGAAAAAAAAAAGAAAAAAAAAGTTCTATATTTGTATTTTTATCAGGTACTTATTGAAAGTTTTAAATTAAGCCCTTATAGCTATGACTAATGAGCTTCCAAATGACTTCCAATGTTCGCTTGAAGCCAAGCGTCCTTTCTAAAAAGTACATATATATATTTTTTGAAATCACTAACAATGAATTGACTATTCAAATAACAATCTACTACCCAGTATGAAATAAGAATAACAAAAACAATGTTAGCTAAAATTCATCACAACAGCTCAGCTCCAATGTTGACTACATAACAAGTCAGTACACATCAGTCACATCCTGACTAGTAAGCTAAATTAGATAATGAACTTGTTTTCACATTAGTTTTCATAGCTAGTTGCCCTCTGTTGAAAATAAAATAAAATAAATAAAATAAAATAAAATAAAATAAAATAAAATAAAATAAAATAAAATAAAATAAAATAAAATAAAATAAAATAAAATAAAATAAAATAAAATAAAATAAAATAAATCTTTGATCATCAGATCATAACTGATACAGTAGTCCAGAGCAGAACAATTAAGTTATGGCACTTTGAGCAAATTTCATCTAAGTTGCATGAAGTATGAAGGTGATCTAGACATAGCTACTTCATTCATCTGTTTGTATCTCCGTATGCTCACAAGTGGATGGAGAAGCTACGTGCACCATACATCTTCCAAATAGCTTTAATAGCGAGTGTGCCAGTCCTTAAGAGCAATTTGAAAATTTATTCCACTTCAATCTACTTTATTCCCTTCTATTTTAAGAACTTATGTGATTTTCATGAATGGTCTTACTGCACAGGTCAGGTTAATCAAAGACTACTACAGTAATCATTAGATCAAGCAGTGTTACCGGTATTTTTGTCTTTTTCTAAGTGGTTCTAACTGATGTGACAAGTGTATTGAAATAGTTTTTATATTTTATTGCTATGATTTTTATCCAACTCTGTTGTCTTTTCAAGTGTCATTGGCTATTAATAACGGTCTCAACACAGAACGCTGTAAAGCACAGCTAGTGATTCACTTTAACACATTTTCTTTTACTTTACCGAGGAGAGATGTAATCAACCAAATCATTGTATTTATATCGCCTCTAAATCTGTTATTTATGCAATATTTTTATGCTAAGAAACTTTCATTGGGATTTCATCCATTTTAAAAGAGGTAAAAGCTGAATTAATTCATAGATCTGGCTTTAGTTCAGTAGTAAAAGAAGCCAAAAGAGTCCAGTTACAGAGTACTCATCCAACTCAGTGGAGAAAGTGACTGAAGGGGGAAAGAAAAAAGTCTAATTCTCTCTGACATTTGATGCAATTTCACTTTTGAGTATTTGAAGCAAAAGCCAGACTGCAGTGATACACATTTTTATACTGTATAAATATAATTATTCTGCAGTAAAATTCTGTGGAGAATAATTTGGCTTGTTCATAAATATGACACCATGTTTTAAAGCCACATTTAACTCTCTCACACCAATCTACACAACACTAGGTGCTTTCACCAGTAGTAAAATGGAAATATTTACATTTTAGATAACGTACATCCTCCATGATGGATGAAGAGCAGTTTTAAACTAGGCAGCAAATTCAAACAATAATACCCTTTTTATTTTAATCCTTTCATATATTCATGGTATGAACTGGTTTCACAGAGCTTTCTGACAAATAATTGAAAAAAATTGGTATAAGAAAATACAATAACAAAAGAGTTTTATGTTATCACTTCATGCAATAAGTGGGTTTGTAAGGAGCTGATTCATTGACCCTATACAACAGGCATTTTTGTAAGTAAACTTTTGCTTCATTCCCTTAATTTTCCATTTTTGCAGGTTAGTAATCTTAAGATTATGACTATAACCTATCACTCGCCTAAGAACCATGAAGGTCTCAAGAAGGAATTGAAATATTCAAGTAAATGTAGTGTCTCTATGAGAGAGAGAGAGAGAGAGAGAAATAATAAAAATCTGGGGAAAGGGAAAATAGAGGGAAATGTAACTCTAAAACTGTGCTTGATAAGAAAGAAAAAATTGTTCTACATGGACAGCTAACAAACAGTGGAAAAGGTAAGAGTTAATAGGGCTTAGGACACATTTACAACTAATTAAAGGAAAAACAATAAGGAACTGTACTGAAAGCATAAATAAATAAATAAATGGGAGGAGATTACAAATGGCATTCTTGAGCTGGTTATTTAATATTCGCAGTAATCGTTCTGGCACAAAAATACAAAAGAGCTACTTAAACTCACTCATGAGAAAGTTAGGATTCAGTGCAAACAGGGCAGGACTACAAAATGATAGAAAAGATATAGTGTTGAGAAATGGAGAAAAAAAAAGATATAGTGTTGAGAAATCCAACAAAATTTAGTGAATAATGAGAACCATTTCTGTTATGAAATAAGATTTCATTGCCTGAAAACAACACAGTAAAGGAAGAGCCACTGGATCCACTCAGTATCCAGTCTCAGGATAGCTGTTTTCATTCAAAAAAGCTCATTACAAAAATTAGGGGTTGTGGTATACCAAAACAAAAACAAACAAAACAAACAAACAAACAACAGTCTAGCTTGTTTAGTCAAGGCTAAAATGAAGGCTAAGAGAGATACAGTACACACCAGAAGACAAAGGTAGGAGGGAGGATGCTAAATACAAGAGGACAGAAGATATGTTAAAGAACAATTTTATCTGGGAGAATGTAGATAAAAGTATTTAAAATAAAGACTTAATAGCCTCTTGCTATCAAAATATTTTTTTCTGTTAGGAGAAATGAGGATAAGTGGAAAAATAATAATAATTCTGTTACATTCAACCCTAAAACTTAAGTCTAAATTATAGCTTTTCAGTATCTGTCCTGATGGTTGCTTACATGTTTTCTAGGAAAGATGAGTGTTAGTATATTGATTTCTATAATCCTATTACAGTTCCTAGGCTGAGATTTCTTTTCACCTAACTTTAGTCACTTGCAGTATAAACTTTTACTTCTCAGCTAGTTCTCCAATTTCATATTCAATGGAGAGAAAAAGCAAGTTCTAGAGCAAGATTTATCTGATCAGTTTGAGTATTTGTGTGAGAGCATTGCCCCCTCAAAAATGTTATTCCTCTGTCTTGTCTGCAAGGAGTCTGGGCAAGTACATCAGATGTTGTGTAGGGCACAGAAGGGATAGTGCACAGGGTCAGCCCTGCAGAAATCTAAGGGCTGAAATGGAAAGACTGTCATTCTATCTGTATATTTATCTCACCATTCTCAGGTTACCACACCAAAATTCAGGAAAGCTAAACTGAGCTGATCACTATGAGTGAAAAAGTCTCCCTTTTACAGAGTCTATTTTTCTCTTTGTCAGTGTATCTGCTTTTACTGCTGGAAAACAGCACATATTATTGTCATTTTACCCATTAAGATAATACTGAACTTGAAAGTGCCATGCATCACTTCTTTGTCAGGGCATAAAAGAAAGCTGTGAACAAGTGACTCAAGGCTGGTTTGCACAAATCTAACAAAAAGGGCTTTATTTCCACTCATACTGTCTTTGTTACTAAAGCTATGACTATATCACAACTTTTATAGCACGCTTTATCACTAACTCTAAGGAGGCTTGAAGCCAAACCTTTCCATACAAGAAACTGTTCAACTGATCTAATTTAATATTAGAGTTCAGAATAAACACAGCGTAATATGTTAGAAATGCAAGGCATGACGTTGGGAAGTAGCACTTGTTCACTGCTTAAGTGAGAAAAATACTATTTTAAATGTACACAGTCTTTTCAGTTTGATAGTTCTTATTTCTTGGGATGGTTCTAGGGGCTAGAATCCCCATATGGAAAATTCATTTGACCCTAAAGATTTTCCTAGGAAACATGATCTCCCAAGTGTATGCATGAAGATTCCAAAAGCACATTTGCAAATGTTAGCCTGAAAAAGTCAAAGTAAAAGAAATTAAAGCAATGTGGTTAAAACTTCCTCTTCGACTAGTTTGAGACAACCTCAGTAGACTGCAAAAGATTCCACAGGCAGTGTTAAAGCAATCAGGGTTAAAGCAAACCCAGAAACTATTCAGTTTGACAATATTTCCTAACCAACTTAATGGTTTTGTGTCTAGTGGATATTGGCTTTTGACATGCAGACAGAGCACTCGACTTTGCTGAGCCAGTTTGTCATCCTTCTGTATCGTGCTGGCGAACTTCAGTTGGCACCACACACACCAGCACTGCCAAGTCTGACTTCTCTGGTGGCAGCAATGGATTTAAGGATAATAAGCTCAGAAAGCCTGGAAAGAAGACTACTGACCAGGATGCATTTGAAACTATTTCAACATAGTGCTACATAACACTATCCCACTGAGGGACAGAAGAAGGAGAAACACATGATAGAACTGCTTAAAAAGATGTATGCATGCTTTCCCCAAGATCCTGTTGAGTCAATTTGCTAAAATAAAGGGTTACCGTGCTTCCTCAGGAACAATTTGGGAGTATTTTAGCACATCTACATGCTTTTGGGGGACATAATTATCACTTACTGCATCTTTGTACTATGCTAGAGAGCTTTGATCTGATCAATGACCCTTGGTACTGCTGCTATATAAACACTAAAGAGTCATGGCATTCTATACATTTTACATGTGATGTATTAGTCAATGTGAAAGAAAGTGTGTTTCAAGTTCAAAATCTGCCTATGTGACACCCTTCTGAGTCTCCGCATAAAAGTCTGCAAGCACACAGACTCAAACATGCCTTGTTAATAAACAAAGGGCTTTCTTGGGTACTTTTCAAATTGTAAGTTAATTTGAAGCTTATTTCAAGAGAGCTACAGCTGAGAAAAGAGATACAGAAACAGGTAAAGAGAGGTGATAGAAGCGAGACAACCTACAGTGGAACTTGAAGGACCTTCTTCCTTCTTCAGTTTCTGAGAAGCAGTGATGTTTAGAACTAAGCACATGCAAACTGTGATGACTTAGCAGAGATGCAAAGCTCCCAAAAAGGCAAGATTGGAGGTACAAATCCATCAGAAGAAAAAAAAAAATTCTGAGGTTATTTTACATCTTCATTAGTGCATACACACACATAAATGCAATGTTTCAACCATTTTCTAACTTGACCTGTCAATGACTTGTGTGACAGTGATACCAGGGATCATTCCAGAAGTGCAACATGTGACATGGTTAGGAACTTCATGTTCTTTTTATTTTCTTATTCCAAAACAGATACTGCAGGAAACTACTTTTAATCGGTGTATTATGTCTTAGGTTTTGCTAATTGCAAAATATTTTGAGCATGAAACAGAAAGGTACTGAGAGATCTGTGATGTTTCTCAGTGTAGTCCCCACAAGGGATTTTCTTGGATGATTTTCTTGGATAAAACATTTTAAATTTTATCTAGCACGTTCTTAACGTTTTCTGTGTTTATCACGGACTTCCTTACATGTCATAGCCTAACCGGATCAGTAGGTAAGCCCAGTAACTCCTACCTGTTACTGTACATTCTGGCATGCCTGAGGTTATATTGCACAGATTCGGTAAATTCAATTCATTTGGGAACCCTTAGAGTTACAACCTAAGCGCACACCATCTCAGAAGCAGTGGACATACTGTACTCATGCTGCCCGAGCATGAACACTAAATCGAACATGTCACTGAAGCATCAGATTTACTACACATCTGCAGGCCACCTGTGCTGTGCCTGTACAATAAGCTTTAAAGAAAAAAAACATAAAGCTTATTTCTTAGCTCTTTAACCCATTATTGTGATACTGTTGTCCAAAAATTCTTGCTTTGCAAGCATTGTTTTCAACAGTCTGGGGGGAGGAAGGCAGGGGGATGTTTGGGGTGATAATTCACCTCTTCCTGAGTATAGCATGGAGGAAAAACAGTTCATCAGAAGGAGAGGGTCTTTGTTTTCACAAAAAACTCATAATGAAGTTACAGAGCGAGATAACCAGAAGGCTTACAAGATTTTGAAGGCAAGTCCCTAAGCACAGGTACCTCAGACTGCAGTTGCAAAGAGCAGCTGATCCCTAGCACCCAGCAAGTTCCAACTGGGAGTGGGGTGCCAAGTGTCACCCCTCTGGTCCTGCCTGACCTCTGCCCGCAGCTAACCCAACTCACCCACTTAAACACACCACCTCAGAGACCTGCTAATGTACTTTCCTCCCTATCACAGCACCTACCAACTCTATCCCTATTTCTTTTTGCCACCACATGACAGCTACCAAGAGTCACCCGATTTCTCTGGTGCACTGCTGTTTGGGGAGGTGGTGCTGGCCATCAGCTGGAGGTTAAAATAACTGCCAGCCGTACACTGGTACGTAATAGAAACACTCTTACTGACACATAGCCATAACAGACCTAAACAGCAATTTGAAATCTTCCCACTAAAGGGAATTCCTGTATTTAAGTATGCAAATTAATGCCCTAAATTTAGAAAATATTTTTATTACTGTCCTCTGTTTCTGCAAAATCGTTTCGCTTATTTAGACTTCACACTTGAGCTCACTTCTTGAAATTCTTCTTGACTGAATATCTCCTTTTTGTTCTCTATTAAGCATGATGTAATTTTGTCCCATGCATATTTTAAGGAAAAATAATAGTCTTTTGTTTTGTTTTGTTTTGTTTTGTTTTTTAAGTAAAATTTCAGCTTAACTATTCATTAATTGCTTTCATTTGAGGAAGCCAATCCTTTCAGAAGAGAGCACATACTTACTGCCAACAAGTAGTTCAGGAGTTCATTAACAGACGTGCAGGTGTAGGCCATACAATGGCTGAAATCACATTTTTAAAGGGCAACGTGAAGTGATTTTTATTAGACTTTCTGAGGCTCACCCAGTTTCTAAAAGTTCAAGTTCAAGGGACTGAGGAAGTGGTCTAGTCATATTTTTGGGAAGATTACAAAAACAACTGTGACTAAATTCCCAGAAGCTGTAAGATGTGAAAAGCTCAGTAGACAATGTCTTGTGAGCTCACAGTAACTGTTTATTTATTTGAAAGTCAAACCACCGCTGCATCAAAAAACAAATAGTGTACTTTTTTTTTTTTAATGTCTAAGAGAATGACAACTGGAAATAGAAGATGGGATGAAATGCATTACTTCCCAAGGGGTTTCTATGGTGCAGTGAGAAAAATCTCCGAAGTGTGGGCAATAATCCTAGTTCCTGTGAAGGCTGCAATATAACTTCTCAGCCTACATCCACACTGTACTTGTGCCTGTAGCTGCCAGGAGGGACCTAAAAAGCAGGATTCCCAAAACCCTGCTCCCAAGTTCTTGTTCTGGTTCAATCTGCCTTCAGGGCGCCTGTTTCCTCTTCCTGAAGGCACGCCGACATCAGGTGCATAGTGCTGTCAGACATCACCACAAAGCCACACAAGAAAACAGCCGCACAAGGCGTGGAAAGCCAGATCCCATCAGGACTGCAAGCAATACAGCCTGGGAGAAGCACAGCTGGGCTGGAGGATATACCCCTAAGCGAACTGGCTGGCTTGCTAAGAGCTACCCCAGCAGATAAGCAGCAGAGACAGGCTGCATTTTCATAGCCCTTGTCCTCAGCCATAAATACACTATCAAAAGACACTACAGACTTAACCTCACCCTTTACACACATCTTTTTTAAACGTTATCTCCAGTCAAACAACATGTGGACATAATTTGCAAGTTGTTTTAGAACTAGGAAACCCTGTGAGGCTTATGGCGTAGGTGGTATTTTGTTTCCAGAAATTACTATAATTTATTTCAGGCATATCCTGAGACATAATAGTGATCATGTTAAAATAAAATTGGTTTAGCTCCAAGAGACAAAGACGTATTTTTGGTATGAAAAGTGCAAGGTACCTTGACAATGCCATTGAAAATAAGAAAAAGAAGTCAAGCCCTGAAGTCTCTGCTCAAACAAAATTAGTATTATGGTAGGGTTTATATACTGACTTTTTCTCGGTTTACTTGAACATGATATGTTTGAGTGTATTTTAATGTTAATTACATTTTCTAGTTTTGATTTTAACTAATTCCACATGGCCCATAAATGATCATTTGGGAACTTCTGAAATGACACACTTGGGGAGCATAAGGAAAATTAGAATTCAACACAATTTCATCAAAAGCATTTCAATGATGTTATAAAAGAGAGCTGAGACTGGTCATTTACCCATCTCTGGCACATGAATGGAACTGAGGTAAAAGGGATATTTTTTACAGTCGTTTTGTGCCAAGAGCTGGAGGAAGGCAAGGCTGCTTCTCCCTCCTCTTCCTTTCCTTTGCTCTGTGTGAATCAGTGGCACAGAGCAGACAGCTATAAAGCTGGCTGAGAGACTACTGAGGTTTTCAAATCCTTCAATAAACAAGACTTACCAGATCAATAAATAAGACTTACTAGAATCTTTAAGAAAAAAAAAAAAAAAATTCGATTTTGTTTGATTTGACATGACTGTAAGTTCCCAAAAATACAACAATGACTATCTACCTCACTCTGTTTTCAAAAGGTATATATGAATAGGTCAAATTTACCCAAAAATAAGATAATTGAATAAATTTTGTAAATTACATGGAGAGGATAATGCACATTAATGCAGAGAATAAGTCCATTAACTGCTCATCTACAGTAGTCATTGCTTTCACATCAGTGAATTTTTTAAACATTATTCAGAGTATTGTCAGTACTGAAAATTCTGACACCTGAAGTGCAAGGATATATTTTCATTTCAAAAATTACTAGATCCTAAAATCTATTTCTACTCACTGATCAAGATTTGTTTTAATGATGTGTACCTCTTCCATATAACAATCCTTGGCTTAACGTATGTACTGTATTTTAACTTGTCTAGCTCTCTTTCTGTTCGAGTGTCAATAAGAAAAGGGAAAAATATTTTAGTCTATTAATTTGGGTAGGATTTAGCTAGACCTGTGTGATTCTTTCTTGTAACCTTTATAGTGCAAAACAAATATAGCAAATACTATTTTTCTCAGCTACTTATTTGTAATATTTTTTATCTTTATGCTATTATTTTTATTTTCATATTTTTAATTTCTTAACTATTATTTGTCATCTTGATACCATTATGTTCATTTGGGTCCATCCCAATTATGGAAATAGCATGTTTCTTGAGAAGTGGCATGGCAGTTCTTGTATATAGGCAAACAAGGGGTTGTTGGGTTGGTTTATTTTGTTAAACAGTTTTAGTGAGATACTCCTTACGTTTGCTATAACTTAACAGTGAAAAAAAAAAAAAAAAAAAGAGAAAAAGATTTTTTTGTTGTTAGTAGAAACACTAAGCATGCAGGAAGGTAAGATTTACATTGCATTGAATCCTGAACTGAAATGGAAACTACAAATTAGAACACAAAAAATGTGACCCAATAGCTGCTATAAATCTCAAAAATCTTCCCAGACCACTTCACATTTCTAATACAATTGTGAAGTTCATAACAGCTATGACATTTGCACAGAAAATAAGAACTTCCCCTGGGTTGGAACCAGGATCAAAAATTCATGATATACCGAGAGTTTAACAACTTTAACCATTTTTCTAAGTAAATTGATGACAGTCACCCCTCCTGTGCAGAAGGTCTATGGAACAGCAGTTCTTTGCTCTCTAGTAATTCCGTGTTGAGCCTCGTATTAGCTAGGTGGGAGTCACTTAGCTGGAACGACTGGCAACAGAAAAATTCTCTTTCTAAGGCCAACATTGCCCCCTTCTGCTGTAAACCGGACAAGACATGCAACTTTCCGATTTCCAAGTTCCTGTTTTTTTGGCACGCCATCCAGGTAAGGTGAACAACCTGCTTTTTACCTTATTGTGGTATTAGCAAATACTTGGAGTGGTTGTTGTATTATTACTTTTCTTTCCCATTTTTATATTTTTCTGCTCACAAATTTTAAAAGAACGTTCAGAAACATTTTTTCCTTTTGCAGACTGAAGATTTTTTTCCACTTTCAGAGACTTAATGACATAGAAAATGGTTCCTCTCCCTACATTTTTCTATAGATCTCTCAAGCCCACTACCAGATGACCTATGTAATGATATTAGAGGAACAATAATGGAAAGCCACAAACGTGGTATTTAAGCATGAAAAGAAAAATACTCATGAAGCTTTTTGAAATTTCACTCTAGTAACAGAAAGGACTGGCTATTTTAGACACAATATTGTATTATTGGATAAGGATAGGTAAAGCTATGCCAGCATTTACAAGAGAAATCTTGAATTTGGGCTTTTTTGATGTAATACTTAAAAGTTTACTCTGGGCTTAAGGTCCCCAATACTGAATGTGGTTCCACAACAACAACAACAAAAAGTCTATACATATTTTAAAACAATCAAAAAAAGATGATGCTAGACGGTTTTCCACAAGTACTAATAGTAATAATAACAATAAGTATTAAATATTAATCTTTCAATTTCTGACCACCTTTTTTTTTTTTCAACTTTCTGCCTATAGATGCCAGAAAAGCTGTCTGCAAACTTTCTGAGAAAGGGAGCCTATCTCATTTACAACTGGGGAGAAAAAAAATGTTCCTCTAGATTAACTAGACTGCTGAGGCAAGTTACAAGAGAGAAAGTTCAATGAACTAAAATAGCTGCCTTTCTTCTAGAAAGTAAGCATGCGGTCATCAACTGAATGTTGTTTTAGGGTGGGATTTTGTTGTGTTTTTTTTTTTGTTGTTGTTGTTTTTTTAATAAAGCTTGATCATTAAAATCTACCTTGTAGACTTTAATTAAGGCAGCACATATGTAAGAATAGCAGGTTTCTCTGGTTCTTATCTCAATTGTTTTAAATCCTCTGTATGTCTAATAAATTCATTTGGTGTAGTTACTGATATATTTTCATCTGTATAAACAGGAAAACTAGGTTCAAAACATTGTGCACCGTGAGTATTATCCCAAACCCAGATACAGAATTTGATACCATTTTGTAGTTAAAATGCATGGCAAAATGTTTATAGTACCTCTAAAAAATGGGGCGCTCTCTATGCATTCAGACAACACACTATGAATAAACTTTGCTAATTATCTGTCATAGCCAGAGACATTACTTACCTCCTTACGTCTCTGATTTCTATAATTGTAACTTTCTTCTACTATCTCATATGAAAGAATATTGCTAGGCTTAGCTTCAGTTTCTGTTTGTTGGGGGGAAAGGGGCTTACTGCTTCATCTCCACCTGTTTAGGACTGAATTTTACTTTGTTAAATTAGACTGGCAGTTAGTCTTGCTTGTTCTGCACAAAGACAAATTAACTTAAAATGTAAAGATAATGTAATGTTGACTTGTGGTCACTTTCAGAATTAAAAAGTCTAGTAACTCGCCCAGAGTCCAATAGCAAATATTTTGCTTAAACCCACAAAGGGGAAGTGTTGAAGGCACATGTACTGATAACACCTTTCCTTTTCGTTCTCTGTATTTGAGCACCCTCAAAGACATGCAACATTCACAGCACATTAATATTGTCTGGACGGATAAAGCTGATCCAGCAAAGAAGTGCACAATAGCTTTCATTTGTGAGTATGGTTTAACTCATTGCTTGTGCGATACAATACAGCCCAATTAATTACTTCTCCCTACTTGTTCTTTAATTATAATAATAGTAATAATAGCAACAACTCCCAGTCCACTCTTCTAATATTCCTCCTGCTTAGTTTCCTACTCTTTTGCTGCTTAAATCCTCTGTAACACTGAAGTCTCTAAATGCGGATGGTGGAACTGGAAGTCACTGACTACTCTTAAATCAGAGGCATTACAGAGAAACTCTCACAGCATTCTTACTAACACGTGCAGAATCCTGTCATCATGAAAATGATGCAGGATTAACGTCAGCATGAAATGTAACTCAAACTAAAGAGAAACAGAAAGGGGAGAAAAAAAAGAAAAAGAAATCAGCTTGTCATCTAATTTTCAATGTGAATTCTACCTTTTACATGTTTATCTAGTAGTTTCCATGGTCAGCCAGTCTGAACTTTGCTGGGGCTCACTCACATAACTTGATTCCAAGTAATTGCTATTGACACACCATGTCGGACAGTCACAAATCAGCAACATACTGAAGATGAACATACACTACTTGAACTCAGCGTAGAGTACTGAGCTAACAAAGAACAAGATATTCTAAGCTCTTTTCTTGGAGCTGGACATGGATCAGAGTATTCATTACACTACTTGTAAATATCCATATTGCTGAAGCTACAAAACATTAAGTAAAATCCCTCATTTTAAAACAAAAAACAAAATCAAAATGCTGCACGATATAATGAATGTGTTTTAAAGAAGAAATGGCACGTTGCAAACAGAAATTGATTCTTTTGGTCAGTTAAGAAGTAACTGGAGTAATAGCATGCACACAACCCTATTCTTTCATTGCAGTAACAGAGCAATTATTAACAGCAGATACTATTATATGGTATGATATGATCCCCATGTTTTGTCCTCTGACACGCTTAAGTGGTGCACCATATAGCCTTGAGGTAGACAAACCTGCTCTGGTAAGCCAACAACTTTAGAAAAGATGAGATAATTGATGCTGGAAGGAAGCAAGGATAGAAAAGTGACCCAAACTGTACTGCACAGAGCACAGACCCCAGCCTCCATAGCTCACTGTTTTGAGCTCTGAACAGCACTAAAATATTTTTTTTTCTCTCTTGCACAAAACTCCCATTCTGAGTGGGATCAGGAGAGGAGGCAGCAAGTCTAAAAAAAGTCCCTGCAAAATCCCAGCAGCTCTTTTCCGTTTAGGATAACATCCCCCACTTCAGAGCCCTGCTGCTGCTCCAGGAAGACTGCAGGGTGCCTGCTGCTCGGTGAATGCTGAGACAGGCAAAGTGCCAAAGTGTAACGAGGAGTAATTTTTTTTTTTTTTAATTTCCTCTCTCAAATAAAAATAGACACTTGTTCTGGTACCAGCTTTCAGCAACTAATCAGCATGTACAAGGTTTGAAAACTTGTAACTATCCCACCCTGCTCCCTCTGGCAGTGTTAGCATGCCTTATCCTCACTTACTTGTTTAAAGCTGAGGAAACCAAATCCTGAATTAATGGTTGTTTGTGACACACTCTAACAAGAAGAAGAAATAAAAAGTTGCCCTAAACTTGATTAATTACTTAAATTATTATAATATTTAAACCACTGCTAATTTAATTAATAAATATCAATATATTAAATATTAGTATTAACAATAGCTATAATAATTGTGTTGCATCATGTTACATATATTATGATGCATAATACAATTAAGTTTAACAAAATATTATTAGGCGATTAATAAGATTTTTCTTTTTTTTTAAGTTACATATTTTAAAACTGTTCATTCTTTAATGTTATTGTAAATGATATGGTACTGTAGCTTAACAAGGTCTAGTTATCAAAGTTAAGTTTGCTGCATACCATACAAAAAAAGGGAAAAGGGAGCAATATAAATCTTTTCATTTTGCTACGTGCTAAGCTCATGATAGGAATAATTGAGAAAGGGGCCCAAAATCTTCACAGTGTCCATAGGTGCCATACTCAGACATTTTTACCACAAATGCACTGCATAGAAAATGACATTTGTTCTTAATAAGTTTTCCACTGTTTGTTGAAATTGTCCCCATATGCCTTGCATAAATTATAAGCTATAATAATTTTCTCTGCAGCTGATCAAAGACAGCCCAGAGAACGCAGCAATGTTTCCAGTGTCTTATTCAAGTACAGGAATGGCCAAAAGCAATCCCACTGAGGCTATGGCTTCACTCCAAAGAAAACTTTTCTGATTATTCAAGTATCAGCGGACACCCAGGCGGATATTGCCTGTGACTTGGAACACTCACACCCATGGAATGGTCACACAATGAATGTCCAGAGAAAAGATTCAGTTCTGCACAGTGATGAGGAGCTGAGAAACCAATTCACTAACACAGGAACAGGAAGATAAGTGTTATAGTTCTCTTGTCCCTTGCAACACACACACACAAACACAAAAAGGGAAAGGGAAAGGGGAAGGGGGGAAGGGGAAGGGGAAGGGAAAGGGAAAGGGAAAGGGAAAGGGAAAGGGAAAGGGAAAGGGAAAGGGAAAGGGAAAGGGAAAGAAAAAGAAAAAAAAGAAAAAGAAAAAGAAAAAGAAAAAAAAGAAAAGAAAAGAAAAGAAAAGAAAAGAAAAGAAAAGAAAAGAAAAGAAAAGAAAAGAAAAGAAAAGAAAAGAAAAGAAAAGAAAAGAAAAGAAAAGAAAAGAAAAGAAAAGAAAAGAAAAGAAAAGAAAAGAAAAGAAAAGAAAAGAAAAGAAAAGAAAAGAAAAGAAAAGAAAAGAAAAGAAAAGAAAAGAAAAGGAAAGGAAAGGAAAGAAAAGAAAAGAAAAGAAAAGAAAAGAAAAGAAAAGAAAAGAAAAGAAAAGAAAAGAAAAGAAAAGAAAAGAAAAGAAAAGAAAAGAAAAGAAAAGAAAAGAAAAGAAAAGAAAAGAAAAGAAAAGAAAAGAAAAGAAAAGAAAAGAAAAGAAAAGAAAAGAAAAGAAAAGAAAAGAAAAGAAAAGAAAAGAAAAGAAAAGAAAAGAAAAGAAAAGAAAAGAAAAGAAAAGAAAAAGAAAGAAGAAAAGAAAAGAAAAGAAAAAGAAAAAAAAGTTATCTGCAAGTCTGCAAGGGGAACAGAAGATGAAACTGCCTTATGTCCTCTTTCTTGGCAGCTTTTGATGGTGGAGTTTCATTTATCAGAGTCTCCATCCACCAAATTACATACCACCTCCAAGGCATTATGAATGTGTTGGTTTTTTTTTTACAAGTTTCTCTCACCTCTCACCTCTCACAAGCTTTCTGTGTACTGAGTGTGTTTAAGAGTACTGCCTACCAGAGTTTCCCCTCCAAAGTGTTATCTGGCGTTCCTTTGTCACCAATGCCAACTGATCCACAGTGCTTAAGCAGAGGTGCCCCTCTTCTCTTGGAAGCCTTTGAAAACAAAGTAAAAGGTGCAATTCATGAAGGCATAAAAACAAACAGCTTGACAGAAATAACTAGTAACAATCATACTTCTACCTATCGTACATCTACTAACTGTGGCTTATCTTCTCCTGCTGCCTGGCAATTGGACCCTGCTTCTGATGCATCTTCATCATTAGCTAGCCTTCATGAAAGGAAATCCAGCACAAAAAGCCCCATCTTTGTTTTTCAGTCTAGATCAACCCTTCATCAGTTACTGAGGTTCAGCTCCTCCCTCCCATTTAATCCAACACAAAGATTCAGCTATTATTCTGGGGATGCTAAGGTTCACTTGGCCTTGTTTAAGAGCAACACCTACCAAACAAACACTTAATAATTATCTCCATGCTTGGCTAAACCCAGAACAAATCATCAACTTCTGAAGAGGCATGGTGTCGGTCATGAAGTTGAGAAATATTCACACATTGGTGTGAAGCTCCTTCACAGACTATTTGCTGCTTTTTGTATAAACATGTATGAAATGTTACAGTACGACAATGCTACTTTACACAGGCGTATGAATAGGATTAACATGTAATGGACTTACAGCAATAAGCAGGCACTTCAGAATGATGTGAATTCCAGAACCACTTCAGAATTCTGGATGGACTGACCTCTTCCCCCTCTATTTTATCATGATGTATAGATGACTGGAAGAGAGTCAATATCATGCCAGTCTTCAAAAAGGGCAAGAAGGAGGACCCAGGCAACTACAGGCCAGTCAGCCTCACCTTCACCACTGGAAAGGCGATGGAACAGCTCATCCTGGAGGTCATCTCCAAGCATGTGGAGCATAAGAAGGTGATCTGAAATAGTCAGCATGGATTCACCAAGCGGAAGTCATGTTTGACCAATCTGCTGTTCTTCTATGATGAGAGGACTAGCTGGGTAGATGAGGGGAGAGTGGTCTACCTTGACTTCAGCAAGGTTTTTGACACTGTCTCCCATAACATCCTCATAGACAAGCTCAGGAAGTGCGGCCTAGATGGGTGGATGGTGAGGTGGATTGGCATTTGGCTGGATGACAGAGATCAGAGAGTTGTGCTTAGGGGTGCAGAATCTAGTTGGAGGCCTGTAGCTAGCGGTGTCCCCCAGGGGTCGGTACTGGGTCCAGTGTTGTTCAACTTACTCATCAGCAACCTGGACGATGGAACAGAGTGCACCCTCAGCAAGTTTGCTGACAACACAAAGCTCAGAGTAATGGCTGATACCCCAGAGGGCTGTGCTGCCGTTCAGAGGGACCTTGACAGGCTGGAGGGCTGGGCTGAGAGGAACTTCATGAAGTTCAACAAGGGCAAGTGCAGGGTCCTGTACCTAGGGAGGAATAACCCCAAGCACCAGTACAGGCTGGGGGCTGACCTGCTGGAGTGCAGCTCTGCAGAGAGGGGCCTGGGAGTCCTGGTGGACAGCAGGCTGACCACGAGTCAGCAGTGTGCCCTTGTAGCCAAGAAGGCCAACGGTATCCTGGGCTGCATTCAGAAGAGTGTTGCCAGCAGGTCGAGGGAGGTGATCCTCCCACTCTGCTCAGCCCTGGTGAGGCCACACCTGGAGTATTGTGTCCAGTTCCGGGCTCCCCAGTACAAGAGGGACATAGAACTACTGGATTGAGTCCAGAGGAAGGCAACTAAGATGATTAGGGGACTGGAGCACCTGTCATATGAGGACAGGCTGTGAGAGCTGGGCCTGTTTAGCCTGGAAAAGAGAAGACTGAGGGGAGACCTCATTAACGTATATAAATATCTAAGGGGAGGGTGTCGAAAGGATGAAGCCGGTCTCTTTTCAGTTGTGCCCAGTGACAGGACGAGAGGCAACGGGCACAAACTGAAGCACAGGAGGTTCCGGCTTCAGGGGGCACTTCTTTACTGTGAGGGTAACAGAGTACTGGGACAGGTTGCCCAGAGAGGTTGTGGAGTCTCCTTATCTGGAGATATTCAAACCCCGCCTGGATGCCATCCTGCACAACGTGCTCTAGGTGATCCTGCTTGGCAGGGGGGTTGGACTACGTGATCTTCAGAGGTCCCTTCCAGCCCTGGCCATTCTGTAATTCTGTGATAGATCCAAATAAACTGTTTTGCCTTTACTTACATCACTATAGTGTCTCAGAAACATCCTCTGCAGAATCTCCTGTTATCATAAGAACTACCTTGCAAATGTGCCTGTCAAGACAGGTGTTGAGAAATTAATTCGCCTGAATAAACTACATTCTCATCAGCAGCAATTAAAAAGTGCAATATGGCATTATATATACATGATGTACTTATGCATGTTTCTGGAAAAGGCGGCATATTTTTGTTGTGCAGCAAACTGCATAAGATATACAATCAAAATGAGAGAAAGGTGTGAACATGAAGGGACATTCTGTAGATGTTTTTGAAAATATCTCACAGATGGCACTTTCACTCTGTAATGTAAATTTTTATGTGTCAAAAGAGATAAGAGAAAAAGACACAGATAGCACAGTAGTTTTGAAGAAAAGGGATTCATTGCCTTAGGCAGAGGATAATCAACTAAGAATAAGGTCTGTCTAGGGATTTCAAGCAGGAATTTAGCACCCTCCTAAAGAATTTTTTTTCCATGGCATTCACAGCCTGCACTGGCATTGCCCTGGACTTAATCACCATCCCAATGTACAAGAATGCACATGTATACTCCGATACTCCTACTTTCTTCATTTTGCAAAGGCTCTTCTCTAAGTTGGCAGAAGATGGCATTATCAACCATATAGAAAGTGGTTACTGCCAGTTAGGATGATGCAATTTTAAAGATTTTTTTCTTTCTCCCAAATTCACCCATGAAACAGTGTGACAGAGGATGCTGGCTTTGACATCCAGGATCTGGATAACAACCAGCCAGGTTTACAATAGTCCAATACAAAGGCTTAAAACTACAGGATTTTTTAAAGTTCTGATTTTGAGCTCTCTCCTAATTCTCACTTTGGAAACATATCCACCTATGTGTGACAGTTCTATAAATTTGCAGTTAGAGATGTAACTTTAGTCTTCAGGCCTCCATGGCCAACACCAGTTTTCTGGCTTGGAACACCTTCCCATCTACCCCAGCCTCCCAGACAGCTGTACCCACACAATCTTCCAGGACATTTATGCTTTTCATATACTTGCCATATACTTTTTCATATGCTTTTTTTTTTTTTACCTTTTCCTTTGGCCCTGTGTTTTGCAGTAGACATCTGGAGCCAAAGACTCTGATCATCTCCTTCCTCATTCAGTATCCAAAACCCAGCTGAGCAGCAGTTTTTGACAATTAGCTTCTCTGCACGGATAATTTGCATATATCTCAGCTTCCTTAAAGATACAGTACTCCACAGGAAAAAAGTAAAGGGATGATTCAATTGGGCCTGGGTAAACTATGAAATCTGTGAACTATGAAAGGTAGTGTCCAGAGAAGGGCAACAAAACTGGTGAGGGATCTGGAGCACAAATCTTATGAGGAGCGGATGAAGGAGCTGGGATTGTTTAATCTGGAGAAGAGGAGGCTAAGGGGAGACCTCATTGCACTCTACAACTTCCTGAAGGGAGGTTGTGATGAGGAGGGGGTCGGCCTCTTCTCTCAGTTAACTAATGATAGGACCTGTGAAAATTGCCACAAGTTGAGCCAGGAGAGATTTAGATTAGATATCAGGAAAAACTTTTTCTCTCAAAGAGTGGTCAGGCATTGGAACGGCCTATCCCAGGGAGGTGGTGGAGTCACCGTCCCTGGAGCTGTTCAAGAAGTGCCTGGATGAGGTGCTACGAGATAGGATTTAGTAACTTAGTGGGTAGTATTGGTGATAAGAGGACGGTTGGACTAGATGATCTTGTAGGTCCTTTCCAACCTTGTGTTTC
The DNA here is from genome assembly GCF_040182565.1 of Anser cygnoides. NCBI lineage: Eukaryota > Metazoa > Chordata > Aves > Anseriformes > Anatidae > Anser > Anser cygnoides. The sequence continues at coordinate 108,263,999 of NC_089874.1, read as the reverse complement.
TATGATTCTAACTATATAGGAAAACAAGTGGAAAATGAGTAGATCTGTCTTTCTTAAACTAAAAGCAGGAAAAAGCAGTGTGATGCCATGTTATTAACTCTGTCTTCGTGATCTGCTGCCTCTTATCTCTTATAGAAATGGTATCAGCTGCTCCCTTCCCATAAGCATCACCAGACTCCCAAAACGATGGGGAAAGAAGTCAAAAGAGATCTGTGAGAGCCTCCTCTGAAGGCTATGACCAGCTGCTTTTTCACAGGTAGGCGAAAAAGGAGCTAGGAGACTAGAGGACTTTTCTGCATCAGCACTCTGTTGATGTCTGTAGTTTTCAGTTTCAAATCAGATCAACATCATTTAAATCAAAACTGTTGACCACAGGGAACACCAAGTGCACAAGGTCTCCAGCTACAAAAATAAGTCTATCACAGATTAGAGCCCCTGTTCCAGTATTTCATCTAAGCAGCATAGTTTTCATATATTCATATATTTTATATATGAATATAGTTTTATATTCATATATATTCATATATATGTTCATATCTATGAATATATATTCATATATTTCATAGTATTTCATATGGTGGCACTATAGGCACTACGAAAGGTTATAAACTTGTTTGAACTTAAGCTCTCACCCTCATAATACCTAAGCACAGTCATGAGGAAATATTGAACAAGACAGACCAAAGTGTGCTGGCTGTTCAAGCAGTTGGGCAGCTTCATAAAGAGTTCCTAGAGCCAGTATAGGTGGAAAAGCCTTACGACCCACCTCTCCTACAGGATCCAAGAAACACGGTGGACGCTTTGCTCCCTGTTTTTAACAGCCTGATTTTACCTCGTTACCCCTGAGAGGCACAAATGTTTAATTTTCAGAATATTTGTACAGATTTCTCTCTTTCTAAAGAAAAGAAAAAAATAGTAATCATTAAAAACAATATTTTTTATTTCATTTTATTAATTAATGATCAAGAAAGTAAATGGGTCAAACAGCAGCAATACATTCCACTTGGAGAAAAATACATGCAATTGTTTTACTAACATCACAGGGAAGTATGCTCAGGGGAAACTAATCTTACCTTAATGAACCACACAGTTTCTAGAACTGCCTCTCTCTTTTTTTTTTTTTTTTTTCTGTTTGGCTTATGTTCACTATTAAAAATATCTAAGACAGCTTTCAAAGTTGGCTTTGCCACTCACCAATATTGAAGAAAAGAAAGGGTCAGTGATGGCATAACACAGCTGCAAGAGCCACAATTTAAGAAATAAAACAGTGGCTCCTGCCAGTACAAAGCAAGTACCTCTCTTTTTCACCCATCTTTCCCTCTCTGTACACCTTGGTTTCAGGGTCTCACTAGCCTGTTGACCTGCATAATCTAAGACTGGAGAACTGTGCCAAAACAGTTGGCACAGTTAACTGTGCCAAAACAGTTGGCACAGTTAAGAATAATGATGCACTCTACATTAAGAACCAAAACATTCTCTTTTAAGAGAATTTAAACATTCTCTTTAAGAGAATTTAAGAGGAGAATGACTGAATTCTACATTTGCATTTAAATAACATTAAAGCCTTCACTAAGACCATTTAGACATGAACAAAGGTATAATTTATTGCAATATACTTCTATAAGACCTAACCAAAATAATGCTGAATTAAATCTCTCATCTTGGACCTGAAGTTGCTCATAACAGCCACTGGAGGGAAACTAACATAAGAAGACAGAAGTTCATTACTATATAGTAAGCAGCTCTATTAGTCAACCCACTCCTTTTTGATTAACCTTATGAAATCAAATAGAACGAGTGACACTGTTTCAGTTAAAACAGAGTAAAACTGATGTATAAAAGCCATCTTTAAAGGTATAAACATGTGCATTTTTTGTCATTATATACTGAATGTATTTATTGCATATTGTGATCTAAATGCTCCTCTGAAACCATTTTAGGGATCTTTGTCAACCTCTTTATCTTTTCTAAATACGAAGACTTTTTTATATTCTTAAGAATAATGTTCTATTCACATTTGCACATCTGCAGTCTCTGCTACTAGAGGATAAAACTTAATATTGACTAATGGCTACATAAGATTGTTTTAATGAACGTTAGCTATAAGGAGGCATTAATTCAGGAAAAACTGAGGTATTCATGGACATCTAAACTCTACAGTACTTCTCTGTTGTAGAAGTAATTAATAAACATACAGATTTAATAAAAAATCTTCAATTGAAAAAAAAAGAAATCTACCAAGCCCTTCCAGTTCTCCATTCTATCATCTGGGTAGAACGTCTTTAAAATAAGAATATGGAAGACAAAAGGCTTCATTCTAGCTTCCTGTGCAGTAACTGCTAACAACTGTCACTTAAAGGATTTCACTTCTGGGAGAACTTCCATAAGGCTGAAAACATCCCCCTCATGTGAAACTGTAGAAAATTAATGCTAATGTCATTTGAAACTAAGCAATGCAGTAGATTGTATGTTGTCCAGAGGAACAACCAGGCATGCGCAAAGGATTAACAAGAAAATATGACTAGTTACAGACTATTTTTAGTAGTATATTTGACTTTAAACATATTTGTATTCTTGAAAGCTGCCTGGTATTTCTATTCAAAGAGACGAATGAAGGATGAAAAGGAATGAAAAGCAGAAGATTAGGAAAGCAGATGATCCTCTCTGTTTACATTCTGTGAGGAAAGCTTCTATCAGTCTACATTTTGGGATTTGCACAAAGCTGTTTGAAGGGGACAGTCTCTCCCCAGTAATGAGAAATGCAGAAAAGGCCATGCTTCTTGAGGTATTCAGACTTCTCCACTATGCCAATACAGAGAAGTGTGGGAAGGTTACTGAGAATTCAGGTTCCTAATTAATTTCCTTGATAATGAAGAAATGAAAAAGAGTGAGACGAGAAAAAATGAATGGGAAAGCTTCTTCCATTTTAATGCAAAGGCCAATTAAATTAAATTAGTACTTGGAATCCAGAAAACACAAGACTAAGAAATTATTATAACAGTTATAAAAATTGCTCTGGGGTTTCCAGCATTTACGGGATTTCTCATTAAAAAGAAATAATTAATTTTGCTAGCCGTTAAAATCCATGAACATTTATCTCTTGTTAAATCCATTTCAATATTTTTATCCTAAGACAAACAAAATTTCTACATCTTTTTACAAATGCTGGTCTTCATTTAATATTCCTTCCTGCTCTTTCTCTTTGAATTCTACAGTAAGTATTGATTAATTATTTCCTGTTTTCATTGTTTTCCCTAGTGTAAGTTATTTCAGTCCTGTTAAGAGGTTAGTCTTGTGAGGAATTTAATGAATTTTTAAATAAAAGAAACAATTATTTTTAAAATAATTTTTTATTGAATATCCTGATTTTAACAATTCTGTCAGTTTACACAAAAATCTGCACTGTAGAAAATGCATTATTTCATGAACCAAGTTTTATTGTCTAGTCCTGGTTATATTTTCTCCCCTCTTTTTTGTTAGCCTTCCGAACACCTACTTGAACTATGATCCCAAGAAGCCGCTTTCAAACAAGACTTCTTTGATTTTATTATTCAATACACTGTTTAAGTTGAATCTCAGCTGTAATGGAAAGACTATTGTTTTTAGTATTAAAATAAAAGTTAAGTTTGTATGATGATGTCCATTGATTCATCAGCATATCTCAATTTTATTTTCGCTTGCTTTTAGTTTTTTGCATTGAAACATTAATCTAAAAGCATCTTATAAAATATAAGATTTTTTCCAAATGTTCTGATGCTTCCAGAAGTTCATATAACTGAGACTTCTTTTATGGCTCTGCTGGCTGCTCACATCAAGAGCAGAGCCCCAAAACAAACAGCTTTTTCTGGAGAAGCTGTCTGTGCGAAGCTGCAGACTGCATCATTATGAATATTTATACGGGAATGAATTGAGGTTGCACAGATAAAGGACGGTTTCCTGACTTAAAAGAAATGCGGTACGTGATAAATACATACATTATTCACACAGAAAACAGGATCAGAGTCTTTTAATAGAAGTGCTCATGAAGCCACGTCCTCTCCCTCTGCCTGGATCAGGTCTGGAACAAGGAGGGCTGGTCCTTGTCATAAAACAAATCTGCTATGGCTTTCTGCTCTGTGTTTGAGATGGTGTCAGTTACAGTTTTTAAAGTGTTTCAGCTTCATCAGGTTTGAACAGATTTTCTCAGAGCAAAAACCATATCCATAACACAAAAAATATTACAAGTCCCTGATTCAACTAAAGGTTCAACAGACTTCTTAAAGAAATCTTTACAAAGATATTTAAAAGAGATCACTGTGACCCTCATAAGTTTCTTATTCTAATTCCTTTAGAGGTAGCAACAAAGTGAAGGCTACAGAGAAATCAACAGTTATGCCTCTGACAATAGCACATTGATAACTGCTAAGCGTATGAAAACTCCGATTTGCTTTGCCTTGCTTCTACCCCTCCCTGTTTTATACAGTACCACAGAAAACTACTTATCCCACAATTTACATTTTAAATCTCTTTCTAACCGTTTTCTTACTTTGTTTGCTCAGAACCTAGTTTTCAAGCTAGCTGACCTACTTTATCTTATTTTGGTACTTGCAGTAAATTCCCTTAAGCTTGTCTATGCCAACATCATTTAAAATGTCTTCTGTACCTTGATAATCAGTTCTCTCAAAGCAAAAAGCACTATCACGACTGCTGCAAGAATGATAAACTATTAGTCTCTCTGAAAGTCAACAAGATGTTTTTACATTGCAACAATAATTTTTCTTTCATTAAACTCTTTGTGCAAATGGCCAAAGTATTTCAGAAGTGAAAGCAAAGAAACAAAAACATTCGGGTCCAAACAGACTTCAGCAGGTGGAATTTATCCCCAATCTGATTTTGTAGAGTTTTACATAAAGAAAATGGGATCTACTAATAGTACTTAAAAGGTAATTTTAATACACGTGGCCCCATTTTTAATAAATCTAAATCCTTTATTCTTTTATCGGCAGTAACAAACTAAAACCCTGCTTTAGAAGCTGACAAATTGTTTACAGTGTTTACATGAAAAATGCTTTCCTAAAGAAGAGGTAAATTGTTTTACCACTATCGTGTTCAGATACTATAAGGCGCAAAAAAATATCATGGTGCTGAGTGAGAGAGAATTTGGCAAAATTAGATTTGGATAATGATTGCTCTTCAACTATTATATTTGCAACTGTTTTTTTCTACCACAATCCTTACTTTGGTCAAGTACAATCCTTAATTTGAGAATTTTCAAGCAACCAGTAAAAGCAGCATATAAGGTTTGTGATGAAAGTTGGAGTTATTCTGTAAAAAACAAGTCATTACATTTGTTGCGTCTGTGTGTGTTATAGAAACTGGAAGGGCTTACTGCAGTCCAGAATAACTTACCTCTCACTTTTTGTTTTACTGGTGAAACAAAGCAGAAGCTTTAAAGAGAGAGCTTAAAATAATTTATGGTATTCATGCAGCTGAGACTTCCACGGGTTTAGTGAGCACTAGGTGACTGCATTAAATTAGCAGTTAAAATGGGCTAACAAAATTACTCATACTTTAAATACTAATATCATGGTAAATGGTGAAGCTAATTTTTCCCCTTGGTGATCATAGATCTCAAGATAATGTTGAGAAGGAGACACTATAGGATGGAGAGGTTATAAATCCCCTGGTTACCCATGAATAGTTTGGAGAAGCACAGCCTACACATTCATCCACAGTACAAAAATGCTTGTATTTGTACTTTAGCATAGTTTTTCAGGTCGTGAGGAAGGGAACTACTCTGCAGGTCTAGGATACCTCCCAAAGAGGAGACCAAGGGAAAAGATACAGTTTTCCTCTGGTCTTCTGTCTTTGGACCACCTGAGATTTGCAGGAAGTCAGGAGATTCACCTAATCTCTGTACACCTCACATACAGATCTATTGGTGTAGCTGTGCTTACTGATAAGATTTGAGTCAGCAACACTAGTCACAGTTTCCAGCCGTTAGGGAACAAAGCATATATCAAAGAACTCTATTTTCTTTCCCCATTTACCAACAGGGCGGTATGGGCACACTAGGTATACATTTTAGTGCTTATTATTATAAACCATAATCCCCCAAAACTAATAATATTTAACCCACGAGAACCAAGTAGGGTTTTTTTAGATAAGTGCCTATCAAAGAATATAACTGATGTTCATCGTCTAATGAAAGCTAGGTACATCCTAGAACCTGTATCCATGAAGAAAATTAACCTCAATAGGAATTTTGTCTAAGCAAATGCAATTATCTAATTTTTTGTCACAGCACATGTTTTTCGACTTTTTTTTTCTTCTGTTGCATAGCTTTCCTCATTAGTAAACGCAAAACCTTGCAACATTTTCACTAATCATCACTGAGGTCTTGAAAGGTATTGAGGAAAAAATGTTGAAATCCTTTATACAGAATATTCCAGTGCAGGCTCTGAACTTATGGCCAGAACTATTCATAGCACAATTTTGATCAAGATATAGAAAAACAACACTGCAAGGCACTAGTCAGAGTATCAATAAACTCATTAACTACTACAGGGACTAATCAGAGCAACAAGAAGAAAACAAAAGGATTTCCAGCCTGAGGAAAGCTTCTCCTTGACTTTAGATCCTTGCCTTTTCAAACTTCATACAGATATCCATTTAATTGGGGCTTCTTCTGTTCCCTCGTGGTTAAATTTTCAAGACAACTGCTGGTACTACATTTGTTTAAGCTAGATCACAAACATCAATCCCTCGGTTAAAATTTGGAATGTTTTATAAATGTCAAAAAAACTAGCTATTGAGGAAACAATCCTAAATCAAAACTATTGTAAAAACAGAAAAACAATACAAATTATCTTCATACAAAGCGTTCAAGAAATGGAAAAAGACAAAACTCTTTTTAAACAAAGAGTAAAGATAATTCTTCTTAAGAATAATAATATTTCTATATTTACTTACCAGAATTGTATTGTTACTCCTTGAAGTAAGTAGAGCCATCTTGTGGGCATACCTACTTGCTGCATACGATTGGATGATCAATTGTTTAATTCTTAGGTGGAACTATACATTGACAGCAACAAGAAGAAAAATAAGTGTCTTGCTATCCGTTCAAACCCAACTACATATATGTGTGTATATATTCATTAATTTCAGTTAATGTAATCATAAGTTATTAGTACCACTAAAAAGCTAAGCCACTTGTTAAGCTTTGATTTAATGACTCAGAAAGTATTGAACATTATTCCGCAAAAGGTTCCCCAAAGAGTATTCAGATCAGAAAACGTCATGCTACTAACTTTCTCACATTAAATTCTTGAAAATCCCAGTCCACAGTAATCCAGTAGTGATAGTAACCATTCCTCTGGTAAAATAAATAAATAAATTAATTAGTAGACAGGCTTACTGGCGTAACAGACATACTAATGTCTGGCTGAGTGGCCTTTTTTTTTTCAAGAATGCTAACTATCCATAGTTCTTATTACATTAACTGCTGTTTCAGAACTACATCTAAAACATGTTGTTTTATGGTGCATATTCTGCCAGGGTCTCCCCTGTAACCTCAGATATATCACTCGCCTCCCTGACTGATAGGCGAGTCAGTGAGCATAACCTGTATGTGCTTAGGAACATCTTGCTAGGATAAATTTCACCTAATCTGAACTAATTTTGCCAGATTATGGCATTTAATTTACTATTTGGAAAGTAGCTAATGATTCTGCAAATGCTGTTGTACACACTGGGCTCTAAGAATCCCCTTCACAGAGCTAAGCATGTGCATTGAAATTTGGGCCCCAAATATTAAGTCCCTGATTTTCACCATTATTTTGTTGTTGTTGTTGTTGTTTGCTTTTTTGTTTGTTTGTTTTTCATGCTCTTATAGCATTGTTGGATGAGAGGCAATTTCTCCTTTCTGATCTCATTATACTTAAAAGTGTACAGCCACCAATCCCGAGATCCCAGCTATTCGGTCCAGATTGAACACCGAGATTCTACCTGTCCAAACTCCCATTCTCTTTTCAGCCAAAAACTTAAATCTCATTCACAGCTCAAGAGATGGGATGTTGTTGTGGCCCGTAAAAATGCCAGAGAACTTTCAGCCAAGACACGGCGGCGTTGCAGCAGTGGTGAAACATCCTCCGCTGTTAGGTAACCATTTATGTATTTTGCAAGAAGGCTGCAAGCTGGACACTAAACAATCTAGTATTAAAACTTACAATGGAAGTAACAGCTACTGGAGCCCCATCATGGTGCTAAGGCATCTGTCCAAATAGTTGGTAAGCATGTTGAAGGGTATAAGAGAACAACGTCCACAGTGTGTTGGATCCAGCTAATATTTTCAGTGGCAAAATTTCCTTTGTGCAACAACAGACAGTTGATGCTTTCAGTCAAAAGGCATCTATTTATTTTATGTTAATGTAGGGTGATTTGCTCTTTTGGGGGGCCAATGTTGACGCACAACTTGCTGCTTGCTAAATACGTTTTAGAGGACATTCGTTAGATTGCTTGACATGAATAGATCTGTCACAAATGCAGTTCTTTCCTACATCCTGGAACTAAAAACTGTGGCCAATTCGCTCTGATTTGCTCATCATAAAGAAATTTAGAGATTGCACCTCCCTCCATTTCTTCATACAGTAGTCTGTAAGTATAGGCGTCTACTACTGGCCACTGGAAGAAAAAAAAAAAAAAGACCAAAACCATGAGTTAGTACAACAGAGTTTGTATGGTATCCAGTGGTGTGCATGCATGGATAAAGAGGTTTGTTAATGCAGTTAACATCGCTGAAGATAGATCCAATACTCTAAATTATGCTTGTGTGTTCTTTGATCGTAACAGTGAACATATGACCTTTAAGATTTGGAGACTCTTTGTTTCATCGTCCACCCCCCAAGACAGATTTTAAATTTTATGAAATATTACAGTAGAAACCCACCCAGGAAGATGGAAGGAGCTGCAGTGCATCCTGTATGCCCCACATCTACAGAGCTACGCAGCGGATGGGGCGACCCGAATTCGTCCGAGACGTGTCGCGATGAGGGCTGCCTTTGAGCAGCACGGCTTTGCTCCACAGCCTTCCCTCCCTGCTCGTGGAGTACTACTACTGCTAACGCCGAGTGGGCGAGCGAGCAAGCCCCAATATTGCCTATTATTTCCCCGCGCCATCACATCCAAACGGGATGTCTCCCTCCCACGGCACAGTTAGTCAGCGTGCGGGCGGCACGCCGAGGGAAGCGCGTGTAGTAGGGCGGCGTGTGCACGGGCTGAAAATCGTGTTTGTGCTGCGGGGACGGCTGCGGGGGGGACAACGGGGGGGACCCCTCGGCGCCACAGGCCCCGGCCTGGCTCCCTCAGGGGACACAGCTCGGGGCGGGGGCTTGGGCTTGGCGGGTGGGCGAGGGCTTCGTGCCTGAGCGAGGGCTTCGCGGCCTGCCTGCGTGTGCCAGTGCGCGTGTGTGGGTGCGTGTGTGGGTGAGTGTGTGTCTGTGTGTGTGTGTGTGTGTGTGTGAGGGCGGGCAGCCCCCGCCCCTCCCCGGCGGCGCCCGGCGCTGCGCGGTGGGCTGGCGCTGGGGTATTTACGGTAAGGTGGACCCGGCGGTGGCAGCTCGGCGTCAGGTGATCGGCGCGGAGCCGCCGCCGCCGCCACCGCCGCCACACCGCCCGGGGAGGAAAATGCAAGATGGCCCGGCGGGGCCGTGAGGGGCTCCGCGGCGCCCCCTCCCCGCCCGCCCGCGCCCCCCGCCGCCGCCGCCGCCAGCAGCAGCAGCAGCAGCAGCAGCGCGGCGCGTAGGGCCGGCGGCGAGCGCCCAGCCCAGCCCCGCCGCGCCGCAGCCCGTGCCCGGCGGGGGCAGCGAGCCATGGGGCTCTGCTACAGCCTGCGCCCGCGGCTCTTCGGCGACGCCGGCGGCGGCGGCGGCGGCGGCGGCTCCATCTCGTCCAGCGCCGGCGCCGCCTCGGAGCCCGAGCCGCCGGCCGAGCCGCACGCCGCCCCGCCGCCGCCGCAGCAGCAGCCGCTGGCCGAGGGCGCGTTGCTCCGGCCCGGCGGCAAGCCCGGCGGCGGCGAAGGGGACGGGCCGCCGCTGGTGCTGCAGAACGGCGGCGGTAACGGGGCGGCCCCCGAGCGGCCGCCGCTGCCCAAGGCCGGCGGGGGGAAGGCGGCGAGGCAGCAGCAGGCGCTGCAGCAGCCGCCGGCGCTGCAGAGACCCTGGGAGAAGCTGCGCCTGGAGGAGCGGGAGGCGGAGAAGGAGGCGAGGAAAGTCAGCAAGAGCATCGACCGGGCGCTCAAGGAGCAGAAGCGGGAGTACAAGCAGACGCACCGCCTGCTGCTGCTGGGTACGTGTGCCGGCTGCGTGCGGCAGGTGCCCGCAGGGGGCTCCCCGGCCTCCCGGCCCCCCCCCCTCGGTGTGTCCCCCGGCCCGTGCCAGGCTTTCCCCAGACGGGTTCCCACCTTCCTCCCCCTCCTCCTCCTCCTCCCCCTGCTGGCCCCGGCGGTGGCTTTGCAATGGAGAACGGCGATCCCAGCCCCGTCCTGCCGAGCCGAGCGGCTCCACCCCGGCAGGAAAAGGGGAGCGGCGGGGGCCTCCGGGGAGCGGGGCTGGGAACGGGCGGGGAAAGGAGAAAATAAATACATTATTTAATAAATAAATAAATAAATAAATGAAAAACGGCCATCCGTCAGGCGTGCGCCCCGGGGGACGGATGGTCCTCGTGTGGCGGCGGCGGCTTGCGGCTCCTGGAGGCCAGGAGCGGTGCTGAGCCGCGGTGTCCTCGGTTAAAGGAGAGGCGTGAGGGGGGGAAACCAAGGGGGGTGGGCGCCTCCTGGCCTTTGCTACAGGATGAGACCTGCAGAGGCTGCCTCCCAATTTTTGGGGGGTGACTTGTCTGCTTTTGTGCCCCCCCCCCCTTGCCTTGGCCGAGGTGCTGCGCGCGGTGTGCTGTCGCCACTGCTCTTTCTAAGCAGCAGCTCACAGCCCTCTCCAGGGGCTTCGTACCAGCTGGTACACTTACAGTACGAAAACCACAGGGGTATCTGATACAAGCATCTCATTTCCTGCAGGAAACAGAACAGTCATACTGCAGGGCTTGGCTTTTTTTTTTTTTTTTATGGTCTGAGCAGAGGGCTTGTTTGGCCTCTTAAGCGTGGTCATAAATCTCTTAATTTCTGTCAGCGTGGAAATACTGATGTACTTCGGCATTGGCTGGCTTGGCCTGTGCTCGCCGAGGTCAGCGGTGTGGAGTTTGGGTGGGTATCTGTGCGTAGCCCCAAATTTGGGGGGGCATCCATCGTTCTTCACAGAGCCGTGCTTCCGTGTTATTGGATTGCTTCGTTCCTCTTGATGGGTGAGGGGAGGAGAAAATAATGAAATACGCCAGAGCACTAAAGGTATAAGCAGTGTTTGCCAGGACCGTAGTGCTCCATTTCTAAAAACAAATCACGGGTTCTATTATTATCCACAAAAAGCCAGTCTGTAGGATACCAGTGCAGCCAGTAAAAGGGCAGAGGGAGAAGATGCGATTCCTACTCCACCGAATTAATAATATTCTTGGTAAAGCGCTTTTCCTGATGCTTGAACTGGTCTGGTATTTCAAATACTGTATTCCATTTAAAAACTGTATTTTTAAAGATTTCTCTTCCCATAATCACTGAAGGTGTAACATTGCCAATATGGCCACATGAAGGCAGAGATCCTGGCTGGTGGTCTTCCTCCAGAGAGCAATGTAACTGCTCGAACAAAGGGATCCGAACACATAGGCGCTGCCTGTAGTCCACGGCATGGGTGGTTGTCATAGTAAACCCGAGCAGCGAGCACCTGTTCAGAAACAATGCAATCAAAAAAATAAACCATCGCCAACCCCTGGCACCCTAAATGAAACTCAACGCTCCTCAGGCTCTCTGCACGGAATTTGGTATTAAATACATGTCATAATCATGAAATATTCTCTGATCTCCGTATCGCAGGGAGGAAATGCTGGATTATTGTTTCATCCCTGGCAGATCGGGACCTGACATAAACGTCTGATTTGGATGTAGGGAGTGCTGCAGGTGCTTTGTGTTGCTGTTTGTAAAGAAGTGGAAATGCTGCTCTAGATAAGGGGAAAATATTTAGAGCGGTGAAAGGTTTATTTGTCAGAGAAGAAGTGAAGTAAAATTGCTTTGCAGAAGGTAATTGTTTTCAGTCTTGCACAGGGAAAAGGCTTAGGATGTATGCAAAGGTCTTTGAGAGTAAAGAGTATTATCAGCTTGGTATTTTACAGCATTTCTGGTGGTGAGTGTCTTGATCCCTGTCCCTAAGATCTTCCTGGCGTCGTGAACCTGGAAGCATACCTTTGCTACAGAGAAGAGGAATATTTTTGTAGATCAGCATGGAGGAAATGGGTATCAGAGGGGAAGCAGTGAATGCAGGGACAGCAGAGCACCATCACAGAATAAACAAAGTTGAGCAACAGGGTTGGTGTGGGTTTTGCTGGTTTCTTTTTTAGGTACAAGTTTGTAAACAATAGCTTCATTGTGATTTGTTCTTGTTTGTCTTATACATGAACTGGGACAAGTTTAGAGGATTTTGTAGAAATTTAGGAGAAAAAATGCAGGGTATGTTCTAAGGAGCTACTACTAAATATCAGAAAGGTACGCAAAATAATTATGTTAATATATGCACACTGGTAATCTCTGGAGTTGTAAATAAGTAGTATGTTAGAAGGGAGGCTTCCTCTCTAAGTGTTTGAAAACGACCTTCCCCTAAAAGCTCTCCATTTGTTATGTCAAATGAAAACACTCAGCTTTGTGATGACCCCTGTGTACCAGTCATCAAAACATTAGGAATTCCTAAAGGCTTCTTCTCGTGTGTGGTGCTGAGCGGCTCTCCAAGAACACCTTCTTGCTAGTCGCAGCTTCACCCCCAGCCGCTGTCTCGTGCTTCACGCGACGTTTCGAGCTCCCCCCGAACCCGTCTGGAAATGCTTGATGTGTTTTGTCATAACCAGTAGCTGTGAGAAGGGGTGTGCATGGTGATGAGAGCGGTCCTCGAGGTCCTCGAGCCTGCACGTGCCTCGCACACAAGTAGGTAGGTCTGTGGCAGGTGGCTGGAGCCGTGCTGGAGCACTGGGATAATAGCAGAGGAGGTTTGGTGTTGGCTTTTTTTTTTTTTCATTTGTTTGTTTTTCCTCTTCTGCAACAAGATGAACTGACATAAAATGGAAACTTGCTTTCCATTGTAATTGCCTGTTTCGTGTTTAATGTCTGCTACAAAGAGGAGAAAAGGCTGGAAACCTGGAGTTCATTCTTGCGCACTGTATAACTTGCCTTTTATTTTTATTTCCTTTTATTTTTAATAAGCAAAAATGTTCGTCTGTGCGGAATTTTTAGGATGCTCTTTCTAGCCCTGAGATGAGGATATTTTTTCTAAGCATACATACATGTTGCACAGCCTTACAGGGCTTGCTCAGCGTGTCCTAGCTTTGTGGTTATTTTTTTGTTGTTGGGGGTGGTGTTGGGTTGGGGTTTTTTTTGCCTTTTTTTCTGTTCAGTCTTTTTTTCCAGAGAACTGCAAATACTCCCTTGTACGAGATTGTTTGTACAGGAAATCGCCAGCGAAAACATTACAAACCACTTAATGGAACCAATTTAAGTTCTTGTTTCCAATCTCATATTTTAAACTATTTTGGGAGTAAGTGGTGTGTGAAGGGGGATTGGCTTTAAACAAAGTGCTAGCCATGGCGGTATAATTAAGGTATAATTAATGTAATGTTGAAGTAAGCCATAGCCAGAAATCTTTTTTTTTTTTTCTTTTTTTTTTTTTTTTTCCCCCTGGATGGTTCTCTTCTAGCATCCTCTGGCTCCTGCTTTTTCCCTTTCCCTAAACTCTCAGTCGCTGCTCTAACTTTAGGTGACTTTGTCAAACAGAGCCCATTCTTCTGCACTTCCTAGCGAAACTGAAACTGAAAGTGCTGGGAGTGAAAGGTTTTCCCTTAAACAGAAACTGAAAGTAATGATAGGGCTTGAAGGGAAAACGGAAATGCTCATTTTCTTCGTTTAAAAGGTACGGTAGCTGTTTACACGATATTTAAGTATTAAGACTTGATAGTGAAATTTAGACGTTTCATTATATTTCTGTACATAAGTGTATAAAAAAATACAAAGAAACTTATAATCCTTTAGTTCATGGGAATCAAACACAATGGTGCCATGTCAAGCTAAGCAGTAGGTGCCTGGAAGCGCAGGTGTGTATGATAGTAATGCTGTATTACTGTGCTACCTGCCTAATGAGACACCTTTGATTGACTGCTGTCAGAATTAAACTGCATTGAGAAAGGATTTCTGCTCAGACGGTGGCTTTTAGACTAAAACTGCAGTTTTTTAATTAAGTATACTCTATCAGCAAACCCTCAACTCAAGCTTATCATCCCCGCACCAATTCAAGTATCAAAATTAAACTTGATAAATCTTTTTTTTTTTTCTCTTTAATTCCAACTTTATATAATGCCAACTCATGCTTATTGACAAATACAAGAATTTGGTTGAGCTTGATGTGCTAAGATACTTCTGCTGGGCCTCCATAAAGCTGGGTGCTTGGGGTATTTTCATGTTACCACCAGAGCTGATGCCTGCCCCAGTCCCTAACTGAGCTGGGCACCACCACATGTGTTCCTGGGTGGTGCACACTCCCTTTCCATCCCCTACTGCATGTCTTGTCCTTGCAGAAAAGCTCACTGTTTTGTGCTGGTAGATGTAGGATCCCTACGGCCAGGTAGTTATATCATGTAGATAGTGGATGTATAATTGGTAGGAACAGATGTTTTCAGGACTTTGAGACAATGGGCTGCAAATACTAAGCAATGTAATAAAGTAAATGGATTTTATAATCCCTAATCCTTTGCATCATTTGCATGCCTTTCCAACTACTCTTCTGTTTTTGTCTGTAGCTTATGGTGTTATTTGGAGTGGTATATGCATTCCTCACAGGTGTGGAAACCAATAAGCAGAAGTCATCAGGACATGTTGGGTTTTGTTAACTTTTGTTTTTAAAGTGTACCGCAAGCGATCCTCAACTTGCAACACTTTGCCTTCCTTTCTTCTGGGGATTACTGACTAACTGCATTTAGCCTTTGTTTCCCTGTGTTAACCAGTTTCCACTCTGTGATTAATTTTGCTTGTTTTAATATCACTTCCCAGTTAAGAAAAACAGAAGGACTTTCTTGTTCTGTTCCACGTTACGCACAGCAGCGGTCAGTGGTCTGACCACCGTGCGGGGATGGCTCTGCAGCTTGCACAACGCCAGCTTCTGGTTAGGAGGCAAGTGCTGGGCACTGAGGCTCTGCAAATCCCACAAGTGTTTGTTGTGACACTGTGTCTTCCTTAAGCAAACTCTGCTAGTGTCTTTTGTCATCCTAAGCTCCCGGTACAGTTATCATTTCTCTACTGCGGAAATTTTGAATAGGATGTAAGCTTGTTTTCCTTTCCCAGCCATTCCTTTTTTTCCTCCCAGTTTCGAGGAAATACTTTTGAAATTTGTTCCCATGTTCATCCCTCTCCACTGCCCAACCACACACCCCCTATTTCTTAACCTGTCAGCCCTCTGGCATTCCTTGAGTGACTCATACAAGGTTTTTTTCCATCCCCAAGATAACTATATAAATAATAACTATCCCACAATATAACTATTACTATTTGCATTCTAGCATCTTCGACACAGTGAAACTATACAAATTTGGGGTAATACTTACTGTTGTTTTCTGTTTTGTCTTTGTGGACTTATGGCTTCCTTCAACATGCTTTTCATGTCAGTTATTATTTGAACTTTCAAAGTTGAGTTAATTTTTAATTTTACTTTTTTTCCCCCAACAACCGGGCTGAGCTGTGCAGGAAACCTGGCCCTCCCTCTACTTACCAAATTTAATGTATTTGACAGACTAGAAGCATTTTGCTCTCACAAAATGATCTGGAAATGGTTCTTCTCCACAGGCTTCTGTCTAGTGGCAGAGAAACTTAGTGCAAGGTTGGTCTCAGAGTTGCTGCTTGCCCCCAGCAGAAGGGATGGAAACTTCTGAGTTACCATTTTGCATTGGGTCTTAACTGCACTTCATGGTGCTTCCTTAAATTCTGTGTACTCTGGATGTTTTTTAATGTCTAGTAATAGACTTTTTTTTTGAATAGGCACTTGGTGGACTGAGCAAATGAGTAAAATGGAGCACAGAACCAGCCAGTTGAGTGGGACCACAGTCCAAAAGAAATCTAAAGCTGTCTTTCCACTGAAGATGCAGATCTATTTTTGAGGGAGAAAATTTATGTCTGTAGTTATTACTTACAATGTTATTAATAGAAATGGTCTTCTGCAGAAAGTTAAAATCATTCAGCTATTGTTAAGATTTACAGCCTTGGATGGTTCTTCAACCCTGTGAGGTATTTGTTTTGCTGCAATGATCAACGTTTCTTCCATTTTATGGGCAGAAGCTTTGTCTTGCTGTTCTGTTACTTATAACTGTCGGACACAACTGGCTTTAAATATTTTGGATGTTTTCGTTTATGACTAGTAATACCATAAATCAGTAAATCTGGATGTTCTGTTTGTTTGGTTTTTAATACTGAGGAGTGCAGGGCCTGGAAGAAATGCATCCTCGTACCTGAGCAGCACATGTCCTCTTTAGGCCTCTTTCAAAAGCAGATGAGCATGTTAAGTGTACTGACCAGCAGTATTTTGTGTTATCCCTGTCGCATTGTATAGCTATACGTGAGCCTTCTGTCTCATGTGATTTGTCTGCACACAAATATGGAATAAAAGTTGAAGGAATTAACTCGCTGGGTAAGCTGTATTAAGAAGGAAGGACATGCTGTTTGTGACTAGAGTAAATAAAAATGTAGTTAGGAGAAGATTTATTTTTGCTGTGTTCACATGCAAAGCATCAAAAAGCAAAGCATCAAAAAATCCAAGAAAAACCCTGCCACTTAATGTTCATAATGTAAGGCATAACATCAATCACCTGTAGTGAAAGATCTTTACTGATAAGATCTCTTTGAAGCCAAACTTGAATTGCTTGCTTCCCCATAATCTGATATTCTCCATGTGTTTGTTTATAAAGTTAAGCTTATATCATTGTAAATTCCATTTACATTTAAAGTAATGCTAGGCTTCAAGAATAACAAATTATTTTTTCCCAAAATACCACTACTGTAGTAAGTCAAATCCAGGTCATATTTTAAATTCTGTACTGTTAGCTTTATTTTAGCCACGAATTTACGTCATGTGGGAACAACATGCATTTTTGAACTTAGAAAAACTGTTTAAAAGTAGAAAGCAGGTGTTTTTTGTTTTTGTTTTTGTTTGTTTGTTTTCCAGACATTTAAAATAACTAGAAACGAAAAGTTTTTCACTTTCTCTGTATAGGCAATAAAATTTTGACTGTTTCCTTTAAGAAGACTGCATTCCTCTAAAATGTGTGAAAGGGAAGCTCTTCTCAGCAATCGATTCAAGCTAATTGTCTAGTTGGTCTTCAGAAGATGCAGCGAAGGGAAACTTCGCCTCTTTGGTTTGGGTTAGCGCACACAATGGAGATGCATAGCATGCTGGAAAATATCTGTAATAACAGTCTGACAATAAATTGAGTCCCTACTCTCTGCTGGTGTCATTTTCGCAGCCTTTTTTAATTATTTGAAAAATACATTCTTTTTGATACATGTAATATAAGCTGTATTTAATTTATGTCATATATGAATTAAAATGGATAGAAACAGCTTTGTTTTTCCATTATGAAGAACAAAGAGTAGGTTAAACTGCTGAAAGTGTGGGTGATCATGGATCCATACTCTTCTGTGCAAGCGTAATTTATATTAAGTAACTTAATCTTTTGTTGAAAACTGTGATTAATATTGCTGGAGGCATTACCAGCTCTGTTATGCTACAGTTCTCTTAATTACAGAGAATTAGTCATTCTGTGTCTTGAAGCAAACGCAGAATGCACTGCATGGTGTTACACACTGCCTTTCTAATGGAGATCACCTTTATTTTCTTGAATGACTCAGGTGGAAGACTAAGCTACAACAGTAGCAAATCACTTTTTTTTTTTTTCTTGAGCAAGAGCACTCATTCATATTTCACATGCTTGAATTCATTTCATGTTGATTTAAGGATAATCCCCTATTCTAGGTAATACCTCTTCAGATATGAACACACACGTTATGCCTGTGTGTGCACACAACCGTGCAATTACTTGTTCTTCTAAAGCATGGTAGATCACCATCAGGAGTCTAGGTGGCTAAAGCAGCCTTCAGGAGCATGGGGTTGGATTTTATCCTGGTGTATCTCATAGGCTTAAAGCTTCGTAGGAACAGAGCAGGTTCAGTGGTTCCTGTAACAATATTGTTGGTTTTGTTTTGGTTTGGTTTTTCCCCCTGTTGACTCACTGGACATTTGAATTACAAAGTAGGCTTACAGTGCTATCTTCTGCCAGTTCTGAGCTTGCTGTACTTGTCTAACTTTCTCAAAGAGAGATGTGAGCAAGATACTAAGCACTTCCAACATGTGCCAGCCTTTGCAAAGACAAACTTCTTTTTGTTGTTGTACAAACTCTAAACCCTTAGGTTTAGTGCAGGAGAATATAATAATTTGTATGAAGACTGTATCTTGAAACAACCACTTCATAATCTGCAAAGGTGTGGTTAAGATGGTTTTTATATACAACATTTATTTTTACCTTTCCAAATGGCAAGACTGTAGAAGACTTATGCCTGTGCCTCGTAATGTGTCCGTTTCCCCCCCAATCATGTAATCACCTAACATTAAAAAGTGAATAAAGGAAAAAAAAAACACCTTTTTGTGTACAAAACAGTCTTTTCTGCTTCAGCTGTACTTAGGAACTTTGTAGTATAGTACAAGTATACTACTGTCCTGTGCGGTGCTCTGTAACTGCCTTGTATAAACAAGCAGGAAAACAGCATTAAGGATCAGCTATAAACTAAGGTGTCTTTCAGATCCTTTTGTATATTGGATCTACTGACTTGTGAGCATTGGTTAATGAAGAAAATAGCTTTTTTTTTTCTGGAAAACATCCTTCTTTCATGTAAATTCTGATCACTGGTTTGTTTAGCAGAACAGAACTTCAAGTGCATGTAGACCTGGATCATAGATGTTTGTAGATGAAATTGTCCTGGGAGGTAAACACAGAAGCTCTTGGCACTTGGAGAAAGATGGGATAAAACACTGCGTTTAAATTGCTGTCATGCACTGCTCCTTTTAGTAAGGATGTTTCTGTTCTTACGTGTAAGAGTATTTTGAACAGCCTTATGCTTGCTGTGATTCTTCAGTGCTCTAAAGCCTCTAGTGCCTCTTCATGGAAGACTGATAAAGAAGCAGTGGAGGTGGGTTCAATTTCATGCTTCCTGGTTTTTTGCTGTTTAGATCAGGAGCTATGGCAACTTTCTGAAGTTCCTGTGAGCTTCAAGGTGCACCCAGCAGGAGACTGTGGGTCCAAATTCCATTGCTGCTTCCTCACATTTTCTTATTCTCCTTGATGTGGCATCTGGATTCCGGAGTTTGTCCAGTGGTGTCTTTCCACCTCGATTATCACTGATATAGTACAAGCCCCGTTTTTAAGTGGGAAAACTATGGCAATATTTATGGAGGTAACATACTCACTTCTGGGACCTTCTGCTTCTTATGGCGAGGATATCGACTTGGCAGAGTTAAGGGTGGGGGGAGAAAAAAATGCTTAGGATTGTTTGCTGTATGCAGAACTCTTCTATGTCAATGGATTCTGGCTCCAGGTGTAATGTCAACCAGGCCTTTGAACTACTAGAGACAGAAGGAAAACTCTTTCAGGGAAAAACTAAGAAGGAGAGAATAGTTTCTTGATACTTCAAGTAGCTCATAATTTAAGGTAGAAGAATACTCATTTGAAGAGTAATCCACTCCAAAGACCATCTGGTGGTAGTCCTTATCTATTTAAAAAGGATTCTTAGGGTTGTGGTCTGTCTGCCAGAGACTGAAAAAAACTTTTCAACATCTCAGTGGAAAGTTAAAGCAATGTAATAAAAGGTCAGGCAGCCTCTCAGGTGACTACTGCTGAAGGGTTTGGGGTGGGGGACTGGGGGGCAGGACTGCCTTACAGCTGCTTTGTGCTTGGCCCAGTACCATTCATAGTAATCCTGATCCAGCAGTTTCAGGAAATGGAAATAGGGGCTCTGATGCGCTGAGTGACAATGTGCAGATGTTTCACACTCCGTCTGCCTCCCTATGTGACTCTTATGCTTAAGGTAAGAACAGGTACGTGTCAACACCTTGTTCTGCTCTTGAGGGAAAACATTCACCTTAACACTGCAGTTCCTCATTGTCTTGTGCATTGTTTGTCTAAGCAATGGCACTGCCTGCAAAGGTTCTCTAGCACTTGGTGTTCTGCTATGTGTAGTTTGGGTGCAGGGCAAAACAGATATAATTTTCTCACGTCTAAACAGTCTAACATCACTACATCCTACTATATTGACTGCCACTGGAATTTAATCTTCTCTTAATGACAACATATCTCTGTCCATGATGAAGATAGCTGAAAAAATATAGGAATCAAAGTTTTCTTGTGTTTTTTGTTTGTTTGTTTGTTTGTTTTTCCTTCTCTGACGTACTTTAAGTAAATCTGAAGCCTGCCTGTAATGTTGCTTGGTGTTTCTTTGCAGGTCAAATAATCGTATTTAAAAGTAAGAACGTCTGCCACTGTTTTTTTCTGTGTATTCTGATACCCCCAATAAAAGAGTAATTAGAAAGTTGAATGAACTGGCCGTTTACATGATGTGCAAAGAAATGCTGAATTAATCTCTTTTAATCTTGCATGAGAAAAATCAATTTGAACATACCACCAAGTCTGCAGTAAATGCACAGCATCTTTTGAGTTCAGTCTTTCATCCCCTAACTCAGCGCTCTCTAAAGCTAGATTGATAAAGATGTTACTATTGGTAGCCGCTTTGTCAACATAAGCTAAGCAAGCAAACAATGGGGGTAGATTTAGGGAATTTATTTATAAGTAGATTTGAAAGTGCAGCAGTGACCAGTAAGGTTTTTCCATCGGACTACCTATGCAATCAACAAATCATTTTACTGCCCAGTAGTAACTTTCCAACTTCTTTCTGGCTGGAGTTCATAATACACTTGTTTTCTCTTGCTTGTTTGTAATTGAACTTGCATAGTTATTCCATTCCTTGAAAGAAAACAGATTGGAAAATATTCCTTAAAAGCTAAATGTGCTCTTAACCTCTTGCTCTTGTCTGAACTCTCCCTGTTTTTTCAGTATCTCAGAAGTGGTCCATGTCCACTTCTAATGGTTTATTGTATATATTTTCTAGAGGAAGCATTGTTTTTATTTTAACTCATTTCACCAGATGATACATAATCATTGTATATCCAACTCTTTCTGAAACTGGTCTATAAAAATCTGCTTCTGCTACTTCTAGAGATATAATTTTGCAGTGGCTCATTAAAAGGTATTATTTGACAGTGCCATGCTTATCAGGGAGTTACTGTTCTCCAACAGCATTTCTCCTCCACACATTAATCTTTTCATAAGCTAGTGTTACTCATAGTGGTATTTTTTAATCATTGCCTAAAATTTTACTAATCTCTTAAGGATCTTTCTGGGGGTACTGTAACTACTTTACGATTCACAATTAGTTCTGAAATACGTCTATTGACTGATTCCTGATTCACTTGAAACATTGCTTTATTGGTCTTTTGGAGAATAACATCAGACATACATGCTGCTTATTTATAATAACAGATGTCTTATATTGACATAAGCCTTCAACTTAAACAACTATGTTTGTTATCAATATCCCTCAAGTATTTAATTAAGCAAATAACTTGCTTATTACTGAATTATTGACCTTAAGTGGTAGACATCAGTCCTTTGCTTGTTGGAACATGGTTTTTCTCAACCTGTGTAATCCAAATAATTCTCTCACACCTTAGAAACTCTTTTCTGATGCTCTAAGGCTATTTCATGGAGCACCAGTAAGCATGGTTGACATTCTTTCTGCCATCATTTGTGGTGGCTTGCAGGGCATGCTTGGATCCTTTCTGCAAGGAATTCTTCTGTAAACAAACAAACAAACAATTTTAAACCCAAACAAACAAGCCCACTGGTTTAGATCACCTTGTGAAGCAAGAGGACAAGCATCTGTTCAAAGAATTGGTTGTGTTGACGTACACGGTATTATGTGCTGTTACTGTTTTAAGGTGAAGAACATAACCTGACATTTCAGGGGGAATGTTTTCATTAAACAATGAAGCTGGTCTCTAGCAGTGCTCTGGTAGTTAGAGCATGGTGCTATTATGATTTCTAGCAAAACAAACTAATTTAATTAACTTGAGGAAATATTTTGGAAACAGCTGTGTTTTGCTCAGTCTGTTCCATCTCTAGAGTATAGTCTGTTTTTTGAGTAGCCCAGTCTACTTCCCTTTCCTTTTCCTAAAAGAAGAAACAAGATTTGTATCTAATCTGATACTTTCAACAAGCTGAAAATATTTTGTCAAGATGAAATATTAAAACAATGGAATATGTACTACAGATCAGAGGAGGGAAAAAAAACACTCTTGATGCTTTTTTGTTTCCTTCTTGTATTTGTTACTGGCTATGGACCAAAAGTGTCTTTTGTGCCATGTTACATCTTGCGGGCAGTTGCTTGGACCTTTTTTGACCTCTTATCTTTTAACCCAACTGAATCCAGTTACTTTTTGCCTTGTTTGTTTATGGCTTGGGAATTACTGATTGTTCAGGTTTTCAAATCACCTTCACCGTAAAGGAATCCAACTCAAAATGTAAAGCTCTTAGATCCAAATACTTAGTAAATTAACAGCTCTATTTTCAGGTGACTCTTTGGTGGCTTTGGTAATGTTTGGTAGCAGGAAAGATAGATAAGATGATTAATACCTGTTAAAAGAACTGCTTACTGTCAGATATTAATTGTTGTATGTGGTACATGTTGGTTAGTCAACACTTTGCGCTATCCTCTACTATTATATGGGCAGAATAGTTCTTACCTTCATAATCTTCTTCTTTATTAATATGTAATTTAATGAAGAATTGTTTCTAATCACACTCAAGTATTCTAATTCTTTAACTCACCCTAAATGCACTGTAAGAGTTATCTTAATTTATAAAATACTTGACTAAGTCCATCATCTTGTCATCATAGACAGTGTTCACTTGTTTTTTCTTCTGAGGTGTATACATTTTTCAGAGCACTGGGTGGCTTGAAAAGCTTTCTTGACCCCCATCCACGGTTGGCAATTTATTTAACATTTCAAAGGATAGCCCTTCCTCCGTGGGTGTTCTGGTAAATACTCTAACTAGGGCCAGGTCTTCTAGCATTTTAATTAACTCTCCACACAGGGAGCCTTCCTGTGGAGGAAACATGTATTTTCTCTAAAAAAGGGCTTCCAAAATAAATTGTGAATGCAAACAATGGAGGAGAAAAAACAATTTGAAATATAGGAGCAGTTCTCGTATTGATTGTGATCATAGAATCATAGAATATCCCGAGTTGGAAGGGACCCATAAGGATCATCGAGTCCAACTCCTGGCACCACACAGGGCTACCCAGAATTTTAGACCATGTGACTAAGTGCACAGTCCAAACACTTCTTAAACTCCAACAGGCTTGGGCAGTGACTGCTTCCCTGGGGAACCTGTTCCAGTGTGCGACCACCCTCTCGGTGAAGAACCTCTTCCTGATGTCTAGCCTAAACCTCCCCTGCCTCAGCTTGACACCATTCGCGTGGGTCCCATCGCTGGTCACTAAAGAGAATAGATCGGCACCTTCCCCTCCACTCCCTCCCGTGAGGAAGCTGTAGACCGCGATGAGGTCCCCCCTCAGCCTCCTCTTTTCCAGGCTGAACAGGTCCAGTGACCTCAGCCGCTCCTCATATGTCTTCCCCTCTAGGCCCTTCACCATCTTCGTCGCCCTCCTCTGGACACTCTCCAACAGTTTAATGTCCTTTTTGTACTGTGGTGCCCAGAACTGCACACAGTACTCGAGGTGAGGCCGCACCAGCACAGAGCAGAGCGGGACGATCACCTCTCTCGACCGACTAGCAATGCCGTGCTTGATGCATCCCAGGATACGGTTGGCCCTCCTGGCTGCCAGGGCACACTGCTGGCTCATATTCAACTTGCTGTCAACCACAACCCCCAGATCCCTCTCTGCGGGGCTGCTCTCCAGCGTCTCATCGCCCAGTCTGTACGTATAGCCAGGGTTGCCCCGTCCCAGGTGCAGGACCCAGCACTTGCTCTTGTTAAACTTCATGCGGTTGGTGATCACCCAGCTCTCCAATCTGTCCAGATCTCTCTGCAAGGCCTTTCCACCTTCAACAGAGTCCACAACTCCTCCAAGTTTAGTGTCATCAGCAAATTTGCTCAAAACACCTTCTAGTCCTACATCCAAATCGTTTATAAAAACTTTGAAGAGGACTGGCCCTAAAATGGAGCCTTGGGGGACCTCACTAGTGACCAACCGCCAGCCAGATGTGGCCCCATTTACCACAACCCTTCGAGCCCTGCCCGGCAGCCAATTGCTCACCCATCGTATGATGTTTTTGTTTAGCTGTATGCTGGACATTTTGTCCAGTAGAATCCTATGAGAAACCGTGTCAAAAGCTTTACTGAAGTCCAAAAAGATCACATCAGCTGGTTTCCCTTGATCGACTAGATGGGTGATCTCATCATAAAAGGAAATCAAATTTGTTAAACAGGACCTACCCCTCGTGAACCCATGTTGGCTGGGACCAATGACTGCATGTCTGATGTCATAATGTATGTAAATGTCTGATATTGTTGGTCAGTGTGATGTACAAGTATGTAAAAAGCATACTTCTGTTGAAAGGACAGCAAGTCTAGCTGTGATTGCAAGAATCCCAGATGCGAGCTTAACTGTGCAGTCTCATCAGTCTGGAATTTATTGCTCAAGGTAGAATAAGGAGTTGAGACCCGGAAGCATGGCAGAAAATGCTTTTCATAAATGTGCTTATCTTTGAATGTCTCATTTTTTTCAGTTTGAATATAGTATATGTCATCAGAAGTGCTTCAGAAGTATTGAGCAGTTTTAACTTCCACCAGCTTCAGCTGGAATCAGATGGTCATCACTGAAGAATATTTGCACACACAAGTGTTAAGCTGCATACTCAGAATATATTAATTCCTCAGGGAAGCATATTTTTTATTTTTTGTTCAGTATTATTTTTGTCACTTTATACTGGGTTCAGTCACTGGGGACCTATTTAAGTTACAGTGGTATTTCATTAGTTTAAAATAGGATTTTTTAATTTTCTTTTACTTTTTAGAGAGCTTTCATTTTGAGCCTTAAAACTAAAAAGGTGGTATCTGGTTGGACCAGATGATCATGGAGGTCTTTTCCAACCTTAATGATTCTGTGATTCATGAAGCCTAGCAATATGCAAGCCCTGACTCAGGATCTTCATGCTGATAAATCTACTTCACTTCATGCTGATAAATCTACTTCGATGTGGTTTGAGTCTGACTGTAGTTAATCTGTATAATACGCATACAAAGAAAAGCTATTTCCAACATGAGGGGTGTCTGTTCAAACTCAGTTCAAACCTTTGGTATATATGCTTTATATCATCACGCGCTGTGTTATCTATGATTACATCTGTTCATCCTTTCTACATTCCTCTACAGCATATAAAATACAGAATAAGTAATAGCAACTGAGTAAGACGTTGACTGCATGTCAGCTTTTTTTTTTTTTTTTTTTTTTTTTTTTGTGGAATAATTCTTTCATTATATACAGAAGTTATCAGTGTCTCATGTGGCTTCTTCTAAGGAGTTAACCACAGATATATTTTCCTGTATTGCAGATAAAAATTATGGGTAGAAGTGGTACAAGATTGAACTTGCATATCATCTAAATTCCAGTTATTAGCTTAGATGTCTACAGCCTATTTTATTTATAAAATTATTTCGGAGAGCTAGTACCTTTGGTGGCTGAATTACTAGGTCAATTAATGTTTTCTAGAGTTTCTGAAAACTGCTTCTCAAATTAAACACTAACTAAAAATGAGGAAACATAATGGTAACGCTACAGCTCTACATGGAACTCCTCTGATGGCAAGGCATCAGATATAAGAAAACTCAACTGAAAAGAAATTGAACCTTCTGGTACTATTTTTTAGTCCCAGTGCTGGCCTAATGATCTGGGCCCCTCGGATCCAGTTCGGACAAGTTCTCTGTTGTGACAGCATGAAAAAGTCTTCAAATCCTAAAGTGTGCTGCTCCCGGGTTTCCTGCCTAAGATGTTATTTCTAGTCCAGTGAAGAGTGACTTGTGGCCACTGTTGATACCCTCTCACCTCCCTAAAGATAAGCATGAGACACAGAGTAGTAGAGGATATTTTAACAGCAGCACGTCGTGTTGGGAAAACTGTCCCACTCTGTAAAGGTAATTGAACTGCGTTGTTAATGCAGGTTTTGGTAACTGGAAAGGCTCTAAGTGACCAGCTTTGGGAGCAAGAGGATCAACAAAGAATATGGGGACCCATACTGCTCCAAGCAAAGTGCTCTGAGCCTAGACAGATGGACACTCGTATTCCTGCGAGGGAAGGCTTTGTCCTTGCCCCTCACTGCTAGTGCATGACAAGACTGTCTGCAAAAAATTAAGAAACAGCTTGTTCTTGAAGTCCGTAAGCTGATTTACCTCAAGCTGAAGCAGACTAGTAGTAAATGAATTGGATGTTACCAGGATTTTCTTTATGTGGTCAGCCTCCTTCATAATACTTATGCTTTGGCTTACCACCTCTGGCAACAAAACTATTTGTGTAGTGGTACAATTTTTAATATAGAGCTTCTGGACAATTATTAGGATTGCCATTTTAGCCTAGTAAATGTGCACGACTACAAAAAATATCCTTTGTTAATCTTTCTGTGAGACATACAATTATCAAACGTCATCAG
Source organism: Anser cygnoides (assembly GCF_040182565.1). Classification (NCBI taxonomy): domain Eukaryota; kingdom Metazoa; phylum Chordata; class Aves; order Anseriformes; family Anatidae; genus Anser; species Anser cygnoides. The sequence continues at coordinate 108,237,069 of NC_089874.1, read as the reverse complement.
TGATGTTGAGAACAAGGGAGACTGAAAATACTGAATTCCTTAACTGGAGCAATATAGGATCCAAATCCCATTCAAAACATGATGCAACTTTGTTTTAATATTCTAGATCCCACGTCTATTTTGTTGCTTAGGGCTTGTTTTGTATCTGTTGTACTGTGCCTTGAACTAATAAATCCTGTGGGATCTTGTCTACCCTGAGGTCAATGTTGGATAAACTATGTCAGTAATTCAGTAATGACTGAACTGTAGAGCTGGTTTCTGACTATTATAACTTCAGGCTGTTGATGGTTGCTTTAAAAAGTCTAGAGGAATGCTGAAGAAAGCATTGCAAGATTATCAGCACCACAAATTTAATGATTCGTCAACAACTATGGAAGAAATCTGGCAGAATTCCTATGTCTGTATGAGTGGATCTGTAGTCAAAAGAAGTAGTGACAACTGCAAGAAGACCTGAATCAGAATAGCTAAGGTGTCAAGTAACTTACGGGGGTAGCACTCAAACTTAATCCTGTGTCCTCAGAGCTACCTGCTAGTCCAGGTGTGGAGAACTGTGCCACTGGGTACGAAGGCAGTTGGCTGTGAGTGCGTGTGCAGTCACATGTGCAGGGAAGCAGACCTCTGTGGTAGACGCCATGGTTCTTCTTCCTTAAAGAAAACTTACCAGCCTGTTTGCAGTGACGGAGTCTTTCTTTATACCAGTTTCAACCAGTGTCAACAGTTTGTAGGCACCATTGTCGTTTGCTGTATCACTTTGATTTGCTCTTTACTCACCATTTGCTCTGCACTGAACAGAGAAGGATTCTATATCTAAACTGCCATGGCTTGTCCCACAGCATAATTAGAGCTGTTCATGCTATTTTTGCAATTTTGCAAGTAAACTTTGAAGTAAAATTCAAAAGAAATCTTTGTGTAGATTTTAAGTGCAGCGTGGATTTTTGTTTTATTTTGTTTGTTTGTTTGTTTTCTTAACAGGGGGAGGGCATAGTAATTAACTTCAAGATCAGCTCACAAAAGGTCATCTTCTGGTGAAATTTTTGTACAAGACAGACACTGGTCTGGCTTTTTCATAATAGTAACCATTTTTTAAGCTCCTATGGAAGTAAATCCTCAGTTTCCTGATAGTTCCTTAATAAAGACCTGCAGCCTTCACATGGCTTAGTTGATGCTCTTCATCAGTTTCCTCTACATCTCACAATCTACTGTCTATGAATGAGAATGTCCCCAAATCAGCTTTTGTTTCCTGTTGTCCTCTTTATTTTCCAGGCTAATGTATTTTCTGTCACCTTCTGCCAAACATATGTTAAAACTTTTCTGCAAGACATTCTCCCAACTAACAGTATGGAGTAGTTCCTTTTGGAAAAGCCAAGTGGTCCCAAAGAGCACTTTGATGTAGCAGGACACTCTGAATTGGCACTAGTGCATCACACCATGTTACAGTAGATGCAGCAGCTAGAACATTGTAGTTTTCCATCAGAAAGGCAGATGCAATATTCATAGATCCAGAGATGTGAAGACCTAAGTACAGAATCCTGGATTTGATGGTCTCTCACTGTTCACATGCATTGATTGTTACTTTAAATGATTCTCGGTCTTTTCTGTGCCTTTATATGAGGAAGATCACTCTCTTGCAGCAAGAACTCAGGTCACAGATAAATCTGTGGCCAACAAAACGATAATTGTGAAGACCACTGTGAACAGTGTCAGTTGAGGTGCTACAGGTTGCATTTGTGTTTTGTAGTTCACCAGTGGTGAACAGTAGACATGAAAACAACAGCTCTGAAGACACTTGTCACAGATAATTACAGCTCAAGACTAATTTTTCTTCTGTTTTCCACTCCCCTTCTCCTTCAATTCACACCGTGTTTGGGGTGAAACACATGCACTTCTATATTGATTGTGAAAGTATGTTAGGTAGTATTATTATGGTTGGGTAGTAGATAACAAGTCAGGCAATTCAATTAGTTCCTTGCTGTCTCAGTTTACCAATTAACCCATTTTTAGCAACTCCTCTCAAGGAGAATCTACTCTGGCTAAAGAGAGGTATTAGCTTGTTATCGAGAGCTGTTAAACCAATTCATGAACTCTTCACGTCTATGGCTACCGTTCCTGAAGCCATATGGGAAAGAAGGAAGATCGATGACTGTCCTTGTCTTAGTAGATTCTTTCCACCTTCTGGTAGAAGTGGTTCAAATTAAACTGGTGATAGTATCCAGTTATTCATGTCTATAACTGTCTCATCCTATAGAGCAGTAAGTCTGACCAACTCTGACAAGATCAGTGTTAATTCAATATGCATCTTATTCCTCTTCCTGCAGCTCATCTAGTTTAACATCTGTTAAACTTCATTTTGTAGTACATCTCTTGGCTGGTCACTATGCTAAAACCACTTTTATCCTTTTCAGGACACAGGACTCTCTCTATTCATGATACACACACATTCATTGCCCTAGCAGAAAAGAAGGATGGAGATGTTTCTAATATGACTGGTATGTGTGTTCAGTGGCTTTTCTCTCATTACTTGCTCTTCAAGCCACGGAACCTTCCTGCCAGTATCCAACAGTCACTTCTCTTCACCTAAGCAGTTATTATGCAGAGGTTATAGTCTTGGGAAGAACTGACTAGCATTCACACTCGCATCCTTAGCTGTTCACGAGGCACCCAAAGTGTTCTGGTCTACTGCAGGAGATCTGCACATCGAAGCTATGATGGATGCAAAGCTGTGATGTGTTACAGCCACAAGCGAGGAGCTCACGTCTGCTTTGCCAGGAAGTGATTATCCTGTGTGATTGATTCCCAGACATCTCAGCGGTTTGTTGTATTCCAGGGCCTTGAAACTTTCATGGAAGAGCCACGCAGAGCTTTGAAACTCTGTTGGGCTGATCTTCTGAGTTAAACACCTTTGAAGAAATAGTAGAGTAGTTCATTTAACAATTTTCCCTGCCCCTTCCGTATCAGGAAGTCTCTGATACTAGGATGAAACATATCAATGAATGTATTTTTTTGAAGGTTCACTAGTATTCTGAATTCTGATCAAGATTAAACAAAGTATAGTTGGAATACCCAAAACATTTTTGACATCATTTCCCCCACATTGGAGTCAGCTGTTTTGGGTGTAGCAATAGAGAGGCTGAGCTAGCTTTAAAATATTTTAGTCTGACCTGAATGCTTTGTTATACTGCCCATCATCCTCTCCTGAGGAAGAGATCCTCAGAAAGAGCAGAGAAGAGCCTACCTTCTTCACTAAATGGAACAGCTTCTCAGCACAATCTTCTTCTCCTTATCATGTGATGTAATTATTTTGGAAGACCTGTTTAAGTTGAGAACGTCTGGTTTGCCACTCAGTAAAGGTATGTCTACCATCCCTTTCAGGCATTACTCTTCTTTGTATTTGGTCTTTTTAATTCTTGAGAAATTTGGGAACAATCAGCACTAAGATGGAGTGGGACTCCCTGTACACCACCTACCTTTCCCTCTCTCCTGATCAAAGACTTTTCTTCCCTAGGACTTTAAACATCGCATATGTGAAAATGAAGAACTATTTAAACATCAGTTTAAAGATCCTTTTCCAAAGAGCATCAGTGTTTCAATATAAGCAAGAGATTAATCTTCTCAGGGGGTGATACATCCTTAACTACTAAGGTTTTATCTCTATCAGCTTATCAACATCATGAATAATATTCTTATGCAAAAACTGCTTAAGGCTATTCTTTTCTGGGGTAGGAGAAAGTATAGATGAATAATGCAAGAAAAATCTATCCATCCCAATAATCCGTAATATTAAACTACCAGTGCATTGTTCTTCTGATATTAAAAAAAAAAAAAAAGTTGAAAGTGGTTCTCCTGTTATATTTTGAGAACTGACTACTTGAGACTTTTGTTTGTTTGTATATTTATAAATAAGCACTTTTAAAAATCAAAACAGTATGCCATTTTTTATGAAAACAGTGTCATACTGTGGTCTGATGTTAAAGAAGTGGTCCTACTGTAGCAACTGATACTGAACTCTTTACCAAAATTCGCATGACTGTATGACTTAAGTGGACCGCTAAGGTGATATATTCAGGGAGCCTTTGTTTTCAATAAAACTCAGATGCGTAGATAATGCGTTTATATATGGAGACATGGCAGGAGGAGTGACAGATGTGTAGAATTTCAGCCGCAGGCTCGGCTTACAACATCTCGGCTGATTTGGAGAGATTCCCTGAGCCACTCACATACTGTGTCTGGCTGGGATGGAGTCACCTTTCCCTGCAGCAGCCCACACAGTGCTGTGCTCTGCACCTGTAGCCAGAACAGCACTGGTATCACACCAGTGTTGTGTCTGCTGCTGAGCAGTGCTGGCACCGCATCAGGACTCCCTCTGACTCAGGTGGGCAAGAGGTGGGGAGGGGACATCACCAGGGCAGCTGACCTAAACCAACCAAAGGGATATTCCATGCCATGTGGCGTCACACTCAGCAATAAAAGGTGGGAAAAGGATGGAGAGGGGAGGGGTGGGCTCTCATTGTGAGAACATCTGAAAACACAATTTCTTTCTTCCCTCTCTGTCCTTCCACATGCCCTTTGCTTATTTTTTTGTTTGTGTGCTTCCTTTTTTTTCCCCTCTTCTTTTTCCCTTTAATTAAGTTACCCTTATCTCAACCCGTGAGTTATTTTTTCCCTTTCCACTATACTTTCTTCTTCCCCTCCTCTTCTGAGGAGGGGGAGTGAGAGAGCGGTTGTGGTGGAGCTCAGCTGCCCAGCAAGGTAAAACCACCACAACTCGTCACTGACTTCTCCCTACTTCCATCTTTTCAAGGACATCAGAGGGCATTAGGAGGCATAGTCTCAAACGGGGTAACAAACCCAGAGAGGGGACTGACCAGAGAAAGGTTTACAGTCATGTATTCCTCTTTGTCATGGTTTCTCCTTGATGAATTCATATGTTCATTGCATTATGTCTTTCATCCTCGTGGTGGCAGCAAATACTAAGAGGAAAGAAACAAATCTAGTGCAGATGAACTGTATTTTAATTATAGTTAAAAGGAACGCACTCATAATTTTTAGCTTTTGTTTCCAGTGGAGCAGCTCAAAAACAGAAGGTCAACTTGAGATGCAAAATACCGTTATCTGAGAATTCACTTCAGTTTGCATGCACTGCTGGGAGCCATTTAGTTGGAAGAAATATTTTCTCTTTTTCTCTCTACCCCAGCATCAGCAGGTAAAGATAGCACTAGTGAAGATCTTCAGCTGTTGAGAAAGCTTACACGGCAGGCTCAGAGTTTCAGGGTTTTTCTTGCAATGTTGTCCAAAAGCTATTCTACAACTAGAACCGTGAGGTGTTTTTTTGTTAACCACAGCACAAGTCCCAGGACTGTGTTGTTCTAGGCACTGCACTACCATAGCCGTTCCTAAAAACAGCAATGCAAAGTCGTAGTCTGTCTGGTGAATGCCAGAGGGAAGCAGCGAGACAGTATCAGCCCATATGATCGATAGTGGCTTACCTGTTGTCAAGTTCTCGTGTCAGGCTTAGAATCCAGCAAAGCCCATCCATGCAAGGCAAAGAAAGAAATATTGACTGTTAGTAATAAGATACTGGTAACCTAGTGACTGAAGAGAGAAATTACTAATACCTTAAAAAGTTGGCTGCAGATTTAATACCGTACTAATTAAAGAAGGAAGATAGAACTGCTTTAAGTATCTGAAACAACCTTTTCCAAGGTAGGGTCACTTGGCTTGATCACATGTTGGGGAATTTCTTGCTTTATTCTACTTTGTTTATATGTGAATGAACAGTTATCTCAGGGTAGTCGTGTTGATCTGTGTATCAGCACAGAAATGGGTTTACTCTGTGTCATCTCACTAACCTTAGAATCACACATCAGTTTCTTGTTACCATTTTCCCCTACCCTAAGCTGTCAGTTGTTTGTTCTGGCTGTCTTCTGTGTTTTGTTGGCATGCAGTGAAGATCTCGTAATGTATCAAACTATTAAAACTTAAGCCAATACTGTTGAAGTTCATAACATACCAAACAGAAGCAAATAAGTAGCTAAGCAAACAGCAGTTCATGTAGAAAACAGGTAAATAAAGTCTGCACGCAGTAGTAGCAGGACTGCTTCTGGTATCTGAGCTTAATTTGTTTAAAACTAGTTCAGGTGTCCCACACTCAGGGATAAAAATTTGGTCTCTGGGCTGTGCTACAGTTAGAAAACTCAGGAGATGGAAAATGAGTAGGAGATAGTTATATGAGGCTATTTCTTTATCTCAGAAGTGGGCTAAAAGGCCAATTTAATGCTTTTAATTTCCTGAGCTGCTTAGGGTAAAATGCATTTTAAAAATTAATAAAAATTGAAAGGATAAACCATTGTGCCTGTAGACATTGGTCATTTTCCTTTGATTATTTTCTTTTAGTTGTTTGAAATCTCATTCCAAATAAATTTGAGAGCTCAAGATAGAAAACTCTGTAGAACTAGGTATAGATCCAGGATAAACTGTTAATGTATGAGAACTGAAAAGAATATCTTTCATTTCTCATACTCTATAGGACATTAATATACTACTAGGAAAAAAACTAAAAATGTTATCCATATTGGCATGCATCAAGCCCAACTCAACTAAAGCAAGGAGCATTCTTTCTAATAATGAGCTAACTTGTACATGAGATCAAGTTGATGTGTCCTGAGGGGGACAGACTGGTGCGTGCAGCTTTTCGTTGCCATCACGCAAGTTTAAGATCTAAACCAGTAATTCTCCAGAAAACCACAGTGGTAGGTCTTAAAACTGCAGTGTTACTCAACAATTGGCAGATCTCATTTCCTTTTTCATAACTCATATTTTGCCTTCTTGCCACCATCTCGTCCAAAAAATGTTTGAAGCTTGATAAGCCTGGTTTTATGTTGTTAAATGTGGTAGATTTATGAACTTTCATTCCCCAAATCACTACTTGTATTGCAAGTGTTAATGATGGGATTGCCCTTTCGTGTAAATATAAATATAGTACAGTCTACTAACCTTCGCTGCTGAAAAAGCACTATTTGATGCAGTGTGGTTATGGAACGGAGAACACATTAAAGTCCTCTTTCTTTCTTTGTGACTGAGATGGGTATTCTTTTCCTTTGTTCCTCTTGCTAATTACACAGGATAAAGCGAGCTTGTGGGAAGAGAACTTGCATTACACCAACCAGTATAGTTGGAAGAAACTGGGCAAACTGTTGTGCACATAAGGTTTTGTGTCTTTTATGGTCAGAGCATCACTTTCATTCTACAACCCGATATATTGCAAGAGCTGAGTCATCTTTTAAGGAATGCAAGTGTGGCTGTTTTTTTTTCTGTGTCATCAGGAAAGGGGGAATTTTTTGACTGTTTGGGATTATTTTTTTCCTTTGTGTACGGTTTTTGTTTTGCTTTTTCTTGTTCACTGAGTGTTTGAAAAGTTCAAGTTGTCATAACTGCAGGGCACCCTAAGTTCTGTCTCAGTCAAGAAGCGATCTGGTAATAGGAAAGGTCCTGTTCAAGGACTGCCTGACATGCAGTGTCCCAGACTGAAAATCCACAGAGAAAATGGACAAGATGCAGGAAGTGAGAAACACAGTCAGTTCTTGAAGTTTGGGGAAATTGGCTTTTCTGTGAAGCACCTTGGCACATACACTATAATGTGTTACTTGTTGCGAAGAAGTGGTTACTGCTTTTTAGCTGCGAGTATTTGGATGGTATACATTTGTGACTATTATAGATCAGGTAAAAATAGGCCAATGTTATACACATCAGTCAAATAATACTTTTTTAATGCATGATTGGAGTTGCATGCAAAATTGGATAGGTGCAGACAATAAGATGTAATTGCTGCAGTTGCTTATAAGTTGTGTCTGTATGGTCTCTGTAAACTACATGTTTTCTGCAAAGAATTGATGGGCAGTAGCACTTCAGTCTTTATGTGAAATGATACATTTGTGCTGACTAGGTTAGATGTGACTTTATTATCTTCTGATGCTTTTTTTTTTTTTTTAGGCTTTTCAGCATATGTAACTGCTAGTCTTTGGACAACACTAATTCACAATATTTGTAACTTGGATCATATAAGAAATAATTCCCAAGTTCAATAGGTGTATACTACACAAAGAGTAATTGCTTAAGAAACAGGCTGGTTGCCTCATCTGTTACATATTTTGCATTTAAAACATTGTGGTTTTCAAACCACAATGTTTCAGTGGTATTGGCAACATTTGAAGACTAATATTGCTTATGGGTGGAGTCAAAAAGATTTCTGTACAAAATGTTGGCAGCTGAGACTGGCAAGATTTACTTTCCAGACTTAGTAAGTGAATCCATATTAAATGACATATGATATTATGTCTTCCATCTCATACACAGAGTCTGTTACCAAATAGTTAAGTGCAAATCCAGTGATTCCCCACTTTGTTATTACACAGTAAAGCTAATATGGACACTTTTTGCTTTATGGAGTCTAGCTGTGTTCAAAAATAAGTGTTTGAACATGTTATGCTCTCCTATGCTGTGTTGCATTGGGAGGGAATCTGTCGAACTTCCTTTTGCTGTTACTGGGAAGTTGGGAGTTTTATAGAATAACGATTCTTCTGAACTCTGTTCTTATGCAGAGTGACCTTCTCGAAGCAGAAAATACATGTGTAGCCATTTGACAGCATTTATAGCCTACCTACAGGTTTGTTTGTATCACTTACCTAGGCTATTTCTTTGGAGAAGGTGAGTTTCTGATTAAGTAAATAAACGCCTTGAGTCTATTTTGAAATCTTTCTGTAAATGCACAGTCATTTGTGTCTTTTAGATTCTTTGAAGCATAAGTCAGGGCCTTAGTGCAAGAAACAAGTATTTTTATTAGCTGGGAGTGGACTCGCTTCAGAATTGAGAGTCTGTCTTCAGTTGTGTTGACAAATTTTGCTTGTATAAGCATAGAAGGTGTATATGTATGAGTGTATTGGATATAGTAAATTAGCTTTTGTTTAAAAACTTAACCAAGCCCTTAAAAAGCCGTCCATCTGCATCATTTATAAAAGGATGAAAAGATACAGCGTAATGTTAAGAAATCTGTTTTAGGTTATCTGTGTCACAGTCACTGAGCTCATGTCCTTTCCCCTTCCTTTTTGTTAATCATTCCCTCATGAGTTCCAGTAATCCATTCGGTTCCAAGAGAGATTGGTCATTTCTCCCGTTCTGACAGGGCCCTGGGTTTAAATGCTGGATACATAAACTGTGATGCTTTTAGCATGTCTGTCTTGCATCCAGATTTTGAGACTTTGTTACTTGTAGAAGAAAGAGGATTATTAACCCGTGACTGAGAAGTCTTTTGAAGGCACAGCACTTTCTGTTGAAAGGGGAAAAAAAATCTTAGATAATGTCTTTTTAAAACCATCAATGTATCTGGAAGACTGCTTGTCTCTTTTCTGGATTCGGAAGGTCACAGCAGCTTCCCTCGACAGACCTCTTCTTCCACATCAGTCTTCTTGTTTTTACAATTGACACACATCAGCTTCTTTTTTATTATTATTATTTCATTATGGTTTTCCTGCAGAAGAGCTTCTCAATTCCAGACTGTTCTTTCTGTTTTATTTTGGAGCACTGCCTTTCACAAATGAGTGCTGTGCTTTGCTGGAGACAGAGCACAGGTTTATTGAACTATGCAGCTTCCTTTGTGCTCTTTCACCTTGAAAATTTTTCGTACAGTAAGCCATTTTGGTGGTCTCATGAACAGGCTCTACAGAATTAAAGCGTAAGAGGGTATAAGCTGTATCAGTATAATCAGCTAACAGGATGATTTCAATAATCCATCTAAATATATAGAAGCTCTACCTTTTAAGGGATGATATGCACTGTTCATAAAAATGTTATATTTTGGTGTTTTTCAGTTATGACAGTACTGTAGCAGTCTGTCTGTATTTCTCATTAATGTTGAGTCATATACTTTAATAATAGCTATTTGTTTAGCATTTCCTAGGATTTTGCACTTTCTAAAAAAAGTATGAGGTAGGTGAATTAATTTTTAATTTGATTATGTGGCTATAGACCTCAGATAAATTTGTTAGATAAACTGTACACGTTATGAGAATGCTGTATTTTTATTATGCAATCGTGAAGTTGCTATTAGTGCTTGTTATAAAAAGGTATTTTTAAAGAGACTCTGGAATGTACATTCAAAGAAATACGTGAAAAGCGCTGGAGGTGGGGTTTGGCAAAATGTGAAATTCAATGAAGAAGCAGTACCATTTTAATTTTTATAGGTAAATTTTCACAAAATGCCTCCCTTTTTTACTTTCTTTTTTTTTTTTTGACACCTCCACTCTCTTCCCCTCTCCCCAATATTATAACACATGCATTTCAACTTTTTTTGGATCCTTATAATTTGTGAACACTTGCACAATTCACACTTCCCACACTTGTCAATCTTCAGTAAAAACGCCTTCGTAAGGTAGATATTATACAATTTAAAACATAAAATCCCCTTTACAATTATTTGTTATAACTGTCTTCAGCTTCATCACGGTAGCAGCAATGGAACGTTTCCCACTTACTGACTTCTTGTCGTGGGGCTGTGGTGCTAAGAAAATCCCTCAGATCAGATTTAGCCTGGACCAGGGGAAATTGGGAAGAGCAAGAAGTCCAAGGAGTACCTGGTGTTGCAGAAGACGGACATGTTTTTTGCTTGCTTGCTTGATTGCTTCTTTTCTTGGTCTCGAAGGACCCAGAATTCACAGTAAACAAAATGATGGTGGAGCAGGCAGTGAACTGAGAGCAACTGAGTTAATATTAAAAAAGGAAAAAAAAAGCTGGTCTTGCCTTTTTCCCAGGGTTATGCTAAGTACGTGCTTTGTTCCTTTTTCTTAGCGTAACGAGAAGGAGGTGGACCGTATCTTGAAAAATCTCTTCGGCCTAAAAATGATTTTTAAAAAATTCTGGTTGGCAACCTCTGAATTGCCTTAGTTGATAGAAGACATCTCAGCCGGTGTTGGTAAAGCGAGCCCTTTTTCTGCCGCAGCCTGGGCCTTTTCTTGTACTTGCAAGAAATGTGACACTCACTCTAATGACGCGCCTAAGTGAACTAATCTCCTCAATCAACCCGTCAGATGAAATCCTGCCTACTTAGGACATTTGGGAGAATATAGTATGTGTCGCAGCCTGTTTACAGCCATGCTTCGCAAAAAGATGCGATTTATAAAGCCTTTCTTCATTAAAACCCACTCCAGTGAACGCAGGTGTTACCCAACTTCTTCCTCGTCTGCCGTGCAGCCGAGCACAGCATGTTTTTCGTAACAGGGGTAGGGCTTCAACCAGCACTATGGGAATTCAGACTGTAGATCAGCTTCCCTTCCAGACTTAATGACAGTTAAATGCACTTTCCTGAAATCCTGGCAGTGTCTTATCATAGCTGCAGGGTGTTGTGCTTTTTTCTTTATACACCCCCTTCTTTTAAATATACTCCTATACCAACTTACCTCCCTTTCTCCACTAACACAGCCCACTTCAGGTATATAAAAAGGGATTTCCAGAACCAGCTTTCATTTGTATCTCTAGGATCTTCTGGCATTCGCTGCTGCAAGAAAACTGGCACAACGAATCTTAGTGAGCTTGAAGACAGTCTTGCAGCTGAAGGAGAAGTAGGTCTATTATGAGAATAACTTAAATGTTGCAAGAAGGTCCTGAAATCATTTTTATGTTCTGGAGTGCCCTGCACCAGTGATGCAAAACTGAAGGCTTAAAGATTGCAGCAACCTTGGCCATAATAGTATGCGTGGGTAGGTATTAAGTGGATTTGCAAAAGGTCATGGGAGACCTGAAGCAGCCTGGCAAACAGCAGTGAATGAGGGCTGCTGAGTATCCCCCCTAGGAAACTGGTGCCTTAGACAGCTGTATTGACTGCTCCACCTTCTACCCCAAGTTTCCTGAGAGAGTTCAAGATGGGCCGCTGGCAGCAAAGTTATTCCCATGCTTTGGTAATTAATAACTTTTGACTGTATGTAAGTGCCTGGGGGAAAAAAAAAAAAAAACAGCAGTAAGTCATCTGTATCGAGATTTCATAAATGTCTTTTCTGAGGTGCCTCACTGTGAGAAGAAAGCCACCAGCAGGAGACCGGCTGTTGTCTGTACTAAGCCACCATCTACCATTTGGAAAACGGGCTTATGGGACACTACACAACATACACCAGGGCTTGGGAATCCTGGTCCTGGTCTGTAATTAAGCTTTAATGCTTTACTGAAAGAAAGATTTACTGGCCACTCGAGAATATTTCAGTTCTGCCACAAATTAGTATTGCAACTTTTAATGAATGGTTGTGCATTTTCAGAATATGTGAAGTTGCATGAATTACATGAGAAAAATATTACTGGCATTGTTACAGAATTTAAAATTTGAAAATAAGTCTCAGAGCAATGTCAAGTTTGTGACATGGTGGCAAATTTTCTGTTTGAGGCACACTTCTTGAGTGCTTATCTGTTACCATATTTTGAAAAAGTGCCTGAAACTCTTGAAAATCTCTTATGTAAATAAAATGAAAGTAAATATTATGAAGGCAGGCTTTTGCCTTTTTGGAAGTTATCATGTTGTCAACAGGGCACTATGTAAATGTGTAATTTGTCAAGTGCTATATTTTTATCAGTTTTTAAGTGTGCGGTCACAGCTAATATACCTGTTCAAAAGGAAGGAAAATTATCTTTGTTATACCTTTCTACTGTGACAGGTACATCTTCTTAGTCTTGCAGATTGCCACTTTAAAAATAATAATTTATGTAGAGAATGAATGATTTAAAACTTTCTGGTCATATTTTGCAAGGGAGAAATTGCCAATAGTCCTTCAAGTTAATAGCTGGGGTTAATGTGTATTTTTTAATGAGACAGATTTATTTTCATCAGAGCCAAAGTTCATTCTTGCTTAGACTGTGAATTCCATAAGGGAATAGTAAGGAATTAAGAAGGAAACATGATGAAATGTTGGTCTTCGCATCCAAAAGAGGATTTAAGTCATGAACTCCTGAACTTGTGATCCTCAATTACTTATCCTGGGTGCGGGAAAACTGTTCTACTTTAATGTTTTTATTAATGTGACTTGGAATGAACTCAAGCATTCTTTTGTCTTAAAATGCGTTTAAAGAAAATAACTCCAGATTAAAAAATACTTGATCTTTTAATTTTTAATCCGGTATTTTTTAAGTAGTCAGTATCCAAAAAAAAAAAAAAAAAAAAAAGCTCTGAGAGAGGATTGGTTGTTGTTTTACAAGGTATGATGAACCTTGACAACAGTACTTTGGGAGCTGATAGCCAAGGATATTAGAACATTACCTAAGAAATAAAATACTTAAGCCACCTGTTATACCTTGGTTCTTCTTAGAGTACCTTGAAAGCTCAGTGCACGGGTGAGCCATTGGTTACAGTGACCCACCTTCATCAGAAGACACCACTGATTTTCAATAGATTTCCTACAAAAAAATAATGTTTTTACTTCATTTTATTTCCAATGGATCTTCTCTTTCACCAAAAAATCAAGGAAAAATCAGGTTCATATATTGTATTCCTAGATGTCTTTCTGGTGGCCATTTTTGAACACCAGAGCTGTTTTCGTATAGTGTGCCATGTTTGTCTGCATTGTTGGAAACACGGGAAATTTCTGTGAAATGGACAGGTGTAGTGTAGGAAAAGCAGGACAGAAATGTTCATGCAGCTGCAAAGTAGTCCCCACACTACAGATTTCATTTTTAGCTTCTTTAGTAGTATGTGAACTCAGATGGGGATGGAAGAAGGCAAATGAAAATGAATGCTAGAGCTATGTACTTTGGTATCATTGAAAGTTATCTCCTGACCTAGCACTGCACCCATTTTTAAATAATGTTTTTCAAATGATAAATCAAGCTGTTTTAAAAGCCAAATATATTTTTGGTGTGCCATAGCTGAAGGTCTGCTTTAAGTTAAGGTTACTTAACTTGTCATTCTGAACGCTTGTGTAATGTTTCATTAAATGCTTTAGAATTCACGAAGCATCACATGCACTTACTTTCAAGCGCTTTGGAAATCTCTGTATGAAAACACTGAAGAGAGAAGGGAAAACAAAATTTTCATATCCTGGGATCTGACCTGATGTCACTGCTTGGTGTCCAATGTTGTAGATTGGATTACAGTTAGGGTTTGCAGGGTAGACTATTGAATTTATTCTGTGGACTGGGAATCGGATGATTTGTGTCTAGGATATCAGAGCTCTTGGGTTTAGGTTCTTTGTTTCATAATATTAATGCAGTAGATTTGCATGTATTTCAGCAAATATCACTGGTCTGAAAGCTATTTTTGTCAAATGTTGGAAATGTGTTTTAACAATTCCCAAAGATTGCTTTAGAAGAAGTTTATATAGGCTGTCATAACTCACATGTCATTTAACAGCTTAACATCCTTGAAGTCTTTCTTTAATCATTTTTGCATGAAGAACTTAACTTTCATGAACAGAAATAAGTGAAAATGTTCTCTTCTCAGAAATCAGCTTTTTAGAACACAAGCATGAGAAACACCTTTCTGAAAGGCTAAACTTCTCTACCAGAAGAGTGCCAGTATACAGCCGTGAATATTCAGGGCAGGGATAAGCTCCTCCTAACTCATTTTCCTGTTTGTCAATTGAAGTTGGTGACACGTTCTCACTTTTTGTAAAGCAGAAGTGAAGTGGTAGATCATTCATAACAGTTGATATTGTGAGCACAGGATGGGGGGTGCACACTTAAGACATGTAAAAACTGTTTTTTGGTTTTTTATTTTTTCTTGTTGATATTTGGAAGGTCACCTTTTTATTTATTGGGATAAGCAGCCTGTGGCCTGCAAGCCTGCTGGTGAATGCACTTCTGGCTGCCCTGTTAATAGGGAGCTCCTTACAAGCTCCCTAAATGGCTGTGATTCTGCCAGTCTCTTCTTCAGGCATCCTCTTTCACAGGAGATCATTGGCATGACGGAGGCTGACATAGGAGGAGCTCCTCTCTGGCTTTACACAGCACTGTTTGCACAGACTTCACAGGTCAGAGGCAATGAACATAGACAGTAATCCTACCTGCACAGTGAGGAAAGGTGTCACTTGCCCTTCCTGGCTGCACGGTTTGGGTGTCATGCTACAAGCCATTTAAACAAGGTTTTGAAGAAGGTTTGTAGTTCTGAAGGCTCGTGCAGCTCTCACCACCGCTAGGTGTGTGGACTTCAGAAGGACTGATGAATTGATTTGCAGAACACCTTGTCAAGATGAGATTCAAGGAGCATAGCTACCTGGGGACTGAGACTTAAGTCCTTTAGAAAATACCTCTTCTCATCATCAACTGTTTTTCATCCGTAGGCTTTTTGTTCGGTTGTTTTGTTTGTTTTGTTTTGTTTTGTGGTAGTGAGAGGGGTATTTACCTATTTTAGGGCACCTCAAACTTGTTTCTTTGTTTTCTGGTAAGCACTTTGAATTTTATGTCATGCTTTAGGTACTGAGAGCTTGATACCAGTATATCAGTATATATACCAGTTGCCCAGAGAAGGGCAACAAAGATGGTGAAGGGCCTAGAGGGGAAGACGTATGAGGAGCAGCTGAGGTCACTTGGCCTGTTCAGCCTGGAAAAAAGGAGGCTGAGGGGAGGCCTCATCGCGGCCTACAGCTTCCTCACGAGGGGCAGCGGAGGGGCAGGCGCCGACCTATTCTCCTTAGTGACCAGCAATAGGACCCGCAGGAATGGTGTCAAGCTGTGACAGGGGAGGTTCAGGCTAGACATCAGGAAGAGGTTCTTCATAGAGAGGGTTGTCGTGCACTGGAGCAAGCTCCCCAGGGATGTAGTCATGGCACCAAGCCTGTCGGAGTTTAAGGAGTGTTTGAACTGTGCTTTCAGTCATATGGTCTGAATTTTTGGGTAGACCCGTGTGGTGCCAGGAGTTAGACTTGATGATCCTTGTGGGTCCCTTCCAACTCGGGATATTCTATGATTCTATGATTCTATGATATTAATGACTTGGGTGCCAAGTCTAGCATCTGGAAAATGAGAAAAGTCATGAGATGAATGCTTGGTTTAAACTACTTGCCAAAATTCACAGAGAAACCCTGTGACATTAGAAGAGAGAAGTTGTGTTTTGTTTTATGTTCTGTTTTGTTTTTAATAAATGTTCAATTGCTCTAACTACTTTTGCAGTTCATGAACTCATTCACTACAGCTTTGCAAGAGAGGAGTGAAGAGTCCTAGGAACAAGTATCACTTGCAACGTAGCACTTGTTCATTCCCAGAGGAAGTCAGTTGTGTGCTTAGAATAAGGAAGGAAACCGCCTGGGATAACCACCATGTTGTCATTTAGTTGGAGGTTGCATCATAAAACAGATACGTGAGGGATGATGGTGAAGAGAGAATTAATGTTGCACTGGTATCCTTAGTTTAGAAGCCTAGCCTTCTGCATGTTACTGGTTTTTGTATATGGCTCGCTGGCTGTTTTTCTTGTTCATGGTGTTCCTTTTTAAGACAAGCCTAGGAGACATACTAGGCTATCTTTCCTACGCTTGAGACACGGGCCACCAGAAAGGTTCTGGATCTACTGTGCATCCTATGATGTTTGAAATAAGGAAAAGAAACCATCACAGAGGTGGCATGTTATCTTTGTGTAGATCAGCATTTGGGGGTGGGGATAAGATACCTGGTGTTAGCTATAGAGGATTGCTGAGTCGCAGCAATCGGGGAGATACGTTGTCTTAGAGTTTACATTGTCCTGTGAACTTCCAAATTCTGTGTCAAAGCTTTCAGGAGCAGATTGTGATGTTCATGGGCTTTTTGTTTGTTTGTTTTTCAGATGTCATCCGAATGTATTAAATCAGACAAAGTAATATATTTTCCTCTCTGTTCTCGGAAATGACTGACCTGTTTTGCCTAAATTTTCCAAACAGTTCAGTCTGACATGATTCCCAGCACAGAAAATTTAATTGCAGTAGCTAACATTTGGCTAAGTCACAAGCAGTTGAAAGCAAACAGGGTCTTACAATGGAAGTTGTCAAATAGTTTTATTAATAGGCAAGCTTGGACACACTGCTGTTGATATATCTAGAGACCTTTTTCCTTTGAGGTGCCCAGGCATTCTTTTCTATGCCAAAGGTAGGGTTTTACTCTAAACTGATGTGATTACACAGAGCAATCTCTGCTGTCATAGCAGGCTTTCTTCTGTATAAGAAGAAGGGCATAAGAAACTGTTACAATACAGCTACTGCACCTTTGATCCCAAATGTGAAACTAATGTTTATCCGTCCCTCAGAATTCAAGGCTGCAAATAAATTAATTAAAGTTTTCACCATGAACAAGTCAAAAAATGAGTTTGTATTTACTAAAGATACAGCTTCAGTTAATGCACTGGTAGAGAAAGTTGCAGCATAAGTAAGGAGTATCTCCTCTCTCTGAAGAGGATATCCTCCTCTCCACTGCCAATCTGAAGGTGTAGAACTAAAAAATTAATCTTAAGGTTGATTACAAAAGGAAGAGTCTGGGGCAAATTTTGCCAACCGGTTTCTTGTTGTGGAAGTCTTCAGTTTTGTAAGCATACAGGTTCTTCCAAGAACTAACATTTTTGTAGTCAATTAAAAGATAATTATTTAAACCTCTCTTTACTGTGTTGTTTGATTTTGGGCAAGTATAGCTCTTTTCTTTAGTTTATCATGCTGATATACCTTGTACTTAAGAGTCATGAGATGTGCCTAATGTTGCTTTGTTTATTTCTAATAAAGGCACAAGTACATTTTTTTAAGATCTGTAATCGTACACAAACATATCAATGGAACAATCCAGTGTTCTGCTGCTGCTGTCATCTATGACACTTTGAACTGCTGAAGTGTAAGTACTTTTCTATAAAACTTAGGTAAATAGTTATTTATGATACTCAGTTATGCCACTTTTGCAGCAATATGGTATGTTTAATGATTTTTAGTACATTACACGTTTAAGAGGGAAAAAAAACCTCAGCGTTAATATGGCTTTGTTGATAGACTAGGGATTGCAAGAAGTTTTAGGAGTTAGTTTCGAATGTCTACAATTAAGCAGTTCACCAACATTTTCAAAACTGTTTTTATAGTTCAGTGATGAATGTGTTTGATACAATATTCTTAGGAAATCTGGATTCAAAAAGAGAGACTGTATTTGGGTTGAGATGTCAACTGTAACTTCTCAGTGATGCTGACAGCCTGCATGTCCTCTTTAATATAGGAACTGCAGTTGAGCTGTTTTAAGCCATGAAACTCAATGCATAACCATGTACACAATTTCTTGCCTGCAGGGAAGTTTGGTCTTGGAAAATTTCAGGTGTTTATCATTATTTAAAATAATCATAATAATAATAAACTTGAACCCTGAGCTTACATCCATCAAAGCAAAAGAAAGATCAGGTTTGTTGCTGGAGCAATGCAGATTTAGTAATGGGCTGTCCTGAATAACTGTTGAAAAGTTCCATTTTGTTGATATACTCCGTGTACTATTAGAAAATTCGAAGTATGCTATGCAAACACATTTGATTTGCAACAGTTGGATTTAGGGTAAAATAAGGTGTGCCTTAAAATCATAAGAACATGGGGCTAGAGAAGATTTTCTCAGATAGATGTTTCCCTGATAAAGAGGTGTATTTAAGCTCTACTGGACAGTCATGTATCTAACTTGTGCTTTAAAATTCCCCAGTGCTAAAGATTGTGACCTCCTGAATTAACTAGTTGCACTACTTATTTGATTCTTGTAATTAAATCTTTTTTCTAGTGTCCGCTGAACTCTCCCTTGCTACAAATTAAGTTGAGTAATGCCTGTTCTTTCTGACTGAGTTGATCAGTATCTTCTTTGCAGTAGTCTCCTGCATCTTAAAAAAGTATTTCATACTTCTCTCGGGTTTATTTCTTGTGTGTTAAACACAGTGCTTTCAGTCTTTCTTCAGAGGTAAGTTTTTTTTTTATACATTCTACGGTTTTTGGACATTATTCTGAGAGACTTCTCCAGTATTGATTTGTGAAAACTCCATCTTGTTGGTAGTTCCTTTAAAATGTTTTAAAGGAATCTGGCCTCTACATAATCGCTGATTTTTCTCCTTTCTGTTTAAAATCTTCATTCAACATTCAGGAAAAGTAATGGATTAATACATTCTATTAACAGGTGGGATAGTGGCCAATAACTAGCACAACCACTTCAGTGTTACCTAAAATATCCAAATGCTATGTAAATGGTGGTTTGACTTCCTGACATCATGGCTCTGTATTTTTGACTTGCATACTACAGAAATTGTAAGTGGGCTGGTCACAAGTAACTGCAGGATAGAAGTGAAAAGTTTCTTATCCGCTGGAATAGTGTTGATTGGCACTATTTGCAATGAGCTTGGCCACCAATTCAAGCAATGAGCTTGAATTATTTTATTCTGTGAAGCTTCTACAAAGCAATTTATGAGAGATTAGGAAAGTTCTGGGAGAAAAAAAAATGCATCTGTGATAGGGATCCTTATCTGTGTCAAGATACCAGTGAGTTTTGAAAGGCGGCAAAGCTGTTCATTTGTTTACTTTATGTTCTTTGTATTTGTTTGAGACTAATCCTGTCTCAGTATTCCTAACCTGGGAGGGGATTTGGGGGAATTTCGCTTTCCTTTCTAAATTATGCTTAGTGCATAATTGGAGTTCAGGCTTCTAATTTCGTCTTTCAAAGAAGTATTCACGAGTACGCAGAAGATTTTCTCAGACTATAAACGTCCAACGTACTGCTGTTTGTGGTTTCTTGCCTCGCTCCAGGTACCCAGCTGTGTGTGCTGCTCACAAGTTCACGGTCACGTTTCCTGCTGTCGCAGGAGCCTCGGCCACCAGTGCTGCCCTCAGCCTTGCCTTTCTTCCTGGAACAACTTAGAGCTGTGACTTTTGCTCTTTTCTGACACATTTCCCATAGATCAGTATGTCACTTTTATGGCTGGTGGAGGCAGGCAAGCTCTTCTAGCATACTCTGGACTCTGCTAAACTAGTTCCCTGTGGAATGGTTTTCTGTGATTGCACGAGAAGGTGGCTTTGGTTTTGTCTTGCAGTTTCTAACTTTCCATTCTGAATTGTCCCTGTAGGTGGTTTTATTTGGATTTTTGTTTTCTTTTGGGGGTGCTTTTTTTTTTTTTCCCTTGGGGCACTTCTTTCTTCTTTGTGTCCCACGTCTTAAACATATACTTGTTCAGAACATTGTTAATATGCCACTGGTTCCTGCCAGCACAAGCAAAAAACAAAAAGAGCCCTACCTAGTACAAATCAAGCTTTCAATGTTGTTTTGAGATTCTAGAATTTGAAATAATCCACATATTTAAGCACAAACAAGATGCAAGGTGTATTCTTTAACTGAGCAGTGCTGTGCTTTATGGGTGGACTTGTTTAATGAAACAAGGGGGTCTGTTCCTAGCTGCTACTTTAAGCATCTTAAGAACTCAGAATTATTTCTTTCATCTCCATATTCCTTGAAAACCTGCTTCTCTCCACCTGATAATGCAGAGCACCGAAGTACCATTCAGAGGACTGAAGTCCAGAGTCAGCATTAGATAACAACTTTGACAATAAAAATGTAGGAAGATTCTAGTAGGGCCAAATCTTGGGATTCTGAGTATCAGAAATAACCAGGTGTATACATTGTAGCTTTAGGCATTTTTACCAAGCGTTTCCTGTACAATTCCATTTTAAAAATCTATAAAGCCTATGAATACTTGTCATCTGACCTTTTGTGTTCAGGTATCTGTTAATATACCTTTTTTGTTTGTTTATTTTTAACATAGCACGCTTTTAGAAAACATTCATTACAAATTCTTACTGAATTTTCAAAAAAATAGGAGTTGTTAAACCTCTAGGTTCACGCGTATGTAGTACTCTTCTAACCTGCAAAACAATAAATGAGCGTTCTTATTGCACATGGATCAGTGCTGATCTTGTATAACACTAATATGTTGCCCAGAATATGACCTTATTTAAATTTTTGATTTTTTTTCTCTTTCCTGCCACATCACTTACCACTTTCAAAATAAATACTGATTCTTTTTTTTTTAAACGTTAGTGTTTGGATTCATGAATATAATACAAAATGTACTTATATAGTAAGATGTTACATATGAATTCATACAAGCTACTCTAGCACTCCAGTTCTAGACTGAAAACAATTAAAAAATAAAGTCAAATCCAGAATAGTTATAGTTCTTAGTTACACCTTTGAAATGTATTTCATTTCAGACTGCATTTACAGTGTTGATGTCTGCCTTGAACGGGCTAGCAGTCTGAGAAAGGTTTCTGTCCTTGCTTACAGTAATTCTTTTGCAAGATCCTTAGGCTTTAGAAGACGGTTTTTTTTTTGTTTTCTGTTAATTTGAGGAAATACTCTAAACATGTTTTTGTCTATTTTTAAAAAATCTATAATTATGTCAAAAATACCACAACGAGGAAATACTGAGTGTGTGTAATAGGTTTTTAATGTATTCAGCATATGGTAAAAAGGGAGCCTGAAAAGATTTATACAAGGACATTCTAAATTAATACCGAAACATGCTAAACTCCTTAAAATGGATAACACTACAAGTTCTTTCTAGTTATTTTTCCTAACCACAATGAATAACTTGGTGAAAATTATGTTTTGCTTGAACCAAAGTCTGAAGTGAAGCAAGTATGCCAGAACTCTGGAGTATGAGTTCCTCAGCAAACCTAGTGAGTATAGAGTTCTTACTGATCACATAATTTATCTGTTATTTACAAATAAAACTTACCTGTTCTTTACAATTAAAATCCAGAGAATTTAAGAAATCAGAAGTATTTAGGCATTTATGGCAAAATAAGCAACTGTGTTTGGATTATTTAGAATCAGCTGTTTATCTGTGATTTTCTGTACAAAAAAAATACTTTTCCACCACAACAAATCTCTCTTCTAAAAGGGAATTGAAATTGGGAGTCTGTTTTAAGTATTTCAGTTTTCATTTTTGAATATAGTGTTATCACAATACCAAATATTTCAAATCCAAGAAATAGGTCATTAAAATTAGGAATAAAGAATTAGGAATAAATATATTACAGTAAGAAATATATCTTGATTCTACTTTCTAACTCAAACTTAAGATAGCTGTCTATGTTGAAGATATTTGGCATTTGTGAGGTCAAGTAAGTTTTGACTCTTTTAAGATACATTATTTCAGGGGGTTTTCCATCACTATTTCTCTACAGCATCAAAATACAATAGACTTCAGTTCTTTTAATACCCAGAAGTATTAGTAGTTAATAGTTAATCTTCAAAATATACTCACCTCAAGTTGTGCAGGTACATTTTATAAAAAGCCTGATAGTAAACTGTCTAGGAAAGAAAGAACTTGAATATTAAGTATGGAGAAATTTGTATTGAGGGCCACCTGTGGCAGATGTTTGAACCAGTACTTCAGCAAGATGAGAAAAAGAAGTTAGTAAAATACTGCATAGATATATATCTCAAGAAAAACTACGGTAAATGTATTAAATTCAAAGAGCTAGTTTCACATAATTATCAGTAAAGTAATCACAGTGCCCAATTTTGGGCTCTTTAAATGAAGTATAACTCTCTCCACCATAGGACAGTTCCTCCTAGGAAGCAGCCAAAGGTCGATGCCTCAAAGCAATGCGTGTTTCAGCTCTGGAATTCAATTTTCCTTTGTCCCCAGGTTATCGCCCTCCTACCTGCTCTGTATTGTCCTCGGGGAAATTTCCCTCTTTCCCTGGCTAGGGAAGGCACGTAGGGAGAATTGCACATCAGTCGGGTGCCAAGACAGTCCTGCCAAGTGCACTGAAGAGACAACCTTTCCTTGGCCAAATTGTCTATATAATTTGATTTCCTGTTACTGTAATCCGTAGATGTGTAGTAATTTTTCTTAGAGTGTGTTCCCTAATCTGTTTTACACAGCGTGCTACAACACAAGCAACATCACGCAAATACCATTGGCTCCAAAGATAAAATGCTCTTGAAGAAATTCTTCTTTCAGTAAGTTTTGCTCGCATCTGAGGCTTAAGCTATCATAGATGACTTCTTGCATTACCATCACTGACATGCACATTTTGTTTTCTCCATTTGATTTGCTGTAAATCTTGGTTATGTTGGTGCCTAGAAGTTTCAAATGAGGATTGGAACTGTGTTGTAACTTGCATTGTAGGGACATTCATGTAATGTCCCTATAATCCAAAAAAAAACTATGGCTGTACCTGGTTTTATAATGCATTTCAAACAAACACGAAACTGTATCATGAAACATATGTGAGGGCTGTAGTGGAATCTTTTAAGTGTCATCATCCATCCGTCTTCACCCCACTCTTTTTTTTGGTGTCTGGTGGGAGACGTAGTTTATGCGTTTTAGAGGAAGGGTTGAATTCTGTATGGGCCAGCCCGCCAGAAAACAGTGTTAGGAATTTGTTTAAACTGTACCTTTTTGTTTTTCAAACTGATTTTATTAAAAAAAATGTTTTGGTATATGATGGAATGGATTTGCATCTCTTCCTTAGAGGTTTACTAAATAAGGCTTACAATAATGCACTTTATGTAACTCTCCTCCAAAATAAAAATGATGTTTATGAACTAGAAAAGTATCCCATCTTCAAATATGCTGTAACTTTTTCAAATAGCTAAGAATAGCTTTTTGGCAGCTGCTGATCCTCTGAGGGGATCTAAATCACTTCAGGGATAATGTGAAGCCCTGTTCACTGCAGCAGACATTTCATCTGTCCTCTGCGTGTGTTCTGGGGCTGGATGGTCAGGCAGTAATTGCTTTCTCTGCGGCTGAAGGCTTTGCTCTGTAATTACGTTAACATGCCTGGTATTGTCATCTTTCTCCAACTCTTCCCCATATAGAAATTATGCCTTTAGGCTGAGGGATGGATGAGGAATTTCCAGACTTCACTCTGCTGCTGTTGTCAGCAGTGCTGGTGGAAGAGCCTTCAGCTTCCCACTCTGCTTGCAACAACTGCACATTCATCCCCGTCTTTAACAACATTTTCGGGCATAAAACCAGCTCTGAGTATTCCCTAAGGATTTCCAAACTCTGAGAAGCTTGTTCAAGCTATTTTGCAGGCTGCAATAAACGGAGAAATCCCAGGCATTTTTGTGCACGGGTGTAAATCAGCTGTGCAGTACAGCTGCAGCAAGACCAGTGTACAAGGAAGGACCACGCATATCGGAGGTCTTTTCCAACATTAATGATTCCAAGCTTCTGTGTTTATTTCTGTCGAGGAAATCCCAGCCAAATGTGGTAGCCCTAAACACGCATGCAACCCGTTTCCAAAGCAGAAAGCGATCCGACTCAGGGTCCTGTTTACCTCCAGCATCCAAAGCGCCTGTTTCAGCATCCTAAGGCCCATGAGTTCTTGCCTCCAACTCCTCCAAACCTGGACCCCAGCCCATGCCTGGCTGCATGTGACAACCCAACCACGTGCTCTCTCCACTCCTGCTGCAGGTCCTACTCTTTCCAAAGCACAACACAATTCTGTGCTCTGCCTTCACTTTCCTACTCCCTTCTCACACCCACCTCCTCTGCCCCATTTCCCCCTGTACCTACTGACGATACACACACTGACAGTCCCCAGCCCAATGCCCATAGGCACCTGAGGTGGACACCCCATCACGCCGCCGTCCCCCTGGCAGCATCCTTCCCCCTGCAGATGGTCCCACTCAGACAAAGCCTCCGTGAGACTGGAAAATCGAATATTTGGCACTAAGTGGAAAAGACTACATTAAGGTGCACTTTAATGGAGTTGTTGGTGGAAACCTGACTTCTTTTTTCTCTCTTTTTTTTTTTTTATTTTGGTGTTAGGCAGAATAGTATTTCTAATTTGGGGCTTTGGAGGGAGGGATTCTATTTTGTTGGAAAATAAGCACAAATGAAAAAGGTAATCTTTAATGCATCTGTTGTTATAGCCTAACATCATTTAACCTACTAAATTGTCTAAATTGTGGAGGGCTATGTTTATTTCTCTTTTTCTTTGTAGGAAGTGGGTGCATTTGCTTTGTGCACTATATTACCCTTTTTATTCTTGCAGTATTCATATGCCTGTTTTTTACAACAAATATTTGGCAAATACGTATCACAGGACATTGCTGTGTCACTGTGTCCTGGTCACTGCATATTTCTCTATGAAGCAATCCATGCATCTTCAAGGAAACCATCTCTTTAAAAAGCATTGAGAACTGGCATTTGAAGTATACCCTGAAAGCAGGGCTGATGTGTTTATCTGGAACGAGATTGATTTTGGTGAGTGGGGAAACCCTCAGCAGCGTGTTTGTTCAAGGCTGGCGTTCACAGGTTGCTTCACCTGCTCCAAATGGGACAAGAAGCACGCTGCCTCTGTTCATGTTTAAAGAAAGCCAAAAAGGTGAGAGCTCTTAAATGTGTTCTGCCAATTAAATTAAATTAAGCAAATAATAGAATAGTACTTTTTACATAATAAAATTGTTCTTGGTGTGCTCTGCATTCTGTCACTATCTCTGGGAGCTGTGAGTGATACTTTTCACCTTTCCTTCCACCAGTGCCCAATATTTTCTTTCCCCACCCTCCGACGACCATCCTCTCTTTACATTTTTCAGTTCATTAGCTTGAAATGAAGAGAAGATAGTGAATGAATTTTCCAAAGACAATCTGAGCGTGGAGAAACACACCTTAATTGAAATTTTTTGAAAAATGCTCTGTTCTCGGAGTGAAAAATCCATGAGAAAAGTTTTCTGTGTGAAGGCTGTAATATAAGAGGCACTTTTCCTATCATTTCTTAAATGAGAAATAATCTTTTTTCACTAAGGAAAATTATTCTCAAAAGTGTTCTAATGCTCCAAGGGCCTTAGATCAAGTATTCACTCATTCGAGGCTGAAAACTTAGCCTTAAAATAGAGTTCAAAATCCATATTTAAATTTAAAAATGCTAAATTGGGCAACTTCTTTTTATAGAACATAAGAACCTCCACACTACCTACAGCTGAAGTTAAACCTTGCCCTTTTCATTGCAGTGAGAACTGCCCTTACCTAACCGTGGTCTAACCATGTTCATATATTAAGCCAAATCTAAAAATATTGAAAAAAGAAGGTAGTTTGGCATGTCTTATGCTTTACGTGGCTGGTTATATTTATTAACTATATATATAGCTTCTAAATTAGTAGAAAAATGTGGAAAGCAAAGCCTAAGCAGACCTAAATTCCTTGGAGACAAGATTCCAAGGAGAAAAAGATACTCTTAAAATCTCTGTCCTTAAAAATAAATACTCCTTAAACGTGCAGAAGTCAGACCTCGTTTATTCATACATCTACTCTCTTCCAGTTTCGTGAGACTCTTTGATTCTGGGTTTTCCATGTTGGCACACGCACTAGCAAAACTCATGTTCTTGTGTGTTTAGGCTTAGTTTCGCCTTTACTGGGAAACGGAGTAGTTATTATTAGTTATTATTACTAAAGCGAAATGTCATTTCAGGCTAGATCAAGTGTATGACTGTCTTCCTGCTGCATTGCATAAGGGACCGAGAGATAGGCAGGACTCAGGACCTGCTGCTGCTGAGGTTGCCAGATGTTCGTCCTTTGCCAAATTTTAAACAATTACAAAATTTCTACCATATCTTCAGAGCACAGCTTCCTTCCCTGCCCCCTTGGCCAGCTCTCCCTCCCTCTTCCCCCCCCCTTTCCCTTGGCTTTGGTTGGAGCTGTGAGCGCTCTCTGTTCCGCAGAGCAGGCACCACTTTCTGCTGACTACGTACATTTATTTATGTTAAGGCATTTTGCAATATTAGGTCCACAAATGGAAGCAGTGAAGGGTGGGTTTTGTTGTTTTTTTGTGTGTGTGTGTTTTTTTTTTGTTTGGTGTTTTGTTGTTGTATTTTTCTTTTTTTTTAAGAACTAAAGCTTTTGGGAGAGAGAATAATAATTGGGACCTTGAACAGAGTTAAATTGATGTGCAGCAGTTTAATACAAAGTTCATAGTTCATGGTAATGAGTTGACATACAACATTTCAAATCCTGGCAATAGGAGTCTTTTAGTATTAAGTGTTATTATGAGGCATGAGTCAAGTTCAGCTGTGGTTTTTTCAGAAATTTGTAGAATGTTTTAAGATCACCATGGCTCTGGTGATAGAGGATGCAAAAGAAATGGAAATCAAAAGAAGTAAGTTACACAATCTGAAAGGTGCATAACCAAAAATTTGAGGTTTTATATGCATTTAATTTTGTTCATGATTTAAGAATGAAATGTTTTAGGGTTTAATTAAAGGCAATATGCAGGGAAGAGGTTTCTAGTGTGTAATTTTACAGAGCCAGGAGGTGGTTCTGTAGTACAAGAACTAATGGTTGCTAAGTTTGTTAGCAAATGTATGGTATGTTAATAATAGAGCAAATGTTTAGACGCTGTTTCTGAACTCAAAAACATCCAAACAGGTATTCAACCAGCCTCTTTTATCTAAGCATCACTGTTTCTCAAATCAGATGCCTATCAAATGTCAGACTTACCATGGGATCTAGAGATGAGGATAGACTGCAGTTCTCCAAAAAAATGTTCAGATCTTGAAATAAGAGGAGCTGTTTTTTCCTTCTGCTGTCCTCTTCTCCACCTGTTTGTTCATATTATTTGACCAGGAACTTGCTTTGTAGTCCTTCCTTGCTGCTCTCCTTGTTACGCATGTACCTCCACATAGTTTCGGTGACGATGAAGTGGGACTCAGGACAGTTTTTAACTTTGCCCTGAATCATTCTGAAAGCAGCTGACTTGCTCACTGAAAGGAATTAGAGCACCTATGGGAAAGCTGATACACCAGTCTTCGATTTGAGTCTTAGATCTTCCTGTCTGCACAAAGGACCAAAATAAAATTGTCCTGGCATCTCTTTTTGGTTTTTATAATTTCATTTTATAAATTTCATTTTATTTATGCTTTAATTTTTCGTGCTTTTTTTTTTTCTTGTCCAAGTCAGTAGTATTATTTGACTATAGTTCTTGTGATTTTGTAATTAAAATGACAACCAAAGACTCTCGTGTCTTGGGACAACATATTTAACATTTCCTGAGAAAAATGGAATAATTTGCAGAAATTACAAGTTACAATACAGTGATAAATTTTCTCAGTGCACAGTTCTTTATCAATTCCGTGTTTCTGTTTTTGTCAACCATGAATTGTGGAGATTTCAGAAGCATAGCTTTTGTTAAAGACCTGAAAGCACCTTGTGGGAAATAGCGGTATCTCATCCTACTTCGTACTGACTGATCTGAACTATTTTCTTTCTATCCAGCACCTTCAATTGTGAAATAAATCCCATGATTTCAATGCTCTGGCCTCCCATTAACCCTTTGTATTTCTCCTAAGGTATTGTATACTGCCAAATATGTTTTGTTGTTTTTTGTTTGTTTGTTTGTTTATGTAATTTCTTGGTTTAGAGGTTATATGTATTTTCTTTGTCTTCTAGTTTATATTTTGAAACAAGCTTTGAAGCATGTCTGAGAACTAACCCAATACATTTTAACCATAAGGTTTCATAATAAAGATCTCCCGGAAGTTAGCTTTGAAACAAGAGTACATATTGTCAACCATATCTGAAAAGTAACCACTTGACTGCTTAAACTTTCACCAAAATCCATTGCAGGAAGTCCATTGGCTTCTAAGAGTTAGACTTACTTGTAGCTTACTGTGTCAGTGTCTTCCCTGTGTCTTCCCTGTGACTGAATACCAGGAGAGCTCCTGAACAAGTCAGGAGACTGGCTAGAGCCACGCTCTTCTTGACTGTGTGCTTGGGCTGCAGAAAACCCTCTTCTCAAAGGTGCCTCTGAAATGCTGTTGATACACTGAAATCGCAGTGGAAGCTCGCTTTCGTTATGGGGAATCTTCTCTGATCTCTTTGAGAAGTGTTTTGCCGTAACTATCAAATGCCATGCAGTTCATCTTTTATTTCAGGAGCTTTGGTGTATTTACTGAGAGCCATGCTTGCTTAGGCAGAGGAACTCTAAAAATAAACAAAAGGAAAAAAGAAAAAATATTTTTGATTTTCCTCTCAGATGTTGACTTTTGGTAGTTTTGGCACAAAAGCAGAAACCAGAACAGGTAAAGGCATGGTATTTTGAGATCATAAACAGGTATATTTTTTGTCACGCTATATTGAAATGCCATACTAATTGCACACATTATTTGTATTTCTTTTATGGGTGGTTATAGGTGTATGCTTCACCTTTCTTTGGAAACTAACCAGAGAGCTTGAGGATTTAAGGATTTATAAAAAGCCCTTTTCAGTTCATTTTTTAATAATTATGTTTGCTAGAGCTTAATTATTTTAAAAGAAAGGAAAGTTTACACCATACTAAAATAGCCTGTGAACACTTAAGCAAACATTCAAAGGCACGTTAGATTTAATAAAGCAGTAGTGTATAAGTATTATCCTACTTCTTTTGAATGAGGCTTTTTCACACCTTTAGTGTTTTAAAATGAGGAAATGTATAGTGCCTAAGTGACCACCTAAACAGTACTTTTTTTGTGTATTACTTTCAATGTGTATATTTCGTTCGTTAGCACTCAGAATGCACATTTGGAGCCGTACCACTACAGATTTAGACTTTTGTATCAGATTCCTTTGCTTTTTCAGTGAAGCTACACTAGCCACAGCACAGATGAGCAGGGCACGCTGCTTTAGCTCATAGACCATGGAGCTATTAGGCGACCGCAGTTTTTAGGAGTGCATATATGGCATAATACCAATAGCCGTGCACAGATGAGAAATCCTTAATTTAACAGTTCCTCTTATTTCATTCTATATAAAGCGTAATACCAATTGCTGTGCACAGATGAGAAATCCTTAATTTAACAGTTCCTCTTATTTCATTGTATATAAAGGTTAAAATAACACGCACATTAGGCTTATTATTAATCCAGAGACTGTAAACATAGTCTCTTGGTAACCTGCCTGTAGTAGGGCAGAAGCTCGGACTGTAGCCACTTCAAAAATATGCTAGTTGCCTGAGCTGAACTCCTGTTGACATTTAAATAGGGTGTCATGTTCCACAACAGATGAGAAACAATGCTTGGCAAGAAGGCCATTTCAAGAAGTGTACAGGAAAATGGGTCTACTTTCTCTTTTCCCAGTGGTGGAAGAGCTATTTTGGTGCTGGAAACTGTTCCTGTGTGAAGCGTATGGGAAAGAAATAACAAACATACGCTGAACCTGGAGGAGGAGAAAAAATATTTCACAGAGGTTAGCACAGAACGATGTTATGACCATACCTTTGCCTGAGGAAACTGGAACTTGACAGTATGGCAAAAAATAGGGCTTTGGAGAAGACTGGTGGCTACAGTCTTCAGTAAACCGGACTGCAGGAAAGAGCGTGCTTGGAGGAGTTAGGAACATTAAAAGCTGGACTAACTGTTGCTTCTGAGCCACTGGTGGTGGTGATACTCCAAAGCTGAGCCACTGCCAGTAGTGAAAAAAGAACAGGGGTTGATCATTAACTGTTTGGGCATTTGCCTAATTTTAACACGCTGCTACCAGCGCAATGAAGTCTGTTGTGAATAATAAAACAAAGCAAACATTTTTAATATCCTTACTGCTAGCTCAGCTATATTTATTATATTACCTGCATGTGGGACACAGTATTTTAAAACTATATAATTAGCCTATCACCTTAAGTAATGCTTGAGATGCAAGCTGCTTCTATACTTAGATACCTGTTTCCTCAGATTACCTTACTCAGTCAGGAGACTGATAGTTTAAAACTTAATTTTCAAAACATACAATTTTCTCCTTGCTTCCTAAACAGGTGAGTGGTAAGCATAAAATCTTGGTCCCACTGTGGTCAGTAGAAGCTTTTCTTTCACCTGAGGTATAGCTCTTATTTCTCTGAACATAAGATAAATCTGAGCAAGCAAAGGGAAAGATTGAGTGGCAAGTCCATTTTCTTGACATCTTCTCTTGACAGGAATACATTTTTTGCTTTTCCAAACTCTTCCTGCAGTATAAGGGAGCAAGATAGACAGAGCTGGATGAAGCTTCCTGAGAATTATGAGACAAAAGAGGAAGAATACAGTCTTCAATGATTTAAGATTTTTTTTTTCCACAGGCAAAATATATCATGCATCATTCTTCTGTATTTTTAGCTTATCATACAACTTCATGCCAACCTCTTGCATGTTCAGCTGGTTAGTCCATGCAGTGGCAGGGCATCGGTGGTGAAAGCAGCAGTGTTTGCTGGGTAAAGCCAATTTCTATAAGGAGGAATCAGTTTGAACTTCTCAGAGAAACAGGAGCATTTTATCTGTCTGAGATCTGCTTAATAATCACACAGGTTTATCTTTAACGAGATTTCATAACCTTTTTTCAGGAGTTGGTAGGGGAGAAACTATTGGGGCATCTAAGAGTGGGACTGGTAGGCAAGGCAATACGGGCACCCAAAACTGCTGGGTTGTGAGAACGTGCCTTCTTGTTGGCCTGGAAAAGGCAAGAGGGACCTTTTCCATACTGATGATTTTACAGGCTGCCTGATTTGAGGTTATTTCCACTCTCAGTGAGTATCTTCTTTACCCAACTCTAGCTTCAGGCCACGTTTTCTGCTCATCCTCTATACATACTGAGTGTTACTTAAAAGTGTTAATGAGCATAGTGATTTACCCCCTTCGTTTTCTTAAGCAGTTTCATAACCTCTAAACAGAAACTCCTTCTGAAAATACTTTTTCCATACTTTCTCAGCCCTGAATGAGGGGTAATGTTGGGATAGAAAAGGGGAGATTATGCAAAACAAGTTCAGCAACTTCGAATCCCTATATTGTGAGGGTTTGCTTGGTTTGTTTTGAAAGCCAGTCCGATCAAATTAAAAGCAGACAAAACTAAATTTGGTTCAAAGCTGGCTCACCTCAGATTTCAGCAGGAGCTGTGAAAGCCAAGTTTAAATTGGGACAGGAAGGGAGGGAATGTGGTCAATAGCCTTAAAGTTGAGCATTTTAAATAGGAAATCTGTTTATGCCTCCAATAGCACTTGCTGTTCTGATTTGTTTAGAAAAGCTAAAACAATTCAGAACAGTCGAGTTGCTTGAGGCTCTTCTGGCTTGGACTGAGCTAAACTCTGTCAGAAATTTAAGCTCATCTCCAAGTTTTGATTCATCCAGCAAAGTGGTATAAATGATTCTGATCTTGACTTTAAAACACCATCTTATCGTTTTCTTCACATTTTCCTTGTTTTCCAATATTGAACAAAGCATGATGTTTTCTAAAGAATGCATAGTGTAGTTTATTTCATATGCTTTTCTAAGATAAATTCTGATTTTATCGTAAACATTGAAATAGTGTTTCAAGGAAAAATTGATTACTATAGTATGGGATCACAAAATCCTATACTAGAGAGAATCGCAATAGGTTTTTTGGAGGGAAAGATATTGATATTGCTCACTGGTGAAATGTGGCAGGGTTAGTTTAGCTGATTTTTAGTACCAGAAATAGAAGAATAGGTGTTCACGCAGTGAGATGAAAACGAAGGATAATATAATTACTAGATAAATATGCTAGATGAAGATTTTTGCCTGGGATGAACATCAGCCCCTCCTAACCCCCTCTACCCCACTTCCCAAAATCTGCATGGAATTTTCTATAGGCAAGGTCTTTTTTGCATTATGTTTTATATTTCTTTTTACTCTTTAGCTTCACTTCGTCTTCCCTCTTTCTTACTTCTCTTCTCCCGCCCCACCAAAATGCCAAGCCTTTCACCAGTGCAGTACTCCCAGGAGGCTGCCAAGGCATTGAATCACTACTGATTTAAAGCATCATCTTTGCTGATTCACTAAAGCTCCTAGCTGGTTAGTTCAATCATTTATATAATATGTTGTATTTATGTAGCGCATTGTATATAATTTGTGTAATGCATTGTATTTAAGTAATTCATGAAGATAGTGAGTTCCATTCAAATTACTGTGTTAGAAATTTGAGGGCTGTTGATGTGGAGGGAAATAACCACATCCTTTCCTCAAATATCAGAACTCTAAATGTTGGGGGGAAAAAAAAGGTCATAAAGAATACAAGTATTTGCAATTGGAATCAATGCAGTTCTTATTTTAGCTCATTCCAAGTTGTCATTCCTATATTTGCTAAATGTGATGCTCACAATCCAACCTTCATGACCTTACCAAGGTCTAAAATCAAATTTTGCGTCTTTGGGGTCAGTTTTCAAATTCCTAGTTAGAATGCTTTATATACCTTTAACAGAACTGTAGGCAGATCTCTAGGCTCAGTACCTCTCTGTAACGAAATGTGCTACGTGTTAGGAGGCACAGCCCAGAATTTGCAGTCCAGATGTGACACGTTCAGAGGTTTTGTGCTGGTAATTCATGGTCTTCCAGAGCGATGAGTTTTATAAAATTCGGCGAGGAGCACACGCGTTACGTACACTTGCCATCTCTGCTCTGTCCCTGACAAGCGCTAGCAGGAGCCTGGACATCCTTGGGGGAATACTGCAGCTGCCCTGCAGCCCTCCTGAGCGGCGCGGGGAGCAGCTGGAGCAGAAGTTGGCAGAACTGCGGCTGTAACGTGATGCGGAAGATGGTGCATATGTTCTGAAAAAGATCTGATTTCATAAATGTCTGTCAGCAGCGAAGGGGAGGTGATTGTGGTTTGGAGGCTTAGTGAGACATTAGTGAAAAGTGTGTTGTTAGTGGCAGAAGAGTGAAGAAACTGTGAAAGTTGGCAGGTATTTCATTCCACAGGGAGGAACACTGTAGAGATTTGACAGCATTTAAATTTGTAGTCCCTGAATGCCAGGACTCTAGCACTTGGCATTTCTCTTCGTTTGCCCTAGATCATGAAACACACGCTGGTCAGAGAAGAGGTTAAAACTACATAGAGACTCAGGGCTTTTCTAAAATAGAGGCAAATCCGTTATACTCCTTCCCCGCAGCCACCACCCCTGCTCCCTTCCTTGGTTTTACCAGTGACAAAGTGCGATGCTCACATTTGGGGAGCAGGGAGACGGTCGTAAAGAAACTGAAAGGAAAGGGTTACTCAGATTCTACATTCAGAACGAAATATGGAGCTGATAAATCTGATTTGTCCCACTAATTTCCCTCTTCCGTCAAATACCTATATTACTCTCTTTGTCATCTGGATTCTCTGGATCTGGATCAGGATCTTCTCTCTTCTCCCTTCCTTGCCTGAGCCAAGCTATATTTTACTGCTGCTGCTCATAACCCTTTTATTCCCACTGTCTTTCACCACAGCTTCAATCCCCTTTTCTTATTAGCTCTTTTCTTCATTCTTTATTTTTCTCAGCCTTGCAAGTATGTGTTGATGTATGCAGTTTGTTTTCCTTTCAGAAGTGGTTTGATTCTTCCGAATTTTGTTAAAGTCTGACACATTTCTTCAAAATAAAAAAAAAGGTTGACAAATGCCTGTTGGAGCATTTTTTCTCACTAATTTTCAAATTTCTGCCAGTCATTTTATGTAAACTGAGCACAGTTCAAATTCAGTGCTTAGCCTTTCTCTTCCATGTACACTGCTCAAGTGAAAACTGATGAGCTAGAAATTCATTTGGATATATAGCATTCATAAATGTGCTGTCTCACGAGTGTAAAGTTTGTGCCTGGGCTAACATTTGGACTCTAAATCTTGTTTTCTGTTTAACTTTTGTAAACACACCATGAGTGCAAATACTGTGAATAAGGGGGAAAGTGTTGAGACCAATAGCATTTTCACAGTCAGAGCCCATGATTTGATCTGTCACTTCAATCCTGCTGAAAAAAAAAAAAAAAAAAAAAAAAAAACATTTTGAAGAGTTAAATTGTGGAGGGAAAGAGAAAGTTAGCTGTATCTCAGGCTTATATATGCATTTAATTACAGATACTCAAGTTAGGAGCATTACTGCTAACAGATTCCTCTCCCTGCCTCTGCCCCAGTCCCAGATGAATGTGCCAGACTTTGGAGCAGTCCAAAAAAGTCATATGTTTTGTTTTGTTTTCTGAACTATTGGAAAAGTACCTTTTTAAATAGAAGGGAGTTATCTGCTTACATATGACATTACAAATTTGGCTTTGTAAAGATACTGAAAAGGTGGTTCTTCATTTTGGGGGAGTTGGTGGCTGGTAAGTATGTTAAAATACTCTTGGTTCTCATCCAGGACAATCTCTGAAGTTTCTCTTTGTATGCTAGAATTTGTAATTTTGTTCTTTCTGGTCAAGCAATCCACCTTAAGATCTTACAGATTGGAGGAAAAAAAAAAAAAAGAAAAAAGAAAAAAAGCTGTCATAAACACAAACAGAGCCCAAAATGGATTGATTGGATGAGCTAGTCTGCTACTCAGGAAGAAGTTAAGTATTCGTTTTGGCAGAATGGTAGTGTCTCACTGCTCTTTTAGAGTTCTTTGAATGTTTTTAGGGAGTAGTGGCTCAAATATAATCAGCAGATGATTTCTTCTACTCTAAAAGGCCTCCCATAAGTTTTATCAGGGGGTCAACTGAGGAAGTGAAATAGTCACAGAGTGGCAGAGTATTCTCATGATAGTCATGTTTTGTCTGATTCTCTGTTTTAACAATGGATTTACGAGAAAGTTTGATCTTTATGGATCTGTCAGGAGGCAAAGGAGATGTTTGGCTGCTCAAGGAAAGGCTGAGAAACTTGGAAAGGAACCAAACTAAGGGAATGAGCTTGAAGACTTCTGCATTTATGTCATCAGAGAGTCTGTAATTTTGGCACAGTAACAGAAAACAGAGATATATTTTTTGCTTTTGAGACATATAGTGGTATACTTATATTTAAATATATATATAATATACTTTTTTAATTTCAAAAAGCAGTTCAAATACCTGTGATCACATTCAAAACTCTCTTCACAAGAACTGTTTTTTGCAGTTGTTTCTGGGTTTGCAGTGGACTGACCTCAGACCTGTTTGTGTATGCTGATCTCAATTTGAACAATTTTAACTTTGATGTATGTGGCAAATAGCATTTCAGGTGCTCTCTCACAGTGGTCTTCTCAGTGATGCTTCTCCCTGTTCAGCATCTCAGTTGTTGCAGTTCTTCCCCAGTTAATGCAGTGCTGAGGTCTGGCCAGGTATATATTCTTTCAGTCTCTCTTCTCGTTAGCATTTTGCATCAAACCTCTGACCATCTCACTGTTATTTCCGTTAATCCACCTCTGTTATCTACCAAAGCTTTTTCGGATTTAAAATTTAGCTGGAGTATTTAAAGACAAATAGTTGTATTAAAAGTTGCCTTCATACCTGTGTTCTTGAGAAATGTGCAAGCTAGAGCTGAAACAAGAATCAGTAAATACATTAGAGATGCCTCTTAAAATGTCAGTATTTTTAAATTTAATACGTATGCATCCATAGATTTAGAAAGAAAATGTGGATCCTTGCTTTGATGTCAGTACTAGAGATTCAAGAATTCTTGTTTGTAGAGACTATTTTGGGAGAGGGGATCAAAGGAATGTTGAAATTAAATATTAATGAAATCATGAGGTATCTAGGAAAAATTCTGCCCCCTCAACCTCAATGGTTGTCAGGTATTCTTCAGAGATTAAGAAAATAAGATGGGTAGGAATGTTTTGATGACATACACTAGGCAGGAAACGGATCTGTGGGAGTTGGATGGGTTGGTGCTGAGATCAGAGGACTTATGTGGAAAGCCGAAGGAACTGGAAATGGAGAAACAGCTGCAGGGTGGTGTTGAGGAGCACCTTCCTTGAGATGCGTGGATGAATGTGGCTGCAGTGGTGACATGGTAAGGATAACGGGACCACTTACCAGTTCTGTTGTGTTACAATAAGTGTATGGTTAGGTAGCAAGCTGCTGTTTTCCACAATTTGAAACATCACGGGGGGGGAGGTCTGCATTCATGGAAGTCATTGTCCTAAGGTTAAATACCTCTGCTTATTCACACCAGAACTTTAGCCACTGTCACTGTTTTGTCTAGATGACCATACTGCAACTGCGACTAACTAACTATGCTTCATCAGGTGCTCCGAAGTCTTGTAGTCTCTGAAGTAGAGATTGTTGAGTTCTTCCTCACAGTGCAATCTCCTGCCTGCATAGTGAAAGCCTGCTTGAAAATTACTTGAATGTGTAAATATTGCTCCAAGATCATCAGTTACAAGGAGGACGTTACCATCTGCACACCATACAGCGTTACACACTTCAACCTTACAGCACATTTTATATCCACCTTGCACTAAACCTGGTGGCTAAAACCCCAAAATTAATGAATTGTTTATTCTTTTTCCCTTTCATTTAGGCAGATAGCTTAGAGAGCAACTGCTGTGGAAACCTGTCTTTTTGCTTTTAAGAACCCACAATGGACAGCCCTAATTGCTTATTGGTACCTTAGAGCAATGATTTGGCTCCAGTTCTTTGCACAGTGTTCGGCTTTACTACTATAACTGAAAAAGTGGCTTTGAAATGAGGAAAAATTAAACAGGAAACAGAAATGTTCTGTGCAACTTTAGATCCTTTTTTTTTTTTTTAATCCAAAAGTGATCTACAATTCAAATACCCCTATCACGCCTTTTGCAGAAACCACACTGCTGTGCATGGTGATGCCCATCTTCCAGCTGGAGCAGGCCACACATTCACAGAATCACAGAATTGTAGGCGTTGGAAGGGACATCAAGAGATCATCGGGTCCAACCCCCCTGCCAAAGCAGGTTCCCTAGAGCAGGCTGCCCAGGTAGGCGTGCAGACGGGCCTTGAATATCTCCAGAGAAGGAGACTCCACAACCTCCCTGGGCAGCCTGTTCCAGTGCTCCGTCGCCCTCACCGTGAAGAAGTTCTTTCGCATGTTGGTGCGGAACTTCCTGTGCTCCATCTTGTGGCCATTACCCCTTGTCCTGTCCCCACAAACCACTGAAAAGAGGTTGGCCATATCCCTTTCTCTCCCACACTTCAGGTATTTGTAAACATTGATAAGATCCCCTCTCAGTCTTCTTTTCTTAAGGCTGAACAGACCCTGGTCTCTCAGCCATTCCTCATAGGGGAGATGCTCCAGGCCCTGTATCATATTTGTAGTCCTCCGCTGGACTTTTTCCAGGAGATCCCTGTCTTTTTTGTGCCAGGTTTTGTAACGTGTGCTTTTGTACACGTTCTCAAGTGCCTGTGGAAGTCTTGTGTGTTATAATCCCGCCCCATCAAACTGCCAGGCACGTGTCTTCTGTGGCCAAAATGCAGACACCTGCACCTCATGCTGTACATGGTTTTGGAAGGAAACATGAGTATCTGCTGGCTTTCCTGTGACCAAAGTGTGCCAAGCATCTGGCCAAGGGATCATCGGGTTTGGACCCATAGTGCACGTGGCAGTGGAGACACCATGGAGGAAGGAGGGAGGGGGCAATAAGGAGGACTGGAACAGGTCCTCCCCAGTCAGCTGCTTGCTCCTGGGTAGGGGAGGAGAGGTAAAGGACAGCTTCGGCGAGGATGTCTTATGATGTCTTCAGCAGCCATACTCGTATTAATATACTATGGCTTCACTGAGGCCTTCATTATCAAGATAGAGGTGCTTGGTATCATCGTATTCTGAAGCTCCTTGTTAATTTTTATATGAAGTAGTGCTGAGAAAGGTTGATTGATACATTCTGTTATATGGATCTACAGCATAATTGCCGATGCCGTTTCGGCAGCAGCCTGTTCTGTACTTATTTGGGGCTTTTTGTCTTCTTCTTGCTGCTGTTCAGGTGCTTGAAACTGTAAAGAACTACACAGCTAGTGATCTGCAATAAAATTCAGGTCTTTCTTTCCTTCTTCAGAAAAATGAATTATAAATGTCCTTGTTGCCAAGCACTTGATAACTATATAAGTGGGAGAACCTCTCAGTGATATACCTTAATAGCAGAATTAATGATGTTTGAACTTAAGTCTGTTTGTTGAGACTTCATTAGCTTTTCAGCTGAGAAAACGAGTTGGGGAAAATGCACTTCTAATCTAGGACTTGTGCAGTGGGCCACACTGGGAGACAAGTAGCCAGCTAAACCCTGGGCAGCACGCTCTTCCCACTGGTAAACTGCTGTTGTTTCTTTCCTGCATAACACACATCACGGCTTTATTTCAGCTTTTAGCTTACTTCTGGGCTGGATATTTTTGTTGTTTTAAAGTCTACGTGTTTCTGTGCCCGGGAGAGTGTACCTTTTTCTTTTTTTTTCAGGTTTCTGTACTGTGTTGTCATAACTGAAAATCAAACACTTGAGCTGTTTTTACACAGCTATCACTTCTTAGACAATCTTGTTTAGGGTTTGTTTTTGTTTTGATTTTTATTTCAAACTGTCTTCTTCCTAAACACTGAAGTGTGCCTGACTTGGAAGCTTGCTAAACATGTCACCGCTTTGATGAAGACCCTATATTAAACTTATTAATTTCTTGCAACAAACTTTGTCAGTTTTTTAGAACAAGAGGATCTTATTATAGTAGTAAGGGTGGAACCCAGTACTCTGTATTATAGTGCTGGATTTTATTTGCAGAAGAGCCCCCTTTTAATGAGTGTGAATTCCTGGTACTAAGAGCCAAAAATCATGTTTTACTGTTTATTTTTTACTATTTGGCATGTCCTCAGACAATTTGTTTGTTGTGCTGGATCATCACGGGGTCTGTTAGATCATCTAATTGAAAAAAAAAAAAAAAAAAAAAAAAGGAGTTTGTTGTCCTGGAACTGCTCCAGGAGTTGTTTGTTCCACAGCCAAGTCCCTCCTATGCTCTAACTCTGAGGTCATCTCCATAAGTCACGTTTATTATGTTTAATTTATGTCCCTGCTGCAGACTTGGAATCTAAAAATTTTTAATTAAATATATGGCATAAAATGTATTTAAAAAGCAGTAATGTAAATTTATCTCTCAGGTTAGCCACCCGGCCTTCAGCCTTGGGTTAAAGGTTATTCTTTCTGTACTCCAACAGAAATGCACTGACTATTATTGCATATGATAATTGCCTGTACTTCTAAGATATGGATAAGGTATTGAAAGATAGGGAAAGTATTTTTAAATTGTTATGTATTTGTGTTTAAGAAAAAAAAATCCAGCATCCAGTACGTTTGCTTTTTTTCCTTGTTTTCACATCTGATTTTTCAGGAACGGTGGTTGTTGAGGAGATAGCTAACAACATACTCCATCTAATGACAACAGGCTTGCCGATATACATTGGTTTCTGTTCAGAGTGTTCCAGGTTGTTTCTAAACAAGAACTTTCTAATCAAGTTCTTCTTGAAATGTATATTTGAGGGCATGAGATCTGTTTTTCTTTTATTAAAGATCATTCCAAAGCTTGTCTACCACTTAAGAGGTATTCTGAGAAATGGAGTCACTGTCTAGGATTTCATATACTGATCTCCGAAAGTAACTTTTTCAGGAAACAGAAGTTTTACATACTGCCTCTTTCGACTGAGTGATTTTTATGCCCCATAAATCAGGAAGGAGAGTCTCAAGGGTTAGCTCCTGTCTCTAGGTAATTACAGATTCAGTGCAATCTTCTGAAACATGTATCATTTGTGTCACGAAGGAAAACAGACTGCTACTGACAGCTCTATCTCATAAGCATGAAAATCGGGAGGGAGGGTTTTTTTAAGGTTTATATTGTTCTTTTATAATGGTTACAAGCTCTTATACGACTCTGTAAAATCATCTACATGATTTCCTGAAAAAACGATGCTGCTGGCATCGATTGTCGCTGTGGATGGCAGGTTTGAAGAGGCCCCAAGTAAGAAAGTAAAAAGTGTGGAAATAAGAGCAGAGGTTTTTCAAAGAAAAAAGAGGGAGAGAGGTTTATCAGAGAAGGAGTGTATAAGAATTAGTGAATGTAATCTTTCATAAAATGATAGATTAGTTCTGACAATTAGACGTGGAAATTGAGTAGGGGAGATCAGGGCACAGAAAGAAAAGGGAGGTAGTATTGCTTAATGCACTCACTTCCTATTCTAAAGATAGCCATCTAAATAAAAATTTCAGTGGTGCTATGGAGCAATTGTAGACCAGGATGTATTCAGTTTGCTCCAGCTGCTTGACCTTGCCTAGCTGTTGACTGAAATGAAGCAATCCCTGGTGTGACCAGCACTTTCCCTGGGCTGCTGTGGAAAGGTGTGTGACCACCCGTCAGTGGCTCTGTGAAATTTGGGGGCTGTTGTACTGCGTACTCTTTGCTGCAGATTTTTCACATTCGATGCAAACCTCGGCCGTTTTTTCAGCTCTGTCATGCCTGCAGTAATTCATATTTGGGCTGTCTGGTCTGTCAGAAGCTAAGGATTAAAACAGAAGCAAGGATGCAGCTTCTGTTGCAGATAACCTCATCACTGGGCTGTCATTTCACAGCACAGCCAGTCTTGCTGAATTTCTGCCGACTTTGAGTAGCCTGATTCTAGGTTCTGTGGCATTTTTATGTAGAAACTACAGATCCTTCTTTTTGTGCCACCCTCTTCTCCCCAGAAAGGGAGTATCAAAGAGCGAGGTCTGTCTTGCACACGGAAGCTGCATGCCAAAACTCCTGGTATTTGCAAGTGGATTGCAAAAACTTGAACATATTAACGGATGCTTGGAACGTAACCTGTTAGTTTCAGGTTTGAAAGCTGTTCCTTATGTGTTTTCATAGATCTGCGTACTCTATGAAGGTATACCTGTCTTCTTCCTTGCAGGATTTTTGGGAACATGTATGTCTGCTCTGTAAGTGGTCAGTATGCAGACAACTCTTTTAATACAGAAGTTATGGAAGTTGGGATCCACAGTGAAGACCTCAAAAAAATAGCTGGGAAAATAACAGTAACAGAAATACAAAACCACATGGGGGTAGAGCTGGAAAATGGGAGTTTGGCCCTTGGAATAAGAAAATTAATTCAGACATGGAGAAAGCAAAATAAGCATTCCCAGAAATTGAAAATGGCAAGTATACCATGCACAGTCAGTTAAGAAATCTGTGCTAGAAAAAAACAAATGATGGTATGGAGTGATTACTCAAAGAGAATTAAAACTTTGTTTCCATCAAGATGAATGTGATTTATCTAGAAGTGGTGTAGGAGAAAAACATGTAGTTCAAGTCTCTG
Organism: Anser cygnoides; assembly: GCF_040182565.1. NCBI lineage: Eukaryota > Metazoa > Chordata > Aves > Anseriformes > Anatidae > Anser > Anser cygnoides. The sequence goes on along the minus strand of NC_089874.1, from coordinate 108,195,134 downwards.
GCTTGAATTAGTGCCAGAGATCAGAGGAGATATTGTGGACTGTGAATGAATTGACAAATATTTCTAATACAATATCAGAATGAGATTGTTCCGGGGTTCTGCCGACTTCTCATAATAAATTTGGCTTAACTGGTGCTGGAAAGCTGTGAAAAATGAAGGACTTTCTGTGTTTGTCAATCCATTTTGTTGAACAATTTTAGCATGTGACTTCTGGACACAATGCCACCAATGAAAAGTTTCTCAAAACTTAATTCAGTTTGGGGTTTGTTTTTTAAGAAGTTCTTTGAAGCTCTTGAATATATTTTTAGAAAGGATACTATGAAAAGCTTTATGTGAAAATGTCCTTCTGTAGATGTGAAGGACACACAAACGTGAATGTCCCATCAAGTGACTGCTGTTTCCTGATCTGTTCTGAGCAACTGATTAGCATGATTTTAGACTATGTTTAATGGCCCTATCCTTATTTTAGAATGAAAACTGACAAAAATCCTTAGCCATTAATGAGTGTATACAATGATCATCAACAAATATTTTAATTGTCTGTTTTCCAAAATTTCAGATACTCATGTTAGCACTTTTCAGTTACTTTGATGTTGTCCATTGTAACTTACTTACAGCATTCTGCAATGTTCTTTTTTAAGTTTCAAGCTGATGTTTATCTAAAATAGTTTAGCATGGACATATACTTCGTCTCATTTTGATTAAAGGTTCAGTTCTTTAAAGAAGGCTCTGATTTCAGCTTTTAATTTCTTAATTTAGAACTCACAAGGTCATTATTTCTGAACTCTCATACAATTTATGCCACCAACAGGGCGGAGAAACATTCACTCACACATGGGACAGGCACACAGACAGACTAAAGGTTTATTATTGGTGAGGTTTTCTTTTGGGATGAGGAGGAGGTGAAGGGATTGACAGAAAGAAAGAATAATCCTAGAATTACAGGAAACAGAGCCATTTGAGGTAAATTTGTATCAAAAGACAGAAAATTTTGGTGTGCATGTGTTGTCAATAATAAGCTGACAACATACCTGTTAGCTTAGATTTTTATTTACGTCATTCTACAGGGAGGAGGAAGTTGTTATCTGCTGCTTGCTTTTCATTTTTATCTTTAGGGAAATTAAGGAGTACCTGAGTGCACTGATAGGTAAACGCTAATTTTCATATGTATTGGAATGAGTGCTCACGAGGCATTTTATTCAAATTGTACAAACCCGTAGTTGTGGTAGAATCTGGAAGGAAGAAATTATTTTGAAAAATAATTAGTAAAATATTTTTATTGTTTGCTCTTACAGCATTTCTTACTGCCTCAGCTCAGTGGACAGCATATCAACTGATGGAGTCGATAGATTCAGCAGGTATCAATTAGCGTGTTGAACAGCACCATATTGAAAGAACTGTTGGTCCTTTTTAAGTGAGGAAAAGCATTAAGATGTATTAACGTGCACTTTACTTATGAAAGAAGTGGATTCATAAATGCCACTAAAAATGATTGATCAGGTGCTAAATTAAGTGCAGCAGCCTTTCTTATGGTGTAACTCACTGGTCACCAACTCTGCGTCTTTACTTTCCAAGTTATTAACACATCGCTAAGAATACAGTAGTTTTGGCTTGCTGCCATGCAATGCAGTTGCTCAACTGTATTTCCTGCTAGTAACCTTTATTTCCATTTCACAGTGATTTCTGATCACTATTATATCTCTAGATGAACTCACTTTGAATCATTTATAGTCTATGAGAAGAGGAGAAGAGAAGAGAAATATGCATTTCAGGGGAGAAATTTATTAGATAATAATATAATAATTTTCATAATTCTTAGATTTTAAACATCTGCATTACCGAGATACATTGCACCCTACATTTGATATATTAACTTGACATCTGGTACAAAACTCAGCTGTAGAAATCAGCGTTTAGCCAGATGAGCTGCATTAAAAGAGTCAGCCCTTTTCACTGCAGTTGGTTAAAATCGGTCTTGATGATAGAGTTTTGCATAATGTCTATGGTTTTAACCCATACTGGACATAATGTTGGATCCATACTATGCATGATTATAGCATCTTTTCTATGTGGCCCATATCGGATGATGCTCTTCATATTGGTAATATATTACCCCCCAAAATGTTCAAGTAAGCAGCTTCCAAGCATGGGCTTAGTATTTAAATCTGATGTCAGGGTTTTCACTTGCAAAGTAAAAAATGCATGAATGAATGAAAACACCGTAGCGCCCATTTGAAATAGAACAAACTGTAGAAAAAAATACATTATTTTGCTATTACTACATATACATAATACAGCATGGATTTGCTTAACTTACAAGTAATCCAAAGTATTGATCAGTGTAAAGAACGACTTTGTCATAATGCCGTAATGGTTTTGATAACAAACAAAAAGAACAATAGTTTTCTAATGTTGATCTAAATCTTCAAATAATTCTAAGATCTAATTCTTAAAATTGGATAGTATCATTCAAAAACCAAAAAATAAAGTTCCTTACTTAATAGGTATGTATACGTATGTGTGTCAATATTTTGAATTTTTGAAGTGCAACCTATCCATTCAGTATATTTCAAAAAACGTAGAGAGAAGCAAGATTACTACACATTTGATAAGCTCATGGCAACAAAAAGCCGTAAATATAAACTCCAACGTTAGGTAATGTAAACTGTATGCTGACACTAGTACAGCTTTCCATAGGCAATAGAAATTACGTGCAGTCTACAAGAAGAGAAGCACAGAATTTGGCACTGTTGAAAGTATTTTGCCACAGCATCACTTTTTTATTTTTTCTGTTAATCTTTGGCTGTGAGCTCTGTACAGTTTATAGAAGACAACCACCAGCTCACACTGTAAACTACATAAAATCCTGGAGACAATATACAGAAAGTAACAGAGTTAAACTTGGAAGTTTAGGCACTTGACTGAGTGATATTTTTTCTCCTTTTTACTTACCATCTCGCAGGACATGCAGAGAGATAATCGGACGGCTTAGAAAGCTGTAAATAATAGAAAAGGTAAATCAGGCTAGGGAAGCGGTATGGTAAAGGCATGAAGCAAGCCTGAGGAGATTCACAGATTAGCGCCGAGGCTATTGTTCGTTGACACAATAGAAGGAACAAGTTCGGGAAGGTGTGTGGACGCCTGCCACATGCGGCCTCCTTCCACTCAGCAGGACAGGGCTTCCAGGTCGTGGTGGTGAGGCAGGTGGCGAGGAGAGGGGCCTCTCCTTCACCGGGCCCGTCTTCCCCCGACAGGGGTGTGACATGGACGGGGCTGGGGGTTTTGCTTTCTGCAGGCACCTCTTCCAGAACCATGCTCTTCTGAGGGCTTGAAACGCTGTTTTTTCCTGTCTCTCTACATCTCAAGACAAGAGTTATTAAATTAGATGAAGCAGTTTGGGTTTTATTGTATTCAAGAGTTTTCTCTAGTTAAAGGGAAAGCTCTCTTCTCTGGAAAGATTTCCACGAGCAGAAAACAGGGCCCCAACCTGTGGTTCTGGATAAAGCATTGCCCACAGCTGCCCTTGCAGGCAAGCCCCAGCCCACTGGACACATAGCGTTGTCATTGCAGGCACCCACAGGGAGCACGGGTCTGATCGATCCCACTCCTCCTCATCTCTTCGCTGAGGCTGTCCTTCCTTACCGTCTTCATAGTTCTTGTCTGTGCCTGTGCCAGCATGCCGTCTTATCTCCTGAATGGACGTGATCTCAGTTAATCATGTTTCCCATGAATTCCTATGAATATAATGTTAATGCCTTTCTCTGTATGACGAATACCTTATATGATATTTACTGGGCCGACTTTTTTGTTTGTTTGTTTGTTTCACTTTCATAGAATCACAGAATATCCTGAGTTGGAAGGGAACCACAAGGACCATCGAGTCCAACTCCTGGCTCCACACAGGACCACCCAAAAATCAGACCCTATGTCTGAGAGCATTGTCCAAATGCTTCTTGAACTCTGTCAGGCTCGGTGCCGTGACCACTGCCCTGGGGAGCCTGTGTATTTTACAGATCTAATTCTTGAATCTTTCTGATCACACAGATGTCCATTACCAAACACTCTATAAGTTGTGGTATGGACCACAAGAATTTGCATGACACAGAGAAGTTTTAACCCAGCTCAGTGTAAGTCATTTACATGTTCAGACAGAGCATCCTGAAGTGCATTCTTCCAAGCTGTCTTCTTTGTACACAGAGCATTACACTGGTTTGTATTTCTGGTAAATGTTTTGCAGGGCTAACCTATTAATAGCTGGTTTTCCCTACATGAGCAGGCAGCATCCTAAGCTGTCTAAAGGTTAAGAACGGATTTGTAAATGGAAATTTATAGTGGTTATTTTTATTTAAATCAAGTGTTCTCAATTAGTGTCCATGTAAAAGAGCTATCTAAAAGAACACAATAGTCATAATGTTATCTAATGATCCTTTATTAGCAGATTGTGATCATATCTTTATTAGTGTTGGTAATTGTGCTGACAGTGTTGCTGACAGGTTAAGCCATTTCTTACTACAATAGCTTTTGTGCTGTTGCATCAGGATCAGAAATGCAGTTCCTAAAGAGTTGCCTATTATGAAGAACAGGCTGCAAAGAAATGGAAGCACATCTTGCCATTGTATTTAGTGATGCAGGTGACAGGTTGCTATAGTTGGCTCTGAGCAGGAAGAACTTGCATATAGGTAGGTTTAAATGCCTTTAAGTGCTTCAGGCTTGGAAGGTATTTGCATATTGTGTATGAAAATTAAGTCTAGGGGAGTGTTGTTCTAAGTTGTTAAAAACTTCAAGCAGCTCTAAACTTTTAAAAACCCTCTTGAAGTTTTAAATTGTATAGTGTGGTTTCTGAACAGCTGCATGAGGTGAGATATCTGGACTAGACCACATTACTTCTGCATTTGTACTATTGCTAGCCTTAGACACTTCTGTGACAGTTCAGCATAGCATTGCACTACATTATGTGGACATCAGCAAAGATTTAAAATTTCAAGGAGGTTGCAAGGCACCAAGCTAGAATGATTCTAATAAAAACAAATGAAAAACAAACAAAACTATCTGAGATTATGCATATTGGTATGGAAATATGATACCACTGTTGATCTATCTGAATCTTTAAACCCAGAGAAAATGTTGCCATATTTTAGGAAGTTTTCTTACGTTATGCATTTTTAATTTAAAAACAAACTTCATTTCCCAAAGTATGTGAAAAATACAGATTCTTCAGTAACTTATTTATTATTTTTAAGTGACTTATTCCAAAATGGCTGCAAGTTCTTTAGACTTTTCCCCTTCTTCTTCATGTACATACCAATATTTTTTGTCACCTTTCATTCCAAATAAAATGATCCTGATGTACTTCCTGTAAGATTTCATCCATTCTCTTTATCTTTAGATAATAAACAAATAAACTAATATTTGCTCCAAAGACTCTAACTGATGTTACACAAACAGCGCAGTGCATGCTGAAAAAAGCTTTTGCTTTTTAGTAAAATAGATCAGTAAAATTATATGTGTTTGACTTTCATTAACTCATTCTATAAGGGTTCCTTCAGTATACCTTAGTAATTTAGGGACTAGTAGGGAATAGAACAAGTGAATGAAAGAACAGAAGAACAAAGTAAGTAGACCTATTTCCCAGGAAATAGTCACACTATATTTATAATTGTTTTTCTCCTCTCCTGCACAGGTATACTTACAGAATCTATATAAGTAGTCTGTCTGCTTAGTCTTCATATCTACTATTTCAGCTGTCCAGAGAAATAAAAAAATCTGTGTCTTGAAAGCACGGAATTTGAATTGCAACACAAACCTGGTTTTGGAAAGGACCGCTTGGGTCAACAAGTCACGTCTCTTCAATTGCAAGCAAACGTGATAGCTCTTTAATCCAAGAGATCGTCTGCTTTACACACATATACCACAGAAATACCTATAACAAACCTAAGATCTATACCACAGAAGTCTAGGCAGAGCATGACTCAACAAGTCTGTGTTACAAGCAGATGTATAGGGTAAGAAAAGATGGATGGATAAGGAGAAAAATGTCGTGTTTTTACTCAGTGAGTGTGGTGTTTCATCTGGGTTTACTAGTTCAGACTCATGCAGTCAAGCACAAGCTATACTTCTGAAATAGATGTTATTGACACAGATCAGGGTATGAGGCTTCACACATCTTGCTAACGTTATTTCCTGAAGCCATTTTTTACCAATGACTTCTGTGTAGCAACATGTTGGGATCCTTGAATAGGGTTAGGAAATGGACTTACTTGCTATGAATTTACCAGTACTTCTGAGTCTTGTAATTGCATTAATGTGCATTCACAAAAAAAATAGTTGCAGAATTCCTTGATTCATGTAAATGTAGGTGTATGAGAGGATCATGTTTATTTGTAAAAATTTTCAGTTGAGGGACACCGCTGACTATTACAGCAGGCATTCAGAAGACTTACAGCATCATTTTGAATAGGTTTCAGTATGTAGAAACTATGTAGAGACGTTCTTTTTTTGAAAATCAGCCATACGCTGCGATAGCTAAAACTTAATTTCTCAAGCAGAAGAGCTAAAAATCAAAAAACTAAAGTGTACCTCTGTGTCAGGACAGGAGGTGATACAAGCACACAGATCAGATATGTTTGTGGTAAATGTAGAAACAACCTAGCTTAGCAGAATGTGGTCTGATAAATAGGAGTGGTGTCAGGCATGCTGTGACTGTAAGGGTTTTGCTGACGCATGTGAGTTAAAGGTGAGGTTAAGGCGCATATTGCACATATTGAGTGTCTAAAGAGGTATTTTTTCACCGGTTTTTCACTGCTAAACAAATAGGGAGGTCATTATAGCTGACCTGAGCATTTACTATTACATGCAAAATTTGATATCATACACAAAATCCTTTATAAACTGAAGATAAATAACTCAGCTTCATTGCTACAGCTGTGCAAGGTGTTGGTCAGCATGTGGCAGAGAATCCAAGCTGTCTCCCATATAGATTTTCCCCTCTGTTTTTTTCAGGCAGCAACTCCAGTTATAATCCTAGCATATTTCCTTATAATTGTTTATGAATTACCTTCTAGATTAGGGTGGTATTAGCATATTTTGCTTGGCTTTCTTTAAATCTGTTTAATCTTGAGGATACCCCTGAAAATTTGATTAGAACTAAAATGTGAATGTATTACTTGGTTTATTCAGTTTAGGAATGGGTTGGGGCGGGGGGAGAGAAGTGCCAGATCAAGTGAAACTTCCCATAACTGCGGATACTTTCATAAAAGTGTCTCCAGTTCTGCTAACCATGTAATATATCCCATAACAGAGGCTCACAAATTCATTAAATGAGAGCTTGTCCTTTTGCCTTTGCAAAAGCTTCTGTGTCGCACAGTTTAACAGTATTATTTGATCGTAATATGTAAGCATATTTAAACCACACAAGGTTACTGAGTCTAGTACACGTTATTAGGCCCTTGCTGGATTTCGGTTAGTCTCAGTCAGCAACTTCTGCCTCCAGTACCGACAGATGGAAGTGCATGCAGTGCTGCCGTGTGGGTCTGACTTCACAGAAAGGGATTTCTGGTCTAAAAAGCCAATTAATAAACACATGCATTATCTTACCAGTAAGTGTCTGAATGCGAACTCTGAGCTGACTGGGATGCCCACACCAGAAATTTCCCTTTCCCTCTGTTTCCTTGCGGGATATGGACAAGGAGTAACTAGCTTGGACAGAGGTTTGTCCTCTTCCTTTAACGTGGTCATACTGCAAAGTTGCTTTTCACCTGATACATTTCTGTGCAGGCTTCCATGGAGCATCTGGCCTACTAGCGCGCTTCTTGGAGCTAATCCTCCCCTTCACAACTGCTCTCTTGGGGCAAAAGGCTACTGTCCTCATTTCTGTGGGCTGCTGCCTGCAGTTTTTCTCAGGAAAACTCTTCTTCATCTTCAAACCCTATCAGTTTTACTCCATAGTCTCCCACCACGCCACTTCACCTGCTTTCTTCCTTCGACTGCTCACCTGTGCTCCTCAGCATCTCGTAGAGACAGGGGCTGGGTGCTGGGGGAGAGGAGCAGCAGAGGGGTCAGCAGCTTGGCCAGGCCAGTTATCTGGTGACATTGCCAAGTGAAGGAGCATGGCATGGGAATGGGGACACCAAAACTGGGTCAGGGAGCTGAGGAACTGCTCCTTCCCGAGGCTGACCCTTTACTGCATCAGAGTTTGTCCTTAATCCGTGGGTGTGAGGTCGGTTCGGACTCAGGCCCGCAGTGGTTGTTGACAGGCAGATCTCCCCCCCTCTAGCATCTCTCCTGAAGAGCTCCTCTCCAAATTCTTTTAAGGACTTTTCTGAGGTGACAGTTTATTAAAACGCCAGGATAAAGGTTAGGTTTTGTAGCATGACTTTCGCGTCTCTGTGTAGGACGTGCTGTGTACTTACTAGATCCATAGTCAGTATTTTTCATACAGTCAGAGTCATAATTTTTCTGGTTCCTGGTTCATGTATCTTAAAAAATCCAAATGTAGCATTCCAGAGAGTGTGTACTTTTGTGTTAATATTTGACATCTGCAGGGAGACAAACTTACCAAGAATTTATTACCAGAGAGAAAGAGTTATTTTTCTTGAATACCTATGCAAATAGCAGTTTATTTTTCTCTTTTCGGACCGTGGTTTGAGGATGAGGTACAGTAAAATACGTGAGTACTAGTGAGTTGCATATCCTGATGTGCAGTGCAAAGCATGAAAAAGAAAAGTCAATGAGGAGAAGCAGATCACCACAGTGTTACCCACCTAGTGCATACTGGAGGACAGTGAGAGTGAGAGTTCAGAGAGGCCTGTGAAAGCTGAGGCAGGAAGAGTGACAAGCAGGAAGAGTCTGTTCTCCCATTGCTTTCGTCCCCATAAGCTTTTATTTACATCCATTTCTCCATTTGCTTTGTCTTCGAGAAACACCTCCAAAGCCGAAGGAGGGGCGCTGTAAAGGCAAGATGGTCTGCAAAGGGTCTGCAGGGTTTCTGTAGAAAAACCTTCTCCACCTCCACATAATGTTTTCAAGAAAAACCTCTGCATCAGTCCTGCTGTGGATAAGAGGAGCAAGGAGCAACAGGGTCTCTGGAGCCATATGTGCAGGAGCTCCTTATTGATTCTCACTGAGTTTCTGTCCCCCTTCACGGACACTTCAGTCCAAACAGAATGGGCAAGAGAAACAACTCTGTGACTTTGTGGCAGCTGGCTGTGGCAGCTGCCCTGATCAGCCTCGGCTGGTTTGTCGGTTTCCTTCCAGTCGAGCACACAGACACAGCCTCCGCGCACGTGGCTTGGGCTCCCCGGCATTCAGCCTGAGGCTCACCAGCAGCGCGACCCGCGGTGGCAACTTGCAAAGGAGAGCGGGATGTGAAGGTGGCTCTGGTTTCCCTCCAGGAGGGCTCACGTTTTACTGCCTGCTGTCACAGGGGGACACCGCCACGTTCAAGCATGAAGCAGGAGAAGCCGAATCTGATTTTTGCACATGCATTCAGTGTGTATTTATGTTTATATATTTATATGTGTACATAGAAGTATATGTACGTATATGTATATTGGCTGATCTGATGGGGCAGGAGCAATGGAAGTATCTCATTTTCAAGAGGACTAGGAATTTAAGGAGGCTGCCATGTTGGCTGACCGGGAAGAGCAAGGAGAATCTCCTTTTCCTTGCCCAGGATTTTGGTTTTATTCACATGTGATTTGTACCAGAAGCTTGTTTGGTAAAGCAGCGTTTCTGAAACCATTTATAGAGGTGGGTTGGATTGTGTCTGGATACAAATATGTCTGAATAGCAGGCTCACAGTCTGGGTTTGTCTGTGTGCAGAAGAGACTCATATGCATGGGGTAACTGTGATTTCCCTCTGGAAAAAAAAAAAAAATGCTGTGTCCAAAGATGGTGAAAGCTGCTCCTGTGTGCACTATTATTTCCAGGATTTTGTAGTTTTGAATGTGCTGGGATAAGGAGCATTTGGGAAGGGGGAAAGGGGGATTGGGAATATAATTAAAGCCAAAAGTTCTTTCTGGGCACAGGTCACTTGCACGTGTCAGTCTTGAACTGTGTGATCTTTTCTCAGGAGGAAGAAACCCAGAGGGGTCATGGGGTATGCAAGGGGGAGAGAGGAAACGAGAAACACTTTCCCTCTTTTGGAGAAAGGTAAAAGCAGGATATTCCAGGATCCTGTCAAGTCATATTTATTGGCACTGAGCCTCATCGAAGCTGGGAACAAACCTGCACCCAAAATCCCCATGTTAGTACATGCAGGAACAAAACCGCTGAGGAGGGGAGTGCAAAAAAACAAGGCAGATTTAGCTCCTGCGGTTAACCAACACTAGCCAGATTTGGGACATAGGTCCCGAACTGAAGTATTTTAATAGGAGATGAATAAGTACACACGTCTTGTGCATCCCAGCTTCTGGCTTCTTATGGTAAAGAGCAATGAACATCCAGCACATAATTTCTAGCAAAGCCCGTTCAGCTTGGAGCCCAGAGCAAGTGTGACTGCTCTTCACCAGAGCTGTTCATCCTGTACCCCATGCCTGACAGCCTCAAAAACCAGCAGTCGTCCTGAATTTGGCTTCTAAGCCCACCTGTGTCAGAGGAAGTTTTTGCACTCTCCAGACAAAAAATAGGAAAAAAGCATTCTGTCCTAAAAAATGGATTGATGCTAAAAAAAATGTGTATTTCGGCCTGGTAGATCCTGTGAATTTGTACCTCTACTTTTCTCCTCATACACACACTGCCTGTATAAGGAGGAAAATAAAACGGCTTCCACGATCTAGATCAAACAGTGCCACCAAAACACATGCCTGGCACTTGAATCCCGTAGTGTCTCTCCTGAAAGCTGCAACCACAGGTAGAGCAGTACCCGCTTGTCTTCTGGATCCTGCCCATTTCACCTCCCCACGGCACGCTTCCACGGCAGGCAGCACCAGTTCCTCTTCCTTGAGCTCAGATCCAGCACTTCCTGCCTGAGTGAGAGCAATTAATCAACCTCAGTCCTCCAGTCTGTAACATCTAGGCTCTTTTGGACACGGTCATCTCAGAGTGCTTAGATAAAAAGGATGCTTCGTTTCATCGAAGCTGAGGGCAAATCTTTGATTTTAGTCAACCAGGGTTTCACACGTATGTAGCTATCAAAATATTTTTTTACTAATCGTGTTTCAGAAGTCTGGAGAGATAGTAATATTTGGAAGTAAAGGGTGAAAACGTTGTTGAGGTGTCAGAGGTTGTGTGTCCATCCTTTGGTGACTTTGCGGCTCGGTGAATGGGAACATGTAATTTAGGAAATTTAGGAAGAGGCCGAAGCCATGCTCTTGTGCCGAGATGCCAGCGTGCAAGGTGGGAGAGATGTGAATCAAGTAGGGATACCTATAATTTTGTCCGGTTTGGTGTTTCGTCTCCAGACCTAAAATGGAGGTAGACGAAGCGACGAATGTACGGTAGTCTTCAGAGATGGGTGGTGGGAGCGTGTATGTTACCGTGTTTGGACTAAGCAGCACTGCGTGCTGTTGGGACAGCTTGGCCTTCCCGTTCAGCTGAGGGGGTTGGGAATATTCAAGGGGGGGGCACCCCAAAACCTGCCCTGTGACAGCTGGAGGAGGGGGGGGCCGCGCCCTCCCTCCGTCTCCACGGGTGCGTGGGCTCCACGCCCGCGGGCCCCGAAGGCCTCGGGGCGGCCCCCACCTGCGGCCCGGGGCAGGACCACGCCGGATCCCGCCGGGGGCAGCGGGGGGGCGGCCGGGCCGGGCTCCCTCCCGAGGAGGAGGAAGAAGAGGAGGAGGAGGAGGAGGGCCGAAAGGCTGCGTCCAGCGGATGCCAGCGCCAGGTTTTCGCGGCAGCAGGGAGGGCGGGCGAGGGCCGCGGCCCCGGGGCCGGGGGGCGGCGGCGGGCGGGGGGCTCGGGGCTCGGGGCTCCCCCGGCGGCGGGCGGCGGGCGGCGGCGGCGTTGGCCCCGTCCGGGTCCCCCCCCAGGTGTCGGGGTCCGGCTGGCACCTCGCGTGCTCTGCCCGCCCTGCGCGCAGGGGTTGCAGCCTGCCCGTTTCCTGGTCTGGCAGAGAGAGGCAGTGCTGAGTTGGAGAGACAAAAATAGCCCTTCGGAGAGAAATATAGGGATTGTGTGCGCGGTGGGGAGGGAGCGAGGAGAGCGGCACCAGGCTGGTTTCCAGGAGGAGCCCTGCGCTGCCTCTCCGCCGTTGCATGTTAGCCGTCCGCCGACGGATCGCTGCCCCCCGCCCCCTCCCTGCTCGGGCACGGCCACCTCCGGCGGCTGCTCCCCGCATCTCCTCCGGGGAGGGAAACAAACAAACTCTGTTTTGATCAGAGGGCGACCAGAGACCATTTTATCGGAGCGAGCCGGGGGCAAGAAGCGAAGAGAAACCGCCGCAGGGATATCGGGATTTTAGAGCCTGGTCTTCGACGCCTCCCTCCCTCTCCCCCCCCCCCCCCCCCCCCCCCCCCTCCCCTTCCCCCTGTAAATAACCCGCTGCGCAAAGCCAGCGCTTTGACATCCCTCCCCGGCAGCGGCTATGGGGTGTTTGGGCAACAGCAAAACGGAGGACCAGCGTATCGATGAGAAAGCGCAGCGAGAAGCCAACAAAAAAATAGAGAAGCAGTTGCAGAAGGAGCGGCTGGCTTACAAAGCGACGCACCGCTTGCTCCTGCTGGGTAAGGCGGCGGGGACGGGGGCAGGGAGGGGGGGGCGGCCGAGCGAGCCCCCTCCACCCCCACCACCACCCCCCCAGGACGGGGGCCGTGGAGAAGCGGGGTGCTGCCACCCCAACCCCAGAGGCAGCCCCAAACCCAGCCCGGATCGGGACCGGGGTCAGGGTCGGGGCCGGAGCCACCGCGGGGCCACCGCGGAGCGGGCTCGGGGCGAGCCGCGCGGATGCGACCGCGGGGAAACGCAGCCGGAGGTGGGAGATGCTCCCGCGGCCGAAAAAATAAAAATAACCATAAGCATAATGAAAAGGCCATCCCGAGCCTCGTCTCCTAATGTTCTCCCTTCCCTCCCTTCTCTTCCAGGGGCTGGTGAGTCAGGGAAAAGCACTATTGTGAAACAGATGAGGATCCTGCATGTCAACGGATTTAATTCAGAGTAAGGATCGCTCTGGCGTCGTGGCTGCTTTTTGCGTTGCATGCTCGAAGCAGGTTAAGGCTCAGGAAATTTCTCCTGGCATCCTCTGCCTTTTGGTGGCCGGGCACTGCGTTTTGGGGGAGGGAGGGGAGAAAGGGGAGCGAGAATAAGGAAATTGCTGCTGTTGTCTATTTGCATTTTCTCCTTCTGGCCCCTTTACTGTATTTCACACTGTTGCTACTGCAGCGCTTGACAGGCCCCTGTGTAGCAACAACATGGCGACTACTTTTTACATAGAAGCAAATAACTAAATATTGCATCTGTCCGTGATACAAAAATACATGTCAAGTCACATTCAGGATGACAGCGGCTGCTGTTTTTCCGGTACTGGGCTGAGTGTAAAACTGAAACTAATCCTGCACGTTTGTTAGAAATCCTCCTGATTTCTGAGGCTATATCATCTTCTCTCTCAAGAACTCTTTCCCGGAAATCATTATTAATCTATAGCGTTAATTTTAGATACCTGCTGACTTTCACCTATATGTTGTTGATTTCGAGCATATCTGCAGCATGCTGTAGGAATGAAAGGATGACTTCTAGTTTCATCAGGGGAGGCTTTGCAGATGTGGCTATCATTGATTAAAAAAAACAAAAAACAAAATAGAGATGAATGTGGATTGCTCTTCACACCGTGTGAGAAAAGGGATGAGTGGTAAGACATATTTGTCTTGCTATTGTTTTCAGTTAGTATGTTGTAATGACTGAGGAGCAGATAAACAAGCGATCAGTGGAAAAAAATAAATGCAACTGACTGAGCTGCTTTGGAAGCAAAAAATCAAAGTGTTAATATTTCTGTTTTAATGCAGAGAAAAGAAACAGAAAATACTGGATATTCGGAAAAATGTTAAAGATGCGATTGTGGTAAGAACATACTTTATACTGTTCTTCAATGCTTGGGTGTGCTGGAAATGATAAGGATTGTGCTCTCTAAGATTGTGCAGAGAGAAATCCCATTTTGCTGATCAGATTGGATTATCTTCTATTGATCCAGCATCTTAGATTTATCCAGATTAATGTATTTGTTTTTGTTTTATCCAATTCTAGACTATAGTTTCAGCTATGAGCACTTTAATACCACCAGTTCCATTGGCCAACCCAGAAAACCAATTTCGAATGGACTACATCAAGAGTATAGCTCCTCTTTCTGACTTTGACTATACACAGGTAAGACTAGAAACCACTGCTTTGTTCTGCTTTGAGGGGGAACACATCAATTCACTTTCATTTGCCAAAATGTTGCTGGCTTTTTTTGTTGTTGTTGTTGTTTGACTTTTTGGAAGATGGTCATGAGAAGAGCTCAAGCCAGCATTACCGCTGGGTTAACTTTCTTACAGGACTGTGGTGGTTCAACCTGTTTTAGTGTTGCTTGGTTTTGTTGTTACTGATTTATTTGCTGATGTTTGTAAATGCTGTTTCTGTATTTAGTTCTTCTCTTTAAAATTTCTGGTATAATTAGACATATTGACACTTCAAATAAGACTCTGTTGAAAGCTGTTTTCCTGCATGGAATTAAATGCAGGATGTCAGTCTAAGGAGTTACAGTTTACCTGCAGAAAAGGATTTAAAAGGATGGAGCGGTCCCAGTAGCATTTTCCATACTTAACTGCACTTCAGAGTGGAAACTCACATAAGCAGTGGTTGAGTAAGGTAGTTTGCTTCCTTATCTGTTTATTGTAGGTGGCCTTAGCAATGGTTTAGTTGTTTGTGAGTGTGAGCCATCTTTTGATATGGAACCGTATGAAAACTGTAGGGATTTCTGTATGGAGGTTACACTTTTGTACTCAATTTAGAGATACCATTTGGATTAACTTGCATAGACATCTTACATTTGATTATTTTTATCTTTTAACACTATTATTTATAGAAATGTGTGTAGTATGGTTGATGTTTTATGCATGACATGAAAGCAACTGCACAGACGTAATGAATATTATTAAAAAATATTTTTGCAGTTGAATAATTTCGAATTGGACTTAGAATTATATATATATATAAAATCAGTATATATCAAAAACAATTTGTTATGGATACAGTAAGGACTATAGAAATCTTCCTTCATTGGCTAAATGATTATGAGTTGTTCATGCTATCAATATTACCAAAGAAGCCATTTACAATAGAGTGTCTTTAGGTTATTATAGCTTCAGGGTGGAAGAGGGAGAAGGGGAAGAGTCGTTTCTTTATTATATGACTCATATTCTCTGGTGTGTGGTTTTGCCTCTGGTAAAGCTACCACTTTGAAGGTTCAAGATAAAGAAAAAATATCAGACATCTTGTACAGTTAGAATTTAACACAGAATGCAGATGTTAAGAAAACGACTGTAAGGTACACCCACATATGGCATAATTGCTCAATTGGTAGATGTAAGTTAGTGAAAATGAGAAACTCTTTTTAAAAATGGAAGTCAAATTTGACATGAAATGTTTGTCTTATGCAGGTATTTCAGTTCTCAGGCATTTGTTGCTCATATTATCTTCTTTTCTTCAATTTGTATTGGATGAAACAAATTGTTATTTTTTTGGGTAAAATAACTAGTTGAATATATCTTTTGTCATTCTCTATAGTACATCTGTTTTTCTGAGCTCTTGGGGGGTAAGAAAACTGAAGCGGACTTTCCATAGGGCTGCTTCATTATTATTATTTTTTACAAAAATTCTCCTTTTTCAGAGAAGCTGTCTGTATCTGGGCAAATCGAACTCACAGTTTGATAGTTGTAGAGGGGAAAAGCTTATTCTTCGTGGAGGGGAAAAAGAATGGGGCCCCAGGGACTATGAAGCAAGTAATAATTCATTTGAAATCTTGATTCCAAAGTCCATTTTTGTTTAAAATAATAAAAATTAATAACTCTGCTTTTTAATTAAGTAGGATTTCTGATAAATCTATCACATTATTTGAAATAGTGTCAAATAATAGTCCTAGAAGAAAAAAATAGTGTTTGCAGGCTTAAAAAGGGAAGACAAATCTAATGCTGTTTTAGAAGTAAATATATTTTATGTACCACTGTCATCTGTTTCTGTTTTCTTCTCTTACCAATTCATAGGTTTAGTAATTGTAAAATACATAGTTTGGCTAGATTATTTTTTTTTAATGTCTGTTGGTTTAGCATGTTGTTTTTCTCCATGAAGATGTGTGAGCAAGACAGATTTAAAAAAAAAAAGTGCTATTGTGCTTCAGGGCTTGATTCCACTCCAGTTTATGTCAATGATAACTTAAAGTAAATTTGTGTTTCCAGCTGAAATAACTTTTGACCCATTTTGTATTTTTGGATAAGGACAGATATAAAAATAAATACTTGGATAATAATCAGTGCATCCTGTGTTAAGCATTACTGATTCTCTAATTAATACCTGATGTATGGAATAAGGCCTTCTGAACCAGAGAAACCAATAAAGTATTTAATAGTGTTCATTCAGGGCTTGCTATTGTATCGTGTGTATTTAAAAGCAGATCTAAAAGAAAAAATGCTGACTTAAGCAATGTTTAGGTATTGCCTCTGGGGTAAATTTTGGCACATTCTAAAACATGACAAATGTGACCCTTCTTCCTTTGAACGAGGGAAGAGGTAATTTTAGGATTTTTAGCAGTGTGGATGGTGGTGAGCAGTTTAAGACAGCAGCCCCTATTGTTGCAATATGAATTACAGATGTGTTATTTTTTTTGGATAATGTTAGTTGTGTAATCTTGGTCTTGGAAGTCAATGTATTTTAGTTTCAGATGTATTTCAAATAAACTGCATGCAAAATGTGGTAAAATGAGTGCAGTGTACCATGAGTCTTTACAGAGAGATCCCTCATGATATGCAAAAACTTCACTGATGGCACAATATGGCCAACACTCATGAGACACTAATTTAAATATATTTGTGACATATTGGATATGCTTGGATATGCATACTTAAATCGCATGCAAATTAACTAATATACGTTTAATTGTGAAAATTGTCCTTTAAAATAAGTGGATTTGATAATACTGATTTCCTGTGGGTGAAATCATATTCTAATTAAAATTTATGACTGAAATTCCAAGAACTTGAGTGAGGATGGGATTCGCAATTGTACTCAGATCTATATTTTGGGTTTTTGGTTGGTTTTTTTTAATTGTATAGCTCTCTACAAAATGCAAGTCACTCATCTTATGTTCTTAATGGTAAAAATTTTAAGTCACATTTTCTCTATACATCATTTTAACATTGCTTTAAGGATCTGTACATTGCCCCCCAATAGTTTTACTTACTTTTTAAAAAATAGTCCTTAATTTGGTTTAGTTACGCTACCTTGATGACTTACGTAATTGTTATTTAAAAAATCAAAAGTTTCTTGATTTCTTTTATGATTCTTGTGTTGCCTTTCGTTACTTTTGTTAAAAGTAATACAATATAATTTTAATTATAGTATAATAAAATATAATTTTTACCCCCCAAAATGCCTGGGTGACTGGTGTGGTCTAATTATATAAATAATACTTAAGGCTTGGTTTGTTTTTTTTTTAAGTGAATTAATGTGAATGAGTCACGTGTCCATTGTAGTTTCTTCCTTGAAGTCATGAAAGGAATCAAGATAAATTTTCTTCTGATGGCTACTTTAGACATTATCTTAGCAGTGTATTCCAGGACAGAGTCTGCAGAAAGGCTTTAAAACTGAAATGGAAGCATGCACAGCTTATCGGAAAGGATTTTTTATTATTTTTGGCAAAGTGCTGATTGATATTTGCTAAAGTTAACAGGAATTGACCTGCGCCATTTTTAATCCTTTATTGATGGGGATTTATTTTGTCCTTTGTGAAACAGAGTGAACATATTAAGGGCATATTATGCTAGTAGCTGTGGAAAAACATGGTGTATTATGTAAGCATGTGTTTACCCAAGTTCAGTTGTCTTTATTAGAGTATTTGAATTTTGTGGGCGCAACAAATCTGCTTGGTACGTAATTCCTTTGTCCTTTGTCTTCCTCCCAAATTTAGTCAAATTGTTTTTCATAATGTATCTCTCAGATCGGGCTCATGTGAACGGTTACATGTATGTATACAGCAGGTATTCAGTTAGCTGCAGCCCAAGTGTGAAGTCGAGTGTTTGCCTGCATGAACTGGTCACCAGTGAACGTGAATCACTTGCTTAATAGAGAACATGCAAACACTTAATCCAGTTACTGGGGAGTGGGGAGACTTCTCAAAAGACTCATTTTCCTTTGCTGAGAATGTTTTTAGGGAGGAAGAGTATTTTGTTAAACCTTTATAAAACACAGAATTGTGCAGATGTAGTCCCTTGTGCTGATTTTAGAATGCCGGTTTTAAAAATAATTTGTAAAGCTATTTTATCAATCAGGCAAGCTCTTTAATTCAGCTTTCAAAAGTGAAACATTAATGTAGGCATTGACAGGGAAAGTGCTTTAGATTAATCTGGTCTGTGGTTTGCTCTGCATTTTCAGATATGGCAGTTTGAGTTCAATTTCATTACTTTAACTTTCCTCCACGTTTTCTTCGTAAAAATCAGGACTTCATATTTGTAACGTAAAAACAAAAGAAAGAAAAAATTATTTATGGTCAGAATTGGAAATTAAGTAGACTTCTGTTAGGCATTTCAAGTTCTTCTTAGACATAATACTCAAATTCAGAGTTTGCCTGGTGATTGCTGGCTTACATGACATGGGTCTCGGTGTTTGGAGTAACTGGAGATCTTGCTGAAGGGAAGTGTATCGCTGGTCTCCAGAAAATCTTTATCCTAAATAAATGGTTAAATAAAAGATGAAAAACATGATAAATAGGGTTCGTATATGGTTAAACTTCCTCGGGTTGTGCAGTTAATGCTGTGACTTTAATATCCTATTTGGCCACAACGTGTTTAAGTTTCCCTGTAATATGTGCTTGATGTAGCCCAAAGGAGTTACAAAACAACATCATCTAACATTTTTTGGTTTTCAAATAACTTGCAGTATTTCCGTGTTTCTCAGGAGTATGAAAATATACCAAGTTTTACATAAAAATATCATAAAAGAGAGAATACAGTGAATATTGCTAGAAATGGCTTGATTTGATTTTTCTTTCTGTCTCAATTGTTACTTTAGGGCTTTGTTTACTATTTTGGTAAGATGAACAGCCACAAATTTTTATAATTACCTTTGATCGTAACACTTAATATGACTATGGTTTCAAGTCAAAATTAACTTTTAAGAATCAAGTTGACTTTTAAACATTGTCATTTGCCTTTTTCTTGGTCTAAGATGCACACTGATTGTTGTTTTTTTTTTTTATTTTCACAAACTTGGAAAGGATCTAGAGGGCCATATGATGATTAAATCATATAGGTCCAACAACATTATTACTACCCTGAATTAAAAACACTTCAAAAACTAATGAAGAAGACTGTCAGAGAAGGACAGCTGAAAATACTATATATGCTCATGGAGCTGGCAACTCTGTAGTCGTCACACACAGGTTAATATTGTCAAGAGGACTGATACTGAAAAGTAGCGAATACTGGGGAGAAGTAGCAATTATGCAAGAGATGAAATTTCTTTGTTGTGATAGTGCTCGTTTTTATGCTATACACTAATGATTAATTAACAGCAGATACTGAAGTTGAGCTCTTGTCATGTTAAGAGCAGATTCTGCTGATGCTCAGTGATACCTTTCCCTTGGTATGAAATACCTGTTTGCATACAGATTTTGTGTAAGCGTGTCTGGTTTTCATTAAATCGGCAAGCCGTGGCCCTAATGTTCTGACTAGTCAATGTTAAAGTACAAAACTGTAAACATTTCATACCTGAGATCAAGAGCATACTTAAGTGTTATATGTTATGTTGTTTGCGTTCTCTCTAAGGATTAAGTTTGCTGTTAATGGATCAGTCCATCCAGTAGTGCTTTCAGAAATAATTAGGTATTATTTTAACCATGTAGTTTCTAAACTAGAATGTGGATTGTATTGCAAACAAGTATAGGGCAATGTTGAAAAACAAACAAACAAAAACCTTTCTTGAGTTGATAATATATTATGAAACAGTAAAAGTATTAAAATCTACCGTGATTTTAACTTCTTTATTTTAATTCTTTAATAAATACTCAGGTATTACTGAAAACACAATTGAGGCTTAAAATTGAAGTGGTTTGTGAAAACTATAGCTCTTCCATGAGGCTCAGGATTTCTTGCTTAAAATACAGACTTTTTTGGGGGGGGCAGGAGGGAGGATGTGCTTGCTTTAGTATGAAGGAATTCCTTATGATCGTGCATAAAAATAAGGTAAGGTTTTTGCTTTAGCAAAACACCGGTCTGTTTAATAAAGTATAGAACGTAGTTATTCCTCCCCTTGTTCCAAAGTCACTGAACCACAACTGTTAACAACTTCTACCAAAGATAAGTAAATAAAAAAATAATAATGTCCCTGGAAAGGAGCTGGAGATCTGCTTAGGCCCCAGATGGTTAACAGCAGAAATGCCAAGACTGAGAGCCATGGGAAGTTCCATGCGTAATCACAAATGAGCTGCAGCATTCAGAAAAAATAAAAAGAAGGTACTGGAGTCTGTGATTGTTTCTAGGTCTTGCTATCTCGATATTTTTAAGACAAAATATGCAGAAGGGGTTCATCTTTCCCATGTATTTGCCTTCTTTAGAATATATTTTTGCATAGCTTTCAATGTAAAATAATGAATTTCGGTCTGAAAAGAGAATTATTTGAGAAAGTGTTATTAACAACGCTGCTTATGAATCAACAGTAGTGTTATATTCGATATTACATCATCATAGCAGCACCAAATTGAGTGTTTGCTATTTTACATCGTGAATCTGATTTCCCAGGTAGTGGGGTTGGATTCACGCTTCACCCAGCCTGCCTTACTTATTATCATCACACAACACAGAGGCTTTCACTGTGAAACTGGAAAGATACTATCACTCATTATTATTGCTAACTAAAACTTCTGTTGTCTCCTAAATTATTGACATTTACTGCTATTACTTCAAATTCTGTACCTGTGAATACATATTAGTGGGGGACTTTTTTGAAAGTCAAGCCAGCATCCAGTCTAATACCGTAAATTAATAATAATAAATTTCACATTCCGTCTTTTCTGCTACAATTTTAGCCAGAAACTTTATATACTTCCATAGCACTTTAGAAGGATAAAAATATTTTTACTTCTAAATTTGGATATTTGATTTGATGGCAACTGGAAGACTAATAACTTGAATTATCATTTTAAGTAGGAGTGACTGATTTTCATTGCGGAACCAAAAATATATTACAGGATTATTTATGAACTTTAGAATATTTTTGTTCATCATGTGTTTTTCAGCGCATACCCTAATTTTAAATTAAGGAAAGGTGGAAGTGATGTTAGTATGATCAATGTCTATACGCTAGCCCCAGACCTGTGAAGCTTCCTGATTTATTTACAGGTGTATTTTGTATTCTTTCCCAAACTCTTGGCTGCTGCTTAGGTGTCTTTTGTAAGCTGTGCAGGTGGCAGCAGTCCTTCTCCACCTCAGACAGTGAGATGCTGAAGAGCAGCTGAAGGAGTAACGTCGTTTGGCTCATCTGGTGCCTGAAGGAGATGAACAGCCTGTCTGGGATCACAGATTGATCCTGATTCCTGGTCTTCCTTCAAGGAAGAAACAGGACGGAAATTCTTTCAATTTTCAGCACTTAGGTTGATTGGCATT
The DNA here is from genome assembly GCF_040182565.1 of Anser cygnoides. Lineage (NCBI taxonomy): Eukaryota > Metazoa > Chordata > Aves > Anseriformes > Anatidae > Anser > Anser cygnoides. The sequence goes on along the minus strand of NC_089874.1, from coordinate 108,173,355 downwards.
GAAATCTCTAGAAGATTTAATTTCAAATTAGTATTTAGTTTAGTAAGGCTTAACATGCATTTTAAAACCTTTGCAAGAACTTCATTTGTTTGTTCCTTCATGTGTAGATAAAACTGAATTATGATGAAGCTAAATGTAAATACACACGAACGGTAACCATAATCTTAATGAAGACACACTGTCCCATTAGTCTGAGGATGATGACATTTCATACTTTCACAAGTGGCAGTTTGCAGAGGAAAATAAAATTTTTCATAAATTATTATTTATAAACTGCATTAAAACAAATTTTCCATTACAGCCACAGAAAAGGTAAACATAGCGGAATATGTGGAACAATTGTCCTCATTATCAATTCTTTTAATGTCTCAAGCCAAAGATGGCTGGTTGATGTACTACTTTTGCCATTTTTGAGTGCTTTGTAAAAGTAATGTGTTTACTAGTCAGGGAGAATCTTTGACTTCAGTGGCCATGATTTCAAAAAAAAAAAAAAAAGTACACCAGAGATAAATCATTGTATGTATGCATATCATCACCGAAGCCAGTGGAGACCTATGGACCAGAGGATATCACCTACTCAATAATAGTGCTATTGTTTAGAGATTCAAAGAAGTGAGTGTTCATTAGCACGACAGCCATAAATCTGAGCTACCTGCCCTTTCATCACCGTGTGATGCAATCCTAACTGGGGTTTCTAGAACAGTGTTGAGCATTGCCAGCTTAGACCTTCGCAAATTCTTTTTTTTTCACCACTTCCATAGCTTAATCCATTGCTTGTACTTATTGTCAGCAGTGGATTATCTTTTTAATGTCAATATAGACTACAGTAACAGACAGGATATTTTGTTTGAAGAAGGTAGCAGCCTGAGCTGAGGAATAGAGAACAAGCTCAAACAGTATGAACAGAAGACTCTGTGTGTACCTTCCCTAAAATGAAGTAAGTAAGTTGAAAACCTGCAAGTATTATGGACAATTCCCCCCAAAGTATTGAAGCAGCTCTTTATGAAAAGTGTAAATGGGGCTCTAAAGCAGTTGCAGGGCAAGAACAGTGCGCATTTGCAGTTAATGATGAAATTTTCCATAATATGGTTGTGCTTTTTGTTATGCCACCTATTTAATTTCATTTGCTTTTCTGTAGCCGAAAGATTCAATTCAAGTGTTTTAGTCAAGTTCTAGGATCTTCTCTTAAAAAGGAGGCAGAAGGAAGATGTAATTTGTACAACACAGTCCTAAGTTTATATTGTCTTCTACTTTGGAAAGTCTTGCAGTAATTTCTTGGAACAGAGCTACATCTGGTTGTAAGCATGCCAGCTATCACTTGAAGCATGGAGATTATGCTTTCTTGCTTTAAATCAGTAGATTAATTTTGGTTGGTTTAAAGTGCACTCTTGTAATTAATCTGCTAGTATTTGTTTTAAAAACCTATGTTGGATGTTTTGAAATGATATTTATCCTTAGGCAAGAAGAATATTGGAATTTTTATCTGTTATGTCGACATTAGAGATGAACTTTGCCTTTTAAATCTTTTAAAAGTAAACGTTCTCTGACACTTCTGCCAATTCATTCCATTTGAGTTTTCTTATTGCTGTCAGGAGGACTTAAACATATTTTAATGCAAATAATTATCCCACTGTTTTGAACTGTGAAAGTGTTTAGCAAGATAAAATAGGCTAAGGATATGCAAGCCCTCTTCTCTCTGTTAATTTGGTGAATGCTTTTTGATCACGTCCACCCTCACTTCCATAGGATGTTAAGTGACAGAGCTGTGCAGATCATCCTTTTCTTAACATACACCCACATACTTTCTTTCATATCAGCTAAATAATATCAAATTTAAGAACTGTCAGGTAGGAAAAACAAGAAAAGGCAAAGAATGGTTAAGTAAAATAGGGAGAAGCGTATCCTCATTTCCCTCTGCAGCCAACCTACGAAGCTGAAGCTGGCCACGAGCAGCAGCTCCAGGTTGTCAGACGGGTCCACCTTGGGTGCAGGCTGGGTGCCTAGAGGAGTTCACAACCTGAGGCAAAAAGAAAAGGCCGAAGGCAAATGTGAATAACGACAACAAATTAAGCTATGAATGTATGGTTATTTCTTTTATTTTGTCATTGGAGAGAGGAGGAGGTCAGGTATTTCCACTTGTTCTGAAACCATGTCATCAATTACCATTTTCCCAGTGGATGCTGCAGAAGTGTCACTTCCCATCCGGTTTTGGTAGCCTTAAACATCGGGGTGAGAGTATTCTTTCTGGCGGACAGGTGTCCTTCAACTTGGACTTTAGCCTGTGCATCCTTTTCATGATGCCATTGTTGCCCGTCCCTTTTGGGAAGAACGGACTGTTGTATTTTGGTTAACATACATTTAATTGAACAGCAGAGCTTTTATTTTTCCACTCCTAGAACTACCATTTTTGTCTGTGTTATCATCTGGTGACTTTCTCTCTAGATTGCAATAATAGTAAACTAAAAAATATAACTAACAAACAAGAGAGTGGGTATATTAATGGACAAAAAGAGTAATTAATCAGGGAATACGTAAGTCAGAAATGATAATGAGAAAATCTGATGGATTCAAAATCATGTCAATAGAGGAAGGTGGCTCTAAACATTTCTGAAAATCAGCTATCCAAACTGCAAAGAACTTTTGCTACTTCTTTGCAGAAATAAGGGGTTAAATTTGGTGCCTGGCCTACAAATGACCATACGTTCTACAGAGCAAGTTGTGATTCTTCTCCCCAGTGAATGAAAGCCTAGCAAGAAGTAGAATGGTCCAGAAAAAACAAAGCTCGTACCAAAATCCTATAGTGTCTATATGGTCTTGCAAACGCTTAAACATTTGCATATATGGGGACCTAAATGCACTGCTGGTTCGCAATTAGCACAGCATTCGTGCAGTTGAACTTCCGGTTACGCAGTGATATTAATATCGAAATCACAAAGACTTTCAATTGAAAAACAAACCCAGCGAACCATTTCCCCGTGTTAAATTTATATTTGGGAGGTCGTTGAGCACTTTTATGGATTTTCTTGGGGGTGGGAAAACTTGTGTAGGTTAGAGATTGGCACAAAACTTGAAATAAGCAAAATCTTTTTCAGATAAGTGACAGTTCTCTGGATGCTATTAAGCTGCGAACAGTAGGTCTTTTCAATAATCACCGTGATTCATTTTCATATTGTGCTTTTTTTTTTTTTTCTTAATAATAATATCTTTAAAAGGCTTGCTGAACAGTAGGCTGCACCAGCATAACTTTCTGTGCAGAAGGAAAGGGTTCGTGCACGGGATCTTAGATAATTTTCCTTCAATTGATTTGCACAGCTCGATAATACCAGAAGAATATGAGCTCAGTTCATGGGTTAATTTAGCACTGAATCTCATCTCTGACGATGGCCAGTAGTGGCACTGGAAAAACAGTTTAAGAGTGCGGCAATCACATAGTAATATTGTCTCCATTTCCTCCATTTATTCTCCTAGTCTCCATGGATTTATGGCTGAGGTTTTTTTTGACTTCATGTAGTATTTCTGTATTTAATAATTTAATAATTTCAGTGAATTTTTCTACCAGGAATTTCTCTCTTTCTTCTTTTTTTTTTATTTTTTTTTGCTTTGCAACCTGAGTGAACTTTCAGTTACGGCTGTAAGTCTGCAGTTTTTGTTGTATGAGGAAGTACCCCTTGATTGATTTTTTTTTCTTTTTTTTTCTTTTTTTTTTCTTTTTAAGCCAGATGGTCTTCCCTAGTTTGTCTGTTATATGTATTCCATCTTTTCCACGTTGCCCTTCTCATTACATACCATATCCCTCCAAATATTTATCTTTGAGCTTAAAGAGTCTGTTTAACTGGTTCTCTCACAGGACTTCTTCCATATCTTTGCTCACTCTTGTTGCCCTTCCATGTATCTTCTGGTTTTACTAGACACTGTTTGCAATGAGAGGCCGTAACTGTACACACCATTCAAGATGTAGGTACACTGTGGATTTATACAGTAGAATTAAGTTTTCTTTTTCATTCTCTAGTCCTTTTCTAATAATTCCTAACATCTTTTTTTTTTTTTTTGGACACTGACTTGGTATTTTTTATAGAATTATTTTTCTATTTTTATAGAGTTATAGTAGAGGATTTTATAATTCCAAGAGAACTTGAACACAGTTGTAAGAGACATATGTGTGAAGGTCTCTACATCGCCATTAGCAGGGCCCAAAGGGTACTGTTAATGACAATTATCCTTATTCTTCTCAGGTATTACCAGATCTGTCACATATTTTGACTAGTTTGTTCAAAAAATCCATTGCATTCAATTGTTTTTTCATGTGTAATGACATCTTCTCATTTGCTATGCTGCCGTGTATTCCTTATGAAAAAGCATTTTTAAAATTATCTACCATGACTAATATTTTCTTATGTGCAGAAGGAGAACACACTTTATTTTTGTTCTTAAAATGGAAAAAAAAAATTGGTCTTCAGCCTGATTTTGGAGAGGCAATGTTTACAGTACCACGAAGGACATTTGTGCTTTCAAATCTGCTCATCGTTCCTTAATCGTTCTTTATGATTTGCCTGATTTAGCAGAAAAGAAGACCATTGTTTGGAACCATTATAAGAGAAAGAAAATGTTTTTAAAAATCAGAGTGCCATTTTTTTTGCAGTCCCTAATGCTGTGTGTCACTGAGAGAAAATGTTTTGAACTTTTTGATCTCTCTTGGGGAAACGCTGCAAGTAGCAGAATTTTGTTATTTTTATGTCAGTTTAGGTCTTACATGATTCAGCACTTGTGGTTTGTGGGAAAATGAGTTGTAGATTATGATTAAAGGAGCAGAAATAGTAAGGAGTGGCTACTAGAGAAGGCATCTTCTTGCTTACTGTTAAAATATTTTTTTGGATTGGCTTTTCATTTTTAAATATCTATCTCAGTTCCTCATATTTTCTCTATTAGTTATGGCTTGTACACTTCATAGAGAATTTAGAACAACAAGTTGCTTTAGGATCTAGATAATACCAAATGTGTTAATTTAAATCTGCCAAACGTGGTTGCCTCCAGCAGGTCAACCACAAATCCCCTTTTGACAGCCTCTCAGGAATAAACAGAAAGTCTCTAGGAAAGGGGATGGAATAGGACAGAGGATGCAAAATAAGTGCTTGTAGTGCAGGAAAAATTCTTTGTAATAATGGACCACAGACAATGAGTTAACTCATTCTGGGACGTATTAACAAGGCTCTTGTACAAAAAGACATGACTTAATTATGTCATTCTCTTTGGCACTGGTGGGTCCTCAGCTGGGATATTGTGTCTAGTATTGGGAACTGAACAAAAAAAAAAAGAAAAACAAAAAGCAACACAAATGGTGTGTAGGGGAGAGCATCAGGAATAAGAAAAGACTAAGAAAACTGGGTATGCTTACTCTTGAAAAGAGAACACTCCAGGTCGAATGGAAAAGGGAGCTGAATACAATTCTAAGTACATAAAAATCTGTAATTATGTGTTCTTGTGGCTGTCTATTCAGAGGAAGGAAATGAACTTGAGAGGAGAAAATTCCTCTCTTCTGTTTTGTATGGAGGTCTACATTTTCAAGATAACAGTGAGTAGGGATCACAGTCTCTTAAATGTGTTGAAATATGAATGCCCTGTTTCAGGCATCTAAGGCTCTATTTTCAGTAACATGAACCACCTGCTCAAGTTAAAAATTTCTGAAAATCTGGAAAACTTCAGAAGGCAAGAGCTGTAAAGGTTCAAAGGAACAAACAGCACACCTTCAGGTACTTTCAGTTAAAAGCAGGAAGCATGAGTTTTTGTTTTTATCCACTTCTGCACTGACAAACACATGAGTTTAGGTATAAGATTTTATGTGTATCTTTCTGTCCCAGGTTCTAATCTTACCTTTTCACAAAGTAGGACATTTGGTGGCAAACAGTAGTCTACTAGGTGTAGGACCTCAAGTCAGTCTACGGGGAAAAAAAAAAACAGGATTGGGAGAATAAAACAAATTTATCTCAAATTTGTGGCATTGAAGGAGAAGTTCTCCGCGTAACGGGTGACAGATGAGTAGTTCTGAAGCACTGGCGATAGCTCCCAGCCGTAGAAGCAGGAAGGTCTGTGTGTGGGTCCTGTGGTAAGTGCCGCCACTTGAGAATGCATGTTGTGCATTTGGCTTCGTAAGAGGGGCTGGAGAGGAGAGCTGTGGTAAAGTTTGTGATTTTGCTAGTGAGAGGTTTAAGGAACTAAGGACACATCATAGGAAAACAGGTTTCATTAGTTGTCATGCTCATCATAGCAAATTCTGTAGAAAGGAGAAGCAACTCCCATTTCACATTGCTGTTAGGGATAGCTCCCTGCTTTCCTAATGGAGTGCATTTAATGAAAAATGGTGAAATACATCTTGCAATACTATTGATTTAAAGTATGATCACATTGAAAGGTGTATCATCTTGTTTGGTTCCATAATCATAAGAATTATTGCCTTAATACATTATAAGTACAGCCAAAAGCCATGCTAATACCGTTCCTGATCCATGACTACATGATGGATATGAACTTGCTGTATAACCAGATCCTAGGGGTGTGAATTCTGGGGGGGAAATGGAGCTTAAAAGTATGCAGTAAATGAAAGTTTTCTGTATTTCCTTTTTCCCTTTCGTAAATACAAACAAAAGTCCTTGCAAATAGTATAATTAGGCGGTTATTTTTTTGTAAGAATGTTTTGCTTTGCATGCTTCCAGACACCAAAAGGGAAATGTAAAAGAAAATGTTGGTTAATCAGTTTATGAAGGGCTGCTATATGGAATTTGAGGATGTAATCAGGAGAAAATCCTGAGTCTGACAGTCAGCTTGAGCGCAGGGGAAATTCCAGGCAGTTGCTTCTAGCAAGAGAGCTCCTTTAATCTGAGCAGGCTTTGTTTGCTGTACTTATTGACGGGCTGAGTTCAGTCGGTGCCTACTATTTCTGGGCAGGTTTTCCCAGTGTTGTTAGGGTGGATTCTTGTTGGGACCTGATGGTTTTCAAAACTTGAGGGCATTTTACTGGCTGACGGACATTCTAATTCGTTTACTTTTTTTGCGATGTTTATGTGCATATGGTACCTTTGCTTCCTCCCTACATCAGTTATTTTTCTCCCCAGGTTTCATAGTTGAAGCAACCCTGAATCACACTGCTGTTTGAGCATGCATACTGAGGGCTCACGGTGTAGTTTCATGAGCATTTGTTCAAGCAGTGCTGCCAGGCTGAGCTGTGCTCCTTCTCTCCCTGTAAGCCTCCCCTATCTCTACCCACTCCACTTTCCCATTTTTATGCCTGCACCATGCCCTCAGCTGTGTCCTGATAAAGCTGTTTGCTTGGCCTGACCGAATGAGGTGGAGGGAAAGGTTAGTTTTAACTCAGATCACTCCCCTTGGTTATACACTGGTGGAGTGACACAAAATGGGGAAGAAGAAAGTGGAGGTGGGAACAAGTGGCAGGATATAATGGAAAGGTGAAGGCTTACTTCCTCCACCTCTGTGTCTACAGTCAGAGATTATGGTCAGACCAGAAGCCACTGACGATCTTTGCGGTAGGAGAAACACGGTGCCGTGTGTTAGTTTTGCTTCTCCTGATTTGCTGCCTGCCATTTCTTGCAGGGGTTAGGTGCTATGAGAACAGGTCTGGCTTGTTCACCCTTCAGTAAATAAACAGTGCTACCTGCACTGCAGTTATTCCTAAACTTAACTTTGTGGACTGGAGCTTTAAGGCTTAGTCTGATGGGTTTCAAAAACAATTGACTGACATGAACTGCAGCACACAAAAGACTTAATAGCTGTATGAGTCTCGCGTAACAAGAACTCTTCTCTGCTGGCTTCGTTGCGTAACTGCAAGCCACTTCCTCTGTGTTCCCGTATTATCTTCACTGGGAACATGATCGATAGATATGCAGAAATCCCATGAGTGGTCATTTGGCCACCGAAGACATGGCAGAGGGGGTACATATAGGTACATATACGTTTAAATTCTGTTTACTTGTTCCCGGGGTATTGGCTGAGCCAGCACAATAGTGCTGCTGTAGATGTAAAGAAAGAACGGAGCATTGTGGCGGTGGGTGCCATGTCAGTGACAGTCTGTAGAAGTGAAGCTATTTGGTAAAGTTTGTGTAGTCTTTGGGGGAGGCAGGGCGAGTTCACAGAAGTCGACTTTGTCGGATTACTCTCTAACATATCTAAATCAGCACTATGCCATTTCATTTTGAAATAGGTTAACTGAATGAAAAAAAAATCATAACTGTTGTTCAGGTGAAAGTTTTGCCTGATGTGCCAGTAAGATTTCCCTATTAGCCGTTATTTCATTTTTCCAGTTGCAGCATGAGTGTGAGAGAGCACGCCACCTTTCTTAGCAGAATGTGTGATGGTTTTCCTTCTGTAAGCTAGGAAAGTCTGCTACCAGAAGAGAATCATCAACCTGTGTCTGTCAGCCTTTGTGTAGCCTGTTACTGGATAATATAAGAGACCCTGTGGCTGGCTAGAGAGGTAAACACTCACAGTAGGAGTTTCAAGAAGAATAAGACCATTTTGCACATGCTCAACAGTGAGACTTCAGAAGTTTCACAAGCTCTAGATGCTACAGGAGAGGCACAGTTGTGTCTAATGTATACATTTAAAAAGTCTGAAGGTCAGCTCAGAGTATAGCTAGGGTAAAGTGTGGTATTTAGGAAATGAATCAAGAGCAAATATGAATTCTTGAATTCCTGCTAAAAATGTTAAAATATGACCTCTATTAGCACACCTATATTAGCACAAGCAGCAAATAATTTCATATATTTTCTCACGAAGGGAAGAAGGGAAGAATTAAAACCTCTTTCTTGCATTTCAGCCTAGATTTATGTAACCTGAAAAAAATAGAAAGGGAATATATCCATCTTTACAGAAATACAGAGACTGTCTTAGCTGAATACTTGAATAATGAGTGCTGTGTGGAGGCAGCCTGAAAGCTTCTCTACATCTAGCAGTATTTGTAATTCGTTTCAAATTGTATTACTGCTATTCTTTGCCTTAGTTTCCATGTTCACTTCTCTAAAATCTGAATGCTATGTTATCACAAGGAAAACGTCCCAGTGATGTTTCCTGAGCATGTAAAACGAGAGACACAGGGAAAGGAAGTTAACTTTTTTTTATTATTATTATGTGAAGTAAAAGATTGGCATGAGCATGTTTGTCACCAGGTTTGTTTAAAAAAATTAATCAAGGATCTTTAGGCTAGAATAAAAGTACTCTCAATCTCTGTCTAAACACAGATTATCTAAAATACAAATATGCAAAAATATGTTCAAAATTGGTACAGTGATGCACAATAGGAGCCAGTATTGGTACTTTAAAATTCAACAGAAGTACCCAAAAAAGCAAAATCCACATTTAACTCAAAATTAAAGGTTTAATTTAAGCAGGTTTTGTTCTGATTTTTATTTTTTTAAGATCAGGATATGTTTCCAAGAAGGTTACAAAGTGATAGATAAAAAAGGTGATTTAAAGCAGTCTTAGAACTAAGCTCTGCAGCCAACTACAACTAAAAACTTTAGGTGAGAAAGAAAAATAAGTAACTGGTTTGTTTTCCAGTTTATATGGATGGATGTCAAAACTTTTTCCAGAGCAGAGTAAAACTTAGAACTGAATCATTAGGAATTGTTTCAAGAAAATTTTAAAGATGCAGCTTTGCTGCATTGGAGAGTTTAGCTACCTTCATCTTGTGACTTTTAACTTTACAAGCAGAGAATGTTCGAGGGATATATCGTGCAACTGCTCTATATCAATTGCAAAAATCAAAGTATTTCCTTGTGGTACAATGCTTTTTTTTTCTGATTTACCAAGACCATTATACCTTGTGTGCATGTTTAAAGTGTTGACTGTCAACATAGTATTTGACCAGAACATCAAAAGTATATTAACACCTTAATATGGAACTAGTTTTTGAGATTTTGTTTATTGTAGTGTTCATTGTATTTGTATTGTGCTTGATTGCCTGGAAAAAAAAAAAAAAAGTGGCAAAAATTTCAACATTGTTATCTGTTTAACCAAAAGAATTACATATTATTTTTTTACCTTGTGGACAAACGTAATCAACACTACATTCTTGTTCATCAGATGATTTATTAGTGATTTTCACAGTGTCAGCAAGACCTTCCCTCTCTGCTTTCTCAGCTCTCCATGGGCTTGCCAGATCCTCTCATCTCCTGCCTGCTCATCCCCATCTGCTGTGAAGATGGAGGGGGGTACTGAAAGAAGGCTCCCCAGTATCTCCCTTGGTTTCTTTTTCTTTCTTCCCTGCCCATGACTTGTCATTTCCTTCCCCGGTGGGACCTGGGCAAGGAGGCTCCCCAAGGTGTCCTCCCAGCAGAAGGCCTCTTGGGTGGTGCTTGGCTGCTTCTGCCTCGTGCCAACTGGGGAGAGAGAGATCACGAGCGGCCAAGTTACATTTTTACTTGACGCAAGCTCTCTGATGCGAAAAATGAACTTTTGCCCTGCATATATGTGATGCCGTCCTCTTGAATTGTTCTCTGTCTAAAGTACATATTTCTCAGTGTGGAACATTTTTAACTAATGAAAAGACACTGAATAAATACACTTGGATAAAAGCAGGCATGTTGATAATACAAACTATACATCAGGTGGTATGCTTAACATCTGTATTTGAAAGCTGACTGCACAAAGAAAGAATAAATAACTGCTGACGCTTTCAAACCCCCTTTTTTATACGTTATGTGAAAATAAATATCTTAGAGAACACATGCACTAAAAAATAAGAGATCCTGATTAGTTGTTTAAACCATTTAAATGTAGCTTTAAACTCATCTGTGCAGTCTTGGCTGCTCAGCTTTTGCTGTCTTCCTTTAGGGTTGAGACTTAATTAAAGGTCAGTGTCACACACATTTCCACAACACATAGTAAAACCCTGGAATGAAATGAGCCTCACTTGAACATTTGATTAGACAAGATAATGTATTTCCCCCTGGAGTAGTTTGTTATTCAAAACAAGCTCTTTAGGGAAGGAAGTTCACATCAGTTGGTAACTGTTCCTGTGGATACCGAAGAACTTTGTACAGTACACACTACAGTAAATTGCACTGCAGGTCATTTAGGAGCTGGAAGCACAGCCTATGTCTATGTAAAAGTGTGAAAATTTACTGAAAAAATACTTTAAAAGGCTTAAACACAGACAAACAGCAGTCAGTGATACTAGAAAAAATAAACAAATTTACATTGCCAGTTGTTTTTAGTTAGTCCAGGAAATACACTTTTCTAGTAAAAACGAATTTTAGAAATGCTGTTTTACATCTTTTATATAATAACATAGAAAATACTAAGCAAAAAAGTTTGTTATGAACGGATACCTTTAAATGCAATATGAAACCGAGTAACTTCTGTTTATGGATTTCCCTTACCTTTTTCAATGCTGCTGTAAACTTCAAAGTTATTCGTTATTCTGTTCTGTAGACTGGAAAATACTTTTTGCTATCCTTGTCTTATTTTGCCCCTTTTGATCTTCACTTGTCACATATCTGGAAAATTTTAGTGACTGGTAGCAAGTGGTGGTAGTAAGCCTTGTTTCATAGGATTCAGCCAAATTTTAACTTTTATTTTGATTTGTATGAATTCACTTTCAAGGGTAAACTGGAAGAGAACGTTATATTTTGGCCTCTTGAAGTGAACATCTTCTAAAACAAAGATTGTTCTTTTCATGGGATGGAAACATTCCCTCAAGCTAATAAATGTTAGCTGCCGTGGAAGCAGTTTTTATACATTTTGCAGTATAGCAGTAAGCATAGTATGTCTCTGGTGAGTAGCTTGGTTTAGAAATCCAATCTAAATCTAATTTTTACTTTATCTCGGACTTCCATTGTGTTTATGTCTTTGGTTACAGAAGTCTGTTAATAGCCACCCCAATGAGTTAGTGTGCTGAGTTTGCCAAAGGTGCTAATCTAACTGTGGTTTGTATCTTACTTTTTTTATTTGGAATTATGGTAATGACAGGCATTGTAAAAGTTTTGTACATTTGGGGAAGGTTTCTGTCAGTTTTATATAGTACATATTATATAATATCAATATATAATGTTAAGAAGTCATGCAGTATTTCTGTATCTGAATATTATACAGATAAGCCAATCATAATTTTATATGACCATCTTTGGTACATACTACTAGTACTTGAACTATAGGTTGAATCAACAGATTATCCCGGAGTGGAAAAAGAAGGCCTGTTTTGGCAGTCAGCACTGATCTCATGTGTGATTCCAGCAAGGAAATGAATCTTTTCTCCATTCCTTCTCCTACCTTTCTTCTTAGCTTAATCAGAATGGGGTATGTGCCTGCCATAATGTTCTTTTGGATCTTCACTGGGAGCTCAAAGTGTGGTTCTCAGTCCTGTAAGTTGTAATTTGTCCCATAAGTGTTGGAGCTAATAAATTCAGGTTGCCTGTGCATGTACTGTAGGTGTCCAGCCTACTCCTCCAGTGACCATAAATAGTCCGTGTCTCCCTCAGGTCTCCTATTGCTTGATTTTCCTCAGAGTTGTCCCAGTCCCCCTCCAGATGGGCAAGAGTTGGTATATGTCGGGGCACCTTTTGGTAAATAAGTGCTGACTGGCTGGTCAGACCGTGTGCATTGGTCAGCAGCTAATCTAGGAAAGCAGATAACTCACTGAAATCAAGCTGAAACTTTCCTTTTAGCATTGCTGTTGAACCAGTTCCTTCCTCCAGCCACCCGTGTTCCTGTTAGACTTGCCACTGAGTGGCACCTTTTCGTCCTCTGCCTCCTTGGCCCATTTGGTAGGAATTGGCCAGTTTGTCCCACAGACAGTATGGCAGCATGTCTCTTTTTGTAATGAAACCAAGCTAATGAGACAGCATATGTTTCAGTTGGGTTTAAACAGTTTAATAAGTTAGACTATGATTGAAATACAATTGTAACATTTATATTTTACGCTTACAGCCACATTTTATGCTTATGGTTGCAGATAACCTTTCTCCTTTGGGTACAATATGTGTTTTAAGAAGCCTAGAGTGTTACATAATTTGTTCCTTCTCAAGGAGAATGGAATATTTACTGCTCACAAAAAGTTTTAAGTAAATGAATTCTTGCAGACCAATGGGTGGTACGATGAACCCAAGTGCAGGATGTTGAGTGCAACGTTGTCCTGCTGTGTTGCCCCTTGCGCCTGTCTGGTACAGTGTCTTCAGGATGGTGTTCTGTATAAAAATGGATCTCATGCCTTCATTGGTGATGCATCTCTTTCTCCTTTCCAGCAACTTGTAAGATGTTGGTGTTGACTAGCTGTGTTTTCACTTCAGTTCCTTTTCCTTTTTCGAGTGGGCTTTTCTGCCAATCTACTTCATTGAAGCGTAACACACACCTTGATTTCTATCCATCTAATTATTCCCAGTGTACAATATGGATTTCCAGAAGTAAATGAAAATTTTTAAGTTTTGCAAATGGCTAATCGGGGCAAGAGGTTATCACTTTTTTTTTTTTTTAGTCCAGGAAGAAAACTCCTGGAGCATACTGGGGAGGAAGATGTTTTACAGCCAAAGACAATAGACTAGATCCTGCCTTGTGACTGCAGTATACTTAACAGAAAGAGTGTGATACGATGGAGATCAGAGTACAGTTTGGGGCTGGTGTGCAGCATCACCAGTGCCAGTGAGATTTAGAACAACTGCCTCAAGAAATTCAAAGGTCTCATCAATAGCAAGTGACCTTTAAGGGGTGGTGACTGTATTTGTTGTACTGTATTGTTGTTGTTGTTGACTTATTTGTCTTTTTTTCATTTTTTATTTTCCTTCTGCTACATATCAGGAAGATTTTCTTTAAATTGCGTACTGTTGCTAAAGAAAAGAATAACTTGTAAAATATAAAAAATATAGTGTTCTTAACTATTTTTACAAATTAATGAATTACTGCATTTTAACTGGGTATCTTTTTTTAAAATATATTAAAATCCAAAATGATGTAGAAAATGGCTGAATAGGTAAGGCTTTTAGCAGCTTGCATTCCCAGGTTTATGATTTTAACTAAATGCCGTTAAGTCCCCACAGTAACATAGATCTGTTCTATTTGCATAAATTGTATGGTTGAAGTGTATGCTGCTACTTAGTTCAGTGTCCCTTTCGTTGTGATTCATAAAAAGAATGTAACAAAGGAAGAAGATAGTTGTTGTGGAAAGTTGTTACTGTGAATTATGTAAAACATGAGATCTAATGATATGTCAAAACAAAAATAACCTTCAATAGCTTCTAAATTAGGCAGAGCTTAATGGCTAAACAGACATGCTTCAAGTTATTATTTGAAAAAATATTCAGCTGAAGTGCAGTTCATCCATTCACACGTTTCAGTTGGAAACTGGCTCTTCTGAAGTCAATGACAAGACTGCCAGCGACTTCAGTGTTATCAAGAGCTAATCCGTATATTCCAACATACCGAGCCCTATTTTCACCCAAGAAAAGATAGACTGCCTTAGTATGTTTCATATCACGTGAATTCATCGTTGTCCTGAACTGGCCAAAATGACTATGGATGGTACTTAATACACATCTATAGCCATCATTTTCATGCTGTGCTATTAAAAATAGGGGAATGTTATTGTTGGTGGTGGGGAACTTGCGGAGAGAGAGTTCCTGACGGTAGGGATGCTCTAAAGCTTTGTCCTGCCTGGAACTGTCAGTTTGATATTTTTTGTATGTTGAATAGTTTTTAAAAACTTATTTGATGCCTAAATACTACATTAGGGTGTGGTTTTTTTCATTTTGTAGTATTAGGTCATTAGTAAATTGTACAAGTGTAATGTGATATTGCTGAGATTCAGTGAATTACAATGGAGTTCTGCTTTTCCGTAATGCGGATAAGACACAAGCAGTGTTGTGCTTTTCAGATTACTGAACACTTAATGAATTATTTTGAGATGAGATTATTCAGGTCAAAGCTAGATAGTTTAAGGTACGCTTTATTCAAACAGCCCTTCATGAAAAGCTGCAGGTATAATTTCAGTTTTCATAACATAACTGTAGGTTTTCTATGGGCAAAAGAAAACCTTATTCTAAAAATGTTTGTTGTAGATACAGAATTGAAAGGACTGGTTAAGTATGTGAGAAACTTTGAAGATAACATCTGTGATTCTTTGTTTATTCGGTACTGCTGCAAACTTAACCAGAATCCCATGACTATTTGTGGGGAGTTGTCTTGTTCAGTTTTTCAAGGTGGACACTGAAATTTCAAGTGAATTAAGAGGTGGGAAAAATAAATGTATGCTTTTTATGTATCTGGGCTTTTATACTGTATCAACAGACAGTGATAATGATTTGTAGCATTATATTGCTTTTGGTACGGAATTATTTCATAAAATGTAAGGATTGATTTGCACATCCATATAATCAACAAAAATCCATTGTCTTAGTCTTAGTCTAGCAGAGTTGAAAATACGTTGGAAGACTGTCTTCTTCCTTGATACAATCCTATTGTAAGCATATATACAAAATACACTAGGATAAGCAGATTTAAAAATGTGATCTTTTAAAAGTCCTTCAGAAACCTTTTATTTAATTTTTCTAGTTTCATCATGCAGTGTGCACTTTTGGTGGTTAACGGTCTTTGCAACTGAGTATGAGGAGCAAGGCATTGCATTCTTTGCCGTGACTTGGTGTGACTTTAAGAATAAAAGGAATTAGCAGGTGGCGTAAAGAACTACGCTGTCTCTACTGACCTCTTAATGACGTTCCTTCTAGCTCATACAGTCTTTTTTTTCAGTTCACTGGGTGAATAATAAAGGACTTTCCCCTTTCCTGTTCCCCTGTCAGCAGGGTTGCTTGAACTGTAAAGCTGCCTAAATAGTTTGTAAGTATATCCTGCCATAATTTATTAATCTGTGCTGAAGATTGCAGGGATACAAAACACTAAAATATACAGTATCATGAAAGCTCAAGCAGTAGTATAGTTGCAGTACAAAAAAATAGACTCCATTTTATAAGTTCACATAACTGTTCCATTGAAATGCACGTCGAAACAATATTTCTTGTTTTCATTTTGGAAGCCTAATGCTGACTTTCTGGGACTCAGTTTAGTTGCTACAGTCTCTGACTATTTTTATTCCACTTCCTAAGAAATGTGGATGTCGGCAGAACCTTTTTTCCAATGCACACATTGTCTGGAAAATCTTACACACTACATAAAAGTTAATCTACTTACCTGAAGACCCAACTTCTTCCTGAAATATCTTGGATCTCGTCCAGCCTCAGCAAAGAAAGGTCATAGTTTGGAACTATCATATGCAGGAGCATTGTTGAAAAATAACTTAGTGTTTATATTTAAACCTCATTGTTACGTGTTTAGTTATTGACCCATGTATCTGTGAAGAGAAGTACATTTCTTCCTTCCTCTCTGTCTTCCTCTCCCTCCCTACCAAGGGAGGTCTGGTCCTCCCGCTACCTTTCTTCCTCTTTCCTGCTCCCTCATTAAAAATAGAACTCTTCCACTTTATTTTCATTTTCCTGAGCAACCCAGCCTCAGCACACTCTGTCACAAGATTCACTTTCCACTGTTGCCAGCATCCCTACAGATTTCTTTGTCCTAGATAGCACTTCCCCAGTGAGACACCAGATGACTTAAGGAGATGAGACAAGGGTGACCATTACTGTGAGGGGAAAGTGGGACACACATGGATTCTGTTTGTATGGGAATCCTCTCTAGTAGGCAGAAACTTTCCTTCCACTACGTTATCACCTATTATCCAACAAAGCTCTTTAAATAGGGATGGAAGTTTTTTGCTTGCAGCTGCAGTTGTCTTTTTGACTTTAGTTAGGATCCAGATTAGTGGTAGTTTTTAGTCATCTGGAGATTTTCTCATTTTCAGAGTTTTCTGTTTCTTGGTGTGGAGTATTTTCATGCTTACGTGTGATTTTGCATTGCCTCCATGACCTAAATTGTCAATAGAGTTTGGAGAAAAGAAAGCGAACATAGTAATATCTAATAATGCATCTAAGAAAGCCCACTTAAAAGGATTGCTATCAGTCAGAAAGTCCATGGACTTCTGAACAGTATAGATTGGTGGTGAGGAAGGGAATCAACTAGTCTTATGACTATTGATCAAGGTGCTCCATTGCCTCTATCTTTTACAGATTCTTAGTTTACAAGGTCAGCAAGATGGTAACAAATCTTTTTGTCAAACCAGTTATGGCTGTGAGCATTGAGCTGGGTGTTAGGAATGTCTCAGGTGCACAGATGGTGCCTTTTCCTGATTGATGTACCTTCTTTTATAAAGACCCAAATTTATCATTAAAAAAAAAAAAAAAAAAAGAAAGAAAAAGAAAAAAGGAAAGATTAACTTAATTATTTTGGAAATGTCATAGTTAAAAAAAAAAAAAAAACACTGTCCAGCTTGTTTTGAAGTTCTTTGGCAAACTTCTGTCTCAACCCCAAATTATGTACTACCTCTGTTGAGATTGGTTTAATCTTGTTAATACAGGTGGAAGACTCAGAGTCAAAATAATATTCCAATAATTAACTCTGAAGTCATTACTAATACCCTAAAATAGTATTAAATTGTGATTTTGATTGAAACACCTCAAAAATTCTTAGAGGCAGCAGTAGGGTTTTTTTCCAGTATATAGGTGGGGGAAACTGAGCCACCAGAGGTCACAGAGAATAGTTGGCAGAGCCAGAAATAGAGCTCAGGCTTTTCCACTTTCAGCTCAATGTTCTTGTCACTGGATACCACCAGATGGTCTCCAGATTATTCAGTAAATAAGCCTCTGCATCCTCCATAAATATTCTGCCAAAGCCAACTGGCTGCGTCTCACGCTTGCTAGTTCCCAGTCTGTGAGAGTGACTGACTTGGCAGGTAATGCTGTAGCTGGCCCCATTGAGCAATCTTTTATTCTGCAGGTTCACTAGCTTTACCAAGCAGAACAATCCCTTATCTACCACTGTTTTTAGCAGTTCTTTTCTGCGCCATAACGTACTTTTATATGTAAAACTCTTCTGTGTATGCTTGAGGCAAACAATCTGATTTAAAGGAAAAAAACCCTCTTCTGATAACTGCCTGCAGATGTCTGAAGACTTTCTAAAGAAATATTTTATCTGCTTTTAAAATCTGGATTGCTAAATTGTTACTGTCTGTGTGTCTTGAAATTCAGAGGATATATATATATGCTTGTATATGCATGTGTGTATGTGTGTAGCATAAATACCAGATGGGAGAGGAGGTTCACGACTAGAAAACAAACTGTTTTCTGGTCCCTCTTAATTTACTTCTTCGATTCCTAGTTCTTATGCCTTTTGATTCCACCTATTTTGGGGAGGGTTGGTTTGCACGGCTCTTCAGTTCTTCAAGATTTGGATATTCTGTAATATGTGCCGTATATACATGTGCCTAAACTAACCCTGGTGAGACTGGTATTCTTTTGTTGGGAGGTTTAGTAGCTTAATTCTAAATGCTGACCAATGGCAGCTTTCCTCAATTCACATTGCTACTAGAGTTACGCTGCCAGTGTTTTGTAAAAACTCAGCTTCTTCCAAACTAGGTAAACTGCAGGAACTGAATGCCCTGCAGGAACCACAAGGTAGATAAACCAACTCACTGGAATGGACATTTGACTGGTATTCTCCAAAACTGGGGGAAGCAGTTCACAAGGACCTTGGCACACTCTGAAGGGCTGGGCTACCAGAAACCTCAAATAGTTCAGCAGAGGTAAATGCTACATCCAGCACCTGGGAGAAAACAGCCTTGAGCATCTATATGGACAGAGCATAAGCTGGACAAGCAGCAGCTCCGCCAAAAGCAGTCTTGGAGGTTTGGAGAAGTTAAACATGAGTCAGCAGTGTCTTGTGCATAGTGAGTTGCATTAGGAAGAGGGTCAGCTGGTCAGTGGAAGGGATTATTCCCGTCTACACAGCACTTATGAGGTCACATCTAGGGCGTATGTCCAGCTTTCCACCCATCCAGGATGACAAATGTCAGAAGACTGCAGCCTGTCCAGTGGAGAAACCACAAACAAGGTTTGGAGGATGAAGCACATGGCATGTGAGGAGAGGCTGAGGGGAATATTCTTGCTTAGCCTGGAAAAGAGGAGGCAGGATTTAATAACAGTCAGCTCCCACGTGAAGGAGGAGGAGAATTACAGAAATGGAGCTGCAGCCCTCTCAGAGGTGCACAGTGATGAGACAGCAGACACAACCTGTGACAAGAAGGGTATAACAGATATGACAGAACCAAGAATTCCGAAGCAATAAACAGCTTGCATATTATTTTTTGTTCTCACCTAAACTTATGCTTTTCTGCAGCTTGAACAACTCATAAATGGAGTTTGTACTCTTGGATTATTTTTATTCTGAACTAGGCTAGAAAGAGCACCTCATGAAGCAACACTTAATCTATGCAGATTGAATCATCAACAAAAAGCATCTGGATTAGCACCTGATGAACTGCTGTAGCTCAGTTGTGGGGATCCCCATTGTCTGACAGCCAAGTAAACCTGTGAAGACATTGCCACAGTGATGGTGGTGTAAGATGACGACAGCCAAGGTGGTTATTTGTGTCAGAGTTGCTCATCTGTTTCAGGTGCCCTAGGTGAAAGTATTTTCCATTGCAAGTCCATTTCTTGTACCATCCCCACCATTGTGTACTGGTTGGCCACCGTCCCCAAAACAACTCACCAAGAAGCAAGATGCACAGTCTTACAAGAGACAGAGCAATAGAGGAGCAGTTACAGGAGCTTCTTCAAGGCAAGGCATTTTAAGAGGTAGCATGTAGAGGTAAGAGTGAGAATCAGGCAATGTAATATTAAGCCATCAGCTTCGACAGTTTGATCTTTCCTGTAACCCATCACCTTTGCTGCAGCTTTCCTGGGAATTCTGTCTTCTCCTGGCCATTGTTTGTCCACTGCCACTGGTTTTGTCTCTCTATAGTCGAAAAAAGGAGCCAGGCAACTCTGGTATGGGCTCTCCCATCTCTACAGGCTTTAACTGAGCATTGGAAGACTGAGCAATTTATCTGTCTTTGTCTGTCAGCTTCAAAGTTCATTTGGTTTAAAAATAAGTCATGAGATGGAGGTCAGCTGCCTTTTCATGCCAATCAGTGTCATGGTTTCAATTTAATAATTTTGGTACTGTGGAAATTGTTGGTCATTTGTTGCAGTATGTTCTCAAGTTTCTCTGCTTGACCTCTAAATGCCCAAAAAAGTATATAAAGCTTATGAGTGGAGGAGAAAGGAGAGAGATGTTGATCATAATCTCTACTAGGATTTTCAGATTTCACCAGTGTTGGTTAAGCAATTTTAAAGTTGTGCTTTAAAAAATCTTAACTATAGTCCACTTAAAATGTGAGGAGAGCATGGAATTTCATGAAATAAAATTAACCGATTCTTCTAGTGTATTTTTTTGTAATTACCAACATACATCACTGTGCTTTTATGATTATTTTGTGTACTAAACCAGTAGGAACCAGAAGAAGGGATTTCCTATCACTGCAATCAAAACTGACTTTGGAAACTGCCAAACGAGTTAAGACTGGAAAACATAGGTTCCGGGGAATAAGAACAATGTGTTTGTGGAATGCTGTTGAGTTTGCAAACCTTAAAACAAGGCATTTTGATGCATAGTATGTACACCCATCTGACAAACTTTATTGTCCTTCTGTTTTTTCTTTTGCTTTCCAGTAGCAGAATTGAAGTGTGATATAAGAATTATTCTGAACTTTTGGGGAAGAGGATTACTGTACATGAGTGGAGGGAAAAAACAACCCCCATCCACTTAGAAGAATGTGGCAGAGGAGAGTGTTTACACAGGCTTATGTCACGCTCAGCTGTACACTAAAACAGCTGCTTGCTCTAATTTAAGACTAAGAACGTTGACACTGTCCACTGAAAACACTGGACCTATTGTCTGAGCAGTGCAGATAACCAATAGTTGGCAACTAGGCTAGTGCTTTCTTTTTCATTTTTTTTCTTTTTTTTTTTTGTTGTACAAGGTCTCTCCATGATCCTAGTTGTACAGCCTAGCTGTAGTTCCTGTTTTCCTGCTTTTACGCATATGTGCATATGCATGCCATATTACCCTTACTTTTCACTGTTGCCAAACATTTTGAGGCCATAAAAGAAGACCTAGGATGCTAACCTCATTGGTTTCTTCCTACAGCACCTAATGGATATAAAACAAAACTAAGGTCTCTAAATTCTAACCGTAGAATTCAAGTATCCTTTGCTTTAAACACAGATTTGTGGTTTTAGTTATTCACGAGTTAAATTCAGTGTAAAGTTTTCTTTCCAGAGGAAAGTAATAAACATAGTTTCAAGTACTTTCTTCAGCTACTGAAAACCTATGCCTGATTTTAAGGGGTCAGGGGCTATGCCTTTTTTCATGCCTTGTTCTCATTGGCAGCTGAGGCCTGTGCAAACTACACAGGCTGACTTGAAGGGGAACCCTTCTTTGAAAATGCTGAGTTTGCCAAACTTTTGAGCAAAGGGCACAAAGCTCAAAGTGTTGTTTATGAAAGAGGTTTTGTCACCAAGGTCTGCTGAATCTGATTCTTCACATGGATCTGTCATTTTCATAAATGGGCATTCACTTCTTTTCCCAGAAGGTAATAGAACTAGTACGAAGTTCTGCACATGGTATCTTCTTTACTACTGATCTCCAAAATATGATCCTTGTTCACTGCATGTCAAAAACAAACAAAACCAACAAAATAACAACAACAAAAATCTCATGAAGTTCAACAAGGAGAGGAGGAGCAACCCCAGACATCAATATTTTCTGTGGTCACCCAGCTGGAAAGCAGCTTGGCAGAAAAGGACCTAGGAGGCCTGACAGATAGCAAGTTGACCGTGAGTCAGCAGTGTGCTCTTGCTGCTAAGAAGGCTAATGGTATTCTTGGCTGCACTGGGCAAAGTATTGCCAGCAGGTCAGCAGAGGTGATCTTTCTGTTCAATTCAGCATTTGTGAGGCCGCACCTACAGTACTGGGTCCAGTTCTGGGCACCCCAGTACATGAGAGACATGGACATACTGGAGAGAGCCTAACGCAGGCTCACAAACATAATGAAAAGACTGGAGCACCTCCTCTGTGAGGAGAGGCTGAGAGAGCCGGGACTGTTCAACATGGAGAAGAGGAGGCTCTGGGGGGATCTTATCAATGTCTATAAACACCTGAAGGGAAGGCGCGATAAGGATGGAGCCAGGCTATTTTCCAGTGGTGCCCAGTGCCAGAACAAGGGACAGTGGACACAAGACGTTCCCTCTGAACATCATGAAGCACTTCTGTGCTGTGCAGGTAACCAAGCACTGGCACAGATTGCCCAGAGAAGTTGTGGAGTATGGTCGAAGATATTTAACAGCCATCTGGACGTGGTCCTGGGCATCCTGCTCTGGGTGTCCCTGCTGGAGCAGGACTAGATGACCTCCAGAGGTCCCTGCCAACCTCAGCCATTCCATGAGTCTGTGAAAACAAAAGTCTGAGGGATTGCACTGATCAGACTTCAACAAACGAAGACAGACCATCCAAACTATTAATTCATCAGCATAAGCTGGGTTCTTATCAGACCGAAAAACAAACTAATTTCCACATCTTTGTATCTCATTTAAAAACAAACAAAACAAACTCTCAGAAGTACTTCCCTTCTCTCTGGGAAGGCAACTGTCATCCAAACTTAATGGAGCAGACAGGCCAAAAAAGAAGTCCCACTTCGTCATCCCTTTGAAGGACTTCCCCTGCATGATGGATTAGTGGAAGGAACAGCATCAGGACTCAGGGTGAAACCCCAGGGTTCTCCAACCAAAGCAATCCTGGGTTCTCCTTCCAACACCAAAACCACACCTTTATTCTGGAGAAAGTCAAGTAACAAAGGAAAACAGTCTTTTTCACTCCTGCACATGTTGAAAAAGTGATAAGGAAAACATCTCAACTGCATCAAGTATACTAGTATACTGGTTTTCAGTTCTCTCAAACTATGCAACTCTAGTTAGTGTATGTGATTGTTTAGAGACAGAGGTGAGCACTGTGTAGAGCTGTGAACAGGAAAATAATTTTATTAGCAGTATTGGTAATAAGCATATCAAAGCTTTTTGCCACTGTTGGATATTGTACATTATTTATAAGTAGAAAAATACTGCTTTCTTTACTGTTATGCAAAACCTCTGTAGAACAGAGCAAAAGAAACTTACCTGGTGCTCTCATTTTTGCATAGTAGGCTTATTGCACAAGATGCCCTTGAAGTTTTGGGAGATTTTCTGATTTCTCTAAAGTTTTTTGTAGTACGAGTGGAGGGTTTTTTGCTTTTTCTTTTTTTTTGCTTTTTTTCTTTTCATCTAAGTTATTTTACTTTCCAGACTCTATGATAGGTGGAAGAAGTTCCAATTGATGAATACGGTTTTCTTCGGTAAATGCAAACAAAATGTTTAGAGAAAATGAAAACCATAAAGTTCATAGACACTTAAGAATGCGTTAACAGTTTATAGGAATGGCCAAGTTATCTATATTCCTACATCTTGTTCTCAAAGGCATTAGAAGTAACAAAAGCAGTAACACTAAAATCAGTCTTTCTGGTATCACTAAAAGGGGCGGCCTTCAGTTCAGTGCATAACTACCATCAGTAGTTATAGGACAGACCATCCGTTTTGAAAGGTCCTATATCATTTCTCAGAGAGAAGGAAAATTCAGACATTAAAAGGAATGCATACTATTGTCCCATTTAAATTCACTGTTCCTCTCAGTCTTACCTCCTTCAGCTCTGTTACAATCAAATGTTCATTTTCTCATGGAAACCTTTTTCTCCTAGAGAAAAAAGAAGAGCTCCAGGAATTTTAGGAAAGGTGGTAGTTTGTTTTTTGTTTTTGTTCGTTTGTTTGTTTGTTTGTTTCCAAGTTCCTTTTATCTCAGAAAACACAAATACAGGATTTAAGCATATATTTTATCTTTCCTTTTAATCAAAGATTATTTGTGACTCTCTCCAGTAAGGACATACATTTCTCCCAAGTTGACGTGCAAAAAAATGTTTTTCAGAGGCAATTCATTTCTTATTTAAAGAGATGAAAATAGGGATCAAAGACCCCAAAGTAAGAAAAATATGATGATTAAGATGATTGTCATTTAAAGAAGTAATTTTTAAAAATCATCAGGTAGTTGAGCAGAATCAAGTAAGGCTGTCTTATTTTAAAGGGGGACAAAGAGAATCTAGGTAGCACTTAGTCTAGCTGTTACTTCTTTTGCAAGAAATGAAGCTATCTGCAAAAACCTACTCAAATTACCAAAAATATCTAAAGAAAAATGGTCGTACATGAGGAATAATAGTTCAGCAGTACTTCACCAGAGAGGGCTGCAGCAATCAGTGGGGTCTCTATGCAGAACTGTTCCAGTTGGAGTGAACGCTGATGCTGAAGTCAAATGTGGTACCTGCCTGAAACTAAATGGCTGGAAAGCAACTGTGTGAGTTTATCTCAACGTGTTAGAGATGTCTTCTGCTACAGAGAATAATCTGAACTGGATGAAGAGGAACTACAACAATATTTTTATTGCTGTAGGAGAGGAAATTCCTATTCTGAAATCAAAAAGCATTGGACAATGGGACTGTTTAGAGATGCTATCCAGTGAAAGAATAGATGTCCATGAAGGTGAGTGGAAAATCAGTTCCCAGATGCTTTTGAAGGCATAGAAAACCTGTCAAAATCTAAGATAAAGTTCTCAAAAAAAAATCTCATTGCTGCCAGGTCATATATTTGTCTCATTAGACTCTGTTGCTTAGACAAAACTTTAAAAGAACTAGTGATTTCCTAAAACTGAACATAATGGAGAAAAAATTAAAAATCTCAGACAGTTGTTTTTCTAGCAGTTGTGAAATAGAGAAGGATTTTATTTCCCGTGCCCAGATCATAAGGAAATATATAAGGGTGGGAGACAGCCATTATAGAAAACTTAGAATGTTTCTGTTTGTTGACTTTTGTATGGTTGTATTTCATTTCGTTTTTACAGGACCTTAGTGTTTAACTACAGAAACAGCAATCAGGGTATCCATATGCGCTGTTAGGAAAAGATACTTTACCTCTAATATATAGATTTTAAGAAGTCTTATCCTTCCATATAGGAAATTAGTACAATTTAAAATGTATTGCTGATCATTTAGGGAGAGGTGTTGACTGTGGCAGTTTGTTGTGTTCCCATTTATGGTAAACTTCTATTTGTTGCGAGGGATAAAGATAAATCTAGTTTTCAACCCTTTACGTTATGAAAAATGAAGGTATGTAAGGATTTAAAGATGCATGATATAAAAGATTTTTACAGCTACGTGGCAGTATGTTTGTATATAATAGCACAATAAAGACAGGATTGCTTTATACATTTTCCTCTTATTTCTGTGAGATGATTACTAACTATAGAAAAAAAAAACAGGAGACGTTTCCAGCTTTAAATCTCAAAACTCCAGAATGGATTAGGCCAGGCAGGAGCCAGTAGACCGAAGTGGGTCAGATGGCATCCACGGAGAGTGTAGAGCAGAGCTCGAAACCTGCAAAATGCGCTGGATCTTCCAAATAAAGGAGACCAACCAGTTCTGTAGGGGAAAGGCCCTTCCGGTTTGAGCCATTTGCTGTTACTCACTGGGCTGGCAGCCTGACAGAGTATCCCTCCCTCATACATTCCTTTCTCACTAGATATATAATTTTTCCTTTGCATGTTGTCATAGTTTTAAGCTCCTGACTCAGATTTCTTAAATACCATCTAAGACAACTGCATATTCTCTTCTCAGAAATGGGGGTCGAGGGTAGGCTGGAAAAAGACACAGTTGCTGTCTCCACTCCAACCGTTTTTTACCCGTGTGTTGGTGCTCCATGGCTAAGGAGACGCATCATCTTTAAAAGGGAAGGTTTTTAAAGATCTCTTATGATACTAACCTCTGTTAAGAAAAAGTTATGTTTTGTGGACTTGGTGGCACTTTGCACTGCAGCTATGGAGGCAGATGGTTACTCCTTGTAATCCAAAATGGCACAGATGGTCATCAGTAAGAGTCATTTTCATGCATGCTTTTACTACCTCAACACTTACAGGCTTTGCAAGACCTGAGCACAGCCTGTTACCAAGTCAAATCTTTACCTCATCTCTGTTACTGCACATAATCCAGACTGTTCAAGGCAACCCTACTATGGAGATATATGATGAAAGTGGTTAGGGATGAGTGTGTCCCATTCAGCTGGGCAAGTAGATAGTGCTGTGGTGGGAATGGTACTCAGCAAGTGATCTAATCAATGATCTGTGTCTTGTGAACCAGCCATGCAGGTTTCCTCATACATGGTCATAAGATCTGCATATCAATAGCGGTGTAGTATTCATGTGACTGTGTAGTCTGATACAGTTCTCTCTACAAACAAGCAAGGTGTGAGTTCTCCCAGTTTTTACTCAAACTGGGGGAAGAGATAATCTGGTATGTATGAATTCCTGACAGAATAGGGGCAAAGTCTTTCTTATACCTGTTACTTCTTTTCTTTTTATTCATTGGAAAGCAAGCAAAACAAAATAGTTCAAAGTAACAGTGATTATACAAACATAACCAAAACAGAAAAGTTCCTTACATACTTCAGTTATCCTTGGAAATTAGCCAAATTTAATTACGGTGTAATCTGAATTAAAAAAAAAAAATAATCTACCCCAATACTGTTTTCTTTCCTGATGGTTAATTTTTATGGCAGATACATTTGCATTGTGGTCTCAAGCTTGAACTGTGGAGTTTGAAATTGTGCACCTACATACGTCAGAATCACAGAGCGGCTGAGGCTGTCAGGTCCCTCTGGAGGCCCCTGCCCCAGCCCCCTGCCCCAGCAGGGCCACCCAGAGCAGGGTGCCCAGCACCACGTCCAGGCGGCTTCTGAAGGTCTCCATGAGGAGACCCCACGGCCTCTCTGGGCAGCCTGTGCCAGTGCTCGGCCACCCGCACAGCACACAAGTGCGGCCTGCTGCTCACAGCTGTGCCCGCTGCCTCTTGTCCTGCCGCTGGGCACCATTAAAATGAGCCTGGCTCCATCTTCATTGCACCTTCCCTTCAGGTATTTATAGACATTATAGATCCCCCAGAGCCTCCTCTTCTCCATGTTGAACAGTCCCAGCTCTCTCAGCCTCTCCTCACAGGAGAGGTGCTCCAGTCATCTTCGTGGCTGTTCACTGGGCTCTCTCCAGTGTGTCCACATCTCTTAAGTACTGGGGTGCCCAGAACTGGACCCAGTACTGCAGGTGCGGCCTCACAAATGCTGAACTGAACAGAAAGATCACCTCTGTTGACCTGCTGGCAACACTTTGCCTAATTCAACCTAGGATACCATTAGCCGTCTTTGCAGCAAGGGCACATTGCTGGCTTATGTCGTTGCTGGTGTTCATTTACAAACATGTTGGTTTTTTTTTTTTTGTAAGCTTGCTTCAGAGTAAAATACTTCATTGCAAATCCATCTTAAATTATTTTTTGACTATTGGAAGATGAAGTTTTGCATGCTTTTTAAGATTGTCTCTCTTCAGGGCACTGTTTCAAATTTCTTCACACTTCGTATACACGCAGTTGTTTTGATCACTAAAATGGCTTGCAAAGTCCTTTTCAAGATACGAAACTTAATATTAAATGCTATTGCATAATAGCCAATCAGGAGCTGTTCCACATATAGAGAAAGGAACTATTTACTTCCCCCTTTCAAGTGATATTTTCTATCTTAGTTTTCTGTTTTTATGGTAACAGTGCCAGAAAGCGAATCTGGTTTTGCTGAGTTTTCTTAAGAAGATTTTCTCGAATTAGTGTATTTTAATGAATTCATAAGAAGTCTGTCAGAAAAATGTTGATGATTTTGGAAGACTATTTCTCTTTTTTCTGTATTAATGCTAAGACTTTGAAAAAAGACATCTGATTCCTAATTGTTATTTTTTATTTTATTTAGTATTGTTGATGTGTGCTCTTGTTTAAAGTCAGATTTATATGTATGATGGTACAAACCTAAATAGACTAATTATGATAGAAGCTGTTATGACATTAGAAATCATATATTTATTTTAAAAGGCATAACAAGGTTGTAAAGAACTTCAAACATAAAACCATCTTTTAAGAATATATGCATATATTCCTCCTATATTTTATATATATATATAACCTATAGATTGTTCTTATTAAAAACTCACTGTGGGCATGTTTGTGACACACACAGGATAAGGAGGACACGGTTCTGACAAAAGGTATTCTAGTCAGCTCTTCAGATGGGAATTGCACAAGGTCAAGTTGGAATCGTGTATACCAGGAAGAGTGTGCAGTTGCCTTGTGCACTGTGTTGAGCAGAGGTTTTAGTAATATTTCTCATTAGGAAGTCTGTGATCATTTGCAGGAGCCCATCTCAGGGACAGGGGTCTGATTATGCTCCTTCTAGCTAGCTAACAGATTCAAGAGTTCGCTGCTGGCAGTGGTAGCACGAGGTAAATGGTGTTATTATTTTGGTTTCCATTTATCCTGGATGGAACCATTTCTCTTACACTTCGAAAATGAACTGCTCAGAATTTCACTTGTCTGTGTACATCTGAGACAGATTATTTCAGTTGTTTTCTGGTGTCAAAGAAGAGTTAATTCTTTGACACCAGTCATTAATTTCTGTTGTGGGAAAGTTGGCTTCGGTGGGCCCAGTAATTTTGACTGATCCTTTAATGTCCCAGCAACAATTTAAATCTTACAAGAGCCATTTATTTTTAAAAATGCTGTTTCAATTTATTGAAGTAGAGGAAAACTTTGTATTCTTTCTCATTATGATGGAAACTCTTTTCATTCTCTTTGTTTTCATTCTATTTGTTGCGACATTAGTGACAGATCCTAAGCACAGGTCTGCTGTCATCAGCTATAAAACTATTTTAGAAGCAGCATCTTAGAAGAATTATGCTGTGACAGCTTGCGGAAGAAAAGATTAAGATTTGAGCATAAACTTTTGCAACATGACTTCCCTGGGAGGCAGAAAACTTCAGAAATCTATATTGCTTGTTTAGGATATCCATTCTACCCAGAAATACATGGCGCACTGTGGCTGAAGAGTTCGGTATTATTACTTGAAAATTAAATGATGTATTCATGTTGATCAAAGGAATCAGTGTTAGGGATCTTAAGAAAGCATTGTAAGATTAACATTTGCAATAATTGTTGACTGCAGTTAGATCAGTGGGAGCAATGTCATACATACACTTTTTTTTTTCTTAACTCCACCTATCACAACAGTTGAGGGGAACTGTGGACAGGAAACAGTTTTTAGAAATATCCTTGAATCTTCTTCCTGAAATAAATTGAGGCATTTTTATTCAAATAGCCGTATGTGTGTGCACACACGCGTGTGTGTGTGTTTGTGTTTAAGTAAAACACTCTTTCCTTACATAAGAACTACAAGTTTGTGATGGTAACGTCCAAAAAAAAAAAAAAAGCAGTGGGCTTTTCCATAGGACTTTTCTAAATGACTTTTCATTGTTTCGTTAATGCAAGATATAAGCTGGTATCCTGCCAGTGTGTTCTGAGCATTTCTTTTAGACTTAGATGTCACTTAGATGTCACACTTCTGCTTTGCAGACAATGCGTGCTCCAAGAATGCTTCATAGAAAGCAGTACATACTGTTACAGTTGAACACTTGAAACCTGAACATGACTTTACAGGGCTATTTTAGTAGTAATGAAATCTTCATAAGAAAATGTGCCTCTGTGTACCTACATTTGCTTTCAAGAATTTGACCACTAAAGAAACGTTGTACTGTCCTGAGAGGGCAGTCGTATCGAAAAGCACAAGACTGTGTTTTCCATGTGTCACAATACAGTTTGTGCATTTTCTCTTCTTCTCTATTAGCTTAACTACAAGATGAAATATTTGAATTCAGAGTTGTTGGGGTTTCGTTTTGGTTTTTTTTCAGAAAAGCGTTGTGGACGGATGTTATTTTGTAATAGTTTCTGAATAGTCTGATTTAATACCTAATTAAACAATAATTTTAAAAAGTCTTGTAATGACAAAGATTTTGGAGATATAAGCTGCATTTAAGTCACCTACTAGAACCTGATTTTACTAGGTAAAAAAGATTGCTGCTGCTGTAGGAATCAATTTCCTGTAGTAACATCAGAATGATATATAATACTCAATTGTCAGTTACCAGGGATCTTGCTTATCCGTGTCCATCTTAGCAATACTGGATGAATGACAAAGTAATGCAGTAGTGACTTGCTGTGCTGTTAACTTAAAGCACCAAGTTTCATGAAATGGTTTTATTGCTATGTATCCTGTGTAGATGGGACTGCGGTGTAATGTTACATATGTGCCAGCCATCACTAGTTTTGAAGTGGTGTTTTGAAATGACACGTTATGTTCTGCTTGAATTAGTATTGACAAATACGTAGAAGGGTTTTCTTTCATGTTTGATGGCTTCCATCCCTGCCAGCCAGGAACAGCGTTCATACGTTGCCCCTCGTACCTTGGCAGGTGCAATCTTTTGCTTAGATCCTCAGTGCAACCAAAGGATGAATGCATTAGTACAGTTTCAGGGGGTCTTCTGCCAGGTCATTAATGGCATTCTGTAGCCCACATAAAATTAAACTCAGTCTTTAATCTCAAATATTTGCACAGGCCTTTGAGAATGGAAAGAAAATATTGCTGACCATAGCCAGAATAAACATTTTATACCTGTAGAATGAGAAAATCTAAGTGGTTCTTTTGTAGATACTGCTTTACAATAGCAGCAAAAACAATGTATATTTTACTGAAATATTCTAATCATTTAAGTCCTTTATGGTTTATCTTTACTTAAATGGTACATCAGGAAAGAGAACAGATTAGTCATTTTTAATACACCTTGATTGTTTCCTGCATTGGAGTGTCTTCTGTAGATTTATATTTTGCAGCCATTTCCATAAGAGGAAATTTGATATTTAAGTTGTAATACTCCTCATTTTTATAATGTCACAAATACATCAACTTCATAAGAATACACATTCTTGATATTACAGTTTATTTGAAACAATAAAATTTTAAAGTTCTTAGTAACTTACTTATTTAAATCCTAAATGAATTTGGAGGGGAGGAGGACATGTTTGAACAGCCAAGAAATACATAGCTAACTGTTCAGTTCAGGAGAAGACTACAAAACTGATAAATACAATCTCAGCAATCATTATAAATACAGATGCTCAGTAATTTTTCAGGGCAGCAGCCCTTTCATCTGTAAATGCTGACTCTTTGAAACCAGAAGTTTTTCAAGAATCCAACAAAACATGGAAAAGCATTTCCTAATAAAACTGGCTGAACGCACAGCCCAGGAGAACTTCCCAGGCAGGCAGGCAGAGCATTCTCCTGGGAAATTCAGATTTCTGCTCTGCCTGGTTTTCAGTCAGAGGGCGAGGCAAGATCTCTCTTTCCCCAGGGGACCAGCAGGACCACCAGCTTGCTGGATATGCAGGAACTGTTTCTCTGTTCTGGGTAGTAAGTACAGGCTTAACTCTTGATGTATGTTGAGATAAAGAATGCGTACTATTTTTTAAGCATACATCTCATAAAAGAGGTTTCCTTCTGAAAAAAAGTGAAGAAACACAGCCCCAGTTCATAGTGTTGTGTCATTTTACTGTCCAAACAAAGTGAAGGTCACACTATAAGGAAAAATCATCTAAATCCCTTAAAAACCGACAGTCTCAGCTTGCTTCAGCTGTTGTTTCTAAAATGTCTATCCCCTCAGCACAGAGAGCAGTAACCAGGAAATAACAAGGTCAGATATTATGCTCTTCATCTACCATTTCACTTACTAGAAAACACTTTCACCCTCAACTAGTTTGTTCCCTTAATCATAGCCTACGCACCAGGGCCTTCAGACTGAAAAGGGTGTAGTCTTGGATGCTGTGCTGCATGGTTGGGTGTTGATGTGTTAGGCTGATTTGTAATAATTTACATGCTGCATACTTCCATATATGATCCCATATTCACAAGCACTACTGTACTAGCTAAGATAACCTGTAAAGGGCAGGAGTAAAAAAGACTCATGAGCTTGATTTTTACAGAGAAATTAGAGAATTATAATAGCAAGGGAGCATCTATGCAGTGATATGGAAGAATTATGATATATTTCTCAGGATGAGGATGAGTGTTGGACCTAGGGCACAGTGAGATAGGATAATACAAAAAAAAAAATACAGAGGATTTCTGTTTCTGAATCTTAAGAAAAACATAGCCCCAAGTATAACCACTTCATAAATAAGGTCCGAAGTAAGTCTTGCATGAGAAACTGAATAAAAATACAGAAGTTATGTTCCATATAAAGAATAGCCTCAAAATTCTTTGACCGTAGAAAATATTAATTCTTATAAACGGAATATCTCTTAGGAATTTTGTTGAAATAAATAGATTCCTAAAATGGGGATTCACGTATTTAGTTGACATTTGTCCCAACTCCTCATCAATCCTTTTGGGCAAAGCCAGATTCAAGTTATAAAAATCAACCTCCTATTTATCTCTGCAGTTTAATCATTTGCAAATTGTGATTCTTACTGATAGTGTTCATAACAATCTACTTGTGTAAGCATGTGTACATTCCACAGAATGCGTTTTTCCAGTTATGTGTGTGGTTCACTTAAAACCATTAGGAATTGCAGAAATAAGTCCTGGGTTGAATATTCTGTGAGCATTTTATAAAATGTTTTCCTTGTCTTTATGCAAACATATCTATAGAAATCAAGATACTGCTTACATTCTCCTCATGTAGTGGTGTTGCTAAATTCGGAAATATGTGGTTTATAGCAGCAGCTTACTTTTGATTTATTTTGTATTAATTAGTGGTAACTTTTGAAGTGGCGGGTCAAATGAGGAAAAAGAATGTATTGGTAAATAACTAAGGAATATATCTTAATTAGTATTTTAAGTGTGAAATTAAATTTGGCAGGAGGAACAAAACAATAGGCATATTTTGGCTTTTAAGATCAGCAGCACAGACTCTTGTGTAAAGTCATTCTCTGTTATTTCTAGTGCTTCAAAACCAAGGATCATTTTTTAATTTGGCTAATGGTGATAAAAGTTGGAAAGCAAATACATAAGAGACTATTATGAATCAGTGAAGAAAAACTTGAAGCGACTCTCACCAACTTAAAAGTTACATATTGCAGATCAGCTAAGGTGTTTTGTTTTGTTTTGTTTTTAATTTAGCAATTCAATCGTATCGTCCCTTATTTTTGAAGACATATAGTACATCTTGGTTGAGAAGAAAAATGTTAACCTTAAGCTGAAAACTCCAGAATCTTGATAAATTCTATTCAACTGTATTGCCAGTTTTTTAGAAGAAATCTCTGCAATAGGTTGTCAATACTTTTTTGTTTACTTGCTTTATTGTTTAATTGGAAATGGGAAAATGTTTAATTGGAAATTAAATGTTTAAAAAAAACATTTAAAATATTTAAACATTTAAACATTAAAACGTACATTAAAACATGTAAAATGTTTAATTGGAAATTGTAAACATCTTAAATCACAATCGAGATTAAAATGGGCATGCGTTGTAATACATGAACTAAATTCTACTGTCCAATAGGACAAGGATGACAGGACACTACAGGAGCAAAATGTTAAATGCAGCTACATTTACTGTTTGTTGCTGTTTTGTTTTGTTTTGTTTTGTTTTTTACAGAGAACACTTCAGAGTCATAGGGCAGAAATGCATGTATATATTTCAGTCCCTCTCAACCAGAGCGCTTTAAGTAATAATACTTTTTTATGCTCCTTGTCCATAGAATAACAACAAAGAAAGGTAATTTTCTTGCTAACTCAAAAGATCCAGCAGCCATTTTCATTTTATTGGCTATGCTAATTCCAAAAGACCAAATCTTTGGCGCTTGTTAGCTCTCTTCCCTTAGTTTCCGTCAGGATGGTACTTAGGATAGGAGTGGAGGCTGAGTCATAAAAGATTCAGTTCCATGATGAATATTAGAAATCATGGAATGCTTTTTTTTTTTTTCTCTACTTTGTTGCAGATTTGCTCCTTTCCTTATGAGCAAGAAAACAGAGTTGAGACATACTCTACCATTAATCAGATATTCATAAAAGTGTGAAGGAAGAATGCAGTTTTCAATCACTGCGTTTACTCCAGCATAGATTTTTTTCTGAATTTTCATTTGTCTCTTGCTGTTCTTTTGTTTTCATCTTGACATCTCGCTGTTGAAATCTGCACGACGTCATCATAACCAAACCTACACCTTTTTTCCCTTCATTTAAAAACAAAATCAGAATATGTTCTGTAAATTATTTGTTCTCTACCATTTTGCAAAATGTACATCAAACTGCTTTGCCTTACTGATATTGAGCTCTCATCCAGCAAAACATTTAAAACAGGTAAGTTTTAAAATAATCGTAATCTGTAAAGTTCTAATATATTGGCAAACTTCACATGTTGTTTTACCATGTGGAGGGTCGAACATATCTTTGGCCTCAGGAAAGGTGAATTGCTATGAGTATTGCATTAGTGGATTTTTAGCATTAACATTTCCTTAGATGATACATGGGGAAAAGGGGTATGAAGCTTGCAAGTGATAAATTTATCTAAAAGCAGGCCAGACTATGGGATTATGAACCTTGATAGATACATTATTTTAGTCTAAGATTCATTTTACTAGATGCAAAATAGAGTTCTGCTGCTGTTAAACAATTTTATGAGAACACACTATTTCAAGAAAAGTTTATAGTAAGCCATGAGTTTAAAAAGATGTAAGTAAACTTTTTTTAAATGATTGCATTTATAGGTCTTTCTCCTAAAGAAAATATCTAGAACTAAAGAAAGACCACTAAGAGACAGAGTGCAAACCGAATGTCGATTAAGTGTAGAATTAAAGAAGTAATTCTTAATTTCTGGTCATTTTCAAATCATATGTTAGCATCAGTGGGACACAGCATCAATTTGTTCATCCCAAACCTAGTTGATTTCAAATCATTTAAAATGCCTTACAGCCATTTCAACCTATCTATAAGCCTAGTTTTATGCCAGGTTTTGTTATTTGATTGTCACGGTGCTCTTTAAACTATCTGCTACAGATTTTGAGTGATTTACACACGCTAATATGGCTTAAGTGAAATACTTTCCACATTTAAAATTTTTGTTGATTGAGAGGTCCTTGGGACCTCAGAAATTAAAGAAAGATGTTTGAATGTCAGAAAAAAATACTAAAAACCACCCTTTCATACTTCTTTGAAGAACACCGCAGAAGTCACAAGACAGCATCAGTCAGAGCATTTTTGTTAAGTTGTGATGGTTGTAAATTCTTATCAAATGAATAAATTGGTTATTAAGGCTGACCTTTTTCCCTTCAAGTTTCAAAAGTGCCTCTTAAGAATGCTTTATTTGCTGTTAGGAATATTTATTTGAGTTTTGTCACGTATTCAGATTATTTGGAATGTTTGCTTTCTCTCCAAATTCTCTCCCTTCTCCCTCTCCTCCCAGCTGTATAGTGAAATAAATAACCAATTCAAAGAAAACCTCCCAACTATTCCTCATGTTAGTAGTACATCAAGTAAAATCATGCTGAAAACCATGTTTTGCTTGAGAGCTGGCGTCTTAAGAAGAGGAAGAAGACCTCCAGTGATTTTCTACAGCTAGACGGAAGACCAGAGTTTTTCTCTCAGGAATATACCTGGATCTGTGCCTCTCTCCCCAGTCCATTTGCCTGTGGGCATCGGACGCAGTGGCACCTGTGCCCCTAGTCCTGAGAGGCTGTGGAGCTACACTCAGCAATTAATGCTGGCTAATCGTGTGAGCCCATTTGCTACATGGTATAAAAGATGTGTTAATTACTCGTAGGCAAGATCATATTAGATGAGCTTTAGCAATGTGAGAGGAATGAAGTGTTCTAGGGGTTCAGACATGCCACTGATTTAAAATTTTATTGCTGTTTAATTGTGGGACCTAAACTTAAATGCACTCCTGAGCATTGTTTCAAAATGTTCTCTTTCCCTGAAGGGAGATGAGTGCTGCACCTGGTATAAATTGGAGTATAGTCACTTTATCTAGGCAGGTTCTCAGAGAATATATATGTAAGTGTAAGAAGATTTTTACCCAAAACCTGTACTTTAGCTTTTAAAAATAAATAAAATAAAACAGGAAAGAAGAAACAGACCTGGAAACAAGTATAATTGTAGTGAGCACATTCCTGCTTCAGGTTAGTCTCTGGTGTAAAGGATTTGCTGAGCCAAAGTCAGATGCTTGTAAGGTTAAAGAAATCTTTCCTCTGAAATGCCTGCCCTATTTACCATTCTGGTTTCTCTCTTTGACATATGTACTACCCTTTTCCTCAAGTAGCCATGGAGAAGAAGTGTGCCTTTACAGTTTCTACCTCTTTAACAGGCAAAATCCCCATTTAGGCAATCTTCCACTCCCCAGGATGTTTCAGTCAGAAAAACTGATTTGTCCTTGGCAGTACCTATCTATTTTTGTCCTAGTACTCTGTAATTAAAGTGTTATGATTCTCTTTCATTAGCCTGTTGCCCATAGTTTCAGTGGTTTGGGGAATCTGGCTCAAATATATACAGACAGTTTAATACAAAAAATATTTCATAGGGACAACTTGTTTTCCCAGATCATCTCCAAAACCCATTTTTGCAACATTTTAAATTTGCTTAGGTAAAGCTTATTAGGGTTATTGTATGGAAGTTTGCACACAAACTCATATTCAATGTATATTTTATATATATTTTTTTTTGTAATTTACATGGCTTTTTAAAATTTCTATATTAATTATCTTGGGATAAATTCAAATTTGGAGGCCCAGTAATCCAGCTTAATGAAACAGCTGTGGTTTGGTGATATTCTAAATATATTTTTAGTACTTTTGATTTAGAATTAACTTTTCTTATTTGGCCTCTCAAATATGTTGCTAATTTTTCTATTTCTGTGCCATACATCTATCTTCCAAATACCATTGCATCTGCTTGAGGATCCTCTGGTACTCAACTGGAGCCAGTTTGGCTGTATTGGGACACCATGTCAGTAGGAAAATCTCTCCATATTGAAAAGCTGAAGCCTTCGTGTTTTGTTTGGTTGCTTTGGGGAGCGTTTTTGCTTTGTGGTAGGTTGGTTGTAAGCTGGGTTTAAGGATTAGTCTGTCAGTGGCAAGGGGTATGGCAGAAATATTCTCAGTTCATATTTGTACTACTCTTGAGTTGCGAAAAACAGTACAAAATCCGGCAGTATGCTTAACCAACTCACGTTGAAAACTCTGAAAGGGCCTTCTATAATTTCTGTCCAGAGTTCTCGTACAATCAAGACTGTAGTCATACAATCCAAATAATCTCTATAAGCAGGTATTTACAGTAGTATGCTGTACTTTTAGCAACGTTATTTACTACTTTGTTATTCCTGTTAAATACTAAAATAGGTGTTAAAAATAACAATAAATAAATTCTAACAATGTATAGAGTGCAAATGTATAGAGTGCATGGTCCAAACTGATCAGAAACTGAAGAAATAAGATGGGGCAATAGAATTGACAGAATATTTAGTCATTTTCAGTTAACTGATAGAATAGTTAATAAAGTCAATAGTAATACCCAGCTTTCCCCTCTTTGTGTCATTTCTGCGGTGATCCAGATAACAATAAGCCTACTTATTTTTTGAAATAATTTGTAAACGAAAGCCTCCAAAACAGAAAATAACATTCTTGAAGAAAAGGCAAAAGCATACTGTATCTCTTTCAGAAAAGGATTAGGCTGGCAAAGACGTATTGGGATTCTACTTTATGCTTGCCTTGACTCAATGAGTGATTTAAACAAGGTACATAATCCCAGATAAATTTAACCATCTGAAAAGTTAGCGTAAGAATTTAATGTAGAGCTTCCATTGCAACTGAAATACTTTGAGACCTGTACTTTCGATTCATTTTGGAAGTGTACACAAGTTATTACAGTTTATACCTTGTCAAGTATATGGAAAACAATGTTTTTTTTTTCCGTGAGGTATTGGTGCAGAACTTGTTATTACTTGTTATTTAACTTTCATTAAAAAAGATTGTTTCTTCATACATTTTAACAAGTCTGAGTTGTTGCAAAGCCAAAGAGAATGGGATCAGTTGTCTCATTAGTTATGGTTGTATTTGATTTATCTCTAAACCTATTAAAGGTTTCAACTCTAAATCGAGTCTAAGCATACTTCCTCCTTATGTTTAAGGCTGTGTTTCCCTTGGGCCCAGTCATTCCTAGCCCAAGCTTGGACACCTCATCCCTGTTGTGTCCCCATCCCACTTGGCACATTGGCCCCAGCTCGGCTTCTGCACCAGGATGGAGGCTGTTGCAAAGTTATCTGTGCAGATCATTGTCTGTCCCAGGGCAGCAGCCCTTGGGAAGGAGGTGAACATTCTGGCCGAGTTGCTTCTTGTGGGTATTTACCCCGTAGAGTGGGCATGTGCCTCTGGGGAAAGCCTGTCTGCCATCTTCCGGCTTGGGCATGACAGTGTGGGAGACCCGGAATAGACAAGAGGTGCCAGGTTTTTCTGAAACTTCTTAAGGAAAATTCAGTCCACCCACAAATCAAGTGCATATTTTTCTTCTAAGACTTCTGAGATGGTAGCGCTGACACTAAATACCCTGGCTCTGGAAGAGCAATTGGAGGCTAATAGGCAAATAGGTATGTTAATCATACATGTGCTAAATTTAAAAATGTGGTTTGTTTTGGTTAGATATTTATTAAGGTTTGATGACTACCAGTATGCAAAAGACGAGGGAAACATTTTCAGATTTAAATGCTTTGTTTTATCTGTTTACTTAATGTTTTAACGAGGGAGCTGGAAGATGGACGTGAATACCTCTATATTTTATGACATGTAATCTAATGATATGATGATATAGCAGCTGTTTTCTGTGAGGTACGTTAGATAATCTGTAGGTTTTCTTACTTAGTTCCTGGAAATTTTATCTTTCATTCTGCTAAGAACATTATGAGCAGATATCTTTACAGCTGCTGCATGGGAATACAGAGTGGTATAGTAGTAAATTACATTTGGGAGTTGCTAATGCAGCTATAAATCTGCAAACAGAAAGTTTCCGAGCCAAAGGTTTGACTCTGCATTTTAGAATGTA
The DNA here is from genome assembly GCF_040182565.1 of Anser cygnoides. Classification (NCBI taxonomy): domain Eukaryota; kingdom Metazoa; phylum Chordata; class Aves; order Anseriformes; family Anatidae; genus Anser; species Anser cygnoides. The sequence goes on along the minus strand of NC_089874.1, from coordinate 108,134,311 downwards.
CTAGATTTATGCTGGACTAAAAGAAAGTAGTTTTCCATATATAGAAGGATGTTATAATTGTTTTCAGAGTTGCCATTGGAATTTCTTGATTTAAATTACTGATAATACATTACATTTAATAACAGGTTTAAAACTTGCTTATTGTAGATTATGATTGCAGATCTAGAAATTTTGAGAACTAAAATTTAACAAGGACAATTTGCTGTATACTTAAAATATAAGATTCTGTAGGATTAATGGAGAAGGTTGTTAGATGTCACCATTTCACTGAAAAGTTCAACTAACCATTTTGTTCTAGTCACAGGGAGCATAAAATATGTGAAAATGTGATATCAATCAAATTTCTTCCAGGAGTGTCTCCACTTGTCTCTTAAGTTAAATTGATATGTACTTGCTAGTGTATCTTTGTTGATGGATCCATGTAGCATAGATGTGTATTCTGACCAAAGGAATTTGTCCAGCACATAATCATGCTTTCTTTTTGAATTATGCAATTAAACATTCAGAGACTCACTCATATCAAATATTTGTGTTCACACAAGGTTCTTGCTCTTACGCTGCAGTTATTTAGCAGGCATGAATTCCTCAGGCACCAGTCAGGGGTATTCTAGCAAGATTTCATGATATACAACAACTCTTCCCTCCCTCCAAGCAAAATAACAGTTTACACCTTTGTTGTTTTTTGTTTTTGTTTGTAACACATAAAAACTCTATTTTTGTAGTAACTAGGCCAACATAGTTGATGAGTTACATATCAAAGGTGTACATTTTATTTCAAAGTTTGCATCTATTTAATAATACTCCATAGTACCTTAATGCAATTTTCCTTTTGGAAATGTTTAGGTAATTCAACTTACCTGAAACCAGTTGACATGAGCCACTTAGCATTTTTGATGAACTATATTGTCGGTTCAGTTAGCTGTCTAAACTCTTGACAGTATTTTAGAAGGAGACTTTATAATTTGTATAACCAAAGTGCGGCAAATTAAAAAATTCATACTCTGGCTGCCTGTTGCTTTCCCAAAAAAAAACTGAAGTGGCTCTTGAATCCTGCTAGTTAGCTTACCTGAGTAGAAACAGATATGTTTTTATGTTTATCTTGTGACTTGCTTCTAAAGGGAAAACCAATTTTCAGTATTCTCTTGATAATACATATCTTTTAGTTTACTAGCTTGTACCATTAGAAATAACTCTAGTAATGAACCAGACTGTAATTGTACGTTAAGGGACTGTCGACAATGACTTGTAATTTACAAGAAAATAATAAACAGATACCATTGTAGATCAGTTATTGACAACAGACAACTATGTTTGTTTATGCTATTTTAAGGTTTTCCTTGTGCAAGTACATTTTATCTTGGGAGGCTGGGGGTGGGGGGAGATTCTGCTATCATTGATCAACTTGGGCAGTATGATTGCAGTATGATTGCTGTACTAGAAATGCAGAAATAAAGTACTGATAGATGTCCGTATCAGTCACCATAAACAGAAGTCTAAGACTTCTGTTGTATTAAAATGTTCTTTTAGGAGCTCAGCATTTAACTAGCTTCTAAGTAATTGTGCAGGGGGTACTGGCAGTCTGCTGAAGCTATGCTGATGGGACAACTCTGCCAACCTGCTCATGACCAGCAAGTGATGGTACTTGTCCAGGGGCTATTTTCAAAATGTTAGTCTACAGGACTAAGAAATTGGGGTGGAATTGAGTAGTTCCTTTTGGTCGCTGTGTTAGCCTTGACACAGCACTAGCATTTAGGATACAGCCTATACCACAAGTACATCAGTGCTTGAAAAGCCTTTCGTAATCTGTTGTGACTGAAATCACTGGCTGGTGGAGCCTTGCTTGTGATTTATGTACTTAAATAATAAAAGTATCTGAAGGTTCAAATTAACATCAAGGTCCCATTGTGGTACATCCTCAGGAGCACGAAAGCAAAATGTCTTCTCACCCTGCAGAGGTGAGAGGTGTGCTGCTGGTCTGAGGCCTACACGTGCTGGGTGTAGAGCCGTTTTGTGTGTGAAGCCGTGCATCTCTTGAAGACCGGGCTCCCTATTAGGCACTGAGCGTAGACTTTAAGAAACTATAAATCCTACAAACACAGCGCATTGAAGATCCAATTTATTAAAATGCGTGCGTATTCTCTCTCAGATTTCCAGTTTCTAAAAAGTGATAAGATGTAACTTATATTTCTGTAATTATTTCTGAGCCATAAAAAACATAGTTGACATAAGGGATACAGGTGCCCTTTAGTTTTGAATAGAAAAATCACAGAACTTCATTAGATGGATCATTATTTTGACCTGAAGAGCTCTCTCCTCTTCATCCACATTTTATTATCGCTTCTTGTAAAGATTCCTGTGTGCAAAAATAGCATCCTAACAAAAGGGTAATAGGCAAAAGGCTTTATTATTTAGTTCCTATTTTAATGGCAGTGTAAATACAGCTTCAAAGTATGTTCTTGTAGAAAGCAAATTGTGAAAGCTAAGTTTTAATTGAATTTCCTCATCTTACAAACTGAGCGTTTACTTCTGATGTTTACGTACATTTTCTTGTTTAAATGCAGAAAAGATCTATGATAGGAGTAATGAAGAAGGCTCTTCGCATAACTAGTGAAATTCATTTCAGCTTGGAAAACGGAAAAGGCTATGGATCAAAAACAACAGATTGTGGTTGCATAAAAAGAAAGCGAAGTTTGTGTGTTACTTCTTTCTTTAGTTAAAAGTAACTACTGATGATTTTCCTGCCTTCAGTTCTCAGGTATAAAGGCTGCACTCAACGATGCGCCTGTTTTTAGTATCCTTCCAAACGATACTTAGGGAGTCAGTAATTGCCTGTATGCCTTCATGTCCTGGCCGTATTTTCTCTTTCAGTCATTCACCTGGAAATAAGAATGAATTATAGAATTGATTTTTCCAAGAAACTTTGAGTGATTGCTGCTGAAAAAGTTATTTCTCTGTTTCGTTTTTGAGTCAGTTTGTTGGGTTTTGTAACAGAAGGCAAAAAATGCCCTTGTCTGAATTGCTTCAAGGCATTCCTGTCTGTTTGCACATATCTGCCTGAGGTTTTCTGTCCAGATCCAAAAAACAATTAAATATTGTTAATTCACATTTTTACTGCTAGATATTACACCGTGTAGCCCATTCAGGTACAACTAGCCATCTTGCTGTTGCTGTTGTAGTGGCCCTGATGGGCTCTTTGGCACAAGCAATACCTGAAGGAAGCCGGGGAAGAAGGTGCTGTGAGGCTTCATGGGGACTTACATGGTGGTTTTACCCTAGTTACTGCAGGAGTAACAGTAACGACTTGTAACAACAACGTTGTAACAACAACGACTTCAAACGGAGAAGTTTTGTGTTTCATTCGGTAGGCAATGCTTCAGTTGGTAGCAGTGGCAGATTTTAATTAATCTGAAGAAATTTATTTCCTACCATTTCTGAGATGAGCGTGAATCATTTCTTTCTGTTTAAGGAACTGTAGTAATATTTGCCTTCTAAAGTGAAGGAATTACCTGTTTTTATTATTTCATTCAATTCAATTATTTTTTCATGCCCTTGCTTCAACATCATGTGCTGAGTGAGATTCATTAACAGTTCTTTGGCAGTCACAAGACACTAATCATCTGTTTACAATATTGATCAGCAGCTTTCATGTTAAATTACATTGGAAGTGAGAAATAATCCTGCAGTGAGTAGTAAACAAAGGACTGGTAAGCAAGGAATGATGCTAGCTTAGGCTATATAAAGTAGTATTTTCAGGTACCCCATAAACTTCTGCATCCTAATCAGCTCTACCCACATAACTTCCAGCTCTGAAATTAAAACAGAATTTCCCATCAACAAATTGTTCGTTCTCTTTGGTTATCTATATTCCTGTGGATGCGGATATAAATTTATATTCCTATAGATACAAGTTTCTATTGACTTCCTGCTGTTCTTCTGGGCTCCTCGGAGGTGGAGCAAGACATCATTTTTGAGTTGCAAGAATATTTATGGGCTAATAAAAATTACTTAGGGTTTGATGCCTCAGGAATTTTATTATTATATATACATTATTTCTATATTACATATAATGGGATACTATAAAAAATAAATATATATAAAATAGCTGAATTTCTTCTAAATTAATCTGAAAAGGTTGAGTTCTGGGGCTCATCAGCACTAGAATTCATGGCTGTTGGCAACAGGAGTTTTTTGAAAATTTATTTAAAATGTGGACCAGAATTTTACAAATTCGTGTTATTTTTTCAATGCTTTACTAAGAAACCGTTGTCTTAATGACTAATAAGTTACGTTGCAGTAGTTCTGCTTCTGTGAAAATTGTGAGTACTTACCTTCAAATGATGGGGTTGCTCCAAAGTATATTGCTTTCAGGTAGTCTAAATTGCTAGTTCCTACAGTTGTAGCCATAGTCTTTTCCCCAAATAGCTCTTAAAAGCAACAGAGGTCAGATAGAAGAGAGAAAATTTTTTTCATTTGCATCTCTTATTCAGATACCTACATTTGTGGTTGTTATTTAAAAAAAAAAAAAAAAATTGCTGAAACTCAATTTAGTTTAGTCAGGGATATCTAATAAAGCTTTGTAATTCCTTTTCCTGCTGGTATACATATTTCACAATGAGTAACTAGCTGATGAAACTAGTCAGTCTTTTGCATATGGATGAAGGCAGGGAAAAGTGCCAAAGAGAGATGAAGTTGACGAATATAGATAAAACTTATGTGGAAGACTAAGAGGCTAAATAGATCTAGCAACGGTGGACTGAGTTTTCCATTACTTTCTGATGTAATTATGAGAGTTGCTTAAGTTGTGCTCGCTAGTCACATGATGCTGCCAGCATTTATTTCCGAATCAAATCTATAAAAGGAAATGAGAGTTCTCAGTCCTTGCAAACCACTTGTCTGGTAGGAAATCACTTACAAATAATAAAGTCCATAGTGGAGGATGAAATAGTTCCATGATGTATGACCTTCAAAACTGGCTTAAGGAAAACAGTTGAAGCTGTGAGGTGTAGAAAGTTTTCAAACTGTCAGGGTAATAATCTTCAGGCTTCTGTTTTTTCAGCTCGCTTGATGGTTGTCCTCACTATGAAGCTGTATTTACTGAGCCGGCAGGGGTTCCCTGCGGGCAGGGCAGGCAAGCTGCCTAGGGACACTGCAGAGCTGTCTCCCTCAGCTTCGTAATCCACTGTTCTGACTTGGGGGTTTTCCCAACATCTGAGTAAAGAAAACCGAGACAGATTTGCAAGAAGTGCTGAGAGCACCCCAGGAATAACTTTCATTGGGGTTCTCACCTCCAAAGGTGACAAACCACACATTTTGCTTCATATCTTTAAAACAGCGGCCAGGAATTAACTACACGATTTTCTCTGCTCACTGAAATAATAATCCTCCAGAGGATCTCAATTTTTTGTACTGATTCTTGTGGAAGTGCATTGTGGCATGAAAATGACAGCTGTCTTACTATGCAGCTAATAGAAACTATGATCAGATACAATGCTACTCAAGATTTAAAACCATACAGGATTCAGATCTAAGCCTGAAATGTTAGTCAGAGAATGTAAGTTATTATTATTGCCTTGTATTCAAAAAAAAAAAAAATCCTGAAAATACTTCCTGGTATGAAAAACCTCAAGTTTACCAATTTATAATAGATGTTTTGTAGCAGTAGTGACATAATCCCTTCATCAAGGAATTGCAGAATTCCTTGTTCATGGTCACTAAGTAAACTTACAACTTATTGACTTACAAGATACTGAAGTGTCATGTTCATTACAGTGTTTTACACACAGGCCTCGAAGCTAAATGATTGCAGAAAGAGAAGCGATAATAAAACCACTCCGGGTTGCTTTGCTGTCCTCTACTCTGAATGGACTCCACTATTCTTACATTACGGGGTGAAGATTCAAATTTTGACAAACCAAACCTATAGGCTTACGCAACACTGTTAAGGTTTTTAATAAACAGCAGGCAAACATCTTCCAGTACATATAACACCTGTATTATGTTTTTCAGTAATTTTTTGAGTTTGAAAGGTTAGTGCCCTACAAAGAAATCTGTATAATCAGCGTTTCAGTCACAGTGACAAACTACCCGCTTACAAAGTTTGTAAAGTCATAACATATTTCTGATTTTTCTGTTCAGTCAGTACTGAAAGGTTTTCTGTGTTGAAGAAAATAACTTCAAGGAGAAGACCATGTATAAGCTTTGCATCCTTGGCAAAACACCTTTTTTAGGCATTACATACACTAACTAATTTGCTTAAATTATTTGTCCTGCCTTCCTTTGTAGAGAGCTTGATGACTCCCCTCAAAATAGCAGGTGGGCAAGATGGTTCAAGGATTCATGATGGCAGACTTGAAAGTCAAAATACACAGTTAAAATGGAAGCTAGAAGATTGATTCAGAGGTGGTTGTTTTAAATATGATAAAAGCTTTTTTAAAAGAAAAAAAAAAGCTATTATTTAATAAGTAGTGAAGGAAAAACATGGAACTGCACTTTGACTTCTAACGCATTTTTAACCTCAAAGCCTATCTTACCCACAGTGCTGGCCTCTAAATATTGATGTAGTGAAAACACAAAATTATGATTTTATTTTTGTTTTTGCTAGCATGATCTAAAGAATTCTCAGACCTTTTTTAGTGTTTGAGAGCATCTCTTTTGACACATTTAAGTATGAAAAGTATTTTAATATATTTCTCAAATTTAGTAGACGAGTTCTGTGATCTATGAAAGTGAACTTGTTGATTTCTATAAAATATCATGGCAGATGGAACGTGTTTCTAGAAGGCAGAAATAGAACTGCTCAGGCAATCAGGCTGATGCCCTAACTGTACACACTTCTTGGAAATGTAGTGTAGGGTAAAAGCTTAAAAGTCAAGTCACAAAAATAGTTCAAGAAAGGGACTTAAAATGTTCTGTTTTTGTTGCACTCTTGGTTTTTGAACACTGTCAAGTAGCTCCACAATCATAAATTTTCTCTAGATGCAGCAGTATGTGGTAGCTACATGAAAATGGTGCTTTTATATGTTTATAAATGCTGTTTATTTCCCCAGATTCTTTCCTTACACTTCCGAGTTAGATAAGATTCTCCTAGAAGTTAATAAAGTGATTTTGTTTTCTTGGAACTTAAGGTGCACCAACACAAGGTTTTTACTATGTTCAGTTCTGATGAACAGCAGTTTAGTGCAGGCTGAACATGCTTCAAGGCTGTTGTCTGCATCCTAAAATAAGCAAAACAACTCCAGTGAACAGGGAAAGAAGGCAGATTGGGATGTATTACTTTTTACCTCTCTTAGATGGATCCAAACTTAGGTTTTGGAGGAGGGTTAGAGGCCAAACTGCTGATTTGCCTATCAGAATGAGTCACTAACTCTCAAAGGAATTGCATTGATTATTGCACACCCACAAATTACAACAGAAAATACCTTGCAGGGGTGGAGGTTATACTTTCCCTAAAGGTTTCTGTATAATTAACCTACTGTAAGTGCTGCTACGTAAGAAAGATCTGAACGCCACCGTTAAGCATGGTTTTTGCATGCCAGTTGGCCACTCTCACGTGGTTTCAAGTGTTTCTTGCACTATCGCTTGGATGCTATTGAAGGTTTTGATGCCAATGCTGTTGGAAAAATTAAAGTCATGTCTTCTGCTTCTGTTTTTAAATTGTAACTCTGTTTGCCTGTCTTTGTTATGAGCATTCGGAGTTTGAGCAGCTGCATTTTCTATACCTGTAGCAAAACAGTTCCCTTGTTAAGCAGAGCGTTTCGTAAAGGATTAAGAAGTGGAACTGGCTGAGCCATAGGGAACTCTTTGGTCTCATAAACAAGAAGCTAATTATCAAGGGACTGTGCTTGTTTGTGGAAGAGGTAACTGAACAGGCTCCTTTCTCTCTTGGGTCTCTTACCTGGTACCTTGCCCCATAATTTCTGCATTAGGTCCATTTAAAATTTTCTATTCCTACATCTATAATTACTTCTTGTAAATTTTGGAGGGTGGTGAGTATTTTTAATAGAAGATGAGTTGCTACACTTGGCACAAGCAAACTAATTATAATTGGAGGCACTGGGGCAAATTAACCATCCATTGGGGGTTTCTCATAACATCAGCTAACGACTGCCTCAGTTAAACACTGGGTTGTTATACTCAAGTTGTAAAGCTGGACTCTAAAATTTAAGGCTGTCTATGCATCTCCTCTATGTATAAGATAATGCTGATAGTTTTTAGATTTTTATTGTGTGTTTTTTTCTATACAGTCCTGTAGCATCCATAGCAGAGAAGAGCCCAGGCAATGGAAACAAATACTATTCAAAAAAATTGTAGTAAAAGGTTGTTTATTTGACTTCAACTCATCTCCCTACTGTCTGCCTCATTTCTTGCATGGGGTAGATGGTGTTGACTGCCTAAAGTACCTTTTCTGATTCTCATCGTTCATGTGAAGCCCCGTTTGTTACGCCTTCAAGTTTATTCATTCAGCAAGTTTCCGTTATTACATATATTCTGTATGTTCTTTAAAAAATACATGTTTATTCTTCTCTACGTGCTAGGAAGTCTTAGCTGTTGTATTATATTATGCTGAGATGTCATGTATATCTTGCAGAAAGATAACTGTAGTTGTGATATAAACACTTTGAGAGATTAAGAAACTACTAAGAGTACTGTCCTATTCAAAGATTAAGAGATGTGTATATAGATAAGCATGATGAAAGACTGTAGCAATATCCAACGTGTATCAGTAGCCTCCAAAGGGAAAAGTCCTTTTGGTTGTTTAAGCAGATTTTTAGCTCTCTAATGGCCAGGATGTGTGTTTAGAAACACAGAGAATTCCTCTGCTTTTTTTTTTCCCCTTCATTCTTAAGTTAAGTCGTAGAGAAAGTTAAATTTAAAGCACAACCCAGTCAGAACAGCAGTGTTTTGAAAGTTTGACTCCAAATGCACAAGGCTTTAATTAATGGGAAAATGAATATCAAGGAAAAAAAAAAGAGCAAACAGAAACAAGTGGGTACAGGAATTTAAATTTAAATTGCCCTTGTCTTAACCTGAGTATCTGAAAACTGTTTTCACCTGCGTATTTTGCAGAAAGAGAATATAGGTTAGTGGCTTGCAGAGAGTTTTGGAGCTGCAAAAGTCACTTTTTCTTTCTGTAGGTTTCACTTGGCTGAAATACAGCTTTTTAAAATTGCTGTTCTGATACTTTACATGGCTTACGCTGAAAAAAACAAACCTAATACCAACGCGCTAATCTGATTTATGGCATCTGTTGCCACTGGAGCGGCGGCAGACGACTGCTGCGACAACCCCAGCAGCCATGAAGCATTATGGAGCTCGACTGAGCTTTCCCTCCCCAGGGACGGGGTTCCCATTGTCTTCCCAGAGGCTCAGCATGGAAAAGGGCTTCCTCACAACTCTTGGGGAAATGGAGAGAGTGCTGGGCTAGTCATCTCTCCCACACCACCTTGAAGCCCGTCCTCCCTGTTACAGCACAGCATCCTGCTGCCTGCTTAGTGCTGAAGGGACCGGTTCCATTCTGACCTCAGATACATAGACAAGGATGGTTGGAAAGATTTGGTTTGGACTGCAGAGCCAAGTGCTTCACACGTAGCAAACCCAACTGTAGCTTGCCTAAGCGACCTTAATTTGACTCCATAGGGCGTCATCCCTATGGTATCACCTTTCACATCCAAAATAAGGAATGTGGTTGTCCATTGGTTGTCACTCCATTCCCCAAACCCTTCCCACAGCTGGTGGGTCGGAGGGGCAGCGTCAGGGGACCAGGACAGCGCAGGGACCGTGACGGCCAGCACGCCTCCTGCCCCACACCTTGAGCGGCACCAGCCGGGGTAGGCCCCGTTTGGTAGGGACGGGCAGCAGGAGTCACCTTGTGCTGCTCGTGTCTGGGGGAGGTTGGGATGGGAACTGGTAATGAGTCACCTGGGTTGGGTTTTCTGTAGTTAAGCACCTGAAAAAGAGAAGTACTAACTGGAATTAAGAACCGAAGTGGCAGCTTCATTTCACACCCGCAGTGGCTGAACTATGAAAACCTGTAATGTTTGCTACTTCGGTTGCACTTGTTGTCACGCTGATCAGACAGGTTTAATCTATATTTTAGATGAGAAATTACCTTGCGTCTTAGACCTGAAGCTTAGGAAAATAAGAGCATGGGTTTTGGTTCGAGGGAAATCAATCTTATTTCCTGTTGATCTCACCAGATGTTTCCAGGTTTACAAGATATTAACAGAAGAAATATGTGGAGTGGAAAATATAGTGGAGTCTTCCACATCCCAGTTTCTGGGAGACTGAAGGGTGACATCAGGATAGCTATTAAATCTATGCTCCATCTGGAAGTAAGACAGGAAGGAATCTTAATAGAATAAAAATTGTATTACTGACCTTGCCTGAACTTATGTGGTTTGTAAAGCAATTAGATGAAAAGTTCTGTTTTCAAAATACGTAAAGAATTGTTCATGAAGATATGTCATTGTTTAATCTTCACTAATATTTATTCCTGATTTAGGCAGCTGAAAAGTGAAACAATTCAATTTTTTATCTACTTGAAAATTTTTTGTAGGAGTTATAAGGAGGAGGTTTCTAAGGTAACCTACCACTAAATAAGTTTACTTCCAAAATAAGGAAAATAAATCTCAAGAACATACTGTAACTTCTGGTAGGACAAAGTTGAAAAATAGTGCTTTGAGACTTAGCTGTAGTGCATCTGCATTTGTTATCTGTATTGGTTTCTTAGAATGTTTTGTATAGGAAGATATTCCCCCAATTTTTTTTCAATCTAAAAGTGTCCTCAGAACTGGGTAAGCAGAAATACTTCTTCAACACCTTTTTAAAATGTAGTAAAAATATGATACTGTTTCTGTCAGTGACATCAGCTCAGGGTGTTTCTTAAACTTACTTTATTTTGAAAAAAAAAAAGGAATCATAACCTGTTTACGTCACTTCATGATTTTCAGATGATGTGTGAATGTTTATGTATAGCAAAAATGATATGCAAGTGAAAAAGAAGCTCAGAAATGTGGGGGTGAGTTTTTTGGAGTCTGGGAAAGGGTGGAAATTTTCCAGATAATTTTTTATTAGTTAATATTTGAGGTATTGTGTATCACATCTTCATTCTGATCACATCAAAATTTAGGTGTTTGTATGGCCTGATGATTGCTGTAAATTTGTAGGTGACTGGTGTAAATTAAAGTGCGTAAAGTAAAAAAGTACCTGTAATTAATGAGTCCTGTAGTTCATGATACTCTAAGCATCATCATTTGCTTCTCTAATGCTCTAATTAGAATACTGTATCAAATATATATATGTATGGGTTTATTTTATATGTATATTAATAGGTGCAAATATTTGTATGTCTCTGTCTCTAAGGAAAAGTTCAGATGGAACAACTCTCTTTTGTTTTCTTTTGTTTTCATAGACATGTCACGATGTAGGTGTTTTTCTGCTTTCAGGCATAGTACGTTATTCCTGGTTCTCTTTGGTATGCTAAATATTTTTGGTAGATCTTGGTGACTTTGATCTGATAGAGGTCAGCCGCATGTGTTTGCAAACCGAGTGCATCAGATGTCCCTAGTGATTTTCCATGTCGCCATTTTCTTATGTTCCAGCTGAGGTTTCTTAAAGGACCTGACTCTTGACTTCTAGAAACTTCTAAATAGCCATTTTGTAGAAGGCAGCACCCTTAAGAATATCTTAGTTTGGACATCTCATAATCTAAGATGCTATGGTCACAATTTACTTGTAAAATCTTATTTGTTTTGTACTAACCGAAGGTAATATTTTGTGTGTTGTTGCCCAGAAATGCTAATCAAAAAGCTTTAGCCCGTCTTCTTTTATCAGCTGGAACGAATCTGGTGGCTCCGTCCTTTGAGTGACCCAGGACAGGTGTTGCCAAATGTGGCCGCTGCTCTGAGTGGATGTTGTCCTGGGACAGAGAGCAGGTTGGGTCCAGGCAGGGCAGATAAATTCTTGGCATGCATCAGCATCATCCTGACCGCTTGCGTGTGCAGTGGGAGCCTTCAGCAGCTGAGGAGGAAAAAAGAGCTGAAGAACTTAGAGAAAAGGGTTAAAAACGAGTGTGAAAAGTTGGATCATGGTACTTGGTGTCTTGAAATGAAGCAGGATTTTTCTGGAAAGCTTTAGTCACCTGGGAAAGAAGGATTGGGTAGCTGTGTGGGAGGCAATTTGCAGGCAAGCGTACTCCTCTGCAGTAGATCGGTACATTTTAATGAGGTAAGTGTATTTGCTCTGTTTTATAGGATTTGCTTTGGACTAAAAGTCTGGAAGTCGTTTTAAATAGACTGCTTTGAGATATAATGGTCAGGTGGCAATATTTGAAGCATATTATATGGAAGCCGTGTATTTACAGCATATTTGTAGGGGCTTAGAAGCTGTGTTATTTTCACCAGAAGATTGCCTCTTTTCCAGAAGGGTTTTTAAGAGTAAATAAAGCTTGTATAAAGGATGTAAAAACAGAAGTGAAGTCAGAAACTGCTGTAGCTATTGAATTTCATTTGTTTATTTATGTACTTATTTACGACTGCAGCCATCTCTCAATTCATACCACCCTGTAGGAAAGGAAGCTTTCATGCTAGCATCCCTGACCTCTTCCCACCCCCATCCTGTAGGGCTGAATGGAGCCATTTTTTAGATGCACGAGCAGTTCCCCTCGGGTATGGGAACGCCCACCACCGGTGGTGCTGGTGCCTGGCGAGGAGGGGAAGGCAGCACCATGCTTGGTCCCCGGGGTCGGCAGCAAGGAAACCCCTCCGGGAGGGAGCGCTGAGGTTGTACTCTGCCACACACGCACCCATCCGAGCGGGAGGGACGGCTGAGTCCTCTTGCCCTGGGACCCTGCTGCTTACCCAGAGCACTTTCTTTCCAGTGGAAAGGCAGTGCCTTTGTTTAGACGAAGGTGCCAGCAAACAAATGCGTTCAGTTAATGAGCTAAGTATCAACCCAGCAGAAGCTTCAAATTAGAAATGTGTTCCACATTTTCTGATGTTTATCATTTTGACTTTGCTCCACTTGTTTTGCCAGTTCTTTTTCTTTTTCTTGCAGCAGCTTTCTCTTTTACATTTGTCCATTGTGTCCTATTTATTTAGTTTGATAACTTGTCCTTTCTTGAGCTTGTTTTTGCTTTCTTTCTGCTGCAGGAACAGAGAGTTTATAATAGCCACGGCCTAACTTCAAAAGGTGGATCTGCAGTGTTTTAAACAATCATTACATAAGTTGTTAAAATAACAAAGACAAAATAAACATGTCCTCATCACGATGAAGAAATAATTCCAAGGGCAGTATAAGCATCTGCCAGTCTCCAGTGGTGATTCCTCTTTTCTTCCAAGACTTTCTGGTGAAGATTTCTCATGCCTGCTTTAGCATCTCCTTTCCTCTAAAGCTCAAAAACTTCTGAAAGAACATGTTTTTCTCTCTGTATATAATTGGGGGAAAGAAAGAAAAAAAAATAAATGTCCTTGGTTAATCAGGACCTCCCTAACTATGTTCAAAGCTTAACTAAAACTTTTCAGTACGAGCTTCTTGTGCTGTGCCTGAGAACGCCAGCAGCTCACGAGAGGTTCCTGAGGAGCACAGCGTTACCTCTCATGGTACACCACAGAGGTGGGATTCAAGATAGGATACCCTTGCAGAGGAAAAGTAAAGTTACTGTGCTGCCAAGATATTTTGCTAGGAACTTTGTGGGGGTTTTTTTTGAGAGTTTTTAATCCTAACAAGGCGGGCACGAGGGACTGGCAAACAGACAATTTGAGAAATTTAAGATATTTACCAACGGGGTTATGAAGTTAGTAGTGGTGCTGCACCCGTTTTACACATAGCTAATAGAACTGTGGAAAAGTGAAGTATTTTGTTAAGTTTAACAAATTTGTGACTGACCAGAGGTCTTTGGTGATTTAGTAGCTGTGTTAAGGTGTTAAGAGGTTGCAGACAACTTCTGTGTTTAAGTTGACACGTACCTTTAACAATTCGGTTTGGAAGAAGAAAGACTCAGCCATACAATTACGGAAATTGCAGATTCTTTCATTTGTCTAACCATTCTTTGTTCAATTTGAGAAAGATCTGGTTGGAAAAACTCAGTTATGGTTTGGCTTTCCAGCAACAATTTAGCATAAAACAGACTCCCAGCTTTAGAAGAGCTGGAGTGCATATGGCCCTACGGCCGGAGCTGTTGGGCAGAGTCCGACCCACGGTTGTGCGCCTACAGGCTTCGTACAGCTGAGCTACAGCCTCCCCATCACTCAGGAGGGCTGTGATTCCTCTTTCAAGTAATTCTGAAATAAGCTGGCCGGCACATAGTTCTGGGCTGGGTTGCTTGGGATAGCTAGGAAAAGCGTGTTGTGCCAGGCGGCTGCTCGGAGGAAGCGGTGTTGAGCAAAGGCTCTGAAATTCTTGCAATTAAATTATGTTGCATGAGAAAATACTCAACAGCGGAGAGTTGTGTTTTTCAGGAAAAGTTACACAATCTTTTTAAAGTTACAGACTGGTCTTTCTCTGAGAAGCTGGCAATTATAAGCTGAGCAGCTTTTTGTATCGCTTTCATGCCCTTTCCATGACAGAAACATAAATTCAGTTAAAAAATAAGTGAGCATGCTTCTAGGTAACGTTCGTACTTACAGTAAGTTTTACATATGGACTACTCTGAATTTTGAAGACAGTCTTGATTACATAGGATGTACTGGAAACTGCCAGCAACCATATGTAGAGTGTATTTTACTATATTTTTGCTAATAAATGTGTGTTTTTTTTTCTTTTCTTCTTTAAAGGTGTAATTTCTCATTCCACAAAATTTCAAAGCAGAAAGGTTGGGCAAAGGAGCAAAAAATCTAGGCTGGGGATTCAAAAGATTGAGAAATGTTCTCTTATTTGTCGTATTTCCAATTTCCAGGAATTCTTTGAACATGCAAAAAAGCTCTGGGATGATGAAGGTGTGAAGGCATGCTTCGAGAGGTCAAACGAATATCAACTGATTGACTGTGCACAGTAGTAAGTGTTTCTTTCTATGGAATTAATACCCAAGAATGTAATCATTTCTAAAAAGTTATGAAATATATTTATATTCTTTTAAGATCTGGGTGTTTGGCAATGCAGCAATTAACATTTTATTTCTCTGTGTAGCCTGAGCATGTATAGCAAAAGTAATTGATGGCTTTATCATTGTCTGCCATTATTACACAACTAGATATTCTGCTTTAGATACTTAACAGCTAATAAAGGCTAATATGAAAGGAAAAATCAAATTAAATAAGTATCTGTATTCCATTTGAAATATATTTACACAGAATAATTTCAGTTGAAACTATTAAGTTTTTAAAAGTTAGAACCAATCTAAGGAAAATGCTCTGTTTTAAAGTCTATGACTCAGTGCTGAAATACCTGTTTTTTCATATTTCACTTAAGCCTCTGAGATTTTTACCTAACAGAATGCATACCTGCTTTACTATTACGTCTCTAGTATATTCTCTGGGAAAAAATGATAAGCAGTATTTCGTTCAAGATAGTAATATGTTTGTTATTCTCTCTTTCATATAAATCAAGTCAAGCAGTACATGTGTCCATAAGAGTAGTAATCCTTGAACAGGTTTGTCTGATTGGGAATGTTTGGAAAAGAGATATGTAGTAGATTGTGAAGGTGCAGATCATAAATACGTAGTACATTGATGAAAATAGATTAATCAGGAAGTACTACATTAACGTGCCAGGGCTACAAAACTCCGCTGTCCTTAGTAATAACCCAGCTCTGAATTAGACTTTGACCAAAAATACACATTTCATGTGAACTGCTATTGCGAAAATGTGTACTCTTACAGTTGCTATGTGATTTAGGGTTTTCAGAGAACACACTCCAGTGTGTTATGATTTGTCTAATTGGCAGTGTGGTCAGCAACAATACCGCAAGTCTGTTGTAGCACTCAGTGTTTTGTTTTTCTGTCCTCTCTGCTCCCAGTGCCTAGGCTCAAGCAGAGAAAATGGGCTGTGTAGCTAAAGGAATTGTGTGCTTCTGCCACAATGGGGAATTTCGGTGCCGTGGGTTGTATTTTCTTTTCCCTTATTCCAGACTATTCTGGGGAAAGAGAAGGATCCAGTAATGATTCATCAGCACATGGAAGCGAGGGAAAATTGCATATGTGTAGGAAATAACTCATTTGACCTCAATGGATTGAGCTTACCAAAGCTCAAGCATTTGCCTTGCAACAGTCCGGACAGGCAGTAGTTCTGTATAATACAAAAAAAAAAAAGTTGTCCTAAATTGTGGTTGGTGGGTCTCCCCTCCACCCTTGCCCGCTGCTACCACCGTGGTACAGATCTGAGCTATGCTTCCTGAGAAGTCCAGGCTGACTGTCCTACTGTATCTATTAATACACTCAAATAAGACCTCAGACCAGTAAAATAGAATAATAACATGTATTTAAAGTAAATGAATACAAAGCTTACTGTAATGATCAGTAAAGACATGTATCTCCCAGTCCTGCTCTGGAAAAAGCCTATTTTAAAGGACCCAGCAAAGACACTGGATTATAGTATTAATGGCACTCTATTTTCCCTTAAAAAATGGTGCCTAACTACAGATTTCAACGAGAAGGCTGTTTCATGGTATGTCCAAAAATAAAACAAAAATTGGGAAAAATGTGGGTCTAGAATGAAGTCCACTCTTCTGAAACATAAAATTAAATCCCACTACTTATTTTCGTAAAAGCTTGAAAGAAGATTATTGTTATTTTTTCTGTATATTTTCTCCATCTCTTCTAACTGGCTTTCTTTTTTTGTTGGCGAGGTCATTCACTATTGTACTTACTACAACACTTGCATAATCCTCCACCTTCAAGACAGTTTATGAAATAGTGTTTAATACTTAAATATCCTTTAAACACGTGTGCTTTATAGTTTGTGATCTACCTGAAAATGTAAAAGTTAAGCAACTTACCCACGTTTTCAAGTGTTCAGTCTTGGTATGGAGATTTGAAACTCAGGAATACCTGTGTCGTTGATCTGATCAAACAGCCTTTTCTTCACAGGTGTTGACGTTAATATAATGAAGTGTAATCTTAACAGAAAGAAGATACAAAAAATGCACCTAACTTTTATCTGCCCCTCCATCATTCCTTGAAAATTAAAATGGTACAAAGAGAGTCAACGAAAATGAGATTTTCAAGCGGTTGTATATTTGCTGCATGCTTGTGTTTATGTATTGCACAGCAGCAGTAGCTTTACCAAGAACACCTCTGTGTTAACATTAGATGTTATTCAGAGTGCTGAGGTGAGGTCAGCCTTGTAGCTGAAGCAATTGAGACTGGGTTAGAAATACAATACTCATAAGCACAGATGTTTTCTTACGTGAGAATACTTATGTGAGAATACATGTAGAGAATACTGACAGTGAAGATGCTGTCCTTCTGGTTCAGTAGGTGTGGATGACATTTCTTTTAGAACCTGTCCATGGTCATCTTTAACGGGTGAAGAAAAAAGGGGAAGGAGCATAATGCTGATACACATGCTTGCTGTGAGATTTTTAAATATCTACATTGTTTTCATTGCACAGGCTTTGGGACAAAGCATCTCAGGCCATCAGCTAAACCCCAATCTTATACCTGTTAGCGCAGGAAGAACGTTATCAGTATGCCACTACTAATTTCTATGCTTAAAAAAAAGCAAAACAAGAAAAGTCCCAACTTGCATTAAAAATATCGTTGGATTACAAGTTGTATTGCTGACTTAAAATACTGAAATGCGTTATTAGTATGTTATAAAGTCAGCAACCCAACTTCCTGACTCTTAAATGAGTTACCAATACAGTGTATTTTAAAAGAGTTTAATTTGGCTACAATACTTATCTTCTCTGTTTTTAAAACTTAACTTAATTTTCTTTATTACTCTGGGAAAAATATTTTTCTGGAAAGAGAGGTAGTAGGAAGACACAAAGGCAAATTCTTTATTTATATTGGGCCTGAAAGTTGCTTTTCTTTTATCTTTAATGCCTTTTTAAATTACCGGGATACCGATCCTCCATGGAAGTGAGAATCAGGGCCTGCTTGTTGGGCCATTTTAATATTCTGATGTGAGTGCTGCATACATCTGCCCTTCTTAGTGTCATGCTAATACACAGTGTGGTGTTTGTAGCAAATGTGAAACTGTGACTGAACAGGAGGTCAGACATTGTGGTCTGACAAGGGTAGATGTATCATAACCAACAATCTGAATTGTTCTTCATCACTAACTACGAACGTATTTACGTAATTCTTGTGGGGGTGGAGAATATCTGTTATCAAACTTTTTTTTCCTTAATGACCGTCATATATTTCTTAGAGAATAGTGTCATAGAACTGGCAGGTTATTGTATGTCCTGTCTTCTGATTTAGTGTTTCTTTGAAGCTAAGTTTCAAGTTTAATTTCAAAAATCATGTTTAATTTTAAAAGTTGATTTCATTTCATTGTACCACCATTCAGCTTACCTAGATTTCAGCAGGTTGGTTTTGCTTATGATGATATTTTTTTTAGCTTACTTTGGTTATCTTTAACCTACTTTAAACTGCTGAGATTATGTCTATATTCACATACTTTATATTCAGCAAGTTCTAGCTCTATAAGGGACTCTCAAATTGTACTTTAGTGCTGTTTTAGCATTGAACCATCTAGCATATAAATTGTAGACCAAAATATCTTCATTAAAAATTTCTTCTCATTCTGGATCGGTTTCCTAAAAGCTAAATAGTTTTCTGTAAGATGAATACAACTCCTTTTTTTTAAAATATTTTATTTTCTTCATACTTGTTGCTTAATGTCAAATTTTATTGTATTCATGGAAGGGAACTGCCAGCAAACTGCCTTGAATATAGAAGAGCTCAGCAAAAACAAAGATCCAGTTATGGTGACCTTCATTTAAGAAAAGACAAAGATTTGATGAGTTGGTTATGTGTCTTCATAAGTATGTTTGCATCTTTTAAGAAAATTAATGTCTGTGGCAATGAAGAGGTATAAAATTTTGTTTTACAATAACATACCATGAGGTAGAGTTACAGGTTGTTACTTCCTGTTTGATAATATGCATGTAAGTGGGTTGACTTTATTCTAATGCTAGTTTTCTGCATTCAAAGTCCCTTTTCTTCACTGCCAACCATACTATGCACTAATTGGTGGCTTCTTTAGCAATCCCAGAAAAGCTCTTGCAGTTACATTTTGCTTGGAAATTCATACATGTGCCCAATGACAGCAGTGAAGTTGAAGAATTCTGCAGATTGTCAGTCAGCATCGGGGAATATCGGGGATGGTCTGGTGACATACATGTGTTGTCTTGATAAAGTAAGAGTTGAGTTATCTTAGTTTTGGTTGCTCACATGTCAGTTTGCTCAGCTGACTGGGTAAAACTGGTTGCAGTGATGAGACGTAAGGTGTGGGGATACTACAGCACTTAGGCAGTATCAGGGAAGGATAGTGGTTTGTAGATCAGAAGAGAAGAATTAGGGAGAAAAAAACACAAAAGCAGAAAATCCAGTTCTTTTTCTAGGTCATACACAGTTTGCTCAAGGCGTCTTTTCAGGAAAAAAAAAAAAAAAAACTACTACTTTAAGGTTTACTGGAAGCTTCGAGAGTTTTATTTTGTCTCATTGCATTCACACAAAATAGCTGTGTGTGTGTGTGTGTGTGTGTGTGTGCGCGCACGCGTGTGGGTGGCCCTAGCTGGAACGGTTGTACTTTGCTCGCTGTGTTC
The DNA here is from genome assembly GCF_040182565.1 of Anser cygnoides. Lineage (NCBI taxonomy): Eukaryota > Metazoa > Chordata > Aves > Anseriformes > Anatidae > Anser > Anser cygnoides. The sequence goes on along the minus strand of NC_089874.1, from coordinate 108,114,600 downwards.
CTCTGTTGAGGAACTAAACCAAGGGCTTAAGGGAACAGTGCCCTCAGCCAATAGTTTATCCCCATTTGACTACCAATCTTTTTTTCCTGATAAAAAACGCCACTCCTGATACACTCAAGTGTGAAGGCCTAAACTGGTCTCTGTACAAACATTTGTGCTAATAAAACTTGATTATGCAAGTTCTCAGAAAAGCAAACACAAGGGATATGAACTTGGCCAAAGAAAATTGATTTTATATTTGAGCTAATATTCATGCAAAGGACACATCTCAAGTTCTCTTTCCTTGCAGTTATTCTGTCTGAGAACGGTTTTAGCCAACCTATGAGGCATCTGTCCTGGTATTAGGTGAAGTAATTAAAAAAAGTTTTTTAAGTTGTTGTCCATCATCTCCTGAAGTGTGAAAACTTTTTCTTTTGTTTTCAGTCTCTCTTGAAACCAAGTTGTATTTCTAGGTTACTGTGTTCTCTCCTAGATACAAGGCTTAATCATTAGTATGGACATAATCACTCCTCAATTCCCTCTTGCAGTGTGAGGTCAAAAAGCCTTCGTTGTCATTATCTGTGTCTTTTGTCTAGCATATCACTTCAGTCTTGTGTTGGTACATACACAGGCTGCATTCATGCCTGTAAATAAATACATGCGTTAGTGCAATTCTCATACCTTCACTTAGTGTGGCTTTGGGATTTGCTGTTTAATACTACTTCTAGGGATTTTCCTAGAATTGGCAGCTTCATACTCCAAATTGGATTCTGCTAAAGCTCTCACACGGAGAGGTCACAAACAGGCTGTGTTGACTCAGTGGCAGCTAAGTCCTTCCTGTGGTGCCTTCCCAAAACCAGTTTCCAGTGATCCTGATCCACCAGTAACACTGCTGTTGTCCTCAATATTAACCTTTTCAAGACCAACGTCCTTATTAATTACTAATTCTGTCTCCTGTGAAAGTTCTGTATACAGTAATAACTACCAGTGTCTGTACGGCAGCAAGCAGCTTCTCTCTTCTGACAGTGTGGGAGGCCTCAGCTTTGGTAGTTAAATAGCAGAACTGCTTCTTTTTTTTTCATTTCTCCTTATCATTAGAGCATAGGAAGGAGATACTTTCCATCATCTCAGCATTTTTGTTTGTTTTATAATTTTCGCTGTATACAGGATTAAATCTAGGGATTATGCCCTCCTGTATGTATTTGTTCCCGTGCCTCCCCATCGTCATACACTGTTCAGTTCTAATTCAAGATCATTGAAACATGAGGTAAAATAGTGTCATGGGCACCCTTGAGATCTGAGTTGAAATTTTGCTAAAAAATCCTACAAACTACTTAATATTTTACATAAAACTGTCACTGGTAATTGGCTGTATCAGTTAGTGACTGATTGTTGCAGCCCGTCAAAGATTTTTGACATATCTCATGTCATATGTCTTTGACAAAGTAGATACATGGAACTGAGTGCCTTCAGTTGAATTTGTATACTTTATGGCTTGTCCCAGGTTTCTTCATAGTACTGTGCTGTAGGAGTAATGCAGACAGTAGAGGTCACAGAAAGACACCTTTAAAAAAATTGAGACTTCCCGAAGCTGAGGAGGGAATTCTGGTAGGAAAAATTACTTTTTAAGGAATTATATATATGCTTAGAAGAAGCGTTGCAGCCTGTTGAAGTAGTGAAATGCATTAGCACTGCAAATCCATTGGTAACCCACACTGTTACAGGCAAAATTACATGTGCCTTTTATAGCGTTAAGAGCAGTGGCCTTTTGCATGTCTGTGCCTAAACCCATGCAGTTGCAGTCTTTGAACATACAAAAAGATGTCCAGCCACCTACCAAGCATCTCCCATTTGTGATGGTAACTGCTTATGAACCACCAGAATCAAAACTGTACGTGAAGAAGGAAAAGGTGGTTGTGATACCGTAGTGAACACGTTGCTTGAAAATGAAAATCCATCCTGGAGCTTGAAATACACAGCCTGGGGTTTGCAGAGCTCTTGTTGTGCTTTCTGATAGCTGCCTACTTTCAAGACGCCTTGGTGCTTCTTCATGCGTGTCTTGAGAAAGTGAGAAGGCATATTGAAAGGGAAGTGGACCGATGAAATATGGCTGCTGAAACCGTGTTTTTTTTGTGGAAAGGAAGAGAGCAGAGGGAGAGTGGGAAGGAGTAGCTGAAGGATTACGCAGGAGGAGAGAAGTCGCCTTGCATACCAATCAAAGAAACATGGCTGAAATCTTTTTGAAGTGCTTTAAGCACAGTTGTAACATTTATTTTCAAATGTAATAGAGTGTGAGTGTAGCTTCAGATTCATATCTGAAGCATGCTTTTAATTGGCAGGTCAGAACCAGAAGGTGTGAAACAACTCAGGACCCCCTTTCATCTTTTCTTTTTATCTTTAATAAATTTCTCTCATCATAATGAAATAATAAGTAAATGCAGGTCTTTGTATAGATTAAGGTAGACACACTGGTTATAAGCTAGATAATACATTTTTTAAACTAGTGATTCTTTTTAACCTTGGTAATGGTTTATTAAGTATAGAACTTAATGTTTTTTACTTAGAGAAAAGATGAAAAGTATTAATCAATGGTAAATGTTTCATTCCTCGTGTTACTGAAATTTTGATTGTGATACGTGTAAATTAGACTAATAATTTTCTTCCATCTAAAGTTCACTTCTGTTTATAGACAGCTCACTATGACGATAGAGTTTCTTCCTTTTTCTTTATACAGCATCACTTTCAAACCATACAGAATTCAGCATATAAGTTAGAAGCAAATTGTCTTTCGTTAACTGATGAGCAGGTTTCCTCCACTTACCTGATTTAAACTATAAACTCTAACCAGACATAGAAAAAATGAGAGAGGTTATAATTATAGAGTAATTATTTTAGCCTTACTGATGAGCCTTCTAAAAGAGGTATTTGCCAGATAGGACAAAAGTCATTCTGGTGTGTGTTAGGCTTACATTTTTCACTGTTTACTAACTATCAGACCACACTCTTGAGAGGCAGAATTGTGGTTTCTTAAAATACACACTGGGAATTTTCTGAAATAACCATTTCATCTGTTGTGAATTTTTGTTGCCGTTCCCCTTTTTACCCTCACTCCTGAAAAAATACCATCAGACTTAACCAATTCTTTCTAATTTTATTAATGAGAATGTGACCATGATCATATAATACTATTATTTAGAAGTACAAAAATGTGGAAGAAGAAGCTGTTGCAGAAACTGCCAAAATACCTTTGTATTCCCAGTTTGCAGGAAGTAGCAATATGAAAATACCATTCCCCAATAGTATGGCATATGGGCATGCACCCACCTCTTCTAGCCACCTGAATTAACAAGTGATTTCTAGGATAAAAAGCAACAATATCTCTCAATTAAAAAATAAGAGAGAAGATAGGCTATATACACGGGACCTTCTCCATCTTCTAAACATTAATACGAAAAATTATTTTTCCTGTTAGCTACTTACCATTGAAGAAGCATTTAAGCAGCCCTAGATGGGATGCTCAAACATTAAACTAAACTGTACATTTTCCCACATGCTTCTGCATGCATGACAATGTTTTCTGCAGTGTTAGAACAGGCAGAAAGTTTGAAATGGTAAGGCAGAAAAACATAAAATATTCCTTAACCTTAATCTGAAGTAGTAATATAGTTGTACCTCTTAAAAAAAAAAAAATCAAAAAAAAAATCCTTTTACAGATAAATAAAATGTCCATATTAGAATTTAGGGTTATTTCATGTCTGGTCATCGTAGAAGTATAGAAGTGATTGGTTTCACAAGAACTAGCAAAAAATAATGCTTCTGATACAGGTTTCCTTTGCCATACAGAATATCAGAAAGTTTTCTGTTACCCACTATGACAACATACGTAACTTTAAACGCAGCAGTATTAAGGTTTTCCTTCTTCCTCTGCATTTTAACATTTATGAAATAAGTCAGGTCTTCCTGCCTTGCTTTTCCAGACAAGAAGTGAATGGTTGTGCCAGGGGAGGTTTAGGTTGGATATTAGGAAGATCTTCTTTACCGAAAGGGTTGTTATGCATTGGAATGGGCTGCCCAGGGAAGTGGTTGAGTCACCATCCCTGGAGGTCTTTAACAGACATTTAGATGTAGCCCTTAGTGGTATGGTTTAGTGGAGGACTTGGTAGTGTTAGGTCAGAGGTTGGACTAGATGGAGGTCTCTTCCAGCCTAGGTGATTCTGTGATTCTGTGTTTACTCCTCTCTGATACATTTTTGCCAAAGCAGTCATTGTGGCAAGAATCAGCTACAATAGTCAGAGAAAGCAGTCAGTAAGTATTGATGAGCATCAACTTTTGGAGTCTAAAGGCCAAGCAGAGTTTTGACAAACACATGAAAGTATCTGGTTTTGTTTTTGTTTTTTAAGATGTTTTATTGAACTTTCCTACTTTCTTTTCGAAATTACAGCAAAGCTGACTTTTATTCTACCGAGGAAAGAGTTCTTTCCTCTCCAGTCAACAATATTTTTCATTTTTTCCTGAAAGCCAGATGAATGCTGATTCCATGATTCTGTGATTCTTAATTTTTTTCCAGACTCTTTGCACACACATTGTTATGGTAGGTGTGGAACATGTTTCTCTGACAGAGCAACTCAACTTCATTTGGAAATAAAATCCACTAAGCAAAACAGAGGATTGCAGAGATCTGTCAGTTGAGCTCATCTGCATTTACTTTTGTGTTAGTATCCTGTATTTAACTTGGAGATATGTTTTTCCATATTCCTTCTGCAGAGTTAAACTGCAGGCTTTCAGAGGCTTATATGCATTTACAATACAGACTTCAAGCACTTTCAGAGCCCGAGCAAAACCCGCTGAAGAGCCAACACACTTAGCATCAGCCTCAGTGTGCATGCTCTCCAAGTGTTGATGTGCCTTAACCCAAAGAAAGAGCCTTCTGCTGTATGTGTTGTTAAAGGGGCTGTGTGTACTTTATATCACAGCAAAGAGGATCTCTTAGAGGACAAGAAGCAAAGAGATGCAGGTACAGGATTTGAGTCGGTGAGCTGGCACAGTGGGCCAGTGTGACTGGTGAAAGTGGCCAGCATCTGGGATGTTGAGTGACGAGAAGGGACTTCATGGAATTGGTTTCATTAAGGGCTGTTTCGTTTGAATTTTGTGTATTATAAATAATATGAAGTACTTTTCAAATAGAACAGTATGAAATAATTTGGTTGTTAAAAAGCAGGCCTTTGAAAGTAACCTCGAAAGTTGATGTCTAGCTAGCGTACAGGTAACTACCAGTAGAGAGAAGCTTTAAAACTGGACATTTCCCTGATACTGAACCAAGGAGAGAGTAAAACTCTTAGAGTAATCATGCTGATACAGCTTAGCTCTAGCAGTCTTTATTGTGAGTCATTGCTTGGTGTCAGTGTCACAAAACTTCTTCAAATGAAATAAAACTGCAACTGTTGGTTATCTAGAATCTGCATGCAGGATTTATGAGTACATTTCAGAAGGAAGTTGTAGGTCATTCTGTCAGCTGTAGTGTTATTTATATGCTTTTCTTGGTTTAGGACTGTTCCAGTGTATGCATGGGAGAAAGAGTAAAGTATGACCACAGCCAGCTTTATTATATTGCAGAGAACATTTAGAGTCACATATTTGTTCCACTTCTCCAGTTTCTGTCAATCGATAGGGAGTTTAATTCGATCTGTTCGTGTACAATTCATTGTTGAATGTGTGCATCTTCTCAATGGAAAAGATCAGCTGGTTAAAGAATACTTTAGCCTATTAATAAGCTTATCATTATGTAACACAAATGTATTTTAAATTTTTCTGTGGGATTTTTTTTCGCTGTGCTCCAAAGATAAGTGTGGGTTTTGTTCTGTTGCCTTAAACCTAACCTACTGTGAAACATTTGTTTACATAATATTATATAATACAATAACTGTATAATAACTATAATACCTGTAAGTTGAATATTTAAAAAAGAAGCAAGAGCAAAATTTAATGCCAGGTAATATGTGATGCTGTCAACTTATTTATAATTGGGTTGTGACTTTCCTGAAGCTTTACATACATTTTTTCGCTTAGAGATGGTCAGCTTTTCTTTTTACAAGTAGACAATTTCACAACACAAGATAATGAAAGACCAAGAGTCATTTTTCTTCCATGAGGAAATATTCACTGACCAGACTCTGCATACATGGGCTCATCTGCACTTACATACGTGCCCAGCCTTGTTTATGTTAGGATCTACAAGAAGCCAGGGCTTGGGTGGTGGTGTTTTTCTAAATTAGTGCTACACCAACAGATTTGAAAAAAGAAAAATGGTGGAATGCAGAAGTTAAGAAATAAGAAAATAAAATTAAGTTTATACTATGTTGGAAAAATGTAGAGGCTAAGCCCCTGTGCTTAAAAAAGAAATTTTACACCTCAGACTAAACGAAGATGGAGTCTTGGTATTTATCAGTTTGGTTGTAATCCCAATTTTAAGGTAAGTCAGACTGGGAGACTAAGCAGTTTAACAGTGTCTCTTTACTTCTTGTAATTAAATTAAATCTAATTTTGTTCCTTTTTAATACAAAACAATAATGATACTGCCAGATTTTTGAAAAAGTTTATTTGACTTCAGAGAAGCCATTTCAATTGTGTCTATTGTAGAAGTATTCTTTCTGATTTAATTAGAAATGTTTGTTATAATGGTGGGTTTTTACACAAAGTTTCATTTGAGCATAAATTAAGCAGTGGAGAAGAAAATATGTGTAATGTCTGTCAGTAGACTTCCTGTGTAATTGACCAAATAATTGTCTTCCAGAGCAAAATTTTAAAATGTTAATTTGTTCTAGAACTAGTTCAAAAATTACTGTTTTCTTTATTTTGCTCCCTTGAAAATTCCTCAATTTGTAATCGAAAAAGACAGATGATCTTAAGCAGTTACCATACTTCACTGCCAAACACGAAAAGATGAATCTTGAAATCAGTTGTATTGGTTTTCTGAGAAGGGTTTTCAGATTTAGTCTCCTTTCATGAACATTGCCAGGGATCTTGAGGGATATATTTTTATTTTTCGAATACTTTATCACAGAAATGAATTATACTGAATATCCAGATAACATTTTAGTACATTTTTCTAACTGAGGATTGCTGACACATTTAATACATTTCTTGACTCGTTGCCTTCAGCTCCTTCCTTTTTCTTTTTTTTTTTTGGCTGTATAAAAGAAGGCTTCCATACCTTTCCTCTGGTATAAAAGAAAGTGTTGGGAGTTGGGAAAATCTGCATTCTGGACATCAGCATTCTGCAAGCGTGATGATACAGATACATCATCTATTTCCAAACACTTTGTGAAGAAATGTAATGATCAGCATGGCTGTAATTTCTTGGATTTATATACTGGCACAGCTATGTCAGACTTGCAGTTGCTTACACTACTATATCAAATTATCAAAAAATAGGTTGTTAATGAGCAGCAGAGTGTCAGAGTGAGGAAACTGCTGTAACCACTAGGGTTTGTTCTATTTAGGGAATACAGAAGCAAGCTGTGGTACTAAAGGGACTTTATCCAGTATAACTTCTGTCTTCATTGAGTTTGTTGGCATGTTGCCTCACATTGTAAGGATCTTAGAATCTTTTTTTTTGATAAATTTACCATATACTAGATTTTCTCCACTAACATATTGGATTCTGTTTTGAAAAGCTTTTGTATAAAGAAACAGATGCCAGTTAACAAACATTTACTACATTGTACGAAATTGGCAAGCCTGGTTATGAAGCAGTCACAGTAAACTATAGCTCACTATATCAGCATTGTTACTGCTGTTAAAAAAAAAGGGGAGGAAGACAAATGTAGTTACTAGTTTTCTCTCACGGTTTCATTTTCTGTTAAGACATGCATGGAGGTCTTTTGGTTTTGTTTTTGTTTTTTTTCCGTGCTTTAACTTGCATTATGCACTGGTTGCTCACCTCACCTCATGCTCTCTAGTTGGTAGGCAGCTGGTGTTTGTAGGATTGTCACTGCAAGGTGAGAGGGAAGAGATTGTGGTGCAGAGGGAATGCAGAGTGCACGTCGCTTCCATGAGTTCCAAACAACACAGTCAACAGCTGAGGTTTTTAACCTGATAGTACTTTAAAAGTAATCATCGTCAAATTACCTTATGAAAAACTGGCAAGGGTGAGACCTCTATTAAAGCTTATTCAGAGAAATTGACAGCATATTTATAAATACACAATTCTGTACCTCTGGCAGGGAGCTCGTCATAATATACAGTATGTTGAAAGAATGATTATATGATGATTAAAACTGATTTTAGGAATGTTCTTACATAAGTTGTAAACAAGTCATACCAATTTAGAGTGTGGAAAAGAAGAAGAAAAGATTGTAGGTGGGCGAAGATAATAAATAGAGGGTTCCCAAGTAAGGTAAAAATAATAAAGCACTAAGTATTTTTAGGCAGGATTGAAGAGTCTTAAAGCATTGGACCTTGCTAGTAGTCTCTTACGTCTGTTCTATGAAGACATAATTCTAAACGTAGGAGATTGCACTGTGACAGGCTTTTTAAGCTATGTCCTGATGGAAATGAGCAGAATGGACATGGAAAACAAACAAAAATACCTAAAATCCTGAAAACAACTAAAGAAAACTTCGCAAGATAAATCTGTTTCCACATCGTATGAAGAACACAATGCAGATAAATGTTCAGAAACATGAGTAAATACACTGCTGCATTCTGAGCAGCTTGTAAGCCTGGCTAAAACACAGTTAGAGTAAGTGAGGTTAGCATTGTTATTGTGAAGTTATCATGGACTTAAAGGAGACCATGAAAACTGAAATATAGAAGGAAGTGCATTTAATGACAAATAAAGAGTATTCAGAAAAAATACTAACATTCTGAAGACATTCTGTGAATTTTAGAAAGGGGATAACTGAAAGGCCATTCCAAAATATTTAGTCTTCTGAACCCTTCAGAGCATGTGATGAGTTTAAAACAAGTGTTTTTCTCCCCAAGCAAGACTTGTTTCATCTCATCTAGCCTCGTTGTTCCAGAAGATGGTTATCTTCTGCAGTAGCTGCGAGAAGCACAACTAAACTTCTTTCTGGAGGAAAAAAAGAAAAGACTTTCCCAGTGAAAGGTCTCGCTTTTATTCTGCCTTTCATCAGACTGACTGTAGTCGTCTTACTTTGTGGACCTCAGAGTACTGGGGAGAGGTTCTTCTAACAGGTGTGTTACTGTCCTCTTTGTCTTGAGACAGTGCATAAGCCCACCTCAAAAAAATGGGCAAGAACACTTTGTATCCTTCTGTACCTCGTCAGAAGTCCCTGAAAACCTGGGAAAGAGACTAGACCTTCAGAAGACTTGCTTGCTTTCTGCAGCCCCTTGCAAATTACAAATGACCGATGTTTCTCCATTTTCTCTCTCAAACTAGAGACAGAGGCATGTCTTGTTGTCACACTGCTTTGGAGAGATTTCAACATAAAACCTACTTATATTCTGCAGTTTATAAAGGACTACAGTATCACCTTACCTGTACACAACAGTTATTGCAGTACTGGCTGAAAGTCTTCTGAGCAGAATCCTGCACGTGTAGGATTGCATTTGCGTTGCCCTTTTGCTCTGTTCCAGCGCACAGATCGCTGACTTACTTGTGGTCTTGATTTGAATTACAACTGGATCTCTTTTTGTTTGCCGACATTTGTATTTCCCTTTCTTCTCTCCCCTTACTAATAGTATCTGCGGATCCATTTCTTTGCTTTACCTCATTTTGTTTGTTCGTTGTTTTATTCTTGGCAGATTGGCCATTTGCTATGACATGGATCTCTGTGCTCTTGAGATAGATAGGTAATGTGTCCGCTTGGTCAACAAACAGTGAGGTTCACCTGTCTACTTGGATATGTAAAGTTGGCTCGTTTTACCTACTATTTATTCCCAAGCTTCCTTTGACTTTTTAAAATGATTTTATGCTTTACTATTTAATGTAATTTCCAGAGGCAGAATACAGGGGTGTTTATTCAGAAACTGTCATGTATCTGTAAAGACTAGAAAACACTAGCATTTTTCAATCAATTGAAGTCTTTGCATTTACATACTGAAGGAAGTTCTTATCTCTATTTTCCTACTGTATCCTGTTGGCGAACAGACCATTATCTGACCCATCAGATCTAAACATGAAATTACCTTTATATTGTCTAATTCAATTATATTTTTCTACTGTTCATAATACATGGGGTTTTTTTTCTTTTTTTCTCTGTATCTATCTTAATAGAAGTCTGCTTTTTACGTAATTCATACTGTGGTAATTCTGCTTTATCCAGACATGTGGCTGCTTCTCCATACCTTGTGATGAAGGAATAGTGTCATATGTAGCGATTTGCTCGATAAGTGCTAGATCTAGGCATGCATGATAGAGACAGCATTGTTTCCAGAGGAACCACAAAAACAAGTATACAAAGGCAGGGAAAAAAAAAAAAGGAAAAAGAAGGAAAAAAAAAAAAGACTTCTTTTCATTTTAGAACAAATTCAGCAATACAGTCAGTATCCCGTGCATTTTGAAATGATTCTGCTTCCTACTAGGAGTCAGCCATAAATCCAGTAGGGAAATAATGGCAGCTGAAAACCGTAGTGAGTGTTGTGAGCATTTGCAAACCCTTAACCATATCCCTGAGAGGATTCAGTGCAGTGCATCTTGGTACTCTCAGCATATGCTGCAGATTGTTTTCCACACAACAGTTCATAACCTAGTGGCAGAGAAGACCCCAAGATCTTTGTGGTGCCACCTCACTTGTAAGGTAAGCAATATGTGCTCATTCTGCTGATGTTATCAGACAAAACATACCAACAGGAGAAGAAAGGGGAGAAATCACCGTTTCATTCAGAACAGTTTTCATTTTTTTACTAAATTGATTCTTGCACTACGATTCTCAAGTGAAAAGAACTCATCAGGAACCCGCACTGAAGTATGCTGGAAATTCCCAAATGTCGCATAGTGTGCATAAATATTCAAGCTATTCACAATTTGAATATTACTTTTTATATGCATTTCTGCTTCTATTTTTGTATAGTTTAAAAGTAATTAGGTAATATCGCTTTTTCTCAGAGGTTGATGACAGCCTTGGAGAAATAAAGTAACAAGTAGAGCCTGGTTTCAGTAAAGAAACTTCCTAGAACCGTAATACCTTTAAATATTTATTTAAGTGTGAAATGCTCTTTTTTCTGTACGTAGCTACCTTTTCAATCGAAAGGATCGTTTCTTCTCCAGTTGTATGTCCTCAGCTGAAATTCTCAAAACCTATAGTAGCCAGCTGGATTAAGTACTTTAGCTTTTTTTCTGAGGAATTTGAGGAGTCCTTATTTGTTCCTCTGTCACTAAAAGGTGAATTAATCAAATCCTAATTGTTTCCCAAAGTGAAAGCAAAGAGGGCATTGAAATAAATCATCGAGGCCAATAAGGACTGTGAAGGAAAGAAAAAATATGGAATTATATTAACCCTCAAACTAAGAACAATAACAGCAACAAAAATACTCAGCATTGACAGTGGAAGATTTTGAGCAACGGGGAATGTGACAGTGGATTGTGTGTGGCATGATGGGGGTGGCTGGCCGTGGAGAAGAGTTGCTTCCTCCTATCCCCAGCTCCTCCATTGCCTTCTTTGTTCTTTGACGGGACCTCCACTTGGCTTTTGCATGCAAGCCCTGTAGCTGCTCACATGTTTAAACTCAAGAAGTTTGTCAAAGCATCGCTCCTCTGGATTAAATGTTGCAGGTACCCATTCAGTACCTTACTCATCTCCATCTTCAGTGCTCTGAGCAACAAGCGACCTCCCAGTTGCAATTTCCTGCACTGAAAATGACATATTTTTTACATGTATGCAGTTGTATGAGGAAGAGTGTATTTATTGCATATGTGCAGGTAGTTCAGAAGATTTCTCCCCCGAGTCGTGTCTTCCAGATCTGCTACTAACTTGAGAAGGTAAGGGGGCTCTGGAAATAAGCTGCTTTCCTTCCTCCTCCCTACCGCGCTGCTGCACTAAATGCCAATCTGCCTTTTCATCCCTCATTTTGCCTTCCAGTCCCCTATGCCACTTCCCCTGCACTGATGCCTCCCTGAAGCACTGTTTCGACTCTACTTCATAAATATTCCACAGATTATTTCGGGTGGTGGTTTCCAGAGGAGTGTGCTGAGATGTGGTATAAAGCCAAATCTGCAGCTTCATACTGGAGTCAGATAATGCCAGAGACATTATGCAGACTTTGAAACTAAGTGTGCCAGTCTAGTATTATGCATATTCCTAGAATATCTTAAGCAGCAGTGTCCCTTCGTTTCAAAAACAACAACAAAAAAATCCTTGCAGGTCACTGCATGACTTTCTGTCTTTGTGCAAGATTAAATTAGAAGTAAATTGGTTTGGGTTTCTTGGAATGACCGTGCTTATGTTGCATTGTATTCTGTTCAGAAAGCTCAAGGCTGGTTTTTGCTCTGACAGTGTAAATTGTCTGATTGTGGTAAGATAAAACAGTATAGAAGTTGCTTTTTTTGCTAATCTTATTTGACCGTCAGTTTTACAGCAGACTTGGTGGTAAACGCATTTAGTACAGTTACACAGGTTTGGGGATCCTTTGGCTATTTTTTTTGTAATATTCAGTCCTATTTGAAGAGTGGGACTAAATTCAAAGCATTCCTCCTCTTTTTTTTTTTTTTTTTTTTTTTCTTTTTTCAATCCCGTTCCCTCTCTTTTGGAAATCGTGGCATGTTGCTTTGTCTTTATCTTGGTAGTTCGAGCTAGAGTGAGATGCATTTCTAAGGATCAGTCTGAACCTGCAGTACAATGCACAGAGATCTGAATGGCTTGTTGTCAGCACCAGTTAAAGATGCTGTGACAAATCAGCAGAGGAGTGGGGGGAGGAATCAGTTTACAGCTAGGACAACTACAATGGCAGTTGTATTGGGAAATCAATGTTCTCTTGGTGGTGGTTTTTTTTTTATTATTATTTTTATTGCCCAAATGTCAGTGTTTCTCAATAGCTTGCTCATATGAATAAGAGTCCAGGGAATTCTCCATGTCCAAATCATAGAACATGTGCTATTGTTTGCATTCTCTTCAATTTCTGAGCTGCTTACAGCAGGCTGTAATCATGTATCACGCTGGTTTTTGGTCTGTTATGCATTATTTCAGTTTCTTCTGACTTTTGTCTTCCTTATTTACACAGAGGAAGCAAAAGGGCAAACTTCGTCAGGAAAAAAGTGCTTAGAGTCGTAGCTTTACTCTGGAGAATGCATTATCTGTTTTGGCCTTGGGGTAGTTTATCCCTGTGTTTCAGTTTACCCATCTGTGAGAAAAGGTGTAGTGCCTTCCTTAAGACCTTGTAAAACCTGTTCCGGTGTTTGACATTAAAGGTTGTTCTGCAGGAGTCATAGGTTTTTTCGGTACAATGCAGTCATAAGTATTGGCTTGTCTTTCCAATCGCTGTGAAATAATTGTTAGTGCTGCTCTTTGCCAAAGACATCATTATTCTGTCTAGAAAGTATCAGGACAGCTTCATTACTTCCTGGAAAGTGTTTGGTGCGGTACAGGTACAGGTCTGGTCCTTCTCAATTCTCTTTGTACAGCACATCAAATGAACTCTGCTCATGCAGCTATAGATGAGATCAAATTACAAGTTTGGGAGAACTCATAATAATCAGATTTAGCATAAGTAAATATGGCCAGAATCTTGTAGTTCCACAGTGTATTTTAAATGAGTTTTTATTTTAATACTGCAAATGTTTTCAAGTTTTTAGAAAAAGTTCTTGCGCTGGCATTCATGATAAGACTCATGATAGACAACATAATCTACGATGCATAGGCTGTTGCAAGATCCCCTGAACAAGAGGGGGAAAAATCTGAATTATTTAGGAATGTTTTTCCCTAACCAGCTCAACTCCTTGTCCACGCTGGGAAAATCCACCACGTTGGAAAATGGTCAGCCAACAGCTTTGTCTTTAAAGTGCATAAGAGCCTGTGTAAAACATGAGTGATTCAAATGTCATTAACTACCACTTTCCCTGTCTATACTACCAGTAAAATTGTGTTCAATGTGTTTTTTACTGTGTTTCAAGTGTAGACAAAATCCAAGTTGTTCCTGGTGAAACATGTACACCAAAGGGCTTTTAAACTTGGTGAGTCTATGACCAACATAAATGCTTTATAGGACTGTCAGAGACAATGTAGATATTATGTAGATATTTTCCAGTAATGACCTCGAGACTTATTTGCTGTAGACTATGTAAAATCAACATAGTACAGCCAGCCAAAGTTAGGAATCTTTGCTCCCCTCAGTAGACAGATGTCTTCGTGAAGGATGCTTGAAAGGAGCCAAGCTAGATGATAGGAATGCACCCGTGTGTGCTTAACTGAGTGACGCATACTGTCTTCCAAAGGCTACCCACTAGCTAGTTAAAGCCCTATTTCAGAAGTATCAGGGAAGGTGGTAAAACGGTATAGCCACTGCATCTCTTAGAAGAGTTGATCTTGTGGCTGTTTGCCATGGATTTCCAGTGATCCAGCAAGCCTGGAGAGAAAGTGACCGTTCAGAGCTCTGAATTGTTAGATCCAGCAATCTGCCCCTCAAAACAAACAACACTGTATAATCTGCGGTCGTTGCATTTAGAATAGATGCAGGGAGGCGTCTCTTGTTTTAATACATAGAGTGCAGGTCGTAGGTGTTTGAACTGAGTGTCCTTTTGTAGGACTGACTGCGAAGATTATATATGCTGTTCGGTATCCTGTTGATTAAACGATACTACAATTTCATCTGCCATCTGTCCATTTTAGGCTTGCTAAGCAATAGACCCCGATGGACTGTGCTTTACAGAAAGGCTTGCCCTTTTCTGAAATGTTATAGTGGAAAAGGATTGTGAAAAGAGTCACCCCCTTTATCAAATATGGCTATGTTGGTACAAGGTCTCTTCCTAAAACACTTTTCCAGAGAGGGTCTTTCTAGCGCTGACAAGGCCTTAGAAAATCATACTCGGTGATCTCCCCCACCCACAAGCTGTGGTGGAAACAACTTCTTGTATTCTTTACAGCAATGCAGCCGTCATGTGTCCTTGCTTCACGCAGCCAGAGCAGCTGTGCTCTCATGTCCAGCTGTTTGCACCATCTACTGCAGATGGTACAAAAAAATCTCCTTGGAGTTAGAGGAGAAGAAAGAGAGGACTTGCAGAAAGAAAAGAGCCTTTTCATAAGCGTTAGAAAGCCTATCACTAAAGCACAAATGATTTTCTGTGCTTTTTAGTTCAGAAATATCATTTCCTTAAGCTGGCTTAGTCTTCTTTACATTTTTTTTATTAGGCCCCTTGTTTGAGCTGACCTTTTAAAAACCTCTTTTGAGTAGCTTTGATTTTTATAGAGGAATCCATTAAGGGGTAAGAATACAAATAACACAGGGCTTCACTGCCATACAATATTTCACCCTCTTAAAATAATTATTTTCTTTCAGTTGCTTTCGTTGGTAGTTGAAACCTGCTAGGAAAAGATCTACATATTTTATTTGTGATACAATAGAACTGGGAAACTAAGCAGTAAATAATAACAACTCTTAACATAAACTTAGTTTCCACTGGTGAGGCTTATACTTTTTTTCTTTGTCCCGCAGTGAGGAGTCCCAATGTAAGTCATGTCTGCATTTAAGGTTTGCATGTGGACAGCTTCCAGACTTGTCACCAGCTTTACAACCGGCCTTGCTATTTTTGCTGTGGATTTTCCAGCTGATACTAGAGACACTGCCCATGTACTGGCTGATCTGTGCGTGTGTCGCAGCTAGTCCTCCAAAACTGACTAATCTCTGCAAATTCAAGGGTACCTCTTCTAGAATAAATTCTGAGGGCCAAGAAGTATAGCAAAAACAGTCATATACTTGAATTATACAGCAGCTCTTTACAGGAATTACTGATTGCACATGGCAGAGTTGCACAGACCAACATCTGCGTAATTCACAAGTATACAATGTTTTTGTTCGATAATTGCTTATCAGTGCAAAGATCAGCCCCAAATTACAGTAAAAAATAATCTTTTCTGGGTTGAGGAAGGCCAAAACCGGTCAAACTCCAAATTACTTCCCAAACTGCTTTCCTACCCATTCTGGTGCAGGTGGTGAGATGACCTGTGGCAAGCCCTTAAAGTTGCACATGTAGATAGATTTTGGTCTCTGTTTCTCCCCACACTTGAGCCCAAGGCATGGAATTGCGGTAGATAAAGCTTTTCGCTAGCCCCAGAAGAAGGAAGGTGGTTGAATACATCTCTGTATCCCTTTGCTTCGTCGGCCTCAACTCTGCAGCACATGTCCAGATGGCCACAGGGCCTATTTTGCAGCTACAAGCTAAATCTCACAGCAAGCAACTTCCTTCCATCAGTTAAGAGCGTGCATAAAAATACAGAATTCTTTCCTAGAAAAAAAAAAAATCACCGAAAACTTTTCTTCAGGGAAACACTACTTCACACGGCAGCTGGGAGAATGCTCCCTTTCTTTTTGTGTAGGGCAGCCAAAAATTGTGGTCCTAAAAAGGCTGTAATATATGAGAAAGTACGAGCCTAGACGGATCGAGTATGAAAGATCAGTATTGTTTTCTCTTCCCCTTCATGCCTTGTGTATGAGCTGAGATGGCAATGGGTGAGAAGTAACAGCCGCCCCTCCAAGGAGTTATGAAAAATACTGGCATGAGCTGTTAAACCACTTAGAAATATAATAGCACAAGACAATGAATAGGATTAGAGAAATGTGGAAGTTTGTAGAATTGGTGGCAGCGGTTGACCGCTTAAATCCACCAGCGGATCTTGTTCATAGGGGAAGTTGGAGGAAAGCTAGCTATTAGTACTACTTTGTTTGCTCTAAAGGAAGAGGGCCCAGCAGAAGGGAGCTTCAGATAGCAGCAGTGGGCATTTGGGTGTGTATTTTCGGTACAGCTTCGACGAGGTTTCTGGAACGGCAGCTTAAGTTTAAACCTTCATTTGGGGTTCTTGGTTTGTTTCATTTTGTTGTTTTGTTTTATTTTTATCAGCGCTTTCCATGCCTTCTGTCTTTCCTTTTCTCGGCTTTTCTAGCTGCTGATCCAGAGCAGCATGCTTTTATTTTTAGGTATTTTAAAACTTTTTTAAAAGAAGGTTTTTACTTGTCTAGAAATACACTGTCTTCAGTAATTGCTTATCAGTGTGAAGCTGTCAGTTCGCTTTCATGCTTTTATTTCCATTGCCTGGCTCAGTAATAAGGCAACAGATACGATTAATGTTGTTTTAAATGTTTTTCTTCTCCTGGCCGGGAAAGGTATACATTGGAGATTGTGATTTATTTTCCAGGATCTTTTATGACATTGCACATGCGTTTTGAACAGTACGCTAAGGGGAACATTTAGAATAATGTGTCTGGCAGCTTCCGTCCCAGTCATTGTCTAGAATTGACGTTGTAAAGCTGAGAAATGCTGTAAGCATCGGGTAGCTTGTAGTACATTTCTAAGGGTGCCGGTTAAAGATGCAGCCTACCCTTTGTAGCTATTGGTAGGTAGGAAAATGATTTTGAAATGCTTCCTGTATTACAAACCATTTCGCTCTTCAGAAGCAGGGAAGGAAAAAGGAAATCAAAAATGTAATCTGGCCATACGTAAAATTTAGACACGTTTATCCTGCATATGGTGTTAAAAACTGAGGTGCCCTCAAAGAAGCAAGAATGCCTTTAGAGATTGGTATTTACAGCCATTTTCTTTGCCTTTATCACAGTCACAGCTTACTAGCTGGGAATCTAAATAAGAAGTCAGCTGAATATACACATTGCTAGGTTATCTCATTGCTAGCTGCCTGCTCTGTTTATCAAGCACTTATGTAACGTTCTGAATTATATTAAGGCAGGGCCAAGCGTTGTGTTCGCATGCTGCTATCCTAGCGCCGGTAGGAGAGATGAGGGGAGCAGCGTGCAGTGCGGTTAAAGGGATGGCTGCCTCCGCTCTCCTGCCTCCCCGAAGCTCAGCGCCGCACCGTAGCCCCACTTCGCTGTGCAGCAACGAGGGTGCGAGGCTGGGGGACGCGAGGCTGCGAGGATGGAGGCCCGGAGCCGAGGCGAGGAAAGCAACAAGTGCCGGGTTGTAAACATTGATCCGAATGCTGTCAAAGCGATCTGCTTTTGGAGGTGGACCAGGGATTTTCAATATGTGTTTATAATCAAGAATGTAAACAGCATTTCGTGTTTATATGCTCCAGATACAAAAAGAGGCTTTCGAAGCTCTGATTTGAACTCTTTAAAAATAAAAGAATTGGGGTAAAAAAGCAAATGACGCTCCTGCTAGCATTAAATCATACCATTACCTCACTCGCTTCCTCTCCCTCTCTATCACACACGGTTGCTTACAGATACTGCTCCAGAGCTTCTGTTTTTCCTTTTCGTGCTTAGGCGATATCCTTTTTCTGAATGTGCGTGCATGTGACGGGTTTTTGTTTGTGTTTTTCCCCCTTAGTGGGACGTAAAAAAAGGGTTTTGTCTAAAAGATGTCTTCAAGTTAATGATTCTCTGTTCAATTACAGACCTTTTAACATTAATACACCAGAGCACTTTCTGCGTAAATGAGTTGGTATAGACTCACTGTGACCATTACTTAATCCTGTAACTTGTAAGAAACTAACTGTAGCCAGTCTGAACTGGTTTCGGGATTTTGTTTGAGTTTTTTGGTCAATAAATCATAACGTCTCATGAGACTTATGAAAATTCCTTTTAAGCCATGGTAGTTGCTAAGTAATGTCCCTACTTGGATAACAGTTCAGATACCAATCCCTAAATTGATAGCTTGCAAACAGACTGCTAAATTTGTGCAGGGAGCCTTTCTGGACAAAGCCGGTCAGTTTATTTGCTGTTTTTTACAAGATTAAAGCCTTGAAATCTCTCTCTGCTTAAGCTGCTGATTGCCATCTAAATTTCCTGAACTTAAAAGTTCCTATCTGAAATAAAATCTGAATCCCAATTTCCTTATCGTCTTCACTACTTGCTCTAAAAAGTTTTAAAGAAAAACAGGCTGCCTTTTTCAGTTTGGGAATTTTATCCATCACTTCAGTGTTCCTATCTCCGCATTTAACCATTAAAAAATAGTGCATTAATACCAGGCTTAGGCGATGCCTGCTTCTGATTCATTTTTCCCCTGAAACTAGCTCCAGAGCAGCTCGTGACTCTCTTAGACGCGGTGTTAAAAAGGACTACCTGAAAAATTCCAGCTGAGAAAAATAAACTGCGTTTGTAGAAAGAAAAATAACCCCTGACTTGAACTTACTTTGGTGTTTGAATTTTAAAATAAGCTTTAATTTTTTTCAGAGAAAGGTATAAGTCAGGTTTGAGTTGGGATATGCATGTAAATATTGTTTAGCACAGAGGTGGGTTTTGTGTCAAAGTTTGTAACATCAGCATTTCGTGACGGACATACATAAATTATGTTTTTTGTGACACAGTGAGGTTTGTATAGAACACATAAAAGCTGTAAAAACAAACAGAAGGGTTGTAATTTTACTGTAATTTGCAAACTAATTAAGAAAATATTTACGGCGTTTTCCCTAAAGAGGCATGGGCACTGGTAGCCCTTTACTAATTTCCATTCTAAATTCTAAGCATTTTTACAAAAGCTAGTCTCACTGTTCTGCGTTTTCAGGTAAGGTAGCAATAAACCACCTTAAAAATAAGCGAGCCATATTAAGCGTTATCTTTTTTTCCCCCTAACTGGCATCGACTGCAGGCTCGAGTTTAGCTTCTCCGCGGCGCGTTTCACGCCACTCGGTGAGATGAACAGCCCAAGCTGCAAAATCGTACGTCGCTCACCCACTAACAGGGGCCTTCTTTTCTGTGAGTTTCCATAAATTAGATGTGGAGCCAAAGCAAGCGGAAGCTATTTTTAGTGCAGCAGCAGCACTGCAGAACAGAAGCTGGCGGAGCGTCACGTGTGTCAGGCTGAATCAAAGGGAGTATCCCAGCAATGTGCTGTAAACAAAACAAGGGCGCTGGCAGAAAACAAGCTTCAGGTACCTAAAAAACCCAAATCAAAGCCTCACGCTAGAAGCAAATGCACTAACTTAGGGACTGGGTTTCTTAGGAGATTTTCCTATTTTGAAAACATGCGAGCATAATAATAATTCTGCGTTTCCTGGTGTCCCATTGTCTTGCTTGATGCAGCCCTTACCAAGAGGCATTTTATTTAGAAATCTATTTTTTGGCTGAATATTCTATCCAGTGTAGTTGTTGTCGCAAGACACACATGCATAGCAAAAGCAGATGTAGCTGCCTGCATAGCCACTGCGCAGGGGATGTCCTTGCCGCGGAAGCACTGCTTTGCAGCATGTGAGAGGCTGCTTTTCAGCAAGGAGGAGAGGAGAATGGGCTAATACTTTATTCGTACACTTGAATCGGATTCACGTGTTCAACTGTGAAGTTTTCCCTTCGTAATTAATTTTTTTTTATTTTATGGAGTTTTTGCATGTAATACACCTGTCCTCAGCAATTATACATTAACCTAAGTAAATACTCACTGAGCTTTTCAAACATTAACTTTCATTTACGTTTGCTTTGGTTTCCACGTGTCTGCATGCTTTTGAAGGCACAAATCTATTTTGACTCAGCAGTAAGACTGTCTTAAAATCACTTGCAAAGTCCGTGACCAGAGAGCTCGCAGCAGTCAGTAAGATCAGTTTATTGTTACTCAAGCAGTGAGATGCAGCCTTTATGAACATAAAAAAGGTGTCAAAAACTTAGATTGCAATTGAAAGGGAAAAAAAATCACGCTTTCCTTCTCCCTGAAAACCATCTGTTTAGGTCCTCTGTCAGTCCCACAAGTGCATGTATTTTAATACAGTGGGGTTTGTTGGGGTTTCTCTTTTGGGATCTTGGGGATTGGGACACTGTTTGCTGCTTACAGTAAATGTAAATAGCTGTGAAAAAGGTGACCTAGCAAAAGGATTTCAGCCTGAGAAACCTGAATAATGCAGTATCCGTGTGATAGCAGCCTGTGCAAAAAAGGTTTAGGTGAGATTAATACACAACAGGCACATGAAGACAAATGCAAACATCGATGCCAGTTATGTCACTATTGGCACAAAGGGATTCTTCAGGTGCAGCGAGTCCTTCTTGTTGCCTCCCTGTGCTCCTGTGTTTTTTCCCCTGAGCCAGGGGGGTTTGTTTAAGAAATCCGTGCTCCCCGCTGCCTGTCAACACCTGCATGCACTCCAGTGGTCCTTTGCACAGCCTGAATGTCAGCTACTTCTGGTCTGACCGTTCCCTTGCACAGAGGTCCTGCCACCTAATTCCAGTATTCGTAATCTTTCGTAATACTTTGTACTGCAGGGGAAAAAATCCCCTAAAATGCAAACTGCAAAACATTCTCATGTGTGGTTTTGCTAGAATGGGCCCTACCAGCCTCAATTGTAGCTTTAAAAAAAAAATAAGCTGAACACATTTTAATTTTAAATAACTATAAATCACAGGAAAAGAGTCTGTCTTGACCTGTAAATTTAATGGTGTTTTTAGACCTCAGAAAAAGAGAATTTGGAGAGCACAACGTGAGTGTGATTTTGCTGATGCTAGCAAAAAAACAAAAATAAAGGTATGTTTTCTGTAACAAATAACTTGCTGGTTTTTCTCGTAAACCAAAGTTAGTAATCACCTATGTGTTTGTGGCCAAATGAGGTAGCCTTTGCAATGCTGAGGCTGCTTACAAAGTGATTCTGAGTAGCGTGTATTACAACAACCAGGTTTCCTGTCCCAGCTCTGAGAGGAAACCAAAGCACACAGCAAGGGTGGGGAATCTCTTACTTGCTGGATGCCAGATAGGCCTCTCAAACACACAACCTCGTGTTATCAGTAGTATGCAAAATAAACAAAACGGTGTGCCTGTGAGGTGCGATGAGGCAAAGTGGTGTGTCATGTCCAGCTCCCATATTATAGCTTCTACCTCCCAGTTCGTCACTAAGGAATCGATAAAGTATAAAGCAGTTTTTACAAATGAAGTATATAACAGAAATTATGTATTTATTCAGAAATATTGCATTGAGTGATGTGAAGTGATGTGAAAAAATTGCAAGTTAAAAAGAATAATAGTTGCAGTGAATCTGCCGTCGGCAGGGGAACTGGAACAGATGCTTCTTTACTGGGATATTATGAAATCTAATCTTTCAGCAGGTCAGTTATGACATGTATGTAAATAAAAAAAAATTATAAAAAGCTTTCATATTAACATATGGCAATATAATTGAAAAGGAAGAGGATTTCTTGAAAATTTTGCTGGTTAACATATGACTGCTTAAATTAAATTTGGCTTATAGGGCAGTTTTAATTATGTAGTAAATTAAATATAAGTACATCAAAGCTTGCATTATTATATATAGTTGCAAAACCTTTTCAAGGACATAATATTTGTAATCGGATCATAATAGCTGTGATTTTCCTGCTCCATAATCTTCTGTAAAGAAGCTGATGCACATGACTTGCCAACTCTTTTTCAAGCTCTTTGAATCTTTAGACACAGGGTATAGGTGTGATTGCAGCCTGTCTGGTCACACCCAGCTTTCCATTAACCTAACCAGTTTGGGCACCTGTACAGAAAGAAAAAGCTTAAATTTAACCCGGAAAAGCCTGTCTGAAGTACTGGGCTCGGTAGCAGATACACTGCTATCCATTATTGCACTAGCTAATGCAAATTTCAGTAGATGTCTGCCTTAATTCTCTGTGTGCCTGTGGATCACCATGAAGATAACATCTCAGTATCGTTTTCGCTCTTTTACCCATGGTTATGTACCTATCCTGTGGGTTTTTGTTTTGTTTCATTTTTGTTTGTTTGTTTCTTAAGTTCTAGTTCAGCATTTCCTCTTCTTCATCTGAACCGTCCTTTCTTTGATTTTATCTCTTTTTCTTTCTCCATTTCTTTCTGCCTGGTACGTCTTGCAGTATTATTCTCAACTCTTATCATTTGAAATGGTGATAATGGATTTAATAATAATGATGTTTTGCAGCACATAGGGAAAGACCCTCTTAGTTATTCTGCAAACATGATGTATTCAGCAGCTTCTACACACCTTGCTGAGCTTTAAAGGTAAATTGCAAAGTGTGCCTCATTTTAATTCAAAACAAGAAGGTGAGGTTGCTGCATTGATTTTACTGTGAGTAGAATCAGGTCATAGCTGCATATTTATGTAATTCTTTGAGTATCTAAAATATTGGTAGACCCCTCTTCCAGAAGTGGGATGCAGACCAAGAAGTCTTCCCCTTTGGATTAAATATCTAATAAACTGTGTCACAAATAGCCAACAGGAAGCAGAAAGATCCTTGTATCAATTATTTTGCATACTAGGTATTGGGTAAAGCATACAGGTGTTACTCTGCTCCTACGGATTGTGTTTTCTTTGTTTGTTTCTCCTTTGCATTTGTTCCAAAATACGTTGTCTGTTACTTCAGTAGCTTTAAATATCTGCTAGTTCTTCTAATAGATACTGTTAACATTCGTCATCACATACCACAAACAGGAGGAAGTGCATACTACGAGTATAATGCCATAACCAACATGCAGAAGTAGAGCCTGTGAGGTGATGTTATCTGGATTGTCATCAGCAGTACTACAAGCCACAGCTCATCTATACCCTCAATCTAAGCAAAGCCCTTGATGTCAGCAACATGTGATGCGAAAGGTCCCCTCCCACAGCACTGCCATGCTTGTATCTTAAAGTAAAACTGCTGTTGCTGGTACAAGGGCTTCCTCCTTGGACTTAGGTTTGCCTCCTGTTTTTCACCCTGAAACGGCGGAATAGTTAGAATTTGTGTCAGGCTCTTGCATACATCAGACAGACAGAAGAACTTAATGAAAAATGTATTTATTTTATGGTATCTAAAAGGGAGTTTAGACCGTCTTGTTCGAGTGGCAGCTTGGCACTGATAAGCAGTGCTACATGTTAATGCTCGGCATTGCCCAGTCATCTCCTTCCTTCCAGAAATGCTTTTTATGTTTACTCTCTACTTGTTGCTGAAACAAAAAATATCCCTTTTTGCACAAATTAAGTAAATGGGATTTTATGTCAAAGCAAGACAGGAGAAGAAAAAACAGAATTCTCCCCAAAGCATGCATCTTGCAGGTAGAGGTTCAGGTATTTGCCCTGAACTACTGCTCAGCAGGAATTTCAGGGGGAATTCTTGGATCCAACTCAATATCCTGCTCAGTGGTCTCAGTGTAAGGTTCTGAGAAGGATCTCGCCCTTCAAATAAATTGCGTCCTGAAATACTGAAATACATGCCTTTATCAGCTGGTGTTTCCAAGATGACAAGAAGTTGTTATGAAATTAAAACTCTAAGCAAGCAGAGGAATCCCAAAAATTAATAAAGATATATTCAAACTGATTAATAAGTGCTACTATATCATTCTAAACTAGAGAGAATGATATGGTTAAGCTACTTTCTTAACTGCTGGAGTAGTCTGGTTTTCTTCTGATAATCAGCGAGTTACAAAGGGAAAATAACATATTTAGGTTCCAAGAAGTTACGTAGCAATATTAGGAAAATAGTACTTGGGGCAGCATGCATGAACTTCTGAACAATAGCGTTTTAGAATAAGACTGTGTAATGTAACTTTGAACTATTTATAACATGCAGAGAGATAGTGCAGGTACTTGTGTTTAGTGTAATTATGCTTATGCAATCAGCTTTTTTAGGAAGATATCCATTTGACTAGTTTATTTTTGGAAATGTACTCCAGGGTGCTAAAACGTGTGTCTATATATCTGTCTTTATATAATTTTCGGCTTTGGTTCTAAATCTGTTTTTTGTATCTGTCAGGAGATATCCTTCTACCCATAAACGCTATAAGGCTGATTAATGACTGATGGAGACAAAGCTGCAAATATCAAGCTTTTGGCGTCATAAATGAAAATGCCTTGCTTTATAAGAGGGGAGGGGGAAAGATTAATTTCCTGTTTGAATTTTGAAAGAAAAACCCCACAGCCTAACCAGATGGAATTTCTTTATACTATAAATAACCAAACCTTTCCTTCCTTCATGACTTCAATTTTGATATATTTCTATCTAAATAGCTCCTTCCCCAATTTTCCTTGTACTGCTGGGTTCAGAGATGTTTTTTTCCGATGTTTGGTAGATGATGTAATAAACTGAACAAAGGTCGTCGACACTGATGCAGATACATGTGTATATAACTCCTAAACATGCTGTGTGGCTAGCTGGGGCTGTCCTGACTGTTCAAATGTGGTTTTTTTAGGGAAAGTTAGAATAAATATACCTTGCTGTCTTAAAAGATGACTTGGTGCTGTCTAGATAAATGATTTTATTGACAATTAAAGAGTAGAGTAATTAATTTATGCATGGCCTAAAAAGGTTGGTTGCAGGTTTATGTGAAATGCATTTTGTTTCCTTCAGAATGTTCCCATCCATTTTTCTTGTCATAATTAACTTTCTCAGTTAAGTATTGTTTTACAGTATTATTTTTATTAATTAATATTAATACATTGGTTTCTCGTTATGTCTTATATTCTGTTATTTACCTTAGCAATTGTAGATCATGTTTTTATAATGTTAGCCATTTTACTAGAAACAGTGACGTATAATGCACTGGCTCCTTCGTGAAACCTCACTACCAATCCATTACTTTATGGGATTATATTTTCAGCGTTATGCATGGGCATGTCCTTGACAACTAGTGTCTATGCATTACATATACCAAACTTGTGGTGTTAATCAGCAGGGCTGTGTTTTGAAGCACAACGTGCAGAAAAGTCTAGCTGGTTCACCCAGTTGGTTCAGCCTGCATCCTGCTTCCAGGCTCCTCTCGTGGAATTAAAGCTGCTGTCTTGCTTAAAGACCCTACTCGTTCCATCTGTCAACACAAAGAAGTTTCCTCTCAAAAATGCTTCTTAAGCACATACAGAGTGTAGCTGGTGTATAACGCTGCTTCCTCGAGTACTCTGCCAGGACTGCGCCTGGGCTGGAGCGGGCGGGGGGGGCAGGTTGTGGCTTTGTTTCAGCATCCTCATAGGATTATTTAAATTCATTCATGGTGTGTCAAGGAGAAGTATTTAAAACATCATGTGCCACACCAGGAGGTGATACTAGTGCCCGTCTTGTTCCTGGTGGCTGGAGCCGCATTGCACGGGAGCCTGTTAGTGCCAGAGTCTTGCTGTACACTGAAGACTCTCGTAGCTCAAGTGCTGGCAAAACCACTACTTATTGTGGGTTTACATTTATTATATCCTTTTTTAAGCGTGCAACTTGGAAGATATGAGGGGGTTCTACAAGGAAGATACGAGGACAGGAACCGTATTTAAAATTGCAGATTTTAGAAAAATCTGTTTGCAGGTTACCCTCAATAGCAAGATAATTATACTTATGGAGAATCACACCAGCATGATCATTCATCAGGACAAGAAGCAACTTCTGTAACTGCAACATGCAGTGCGATGTCACATGTTGGCATCCCATTGCTCAGATCTGGATGTTTGGAGGTTGGGCTGCACCAAGCAAATAGCTGTGTCTCCATTTGCTTTGAGGGAAAGACCTTCATTCAGTTGTCCAAAATTCTGTGCGTTACTGATCTTTTAAGCGTGTGAGTAGTCCCACTGACTTCCAAGGTCCTGTTGCATTCAATAGGATTACTTATATCCTTATAACTATGCTCATGGGTGAGTCTTTGTAGAATGAAAGCTTCAATTGCACTGAAACTGTTGGTCCCTCTGTATACCTGAAATATTTAACCATTCTGACAAAAGAAAAAAATCCTGCCCTGCAGTCAGAATATCTTGGCATTTGTTTGTATTCACTTATTTTATCTGTATTTGTTCTGCAGTTATTAAAAAATCTTTCTTATCAGTAGCCTCTATGAGAAAATGAGTCACCTTGAAAATGGTGTCACTTTGGAAGAACAGGTCAGCAGTTTTTCAGTGTACTTTTAATATGCTTTAGATTAATCGTAGTCATAATTTTTTTCCCATTGGCTGTCGGTATACCCACCTTTCGCATTTTGTCTGGAGCGGCAGAGGTAGCTGAGGACACTTGCAGAGTTTCATAATGAAACCCATCCATAATGTTTTTCAGTTCTGAGACAGGAGGAAACTATAGCAAAGGGCATAAAAAATAATTGGAAATTTCCCTGTTTCCTCACTTCTGTGAATGGGCGTTTGTCCATATAATATTATGATATTGAATCTGTTCAGAACTGCATTGCAATGCTTGAACTGAATTTACATCGGAGCAGGCTGAGATCTGACATACAACCAGTAAGTGAAGATACGTCTTATGAATGTGTGGTTGCTAATTACTTATACAAGTTTCCAAGGATTTGTGCTGGAGGTATTAATAACACGTAACAAAATAATGAAATTAAAAACCAGGATCAGAAGCAGTTCCTTTAAATGTATTACTTTGTGGGTTTTGAGTATGAATAACAGAGACCTTCCAAAAGAAGCTTCTTGCAAAATGGGGAAAGTGTCTGCACCTGCCTAATTGAACAGTGGGTTTTGTTTTCCAAATGCCGTCACAGTTGTGTTGTAAACACGTACTTTTTGATTTACTTAACATTTTCGTCAGCCTGGCCTTCTGCAGAGGAAAGTAATTACTTGTTTGAAGGAATTGTGAACTCTGGGTGCTTTATAGCCTAATGCGGGATAGCCTGTTTCAAGACAGACTTTTGTTGCGAGCAGGAGATCAGTGTTTACCATGCTGGTGTTAGGACTGGATTATCTGTAATCTAATTAGGAAGGTTACTAACAATTTGAAGGGATTATAAGATTAACAATTATCTGTGTGATTATTTGATTAAAACAAATGCCAGCAGATTTGGCTGCCATACCTGTGCTCTGGTATTTGGGATCAGAACTCCCGTTTATTTGGAAGCAGAAAACCAACCAACAACAAAAAACTTTGTGTTTTGATTCTGGTTTTTGTGATGACGTTAATTACATGACTAGTCCCTAATTATTCTTTGCTTTATTTACGCTGAAGTACAATATACCTTATTGAAAGCTGTTTTGAAGAAAGGCTTTTTAGGTTTCGGGGGTTTTTGTTTGGTTGGTCGTTGTTTTTCCAGAGGAGGGAAGAGTGTTTTTTTCTAAATGCTATGCCTTTAATTTAAAAATTAAGTTATGAGGTATTAGACAGAGACAGTAATTTTGTAGGATCACAGAATCAGAAATTGTTTGTGGCAGCTTCTGGTCCAAGCGGCTTCTGAAGGTCTCCATGAGGAGACCCCACGGCCTCTCTGGGCAGCCTGTGCCAGTGCTCGGCCACCCGCACAGCACACAAGTGCGGCCTGCTAAAGGCTATCCCTTTGCATAGGGCTGAGGTTTTTGTCTGTAAGTTTGCAGTTTAGGTCTGGTATCGCTTAGTGAAACTTCTCAGATTTATTGTTTGAAAAATGTCCAACTTAGAGCGATTGAGAGTTTCATCTCATCGTGGAGCCAAGTTCCCAGAGACTAAAGCAAAAAGGTCCTCATTCTTCACAGCCTACCTTAGATCCTTCTGGCACTACCTCTTAAGGGCATGCACTTTCTCAAGCAATATTATGAAAAACTTTTATATTAGAATTTGGTTTAATGTGGATTTTCCTGGGAAAAAAAAAAAGGTCAGGTCTTTCGAGGCCATCACAAAAGTGGTTCTCTCCCTCAGGACAGGTATTGGACACGTTCCTTCTCAGAGCATTTCCTAGAATCCGAGCTGCAACATCAAACACTGAGTTTCATGGGAAAAATATTCTGATAAAGAATTTGTTGTTCTAGGAGCCCTCAGCTTTGAACAGGGAAAAAAAAAAAAAGGCAAAAGGGTAAAAATGGTGCTCCCTTTCTCCCTAAAAATGCTAAGCTTGTGCCTGTGCTCACAGCCCAACTGCAGGGTGACCTGCCAGTATATTGTGAACCGTGTGTCACTATGTCAACATGTGAGTGACAGTTCCATATTTAGAGAACAAATGATTTCCAAAGCGCTCCTGGTTTTCATTTCCACAGATTACATGAGAGTTGGGAGTGGTGTTTTTAGTCTTTTCTTAAAAAAGAAAGGGAAGAAAGAAGGAAGGAAGGAAGAAAGGAAAGGGGGGAGAGAAGAAAGAAAGAAAATAACCTTTTGAAGTCTGAACTGACAAGTGGCTTTGGGTTGCTGACATTTTTACCTTATTTATATATTCATTTTCTGTATTTTACAGCTGCTATTGCATAAATCTCCCAAGTGTTTTTCCACTAACTGTATGGGTGGAGAAGACAGATTAGGAAGTTTAACTTCCTTCTCTGTCCCTGTTTTTAGGAGCTTTAGAAGTTGTCCAGGATTTAAACTGGCCTCCCTGGATATTTCAAGTAAACCTTGTAAGAATTCTCATCTTCCTTGCAGATGTGGATGTGGTACAAAGCAACAGCTTCTACAGTGTGCCAGGGCTGATATAGCCCTAAAGCCTGAAGTCGCCCTCCTGCTAGCACCATGATATCCTAAGGGGTGGAAATGTAGGGTCAGGGCCCTGCACAAAGGCTTTCAGGTGGCTCCCAGCAGGCTCTCGGGCTGGCTTGGGCCCTGCTGCTGTGTTGTAGCACCAGCACCAACCTGCCCCGTGCTGCTCAGCACCCTCCATCCAAAGCTTTCCCACCTCCTGCTGCAGGTGGTGTGCTGGCATCGGCAGCACACCTCTCAGCAAGGAGCCCATGCAGAGAGCCGTGGCTCTCTGAGGATGACCCACAGTGCCAAACCCTCCGTTATCAACAAACCAGCATCCCTTTGCTCCAGCTTTTCGTAAACCAAGACCCTCAAACTAACAGCCATGTCTCAGGTACAAGATAGAGCAATTAAAAAACAAGAGCGTAACGCAATGTTTGAAGTAACTTGAAGCAGGACCTAATCAGGTTGTTGCATAATTGTTTTCCTCATTCCTCAAACTCAGCTCATTGTATTGTTGTTTTAATAGTACAAATGCACTGTACACTGAAAAAAAAAAACCATGGAAAGTTAACAAGAACGAAAGAAAGGTACAGAGAGTGCAGAGTTAGGCAAGCTTTTCACAAAGTGCCTTATTAATAGCAAATGTTAGTGTTAACATGACTTCCTGTCAAATGTACAGGTAGCAGGGTTGTAGGGCTAGTTTTGAACACTTAGGCTTTCTAACGCATGTCTTGGTTAAATAACTTTAACTATTAAATGGAATTAAGCCAATAGTTCACAAGTTGGACCTGGTCACTGTATCCGTACTTACATTTTTGTAGTAACAATTCCTCTCTTCGCTTCAGCTTCATGCCTTCCATCAGCTAACCAAGATAATCGCTCAGCCAAACCGTAAACCGTAGGTGTTATGACCAATTGCTTGAATACATTCAGCGGTTAAATATATCCTGCTCTAAAATGGGCAGGATAACGGTAATTTAATGAAAACATTTCAGCAGCATCATTTGTAAAGATACAAGAACTTTCTTATGAGCCTAATGGTGATGTCTAGCACTTGTATCCACACTGCTAGACCTCTGCTTGGTTCTTATTTTCTCCTGTTCTTATTTTCTCCTGATAATTTCTAAGACAGTTGATCATATACAGGTACTTAGATGATACTGTTCTTCATGTACAGCTCTGAAGCATGTTGTGGATGGGAAGCTCAAGATTACACTTAGAGAAGCCCAAATATATTCTGGTACATGGCAAGAAGAACTTTGGGAAGAGCAGGCTTTATCCATCCCATCAAAAGTCCCTGAGAAAGGTTTCCATGCTTCTTAACTCTAGTAAAGGGATGTCAAGAGGTCTGTATCTGAGCAATGGGTGAAGTGGTTCTTTTGGGTGTTTTGGGTTGAAATGATCTGAAACTGCTGGAAGGATGTCATTCTCATCATACTTGTAATACATTAATTTTTCTCTTGCTGTGTAAGTTTCCTTGCCTTGATTATTGACAAGGCAGTATCCTACTGTTTTCAGTAACTGAGAACACATTGGTGAACCTCTGAAGGGCTGTGCATAGAGTTTGCATCCAGCATGTCCTTCACGCAACGTAAAGGTATGAGAGTGCAGCATTAGAGCTGGGACAAGGAAGAATGAGTGTAGAAGAGAAATGACCTGCTGCTACACCTCATAAACTGGAATAAGGAAAAAGAAATTTTACTGGGTGCCCTACAAGGACTGCTTTAACACCTTCGCTGTTCGCTCTGTCTAGGAAGCTAGTCACTTACCTGACTTTTGCATAAAGCCATTTTTTCATTTGTCGTAGCTTGTACTGATGATGTACTTCACATCTTAGAAGCAACCCTAGAAAGCTTCACCTCTGGTAGGATGTGTGTTAGGAGCCCTTGTGTTCCTTAAATTTTAGGCATCTACAGGAAGTCCAGATCCTGTCTTATGTCTTGGAGTCTGTAATACGTCCTCATGAGAACTGGTTCTGGGATCCAAATGTTAAGTGTTGAAACTAATGCCAGTCCTCCGGCTCAAACCCAGCACTCACCAGGACTCCAGCCATGTCAGTTCTCTGGGTCAAGTCAACACTTGACAAGCACATGGTAGGCAAAAGCAAACAGATACGCTCACATTTTGCACAGGATTTCAACATATTGTTCATCTCATTTAATGTAGCAGAAATGCATAGATCTGAAGAGAATAATAAACAGGCATGTGCTTTTCCTGGCCAGGAGCATTTGCCACCCTGAAGAGTTCACTTTTCTTCATCTGGGTTTTCTGGGGGCTACTAGCATCCTCTTTTTGAGTCATCTGGTTTGACTTTTAGATGTGAGATCTCTTGGCAGCAAGTTCCTCTTGCAGTGAGCTTGGACTGGTGCCACTTCGCTTCTCCTGTTTGAGGATTTTCTGCTTTCTCTTTTATCACCCTCCTATAGAAAACTCCAGTCAAACTGGTTTTTCCTTTCCGGCAGTCACTGTAGCAGACATTATTCCAAACCACTTCCACTGGAGTAAGTGATCATTAATTTCCAACAACCAGTGCTCTTTCTAACCTGGATTTGGCGTTCTTCAGGGCTCACCACACTTATATTTCATATACACTAAGTGTATCCACAGCACAACAACTTTTAGAAACAAAACCATCAGCCAGAATATATAAGTTGCACTGAAATAATTTTTCTCTGTATCACAGCAAGCTAAGCTTGCAAATCACAGGGAAAGCTGTATTTGCAACACCCTGTGAAAATAAGTTTTGGTAACTTTGGCAACCTTGTGGTATAAAGTTGATTCTTGTAAACCTGATGCATTTGACAGCTCCAGATATTATCAGGGCTTTTGCCCATAGTTTGGCTTTCTTGAACATAAAAGTCAAAGTTATTTTTGAAGAATTCAACTAAAGGGGCAGATTTGAGATATTCTGTGCGCTTCAGTTAGTGGGATGTAAAATGTAAAACCAAGGTTTTGATATATCATTATCTCTAAAGGTATATTTTCCAGATTGCAACAGGACAGTTGTTTTCTTCCCCTCTTAACTCTTCTGTTGTTTGAAGAAGTTCAATCTCTTGATTGAGAGAGAGACTCTCATGTAACACTTCTGATGTTTCAGGTATTCTTTACTTCCCTTCCTGAGCTGGTTTATATACTTGCTGGAAGATACTAAACAGTTATTTCGTTCAGACAGTGGATAAAGTGATCCCTGTCTGTCAAATATCAGCTCAGAAAGCAGGATCCAGATCTCTCCAGATAACGCAATATGATCTGTTTTCAAGCTATTATCTTTTGGTCCTCTGCTCAAAATTGCATTTATAATTACAGAATGCACTCTGTGTAGCCTTTATATTACAGAACTCAAATCTGTTTCTGCATGGGTATATCTAGACATAAAAAGATTATGAGCCTGGGACTGTCCTCTCACAAGGAAGAAGAATTCAATGGATTCAAGCTGGCGTGAGTGTGGTCAGGAGGAGGGTTTGCCTGTGTCAGTCTACGCCTTCAGTTTCATCAGTGCTTCATGCTTAGTTTGTGTTTTGCAGCAGTTCAGCCGCTTGCACCCCTGGGAATAAAACGTCTGATCGCACGCAATAAAAAAATATTGTCCTTTGTAAAATAAATAAGTAACCTTTCCTCTTCCTTCTCTCTCTGCCCGTCTTCTTCCCTCTTCTCTGAGATCCCACATAACAGAAGCTGCAGATGATGAGTCTCGTTTCTGCTGGAGCCTGTTAACCTTTGTGTGTGAATGACAGTTTTCCAGATTTAAGTCTTAGCCAGTGTTTATGTTAAGAAGAGGGTTAATGATGATCCCCATAGGCCTCTCGCTCGGAAAGCAAAAACATCTGCTAAGCCAGAAAGTGGTTAGTTTGCTAAATTTAGAAGGAAAAAATGCATTTCCCAAAATTCACAGTGCTCCTTAACAAATTTAGGGAACAGTGGGGGCAAGCAGTTATGGAAGTCATACTGTTTATTCATTTTGAGTTTAGTTCATGCTTTTTCAATTAGAAAAATAAAATTAGAGCACTATTATTAAGCAGAAGGAAAGTACTAAACATACATCTGAAACGTTTAATGTAGTTGAACTTTTCGTGTATTTGTTTAGGTTAATAGTTGGACACATGCCAAAGCCTGTGAAGCCTTTCTGTAGAGATGCTCTGCAGTACTTACTGGGAACAGGCTATTGAGCAGCTTAGAAAGAGAGGTTGAAACGGACGTCTGCTAGGAAACTCTCTTAACCAAGCCCATGTACCAGAAGCACTCTTTTACAGGTTTTAGCCATGTTTCTTATCCTTGTCAAACTGGCTTCTGATTGCTGGCAGCCGTCTGACTCGTGGGGGAGGAGTCTCCTGCTGAACTGTGACGAGCCCTCGGTTGTGACAGTCGTGACCTGTCGTTGCTTTTGATGTCTCAGCTAAAGTCATCATCTGTAAATTGCATTTAAAATAGAGCTGTCCTGCTTCACAGGACTGCTGTGGTGACTTGGCACTTGATGACTTTACCATGTTTTGGGCCATGGCTGGCAGTAGTTGTAGCCATGATAACGGGATAGGCCAGGCATGCGCTTCCCCTGCCAAGCTACTGGTACCACTGGTGGGCAGCAGGTAGGTGGACACATAGATCTGGGCAAGATTCTCACAGCAGAATCAGAAATTGATTGTGGTTGGCAGGTCCCTCTGGAGGCCCCCTGCCCCAGCCCCCTGCCCCAGCAGGGCCACCCAGAGCAGGGTGCCCAGCACCACGTCCAGGCGGCTTCTGAAGGTCTCCATGAGGAGACCCCACGGCCTCTCTGGGCAGCCTGTGCCAGTGCTCAGCCACCTGGGGGTCCATCGCTGTCCTGGGGTCCATTGCAGCATGTTCACCACTCTTTCTGAAGCCCATCCATCGCACTGACAGCTCCCACTCTGAGGAGACAGCTTCTTGGAAACCCAGGCGTACCAGGCAAACTTGTCCTGCCCACATACCAGTCACACCTGGTGGCCAAGCAGCCATCCTGTGAGTGGTCCTTGGTGGGCTCGGGAGCAATCCGGCTCCAGCCGCCCAAGCAGAGGGCTGGCGACAGGCTTCAGACCACAAATCCTTAAACTTCACTGGCCCGTTAGCACGCCAGCTGGTTTCAGGCGCAGTTGTACTTTGCTCTCACTCTCTGCCTCAGCTTTAACCTTTTCGTGTCCTGGCTGTAACGATTTCCTGGCTAGCGGTTACGCGTGGGTGCAGATCTGTTTCTCTGGGCAAATCCCACATTTTTTCTAGCCTGCGGGTCGCCGTGTTTGAGAATACATGAAAAGATGAGGAAAAAAACATCGGTTTGTGAGAAGGCAAGGGGTTACCGACGTAAATTGCAGAGATCTTCATTAAATTCAGACTCTACCTGTGTTTCAGTGGACCGTCACCGTGAGATGTGGCTGATCTTCAGTCCTCGAGCGCTGTTCCAGCGAAGAGGCCTCAAGCGTAAGGCTGCAGCCTGCCCGGGCGCAGCGGGGAGGGAGCGTGATTTAACAAATGCTGCCCTCTGCAGTCTCCTCTCCTGCGCCTCAGATCCATCCTGCATGCGGCTTTACGTCTTTTTTTCTGAAAGCCCGATTTTTAATCTCCCTTTCCAAATACACTACACCCACATGAGAGGCTGAAGAGACGGTTTTAGCGAGTTAGTGTTGGTATTGAAATAGGAACAAAAGGGAAGTCCTGGGAAACCGGCGCTCTCAGGAGATGCCAAAAATACACGTCAATCAATACCAATACCTAAATCCCCAACGCTTTATAAATAAATACAAAATTTCGGTAGCATCTTCAGTGTTTGCGCTGGCTGTTTTTCTCTGCGCCAGCTTAAGCTGCAGTCGGTCGTTCAAAATTAGAAAGAGATGCGTGGTCCAGAGTGGATTCGAGACGGATTTCAGCCTCCCTGCGCTCTCTCCGCCCGGCAGCGCGTTCACTGCTGCACTCAGTCCCCGCGGGAGACGTACGGAGGGAGCGGGGAGGATGCTTCCAAATGGAAGCCGTATGGTAGACATAGTGCCTATTTAAACTTCTCAGAGGAATCCTCAACGATTAGATTTTACCAGTGTCTTTTGAGGGATTTCTACTGATATCTTCAGTAAATGACTTAGGAAAATTAATCCTGTAGGGGTTAGATTACTGGGGGCTATTTTCATCAAGTCTTTCTCAGTTACCAGGAAGCACATCAGAATAACGTGAGGGTGCTTGAAGCCCAGCCGTGGAGCCTAAGGTATGCTCCAAACCCGAAATCCATAGCTTCCTATTTCAAATACTGCAGGAGGCACTAACAAGTTTGTAATCCCGTAGCTGATTAAAATATATATTTTATTTTTTTTTAAATATCACATCTTCATTTTGTCTCTGATAACTGCAGCAGGGAAGAAGAAAAAAAGTATTTTTTTTTCAGCTCACTAGAGAACTGGGATAGCTGAGTTATTACAATCCAAAGATAGGGAATTCAAAGTCCTGGTCTTGCTTTATTTTGTGTAGTAGAAGTATAGGTGTTTCCGCTGGTTTGGGGACCTGGCCCTTAATGCAAAGAGTTTGGAAAGCCCTCAGAGGTCCATCAGAAATGTAAAGGTTTGCAGACCCTGACAACTCACCTGAGGATAAGTTTGAGAATCTTCATTCTGAGAACTTTAAGCTACAGAGTTACCATTTTACCTTCCTCTTTTAAAGAGAAGAGTATTTTGATTTGAGTTCGATTTCTTGTTTTCCACAGCATCTTTTTGATACAAGGGCTTTGAAATGTTAGGGAGAGAGCAGAAAAAAACAGTTGGGGTAGAAAAAGATGTATTAAAATGTGTAGTTCATTATATTGATCTGCAGTTTAGCACTTCATCTTTCCAATTCTTGACTGTCAAAATACAGTTATAAATATAGCATGTTTTTTGTGCCTATAGTATTATTCTCAAGACATGATTTTCTATTAATTGTGATTTTGTTTGTGGGGTCAGAATATCTGTACAGAACAGCGTAGTGATTTACCCAGTGAGAAAAGGATTTTCATGTACGATTACCTCCTCTTTATTTGTGCATTTATGAATCCTTTTTCCAGAAATTCTTGTATAGCTGCTAATGCTGCTGAAATTGCCGTGGTTTTTCAAGAGAATAATGCTTATTGATAGTTCCCACATGCACTGGCAGGCACATCTAAAACCTGTACTTTTGTGTTCACAGCTTGCATAATATAAAATGTAGAGATTGCTTGTCAAACTAAGTGTCAGCTGAGTTTCCTAGGAAACTCACTGAAGATATTTATAAAACTACAGATAGGTTTAATAATAGATATAATAATGTCAGTAGCTCGTGATTGTTTCTTTTTTTTTTTTAACTTTATCAGTCCATTTTTCTTTTGCTTTAATTTGTTGGCAAATCAAACCACTGCATTTCCAAACAGAGCATTGAAGACGTTCCTTTCAATATCTTGCTTGGTTTATTTAAAAAGGTTTTTTTTTTTGTTTTTTTTTTTTAAAGGCAGTTTGTGCTGTTCCACATAAGGATGTGTGGACCATCTTACTGTAAAATTAAGAAGAACTTCAGTGTTGTACTGATTATCAGACCGAATCCTGCATAAATAAAACCACAATTGTGAACTAGAAATATAAATATTAGATCACGTTATAGCTGTATTCACACTTGAATTGAACGCATGAGTTTAAAGTTCATTGCACTTACATGCAAAGCAGTTACTGCAGAATTAACATCAATCCTGAGCACAGGTTTCTATAAAAGATGCATAAATAGAAGACCTGTCAGGATTGTAAAAAGACATGGTTCTGTGAAAATAATTCTATCCTTGAGCTGAAAAAAACATGAGCTAAAAAGAGCTAAAAAGAGCGAGTTGGTGATGCTGGTGTCCATTTTTATACATTTTTCTGCTATTGTGTTTTCCTCACGCTGATTTTTTGAGTGGAGATGTAGGAGCTGCCCCAGCTGAGAGGAATCTTTGTATTTTAAGCATTGCAAATTGAATTTTTAATGCAAAATTTGCTGGGATGTATATATGTGTGTGTATATATATATATATATATAAAAGAATGTACATTACACCAGAACATAATTATTAGAGGCATTCGGAATTAGTAGAAATTAATGTTCTTTTGAAAAACGATTTAGAAAAGTGAGTCCCGTTTTCACATTTTAATACAGTAATGAGGATGAAGCTAGTGTGTTTAGTAATGAGGCAGTACTGCCTCCTTATCTCATCTGGAATCCATTACTTGAACCTACTATATAAATTTGCCTGTCAGAGCTATTTTTTGATACCGTGCTAATTAGCCAAGTAAGGAGCTTATTATGAAGGATGTTCAGGAACTGATTTTCCTTCCAAAAAGTCAGAGTATGGCTTTTTATGTTTCAGTGTCTAGAAGCCTCAGTGCACATTCAGAGTCCTTCCAAAAGAAATCCCAGGAAAGCTGTCCATCGCAACCTTATGAAAAGCCACGAAATTTAGCCCAGTCATGTGCTGATTTATTGGGTGCCAGTGATAGCAGAGCAGCTTGATACAGCAGGATGGCAGTTAAAACTTTGTAAATCACTGCATTCATTTCATTGTAGATGACGTGTGGCCAGCAAACTTAGGAACATAAAACAGGGCTATCAAAACGATGTTTTTTAAGCACAGGTGATTTAACAGAGCGCTCTCTCTCTTACCTGTGGCATTGCCACTGAGGATGTTTGAAATATATTCTATTACTTGGAGGAGGCTGACAATTCTAAATGGAAGATGACTTGGGCTGAGACACAGCACATAAATGCAAATGCTAACAACAATAACCTTCCTGGAGTGCTTGTAGGGGAGAGAGAGTGTGCACTGGTACTGGATATCATGTTATTTAATCATTTTGGGTCAGTGCTGCCAGCGTGGCCTTGGTGTCGGAGAGTCAAGATGTATCACCTGTGGTTTATAGATCAGCTCCAGAAGTTATGCTCCTGCAAGAAAAATGCTGATGCATGTTGTCTCGTGGGGATTGTGATGGAGTCGTGTTTGTGCACAAACACTCGCCTCTGTCCACAGCATTAACCACATCAAACTGTTAAGAAATTGAACCCAAAACTTCATGACAGACTTGGAAAAACAGGAATGCTGCCTCAACAGCCTCACTAAGGACAATGACTGTTTAGGAAGAGGTGCAGCTTGGAGGCATTGGGGGGTTGTTGATTTTTGCCATCCTTTTTCATCTTACTGCGTGCTGTGAGCTTGAGATGAGAGCTGGGTTACCGACAAGTACGCCTGTTAAAAACACATCACTCCGCTCCAGCGTCTGCGTTAACTGCAGGGGTAACAAGTAAAACTTGGTTCGATCGCTTCTCAGGGTGAGGCAAACATCAGAGCAGAAGGTTCTGCTGAATACGGCTGCTGTCTAATGGTGACTGTGGCTAGCTCTAAAGATGCACTTTTACATCTCTATGTAATTGATGGTTACTTTTGGTGAGGGAGGAGGTGTAGGGAAAAGATTCTTTTTCTTTCAAGTTTGTTCAGGATCATTTTGTAATTAGGCACCCCTCGTGTTGTTGTATAAAAAAGTGGCTTTTAGATGCGTTGTTCAGACATCACACCTTGATGGTACAGGAAGAAAAACTGCATATTCTAACTGTATGTACTGGATTTTTTTCCCCTGTTATAACCATGGGGGTTCAAAAAGGAAAAATATTATAAGTAAATATATACGCGGCGTATTTTCTTTTCCTTTCAGCTAGTATCCGTGGGAAAGTACTATGAGAAGTACAGTCAGGCTTTTAGGGGGTATTTTTTCAACTGGTCAGTGTGTGTGTGACCCTTGTGTTAACAGTGAGTCACATTGCCAGGCAAGAGTTCACTGTTTTTACTTCGTTCCCACTGCAATTAAATAGATTCCGCATGCACACCCAAGTAAAATTGGGAGAAAAAAATGCCAGTTGATAAAGAAATCTTGATAATATTGTAGAAGGATGAGTCAGCCAGTGGGGTATTCACTGCCAAATACCAAATAACAATGCAGAAATTCAAGAAAGCTTCTAAGTCATACAGGCAGTCCGGGAAAATGAGCCATCTGGGCTCACACAGATGTAAGAAATGGGTGAAAGTGAGGGAGGAGAACCTGTCTATTTTAGCTCTACATAGAAAATCCCATTTTTATATCCTTATTGCTGCTATTCTAACATGTACTAGGAAAGAAATAAAACTCAAAAAATCTTTAAAATAATTGGAGATGTCATCCCCCTTTTTTTTCTGGTTCCCTTTCCTCTTGCTCTTCTCTGCAGTTGTGTTTCACCTCATGGATTTCACTGAGTTTTGGCAATGTAAACAGGCAGACTGGTTAACCTCCATTTCGTGCAGTTTTGCTTTCCAGTTCTTATGCTTTAGTTGCAGTGTTCAGGGGAAACATTTCAGGCCAAAGCTCCTTGTATACATTAACTAACATTTCTGCTAACATTGCTGAGACTGTAATCAACATGACATTATGCTCAGCCAGCTAAATAAAGGAAACCCTTCTCCCCATTTTCTTTCTAAAAAACCCCAGAATCTTGTTTATGTTTAAGCAACCTCATAATGTTATGACACATGGATAGACTTGGTATTTTTTTAGCGGACGTCATAAAATTGTGACATTTAACTGCATTTGGACTGCTTGAGAGTACTGCATAATGGTAAGTGTAAAAGCAATGTACTGAAGCAAAGTCTAGGTAAAGAGATTTTTGGCTCAGAAATTAGAACCCCAAGCAACGTAAGTAAAGCATTGGGCTCATAGCTTTACTATCAGACTTGTGATTTTACTTTGCAGCTGAAATCTAAACCGGAAGAGGTAGCATGAAAAGCGCTATACTAGACAGGATTTTACATATCTAAGTGCATGTTGTTTTTTTTCTCTTCCAGCTTTTTAGAAAGAATTGACAGCGTCAGCATGGATGACTACACACCCACAGATCAGGTTAGTGTGATGGGATAGGGTCTGAACCAAGTCACCCATTTGTATGAATTCTGTGGGTAATTTAGTTTAGTCCCACCAGCAGCTGAAATACGCCATGCCACATACTATCAAAATACAGTCTAGCAGTTTAGGTAATGGGAGTTAAAGAAAAAGAGGCTTTTCGATGGGGGTAAGCTTGTATTTTACTGTTGTTACATGCAGGTTGGTGATTCCTGTAATATGTCTGTTATTTCTCCTTGCCTTCCATTCTGTGTCCCACAAACAAAGCAAACAAAACATAAATGTAAAAGCCTACGGTTTCCATCACCAGCCTTCACTACACAGAGGCAGTGTTTTATTTCAGCGGTGGAGGTGATGGAAACCCGAAGGGAGGCGTGCCATGTCTGTCAGCGGGGTCGTTCAGGGACAGCAGCCTGCAGTGGGTCCAGTATCCAAATTCATTGGGGAGCACCCACAGCAGCAGCAGACCTTATGGATTTCCCTGCGGGCATGCAGACACCTTCTTTCCAGCCTGTGCCTGTCTCCTGTGGGCAGAATAGTTTCCATTTAAGCCTTACTCGCAGGACATGTGAAATGATGCAGCCTTGGAGTGAGAAGAGGCTTCGGCATGTTGCATGGCTTCAGCTGGCTTCCCTGAGCTCAGGCTGCCTGGTTTCCTTGGGCAGGTCATCTCCTCAGCAAACTTACTCAGAAGCTGTTAGTTTTCAGTGCCAGTATCCTGCTATCATCTAGTAGTCTCCGTCAAGATCGCAGGCCACGTGGTAAACTGCAAATACTCATAGTAAAAGAGAATCCCTACACTGGATAATTCAGTCTAACTACCCAAGGGGTATGATGGGTGGATGCTCTTAAAAAAATGAAATAAAACTGTCGAATCTCATTGTGTAATCAGGGACTGAAATTCAGAGAAATGAAGTGACTTGCCAGGGATCACACAGGGAAGTATGTGGAGCAGAACCTGTATGTTCAGACCTAGTTCAAGTCTATAACCGTAAGCCTGTCCGATTACTCTGACAAGTATCCTGAAATAGAAGGCAATAAAAAATAATACGCGTTGTACTATAAGGTGAAACTCATGTAGTCGACCCAATATAGAATCAATTATTAAAGCCCTCAGGACGTTTTCAGACAAAAGTGGTTGCAGTGAGATTTACTCCATGTAGACCCCATGGCCTGACCGTAGCATCAGTATTGCTCAGCTGGAGAGAGAAGTCAATGAAGCAAAGGTTCATTTTTGCTTTTATTATTTATGTTAGCATTGCCCTGTATTTGTTCTTGCAAGGCCTTTCTCTACCTTGAGCAGCCATTTGTCACAGGAGGATTTGTTCCGTTATTTAGCTGCCTCAATTTTTTTTTCCTGACGTTTCCTTTGGGAAGAAATGCCCTATGTCTCTGAAGATCAGAAGAGGCCTTCGGTGTTTGGCAGGCAGAAAACTTCTGCTCCAGCAGCAGTGCTGGATAGTCAAGGTTAAAAATCCTGCTAGTGATGGTAATGGCACAGGGAGAGCTAGTTGCTTCAGGTATGCATCATAAATTGCTCTTACCTACTTCCTTTGAGAAAGCAGGAAATTATATTTTTTTTAATTATTAAAAGAATGTTATTTAAGTGTAAAGTACTGCTAGCATGAAAAATAAGAAAGAAATGCCAAATTCACCTGCAGCCTAAATTCTGTTCCCCTGTGCACTGTAATAGAGCTTTAATTACTTAGTCACAAGCTATTATTTCGATAGGATTCCTGTCTCATTCAGTACAAAAGAGGGCAGAATTAAGATTGCCTGGGCAACTGTAAATCTGGAGTTTTCTAACATTTGAATACTTGACTTTACAACATGAACAACATATTTTTCTTAGTTTTATGTAACTTCAGAATTCATTATCCACATCACATATAAAATTATGATAATCAATTATTGGTTTCGGTGTGCACTAAGGAGAGCACACATAGCGTATTGTTCTGCTTCCAGAGTATGCACAAGCCAAATTCAGAGATGTTGTTTGTGTATCTACCATGTCAGTATGGACAAATGCGGGTTTACCAACAAGTCTGATTGAACTCTAATTAAATGGAACATCTAAGACTTTTCATGGAAAATATTATTGCATGCATTTAGAAAGAAAATTAGGATAGAAAAAAATGTCACTAATCAGCTTCCGTGTTCTCATTTCCAGGACCTATTAAGATGCAGAGTTTTGACATCAGGGATTTTTGAAACAAGATTTCAAGTAGATAAAGTAAATTTCCAGTAAGTCTATTAGTAATAATTTATGATTATCTTACTAATCCTTAACAACTCAGTTCAGATGTCTGTGTTCATCTGTTCTTGGTAAAGTGAGGTGTAGGGAGGGGGTAAGGACTGTTTGGTTTAGTTTGTTTTTTTAGCAATTTCAATAGGTCCCAGTAAAATTGCCTCGTACTTCATAAAAAAAAGCTGATACTAGTCATGTATATTATCACTGCTCTCTCATGGGGCTGTTTTTACCAACTGGTTTGTTGATAGAGCACTGTAAACTCATAAAATACTTCTGGGGTAAGGTCTCAGCACTTGGTATCTTGCCACAAGTCACAGTTGGTGTAGTGGAACAAAGAGAGCTAAATGTCTTCCTTCTTCTGGAGGGCTGCAAGCTCTGTGTCTCAAAATCTTACTAATTTGCATTAATTTCTGTTGAAACACTCCCCATTGGGCTACCTCCACTCGCTGTTTCTCACACAAAAAGGTGACAGTGCTGATGGACTGAAGAGCTGCCCGTGTCCTCCTCCTTGTAGACAATGCACTCTCTCCACTATGCTTCGAAACATGATGAAACCTGTGCTTGTTTGCAATGCAGTAGCCCCAACCATATGTGTCACGTGCGTTTCTGCACACCAGAAAGGCCAGCACTTTTCCTGGAAAAAGAGTATTTCTCACTTTATGGTAGCGTTCTCCTGGCAGAGCGGGGCAGGTGGAGTGGTGCAGCGCTGTGACATGCAGCGCAGCATCCGCAGGTCTCTCTTCCCTTCAGGCAGTACTTTAGTGCCACTGTCCTTGCAGCTGTCAGATTCATAAAATGAACACTTGTGCTGCATGCTTCATGCGACTTTCCTAGTGCACATGAGTGATATAACATCCTATGGCTTTTTAACAGCATGTTTGATGTAGGTGGCCAGAGAGACGAGAGAAGAAAATGGATTCAATGCTTTAATGGTAAGTGAAAATATTCCATGGTTTTATTCTGAATATACTCTGCAGTGTGAGCAGCTTTGTATTTATATCGTTTTACTTATGCTGAGAACGTAGTGCGTCACTAATACAGAAATCCAATGTTATGAATATTTTCTTCAGGTGTTTGGGGCAATTCGGGGAGTAATGGTGGTATTACCCCGAGGTGTATGTGCTGCGGTAACAGAGTTTCTTTTTCCTCTCCTTCTGTGTGCTTTGTCCAGATGTCACGGCTATAATCTTCGTTGTGGCTTGCAGCAGCTACAACATGGTAATAAGGGAAGACAATAACACAAACAGACTACGGGAATCCCTGGACCTTTTCAAAAGTATCTGGAATAACAGGTAAGATATACCTCTTTCTTCACCCCCTGCAAATTTAGCTACATTTCAACTCCCTGCAAATTAGGACTCATTTTACCAAATACTCATATTGACTATCAGAAAATGTCCAGGTGGGGCCAGGTCACGGGGTGCACACGCAGTGACACACATTGCTTCGCCACCGCTGCCAGAGTGACACGTGAATATGAAACCAAATAGGAGTCTGAGTATGTTCCTAGCAGAGAATAAATTAAAACGATACGTAAGATAAGGTAATTAAAAGTTTTTAGCACACACACCTCACGATGCTTTGCACTGAGAGCTGACTGAAGGTAAAGTGAGGAGAAACATTAAGTGAGGTCCCAAAGGTACATTGTCACAGTGATGGCTAGGCACTAATTGGGGAAGAAGAAGGATTATTTACTTTTGATTCATTAGGTGTCATACAGGTCATCCTAGCAGACAGGATATTTCTGTGGATGAGCTATTGGTTAAGACAGAGCAACTGGGAGAACAAAGTTTTCCAGACTTCGTGTCTTGCTTCAGCAAAACCAAACAAAGTAGACAGAAATGTCAGTTTTTGGACTGTGGTGCTTTCAGGAACCATCATCATTTTCCCAACTTGATATCAAAAGGATAGTTTAGAAAACGATGTTTGAAGACCGTTCCTTTCAGTGATGTCTATTGGAGATTTTATAAATTTATATACAGATCCTATAAATATATCCACCAGCACAGATATAACTCAATTGAAATAATAATTTTAGATCTTTTTTTTTTTTTCCTGTAGAAGTATGTTCCAAATACCCCATGCAGAGACAGTCCATAAAATTTCCATTGATGTGATACGTTCTCTTTGATTAATGTGTCGGAGATAACCCAAACATTTGGTTTGTTTTTGACAGGTGGTTACGGACCATTTCTATCATTTTGTTCTTGAATAAACAGGACATGCTGGCTGAAAAAGTCTTGGCAGGGAAATCAAAAATTGAAGATTACTTTCCTGAATACGCGCATTACACCGTACCTGAGGATGGTAAGTTTTTTCACC
The DNA here is from genome assembly GCF_040182565.1 of Anser cygnoides. Taxonomy (NCBI): domain Eukaryota; kingdom Metazoa; phylum Chordata; class Aves; order Anseriformes; family Anatidae; genus Anser; species Anser cygnoides. The sequence continues at coordinate 108,069,792 of NC_089874.1, read as the reverse complement.
ACTTCAGGGCTTTGGCTAACTGGCATAGCCCAGTCCGCAGCACCTCTCTCTGTCTCTGTCATGCACACACACAAATTCACAAACACACAGCTCTTTCACATGAAATATTGTTACGGGAATGTGCAAGGCAAAGCAGCCTGCTCTGCCCTGTGCTGTCCAGGCTCCTGGGTTTGTGGTCAAGTGAGTGTTACACCTGTTTTATACCAGGCAGACTGTTTGCCAAATACTTCAAGTCTGTGTCTAGCAAAAGGAGTAAAACTTGCACTTCACGACCACTAGCCTCTGTTTTAGCCAAATGACATTTTCCCTGCCGCATGGTTTGAGGTGACCTGTCAGAAAAGGCTTACATCCTTCACTGACCATCAACAGCAGCCTAAGTTATGGAAGTGAAAATAATAAGCTATTTTCACCTTCCATTCAGGTCTGGAATTTCAAGAGTATGATACTGAGTTTCAAGTGCAGAGGATAAATAAACTTTCCTAAAATCTGAGTTAGCCTGGCCCCAGTTTTATAACCCTAAGGACTTTCAGAAATCTTTTGTCACTATCAAACAAATCTCTCTCCCAAGCATACACTCCATATATACACAGAATTTGGGTAAATTGTTAAAATCAACATTTTCCATAGTAAGCAAGTTGTCAGGGTAAAGCTGCTTTTCGTGTTTCTCAGTGGGATTTCACAGCAGATATCCTGACTGATCCAGAATATTTACATATGAAGCAGCTCTTTGTCTTTAACCCATAGTTGTTCATTTATTCTCTAATTTTAGACCACGTTATTTAAGGTCAGCAGCACTGAACTCCTAAGATGCCGCTGGTTATGCAGCTGCTCTATGTTTATGCCTACTGCTGTAGATAAGAGTAGAAAATGTTTCCATATCCCAATAAATTTTGTCCTTTACAATATTATGTTTATTAGCATTTGATGGGGTATCTTAGTTGAGGAGAAACCACACCAAAGGGAAATGAATAGATTATCTCTTCACTGCATTGTTTGATTTTTACACTTACAGTAAATATAGTTGTTATATGGCCTAGATAGAGATGACTTCATGACGAACAACTAGTACCAAGGAATTAGCCTCCAGTTCAACAAGAATTTAATCTCATACATTTAAGTGGCAATACATCTAAGAATTCTGCTGACTTGGGGCCTGGAAGAAAAAGATACATTGTAAAAGAGCTTTTAATACTATGACTTTTTTTTCAAGCGTAATCTTGCTCTAGCCATTTTTAAACCCGAATCCCTGCCTTCAGAATCTTTTCTTACAGAGATGCTTGTGTGTTGCACAAATCAAACAGCTCAGCTGCTTTTTCTAGTCAGATTTTCTGATAAACTTCAAACCCTAACCCCCATTTGGTTTGCTTTTATGTGAACAAACTTATGGATGTGAGTAAGCCTCTTCATGGTATGACCAATGACGCTTGCACAAGTTTCAGAAATTTTCAGGACCCTGAAAGATGTTTAGAAGTTTATCTCAGATTTTACAGTATGCTTCCATTTTAGAACTGTGTATCAGGAGTCTCCTGTGGCTTTAATTTCTGTATTGAAGAACTACTTCCTCCTTATTAAATGTTTTATTATGAAAAACAGAGGATTGTTTGGTTTTCATGTTTCTGATGTAATTTATTTTTAATTGAACAGCAACACCAGATGCAGGAGAAGACCCCAAAGTCACAAGAGCCAAGTTCTTCATCCGGGATGAATTTTTAGTGAGTAATTTTGATCTTATGTATGATTCTATCGTAGGAAATACTGGCAGATGGCATAGTTTATTTAGGGAAAACTGACGGGGTTTTGCAGAAAGCTAAAAGGAGAGGAGCATGTCTGGCAATTCCCTAACTCCTTTCATCCGCCCATCTTGCAGAACTTTCTCCAGCGCTCGCACGTTTTTATGCCCGTTTAAAACAAAGTCACCTGCCTTGCAAAGTACCTCACAACAAGTAGGTAGGAGCTGGAAGCAGGTGTCTGGCTGCCAGCTCGTTGCCAGGCTCACGGTGGGTGCCGCCAGTGTCACACTGTGCTTGGGAAGGCAACGCCGCAGACTATTTCCATTGCAAATTAGTGAGATTTCCTGTGGTTGGCTTTACCTGTAAGATGCCACTGACTGTTGCCTTGAATGGTTATTTTGCATGTCAGTCCAGTACGTACCCAAGCAAATCAGCTTTTGTTTCTTTAACCTGCAGTCTTACAAGGGCTTTGGCAGTGTTTAGCTGGCGAGAGGGAATGAACAAGAAAGCAGATTTTATCCTTAAAAAATAATTGTTGACTCTGTTGTGCGAGTTAGGAGGTTTGCCTCGCCCTACTGAGGAATCAGTAAGGAAGCTGACTTGTTTGGTCACAGTTATTTTTGTGATTAAGATTTCCTCTGAAGCTGGAACCGAAGAGGTGTTATCTACATATCACAGATACAGGCAATTATCAGTCACACAGTCACAGCCCAGCATTCCTACCAGAAACAGGGGCTTAGTCCAAAATAACTTATGGTTTCAGTCATATTGAGTCATTCCAACCCTGCAAAGTAGTAACGGAGACCAGAACTAAAGCTTAGCACTTTAAATCTTGCCCTACTTACAGAAACTATATGGGGGTGTTCACGAGAACAAGTGTAATCATTAGAATTAAGAAATTTAAAGTCATGCATTCAAAAGTATTGTTAGGATTTACAGCTGTTGAATCAACAACTGAGAAAGAAGCAATTAATTATGTTCACACTTCGGGGATTTCCACTCACTGCCTTAACCTTCCGGATTACGAGGAAAACCATCAGATTGCACTGCACTGAAATAAGAGTTACCAAAAAAAGAGCACTTCGAGCCAAGTCTCTCCGGCAGTAATGCCGACACGCTGTGAGGCAGACAGCAAGGGTGTCCAGTTCGGAAGGAGGGTCCAAGAGAACCAGGTTAGAGGAAGAGCAGGGTGAAACTCCCCACCTTTTTGTTTCTTCATTATCCAAAAAAATACATCAAGGGCGAGATCCTTACCTGCGATGACTCACGTGCGTTATATAAAGAGGCCACCTACGGAGCGGGTAGGGAGGGAAGGGGGTGTAGGCATTGCAACCACATAAAAAAAACAACCACAGAGCTGCAGAGGCCCTTTGCAGCCGCGGGTGCCATGGGTTTGGGGTGCAGGAGCAGAGTTTGGGCTGGGACCAGCACCTGCCAGCAGCTCCCGGGGCTTGGGCGTAGGGCCAAAGCAGCTTCTCCCCGGTGCCACCCGTGCACTGTAGGCTTGGCAGAGAGCATCTCCTCCGTAAGCAATTCTTGTGTTTCTCTCTCCTGGTTTTGTGCTTTGTTTTCTTCAGCTTTAAAAAAAAAAATAGAGAAACGTAGTCATTTGAACAGTTACTTTAAACTTTTCGGCAGTTTGAAAGGGAAGTCTTGCAAGTGAGGTGTTTCTGGTCAGGTAAGGGGTCTGAAGAGCCTGAATGTGCCTGGTTGGTGGTGGCAACAACAGGGCCAAGCAGGGACAGAGGTTGGTGCTCAGGCCAAGCAGAAATGGTCCTGGGGAGAGGCTGTGGTTTTGGAGAGGGGGGTACAAGAGAAATATACGCAGCATACAGACTGGGGAAGCGGTCTCATGTCCTTAGCCAGGTGAAAGGAAGAAGAGGTGATCATTTTCAACCTGCAGATAAGTATAAAAACATACCCAACAAATACAGCTACAAGGTAACATATGAGTATTAGGAAGGCAAAATGCATTGGCTGCTAATTTCAGAATCAGTGTGGCTGCCCGTGGTGTCTGCTGGCTTCAGCAGGAGGTCGGCTGCGAGCACCGATGAAACCAAAGTCATTAATTTTTAACCAGGGAAAGCACTGGGTGAGGCCTGGCAGGAAGCACGCTGCTGCTGCAGGGCTGGCAATCCAGCTCTGCTTTCGACCATGGTGTTTTCTCTCCCAGGCAGCTCTCGCCACTTGCCCCAGCTGGTGACAGCATCTCCCGTAGCAGGAAATGTGTTTTATAGGAAATTCTCCTTCCTTTTGACACAGGCTGAAGGTGCAGGCACATCCTTTCTCCTCCCAAGCTCGCCGTACATCCTTTCTCCTGCCAAGCTCTTTTGAACTCATTGTTCGAAACACTCCCTATCCCAGTTTTGGTGTTTTATACACAGGATTCTCCAGCTGGTGATGTTTTATTTTAATACATCCCCAGTATAAAGGTAACACCCTGTAAAACATTGGCCCGGCTCCCCTGGTTCATTCTGGTTTTTAAAAAGTTTTATTTTGGAATTGTAGGAGCAGCTGTTCGAATACACAGGCTGAGCTTCCTCGGCTAGTGTGTGTGGCTCCTCACTGAAAATTTTTGTCATCCCCACCCCTGGAGTACAGGGACACTGATATTAAGCATTCCCTCTTGTGTTCTAGGAAAGGAAATGTTCTCCCTTTGCCCCAGAGCATATTTTTCCCCTCTGACCTGGTGCTGAGTAAAACTTCAGATTGAGTTTTGATTGGGGGTGAAAATCTCTCGTATGTCCTAAAATGAGAGAACTGTAAGGGGAGCAAAGAAGACTAAAATCTTAAAAATCCTCTTCTTTGACATGCTTTATATGTAGCCAGGTATCACCAGAGCACTGCGGGCAGCTTACTGCCCTGTACTTCAGTGGAATGATGCTGTGGCTGTGCACGATAAGCAGGCACTCAGGGAAAGAAAAATGATTTTAGTGAAACAGAAGATGGAACCGTAGGTCGGAAGGGTTTCAGTCTGATCACCCTCTTGCATCCTGACAGTAAACAACTGCTGTATGCATGCCGTGCAGAGATGCTAACGTGCCTCTTACAGCGTGCCGAGACTGTGCTGCGTGAAGGAAGCGCACTGGAAGGGGTGAGGGAAGCACAGCAACAGCAGCTGGAGGCTGCGTAAACAGATGTAGCTCTCAGAGCAGAGTGAAGAGTTGAGGATCCTGGAGCAGCTCAGGGCTGAACTCGCCAGCGCTTCTAATTTAAGAAGGAAGAAGCGCTGCAGCAGTTGGGAAGCAGACTGGACCGTCAGTTTGGGGCCAACTTTTTTTCCTCCAAGGAAAAAAAAAAAAACAAAAAATAGTACCTGCTCTCTCACTGCAGTATGAGTGGCATTTTACCACTTTCATATAGATCTGCAGGGAAAAAAGATGTAAAGCAGCTGTTGCATCAAAAACAGAAACACTGCTGCACTTTTTAATGTTTCTAATCATTGTTAATTTCCATGCACGCCATCATCTTTCCAGCCCTAAGGGTCTGATTTTCTCCCAAACTTACAAGACAATGATCTCCCCAAACAATTCTGGGAGACTGTGTCCTGCCTGTGTCCTGCAGGTGGAAAAATACGATCAAAATTGTAATTGTTTCAGAATTTTGCCACCATTGAAGTAGTTCATAAAACTTTTCATTTCATTGTTATTTAATGTACTTCATGCTTCAGATATGGTCTGAACATCTTACCCATCAGTTGCATGGGTTATTAAATTAGTATTTCTCATGAGGGTAATCCTTGAACTAGATACTGAGCGTAGCTTAGTAAGAAGAAAATATTTTTTAATACGTATTTAAAAGCCCTCTGTTTAATTAATGCCGAATATCTAATTTTACCTGCAAATATCTGCAACTTCTTACTGCTCTGTTTATGTAAAACACTGCTTCTAAATGCCAGCAGTTTTGCATATCTTTAGCTGGACATGCTTAAAAACTCACTCCCACATGTGAAATAAATCACCGTATTAAAAATAAATAGCGTAGTCAGAGAGAAAAGACCATTGCCTTTTGTTGTTTAGCCATTATAATTTGAATTAAAATTCTGAAAAGATTTACAAAAAGGTTTATCCCAACAACTGGCCTTCATCTTGGATGAATTTCTATATGTAGTCTTCAGTATCTGGACTAGGATTTATGTATCTCAGTCCTATGGCTGCACAGAACAAAACTGTCACTTTTAACATATTTTAAGATCCTGGGGCATTTTAACAAAATAACATTGGAGCTTAAGTCAGCAACCTAACGAGTTGTGCAGTAGCCTTGTGAAAATTTAATTCTGAGTGGTCTGACGTTTGCTGACTCTGTGCTTGTTTTATTATTTTACATGAACCCAGCCACCATATAGGTAATTCCACTGTGCTCTGGTCTCAGTAGTGATACCACGTCTTCAAGAGCTCAAAAATTTGCCACATGATGGCACAAAAAAAAATAATTCTGGGGTAGATGCATGGCAGAACGCAGCGCTGTGGTATTTGTGCCGCAGCACAAGTTGGCTGTACCGTGACGTACAAACAGTAATAGCTAGCTAGGTGGCTCTTACAAAGTACTGATCTACTGATCCCCTAATAGGATCTGTAACTTTTTCCCCTCCGTTTCAAATTCGTGATTCATATTGGACCATCCCAATGTCCTTTTTTTTTATTATTATTTATTTAAAATGTTATATGCTATGTAAAGTATCCCAGGTTTCTTGGTCTGCAGTAAGTCCCCAGGTCACCAGGAGGTGAAACTTGCGAGGAACATCTCCTTACCATTTTTTTCTCACTGTTTCCACAGAGGATAAGTACAGCGAGTGGCGATGGCAGGCATTATTGCTACCCACACTTTACGTGTGCAGTGGACACAGAAAATATCCGCAGAGTGTTCAACGACTGTCGAGACATCATTCAAAGAATGCACCTTCGCCAGTACGAACTCTTGTGAGGGGGATCACCGTGGAACCTGTGGTTTTAAATTCTTTGCTCCTTACTCTTTCTCTTGATACTACCCCACACAGGGTGGAAGAATATACTATAGAAATGTCAGTCTCTTCACTTTGTTTACTTTAATTATTTAACCTTAAAGCTGATTCGAAGCAAGTTTGGGTTGTTTTTCCTTCATGCTTTTTGGGACTATTTTTGTGCTTTATTTTGACATGCCACTTCTTCGTCATTCCACTAAGCCCTTTGGCTACCTCTGTTCCCTTAGGTTTTGTTTTTTTTAACTGAGCATGACCTGCTAAATTTTTTCCAGCAGGTTAACGTCAGTTCAAACTGGTATGTTAGCTGGATGACACTAAAAGTCATACCTATCCCTCTGTGTGGGTTTCCTTTTTAACATGACATTGAAGAGTACTTGATGGGTGAAAAAAAGATTAATGCACTTTGTATCAGGTTATTAAATACTGTTGAGGAAGTAGACACACAATGTAGCAGCACCACAATATTTATTACTCTGTCACAGTTTTTAGCATTTCTGAGTTGCAGGTCAACTGATAAAGTGACCTCCTCTTTTAAGCCGTTACTGGCACAGGAAGTAGAGTAGATAATGAGAGGAATAGTGAAGACAAAGCAATTTTTCTGGGGTTTTGGAGCTAAGTGTCTCTGCACACCTCAGGCATTTGAATTACAGCTACTTTTCAGCCTGTTGCATCTAGGCAGAAAATTTACCACCCTCACTTACGTTATTTGTGCTGTCCACAAATGATCCTTTGAGTTCCGATCATTCTTGGACAACAGTCCTCTCCCTATATATATTTTTTTGTTTTACTGCTGGTTTATTATATTGTACAGACTGTAAAATGTAATATTATTTTGTACAACTTTATTGAAGAAAAATACTTGTAGAAGATCTTTGTGCCTTGATTATGGCTGTACCTGTAAAATGAGCTAAGATGTAAGTATGTTTTTGATTGCGCTGTACAGCTTGATGTCAACCTTACCTGCAGCAGTGACTGGAGGTAAGAACTTTATCTGTAGAGTTTAGGGGTTTTTTTCTGGTTTATATAAAAAAAAATGCTCTTTAGTATAAAAATTATAAATTATGCAAATTAACCACTTACCTTTCCAAGTAAGGTATTACAGTCACCGGATGTTGCAGCAAACATGCCTTTCTCTTTTGAAGTCTCAGCTTTAAAACATTGGAATTCATTCGAGTGTCCAAATTGCAACCTGGTGTTGTTTTAATGGGAACCAAGGATTTTATTTTTTTTCCTTTATATTTAGAAGATATGTTTGGTAATTCTTTGGTCATTCATAGAACTTCACAATTGCACAGACCGATTGTGAATGTGTAAAGCACCATTATATAGAGCTCTTCAATCTTTGTACCAACAGCGGCTTTCATTGTGCAAGTAAATAGCGAGAAAGAAGAAAAAAGGTGTATAAACCCTTGTGTCTGGCCTAAGAGAATTACAAGATGACATTTTTATTTCTCTTTTAATAAAGAGACACATTAGAAAATTGTTTTATTTTAAATATTGTAGAATCAAAATGTGTGAATATTTCTCAAACTTGAATAATTTATGCAAATGACATTCTCAAAACAAGTTGTGGTACAGTACAATATATAAAAAGCAAGAATTGCTGTAGCAATAAGGCATGTCCTTTTTAGTAACTATAACACTGCTTTATATTTTATACATAGGTGTTTTATGTCTGTGACTATATACTTTTCCTGTGTCCAAGATAACCTGTACAAATGTCTAAAATTACAGTTGCAATAACAGAAACCTAGAGAAGTGTTAGACTACATTACTTTATAGAGTGTTTTACCACACTTCGGACCATTCCCACTCTTCATTTTAAATTTAGGGAGAGATTAAGAGCTAACACATTCCCAGCATTGGCATTATAAATCAGCAGGTTTGATTAATGATTTACTATACACATCGTTGCTAGTTAGAAACCTTAATCAGTCATCTTTTAAAGTCAGACTACAGCCAAATTCCGTACTTGTTTCTATTTGATGATAAATAACCCCCTTTTAGATACTATAATACGAGCATCTCCTCTTCTCAGAAAGGTGTATATTTTAATACGTGTAAGTTCAATTTAGTTGGCAGATATTTCCCAGAAAGCAAAAGGCTGGGTGGACTAAGCTAGCAAACAAAATCCCCAGATGCAAAGATTCCCTCGCTTCCCATGCCAAAGAAACAGAACGAACAACAAAGGATAGGCTTTTCTTCAAAAACCACCCCTAGCCCAAGAGTTAAGGTTAGAGCTCCCAGCCGCTGCAGGAATGCCAGAAGGAAAACCGGTCCTGGTGTGCAGCAGCCCCTCTGTTTTTTCTGGGGCGGGTGGGGAGAAGCGGTCAGGATTTGTCGCAGCTTCCCTTAGACACGGCACGCAAAGACGCTGAGCTCAGACCTTACATCCTCCGTGCTGCCATCCAGGCGGGGGCCCGCGGCCCGGCTCTGCGGCGCGCTGCGTCGCAGCTGGCTGGCTGTCCCTCCCCAGCAAAGAGCTAGTGCAGTTCAAAATGTGACTCTACGATAAAGCTTACAAAACTTGGCGGCCCTGCAGGAATCCAAAATAATGTGCATTCCTATCCCTAGCTGCCTGTAGACTGAGGGCCAAGGCATAGGATAATGTTACTGCAGCTGTATTTGACCTTCCTTCTTGCAGAAGATCGGCAACTGGAGGGCCCCTCACCACACAGATCTCTGGGATGCAATAGGGCCCTCTTTTTTAAGCTCATCATAGCACATCTTTTTAAAAATAGCAGCTTGAGGTGTCGCCCTAATTTTTTTTTTTTAAGCAGGTTTCAGGTGTGTATCAGCAAACTGGATCTGCGAGGCTTCTTCCTGTTGTTGTCTGGTAGACGATAACCGCAAATTGTAGTCAGCTAACAGTTTAATATGTCAGGAACTGGAAGATTTCTTGTCCCAAACTACAGTCCCTTACATATGACATCCTAAAAAGGTTACGGAAATCCGCATCTCTCAGTGCTGATGTATCTAGCTTCTGCCTGACCCTAACAAACAGACGTATGACATTCGAAGGGCCATGCAGCAATAAAACAGAGAAACGTTTCCAGTTTGCAGGACTGAGCCTCCACCAGGGTAAGACACTAGTGCAGATAAGTGATGAGGCTATAGGATTTACATAATGTACAGTTAAACTTTTAATATACATATTTGATACAAAAATTATAGCAGGAAAAGGACTCATTTGATTGTAGAATACAGTATTTTTGTACAGCATGAAACGTTCATTTTGGTTAATTATTTATCCTGTAGTAGTCATATCAGCTGTATAGGACTTCTATGGTATGTGTAAATGCAACCTGCCTTCAGACTAGCAATCAAATTAGGTCATTTGCTGGCATGAATATAGTCTGATGTTTGACTGTTCTCAGCTTTGGTATTTCAGTGACTGAATGCAGATGTCTGGCTCTTCATACTGCTTTATGCTTACTGATTAAATGCTGAGCAAAATAAAATGGTGGAGTGAGAAGCTGAAAATGAGCTAGTATCAGGATTACAAGCAGAGCACCTGCTGCACAGTATATAGTAAAGACTCTGCTCTCATATGGAAGGAAGCATTTTTGGAGGGAGAAGTCAGTTGGTGTTATGCTGCCCTGGAAAAGAAATGAAGACTGTCACTTTGCTGTTACAGTAGGTTCTAAATCAGGAGTAACACCATGGCTGTCAGATCTCCGATTTCTAAATTCTGTGTTGGGCGGCAAGGGTTGGGGCCAGTTTCCTAGTACCAGTGCCTTCTCCAGGGGGCTGAAGAGCCCATACTTGTGGTGCTGGGCACTAACTGGAACAGTCACCAGGCCAACGTTAGCCCAGATGCCAATCTTCCCTCTATTCCATCTAACCAGAGAGCTGGGCTCCTCATCGGATCTGCCTTCAAGAGAAGCCTAACTTTAGCTGCTGTTAACCGACCTGGAAGGAGCCTTCCCAGGCTAAAGTTAGGTTTTGTGAATGTGCCCCTTCCTCACCCCGAACCCTCCTCCTACCCAGTACATGCTGCAAAAAACACGTTGGCTAATCCAAATTGTGTACGTGAACTTCAACAACAGAGAACTTCTTTGGGTTTTGGCTTGATTTCTAATTAAAGTTTACAACAGTCTGAGGCTGATTTAAAACAGTAGTGAAGATGATGCAACTTTAATTAGCCAACCTCTTGTTTTGCAGTGAAGATGCACTGTCTGGCGTGTGCAGAGAGCGTATGTGGTTTGAAGGCAGCTACTCTCAGGAATATGGAATAAACAGAAGTACTTTTCAACAAGAAATACTAACAGTTGCATAAAACGAATTTAAAAGCTTGGGGCTATCTGTGTATTAAGCAGCCTAAACTCAACGGCAGCAAAAATACATTAAAGATTCTCCCCCCACCAGCCCAAGTCACAGACTACACTAAGCAGATTGTAGGTTTTGCTTCTTACTCCAAGTTTCTAGGAGTTCTGTTTTATTTTTGAACTGGGGAACTAATTGTTTTACCTCTAAGGATATACTGAGCACTGGAACTGCCTGCGAGAGCATAACCAACACACTGTATAAAATGTGAATTGGACACGAGGAGACAGACTGTTGGCATGTGACCAACGTTTTCACTGTGTGAAGTGGTTAATGCACGAGTTTGATAACCATGATCACCACGCGAAACTTTGAGGTGGATGCGGTCTTGTTTTCGTAGTTGGTAAATCAACCAAGCAAAATGAGTCTTTCTACTGTTCAGTGCACAATACTGATTATTTTTACAAGTCAATAGTTTACAATGCACCCTCTTTATAAGAAACTGTTAGATGCTTGTACCCATATACTAATTAGATCTTTAACAGCATTGCTTTGTACCACACGGAACACGTGGCTCCCACAGATGTACTTTATAAAGTGGATGCAGTGTACTGAGTGGGTTGGGTGGGTAGGCAATTTTTTTTTTTTTTATTTTTTTTGTTTTTACAGGTAGAATCAGTTCTAAAATATAGCTGACTGCCATGTTGATTTATTTATGAAAGTTATCTGACAAAAATAAAAAAAAAAAAATTAAAACTTACCATGATGAAACTAGGATTGTTTCTGTTCCTCCAACTGAACGACGGGACGCTGATTTCTGGAATTTTCCCCGCATGCAGCACTTCACAAGCACTATGGGTGTGCCCACTGAGAATCAAACGGGGACGAAACCACCATAACAGCTAGAAAGCAAAACGGTAAAGCACAGCGAGTCATGACTGAAAAGAAACTGAGCATAAGACCCACTTTTTCTTCTGACAGAATGAATATATGGGAGTTCTAATAATCTTACCAAGTGTTTTGTATAAACTTTTGTTTTGCAGTAAGACATATGTTGATATTGTAATATCACTCCCCTTTAGCCCTTATCACAAGTACCAGACATTTTCTGGCCATCCTGATCGGAAAAACAAAGCCAATAGCATGCTGTTGACATTACAAATAGAAAGATCTTGTTTTTAATAAAGCAATGCTGATTTCTTGTCTAAGAGAGAATCTTGTACTGCCAATCTTGAGCAAAGACATTTATGCAGAAGGAAATAAATACTGCCCATTAGATTTTCTGGAAATACTTTGACTTTACATTTTCTTCAGTTATTATTGCAGCAAGAGCAGTACTTTCAAAGCGTTGGACTTTCTACTGGGTTTGTCAATAATCTACACATTACATAGGTTGCAAAACATTAAACTAAGAGATAAGAGCAGCACAACACACTTAAGAGCACCGGGACTTATCACCTGCAGAATCAAGGCCATGATCATGATGATCCTCAAGGGAACAGCTCTAACAAGCAGCCTCTCAAAGGCCTCATTAAAGCAGGAGCAGTTGTGGTCACTCTGTTTCAGCTAACATTTATCCTTTCCAAAATGTTCTCATCTGTAGATACCCGTATACCGGTGCCACTCTCCCACCCACCCACCCACCGATACTCGATCTCCTAATGTATAAACCTTTTGTGATGCTTCCTGAGACAGTACATCGTACTTTTCTTTAAATGGGATGTTCTTCTTCCCTGGAGGGGCAGAATCTTCTCCACTGCATTCAGCATCACTTTTCCGGTAGAGAGGGTAATGCTGGGAGAAAGTCAAAGCAAGGATCAGTTGTTAACGGTCCAGCCTTTCTAGAAAGGGAACAAATACACTAAAAACATGCCAACAAGTTGCCTCACCCCGTCTCCAACACACCTGTAAAAGGATTGGTTCCGAAGCTGGAAGCTTTTCCACGTCACTGCATCTTTTGGTGGAATGATTCCAGTTCTGTGAATAAAATCAATCCACACATACTGTCTTCACCTATGTATGCCAAAGGGGTGGGGAAGGGAATTACACGATAGCTAGGTTTTGAGGGGTTGGTTTTTTGCTGTTTTTTTTAATGCTTTGAGAAAAGCAGTAACAGCTCAGAGTATAGTATTTAAATACTGTCCACCGTATGAAATTTTAAGAGCCACTACGGTGGGTCAATGGGCAATGCTTTAATTTCTGTATGTACTGTGAGTACAGTTACATTCTTTCTGAACATGGAAAATGACAGTAGAATCTGTTGTGAATCTTTCCACAAGCAAGGCAAAAGAGAAATGGAGCAGTCTGAGAGAGATCGCAGATAGTGTCTGACAATTTTTTCACTGAGAGGTGGTTTCCTGATTGACTGCCAACCCTGTAAATCATGCTGCCTACCTTGCGTCCAGCCTGCCTATGAAAAAGGGAAGAGGAATGAAATGAGAAGCAACTGGATTTGACGAAAAAATACGACGAAAACATTACTAGGCCATCAAGGTAGGACTCCAGTAAAATCAGAAAACTACAATAAACTAGTTCAAAGGATATAGGACAGAACAACATGCAAAAATATAAATGCATGGATTACTATGCATCTCACAGAAAGTGCAGGGTTACAGAACTTCTGCCATTCCTTGGAACAGAAAAAATTGCACCCTCTGCTAGTTGGCAGCACTGACAAGGAAGTTAACACCATTAGTGCAGAGCAACACAGTGAGCAGTTAGGTAAAAACGATAAGTGAAAATGAGGAAGAGAGATTTGCTAACAAGTTACAACACGAATTGGAAGCAGATTTTTTTTCAGAAGAAACCCTTCGTTGTATCTTGACTATTCCTGCAGTATCAGTATTTCCATTCCAGTAGCCAAGTTGCTGGCTATAATCACATCTTTAATAAACTTACCTGCTGGGAGCAATTCAGTTTGTGAGAAAGCGCCACAAGCTTTGCCTCTGAGGTACGGCAGATAGCGCAGCCATCACCCTCCATGGCTACGCTGTTCACTATGACAAAGCTGGAAAACACCAGGGCGTGGGCAAGGAGAAAGAAGCGGTGAGGACGGGAAAGCATTTGCTGTTCGTGCACATGTAGGATAAACCTTACTTTATAGAATGCAAGTGATCCAAAATCAAACACAGCTCAACAAAACAAAAGAATATTGCAGCTTCTGAAGCCACAATGTTATAAATCCTGAGTATCCATACCGTAGCCACTTCTCTACCTGGTAGGCTGCTTTATAAATCAGTTATTAATTAGGCTGCACGATATTCTGTATGCTGTGCTTCATGCTTACACCTTTTATGATTATTATTATAATCAATTCTTACGTGGTATTTTAGTGGAACGTTAGAAGCCAACTAAAGGGAATTCTGAAGGAAAGGAGAACTTGCTTCTCTCCCCACGCACATTTCAGGCATCAGAGACATCACTTTAGACATTCAATTCCTTTCGAACAACTGAAAAGCAATATAGCACTGCATTTGACTGTCTACCCTGAACACAGTCTCATACTTTGTGGTTTCTCGCACAGAAAAATGGGTTTATATTTGTAAAAGATTTCCTTGTAGGTTTCAAACCAACTTTAACTTTCTACAACAAGATTTGTACCTGTTTAGTCCCTCAGTCAGAACTGCAGAAAGAGCTGTATTTCCAGTTCAACTCAGTATGTTTACCAGACATGAATGAGTTGATTGCCTCCACTTAAGAGATGCTAGCCAACACCTCCCACCCCCCCCAAATTTTAATCCTCTTTCATCAGACTAATCTGCTTTTATACCACAGATTTGTTATAAAGTAGTTTATCCAGTAACATTTCATTAATAACACAGCTCTTTTCAGTTAATGAATATGATACTAGACATGCAATCTGCAACTGGAAGCAAGAATTCTGCTGTGCTGATTTATGGAAGGGGACATGGAGATATTCCTTCATAACTTTTATTTTAAACAGCCAGAATACATTTCTAGAGGACCCCGTATCTGCATGATAAACAATAGCATTATACTGGGCATTCATGAAGCTCATACATCTTTGGGAGGGAGAGGGTGAAGACAGCACTATTTCTGTATCTGTTCAGTATATTCTAAACGTCTGCTTAATTAAGGGAACCAGTGTAACCTTCTAGTTTTTTAATCTTATGTTCATAGGAGTGATTATAACCTGATCATGCCAATGCTTTTCCACAAACCCACTACTGTTTTCTCACATTGGACTCCTGCATGGTATATAAAAGTAGCAAAAGGGTGCACACAGACAGCTACAGAAAGAGACAACGATGAGAACAAGCTCTGTAACAAGGTCTATTCAAAGTCAAAACCAGCCTGTGCATGATTGCCCCACCCTGTGGAAAACCTGTGGACAAGCAACTGCTGTGCTCCCAAGTTCCTCAAACAAGAGTTAAGTTCTGCAGACTAAAGAAGTTATTAAAATTAATGAAACTCTTAACTTGCAAGCACAGAGGGGGTTTGTTTGTGTTTCTTTACTGAATCCTACTCTTCTGCTATGTTTACAGCCATGGGTCATTACCAGCTGCAAGGAAGTAAAATCGCAAACCAGAGAATTTCATTCCGACTCCTCAGTACTTTTCCATTTAGAAGAAAATTGGCCTAGCTTAAAGCAAAAGCTGCTCCTCCACATCACACTCTGGGTTTATTCAAAGTGTTTCATGTTTAACATATCACAAGCTAGATAAAAAATAATAATAATAACAGAACTTATGCATATTAATAATATTCTCATATTATTTCATCAGAAATTCACTTCTAGTTTTCATTCTTCATCACTTAGGTCTCCTAGCCCACTAATAACTACTCTAAACATTGAAAAAAACTGTATATGCATATACTCACTTTATTCCTTTTCGAGTTATTAGCTTTCCTGAAGTAAAGTTGAAAATTTTTTCAAATCGATTTACCTTGTACGCGGTCATTCTGTGTCACAGAACAAAAACACAACTGAGGTAAGAAATCGGCATTATAATAAATAATCTGACACAGTTGCTTTGCAGTTTTTAGACCATTCATGCAGCTTACAGCTCCATTATTTAGATCACGTATTCATTCAGCAAAATCATAGGGATGCTCTGAAATTCTGCCCTAGTCACATCAGTGTAAGCAGACATCCTACCGAAGCACAGCAGAGCAAGCACACTTACACTCTTCCACACTGAGGAAATGGGAAAGGGAATGTGCTTAGACTAAGCACTTTGCAGACAATGAAGCCCAAAACAAGGAAAAGCAGCTTCAAGACTTTGCCCATGCAGAAAAACTAGCCCTGAACAACTTCACATATGCTTCAAAACGCACAAAAGTAGCCTGAAACCTGTTCTAAAATGTATTCCTGTGGTGTGTTGTGTGTAGATCACAGAATCACAGTCATTAAGGTTGTAAAAGACCTCCAAGATCACCTGGTCCAACCATTCCCCTACTACCAATGTCACCCACTAAACCATGTCCCCAAGCACCACATCCAACCTTTCCTTGAACAGCCCCAGGGACAGTGACTCCACCACCTCCCTGGGCAACCCGTTCCAATGCCTGACTGCTCTTTCTGAGAAGAAATGTTTACCTCATTTCCAACCTAAACCTCCCCTGGTGCAACTTGAGGCCATTCCCCCTAGTCCCATCACTAGATACCTGTGAGAAGAGGCCGACCCCCAGCTCCCCACACCTTCCTTTCAGGTAGTTGCAGAGAGCAATAAGGCCTCCCCTGATCCGCCTCTCCTCCAGACCAAACAACCCCAGTGCCCTCAGCCGCTCCTCACAGGACTTGTGCTCCAGGCCCTTCACCAGCTCCGTAGCCCTGCTCTGGACACGCTCCAGGGCCTCGATGTCCTTGTAGTGAGGGGCCCAAAGCTGAACACAGCACTCGAGGTGTGGCCTCACCAGAGCTGAGTACAGGGGGACGATCACCTCCCTGGTCCTGCTGGCTGCACGATTCCTGATACAAGCCCGGATGCCACTGGCCTTCTTGGCCACCTGGGCACACTGCCGGCTCATGTTCAGACAAGCATCAACCAACATCCCCAGATCTTTTTCCTCTGCACAGCTTTCCAGGCACTCAGCCCCAACCCTGTAGCATCACATGGGGTTGTCGTGGCCAAAGTGCAGGACCCGGCACTGAGCCATGTTGAACTTCATCCCATTGGCCTCTGCCCATCAACCCATCCTGTCCAGGTCCTCCTGCAGGGCCTTCCTACCCTCCGGCAGACTGACATTTCTCCCCAACTTAATGTCGTCTGCAAACTCACTGAGGGTGCACTCAATTCCCTCATCCAAATCATCAATAAGATATTCAAGAGGATGGGCCCCAACACCGACCCCTGTGGAACACCACTGGTGACCGGTCGCCAGCTGGATTTCACTCTGTTCACCACCACACTCTGGGCCCGGCCATCCAGCCAGTTTGTAACCCAGCAAAGAGTGTGCCTGTCCAAGCCAAGGGCTGCCAGCTTCTCCTTGACGAGAAGCTGTGGGAGACCATGTCAAAGGCCTTGCTGAAGTCTAGGTAGACTACGTCAACAGCCTTTCCCTCATCCACCAGGTGGGTCACCTGGTCATAGGAGATGAGGTTGGTCAGGCAGGACTTGCCTTTCATGAACCCGTGCTGACTGGTTGTCTTGCGCATGTTGTGTGCTAGATTAATACCTTTTAAGATTGCTGTAAATTACAATCCCATCTCATTTGGTTATGATCAAAACCATTCTGTATAAACACATGGAAAGTCACTCAAACAGTTACTGTACACACACTGACATTTCATTCTTGGCACTTGGGTATTCCTTTCACTGAAGGGACTTACTCATAATGAAATCCAATGTCATGATTTCCAATGATAACCACCAGTTCAGTAGAAGATGGATACTTAAACATTTTCCGAAATCTCCTGACATCATCTGCCCATGCCTGCATGAAAAAAAAAATGAAGAAATTAATGCTGTTCCACAATATTGAAGGGAATTGCTAATGTATAACACAGAAGCACACACTCAGTGAGATGCTCACATGTTCCAAGTTTTGTATAAAGGGAAAAGTGTCGACGTACCACCAAAAATGAAGGAGAAACACAACATCCCAACTACTATCTAAAACACTAGAAACTCTAGCAGAACAACTGTAGTAACATGAAAAAAAGCCTTGCATACCTAGTCTGCTTCCTTCTGCCATCCATTTCCTTCAAGCAATCCTCATTTTCTGAAATAAGAGAGCTGTTCATGTCATACCTGAGGTGAGCTCCATTTTCCTTCATCAAAGACATCTCCCAGAATAAAAACAATATCTGGCTGCAGTAACCACAAGGCAGTTTGGAAAGATCTCTCCATTTGCCATTCCCTAAAGAGAGAATACATACCCAGTCATCACTGCATAACTTCTAGATCCTCAAGTCTGAATACACGAACACGGCCTGACAGGAATGTGAAGATGGCTCCTACACACTGAGAATGCTACTATGAAATTCAAATTAGATACTTAGAAATCAGGTTTAAGTGCAGTAGGTGCATCTTACCTGGTGGGCAATTCCACCGCAATACAATCACAATCAAGTCATGCAAGAAGTAATACCAGTTTGTTTATTTTTATTCACTACAATTCCATTAAATAACAATTTATTAGAACAGTGAATTATTTAATGTATTTTACTATGCATTTGTTTCTTCGGCAAAAGTTTACAAGGTTCATAAAATGTTAGAATCGGTACTTTCTTCCAGCATTTTTTTAGACAAAAAAACAACATGGCTTTGTGCAGTAGGCATAGGATTGGGTTACCTTTGTTTTTAAGTACAATTTTGCTGCCCATTCTTCTACTACAAAAATAAATTTCTACTGGCTTCCTTACCTCTGCAGCTGAAGGTGTTAACTTGTGGGGACATCAAAGTTATCTGGCTCATTTTTAAGGCACTGTAAAAAATAATTATGCACTGGAAAAGACTATCTGACCTATCTAAAACGTTCAGGTACCTACATCCACCTGAACAATGAAGACTGCACCGCCTAAGTCCCATTCATTAATGCATTTATTATCTAGTCCAGGTACAGACATACGTATTTCTTAAGACTACAGCAACATTGGTTTTAAACATCTGTCCCATTAGTTACTATTAAAACTCTAAAAACAGAATAGAGATTCAAAAAATTAAATTACTACCTTCGTAGTTTATCCAGCCAATGTCCATTGATTTCACCAAGCAGGTGAGTGTCAGCTAAAATTATGGCCTTCAGGACTGAAGCTGAAGTCTCTGTGTTACCTGTGTGAGCTCCACCTTTCACTTCTGGCCATCGACATTGAAAAATTACCACATAATAAATTAAAAATTCACAAAATATTAAAACGGAGCTGACAAAGCACACAAGTTTCAGCAGGAAACAGATCCTCTTCCTCGAAGGAAGATTCTTCACAGTGATCAATCTAGAAGTCAGCATTGCAGTACCAGCATAAGAGTCTTTCCCAGTGGCTAAGTTCTCCTCTCCAAGGTGAAAACAATAGGGTCTTGTCAGAGGACCAAGTGGGGCTTCATATCAGTACAAAATCCCTGTGGAGAAAATAAAAAATAAAATATTCATAAAGCCAGCAGTCCCTGTGAAAAGCTACCATGCCAGGCTGACAGTGCTGGTTTCTCATCAGCATGAAAGCTTTGGTGTAATAAAAGTATACATGCACATACCTATACACATACACAGAATCATCGAGGTTGGAAAACACCTTCAGGTATTTTCCTGAAGAGAATATATATATATTTGACTGAAATTGCAAATTTGGTCTTCTCTTTCAGGTACGTTTGTTCAACCCACACAGAAGGCCGAGCTGCTGAGCCTAGACCAGCATTCTCTCCTACCAGGACCAAGGCAACTAGTTTAAAGCTAGCCAGAACCTCGCTGCATGATGCTTTTTTCAAACCATACAGTGAAAATACTGAGAATAGGGATCAAAGATAGGTGAAGATAAAGCTCAGCTTGAACAAAAGAGAAAAAAAAAAAAGAGGGAGAGGTGGTGGTGTGAGGATAGAAAGGAATTCCTTACCATCCTGGCCACTGCACTGCCACAAGTCACATACCACTGCTATGCCCAACCAGTGCAATTGCCACCTTCATACAGTTCCTTCTAAGAATCTCCAGGAACCCCAAGCAATTTGCTGTCCCAAAACAAGTTGACTGGAGCTTTCCAAGAACACAGGATGACTTCACTAACACTGCTCCATTTCTAGCAAAGAGAAATGACTGAGGCTCGGACACAGAAATGGTGCTACAGCTGAGGAGCAATGTGGGAAAACAAGCCTTTTGAGGTTGGTAACTAGACTGTCATTCCTGACTTCTTCCACCCTGAATAGTTTGTGGCCCAAAGAGGGAACTTACCCCTTTTAAAACTGTAATTTTATTTTAGGCCATTTTAGAGGCTAATCCAAAACAAATGCCTTCACTCCGATAAACCACAGCTGTAACAGGGCTCATGGATTGTTCCACTTGTTCACAGACATTTAAGAGAAACTAATTATTTCTGGGTTAAGGAGGAAATACCCCCACTTCCACAGTTCTGCTTCTGAAGCCCCTCACACAAATACATTTTCTGTGTCAATGCCTACAAGAAACAAGTATCCCAGATGAGAGGACAGGGGTACCAGCCGTACTTTAAGCAAAATTACTCCGATTCCACATGCAACCTCTCCGGGTTTCAATCTGAAGAGTATTGCAGCTCTGGCAGACCCACTTTTTAAAGGTCAACCACGTAACACAGTAACAGGGACCCTAGCAGAGCTACTAGGTGTTACTTCACAGGCTCACAGACAAACTTTCAGAAAAATCCACAAAAAGTCTTGTAGCCCTCCCCCTGTACTAAGGTCCTGGATATTAGCAGTTATTGAAGGCAGACAGTGATTAGCAGCCAATGTTAATTTGTGTTGAATAAACCTGATGAGAACCGTGACCACTCAGTACATTTGAATATTCAGACCCTAAGTATCAGGAACACTGAGATAAAATTAAAGATCCATTAATTTTGTGTGGTTCTGTTTTGAAACCCCGTCCACAGTCACATGCTGAACACAGGAACAAAACTCAGATTGTTTTACTGCCCTGTGTCCTAGCCCATTTGATTGATGTCTCACAGAAATCAAAAACAGATTAACTTATTTTTCCCCAACCAAAACCTCTATTTGATAACAGCCACCTATTCTCAAACAATAGCTTCAACACTACAAAGTACTTGTTTGAGACAAAGAACCATTCATCTTCATCATGTAACGTTTCCAATGTGCATTATTTAACATTAGCATGACTAATAGATAATTGCATGTAATTCAGTTCTGTCTAAACTTAGTTTTACATGAGAAGGCTACTGGCCAGACATCACAATTTCATGACACAGAGGAACTACAAATAAAGGCTGATTAACTTGTTTAATGTAAATCTCATCTGTATCTTAACTGGCAATAAAAATCAATGAGATCTTGTTTGTATATCTCCCAACTAGGCAAGACTAAAGGAAAAATGTCTGTTCAATAGATAGAGCAACAAGCACAGAAGACAAGTAAGTTCTTAACTGTAAGCACACAAATTCATACAGCCGAATCCTGAACAAACTGTACCTACCCCAGAACTTGGTAGCAGACTTTGGTAATCCTAAACAGTCTTCTCTCCTAAGAAAAACAGTACTGAATTGCTAGTAAGTTACTAAAACCAAAAACCCTATGTCTCTGTATTCACAGCCCACACAAAGCTTAAAACAAATAAAACCTGTTGTTTTGCTATTGGTGCTAATGCATTCTCTGGTAGATTTTTGTTACGTGATTCTTCACACATCAAATTTCTTCAGAAGCTGTCCAAACAGCTACAGAGCTGCAGCAAAAAGCCACTGTTACAGACCAGAGAAAAAAAAATAATGTCCCCGGAAATCTAATGATGTCATAAAATGCAAATAATAATAATTTTTAAAAATGCAGTGAGTAGAAAAGAGCTAATCAAAAAACACGCAGAGATCCTGTCGTTTTTGTACGCATTCCCCGTCACAGCATTTCTGCTGCTAGCTGTTACTATCTGGGAGCCGTGCCACAGATGGGGAAGATGTCAGAGGTCTCCCATCTGCACCCTACGTTTCCAGCTACAGGAAAAATAAATCACAAAGTCTGCGAGGCAGAATGAGCTGAAAGACAACCCCTACTACCGGCTGACAGAAACACCCATCTGCACCGGTTGTTTCACTCTCCAGCCTACCTCGCTTTGCCACCTTTGAGCTGATGGCTGCTCGCTTCCTGCCCCGAGTGTCTGCTCAGGTCAGTGGCCGCACACCTCTGCACCCCAAAGTCAGAGCAGTTTAACCAAAACCAAACACGTGCACCAGCTATCTCAGCCTCACATACGGGTACACCAGAACTGGAGAGCCACACGGAAGAAAGCTGTCCTCTCGCACGTGATGGAAAGGTCAGAAATAACGCTGTCAGACTGCACGCACGCTGCAAGATGGAGCTGTGGTTCAACACGTCGCTGCTGTAGGACAGATCTCTTGCTACTCCTCCTCCTAGCACGGCTGATTTTTAAGATTTGACTAGAATATGTTTTGTTGCCAGGGCTTAAGGATCTAAGTGATCAGACAAGATTGAACAATTTCTCCCATTTCTTGTTTTAAATAGGTGGCAGTGGCTTGATGTAATACTGATTTTAAAAGTTTTATGAGCTCATCATGAAGGCAAGACCAAGATTTTCATCATATTCATTATTCCAATTGTTTGGGCAACGAACATACTGTAATGGAAAAACTGTGATCTTCACTACCTGGCAAACAGCAGAATTCTGCCAGCTTGTGCATAAGGGCAACCCTGATTTAATAATACTGTCACCAAAGTTTAAACATGCTAGAAGAATAATGTTATACCACAAAGGTATGGGAAAAAATGCTCAAGTGACTAATGCTCAAAAAAAAAGAAGCGTGGTGCTTTCCTTCTCCAGCAGCAGTGTTTATTTTGCTTACTAACACATATCAGATACATTTTTGCACTTAAAACACTTAATTGTACGTACTACTCCTCCTGTTTTCATCTGTCAAGTTTACCGGCCACACAAACTCTTCCTTCCCTTCTCTATCTCCGTTCAGAATCTTATCCAGCTTTAATTTACAAGTGAGTTAAGAATAAAGCAAGGAAAACATTAAGAGTCCTAGTCCTAACTCTAGTGAGTTGGTATTTTTATTATGCTAAAGAAGCTGAATTAGGGTATAAATAAACTCAGTATTCCTAACCTTGTGATAATCTCAAGTTTTCACTCAGTTCTCCCATTGTAATGTTACACAGGTGCATGTTCACAACATTCAGAAAATATAATTCTGGGTATCCGTGTGTTTCACAGAAGAGTCACATAGTTACTAACAGGTTCAGGTTCAAATCCCACAAGTTTTCCCTTTTGAAACCCACACTTGCAACCAGATTTCTCTTATCAAGTTTTCTCAACATCTTCCTCTGAAGCCACGTGACATTTCTACCTTCTCACTGCAACTCTCAGCATTCGTTTCCTTTCAGCACTCCAAATACCAGAGCACTCCTCGCTCCCAGATCAAATAAGAGCTTCTGATGAATTATTGTTTTGATACTGCAAGACAAGCCTGACCATCTTTCTGAATACATTATTTTCAATTCTAAATCCTTACTTCAACCACAAATGTTAACTCCTTGTCATAATTTTTAAAAAAAGTCTCCAAGTGGGGATTTAGTAGTCTTTCTTTTAAGACATCCCTTTGTAATAATTTGATGATAGAACTATTTTATGTCTCCATTAGCATATCCTTAGGGCTGAAATTTGAAAAATAATAGAAGAATACTTTTTTTCTTAATGGTTTACAGAAAAGGATAAATTTGGAAATTCTTGAAATTGAAATACAAAAATTTTATCATTTTCCCATAAACACCCACAACCACTCCTGCAATTAATGTATTTTATGAGTGTGAAAAAGAGAGTGAGTTTAGAAAACTTAGTTGAAGTTATACAGACCACAGTTTATTTTAAAACTATATAAACAAAATCAAATACATAAGATAAAAAAAAAAACATTTCAGAATAGGTTGCTACATTTAGATCATATTATTGAACTCAGCATTATCAAAACATGGTACTACATGAACCGTGTTAGGTTTCAATGTTGCAGTAAGTATGAAAAACATGTAGAAAACCTACTTGCCATCAGATTAATTAGTAGTTACAAATGTGCTGTAAAAGGAAGTCCATACATAACAGTTATTTGTTTCAAGCACTTTTCATACTGGTTGTTCAGTTTGACAGATTCCTGTACTGCATGCTTTAGATCCTCTATCTCTTCAAAAAAATCCTAGGGAAAAAAAAAATCACTTTAGTTTCTTTCAAAGACATTGTCAGTAAGAGCTGGTCAGCATTTCAGTTGTTTCCAAGTCCAAAGACACTTGATGTTTTTATTCGCGTATGGCCAAGTTATGCAAACACAGCACACAACAATCAATTATAGCCACACGTAACAATTTAAAACTTTGCACTGAAAAGGCAATGCAAATACAATTTAAATTTCTTTAGAGCCCGAAATATATATCAATAATTGAAAAGATGCAAGAGAAGGAAAAAAAAATCTTGATTTATCAGAAGGCTACAAAATAGCAGTCCAAAATGACATAGGGAATAACGTCACAAATTCATCTCTGCAAAAATATAGTAAAAGCTAGCAACGCAAGAACAGAGCCAGAAACACTGTAAGCTCAAAAGACATCTGAAAAAAGGCAGTGAAGAACTGAAACAGAGAGGTTTCCATGAGAGCCGAAAAAAGACAAGGCCAAATGAGACAAGAAGTAACACTTCACAATACATGCAAAAGCCAGCCATTAGCAGATAACACACCATTAACTCTGTAGAAATGAATGCTGCAAGATTATAAAAAAGGGAAAATAAATAAGAAGAGATACGAGGAGACTACACTATGAACAATAATGTTAGCATTTGAACAAGACGATACCAGAGCATAAGATGGGAAAAAAAGATACCAAAAGAATACCTTCTTTCTCTAAATTTGGTATCTTTTATATATATATATATTTGGTATCTTTTATATATATATTTTAGACCTTGAATTTCTTTATAAGTTAGTCAGATCAGTTTAGAACCTTAAGTACAGCTACACTGTGTTAATGAATTCTACTTCAGATCTATAATTTATGATTGCACTATGCTAAAAAGTTTGATATTCAAACGGATAAGAATTATGATGCATTATGATAGAGTATAAAACAGACAACTTTATCCAATGGATTCAACTAGTTCAGATAAAAGCAATTTACAAGAAAGCAGGGAATGAAAAAGAGCAATATGTAAGGCTACGCAGAATGTAGAGACAGTCCAGTAAGAAACCCATGTAAATTAATCCCGTTGAATGTCAGCCTACATGGTTCATTTCTTCAGATTGATCCTTTTGTAATTATATTATCTCAATTCATAACCTAACAAGTATTTCTATCTGTACCTAGTTTAATTAGGAGATAAGCTTTACAGAAATAAACTTCAATTATTATAAGTACTGATGGTCTATGGCTTAGACAAGACTATTTTCTGTTCAGCTTCCCCAGCTCAAGTCTATTGAGTAAAATTCAGATGCTTTGTAAGCAAAGTCAGAAGCTGTTGGCCAACACAAGGACAGTAAACAGAATATAATCACCCAAAACTAGATAGGATCTCTTCATCTTCTCACATAATTTCAAGAATTATTAACTTTTCACCCTTTGTCCTTCTACACCTGTAGGGACAATCTACCATGAAAACTTCATGGCCGTCCCAGAACTTCTGCCACAGAAATAATTTTGATATGTTTAAGTTCACAAGAAAATAGTTCTCCTCTCACTGACATCAAGAAGCAACAGAAGTAATTTGCAAAAGTATTTTCACTGTCTGTGCAAATGTTTTTGGAAAGGAATTAGGACATTTACCAGCAGTTTCATTTTTAATCTTGTAACAGAAGACAAATAATCTCTTGTGAAAGAAACCAAAGCATCCAAATATCAACAAATAAATAAATAAATAAAAGCATCTACAAGAAAATCCAGCAGTTTGAAGTAAAATAAAAAAAAATGGTATTATTCCTTATTATTCCTCTTCCTTAGCCATGCAGTATTTGATTTTTTAATGTATTTTGCTTGATAACAGTGTATGTTCAGCCTAAAGATAAGTTTCAGAAGAGACCGAAAAGTTAGTTTTTCAAAAAATCACCTGTTCTTAAACTTGTCCTAAAACAAATTACCTTGTCTAATCCAGCTAATTCATTTTTTAGTGTTCTCCTTTCTGTAGACAACTTTTCATTTTCTTTCTTCAGCTTTTTAATCTCCTTCAGCAACAGCTCTATATTCAAATAACAAAATATAGACTTCAACCATTACAGTCAACCTCCCCCTCACATGAATCATATTACAGCTAAAGCGCTGCCTACGTTTTGTGATATTAGAAAATTATGGTTCAGCTTTTTAAAGTACCTTTTTCACAAAGTGATTTATTCTTAAGAATTGGCCTGGCACATTCCCAGCTACTATGAAAGGTGACAGGATCTGCAAATTGGATATTTCTGCACAGATTCTTAGAATGTGGGTTATCTTCCTTTAAAAGTTGCAAAACACGCATCACAGCTTGATTACCTTTTTCTGACTTATGAGAGGGTCACATCAGCCAACGCTGACAGCTCGCTTCCTGAAAATTCTACCTACATTATATGATCTCCTCAGCTTTTGGGGGTTTTGGTTTTGTTTGGTTTGTTTGTTTTTTTTTTTGTTTTTTTTTTTTTTTTAATGCTTTGAAGTGGATCAGGCTTGCACCTTAACTTGTGGATTTTGTGATGCGAGGAAGACATGCTCAAACCAATATTGCATAGATTTATCCCATGTTTTAAGGCTAAAAACATTTTATCTTCTGGATCATTTTCTGACAACCAAATAATGAAGTCACTAAGTTTTGTACATGTGGAACTTAATAGAATAAATAATAAACACTACTCATTACAGCCATGCCCTCCCACCCATGATTATACTGACATACTAATTCCAGAAAGGGGGAAAAAAAACAGCAAAAATTTATTTTTAATCACTAAACCAAACGCAGAATTGGATCCACAGATACATTAAAAGGGCATCTCATAACCAATGCAGGTTTTTCAAAAATGAAAAACATTTTGGATTTTGCACACTGAAGTAGAAGAAATAACCTGGAGTATGCCTTTGGATCAGAAGTGAAATGCATCCCCTCTGGTGGGCATACTGGAACATCACAGAATTACCCGTACCATTACCTAAATACTTAGTGCAACAGGATTCCGTCTTTTTAGATACGTCTTTGCAAGACGTTACTTCTTTCTCTGGAGTTTGACTTCTTTTTCTAGAAACAGCACCGGTTTTCCAAGAAACCTTTTTACGTTCCAATTGCTCAATTCTTTGCCTCTGTTCTTGAAGATTATGCTCTAGCTCATGAATTTTAATCTGTCAAGAAACCAATTTTTTTTTAAATGCATAGAACAAACAGAGTTCATCTGAGTACAACTGGAAACATATCCCGAATGCAAACCTACATTCATCCAGAAGTGTCTGAAAGTAAAAAAAAAAAAAAAAAAAGAGGATACAGCAAATGAAGTTTTGCATACAACAGAAGTGTTTTAAAAGAGATCTGTTACTGAGTGCTCACACACAAGAAAGGAGAAATGTACACAAAGATACTAACCCTCTGTCACAATACAGTGTCCTTTATGGCAGCAACTGCCATCATCTAAGAAAAGGTAGATATAATCCAGCCATAACAAAAATTCATCTACAAACAAATACAAATGAAGCACATATTCACAAACTCCTAGAAGGAAATTAATTATACTGGTCAGCTGTGATGCTTGATCAATATCTAAGGAGGCAAAGTCTACCTGAGGTGGCTTCTTGGACCACTCCTAGCCACACAACCCCACCTTTGCTCCAGTGATGCTATTCTCATTGTACAGCAAGCCAATGGATCTTGCTACCTAACAGGAAAATATTTGCCTTTTTTGGTTAGATTGCTGCTGGATTCCTGAAATAAATCAGCTCACAAGACATACAGAAAAATACCAGGACTGGTGCAACAGAGAGAAAATGTCTATACAGTTGGTAGGAGGGGTAGGCAGATGAGTAAAGACAAAAGCAAGGAAAGAGACCGAGTTACAGAAATACCTGAGTTCACTCTCAAAGTGAGCATACAGATTATTTTCTATTATTTCGACAGCACGGGAAACAGGAGGAAAAAAATGAGTATGAAAAAGAAAAACATGGTCCATTTTGCAAACCTAAGAATTATTTTTCATTCTGCTGAAAAGCTTATGTTTATTTGATAACTCCTCCTACAAATTCTACTTACAGTGAGATTTGCAATTGCTTCACTTTGTTCCTGGTTTGTTTTGATTTCTTTAACAAAACGCTTCTGTAGATTATTATACATCTGTAGTAGACTAAAACAGAAGAAATGCATAAATTGCAATAAAATACGAAAGCCAACAAAACATGTGTCCTTTATCACAAAAGTATTCTAGATGTCCCAAAGAAATCATTTGGGCTGCATTTTGCTGTAGAGACTCGTAATGGCAATATTGTTATGAATGAAGTGTGACCAGCAACACAGGAAGAATAAGCACTGCAAGAAACTGCAAGGCAAGAGGCAAAAGAATGGTCTGTATCAGCGGCAAAGAACTGCTTTCACTCAGGCTGAGGACCTTGTTCTCCTCTGCAACCCATATAGCCACCCTCAGCACAAACCACTTGTTGAGGGAAGACCCGTGCACTAGTAGCAGGAGGGTGGCAGCAAGTTTGCAGACATCTATCACGTATGGCACTTCTCCCAGTTAGGAGTATAAAAGACCACTTCTAAAGGATATAAAAAAGATTGCTCAAGCTAGGTTCTTGGCACCCATCACGAACTCAAAAGATGACGGGTACTCAAAAGGCAGCATCCCCACCTCTCCGTTCTACTCCTAATCCTGGCTAGATCACTTGAACACACCTATCTCACTGCTTCTGAGCAAGACTGAATGAAACCTATGACACAATGAGTGCAAATGGGCAAAAATCAATGTAAAACCTATGTATACTTTAGGTTTACATAAGTTCTATCAGCAGATTTGAAAGATTAATATTACTTTTCCCTTTGATATCATCCTGCATCAAGTTCTGCTACACTGATTTCCCACAGTATTTCATAGCACTCAATGTACATTCATTGCAGCAATCAAGCAGTAGGGGCTGCCTCTATCTACGGAAGTTCCACAGCCCAGAATCCATTTCCGTAAATGGACAAAAGCCTTTGAAAGAATGCAGCAGCCTGTTATGTACATTTTATGTAGCAGGCCTAATTGCTAAAATGTTTCAACATATATTTTCTTAAAACAAAAATCTATCTTTTGCATCAAAGAAGCAGTTCCTAAAGTTTATATTTAACATTAGTTGGCAAACCAATCGTGTCTCACTTCTAAAGTCAATTAAGGCTGAAATATAGCACCACTTGTGTGGCTTATTTTGAAAACAGTATCAGCCTATAGGTTTTTGTATACATATAAAATCGAGCTATATAAAATGAGCTATGGAAGCTCCCACAGAAGAGAAAAGGAAACTATATAACTTAGATTATTAAAAATCTACCCAAAAAGTCATGTATGCAATCTATGCATGTATACATAAAACACATACATACATGAAGGATCTTACAATTTTTCTCAATGAAAGATTTGTCAAAGAAATCCATTTTGTTCGTTGTTCAGTGCTATTTTCAAGTTTAATTTAAGATTTAGTATTTTCTTTTAAAATGTAAATGAAATAATTTTCCAATCTGTTTCAAAGGGAAAAATCAGCTTCCAGGGAAGTTAACAAGAAGTCTGTTGACCCAACCGTGAGCAACATATTCTATCCTACAAAGAATAATACATTTAATTCTGTGAAGAAACAATTTCCAAGAACTCACCTGACACTTTCACCCTCTAGATTAAGATCCTTGCTGTATCCACCTTTATGCCATAAGTGTGTTTCTGTTTGAACCTGAACACTTAATCAAAATAAACATGACTTAATAAAATTAGATTTGACAAATTTAATTGGAACCATACAGAGCAACTGAAAAAGGCTAAATTACTTTTCAGTTTGATTTTACAATAGAGATTTCCAGGCAGGATCATAAACACACAAAATTTTAACTTGAAAAATTTTGTAAAAATTTTTATGTAAATCCTGGCAGGACACTTTTCAGAACAGTAGATCTACAGTTTTTCAGGTACTCAGGGTCACAGTTTTCAAGTGTTTTAAACAGTACCAATGCACTTTAACTCTCTTACCACTCATTGCTCATTGGCAAAATACACTAGAACTCTTTAGTTAGACACAGAGAGCACAATGGCTAAGCAGTGCTATTACTTACTGATATCAAACTGTTTTTTTACTACAACAAGGGCAATTTTGCCCAAGTTGCCCCAGGCATCCTTCACTCCTTTACCTGCCTCCAGCATTCTCCTTCCCCCCCATCCTATTCATAGACAGCCGCTCAAAGCGTGCAGAACAGATAAAGCCCAGTGCATCTGAGGAATAACAACATACAAGTCTTGAAATCCTGCACTTCTTTTGACAAAAAAAAAAAAAAAGGAAATACCAATTTGACAATTAATTCTTACTCCCTGCTCGTGACATAGTCACGCATTAACTGCTGCAGGCGCAGCTTTTCTTGAATCTGAGCCAAATTATTTTCCAGCTCCTTATTTTTCGTTTGCAGCTTTTTCAGCTTCTTGAGTAACCGTTCGTTTTCATCACTGAGCTGAAAGGCAAGAGAGTCAGAAAAGAAAAATCAAGCAACGTTTTCGGATCACGTGTTAATGGAATTGATAACGGTTCTGATTAAAAGTCTCTCTTGTGAGCTTTGCTAAATTTACCGTGAACTATGTAAATATATATATTGAATGGATATATAATATATATATTTTATATATATATATATATATATTATATATATATTTATATATATATATATATTGAATATATATATTGAATATACCATGAACTATGTAAATATATACAAAGCAAAACAGCAGAAAAGTAACTGGCTTCAAACTTTATACTGAACTTCATATACTGAACTTAAATACGGCTCCTTGAAGGTGTATATTAAAGGCTTCTCACTTGTCTGTTCTTTAGTGAATAAGGCAAAATGGGTTTGTATTTTAAAATAAATTGCAAGGGGATGAAACGCAAGCTTTCAGCGACACACTTCTAAGCAATATCTGCAACTAAGCTCACGTTTATCTTCATTTTAGCGTCACTGAAGCTGAAAGACTGCTCCATAGTGTCATGAGGAGAATTTCTCCACGCACACTTGCTGAACCTAGCCCGGCAGCTCCACCCCCGGCCCAAACACCGCCAGCAGCAGCGCCCAAACCCGGCTGCCCCTGAGCCACAGCCCCGTCACCAGCCGATGCTCAGGCAGCAGGGGCCGAGCACCGAGAGCCCCTCGACGCCAGACCAGCCCCCGAAGCTACCGGCAGCGCCTTCCGAGGGCTTGCAGGCAGCGAGGCGGGGCCCACTCACTTGCAGGCACCGGTGGGCCGACGGCAGCGCCATGGCCGGGCCGCTGCGCCCCGCGGGGAGGCCCCGACGGTCGCCACGGCAACGGCGGGCACGGCCCTGAGGCGGCCGCGGCTCCCGGGGCCGCGGTGTTACCGATATTAGCTGCTTTCTCGTCCTTTATTTTTTCGTGTGTGTGTGTATTTGTCACGGGGTGTTCACGTAGCAGCAATCCCAGAGCGCCTGGGAGGAAATGGCGTGCCCAGGCGCTGGCAGCTGCCAGGCCTCGCTGTCCCTGAGGCTTTCTTCATGGTTTCCCTAACTCCAGGAACAGCCGAACCACTCTTGCTAATTTTTGGGGCCCCAACAAACCACCTTGTCCCCAAGTAGCCTGGCAACAAAACTGCTGCTCTGATCAGCTACTGGCATTGACGAACTAGCAACTGAAGCTTAGTACTGTAAAAGCTACAAAGTCTTTTTATTGAGGAAAAAAAGCTGGATGTAAACGTCTACAGTAGCAGTACAAAGACAAAAAAAGAAAAGAAAAAAGAGGGAGAGGGGTCATAATATAATACACCACAAGCTGAACACAAGCCAGCAGTGCCATGGTGCTGCAGAAAAAGGCAAACCCCATTTTCTGATGGAGCAGCAACATCCCGAGAGGCGATCACTCAGCTCCACTCAGTTTTAACCAGCACAAACCAGATCTAGGGTAAGGTCCTGAGAGGAGTCTAGAAAACAGGAATAAAAGCGACACGAGGCAGAAAATACAGCATATCAGGACGGGTTGAAGTAACTGTTTAGTCAAGAAAACAGACTGCCAAGAATCATTGTAACTCTCTTTTTAATCTTTGGTTATTGCAACGGATGGTAATAATAGTTCCTTATATCCTCTACAGGAAGGAAGAGCAGAAATAAAGTTGCTTTCAAACAGAGATTATTTCAGTTGGATGACAGGGAAAATTTCCTTAATATGAAGGCAGAAAAATATGTGTAGTTCTCTCTCCTTCGCTACAGGTTTTCACAAACGGACCAGGGAAGCCACCTAGCAGGCATGACTTGGGAAGCAGATGTAACTAACACGCGCAGTGTACTGGCATACAAGTAGACAGAGACCACTTTAAAGCCTCTTTTAGCCCCACATTTCAATGATTCTGCTACTAACTTTAAACAGTAAGCTTAGAAGAAGAGAATATCCATCTATAATCCTGATATTTTGCAAAACTGTTTGCAACGTGGTGAAGAATGATTAGCACAGTGGTCCCCAATGCATCCAACATACCAGTACCTCATAGTGTGAGTACAATAACTATTTTTTCCTCAACATTGGGAACGTCAGGGGTAGTTATAATTGATAGTCATAATACTATAGAAGGCAAGGCCACTTGAATATGGTTATTTTATAAAGAATATGCAAGCATTGTTATGACTTAGATTCTGATACCCAAGTGTTTGGGATATTTTTAACACTACTGGTGGAGCATTAAAAGAAGAGGAGGAAGCACAGACAGATTAAGTCAGGGCTTCCACAGAAACAAGAGCAGGCACGGAAGGGGCAGCACTGGGCAGAACTCAGACAGCACCCTAGGTAGGTCAGAAGTAGCAAAGAAAATGGGCCCGCAGTATGTCTTGGGTCATTCTCAGATGAGAAAGCTGCAGACCCTTTTTTTTTTGACCCTTCCACAAACACAGTAAATAGGAGCAGACAACAATGCAGCAGCTATGCATGCTTTTTAAGATCCAAATACTTTTCAGAACTTGAAAATGTTACCAGCAGAACACCTCTATTCTATGGACTGGAAAACGACGTGCAGAAAAGTAGAGAAATGAGTGAAGAGAGTTAAAAGGAAACTAGAATTCTTGATTTCTGACTTAGAAACTGAGCTACACAGCCTCCCTCTGTCCTGCTTTTCCATAGCTGGTATGGGAATCGAAGATAGGCGGAAGAAGAAGACAACAGCCAGGTTTCTGAACTATGCACCTACACCTGCAAGGAGTCTGTGTAAGATTCAAATTTTAATCAAACAAACACTGATTTAAGTGACAAACAAATAAATAAATCCAAAACTACTTGTATCTTCAAACTCTTGGAAAAAGCTACAGCTGAAGCTCTTGTAGGCTTTATCATGCACACTATGAACAAACACTTTCAAAAGAGATCATTGATTCTGGGCGGCTCCACTTCAAAGCAAGCATCCATTCTTCCAAATTAAAGATACTCAATAGATCTGCAAAAACAGCCCAAGGCTAGGTAACACGAGACATCAGATGTCAAAGCATTCAAAATCAAAAGATAATGTTAGCCTGCGTGTATATACAAACTACAGTTTATACAAACAATAAATGGATTTTCTCTACTTAATTAGGAAATAATATTTTCCAGAGATTAGCAATAAGCAATTTTTTAAAAACTTGTCTGTAAATGTATGAAATGCCATTAAAATATTTACTTTTCATTGTAAATTATTACAGCAGAAGCATTTCCCTACGCTGTTACTCAAGCACTTTGTTGAACACACTCTTTTTTTCCTTGCATTTCTGTTTCTAACTCAGCTTGGTATGAGCTGAGACACATTTCATGCTGGCACACACCAATGACAATGTCATTGATTCCAGTGGTGTTGAGCCCGCTACTTATTGCCAAGCGGCAGGAATGTGACCCATAGCATTTTTTCAGATACATGTGCACCAAAATCATTGATTTAATTTGTCAGAAAATCTCTGAGCACAGGATTACTTGATGCAACCCCATCATAACTCCAAGCATAGCCTTTTTTCCACACAGATTAAAGGACAGCGTATGTCATTTTGACCCTCACAAGACTAGCCTCGTGAGATTGTCCAGGAATTAAATTCTCCTGTGAAAATCTACATGCCTTCGTAAAAACACACAGCAATTTCATCTGCCTCAAATGAATCCCACTTTTATCCACCAGCTGTATCAACGATGACTCGTGAGTCCCTTTCAGTTTGGAAGACGGCAACACTCATGCATTCTTTCTATCCATATATTGGGTTTACGTGGCAAGGTTTTGGTAGCAGGGGGCTGCAGGGGTGGCCTCTGTGCGCAGAGCCCAGCAGCTGCCCCATGTCAGATCAGAGCCAGCTCCAGGCGGCTCCAAAAGGGACCTGCTGCTGGCCAGAGCTGAGCCAGGGAGTGATGCTGGGTGGGCCTCTGGGAGAGCAGATTTAGAAAAGGGAAAAAGCCAGCTGTGCAACAGCAGCTGGGAGAGAGGAGTGAGAACCAGCCCTGCAGACCGCAAGGTCAGTGCAG
This sequence comes from Anser cygnoides, assembly GCF_040182565.1. Classification (NCBI taxonomy): domain Eukaryota; kingdom Metazoa; phylum Chordata; class Aves; order Anseriformes; family Anatidae; genus Anser; species Anser cygnoides. The sequence goes on along the minus strand of NC_089874.1, from coordinate 108,035,043 downwards.
CAGGAGGGCAGGAGGTGCTCCAGGCACGCAGCAGCAGTTCCCCTGCGGCCTGTGGAGAGGCCCCTGGTGGAGCAGGCTGTCCCGTGGGAGGGACCCCATGTGGAGCAGGGGCAGAGAGCGACCCTAACGGAGCAGCGGAGATGAAGTACTAGGGAATGACCACAGCCCCCATTCCCCATTCCCCTGGGCCGCTCAGGGGGAGGAGGAAGAAAAGGGTAGATGGGGGGGAGGTGTTTTTAGTTTGCTTTTAGTTTCTCAGTGTTCTGGTCTGGTAGTGATAGGCAATAAATTACATTAATCTCCCCACACTGAGGCTGTTTTGCCCACGATAGTAATCGGTGAGTGATCTCCCTGTCCTTACCTCAACCCTTGAGCCCCTTCCATTGTATTTTCTCCCTTTCCCTTTGAGGAGGGGGAGTGAGAGAGCAGCTATGGTGGAGTTCAGCTGCCCCGCGGGGTAAAACCACCACTACCCATTAGGCTCTTTGGCCTGTCAGCACTGCCAATCTCACAGACAAACCCCTGTTGAAACATCGTGGAACCTTCCCTCAAACAGGGAGAAGCAGTCTGGCTTTCCTGAGCCACGGCACAACCACAGATGAGAGCTAAATAATATAAAGTTCAGAATTCAGTTCAGAAGTTGAGTAATATTTCCTGCATATCAAGAGAAAAATCAAAGGAAAAAAAAAAAAAACATGATTGGATTTACAGAATTAGAAACAATGAATCTTTTCTCATAATACATAAGAATAACAGGACATCAATTTAGCCTGAAAGTTGAAAAAGCCAAAGGTAGGCAACAGTTTTTATACAAAATTAGGCTACAGAGATCCCTGCCACAGCATACTGACAGAAGTTCTGTATCATGTTCAGTGATAGAAAAAACAGGTTATAAAACTAGTTTTTTTCAGCTTTGTGTTTGTTAGTACTTTCAGCAAGAAATGTTCAAAAAATTATACAGGCTTGCATGTGGCAGAGACTGTCTGCCACTTCTCCCCTCAAGGCCAGGAGAAAAGACCCACACCTTATTCTACACCCAGAGATATCTAGGAAAAACAGTAACAGCTCAAGACCATATTACCTTGTCCCCAGATCTCCCTCTGGAGAGGAAAACCACCTTTCAAGGGAGAATCAAAGGCAATCACACCCCAGGAAAGCTATCTCAGCTGTCCTTCCTGGAAGGGAAAATTTCCCGGAGTGACTGAACCAGTTTGAAAACACTGAAGGAGGCCACTTCACCATTATCTGTCAGATCTTGAAGCCAAAATCTTGATCTCCACGCTAACGAGCTCCCAGAACAGATTCGAAGGTCACATTCTGCTGGGGAATTTTTGTTAATTTGTGGCAGGGGGGAGAACGTGCACTCCCCGAGCAGTGATCTCGGGGCCTCCTGCATGCAGAGAAGAAAGGCAGTCAGGATGTGACTCTGAATGACAGAAAGGAAACACAGGAAACAACTAACGCACCACAGAGAACAGTGCAGACCAGAGTCACTAATGAGCGGACCAGAGTCACTAATGAGCATTATGAGAAACGGTGCCAGCGTTGGAAATTCCTAATTGTTTCTGATGGAGCAGAACTGGCATCTGCACAGTTCTTCGGGGGAATCCAGCAAGAAATGAGAACGTCTCCTTACAAATTACCTTCCCTTCTTGTGCTCCTAAAAGACAAAACAAAAAGCTGGGCCAAGCATCCTCTCTATCAGCTATAAAATCTATTCACTGCAACACGGCCATTACATTAAACTACTACAGTACCGTAGCACTTTGCACAAACGAGAGGTTTGTCGTCATCAGGTTACAGGCAGACTGTCAGCCTCAAACTTCATTCTTCATGGGATACTGAGAAAAGCTCCAGGGAAAAGGGCTAGAAACAGTAAACAACAATTTTATGTGACTAATCCAATATAATCCTATGCTATGTAAAAAGACCATCTGTATGGAATCACACTGAAGTGCTTTAATAACAGTGCAGCAAGCCACTGGCTGTCATGCTGAGGAAATGCTCTTTCACACCATCAGGCTAATAATTCCAAAAGATTACTTCCTTTCCACCCCCCCCCCTCTGTTTTTATTAAAGCTGTTAGTCACTTGCTCTCCCATTTAATTTCCTATTAAGAGATCATCCATCAAGCCCGGCAAGTGACAGCTGCGTGTGTCTGAAGACATCTGTGGCTTCCACAGCGATGGCTGGCTAGCCAGAGGAGGTCACTCTCTCTTTCTGTAAAAACTACAACAAATTTTATTGCATCACCGCAGCGTGCAATTACTGTCAAAGAGGAGAATGGCGAACTGTCGGCTGAGGCCTAATTAAACCAATTTCAGTTGCAGCAGCTTCCCTTCTGAGTGACCCTGCTTTTGGTAGTGCAGACCGAGCTGGCTGTGGAACAGGCTGGACCTCCGGGTGGCGCAGACAGCGGCCGCACCGAGAAATACCGTGCAACAGTCCAGAAATGGAAACGAAAGAGGATACCACACGGTATGCCAGCTAGGTAACACGCAAGTCAATAAGGGCTTCACAGCCTGTGAGAAAAGGAAATCCAAGTTTATGCTCTGCACTCCGTTTCGTAACGCGTTTTCCCCTCTGCTGAGCATTCTCGGTCTCGGGGAAGGAAATCCGACCTCTGCGAGAACCAGGTCAAGGCTCAGAAGAATTCAGACCGACGAAGCACCCGAGGAGCACCAGTATTTCTAGTTCATCTAGGATGAGTCTATAGCAAGCCGACGAGATGAAACGCGTGGCCTGTGTGTGTGTGTAGATTATGAAAGGCATGTGAGGGGAACTGGCTAGCACTTAGGGTTATGAAAGATCGGAGGTTACGAAAGACCTTGGCAGCTATGAAAGGTGAGCCAAGAGCCTGATCCAGCAGGCAGAGAGCAACTGCGGCGTACCCTGAACCACACCGATGTTCGACAGCACCTGGCAGCTCACAGCAGCAAGCTCATGCTGCCCTGCAGGTCTAGACTAAGGAAGGTTTGAAAAAACTTCAGAACAGTAGTCATAAAGCAGTCATCACTGAATAGGAGAAGGACGAAGAGAAGTATTGCCATCTCTTCATAGGACTTACAGGCAACTATATTTTTTGCAAAGTACTTTGAAGGGTCTTAAAATAATAGCTGCAGTCAGTAATTTTCTAAGAAGTACTCCTCTTGGCTCTTTAGTTCCGTTTTCCAATCTTTTACCACAACTGGAATGAATTTGTAAAATCCAAGGGTTCATTCGGTTGTTATTTTAGCCTTTGAAATTCAGCCTTCTGTGATCCTTTTACTAATGTTCTACCACCAGAGGGAAAAGAAAGTTGGGGAAATTTTACAGAGCCAGATGGAGTCGCTCATTTTCCAAATGCCACTCACACATTACTTACAAAGAACTTACCCCTGCTTGGAAAAATACTGAGAGGAGCACTTTCCCCTCTTTGCAACAGTATTTCACTGTGCCAGTGATTTCCTACAACCATCTCCAGTGAGGGTATTTCTGCATCCCACCTACTATACCGTCATTCACACTGCCCTGTTTGTAAAGCACCAGTTGAAGAGATGCTTCAGATAGCAGCCTAACCACAACAAACTCCAAATGTTGCAGCAGGCCCGAGACACGAGAGAGGAAGCCATCTGCTCTGCATCAGAATAACATCTAGCCAGCTTCTGCTGAAGGTACGCGCTGTTTCACCGTTGGCCAAATCAGTAACTAAGAGTTGCTCTTTAAAGGAAAAAGTGAGAAAACACAGATGCTCTACCACGGTCTGAGATGCTTCTTAGAATGCAAAGCCATAGGTAGCTACAGGTTTTCTTTTTTACCAAGTTAAGGCTGTTTTCACTACATCTCACCAGTAAGTATGTTTGTTAATGCCCCAGCACAGAAGCTCTCTTGGCAAGGTCCTGAAGTCACTTCAAGCTGTGCTGAGAACAGCACCAATAAAAGGCACAAATTTCTAAAACCTTGAGGTAGCTGAGCTTAAGGAAGAATCCAGAGCAATTCTATTCCATACTATTCCAAATTATAATATGTTTGTAGGGCTATAGCACCTAGTGAACTAATCTTATATAAGGACAAGGCAGATACAAGGTCTGAGGAAACAAGACTTAGAAACAGAATAATAAGCAAAAGGATTGACACGTTTGGTAATGATCCCTTCAAGCAAAAAATCATAATTTCACACCTTAAGTGAGCCTTTAAACTTTTTAAACTTAGGGTATTAGTTAATTTACCTTCTAAGAGTTCACTGCTGGTTTGTTTTTTTCAAAAGGGGGTAGAAAGCATTTTGCTAAGTAGACTGACAGGGTTGCTGTCTTTGCAGCATCCACTGACACACTGCAGCTTAGAAATTTGAAGAATGAAGTTGAATTCCTGCACTACAATCCATGCAAGTTTTGGCATTTATTTTAGAGGGGAAAAAGTCCAATCCATTTATTTTTAAAAAGTTCATTACTTTTAAGAACTGCATATTGCAGGAATGTTATATCCCTCTCATTCTAGTATCATGTGTCATACAAGATGGAAATATAAGACTAAATAAAAGAAAATAGATCTAGACCTGGGGTCTGTTAGCTTAGAGAGAATACCCAAGCCAATTAAACTTAGCCTAGTCCCTAGAAAACTGACAACTCAGTTTTTGTTCATATGAGGGATAGTGTTGTTGTTATGTACTTTTCTTAATGCAAATACAGCCACCACTAAAGTATTTATGTTCTAGCCGGATTAATATAGAAAATGAAAGCTTCGACCACAAAGCAGGTGCTGAACGACAATAACAGATTTCGTACACTCAATGTATTTGATGCCTTCTTCAAAAAGCTAAGCTGACGGTTCCTTTTTGTGTCCTCGCTCCATCCCCAGGCTCTCTTTTGTTCAATTCAACGTTAAGTATGCATCAGAACAAGTCACTTGGAACAGCCTCGCTTTGGCAGACAGGAGTGGAAGTTCCCAACACTCGCTTGGTGCTGTAAATATTACGGACCGGTTCCTCTCTTGCTCTCTAAGGTGGATTTAGAACTGCTCAGCTCCCTGCCACCGGTCCCCTGCTCTTCTGGACTGGAGCACGCTGTGGGCTGGCCTGTGCTTTGTGGAGGAACCAGTTCCCCACTCTCCTCATCTTGGAGGGATCCAAAGTGATGCACGACACAGCCAACTGGAAACTCTAGACAGTGACCGACTTGTTGCCATGCCCGTTAGTTCTCAAATACTAATAAAATGTTGATAAAGAGCTGATCAACTGCCTCCTTGCTCTTCCTGGTGCCACTCCTCCTCACACCCCAGGCATGCTGGACCTCGACGCGAGCCTTTTCCCCTCAGCCCCCACCACGCCAGCCCCACTTTGCCCCTGCCCCCGGGCAAGTTTCACCCCTCCCCGATAAGGATCGCGCCCTGTCTCCCTCACACAATAGCCAGCCCGTACAGGCGGCCGCGAGAGCTGCCGAGGGCAGCAAAACGCCGCCGGCGGGCTGGACGCGAGGCACACGCGCCCCTCCCGTTTAGCCTAGGGCAGCAAAACCGGGCCGGGGGAGGCTCAGCTCGGGGCCGCCGCCGCCGCCGAGCCCGCTCCCAACGCGGCGCGGCTGCAGGCCCGGCCCGGCCCCGCGGCGGCCATGTCAGGCGGGGCGGGACGGGGATGAGGGTGGGAAGGGGGGGGGGGAGCCGGGCCGGCGGCCTCCCCGCCGCATCCCGCCCCCCGGGGCACCCCCGGCCCCTCTCCTCCCCCCTCCCGGGGCTCACCTAAAATTAGCGGCCAGCCTCCGCAGCCCGCCTTCCCCGGCCAGCCGCCGCTCCCTCCGCCCCGCAGCCGCTCGGCGGGGCGGTGCTGGGGCTCCGAGTGACAGCGGCCGCCCTCCCTCCCTCCCTCCTTCCTTCCCTGCCCTCCTTCCCTCCTCCTCCGCGCCGCTCCTCGGCGGGGAGCCGGCCCCCGCGCCCCGGCCCTGCCCCGGGCAGCGGAGCCGGCGCCGCCGCTATGAAGCCGTGCGGGGAGGAGGAGGAGGAGGAAGGGGCTGCGGGAGGCGGCGGGGACCCCTGGAAGGAGTGCCTGGAGGTGGCGGTGCAGCTGGCGCTCCGCGCCGGGCAGGTGAGAGCCGCCCCTCGCAGCCCCCCGCAGCCCCGGGGGGCCGCCGCCCGCCTGCGGGCTCGGCGGGACGGGGGTGGGCAGCGGGGAGGGCTCGCCCCGCGGATGGAGCATCCCGCCCGCAGGCGGCTGGGGAGGTGCGTTTTGGGGGTAGAAATTACAAAATGAAGAGGTGGAGTGGTGGGGGGGGAGGCCGGGTGTGGGCGCTGGGCTGGTAGCGGGGCTCGGCTCGGCTCGGCGGGGGGCTGTCAGAGCCGGCAGCAGCTCCTCGCCTGGCCCCCCGGCGGTGAGGAGGGGTCCCGGCGGTGGTCGCAGAGCCCGGGGGCTGCAGCCGGCCGAAGGACCGGGAGGCGCCTCCGGGCATTGCGGGTTTGGGTTGTGGCTCGGAGGGCTTGGATAGTACCAAACAATATTGTCAGCGTGGATGCTTTTCACGTAACTTTTTCAGTCATCCACCAAGCACTTAGTCCTGTAATGGTTTAGAGCGTTGTGTGTTTATGTGTGACGATGCCAGCGTTTGTGTGGAGAAAAAATAGGTGTGCCAGGGAGGTTTCATCGTCTGGTTATGCCAGTGTCTTCAGGGCGGCCGAAATTCACTGACAGGGATAATTCAGCAGTACCTCTCCAGAGGTGTACGCTGAGATCCGTGTTTTGATGCAGCAGAAGGTTAGTCAGCTCCTGGCCCCGTGGTGTGCAACAGCAGAACTTCCACCGGCTCTCACAGAGCCAAGAAGTGGGATCAGCAGATGAGAAACTGGGTAAAACACAGGTCTCCGCAACGTGCATTGCTCTTCTGCTTCCATTCCACTATAAAACACTTCGTACCCGCACGCTGTGACCTTTAGTTCTTCCTTAGTGTGTATCGTTAAACCTGTTTCCCCCTTCATGGACGCACATGCGCGTATGCAAAGATTAGCAGAACGCCAGAGGAGAGGGGACTTGTTGTAGTGATACAAGGAGTAAGTGGATAATCCAAATTGGAATGACAGGTCATGCTCTCACAGAATCTCCAAACGGGAGGTTCTCCAGCACGCTCGTTCTGCCAGCCATTTCACAAGGAGGCCTCTCATGACTCAAGCTTCCACACCTAATTTCTCAAAATATCAAGCTTTGAGGATAGCCTTAACCATCTCCAACCATTTTAGTCACCCAGAAGACCATAGTTGAGCATGTTTTCCTGGAAGAAATAAACATTCCAGAGGACTGATATTTGCACCTTTTCAATTTGCATCAGTTTGCCATTTGCCATTGCTACCTTGCAACTGGCAGGAAATGACCGATTCTTGGCAGGCCAAATTTAAACCAGCCAAGGATGCTGTTTAAGTAGGATTTGAGAGTTGGATAGTAACATTAAGGAATGTTTTTGTAATATTAAAGAATGTTTTTTTGTTACAAAAACTGTCAGAAGTCCTTGTGGAACAAAAGGTACAGGTAGGGCAATATATGTCATTAAAGTGTCAGTCCACTTCCTACTACTCTGAAAAGAAGCTAGAGGTAAGGACACAAAGTGCCATGTAACATAGATTTGATGGGGCTAGATGTACTTTTGTTGAAAATCAATAAAATTGTTTTGTTTTGGTCATCAAAACCAGTCACTTCCACTGGACAAATTATCCTTCATTTTCTTCTGCCTTTTCTCCCATCTCTCAGACCCCTCCACCTTCACCTCTGCCCCCACAGATCTGTTTGCACTTTTTTTTTTTCATCAGATCTGAGTGCTGTCTCCATCCCTGCAGGAATTTTTCCTATTTCAGCCTTTGTTTTAAGTCCCTCCATTTCTCCCATCCATGGCAGGTTAGGAAGCCGTGGAATCATTAGAAAGTGCCTAAGAGAGTCTTGTCGCAGAGGCCAGCCTGAAGAAAGGCATGCAAAGCAAGATTTTGGGTTTCCAGAAGTCAACTAGCAGTATGGTTCTGTGGTCTCCCCATGTTGCATCATGTTTCATGAATATAAGTAAAATATATCATCTTTCCATCATGCTCTAGAATTGTTTCTTCTAGAATTAAAAGGCCAATAAAAAAATGATTCTTTGAATGTGCATCAAAAGTGGTGTTGCTGGAGTAACTTCCATTCCCAGATTAAAGTCTTTGCCTCTCCTGCCTATGCTACTATGTAGTTCCATTATTCTTACAAAATATCACAGTCTTTTGTTTAACATGTATGGGTTTTTTGTATGTAACCTCTGTAATTGGCCCATATCAAAATTATGCCTAATCCACTCTGTAAGGCCACTTATAACCAGACTTTTTCAGATGTCTCTTCTGCTTTTTATTTTTGAGTAAACTCTTCGCCCTATGTTCATGGGAATACACCCATTGGCTTAATATGTCTTTTTCCTAAAGAAAAGCAAGTACAACTAGTCACTGTACCTTTGATGTTACTGAGCACTGGGTAATATTTACACAGTTCTCTGCAATTACAGTTGGAAAAATTTCCCAAAAATAAGTAAATTTGCGTCAAGGTGAAAACAAGGGTAAAAAACTGAGACTAGAAGCTAGCCTGCTGAAGTCCACACATACTTTGTTTCTTTTTTGAAGGGGTTAGAAAATAATTTCATGAGGCATGAGAGACCTAGCAGAATCCCACATTTAAAAAAATCCACTGGCAAATAAAAATAATTTCAATTTATATTCTTCAAAGTCAAGATTTCTTCCCAGTGTTAGCTCCCAGGGGATATTTTAGGCTATTTTCTATGGAACATAGTTTTTATTTCATTTTATTTATTTATTTTTAGCAAAGCAGATTGGTATTTCCTAAATTATGTGCAGATAGTTATGCTTTTCATCTAGATGTTTGGTTTTACCAGTAAGCAAATACTCCAGGACAACATTGCAAGCATGTAATTCCACCTTGGGGCTCCCAGAAGAGTGTGGTAAGTGCAAGCGGTATGGTGAAATGAAACAGCGAGCACGTCACTGCAGGTGGCTCTCCTGGCAGGTGTTGGGGGAGGAAGCATCTGGGCCCTCTTTCCTCTCCATTTTCCTTTGCATGTCTTCATTTCACAAAGGTGTAAGGAAAGGAAGAGACCGGGATCGTGACTGCACCGAGCCCCTGCAGCTCCATTTCCTCTGCTCCGTGGCAAATGAACAAGGCAGCAGGGGCAGTCCGTTTCTTGCCGTTGTGGTCTTCGTGAATGTACTGGTGTACAGTTCTTGTGATGTTCTTGCATTGTACGAACCCCCAGATGTGCCCTGATCTAGTGGAGGGGCAGCATGGGCTAGAAGTGTTAAACAACACTGCTCTAAATAAACACACTGTCAAAAGTCAGCTGCTTAGAAATTGTAAAGTCATCATAATCTAGGAACAACCTATGATACAGTGATAAAGCCTGGTAAAATACACTTACAACCCAAGTACAGCGTCTTAGTTGTCAATTTCTTTGTACATTGTACAATGGTGACAAGGAACCATCAGCTGTTTTTATTTTATCAACCCATAGTCCCTTTTGTCTTCCACTTACTTTCTGCAAGGACTGTTCCCTAACACAGGAGCTCTGTGTAGCTCCATGCCCAGCTGAGAAGAGCAGGCAGTTGTGGTAGGTATCTACAGACCTTGTTGTAGGGCTTCAACACGGAGAGGAGCTGGGTGATGCTCTCGCCGTGCTCTGCCTGTTCTGTCCCCTGAGAAGCACCAGGCTCTGATACTCCTGGGAGGCAGAGGACTTCTGGGGGTTATTCAGTGTAAGCAGAGTCAAGGACCGCTCTGAGCTGTGTGATAAATTTGGGAAGAATAAAAGCCGCTTCATCGATGATGCAGGGAATACACGTGGTCTTTGCAGGTCTTTGCGTGTTGGGCTCTGACTTGGATTGCATGCCCATACGGGTCAGTACAAACCCACATGAATTCCTTTGTCAGACACGTTTTAGGAGGCCGTGAGGTGGCAGGGACCCGTCCACCCCACAGCATCTCCTGGTTCACTGGGTGAGCTAACGCACGTGTGGCGCCCATTCACTGCTGGTGACCCCAGCACAGCTTCTTTTTGAAAGTAAGTGGTGTAGGCACATTGTAAGTCTGGTTACAATAACGGTAGCACACAACAATCTGGGAAATCAGGGTATTTTTGATAGCTGTCAAGCAGGCAGAACACATCAAGTAGGATCCTGCAAAAATCCAGTTTGGGACCTGGTAACGTTGAGTGTTTTAACGTGTATGCCACATCTAAAACCCACAAGCAGATCCAAGTGAGCACTTCGGAGGACAGGAATCAAGTTTAAAAATGTCGTGCAAAGTATTGCCTTTAAAAAGGAAAGCTCAAGTGCTGGAGCACACAACAGAAACAGGCGATTGCAGCACAGCCCCACAAGAGCCTTCACAGCCGCTCTTCTTTCTGCATCGTGAGCCAGGTGTGACCGCAGTCCCCTGCCGAATGAATGGTAGCGTGTACTGATTTACATGGCTGCACAAATCTCTTCCGTCCACTGGGTGTTAAAACTGAATAGGAGTCAGGCGCACGGCACTGCTAAAGAGAAACTCAGACCCTCTCTGCTGAAAGGAGAGTGCAGGGCAAGAAATGCGACGTGGTATTCCTCAGCTTTCTGTCTACGTGACGCAACACATCGAACGCGTTATGTAGGCAGGACAGAAGTAAAGAGTGATGAAAATACAAGGCACGAGCATAGCAGGTGCTGTAGAATAGGTTACACAACGCGGCTGAGATGGTTGCAGTGTTTTGGATTGTGCTTTGGACTGCAGAGCAGCCTGAGGGCCTTCCTAGAGCGGCGCTTTTATGACGGCGGTGTGGTTAAAGCGTCGAGAAAACCATAGCAGGGCACTGGGGGAATGAAAATGATTAAGTGAATGTTTTGGTATACAATAATGAACTTTTGCTAAAGTTCAAACTGAAATGTTTTAATCTGGCCTCAGCAGCTCAGTAAAGAGGCAGAACTAATGCTTTGCAGCTCGTGAAGCAGAAACATTAGTCCAGATACTAATGCTAAGGCAACAGCCAACAAAGTCGATTACGTGTCAGAACAATCTGAAAACCCTTCAAATGTAGCATTTTAGACTACAAAAACCAAGAGTTGAGACTGAAATTAGGGAGTTCCCAGTTCCTTTTCCCATGCATAATACAGCAGAACTGTTTGGTTTGGTCTTAAAACATTTCTGTGTAGGTAAATTTAAAATGCTCTGATCCGTTGAAATTTAACTAAGCAATTAAAATTTATGTTTTAGAAGGGACTCAGAATATTAGTCTCCTTGGTGTTGTTTTTAATTTAATATAATTCTACAGAAATAAGTCTAATCTTTGTTTTGGTTTTCCTAATTTCAAATAATTCATAATGGTCACTGGTTAAAAAATTAGGCAGCTCCTTTTTCAAGCTGAGCATTACCATCCTGCTCCCCCCTCCCCCCCATTTTTTTAATGAAGGGGTGGGAAAAAATTGTAAAATTGGGGAAAAGCTTTTATCAACTGTGTTCCCATGTGTGCATTTGCAATTGATGTGGTTTAGTTCCAAATTTATATCAGTAAAACCCTTTAAAAGGATGTGGAGACTTTTACAAAAGAGAATCCAGAGTTAGATCACTGGCTCCATATCTGGGGAAAAGCCTAAATCTTTGTTTTTGTTAAACATAAAGCAATTCTTTGAGACTAGTGGGTAGTCCGCACTTGAAGTTCCTAACACCCATATACACAAGAAGAAATAAATATTGTGTCTTTGTTGGCAAAAAGAAACCAATGAGGTTTGCTTTATTGCATGTTTTTTTGAAGTAAAGGAGCAGTGGGGGTATTGGTCCTGTAAATGATTTTTTAAAATGGAAAAAAGGTTTTCTGTGAAAAATTATGGGCCTCCAGTTTCTTTCTTATCTTACACGTATTTTCTTTAATTTCCTAAATCACTATCATACTTCTATTCCATCAGCTGCGTCCCGTTCTTAATCCCTTTCTGAACTGTCAAGAGAGGTTCCTGCAGAGTGATTCAAAATGTTGTGTTCCCAAAGAGTACTCATTATCTCAGAAAGATTTTTACTCAGAAGAGCTAGAATAGGTTCTGGTAGAATTAGACCTACTGTTTTTCAGGATTAGCTACCATTTTGTTAGTAAATATAGTATTTTAACGTCCACAGGGTGAATGGAAACCAAATCTGATTTGTGAAATTCTCTTTCAGATTATTAGGAAAGCTCTAACAGAGGAAAAACAAGTGTCTACAAAGACATCTGCAGCAGACCTCGTGACCGAGACTGATCATTTTGTGGAAAATTTAATTATTTCTGTTTTGAAAGAGAAATTTCCCTCCCACAGGTGAGTGTCTATAGAAAGAAACTATGAATGACCATTTTGTCCTATAAGAGCTTTATATTTGACTGGCTTTTGAAGGGAATTTAAAAATCTATTCCTGGAAGTCAGATTATCATTGGTAAACATTATTTTTTTCTTAATTCAGTAGTAGCTTCTTTCAGTTTTATGTATCTCTCATATATTACATATATTATTGCTGTTGGACACGTTTGTAGGACTCCATTTTAAAGAACTACCACTGCCCTATACTGATTACTATATATTTTCTAATATTTCTATCATGACCTGTGCATGTAAATTCTTTGTTTCTTAACTTCTTGAAATGTACTTAATATCGGTGTTTCCCCTGTGAGGATATCGTGTATGAAGGTTTCATATGAATCTCCATGATTTTTGGAATCTGTTCTCTATTTTCAAAGAGTTACACGAAAGACACCCATTAAAATATAGCTGTAATTAATAATAGCAAAGATCCCATCCTGCAGACCTTTCTACCACTTTCTTTTGCCGTCGTAGATAAGTGTTTGCCAGATCAGGACAACCATCATATTTAAGCACATTTACCTTGTGTTGTGTAGAATCCTAAAACTGGTGATAAGCAGGGTTGTTTATCATCATCACTCAACGCATTTAAATAAATAAGGTATAAATTATTTTATGGGGTTTCAACCCAAGGTTTTGAAAATAATCAGATTGTTGACTCCTCTTGAATTATTAAGGTCAATTTGAAAATAACTCCTCCTAGTATGTACACAGATTAGAGAGAGATTTTGTATTAGTTGGCCAGATTTGTTTTGATGCAGAGACTCCACAGTTGATTTCCACAGCTGAATTCAGTACACAAGGATAAATTCGTCTTGCTGCAGAGCCTGTGTATCACTTAAATACTGTGTAACTTCCTTCTAACTGTGCACGTCTCTAATGGAAAAGGGCCTTGCACTCTAGCACAGCGCAGAAATCAACAAAGATGAGAATCTGGAGGGCTTAGCTACTAATCTGCTTGTCAGTTATGCTCTTGTAAAGAAAATAACAAAGAAAAAAATGAATGTGTTAAAAGAACATTACATACTAAATATAGCTTTGTAAATACGTGTTGTATGTGATCACATATTGAAGCAGTACTGTACAGCACAATGTGCGGTTCTTGGCTGCAATTCTCAAGAGACTGCCAGGGTTTACAAGCCTATTATTTGTGTAATATTCCGTCTCCTATTGCTGGTTGTGCTCTTTTCTCATCTCCACTGTGTGTTGTTTCTTTTTTACTTGAACAGTCTGGCAGAGAACATAAAACATATACATTTCACATAAAATGGGAATCATCAGAAGCACTCAAGTTACTCAAAATGGAAACAAAAGTTGTAAGGTCAACATAGAAGTAGAAATGGAAAAAATCTCTGACTTTCATTAACTCTTTACAGTTAACTTATGCCTCCATAAGCAAATAAATGAATTTCTTCAAAACAATTTTTTTTTGCAGATAGTGGTTGTTTATTTTGGTCAGAATTTGTTCAGACAGTGAATGCATTTAGATTAAACAGTAGATTAAAACTGGATTTAAAAGACTAAATTTAGACACTTGCAATGAGGAATCCACAGTAGGAATCAAGGTTTAAGTACAATGAAAACATCAAAAGATCATTTAAATTGTGTTCAGTCTTTTCCCTAATCTAGTTGTTGAAAGCATCAGTGAAGGTTTCTGTTATTTCTCTTTCTCTTAAATTATCATAGAGTCACAGAAAAGTTTGGTTGTAAGGGACCTTAAAGCCATCTAATTCCAGCCCCCTTGCCGTGGGCAGGAGGACACCTCCCACCAGACCAGGTTGCCCAAAGCCCCATCCAGCCTGGCCTTGAGCACCTCCAGGGATGGGGCATCCACAGCTTCTCTGGGCAACATGTTTCAGTGCCTCATAGTAAAGAATTTCTTCTTCATATCCAATCTAAACCTATCCTCTTTTAGTTTAAAGCCTAAATTACTCCCTGTCCTGTCACTCCACTCCCTGACAGAGTTCCTCCCCAGCTTTCCTGTAGGCCCCCTTTAAGTACTGGAAGGCAGCTATAAGGCCTGCCTGGAGCCTTCTCTTCTCTAGGCTGAACAACCCCAACTCCAGTCTTCATGGGAGAGGTGCTCCAGCCCTCTTCATGGCATTTCTCTGGCCTTGTTCTGATACATCCATGTCCTTCTTGTGCTGGGGGCCCCAGAGCTGAATGCAGCACTCCAAGTGTGGTCTCGGAAGAGCAGAGTAGAGGGGGAGAATCACCTCCCTCGCCCTGCTGGCCACATTCCTTGTAATGCAGCCCAGGATAAGGTTGGCTTCCTGGGCTGCAAGTACACATTGCTGGCCCATGTTGAGCTTCTCTCCCACCAACACCCCCAGGTCCTTCTCCTCAGGGCTGCTCTCAATCCATTCTCCACCCAGCCTCGGTTTGTGCTTGGGATTGCCCCAACCCAGGTGCAGGACCTTGCCCTTGGCCTTATTGAAGTTCATGAGGTTCGCACAGGCCCATCTCTCAAGCCTGTCCAGGTCCTTCTGGATGGCATCCCTGCCCTCCAACATGTCGACTGCACCACACTTTAGAAATGTGTCTTGGGAGTCAGAGAAACTAGAAGAGATCTCTCTGGAACCTATGCCATTTGTGCTGTGGCAGTGGTGTGTCTTGAGATACTGGAAATGTGCTCAGAAGTAAAGAGAAATATTTGGAAAACCTGTTTAAATTGTGATTCTGTCCCTTGCTTCTGTCTTGTCTCTGCTTGGCCAAGTGATGTGTAACATCCTTATTCATGCTTCACTCGAGTTTTCATCTTTGCTCTCTCTCTCTGGCACTCTGATGTACTCCAAATGAGTCTTTCCAAAAGGGTATTTTTTCTGGATGATCTTTGAAGCACAGATAGGCACAGCCAGAGTATCATGGACTACTGGCTGTAAAAGGCTATTGTGTCATTTGCCTGTGTTATTGTTACACAAGTTGTCATCTTTGGTGTTAATTGTGGCCTTAATCCTGGAGCCATTACAAGCAGGACTCAGCCATGACATCCAACCCCGTCTGCCTGGATTTTGCCCTCAGACCCCCTTAATGGGATAGCTGAGGGGTAGCCCTGGTTTGAACGTGCTGTGCACCACTGGATATCGCTCTTTCTGCAGTTTAGGCTATGCTACAGCTTCCCTGCTGTCCCAGCAATGAATTTCAGAGTGGCTTTGTGGCGCGAACAGATGTCTACTCAGGCTAGGCTAAAATTACCAGACTCATTTTCAGTGGGAGAAAACTTTAATCCAGATTTGAGGAGAGCTGAAAGGCTGGCATACTAAATTAACTACTGCAATGACATGGTTATCCCCCCCCCCCAACACACACACACTTCTTAAACTGTTCCTAATATCTGGTGTTCAAGGCTTCAGCCTGAGTGTTTTGCTCTACGTGCATGTTTTTACCGGACACAGAGCCATGGAGCGATACATCAGATGTTGGCCTTTAGGAACGATCACGGTACCTGGTATTGCATAGCAGCTATGGGCTTAATTTAACCTGCTAGCAAAATTTCATAAAATGTGCACCTAAATTGCCCTACACCTGTTTTGGAAATTTGACCTTGGACATCAAGGGCACTGCTGTACCCCATCTTCGTGTTAGAGCTTTTGTACTTGAGGACTGCAACATTGCAGTAAGGAAAAGGAAAGGGGCAGGTTCGTGATACGTGAGGGTAAAACACCTTACACAGAAATACTCTTGTTTTAAGGGGATTCTCATTTCACCTTCTTGATTGGCAAGACAACAGCTACAATTCAGTCTCTGGCTGGTGGGGCTGTCAGAAGGTGGAAAACAGGCAAAATCTGGGGGTCGGGATGGGAAATCTGAGGCCAGCTGTCAGGTGCTCTGTCTGCAGGAAGATCAGTTTCACCTGCAGCCAGCAGTGCAGCTGAAGGGTTTATGCTTGGGTTTAGGTGCTAATTACAAGATTTTTGGAAGGAAAAGTCAAATGGTTCAGCACTAACAAGGCAAAATAATGGAATACATAAAGTGAGGAATCTGCAATGTGTTGCGTTTGACTGAGAACTTCAAGCACTTGTTCAAGGTTTTTCTGGTTTCCTGGTTGCACACTAACACTTTTAAGTGTCCTTCAGCTGTTCTCTTTAAAGGAGATTAAAATAGTAACAAGCACTTGCTACTTCCCTTCTCCTATCAACTGGGGCCCCGCAATGCCATCAAAATAGCCCCTTGCTACTGAGGGAAAGGCAAAACAGCATTTGGGAAATTCAAGATGACTCCTCCTGTGCTGTCTGCAGGACGTTTTAAGCTCATATTTGCAGTATTATGTGGCATCAGGCAGCACATGTTGAAGGCACAAAAGCAAATTGCTGCTACTCGAGTCTTAGGGAAACAACTATTTCTGCAAAAGATTTTTTTTTCTATTTTATCCTTTTTTTTTTCCTCTCTCTTTATGTCTTTAGGGGAAGCCTTTTTGTCCTCGGGCATTTGTAGATGCTCTGAAAACCAATACCAGTTGTTTAAATGTGAAACCAAAAGTGGGATTAAGTACCAGCAGTCTGATTCTACACATTCTGTATATACAGGACCATATTCAAATCTGTGAGAGTAGCACCTGCACAGCTCTTAGAGAAACAGACCCTGAGCAGTTTATGGGAGAGCATGGATGACTAAGGTCAGCAGGAAATGCTCCAGAACTGGATGTAGATTTCCCAGGGGAATAAAACAACAACAACAACAAAAAACATATCTATGAAAGAAATCAGGATAGAACAGAAGACAAGTTCAGATTTCAGTGTGTGCCTTGTGCAACCAAAAAATAATAATAAAAAAATATTTTCTCTGGGTCATGGGAAGAAGAGAGTTCAAGTGTTCAAACTTTTTATTTTCCTGACTCTGCCTACTGTGAAAAAAAATTCTAGTAGGAGTGAGATTGTGGATTCTCTAAGAGTTCGTTACTTCCTGCTGACTGAATCTGATTGCAAAAAGAAGCAGCTACATTTTGCAGTTTATATTACTTAGTGCAACCAACAGCCCTAACCCATAAAATTAAATTCTACAGAAAAACCTCCTTTAGAGTTCCAAAGCTGCCAGTTCAGATCCATTTCTGCATACATTTTCATGAATTTCTTAATGGTACATTAGGAAAATGAACATGAATAGAGTTCTTTTTTACCATTGAAATAGTATGCTATGAATTTGAGAACTCTCCTTTGAAGTTTCTGTAAAAGTTCCCCATTCCCCAGTGAAAAAAGAAATACGTGCGTACTCATATATATATACATATATATGAAATGTATATTTATATAAAAAATAATATCTCTTCAAAAGACAGAAAGATGGAGTTATACTTAATGAGTGTATATTTCAGCCAGTGTTCTGAGACATGTTTTTATTCCACATTAAATACAGGTTTATTGCAGAAGAATCCACTGCTGCTGGTTCAAAATGTGTCCTCACTGACAGTCCTACCTGGATTATTGACCCTGTTGATGGAACCTGCAATTTTGTACATAGGTGAGTGGATGGGGGAATTGGAAATGCATAAAGTAGCAAAATTTAGCTTCTCACGAATCCTGCCTTCTGCTCAAAGGTTAAAGTTACTGTGGTAAATTTGTTCCTGCGACACGTAAGTAGGAGTCATCCCACTGTTGCTTTATGCCTCACATAGTATATCTGAGGGAGTGTGTGTTTGTGCTGGGGAGAGCTCTGTACTGTTATCTAAAGGTAAGCTAAAGTTTTCGCTGATTGCTTAATGACCCAGAAGCTCTTGACTCACAGCTCATTTATATATACCACACATTAACATGTAGAGACTTGAGCTGAACTGAAGAAACAAGGCTGTACTATGATGACATTTGGCCTAACTCCTTGTGTGGTTGCTACACATTCCTTTTCATAGTGGTGTTTTCTCCCTTTCAAATACAAGTGCTTCATTTTTCCTGAGAAGTACAACCATTGCATACATGTAGAGTATAACTGAAAACTAAGCTGTATGTAGGTACTGGTTTTAAAATCCTAAAGTATTGCTCTGTAAAAAAAGAGATCTAGGGATCAGTATTGCAAAAATAAAAAAGTTTTAATTCATCATTTGAATGCTAGGAGTTGTAAACTTAATGGTTGTTTATAACACTTTTACTTAAAAACCTAAATTATATTCTGCCTTACAGTTAGCAGTTTAATTGAACTGCAGTTATCATTTCAAGAAAATAAAAAAACATTTCCCTGACTTCTGGTGCAATTACATAGAACTCAGCCTGGGGGGAGGTCATGTGCTAGAGTTTTATTCAACTAAGTGAAATTTTCTTTTTCTTTTTTTTTAATTTTCTGGACTTTTACAAACTTTTTAAAAACATGTTTGTAAGAAATAAATTTATTACATTGTTTAAAAAGCAATAATTATACTTTATTCAAAAGGATCAAATTAAATACACGACCATCACTGTTAGCAAAAGAGAGAGTAGAGGAACTAGTTTCTCTTTATGTTGAGGTCAGCAGCAAGGTATCTCCTTGCAAGTTAATTGCTATTTCAGATGCTCTCAGTTCACTTGAACAAAATGTGCTCTTAAAAGTGATGACTTGTTATAATGTTAATGATTTTACACTGGGTGGTTCAATTACAATAAAGCAAAAAGATTACTAAAATATATAACACATTTAATATAAAAATCCTGATATTTTCAAGAGTTTATTTCCTGCATTTTTTCAAATATTAAATTATGCTTTAAGTGGAACTGACAGTTAAAGAACCTAGCAAAGGATAAATAGTACGATATCAAGAGTATTTTTGACACAGGTGAAGTTGCAGAGCTCCATGTGGGGTTTTGCTGCCTTAGCAAGTTGCTTAAGTATCAAACTGAGAGATTTTTCCTCAATAATACTTTATTTCTTCTTTTTTCACAGATTTCCAACAGTGGCAGTGAGCATTGGATTTGCTGTTAACAAAGAGGTATGAAGTATGTTCTTTAAGATGGGTACTTGAGATTTGGTTAGAAGTCTCAAAACCATGTGGGAACTTCAAAAGAAAAAAAAAAATCAGCCACTGGTCAGGCTTTTCCATGCTTTTTAAATGCATTTGGTCATACTCCACTAGTCTAAAATCCCAGTCCTGCAAAACTTCACTTATGCAAACTAGCAATTACAGGATAATTCCTATAAATTATTATAAATATTACAGGATTTATGTGACTAAAAAGGGGGTACTTGTGTAAGCAAGGTTTTGTAAGACAAAACCATAATGAGTTAAATACAGTGCTGCCTATTCAAAATTTAAACATCTCTCTCAGTGTTCTTACGTTGATGGTGATTGCTTCTTTCCTGCTGCTAGCAGTATCTGTGAAAGCTAACTGCTGCTATGAGGCAATTCAGAATCGCTTTTTATGAAGAGTGCAAAATTATGGGCCTAGTTCACTTAGTCTGCCTTTGAGGTTTTCTTAAGGCGGTAAAATGACTATATTTCCCTCATGAGAGCTTGATTACAAGGGAAAAAAAGTACCTAGCCTTCATATATGCTGTCTTTTTTAGTTTTCTAGCTGTACTCATTCATGCTAAAGGCTTTTCTCCAAATGTTGCCATTTTAAAGTTTGATATATATACAGAAGAAATAGCTATTCAAACTGCCAAGAAATGTGCCTCTTTCAGCCTAAGTCCACAGTCATATATATATATATATATCGCTGTAACTGAAGCCAGCAAGAATTCTGTGCAATAATAACATAGTTCTCAGATGTGCTAGCAGCACTTACAGATTTAGACAGAATAATGTTGTGTACTTCTCAAGTTAGACTTTTCAAACATGGAAACTGCAAAGAAGCACTTCCATGCTTTTCTGAAGTGTATTCATTCCCAGAGGTCCTTCTGAATACTACATATTATTACCAGACAGTTTTCTCTAATATTTATGTTTTCTAGAACACCATCATGATTTTGATGCTGCATACTTGGGGTTATGTAAACTAAACAAAGCTGAAACAAAAATAAAGAATGATGTTAAAACTCCCTCCATAAACAGATGGGAAAAAACAAAACCAAAAAAAATAGCAGGCTGAAAAGGAGCCAAAGGAGAACACACAGGGGAACTGGCCTGAATGTAAGCCTTGAACAGTACTGAAGAAATTCCTGCAGATGTATTCAGGGAAAGAGTCTATTAATAGTGTTCCTCAAAAAAAAATTATATTACCACTTGGTTTACATGGGACCTTAGGGTAAGGAGCAAGGACAGCCCTTTCCCTTTGAATTATCTCTGATGAACATCACGTTGAATGGAGGAGGGCAGCAGGAAAAGATTTGGAGTCTAGAACATCTGAGATGTTTTCTTGATCTTGTTACTGACTTCTGTGCCCTTGGACAAGTCACTTAGCTTTTGTATATCTGCCTACTCCTAGATAGAATCTAGGTAGTTTTACTTATCTAAGGGTGATTTTAGGAGCTGGTCATTGAAGTTTGTAAAGTGTTTAAAGATCTTTTGATGAAAACTATTAAAATAATAGAAATATTAAATATCTTGGATTCAAATCAAGGGTCAAATTGTGACCTTCTTGTCGGTAAAGAGATATTCCCACAGAGAATCCAGTATTACTCATTCTCAAGCCTTCATTGAAGGTCACAATATATGATATTTCTCTTCAAATTCCATCTCTTTGAGTCCTGTGATTTCATGAGATTCTCACCTTTATGTTTAAAGAAAACGACTTTGCAGAGAAACATCTGAAAAAGTGACTGGAGGTTATTACTTTGGTTGAAAAGGCAGGCAAATGAAATGCCTCGTGAAAGGTGTAGCACATATAAAAGAATCCATTGTTAGTAAACAGCATGCCATGACTTCAGAGTTTGAATACCTGACTAAACATATCTGTGTATTTGGGGTTGCATATCTTCAGGGCCCGGCCAAAGTTAATGGGACTTCTAGATGTAACTGCTCACCAGTGAAAAAAAATCATTCAGAATCTGGCCTTAGAGGACTTGCATATTTTCAATAAAAATATATAATTGAATTTGAATTCAGTTTAACATTTGATCTATTCTAATGTGAACACAAAGAAGCTGCAAGTAAGAGTTTAGAAGATCATGAACAGATTGCACTATCTTCTCTTTATAAACTGAATTTTATATGACCTATATCTCAAATATCATAGTAATAGTAAAATTATTCTAGTTTATTAGCATCAATATAATCTTTGATTACATGTACCAATTAAAATATTGCTGATCTTTCTGCCATTAGTAGTTGTTTATATTTATGATGAGTAATTTGAGTTGCATTCATTTCTTTCCTTTTCAAAATCTTAAAGCTTGAATTTGGTGTAATTTACCACTGCACTGAAGAACGATTATACACTGGTAGAAGAGGTCAAGGGGCATTTTGTAATGACAAAAGGCTTCAGGTATCAAAAGAGACAGGTTGGTCTAGATTTTGTTAGAACTCTAAAAGGAATATGTTAATTTTGTTTCAGAGTTGTTGCAAATCATCATTAGGATAATGAACATCATTATCCTGATGGAAGGTATTTCTCCTGCATGATAATTTTGTTGTTATGTGTTTGTTGTTTTTCTGAAAAAATCACAGTTTTCCTCCTTTCCTTTTTAAAATATACAGCTGAATTTGAACTACTTAAATAATCCTAAATTATTTTGATTCAGAACCATTGTTTAAAATAAGGAAGAATGAGTAGATTCACCAGTTTCATTCCAGCTGTACACTGGCATCACTGTTTATGAGCAAGATGCAATGGGAATGGTGAATCAAATTCACAGTACTACGGTGACTGTCATTCACTTTCTTTTTCCAATAAACTTGTATATCATAAGGTATATTATTGTATGTAGGCATACGTGTTAACAGTAAACTAAAGGATGCATGCTTCAGAGGGGTTCTTTAACAGCTTGCTTTCCTGTGTGAGGTATGTTTCAACATAAAAATAGATAGCAGCACTTAGTCAGCACTTTAATGGAATCCTTTTACTGATAAATCAACAATAATCAAATGTGTGTAGAGAAGTTTCCTTTTAATCAATGAAATTGCAGAGAAGAACGTAACATTCAGTTACAGACAGCAGCCTACATGTGCTAAAAATGTACATCATTATACACAGGAGATGGTTAAAATTTCACCACAAAAAGAGATTTTAATGTTCTTGAAATATTTAATGAGCTCAAAATTTGGGGAAGTTTGGCTATTCACCTAAATTAATAGTGAGCAAGGGTCTGCCCATTTGGAGAGATGGAGCAAATTGTAAAGTCAGTGGCACCTAAGATTTAATCCTTGATTAAGCACAAATTTTTTGTCTGTACTTGAATATCCCGTAATCCACAAGAGCCTGTTCTGGCAGAGACTATGAGGAAAATCAGGAGTACTCTTGGTTGGGCTATCTGAGCCACTGTCAGAATAGCCTCACTTGCTTTTGCAGTCAAAAATTTCTGGTCTCCAGTTGAGCAGGGAATAATTTTGGCATATACCACTTTTGTCCTTCTTTCTCTGGGCTTCCAGTCTGTGTGGGTGTTTAGAACACAGCAAGGGAAGCAAACCTTCTGCCCTTTCAAATGCTTTGAAATTTTCCTTTGTTTTGAGAGACATCATTTGGTGGTGGGCGCTTTCATCAGTGAAGATGGACCTTCTTTAGTCTCACTCCTATCGATGTTTTAAGTGTATATGGTCACAGTTGTTGTTTTCCTGTAAGGACTGTGGCTTCAGCGAAAGAAACTGAGCTTGGAAAAGAGTGTGTTTTTCCCTGCATCTACAGCTGGAATTCAAGTAGCCTTCACCAATGCATGACGTGTTGGAGTGCTGGGCTGTCATGTTACTTCATGCCTTTTGTTTCCAGGAAATGTGGTTGTTGTGTAACTCTGTATAACACTGATCTACACTACACGTTCATTGTTCAGATTTAATCATTTGAAATTACAGTACAGGCAAAAAACTGTTCATCAGTGACAAATTTTGTAGAGGTCTGGTTTGGGGGTACAAGCAGTCAGGATACGCTTAAACGAAGGCTCCATCTTCCCTTTGACCTTGAGTTTTACTTTCTTCTCACACTTAGATTCATGTCTGTCCTTACATGTGCTAATATTGTAAATGTATTTTCTTTTCTTAGTCTTCTATGGTCAACAGAACTGGTCTTTTTGTCATAAATGTATCCTTGTCCCTGTTAAATCTCTATGAGAGTGAGGAGTAGCAAGCAAATTTTCTCTTGTACCTTGAACATCCAAAACTCTATTGGGTTTTGTGATCAGCCTGCTCCTTCTTCTAGCAGAGACCTCCCTCTAGCTTGTCTTAGTCTCTTCATTCAATTTCTACCTGCCTATAGCTTTGACTAAAATTGGAGAGATCCATTTATTCATCCGAAATATACTTAATAACTCAACACAACAACCATCTTAGTCATGACCTAGCTATGACTAGTGCAGTTTGAATGCCTGGTGCATTTTAGCAATGAAGCTTGCATTAAATATTCTGTAATTATAAATAGAGTATGTTATGTAAAAACATCTAAGGCAGCTTGCTTTCACCATCCAGAGTTTCCATTTGTGACTGAAACAGCAAATACCCTGCAGTGCGTCTGGATCAGTGTTGCTCTATTTTAAGGCAGTAATTTAAAAAGTGATTGTTAAATATGTTCCTACAGTTCAGCTTTGTGATATCCTGTAACTTTCAGTCTAATTGCATACCTGCTGCTCACCAACCACTTACCACATTGCTTCAATCCATAATGTTCCTCCGCAATACTAAATTCACTGGTAGCCTGTTTAATTAAATGATGTCTTGCTCCACCTGCGTTTGCTTTTGAAAACCTCCTTGCTACTTCTGCTAAGAGCTTCCAACTTACGCAATTAGCTGCAATAACCAGGTAGACGTTCCCTACGTGAATGATTGCCTTGCCTTTAATGCAGGGTAGAAGGCGACACCTGACATTTGGGCACAGCCTAGTTAGCAAGTAATCAACAGATAAACCTTTGAGATTTGGTATATATTTAATGCCTCCAAGTTCCACTGGCACAGCAGAAGCAGGGACACTTGGCATTTGATCAACCATCTCCACCTGAATTGGAATACACTTGTTATATTCTAGTAATACGGAGATCTCATGTGAGGACTACTTCAACACCTTGCAAGTCACTGTGAGTCTTTCCTTTGACTGCACACAAAGCTAATAACCTTATCTGACGGAAGCTGGAATTGTCTTTGCTGTTCACAGTACAGATGCAATATTCACGTATTATTATTATTTTTAAAACTGTTTTAGTTTATGGTAAGAAAGAGGGCTTTTCGGTCATAAGGTGTCTTCAGTCTTTAAAATGCCATAATAAAAGGGAGCTATTACTGGATGACTGGTGTTTTAAGTAGAATTGTTTACTCATCTTCCTGTATTCCCAAGTACTTATAATTTGCTTAAAAATTACATTGAAGTTTTCTATTCAAGATCCATTCTGTTTTCAAATATGATTAGTCTAGTATCATTAATAGTTCCTATGTCACTGTGTTATTTTTCATTGGTTGCTGAAGTTTGTGAATTTGCCAAAAGCTGGCAGGTCAATTAAATAAAACAATGTATGAAAACGGCAGGAATTAAAGGATGCATTCTTGGTTTTAATATTTCTGTTCTTTTTTTTCTCCTTTTTATTTTTAAAGTATTTAAATCAGACCATTTGATAAGAGAAATCTAGTCTTGCTTAATTTTTTTATGTGAAGTTTTCACTTATCCTATCATTAGAAAGACTTTGGGATAAAAAAAGGGACATGATAATTGTTTTTCTGTGAAAAGTCCATTAGTGTTTACTTTGAACAAATTTCCAGAAGCTATCTGGAAACTGTTGAATTAATGAAAACAACTACCTACTTTGCAGATATCTCGAAGGCCTTAATTTTAACAGAAATTGGTCCGAAACGTGACCCTGCAACTTTGAAACTGTTCCTTGGTAACATTGAGAGATTGCTCAAGGCCCACGCACATGGGTAAGATATCTTACAATATATGTCTCACATTTGTGACCAGAAGTAATTTAAAAAAAAAAAAACAAGTCTGTTGCTGTTTTTCAGCCTGTTGCATAGGCTGAAATCAGAGGCGTTTTCCTCTTTACATTTCTTCTTGCTATGTTTAGGGTCCGTGTAATTGGAAGCTCCACCCTGGCTCTGTGCCATTTGGCATCTGGTGCCGCAGATGCGTATTATCAGTTCGGGTTACACTGCTGGGACTTGGCAGCAGCTACTGTCATCATTAGAGAGGCAGGTGGCACTGTGATAGACACTTCGGGTGAGTGAAATATTCCTGTCGTCATTGACTTTCTGAGGACCACATGGCTATTTCAAGGCACCTCGAGTTACCTCAGTACAGTCCTCCTCCTGTGGCTCAGTCTCATTTCTGGCAATATTCTGCAGAAACGCCTGCACTCTCCATTAGACTGTCTGGTTATTCATACCACAGTGATGTAATTCCAGTTTGGGGTTTCATCACATCAAAGGCCTTCTGAGTCAAACTGTATTTCCGTAACTTTGTAATTCCTTCAAAGCATCAGATTTACTGTAAAGGACTAGCCCGGGAAATTGGTAGACATGCTCAGACTCCAAACAGATTTCAGCAGAGACAGCCTCCCAGGAAAGAGGGACTCTCAGGTACATGTCTGAACATCTATGACTAGGAACTGCTCAGAGGGAGTAAAGGACAACACAGTCTTTGGTTTATTATTTTATTCATTTATATGGTACACATCTCAGAGTAATGGTTTACTGGTCAATACTGTAAGATATTGTGCATTAAGAAGGATATACCGATTGAACTGATTTCTGTTCTATCTCTTCCTGTTACTAAAAGAAGGAAATATTACATTTAATGTTGGATACCGAACAAATCTAAACATTCACAGCTTCTGTTGTATACTTTGCTCCTGTATCTAGAATTTTCTGAAATCATTTTTGTGCAAGAGATTTCAAGATAGGAGTTCCTGAACTCCTTCTCACCCCAAAAGGAGCTATGAGAAGGAGTTGTCCTTCTCACCCCAAAAGGAGCTATGTATGAAGTTGCTTCAGTGTCTCTGAACCTATCTAATTACAGTGTGGTTTATATTTAAGAATACATTACCTTTTTACATCAGCTTAAACAGTTCTTATTAACCTTCTTTTCCTCAGGGGGACCTCTGGATCTTATGTCCTGCCGAGTGATCGCTGCGGGCACCAGGGAGATGGCTATGTTCATAGCTCAGGAAATACAAACTATTCACTACAGACGGGATGATGAAAACTGATGGAAATTAAGTACTTTTAATACTCAGTCTGCCCTCCTGAACTATGTAACTTTTGCAAGGTGGGTGGCTTAAAGGGTACATGATTTCAGTAGGATGCTTTCTGTGGAGATTTTCTGTGTCAAATATTTTTTATAAATTTATTACAATATGGGAAGGCATAAGGAGATTTTTAAACCTCTAAGAATCATGTTTCCTTTTTAATATGTATCTCTTTCAGCAGTATCTTTTTTATAAGATAGCATATTTTACTTGTAGCACTAGTTTCAAAATAAGTTGTAATTTCATATCTGTGGGGCTGATATTTAGTCTTTTGTAACATGCAGCTAAAAAATGGAACTATTTTTACAGATGCAGATCTCAGGTAAATGAGCTTTAGGACTGTAGTAAGGATGAGTAGTTAAGATGTGTGCCTATAATACCCTTGTTCTATGATACTTAAAAATGCAATAAAAATGACATTATTGTTTCTAACTATGTCATAGCTATATTATCCATGTATATGCATATATATGTGTATGTCTGTGTGTATAAATATATATGTACACCTAGACATGTATATGCGTGTATATACATGCAGACACAGACATGTATCTCTGTGTGCATATACTTATATGGATGTCTTGGATGTTTACAGCAATTTAGAGAATGCATAGAAGAAAGCTAATATCGGAAGTTCTTTTCAGGTAAAGAGTGTACGTAACTTATGTGACTTCAGTGGAGGAGGCTATCCAAATGGCTAGCGACAGAGCTGATCATGGGAAATGTTTAATGACTTTACAAACTGTCCATCTAATTCTTCTTTCCTTTCATCCCTTTTCACGGGTGTAAATCATACTACCATCATGCAGGCCTCTACAAGATGTTAGAACTTTTACTACCACAGAGTAATTACAGGTAAAAGCAGAAATATTGAACTCCACTGAGTTATTTGCAGTATTAACTATGACACAGAGTAGCAGGCCAGCAGAGTAGAGCGCAGCGTCAAAGAGGTGTTGATGTTAGTGAAACTTGGAGCAGAGCAGTAGGATCGGGCCCCTTACAGGGAAGTTATTAATATGCACATAGAATACGCTTGCAAAAAAGATAGTTGTGAATCACATGCCCTTCTCACATAAAGTTGTAATCACACTTTTTTGATCAGAGAAACCTGTTAAATCAGTTACGTACATTTCCTAAATACCCAGTTGTTCTCTGTCCTTGTATTTAGTATTGGTTTTAGTTCTGCCAAGCTAATCATTTCTGTTCAGATTATTTTTAAAATCTTGGGCACAGAGGAGATACAACAGTGCCCAGAACAGTAGTAGTTGAGATGAAGTCACTTCTTTTTTTTTTCTTAAAAATTGAATTAAAAGGTATCCTTTTTTTTTTCAAGAGTGCAAATTAAATTGAGTCAGAAAGTAACAGTTTGTTAAAAAAATAATTTTACACTGCATGTGTAGACTTTGTAAACGTGTTCAGACATCTACTTAGAACATATAAACTAAACCGTAATTTTTTAAAATAACCTTACATGTGTTTCTTGCAAAATGTTTTCAGTGAACATAACGTGAATTCTGTGGGATTTCTTATTGCTTTTTTTTTTCATGAGAAATACAAAGTATTGACCGGGTGAAGAATGCCTAAGTTCAACTAAGCATTTGAGAACTCTGATAGTTCTTAACAGAAAAGCAATGCCGTCTGTCACAGTGATCAGCGTTTTGTCACCGTTCCCTTTTACCTCTCCATCTCCTTGCATCCCTCTGTTCAGAAACTTAGATTGTAAGCCCTTTGGGGCAGGGACTGTAGTACTTCGGTTCGGGGTTTGCACAGTGCTAATAGGATGCAGTTCTGGTCCGTGACTAGGCACTGAGGTGCTATAAAAATACAAATAATAAATACTAATGGGCTCACTTGTCTCTTCTTCTCCCTTCCCCCTACTTTCTGAGCGCAGCTGAGAGGCGAGCAGATGCAGAGCTTGCTGGCACCGCTCTGATCCCGGGGCACGTCGCCTCGGCGGCCCCCTCGCCAGCAGGGGCTTTGCTCGAGCCTCTGCCCGTGCTATAAGCTCTGTAAGGAAGCTTAGGCTGGCAGGGGATCAAGCGTGGCAGAGGCCCAGCACCACGGCATCCGCTGCCCGTCCTGGTCATGTCCCTGCTCGCTGTGGGAGAGGAGCTGCTGGAAGGATCCGAGGCAGCCCCCTCTCCTGTGAGGTTTCCTGTCGGCTCGGCCTGCCGGCACAGAGAGGCCCTGACCCACTTCAGGCCCTGTGGCATGGGGCTCGGCCAGGCCGGGAGATCTGGGTGTTGCCTGAAATGCTAAACTGAAGGTGGTGGGAAGGGAGAGGTGCAGAAATCCACTCACAAACTCTCTTTGGTGCCCTGCATGCAGTTGCATTTGGGCCCTAGTTCGAGCCCGTTAAACCAGCGCTGTGTGTGCGAAGCAGCAATCCCGCCTTTCCCCACCTCCCCTGCCTCCTGCGTGCCAGTACAGACGTTTTTGAATCCTTCCAGTGGACCAGATGAGCGAAGTGATCTGCCTGCAAAGTACCCCAGTAAACAAAAACGGGATTATTTTACAGACAGATCGCTTTCCCAAGCCAATTTCCCTGGCCACCAGCAGCAGCTGACTTCAGGCAGCAAAGGGGGTACGGACGGGGCAGGCAGGACAGAGCCAAATTACACCAGTTCAAACTTTTGACCAAGGTACAGCTTTAAAACTTTTTGATTACACATACTGATGGAAATAAACTGTATGGGAGTTTGTCCTTCCGTTGTTTTGTATTGCTAGACAGCCGAAACTTTGCTCGGCATGCATATCCGTCAGCTCTCCCTTCTAGCGTGTGCATTCATAATACAGTAAGTGCAGGGCATAAGCCAGAACCTTAAATCCCTCTAAATACCTAGTTAAACATGTGTGGTTTTTTTCCTACTGGCTATTGTAAAACGCTGCAAATGTTTTCCACTGTATACATTATGGAGTACATATGTGCATCTGTAGTTACACGTCTGAGACAGATGCTCACAGACGATTTTCTCTGCTAACAGTGGCACAAATATGTCTATCCTTTGAAAAGTCACTATTTCCTCTAAGCAAACAGTGCTCAGCTTCTCAGCGTTTTCTCATTTTCTTTCCGTGTCCCTCACCAGCTTGGTGGTTTGGAACATTTCACACTTCCCAGCTGGCCAGCCTGGTCTCCCATGGGCATGCGAATACGGGCATTTTGGTAGAATAAGCAGTGGAAATACCCGTGAACTCCAGCAAAATGGTTGGTGGTTGAGTCCTTTGCAATGTGTCTTGTTGAGCTCAGCAGATCTTACAGGACAAGTATCAGCATGTTGCGTATGTGCCAAAGGACTGATATTTTCCCATTGCTAATCCCACCGTATTGAGGAATTGCGTGTGTTGGAGCTCTTACCTAAGGGCCCACTGGCAGCATTCTCCATTTTTCATCTAGATTTTTGTTCCTGTTGGCATCAGATTCAGTTAAAACAATGAAATCACTTTCCAACAGCTACCAATACTTGAGTTATGTTAGTTCCTCAGCAAGGCTGGACCTAGTCAGTGCGTGCACAGAAGTGCAAGAGAATCTTTGAGTAATAAAATGAGACTTAAACCACTACAGCAAATTAACACAAACCCCTTTAGCTTCCTAGAGTGACCAAGACAGTTTAACTTTTTTATTTCTTTATGCCTGTAGGGAAACTATACAAAAACATGCCCTGTTTCAGTATTGTGTGATCAAGACTGAAAATGTAAAGCAATCAGAATTAAGTATCCTACAGCAGTTTCCATTGTACAGTGCGTTACAGTTAGGTCTTTCATAAAGCATCCCCACAACGCTAAGGAATGTGACAAATCATCCACCGACACTGGAAAGAGGAATTCCATCTTCCTTTAATTTAGGGACCTTGCATGACAATAGCACTACAGGATACTGCATTTTATATGCATGCTGTGTTCAGATTGCAAAAGACCTACTTGTTTTCAAACGAGGAATAACTGTTAAGGATGGTAACTGGATTTCCAGGGTTTTTGCTCCAAAAATTTTTATTTTAAAATGTGTTATGATAGTGGTTTGGTGCTTCTGTTCTTTACAGCCCACTCTATTTAGAGTAAAATGCATTGAAGGTTGAAGTGTGTCCGTTCTCATCACAGAATGGGAATGGGGATTGGAAGGTATTTCACAACACGGAGAATCAGAATTCTGTACTGCAGCTTACCAAAGTGTACTATTTCTCTCGTATACTGCTATGAAATCTGTTAATACATACAACGTACTGCAATGCAGCCTGGTAACACCACAGACAGACAGACCCACCTCACAGAGCTGGTATGAGAATTAATGAATGTTCAGAAGGTTCTTTAATTGGATTCAGTTTTATACAATTATTGAAATCGTGCTGAATACTTCAGTGCATACCCTAATTTAGAGCACTGTAAGCTTTTATGCACACTACCACGGTGTGCCCCATTAACATCATAGCCTAATACACCGTGCTTTCTTCAGTTTAGTCACAGACTTTCAGTTTTACTGAAAGCTAGTATACTCCTAGTGAATACCCAGGATTTTTTATAATACGGCATTTAAAAACTATTGCTACACAATTCATTGAAATAGATTCAAAATAGAGGCCTGTGCCATCTTGACAACAGTTACTGAGATGAATTGGACATAACAGTGGAATTGCACCTATTT
Source organism: Anser cygnoides (assembly GCF_040182565.1). NCBI lineage: Eukaryota > Metazoa > Chordata > Aves > Anseriformes > Anatidae > Anser > Anser cygnoides. The sequence goes on along the minus strand of NC_089874.1, from coordinate 108,003,860 downwards.
ACAGTAGAAAAGAAAAAATAGCCTAGCCAAAAACATGTTTCACATGCAGAAGATCCAATCTGACTGCAGGGAGGGAAAGGCTCCTCTGGCTCAGCAACGCCTGGTGTACAGTGAAGAACGTTAAGCAGCTCCAAAAGGAGTGCTTTGCAGCTCCTGGGAGGAAACCCTAGCAGTTCCAGCCAAAATCACTGCCAGTACAATTTGAAAAAATATTCAAATATTATTCATATATTCATATACGTACATGCATAATTTTCCAATATTTCAGAAAGGTGGAACAATTTTTTTATATATATATGTATAATGGTGTATATATAAATACATAAATTGAGATGGAAATTGAGAACAGGCTAGTTTTTTATTTACAAATTGCACATGCAAAGGCTCACAAAAATTCTCTTTAATTTTCTGAATGTCTGTACCTTCAGCCAACAGTTGCAATAAAATTCAAAGTATTAATCCAAGGAAAGAAGAACATTTATTCAGATGTGTTTGCTAAGGTAAAAATCTTAGGCTCGCAGACACATTCCTCACTCAGAAAGATTATGGTAGTATTAAAGAGGTCAGTAGAGAACAGATAAACTTTATCATGTTAAGCTGAAAACTTCATTAGCTGTGAAAGGTCTATGTCATTTAACAGTGGTTTTGTTTTAGCCATAGCTATGCAGTGGTGGTATTTGAATTTGGGATGATTTAGGGAAGTAGAACTATATATGCAAGTGCACTGTTTCTGTATCAATGACATAGCATTTCTTCTAAAAACTGACATTAATGGTCACTTACAAAACCGTGAATTGAATATATTCATAACAGGAATACTGGTTTATTCTATTTTGAAATGAATTCAAGCATTATTATTCAGGCTGTCAGACAACATGGAACTAAAACCAGGATTCCATCGCTTTTGTTTCTCCTTTTTCATAAGCAACACATTGTTCTCCTGAGAAACACAGATATTTTGTCTTGCCAAGTGCCGTCCAATGTTGTTCTTGTTGAGCCGTGCCACCAGAAAATGCCAGTAAGCCCCACTGAAGAAAATGTGGGCCAAAGGCACTATTGGCACAAGTGGGCACAGCTTCGGTGACGTCAGTGAAACTCGGGCCACAACGTGACTATCACTGTAACTCAGCAAAGCTATCGGTTGTCTTTGTGCTGAAATCACAGCTAAGTCTTCTGGGACGTAAGTACTGACACGTAGCCAGGATGTCTGGAGACACCGAGTGATTCTAAGTAGTTACCTCAGGTGCTCAGCATGCCTCAGGGTCGCTCTTAATGTTTCAGACAACAAATATTTTAATGAATTTCTTTACTGTAAAATGTAATTATCATATATATGTAGGAAACTAGAAATTTAATGCTGGTCGTTTTCTGCCTTGCACCTGGTGTAATCATTTACCATTTGTAACAAGAATGAGACATGCTGCATTAATACAATATTAGTATTTTGCATTCACTTTGCAGATGTAGAAATAAGTATACAAACTGCAAGGGCTGACTGGTTTTTAACAGTGTTTCCAAAATTTATGATAAAATTACTTATATTTTACTGAGATTTTTTTCAGATGCACTTTATCCCTGCACATTTTCATCTAGACATAAAACAGCAGTGGGAGGAGGAATTAGTTTTACAGATGTAACCTGACTTCAAAAGAGATTAAGACCGGTTATTTACACCAGAATACCTTCCACTGACTTGCTAGCCTGCAGTAAATCTGAACCTAAGTGTGCATCTGGAAAAAAAAAAAAAAAAGACATAAAGTCATTACAACTCGTATTTCTTATCCGTAGTTTTGTCTAAGATGTCTTCCTTCTGTAGTTATGTACTAGAAGCTAAGAATAATTATCTTCAGATGTTTATAAAGTCAAGGCAAACACGGACTATGTAGCCAATAGCCGAGTTTGGATCAAGAAAGCAAAACCTGGCTAATTCTTCATGTAAGCATGCACAATGTCAATGAATGCTCTCCAGCCATTGACACCTATGGAAGTTAAACTCATCTCTACCATATAGACATTTTGATATGAAAACTTATTTTAAAAATACAGAAATGTCCATGTTGAACTGTTGTGCTTCTCTTTTGCAATGTTGTTCTTTGTACTTTGGAAAATAGCACTGGTTTTGTACTGTACCACATACCAGTGTAGTTTTAAAGAGCTTCTCATTATTTTGTAATAAATGCTAGAAATTAACGATCACAGAAATGAATAGACTAGTGTGCAAATTAGGAAAACCCTCAAGTATCGTGAAGTTATTATTTTACGTACAAATAAATATTATCTATATGATAATAACAAAAGAAAGAAACAAAGCCTGTGTTGTTCTGGTTGTAAATAACTTCCACAATGTTTGCTGTCAGTTAAGCAAGTTCTGTGTACTCTTGAGCTTTAATCAGGCTGGTTTTGTTCTCAGTTTTCCAGTTCCTGAAGAGTCAGAGAAGCAGTAAATCCAGTACAGTCAAACTTCACATGTGAAAAGAGTGCTCAGAAGAAATAAATACTGAGTGACTCATATTAGCCATAGAAGAGTAGAAGTTCATTAAAATCTGTAAATTCTGTATGGTTCCTTTCTTGTTCATCCCACTGACAGAAGTACAAAACCCCAAGTCTCATCTTTATTATGGCTCCTTGAAGTTCCCGTTTACTCCTCTTGGAAAGCAGGCAGTTTAACCTAATAGCCAGCCTCACAAATTCGCTGTCAGGGCCCTGAGCAGAGCCGCCCACCAATTCGGCGACACCGAAGACCGGCTGATAAGAGCTGTTTTGAAGAAAGAGCTGGAGAAAGCCTCAGTGGGGCTTCTTCCCACGGGAACCACTTCAAGGCTGAAGCTCTCCCCCTTGCCCTTTGTGGAGCTACATCATGGCCACGTTTGTGTTAGTTTGTGTGCCACATTTATGTGCCGCACTGATGGGCACCGTAACCATCCCCACGGACCCACCTCGTCACTACGGACTTGCCTGGTGATTGGGACTGATCCTGGTCACCAGACGCACCCTGCTTGTCTCACCCAGGTACTGGGCCCCGAGGTCCTTGCCCCACTGGCCTTTGGTCATGCTGGGCACCCAGTGCCCCTTCCCTTGGGGGCAGCCGGCCCTCGCTGCAGCCTGACTTTCACTTTGCTTCCAGTGGTCGTGGGGGTAACCATTCTTCTAGCGTGTAAGCACAGGGGTTCTGCAGCTACAAGGATATTTTTTGACACCCACTCAACCCAATTATCTATGCAATTGTGTCTTAAAATAATCTGAGGTCAAAAATCCGAACGATCTACCAACAAACTATTGCAACTTGTGTGCAGTCACAGAGCAATAATTTAATGGAAACGCAGTGGGATAGTTCACACCACTGGAGTGCTGCTGTGGATGGATCTGGGGTTGATATTGGGTCCAATGCTGTTTCACCTTTCTATTAAAAACCTAGACAATGGGACAGAGTGCACCCTCAACAAGTTACGATACAAAACTGGGAGATGTGCGGGCAGGAACTTCATGAAGATCAGTGAAAGGAAATGTGAGGTCCTACATCTGGGGAGGAATAACCCCATGCACCCACGTAGACTTCAGCAGCTGTCTGGCTAGAAAGCAGCCTTGCAAAGACCTGGGAGTGCTGGTGGACAACAAATTGACCACGAGCTAGCAATGTGCCCTTGAAGCAAACAAGGCCAGCGGCATCCTGGGCTGTGTTAGGGAGAGCATTGCCCGCACGCCAAGGGAGGTGCTCCTTCCCTACTGCTCTGCTCTGGCGAGGCCACGCCTGGAGTGCTGTGTCCAGTGCTGGGCTCCCCAGTACACGGGAGACACGGACGTACTGCAGCAGGTCCGGCAAAGGGCCGCTAAGGTGATTAAGGGCTTGGAGCATCTGTCACAGGAGGACAGGCTGAGAGAGCTGGGATTGTTTAGCCTTGAGCAGGGAAGGCTCAGGGAGATCTTATCAACATGCATAAATACCTGGCACGAGGGAGGAAAGAAGATGGAGCCAAGCTCTTCTCAGTGGTGTCCAGCGATAGAACAAGAGGCAATGGGTACAAACTGAAATACAATAAATCAGTTTAAACATAAGAAAAGGGTTTGGTTTTGTTTATTTATTTTATTTTGTTTTATTTTAAGGGTAACTGAGCACTGGAACGGGTTGTCTGGAAAGGCTATGAAATCTCCATCCTTGGAGATATTCAGAATCCCAGGACATGGCCCTCAGCAACCTGTTCTAGTTCATTTTGCTTAGAGCAGTTGGGTTGGACTGGGGAATCCCCAGGGGTGCCTTCCAACCTGCTCTTTCACAATATCTTTTACAAGGCACTAAGAAAATAAGCACCATCAGCACGCAGCTGTTAGCAGCAGATAAGCATCAGTAAACTGTCCCCTGGGAAGCCTGGAGATCTAAACTGATCTTCATTATTTTCAAGCTTAAAAAGAAGAAACTGATAGCACATGCTAGGTAGCACCAGTCTGCAATCAAAAGACCATCAAACTCTTCTTTGCAATGCAGCGTGGCAGGGATGTGAAGAGCAGTAGCCCTCTGCCATTGCATGGCTGTACTGAAAATCAAGGTACACAGGGAACCTCAGGTACCTGACCTACTTCTTTGCTCCCTTCCAGTCTCACTTCAGTAGCTCAGTGTTACTTTAGATCAATACATTGAAGTAGAATCCTGAAAACAAACAAATATCCTTCCTTCCCCCCCCAAAAAAACTAAAAATAAAGCTCTAAGTACAGAAAAATAATTCACGGCCAAGCAGAATGTCGCAGAACAGGATTGGTATGACCGGAAGACGTGTCAGAGCTAAATTTCAGAAAAGGATCTCATTGCTTTCTCCATAAAAAAGATCGAAAGTGCTCCAGCCTAAGTGCCATAAGTACAATCCACTCAACCTATATGCTGCAATATGGAAATGGCCAGGAATACTGAGGTGTGGCTAAAATATTGTCCTTTTGTTCCCTCCCCTCCTTATACACTGTATTTTCTCCACAACCCAGTCATCCAGTATAGTCCAGTTTTCTTTCTCGAAGCCTAACTCAAATTCACTATTTTCATAAATTCACGAAGCTTTTACATACACGTTAGCCAAGGATCATCTCACCTGCTTATAGAAGACAGCTGCTGCCCACCGTTAAAATAAGAAAGAAACACAGGGAAACACCTTCCTCTGTTTCGTCCAGTATATGTTATACTGCTTATTTAGTTAAATTGTCATTTTGGGGGGACAAGAAAAACATGCAGGGCAGTATGCAATTTCAGTCTCAAAAGAGAGAGACTGAAAAATGTCAAACAGAAGTAACAGTCCTGCGTGGTGCTCAGGGCACAGAGGGCTGTGGAGTCGGCCTTTACATTCTTCCTGTGCAACATCATGAACACAGTTTTGATAGCTACAAGAACAACTTCAGACAAGGATATATTGTTGTATATTCATGAAGCCATTGCTGCAGCTGGATTAGTTTCATACACCGTCTGATTTGCAGCACTGCTGGAGACACCACAGCCTCACTTGGACTGATACCGTGAGGCTTGGAGGAGCCAGCCCTACTCCCACTGAAGGACGTGGAAAATTTCCCATTTACTGCAACAAGACAGTTAAAACCCAAAGTTTCAGTGCTTCCACTGGCACTGTTGACACTCAGTGACATCATGCCTCAGCAATGTCCTTTATGTAAATAGCAGGGATTTGAAAAGAAAACAACAAGCACAAAAAATAAAGAACCCCCATACAGAAACAAAATGCCTGATGCATTACCTGAAAATCTGGTTGCGTATCTATCAGAGATGACATGGCTGCTTTTACAATGACTGGGCATTTTCGCTAGCAGCATTGCCACCATTCCCTTCAAGCAAGCGATTTTCATTTTCTTATCTTTCCCCTGGCAAATATCTTTCCTATTGACAAATCCTAAGCCTTTATTATCTTCTTTCTGCCTTAAAAAAAAAAAAAAAAAAAAAAAAAAAGATTATTCAAAACAGTTCTAGTTCTGTGGGAGCATCAAGAACAGAGCTCAGACTTAATGCAGAGCCACCTGCTGACAACCAAGTGTATTTGTTTCAAATCCTTAAAATCAGAACAATCAGAACAGGTTGGTGTTTATATCACATAGTAACAAAAAGAAAACAACTAATAGAAAATATGTAAGTCAATTTTAGCCAACATAAATCTTTTATTTCTACCCATGCTGATTTTGGACCACTGCTTCTTTTTCCTAGAAAACAACAGCTCATGGCAAGTTTTCTGTGTCTGTGTATCTGCATCAAAGAGCTTTGAGGGAGAGAAGCTAAAAAGCAGATCATTAAAAACAAACACAACTATGCAGCAAACCTACTGTGTCTTTAAACATATGCAAAATGTCATGGGTGATATTTGAGAGAGAGTCCTTGGTGGTTACTGACACTTGTGGATTTCAATTGCAGTGGTGGCCAAATTTCCATCCACCCCAATTCTGTCCGGTAGCGAGACGAGCTGCCAAAGCCCGAGAGCAAGCAGCACGATGTGACACAGCACACCCTTCTTCGGCACCTGGGTCAAACATGCCCGGTGGCATGGCTCACTCTGAAAGATGAGTTCAGTCTGGAGGTTTTAAATTGGCTCGTTTTCAGGCTCATTCTTTGCTCTGCTCTGCCTCGTGCACCTGTGAACATTTCAGATGCTATCAGCCATGTACAAGTATGTGAGAGGCTGGGATAAAACACCTGCATTCAACCCCTTTTTCGACCAAATAACCAGCGCACGTGCTGGTGTGTTACGTGACAAGTACACATGAAGGCCATGCAAAAGCAGAGTATTTTCTGCAAATCCTGATGACTGTTTATTAATTTCTGCTGAGAGTTGCATGACGAGATGAGAGGAGTGCACACAGAAGTCCCTCAGGTAGCTGTTCATTTCCTTCTCACAGAGTCACAGAATTGTAGGCGTTGGAAGGGACCTCAGGAGATCTTCGGGTCCAACCCCCCTGCCAAAGCAGGTTCCCTAGAGCAGGTTGCCCAGGTAGACGTCCAGACGGGCCTTGAATATCTCCAGAGAAGGAGACTCCACAACCTCCCTGGGCAGCCTGTTCCAGTGCTCCGTCACCAGGTTCTCCAGGTCGTACAGAAGCAATCTAACAACACCTGATGTAGGTATTGATCTCGCAACATTTGGTCCCTTTCTGGTCTTGCTTTCGTAAATCGCGTGATGTTGCCAGTGCGACTGGCAGGCGGCTGCTGCCTGGGGCTGCAGCCAAACCGTCCTGCACCACCTTGCAGCTCAGGGCTTGTGGAGCTGCAGCTGAAGCGTTGCCCTAACCCGTGTCCTGGCCACACACCAAAACCCTTCCTTAGAGGCTAACTCGGCCAGACTGGCTGGCCAACAGAGGGCAGCCCTACACTTAGATGGATTTCCTCAGTCTGTGCCCAAGCACCCAGACCCATGCAGTTCCGTGCACCTCTGCACCTCTTAGTCATATGGTCTGAATTTTTGGGTAGACCTGTGTGGTGCCAGGAGCTGGACTCAATGATCCTTGTGGGTCCCTTCCAACTCGGGATATTCTGTGATTCTGGCGTTGCCTCTGTGCTGCAACACGCGAACACGTTAAAACCTTGCCCTCTGGCTCTCCTTGAGCTACATGAGAGGGATTCATTTCTGTGCATAGATGTCTCGAGTTAATGCATGCATAACCTCTGTCAAAAAACACCTGGGCACTGCTCCTGCAGCTTTAACTGTCCACATTTGGTGAGGAAGACTAAACACATAATCCAAGATATCGGAGGGGGTTGTGGGTCTACACGTACCCACAGAAAGAAAAAAAAATGGACATTTGACACGAATAGGAAGAAACATGCTATGCAGAAAAGCCAAATAGATACGAATATATTTAATATATGGCCACAGGGTAAGGTGCTTCACTTAGATCTGCAGAAATAACATGAAATATGAACAATCTCTAGGAAGTTGTGACAGAAACAAGTTTTAGACCAAAATGAAAGCTTGACCTAAGGAAGCGTGCCCAAAAGCTGAAGCAAGATCTCAGGCCAAAGCTTTCCAGACAGCAGTCTTTAAGAGCTCTCCCTGAGCACAGCAGAGCTCCCAGGTCTGCACTCACAGAACCATAGGATGGTTTGGGTTGGAAGGGACCGTAAAGATCAGCTGGTTCCAGCACCCCTGCCATGGGCAGGGACACCTCCCACCAGACCAGGCTGCCCAAAGCCCCATCCAGCCTGGCCTTGAACACCTCCAGGGATGGGACATCCACAGCTTCTCTGGGCAACATGTTTCAGTGCCTCACAGTAAAGAATTTCTTCTTCATATCCAATCTAAACCTATCCTCTTTTAGTTTAAAGCCTAAATTACCCCTTGTCCTGTCACTCCACTCCCTGACAGAGTTCCTCCCCATCACTCCTGCAGGCCCCCTTTAGGTATTGGAAGACCACTGTAAGGCCTGCCTGGAGCCTTCTCTTCTCCAGGCTGAACAGCCCCAACTCCCTCAAACTGTCTTCACAGGAGAGGTGCTCCGGCCCTGTGATCATTCTCGTGGCCCTCAGCTGGACCCACTCCAACAGGTGCATGACCTGCTTGTGCTGGGGACCCCAGAGCTGAACGCAGTACTCGACTACTCATGCCCAAATCCAGCTTCTTCCACCTCTTCCATGTGACGCAGCTCAGATGGGAGACAGGGAACACATTTCAGCCAGATCCCACAACCCTACACTTCCCCTATGATTCAACTTCATTGGCATAAAACTCACAAAGTTAAAACAGGACGACCTTTTACCTTGGGTACACTTAGGCAGTATATTGTACATATAAAAGTACAGCTTGTTCTCTTCCCTAGGAGTCCCCAAAATTGACTATATCAGCATTTGTTTCTTCTTTCCTAAAAAAAAAAAAAAAAAAAAAAAAAACCAAATGGTCAAAAATGGTGAGTAGGCTAAAGTTTAGCTGAGAAAGTTGTTGAGACAGAGGCCTTGGCTAAGTGCCCATCAAAATCAATAGGAGTCTTTCCGTTTACTTAATGGGCTTTAGCCTGAGCCCCAAGTGAAGGCGGGGGTGGGAGGGGGGATCTGCACCGATTACACGCTAACAAAGAGGTGTTTCAAATAATCTGCTGCCATCTGTCTTTGTTTTGCTAACCCACTCCTCTGGGCCTGAACAGAAAATCTGTAAGATGGGTAGAGCATTAATTATCACCAGAATGGCCTATTTGCATTTCTCATCTTCCAGAATAACTACACTCATTGTCCATGCCAAATATTTCCTTACATTATTATAACGAACCACCACAAAAGTAAGAGGGTACAGTTGTTACATCCATATGTAAACATATGAGTTATATAAATAAGTAGACTACTTTAGCCTCAAAGAGCTGCTATGAAATATAATATATATGTATTCAGAGGGGCCAGTAACATTACCTGCATTCAGGAGTGGAAAGGAGTTATGGTTAAGTCTCTTTCAATAACACATTAATAATATTTCACGCGATCGCTTGGCTCTCCCCATTATCACAGTCCTGCCCCAACTATAAGGACGTGGAGCTGATTATAGGAATCCAGTGCCATCACGTGCATTGTTATACGTGTCTGTGTCTGTCTGGGGCAGAAAAAGGAGGGACACCACAGAGATGAGAAAAGTTACCCAAGACCAGACTATTGGATCCATTCTAACGAGAGGACAAAACCTCTTCTTAGAGTAATCACCTACAAGTAAGAACACAGAAGTTTATTAACAACCTGATAAATCTCTATTTGGTCAGTGTTGTAGAGGGAAGGAGGGCACATAGCTGACCACTTTTTTAGGGGACGTGAAGTCTACTTTGATGGGAGGGAGCAGCACGCACATGCACAATACAGCTTGTGAATCCAGCAGCTTGGAACCAGTGGGACACGAAGCACTTCAGCCATTTGCTTTCACTGTAAATATGTGATTGTTTACTAGGCTCCTTATCTAACAAGACAACTGGAAACATAACCTCTCTGGCAACATTATACCAGGCAGTGATACCACCCAGAAAAGTTAAAGCTCTTCTTTCAATTTCCTCCAGAGGAGAGGCAGCTACTTTAACCGCAGATTTACATTATTCCCTCCACCAGTTAAGAGCGGTTGTTTTGTGTTTTTTTTTTTTTTATCAGAGATCACTATCCTTTGCCTAGGGTGACACAGTCTCCTTCTGAGTGAATGTGTTTTCCTGAGATAGTCACAATTCAGTATTAACTTAGGGTGATCTGCCAGAAACAGATCTTCAGATTTACTTTGGGTTTAGTTACATAAAAAAAAGGGCACACACACAACTGAGGGCCAGAGGTACCTTCCAGAAGTGTCCAGGAGATTTTACTGACTCCAACTCCAAATAAATCACTTCATAAATTCAGAACTGCAGAAGACCCAAGCAATAGTTATAATTTTCTCAGCATACTAAATTTGATGGACAAAATGAAGTTTTGGTATAACTTTACATGAGTTCCGTGGCATTTCAGAAGGTACTGATTTGTCTCTGTATGTCACGTAAACTCAGTACAGAAGTCCAAAGGCAACAAATGATTAAGTATTTAACTGTGGTGACTCACGTGCAAGGAGCTGATGACCTCTGCTGCATGGACGTGGCTGTAATGCCTTTTTTTGAACCTCGTGAAAGCCAGCAGAATGACTGACAACCAGACTCACGTCTGCTCTTTGGCTCTGAAGTTGTCCTGTAATAAGGTGTTACGGGAACACAGTCATTCTTAGTCATTCATCACAGGACCAAGGATGATTAAGATAGAAAATATTCCAGCTTTGGGTATGTATGTTTAAGAGCTCTCTTATCACATCTGCAGTGGTAGTAATACACCCCTGGTATCTGTCAAAAAGAGAATGGCTCAAGTGTGACCATGAGATAAGGCGGACAGCCCCATATCCTTGTTAACATGTCACATTCACTTCATTTCAGAAATTAAGCAAGACTTGGCTGGTAGCCCATGAGGAAAATGAGGCCGATTGGAGCAAAGCGATGAACTGTATGATTTCTCAAGAATCAATCCAGACTCAGTATCAATGTTCACCTGCTCTAGTCTCAATGTAAGTGAGAGGGTATCGTAAATCTGTGGTCTGAAGTGTCAGTTCCTAGCACAGGGGGAGCATTACTGTCACAGTGACATACAAATAAAGCCAAACCCAAAGGACTTAGCTTTGTCGGGCTTGTTACTTTAGGTTGGAATCAAAACCAGCAAAGGCAAAGCTGAGGGGTGGACAGGCCAGGAGAGATCTGCACAGGCTGGGCATCGGTGTGGGTGGCACTAATGCAAATCCAAGGTCATGAGGTGGGAGAGGACAAGGACGTTGGAGCTGAGGTGACCAGAAAGCTGCTTCTGAGTGGTGGTGGAAAGCAAGGGGAGCATAGTGATGCTCAGTTGTTCAGTGGACAAACCCACTCTCCTAATTCTGCAACCTGACCCGCCTGAGGGCAAGCCTGAGGGAAACAAGGAGCACTGGGGTGTACCACAGACCAGCCCAATGGCTAATGACCACTCCTGTTCCTAACGGATTATAAAAGGACACAGCCACATGTAGAAATACACTGCGTAGAAGGAGACCTGCTAAAAAGGAAGGAAAAGGCAAAGCAGTTAGAGTCTGAAGGCTGACTAAGGATATTTCACAGTGACAGGTACAGAGGCAGGCCAGCTCTGGTCAGAAGTCATTTAGCTGCCTAAATCAGGCTTGGCCCCCACACTAGGTCCGAGAGTTACTGAGAGACTCTGAGAGCTCCTGCAGCTCACCAAGAGCTTATTTATCTGGAGGGTGAATGTACCCAGACAAGATATTAAGCCAGTAAGTAGCAGCAATATTTTCCTCAATCTCTTTCAATTTGTGGTCCCTAAAAGTTTTCTAGTGGAGCAGCTTTGGAAATTTCATGTGCATAGATTACTGTGCAGTATCTATCAGCTTAGTCTGTGCATCCCTTAGAAATAACTGATGATGCTTGGAGGTTAACACACCACAGGTTGAAAAACATTGATTGAAAGGCAGTGGGACCCTCAGAAGGTCACCCGTTAAGCTGTCTGGCTATTATTGCTTTAATCTTTACATTTTTGACAGAAACAAAATTTTAAAAAATGTTATTTCTCATTAAACCTTTAAAACATGCTATATGAGATGTAAAATACAGATACTCCTTCTCCAAGAAGATTTTAAAATATTATTTTTTAAATCAATTAGTACATCTACCAAAGAATTATGAACTCACCGTTCAGTTTGGGGGTCAATAGCTCTGGAGTGTTGCCTGGAGTCTAAAGCTCTTCAAGGTCTTCTATAGAAATCATAACAGAACTGTAAACCATGGGACAATTCCACACTTGATAGCCTCTCATTTTGCAGAGAAATATCTCCTAAAATAAAATTAAAAGCTTATTAAAAAAAAAGTCATATTTTTTTCTGAGTAAGATTTTCTTTTCTTCCTGTATCAATAAACAATAATAAATAGTAGAGATGTTAAAAACAAGAATATTTTCAACAGTTATTCTGTCTTATTTGGAACTTATACATTTTGAAGTTGTAACTTTTGAAATGTAAACTAAAACATTCAGATTATCCTTGCATGCTCAGGATAAACAAACATTATTTTTCCACTGCATTATTTCCAGTAACAGACCTCACAGGCAAAATTTCTGCCTTTCTTTACTGCTGTCACAATACAGCTTTCAGTAAGTCAGCTTTCAGTTAAATGCTGCCCACAAATACTTGCAATTCATTCATACCCCCAGGATTGCAGAGGGGGTAAGTGAGGGCAAAGTCTGCCTTGATTTTAATATCCTAACTATAAAACATCCGAATTTAAACAGATGTGTTCAAAGAATTTCACACCACTGAAATACTCTTGGTAGAGAATTTTTTCCCATATATACAGCATGTGCCCATCCATCAACACTGTCTTGATGCTATTGTTAAAATCTTTGAAAACTTAGAAGAACAAAACAAAACAAATACCCACCCATGAAATCTCATAATAAAGAGCATTTTTCTGTGCCAGATGGTTCACTGAAGAAAAGGATTAGTCTTTTGTTCAAATGGGGCTTTCAAAATTGGAATCTTTGCAGACCACAGAACCATTTCCAGCCAATCACAAAGGACTTTAATTAGTATTAAAAATATTCCTGTCCTTTTCCGCGCAGCATTGCAGAGCCGCAAAATCGCCTTTAGGAGGAGCCTCTTTCCCTCCTTTAGGGCTGACAAAAACACTGTGACTCCTGTAAATCCATTAGGCATTATACAGTATGGTTTCATTAACAAGGACTCTGAAAAATACAGAAAACGATGAAAAGCAACCTCATGAGATCATTCACTCCACAGTCTTATCTCAAAGTAATCAACTGTATCTAAGCCTTCCGTGACAGATGCTTGTCTAATTTGCTCTTAAAAACATTCAGTGATGGTGTAGTAGAGGTTAACACAAATACTAAGAATGAGCTACCAAACCTTTAGCATGAACAGCCTGGCAGAAATCAATCAGAGCCAGTGGCAATGGAGACAGAAATCCACTGAATAGTAAAAGCAGTTCAGAAATTAATATGGTTATTTAGAGGACACAGTGAAGAATAGAATGCTGGGTCTGTATGGAAGCAATAAGAAATAATAAAATTTACTTAGGGGTAGTCACAAGAGCACTTCTTGGAGAAATTAGACCAAAGGATCACTTAGCTGAAAACAGGAAAGGGCAGAAAGGCAGAACAAAAGGTTGGTTTTTGCAAATCTCAGCCCTTGTAATCTGTTATCTTTGCAGGTAACACTGCCATAAATATATCTGTCCACTTCTTGCACTCCCCTCTTAAGGGGTGATCAAGGTTGGTAAGATGCAGAAACACTTTATTCTGCATTAATCTCACTCACATAGTTCGTCAGAGTTTTGAGGAACAGAAGGAATGTCCAAATCGATCTTTGGGATCCTGATTTGTCCCTTGTATCATTTGAACACTGGCCCAAGCAATGTCTGTGTCTAACTGACTACACACCTTCAGCAGGCATTTCACCCCAGCCCCTAACAGTCCCCTTAGCGTTGACATGTCTCCTAATGCATAACTTAATTCTCCAGTCCTATAGGTTAAGCCCCAATAGGCATGAAGAAAATTTTACTCCATCTTCACAGTGCTCTGTAACATCATTGAACCCTGTGATTTGCTTCTCCACCCGATCCTATTTCCCAAACTACACAGCTCATACACAATGATTCCTGGGTCTCTGATCATTCCTGCTTTCCACTGAGTTTCCTGCAATTTGTCAACTTTTTTTCTTGAAAACCTGGCCTGATGCTGCTTGTTCACTAATGTGAAATTGCATGCAAGACTATTTCAAGTGCATCATGCTGCCTGTTATATATATGCCATGTGCAAACCTTTTTCATAACCATATGACTATTGTGAGAAGTGGCTTAAGCAAACTTGTTTAACTTGAAACGCAATGGACAAGTAACATGTATGGAGTCAGCTAATGCCCCTCAGCGAAGGGGCAGTAAGACAGTAATTTATTTTCAATACAATTACTTGTTCAACTCCACCTCTAGTGTTCACTGCCTTTCATATCCGACACGTACTTTGCCCCCTGCATGATTAATGTTTTCAGTGAAGGCTGAAGCAAAACGTTGCTGAGTATTTTGGCCTCCTCAAGACTACTTCAAGTGCATCATGCTGCCTGTTACATATGCCACGTTTTCCTCTTATAGCTATTGTTCCTACACTGAATGTTATCTTGTCATATCTGCTTTTAATGAGATCTCATTTTTTTGCCTTGGCCTGCCTGAGCCAAAGCTCATACTACTGCTTTATACTCTTCCTTAGGAGGATCTAGTTTCCACTTTCTATTTGATTCCTTGTTAAGTTACAGTTCACAAGTTAACCAGCTTGGTTCCCTTCCCTTCCCTTCCCTTCCCTTCCCTTCCCTTCCCTTCCCTTCCCTTCCCTTCCCTTCCCTTCCCTTCCCTTCCCTTCCCTTCCCTTCCCTTCCCTTCCCTTCCCTTCCCTTCCCTTCCCTTCCCTTCCCTTCCCTTCCCTTCCCTTCCCTTCCCCCCTTCCCTTCCCATCCCCCTTCCCTTCCCTTCCCTTCCCTTCCCTTCCCTTCCCTTCCCTTCCCTTCCCTTCCCTTCCCTTCCCTTCCCTTCCCCTTTTCCTCCACGACAATACAGAACAACATAATCGCAGAATGGCTTGGGTTGGAAGGGACCTTAAAGATCACCCGATTCCAACCCCCCTGCCATGGGCAGGGACACCTCCCACCAGACCAGGCTGCCCAAAGCCCCATCCAGCCTGGCCTTGAGCACTTCCAGGGATGGGGCATCCACAGCTTCTCTGGGCAGCCTGTGCCAGGGCCTCACCACCCTCTGAGCGAAGAATTTATTCATGATATCTAATCTATATTGATCTATATTTATCCCATTAATGATAATTCTTTAAGAAAATGGCAATTTCTTCAACCTGAGACTTATCCCACATGGTCCTCTCCCACAGCCCTTGGAGATAACTTAAGTCTGCTTTGCTGACATCTGTGTTGCCTCTCTTCTGCTCTTCCCCCTAAGACCCATGAACTCACAAGGAAGAGTGGCAGTCTGAAACCATACGGAAATTACAGTAACTCTAAGGATTTTTCTGTACAGGCCAGGGCACAAAATGTCTGGAGCAGGAGATTCCCCTGTTGCGAAAGCATAGCTCCCCTGCAGAGGTCTCTACACAGTGGTAGAAGAGACAGACCACCTTACAAAACGTCTCTTTCGACTCTCTTTTCTCCCTGCACAACAGGAAAAGCTGCAGTATGTACACATTTCTTGACAGTAGAGAAACGCTCGATGAGAATTCATTATAAACGCCCATTTTGCTTAAATAACCTCAGTTGTGCCCACAATCAACCATAAGATACAGACCCAGGGGAAAACAGACTGCTTTGAGTCCAATGCCCAGAGAAATATCTACAGTTGCCCATTTCCCATTCTCCTTGACTTACTGCCAGGGGCATATCACAGAACTGTAACAAAACTACATGTCGTAGTAGTAGTTTGGAGTAGAGATCTTCAGAGGTCCCTTCTAACCTGTGGTAGGGGATAGAAAAAGAAGGGGTTAACTTTTGAGAAGGGGGGGCCCTCACACCTGCAAGCCCTAAGGAGCCTGAGGAAGAAGAGATAAGAGCCCGAGCTCAGGTTCACATAGGGAAGCCTGTTGGTCTAAGCTTTGCTGTGGGGAAGTGGGATTGCTTCTTTTACCGGGTGGGGGGACACAATGCAATTTGTCCCAGATTAAAAGGTTTATTTTTTTTTTACTGCCGATAAGGGCCCCAAAGCTGAGGCTTGAGGACGTTTATGCAGGGTCTGGCTGAGTGCTGTTGAAGCCTGGAAAGCAAAGAAAGAAGGTGGGTGGCTCCTGTGCGCTGAACAAGCCGGACCAGAAAAACAGTCCCATCCATGGGGTCACCCTGGGTGAGGTCCGGGCCCTGTCACCAAGGGTGTCCCTGCGGAGCCTTCCGGATCGAGCCTCCTGCCACCGGGCAGCGTCATGGAGCTCCCTCCTCACCGGCTGGCCCTAGGTCAGTGGGGCACGGAGCAGCCAGGCTCTGACTTGGTTTCTCTGTGATCATGGTTTTAGAGCTGTGAAAATGAACGTGTTGTTTCAGAGCTGAAATGTACCGTACCTGTGCCTGTGGGCAAGCGTGAAAAGGAAAAAAAATTACATGTTTATCTGCCCCATAAACAGAAATCACTGCTGCCCATGCCCTAGGAAGGCTAAATACCTCCAGTGAAGCTACTATATACATTAATCCAAGTTGTAAGCTTATTCCCAGGCTCTAAAATCAGAAGCTGAAGCACTTTAATCTGTTGATTTACTCTAATGCTTAGAGGCTTCAAATGGGATTGGCTCCTGCTGTTGCTATATTAGCTATAACTCAGATACACACGGAACAAGCAATCTTTCTCTTTCCTTCCCTGGGTAAACGACAAGAAAAAGAAAAAAAAACAACTAATCGGGAATAACAATAACGATAAATCTTCCCTCCGAGGTGCTTTGCCTGGCACCTGTCAGCACAACCCCGCCACCATCCGTCGTGACAGGGAGCAGCTTGGAGCCGGCCGGGTCTCGGGGCGGGGGAAGGGGGCCCAGGGGTGGGACGGACAGCACCCCAGGACAAGGACATGGCTGCTCCAGCAGCACACCCCCCGGGCATGCCTCCCCTCTCCCGGGGGCGGGCTGAGGGCCGCCCCGGGGGCAGGCCGGCCGGGGAGGCGGAGCGGCCCCGCTCCCCTTTAAGGGCGGTGGCGGCCGGCGCTGCCCGGCGGCTGGGGGGGGGACGGGCCATGGAGGCGGCGCGGGGCTACGTGGGCTCGGCGGTGCGGTGAGTGTCCCCGTGTCCTTTTAATTTATTTTTTTAAGAAGCCTGAGAAGCGGAGGTTCGCTCGGCGGGGGAGCTCGGCGCCGTCCCCGCTCGTCCCGGGGTCGGTGCTGGCGTTTGGGGTGTCTGCTCCGCTTCTGCGCCTCGCGGGCTGTGGTGTCTTTTCAGGCTGTGTTTATCGGGGAAGCCAGGTGGGACACACGGTCTCCCGGCTGATTTCTGACTTATTTCTGGTTTTGTTGTTACTGCCGTTGTCGTTTGTCAGTGAACTCTAACCTAAAAATCCAGCCGTGCCATATTCTGAAGCTCTTGTGTTGTGCAATGTTGGTTTTCCTGAGGCTGAGGACCATTGCACCACATTCTTAGACAAACATACAGGGCATATTGCAAACAAAGATAACGAGTGAAATTAGCGTACAGGGCTCAAGGCAGGTTTTTAATCCCTGGTTTCTCCTCCAAACCAAAGAGCTCAGCTGTCCCCCAGCCCTGGCACTACACCGAATGCTTGGGACAGTGTCCGCGAGTCTCTAAGTGGCTGGGGTTATACGGAGCAAGCTGGATGATGTGCTAGAGCTTGAAGATATTTGCTTCTTCAGTTATAAATGCTTTTCTGAGTTCTTGTGTTTTCCACTGACATAGGATCCCTCCTCTTGTAGGGAAGAGCGAAGATCTGCACTTCAGCACCATCCCTTTCCTCTGTACCGCTTGTCCCCTGACGCTTGATCTCCTTTTAGTAGGCAATTATTTTCAGTAACTCCAATCTAACAGGGAAATTCCCTGCAAAAAAAGAAGTGATATTTCTTTCTAAGAGTCCCAAACAAAGGCTGACACCTGTGAGTCTCTGGTCTGCATATGTGTGAGGGGAAACAAGCAAAACAGGCTTTAGGCAGTAGACCCAGAAATGGAAGGGTTCACTCTGTTTTCAGGCTTTTTTTTTTAACTATACTGGCTTTTGTTACCTAGTACTTAATATTGACTGGAACCTCACCCTGCTCTAGACGTACTGCTTCATGGGCAGACTTACTTGAAAGATTTTGACTGCTCTTATGGAAACATAAGTGGAATGGCATCGCTTGTTAAATACCTACCCGAGACTTGGACTGCTGTTAAGTGGCAGCCTGGTGGAGCTAATGAAAGTCCTGGTTTATTAATCTCTTTGTTTTTGACTTCTTTCCGCCAATAGAATTAGGCAACGGTATAAGATCGTGGTTGTTGAGCTCTGAAGAAAATTTTTCTTAGACCTACAAAAACGGGCTTATGGAGTTGGCTCTGCTAATGCCCGAGATGAACCCTTGCTCTTAAAAGATCTTGAGTCCTGCCTGTGAGCTGTGTCCCTAATACTCTTCCTGCTGCATCGGGATGTGTGGCTTGGCTTTTTTCCTTACGCTTTGTCTCTTTATGAATAGCAACTGGGCTTAAGTAATGGGAAAGAACAGGACTGGTATCTTCTGTCATCACAAAAGAAATCTCGGCAGTATTGTCATGTATACCACTCAAGGAAATATTCTACATGATAGTTTTCAAACATGTGGGGGGGGAATGGGTTGTGCTAGCTCTGGAAGTGTTCTCTCATGAATCCTAAATGCTGCACTTGCTAACAACCAGGTGCCCAGCAAAGTGGGGTCACCAGCGCTGAGATAAATGCACGGGCTTCATACCTGAGGAGGAGACTGGAGTGATTCAGAATGGGAGCTGCCTGCAGACTGGCAGGGTGATTGGGGCACTGCTTAGTCAGTGCGGAGATTAACACACACACACACACCCTGTCCTAGCACACTTTCCGTCTATGGAGGGGAAGTTAGTGTCTTCCTCCGTGCTATTTGTCATCTTGTCCTCCTCCCTGGTTGTGATCCTTCTCCAGGAGGAAAATGCGTATAGCTTTTTCATTTGAAACAATGACAGTCTCCTAAAAACCTTACTGAATGCTCACCCGCACCTGCTTTGTTATGCCACACAAACATACTTGCAAAGTGTTGAAAGCCAGACCTAGTGTTCAGACAGCACTACTGAGACACTATTAGGTTCAGCTAGAAATAATACTTGAACACCCCACTCCTTTTAAAAATATATGCTCCAATAATGCTGATGAGTTTTTGAGGAAGAGAAACTCTTCATTGTACAGAGGAAAAGTAGTATCCCAAAGCCCTGTAGAATTAGTGGTTCAGAATGAGAGCAGGAAAGAAGTTAATTACTGAAATTAGCTAGCTAGTCACAAAAATGACTTCCCGTGCATCTCAAAAATATGCTTAAAGACCAGATACGAGATCTGGAAAAGATATTTATTTTCTTCCAGGTGGTGATTTTTGGCAAATTGTCTGGGTATCAAATTAACCAATACAATTTGGCAGTAAAAAGCTGTCACTGGTGATATTTAGGGGAATATCACCTAGGGATATTTAAGTGATATAATTCGAGAACATAAACAGTCACTATTGAAGATGTGATTGTCCAGGAAAACTCAAAACCTCTTTCTAAAAGAATCACAGAATCTGCCAAGCTGGAAGGGACCCACGAGGAGTCCAACTCCTGGCTCCGCACAGGACCACCCAAAAAACAGACCCTATGTCTGAGAGCGTTGTCCAAACACTTCTTCAAGTCCGGCAGGCTCAGTGCTGTGACCAGTGCCCTGGGGAGCTTGTCCCAGTGCCCGACCACCCTCTGGGTGCAGAGCCTTTCCCTAACCCCCAGCCTGACCCTCCCCTGTCCCAGCTCCATGCTGTTCCAAAAAAGTGTTTGAATTCCTAGCCTCTCTGGTAGCCTGCTCCAATGCTATCCGCTTGTGTACTTGGATCTTAATTTAATTTCATTCAGCTTCCTTTGATACATTAGGGCACAAACAAGTCTTATTTTGTCATTCTCAAAGCTAAATGAAGTTTTATAGGCTGTAGATGTTATTTATAATCATCTTTGCCGTTTGCAAGTCAAGCATAACTATCAAAAAGCTCCACTTGCATTCTGAAACTAGGTGTTTTGAATACGGACGGTATGTTCAGTCTCCCTAAAGCTAACCCTTACCTTAAATAAATAGTTGAAAGTAGTCGTGTGTACCATCTGACCGAGTGTTTATCTTGCAGGTAAAGAGAGTGATTTATATGGCTGCATGCAGTAAGAGCTGCTGCCTTTCTAATCCACTGTAGTGTTAAAACCTGTCGACCTCACTGTAACCTTGACGTCAGCTGAGCTCAGCAGCAACTTGGCCCACATCTGCTCGAAATGTTTTTCATTTGAGAAGTGGTTTTCAAATGTCACCAGCAAGGGAAAGTTCAGAGACAACTGTAGGGCTATGTAGTGTTTGATTTTGAAAGCAAGCTCCACAAATCCAACGTGACCCGTGAATTGCTCATATAATGTCCTTGTGTACCGAACTCAACGGTCCTCCTCCTTCTTGTGGTACTTGTCGTGACTATTTTTTATAACTACACCGAATTTTTATTTATCTTAGATCTTTGGTATCCATGGGAGCATCTGTGGGAGCAGTAACAAAACAGACCCTGTTCCCTCCTCTCATGCCTGCAGGGCGACCTTTCCGTGTGTCAAATGCCTCCAGGAGCAGCCGGAAAGGAATTGTTGCGAGCAGTCTGCAAGAACTCATCAGCAAGGTACAGCAAACGCTCCCGCTCTGGCTGAAACTTGCACCGAAGTGCAGTATTGCAGGAAGGCAACCCACCGACTGTCGTTGAGAATCGTTAGTGGGGAAGTTCAGGAGAATGCAAGTCTACATATTAAATGACAGAGGGGAAAAAATATCACAGTGATAGGCTCCCTTTTGAATTCTGTAATCTGCTGTTTTTTGCAGACTTTAGAAGCCTTCCTTATAACCGCTGGAGTCGTTACTCTGGTTTTGGAAGAAGATGGCACGGTTGTGGACACAGAAGAGTTCTTTCGGTCCCTGGATGATAACACACACTTCATGGTTCTAGAAAAAGGACAGAAATGGACCCAAGTAAGTGTTCACTGCCTCCCTCCTGCTTGAATAGAAGTGGATGGAAAAAGGTCTGTGGCTTCTTAAATTCTTGGGAAGAGGGGGAGATGAGGAAGAAAACTTCCCCTGTGCAAGGGAAGGTATCAACTCCTTGTTCCTTCATCCAGGAAGGCTTAACAAGTTCATTTTTTGTCCCCTGCTGGGACATAGAACTGTTGACAAAAATCTGCCAAGAACTGAACTGAAATGCTATCACTGAAAAGAATTATAGGGGAAAAATCCCACTTTTGGAGCACCTCAGGAATAACTTAGTTCTTGAGCTGTTGCATAACACACAGGGAATGAGGACTTTGATTTCTTTAAGCTAAAAATACAATCTCTTCAGTTTGTTTTGGGGGGAGGGAGAATGCCCAAACTAAGCAATATAAAACAAGCTTTGCCTTGTGAATGCAGTAATAGTGAAGATGAGAAAAATGCCTGTGTTAATCTTGCAAACAGCTAAAGGTTGTCATCAAAACCTAACATTAGAATATTAGCCTTCATGCTTCTAGATATTTTGAGAGATGTTAAGGTTGCCCAGCTTTAGCCTTTTAATAGTGTAAATTTAGCGTCCAGTTAGTTTTGTGGAGGAGTTCGTTGGTAAGATAGTCAAACTCTGAAGTTTCTCACAATGAAACGATTGTTGTTAGAAAGCTAGCATTAAAATTTCTTCTGCCAGGTGCAGAGTTAGCTTAGTAGCTGCAAGCTGGCCCGCTGTTCCTTTCTGTAGGTGCATGGCTCAACCATGTGGCCCCGTTGTTTGTCTCTTATTGCAGCATGGGCAGGTTGTCTGTTTTTTCCCCAAGATAATTCACTGACTTATCAACCTGCTGCATCTGGGCATGAGCTCCGAAAGCAGAAAAGGAGTTGCAGCCAGGGTATGACTCCACCTTGCTCCTTCTCCCCTTGCCTTATGTCCTGTTTGGTGCGGCAGCAGAACAAGTTTAAACGCTGCCCTCCTCAGTGTGCACACTTTATCCAAATGTCCTGTGTGCTAATGGGGACATGCTCCCAAGCAAACCCAACCGCATGTACATGTTCAAAACCTTCGTTGGTAGGGTTCTACTTGCTGGAGCTGGGAGCTCAGAGGCTATCGGAGTAAAACAGGCATAAAATTGCTGGCTGATGATACACTGCAGTGTTCAAGTTTGTCTGACTTACCGTGGCACTGTCTGAGCACTGGGATGACAAGTACAAAAGGCCCCAGCCTTACGCAACTTTATTGCTTCATTTAGCATGCAAAAAGCAGATTGGCAGGTGCTACGTTACAATCTTTGAACTGAATGTGCTGAGCAGAGCAACCCACATATCCACTAGATGTCTCTCTAAATAAGGATATTCCTTACTATTTCTCTTTTTCTTTTTCTTGAAGCAAATGACCCACTCTTGAAAGAGGGCAAGGGCTGCTTTTAGTAAGAGGTGGAAGATGACTTTCCACACTTCTCTCGCTCTTCTTTTTCTAGCTTAAACTCAGTACTAAAGTCTGGGCCTAATCAGTAGTGGCTCCTTCTTCCATTTACTTTTTAGAAAGAAGGAAAAGAAAGGTGAGCTAGGATTTGAAATGAGAACTTGACTTTTTTCACAGATTTTCACAGGAAGTGAGGCTTTACTTCACCTGAACAACATGTATCAGCTATCTCCAAGGTTGCTGATCACTTTTGTGTTCATTCCTAAACGAAACGACCTAATGTCTTGTTAATTTGGTGTCCTGTTTGTGTGGACCTTTTGGAATAGTTTCAGAAGCCTAATCAGGACTTGAACAAAATTGCATAAGCTACAGACTGGCTTATCTCTCAGTGCTTTTTATTTCTAATTTAGAATTGGTTAAGAATAAGGGAGTTACTTCTAAAGAACTGCACCATTGACAATTGTCTTGCCATGGTTCCCTGGCTTACGATATAAACTGTCTCTCTTTTTAAATCAGACAAGAAATGGAGTCGTCCCTGCAAGACAAAAGAAGAAAATGGGAATAGCTAACATCACATTCGATCTGTACAAGCTGAACCCTAAGGATTTTATTGGCTGCTTAAATGTGAAGGCAACTTTCTATGAGATCTACTCAGTGTCATATGACATCAAATGTATGGGAGCAAAAAATGTACTGCGGTAAGTATGTTTCCGTTGCTGATCAGGCATATGCATTAATGAAAACCTGTTTGGTTACCAGTTCTATGGAGTTTATATAAATGTAGTATTTTATTAATTCTTATATCTGCCCAATATGCTGAATCTTCCTTTAATAGCTGTCTTGTAAAAACTTACCGTAGCTTTTTATGGTGGAATCTTAAATTTCCCCCAGGACAAAACCCTATTAGCTTTTACTCATATCAAGAGACTAGGTACAATCTCGTGGGAGAATTTCCTCAGATTTCTTTGACTTGTTTAAAGAATGCAGGGTGCTGAGGAAGGCTCTTTGAAGGGGAACTTCAATGAGAGGAAATAAGACAGGAATTGGAGATCTAAAGACAGAGGACTTAATGGTGGCTGTCAAATTCCCCTCCTGAAAGGTACATGGAGACAAGGGGGAAAAGATTCTCTTAGTCTCTAAGAGAGTCTAGCAAGGACCACCGTCTTCCACGGGAGCAAGCTGTAGTGGATTGCAAGTTTGGTAGAACAGGTTGTTGGGAAATACTGTCTCAAAACAATATCTGTCCTTTCAACTGTGAAAGTCAGTGCCATGTCAAAAACAGCTGTGTCTTGCCCTGATGGAAGAAAACTTTGAGTTCAGCCTCTTTCACAGAGATACCATACTCTGATTTTTAACAGCTGTTTAAGCTACAGCTCTGAATCTCTCTACCTGACCTGCCAAATTCTGGTTGAGATGCAGTAGTGTAGTTGCTGCGTTTTGTTACTTGAGAACCAGACCTACACTGTTCAGAACAGATTACATGGCCTGTAAGGGAGTTTATTTCACTTGGGCGGCATGCAGTCTTTAGTTTGAAGTCTTCAAGTAGTCCCTAGGCTCATGGATGCAGGTATTAAGCATCATAATGCTAATCTTATTCCCTGTCTGACCTCTGCCGTTCTGCTTCGGTGGTCCCTTGCCTAATCTTTCAGACTACAGCTGGTGTGACTGTAGATGAGGCTCATCTCTCTGCCCAGGCTGCAGTGATGTTCCAGCTGTATGCTACGCCCACCCGTAGCACTGGTTTTGCTAGAGTCCCTTCAAAGCAAAGGTCTGCCCTCGGACAGCTGCACTCCTCCAGTTCCTGTGTTTGTTAAGCCTCTTGAGCCAGAGCAAACTCTGTATTTCTGGCTATCTGTTGTGGGGATGAGTGTCGGCACTGGAACTTGCGCCGTTGAGGAGAACTTGAAGTGACAGTGCTGCCTCCCTGCCAGCACAGTGCGGCTGGTGAGAAACAAGAAGTGCTGGCAAACAGCTGAAGTAGCTGCGGAGTTCTAGAAGTGCTGTTACATTACAAAGAGTTGAAGGGGAAGTGCCGGTGTGGGGCTGGGAAAACAGTCCACCAGCAAGGAGCAGGGGGAGAGAGAAGAGAACCTTGGGTGCTCTTGAATAGGACACAGTCTGCCTCAATTTGCTATTTAAACTGGAGACACACGGGGTTAGATTCTCAGTGTAGTCCCTCTGCTAATGAGTTACAAGTTGCCAGCTCTGATGCCCTCTTCCTGAGCCCGCCTGTGGAATGTGAGGGGGGGAAAAAAAACTTTAAACACTGCAGTTGTTCGTTGGTGGGAGGGGCTCAAAGCCTGCCAGATCTCATTAGTGCATTTCTCTTCAGGGTTTCTCCCTGTCTGGTCCAACTGATGGATCAAATGTCCAGTTCAACAAATAACTTCCTCCGTGGCTTAAGTGACAACTGCTCTCGTGTGCAAGTGACACACTGCAGCTGCCCGAAAGCTCGGTACCAGGTGCAGCTTTCTTTGACTGTACAGCTCCTTTGCCTGCGCTGTCCTGCAGAGGGAAGGACACACTGAAATGGCATATGTGTGGGGAGCATGAATAAGGGTACAGTCTTTTTTTTTAAAGGCTCTAAGTAGCAGGGTATTCAACTCTTTTGAAACACTGGATTTTGACTGCAAACCTTTCATTAGAGTGGAAAAAAGAGTTGTGAGAACTTTGCGTTCTCTGCTAGAGGTGAAGGGAGAAGTGAGTAGCAACAGAGGGTTCACAGTTACACGTTGACTTGGACAGGAATACTAAAAGTCTTCCCCTTTTTGGAGAAGGGGATCACTGGTATGGTTTCTGCATCTTCAGAAACTGATCCCCTTCCAGTTTTGGAGTGGTCCAAGTTCTTGTGCGCTACTTCCCCAGTGCCTTAACTTTATGCGTATGAGGGCCTACTTTGAAAGATTAAAGCTTGAATATCTCTCTCAGTATTCATGTCCTCATGATTTCTTGGAGATTGGAAGGGGGGAAAAAGAAACAGGTATAAATAAATTGAAGAAATGACCACTCAGATATGATAATCTCTATTCCTTTGGATGCTCTCTTGATCTTAATTTGTAGATCTGCCTAGATTCTCACACCGTATGTTTCAGTTCAGATAAATACTAACGTGTTAAAATGGTTGTGAACTGAGAATTATTAATGTTTGCAGCTTGGACAGTTAATTTGATTGGCTTCACTTATTTTGCTGTTGGGCATCCACTGTACTGTGATTGCTGAGCTTCAGCGCTAATCAAGTTTGATCTGTAGCTTGGAGGTGCACACAGGCTTCGTAGTGACCTGCCAAAAGGTGAGAAGCAAGATCAGTTTGTGCTGTGGGGCTCCCAGGCAATGTTAAATCTCCAGTGATGCTCTGGTAGCTTGAGCGATGGTTTTCCAGGTGCCTAATGGGATTACAGAATGATTCATTAAATGTGTTTTCTGGTTCTGCCCAAGTCTACAACATGCCAACAGTTTTCTTTCAGTCAATGGCCACAGACAGAAGTAACTGCTCTGAAGAAGGTATGGAAATGACCATCCTCTCAGAAGTGGAAAGGAATGAGAGAATTCCTAAACATATCTACCTAATTCATCCTAAAGGTGCTGGGGTTGGGAGGGGTTTGGGCTACGTTGCCCTGTTGTCGACATTTTTTTAAACAAATGCCTTTTCTTCTAGGAAGGTGCTTCAGCTCATGTCCCACGCGGCACAAATAACTGGACAGTTTCTTCTCTATACTGGAACATACATGTTGCAGCTGATGGATGAATATGATGAAGATGGCACCTGTGCAAGAACGCAGCACAAGTAATAACCACAGCTGCACTCCTGATATTGGATCCTTCTGCCTAAAGACATTCCCTTGCCCAAGTTTGATTGTAATGATGTTACAGGGGGGAGATGTCCACTGAGGTGAACTAACAGTTTTCCCGTTTGGGAATGCTTGTAGGCCGTAGTCATAAAGTAAGCGTTTGGTGTTTATAGGCTCTTAACACAGCAAAAGGATGGGTGCCTAATGTCTGAGAACTGGGCAAAGGAAGAGAGGGCAAGTTTTTACCCCAGCAACTCAATAGAAAATAAGAATACTTAGAAATATGCATGCTTTGTAACCACTGGATCCTTTCCTTGCACTGATCAAAACGTGGTTTGTTTTTTCATGGCTGTCCGCTTGCCTTCTGAACAGACAGGGCTGTGGTTGTTTTTGTTTTTAATCCTTAACACTGCTGGTACTGGTGTCCAGCTGGCACTGAGCTACAAAAGGGTGAAGTGTACTTATTTACTACTTCTAACAATGGAAATATATAGTACAGCTGAATCCTGGTTCAGTGACTGGCCTAATCTCATGAATTTTAATTGGAGAAAGTGCAACTACTATACAGAAGCTTAAAACTTAGCCTTACTTCCCTTAAAACAAGCAAAAAAAAAAAAAAACATGTAACTATATTTTTCTTCAAATGTACAGAAAGTTCTGGTGAGTATAGCTTATACCAGTTGAAGAACAATAATTTCTTTGTGTCTGATGTCCCATTTTGCCTGAAGCATTGAATACCTTGCTGCAGCTTCATGCACATGGCTTACAGGAAACCTCCTGAAGCTTCTTTCAGGTGTAAACCTTCACTTCTGTAACTTTTGCTCTTCAGCTACAAGATGACACTACATCCCAAGCTGTACTTAAAGTGCACGTAGTAGGGATCTGGAAGAGACATTAAATTTTGATGTCCCTGTGCTCAGGGGAGAGCAGCCGGATGCTGCTGTGTAACATGCATATGCTCTAAACTGGATATTTGCAATCTTACAGTCTACCAAGACAAGTTGTATTAAAGGGCGAAGTTTTTAATTTTTAGATAGGATTGTCCAGAAAGTTTTTTAACAGCTTCGTGAACGACTAATGTGACCAGTTTCCAGTAAGGGTCTCCTTAACGGTAAGACAAACTAGAAAACAAGCAATGGTGTAGGCATCGTGTGTCAAAATTCAGACTCCCATTGTTGAAGGGAAGAAGTCCAACTTCTGTTGTTCATAGGTGTGGCTTTTGAGATTTTCATTTGCTTTCTTCTGTTGGATTTTAATAAATTATTTTCTTGCTTAAGACTGAAAGCTGTTAAGGAGATGACAGACCCAGGTAAATGTCTGACCTGACAGCAGGTGCCACCCAGGCAGAGAAATTCTAGTGAGGGGGGAACAAGTGGGATGGGGGAAGAAAGTAGCGGGAGCGAAAGGGAAAGAGACCAGTGTGGGCCCCAAGGTGTTTGCTGTGCTTCTGCTGAGACAAGAATCCTTTAACCACGTGCATCAAGTGCACTGATTAGGTGGAGGAAAACCTGCTGTGCAAAAAGAGGAACAGATGGGCTGAAAAGAGCAAGCATCATGGTTGCTGGTATCCATTCTGATCTATCAGCTGCACCTGTTCCCTTCAAACGTGTTACTGACACGTGGGAATATTGCTCTCATGTTTATCTGTGAACTTCAACTTCATACATTTATTTTTGCCTTCCCTTTATGGATCTGAGTTAACCAGCTGGGGCTGCATCTTTCAAATCACTGTTGTGGTGAAAAGCAGCCTAAAATCAATCTTAAAGGAACTGACAGACCCAAGTTTTCTAGATCTCCACCTGTCTCTTCACTACTGGTATTACAGATGAGTAGACAGCTAAGAAGAAACTTTTGTGTTTTTTGTTTTTTTTTTTTCTTCTGATGTCTGTTGTTTTCCATCCACTTCTGAATATTTGCTGGGGGGAGAGAGGATGGTGGTGAGGCACACAGCTTGAGACAAGGGGAGAACTGTGGGTTTTTTTTAACTTATTTCTCTGGAGGAAGAATGTCTGCAGCTCTCAGCACTATCAGGTTTCCTTCAAAAGAGAACAAACTGCTCTACAGGTAATGAGAAAAAGGTTATGTTAAAATGGAGACTTTAGATTTTATCTGTATTGTTCTTGCTCACCACCTCCCCCCCCCACCCCGTCCCAACTGATACCATGATAACTGATGGCCAGAGTCTTTCTAACCCCAATTCTCCCTAAGGAATTGCATTTAGCTGATGCAGTGCAACGGCTTTGTCATTAATTCTTTCAGCTTTTAAGGACCATTTATTCCATTAAAACAAGACCATTTCTTGAAAGTAAACTACATGTAATGCTTCTAATAATATATACGTTGCTAATGGTGGAAGCACCAACGTTAAAAAAAAAAAGCAAACAACAAAACTTGCATAGTTCAATATTGCATTAATCAGTGTGAATTGCATCTTCAACATCTGTAATAGAAAAGCATCTGCAAGTCTGAAGTGTGCAGATACCAAATTCCTCCCCTCTACAGCCAGGGCAGTTGTCACAGAACTAATACACTCCATAGTTTCCAGTGGTGTTACTGTAGAACTGAACCTGGTCTAAAAGGCTAACTCGATATGAATTTGAAATGTTTTTAAGCAGCTGCTTCTTTGGCAGCCTCACTTAAAAGAAGCTGCTGAAGATCATGTGAGCTGCGAAGTCTCCATCTCAGAGCATCTCCCTCTAATTCAAAATGCAAACAGCTGAACAAAATAACCCAGCTTTGATATTTTCTCAGAATGAAGATAAATGTCTTGGAAAGTTCTGAGAATGTGAAATTGTTCCATTGCTTCTGAATCCGGGGTTTGCTACAGATTTAGTGTTAGGAAGATATTTGCTACTATACCAACTTCTTTCCAGAGAAACTTTTGGCTTTGGGTCAAACCAGAGGAGTTCATAATTTTCTGAGTTGGAGCCAGTTTGCTTTTTACAGCCTTCTTAAGATGCGTAGCTTTTACTTCAGTTGTATGTGGTACACAGCAGAGAACTTCAGCATTATCTAGCTTTCAGAAAACTATTTGAGTGGTGTGCAGTACGTAGTGAGACAAAATCTAAAGGCAAAGGCTCCTAACTGCAGGTATGTAGAAATGAAACTAGCTTTTCTACTTCACATTTTTAGTTTTATTTTTTTTCCCTCTTATAGGCTCAGTTAATCTGCACTTGCTCCTGTTGCAGTCCAGGCTGGTAGCACTGAAATTTCAAAGGTGTGCGACATGTTTACTCCCTCCTTGCTTGCACTGTCCCTTTTTGCCTGTTGCTTTGCATCACTTGCTAACAATGCACCAAGTCATGCTCTGTAGTTACCAAAAAAGGAATTTTCACTGAAGTACTGGATCTTGTTGACTCAGGCACTGTTCATGTTCTGCAAGCAAAACAAAGTTGCTCTCTCTGTGACTAGAATGAAGAATCTAGTAGCTTTTGTGTGTGTGTGTAACTTACTTCATTTCCTTCCTTTCATAAACCCATGAAGTTGCTGCTTTCTTGCACCTTCCTGTCCTTTCAGGAGAAACAGGATTACAAGATTTTCTGTCTGGGGGAGAGGATAAGGCAGTGCCTAAAGTCTTTGGACCATTAGGAACATGCACTATGAAACATCCTCAAATCCCTTCTCTGTAGGGAGGGAAGGGGTTAAAGAAAGGAAAACAGGACTTTGGGCTGGAAGCTTTTTCAGCACAGTAAGTAGAGAGGTAGGCGTTAACAATTTAGGAAATGTTGATAATTCTGAATATGAACTGTGAAGATAACTGCATAGGATTATGTGTAACTGACTAGCATTATAGCTAAATCATTTCAGCGTACTTCTTCCACAGATAGCACTTGAACTGAAGGCATAAGCTTCTTTAAGTAAAGTTTAAAACCAAAGCGCAAAGTGTATTTTGAACTTAATGCCTCAAGCTTTACTGGAGGTATTAATGTAATTATCAATCCATTTTAGTTATATGCTAGTAATTATCCTTGTAGGGTTTAGCATATATCACTTTGCTTTCTGTACCTTACCTTGCCATAAGATATTTATAAACCATGAGGACTGCTGTTTTTTTTTTTTTGAGGGAAAAGATGGTATTTTACCTTTTCAAAACTTTGGGACCCAGTAGTTACAACTTGCTATGAAAACTGAGATGACTGAGAATTGTACTGTCAGCGATGGCAATATTTTCTGATCTGTGGTGCCAATTTTAAGGAATACTTAAATGTCTATGAATAAATTTAAATGGTGGCTTTGGATGTCGCGTCTATTAATTTTCAGAGTAACTTATTCCTGAAATAATCATGAGTGCTAATGGATCTGTGGTCTCTCACAGAAAGTTTCCAAAGGCTGCACTGCAGCAGTGAAGTAACTGGATACTATTATGTGGCTCTGAACTCTTAACTCTCTACTGCTGACTCACTTTCTGGCTTTGGAGAAAACATGCAAATCCTTTCTTTCCATACAAAAGGAGTGCCCTCCTCCATCTTTTACCGAAGTTGCAAAAGACTATGGAGTACAGGAGATAGAAGGCTTGGGAAATATCTGGTAGGAGTTGCCTCTTCACTAAGTACAGTAAGGATCATGGAAATGCCTTGTGGAAAACTCCCTGCAGTCATCTACCTACAGCTACACTAGTACACATTTTGATTGCATAAAGATATTTATGTTTCACTAAAGTAAATTAAATTTGTCTAATCCACCATTAGATCATGCTTCAAGAGAAAGAGCATGTAGTTGTGAGATCACCTTGGCCTACTCAGTACTTCCTGTACTCAGCTTAAGTGACAATTCTACAGAGCTTGACTACTGAGTGGGTTTACTTCTTGTGGGAGAACTGAGGTCTGACTTATAGCTTTAGAAAAGCACAAAATAAACCCAATACAGAGGTACATGGCAAGGGTTTGGGTTTATTCTTTTTACTCTTTTTACTCTTATTATTTATATATCTCCTCACTCTGTGAGGAGAGATTAGGGGTTGCCCCTCGTCTAGTAGAAGTGGTCCCAGCTGGCATTGAAACAGACCCACTGCTGGCCAAAGCTGAGCCCATCAGCAATGCTGGTGGTGCCTCTGGAAACATACTTAAGAAAGGATAAAAGGACACTGTGCAGCAGCTGTGAGAGAAAGGGAAAAAAATGAGAGAAACAGCCCTGCAGGCACCAAGGTCACTGAAGAAGGAGGGGGAAAAGGTGCTCCAGGCACCAGAGCAGAGGTTTCCCCTGCAGCCTCTGGAGAAGACCATACTGGAGCAGGCTGTCCCCTGGCAGCCTGCAGAGGAGCACACTGGAGCAGATCTCCATGCTGCAGCCCGCGGGGGAGCCCATGCCACAGCAGGTGGATGTGCCCTGAAGGAAGCTGTAGGAGTCAATGAGCACTGGCACAGGTTGCCCAGAGATTTTGTGGAGTCTCCTCCTTGGAGATCACAGAATGGTTTGGGTTGGAAGGGACCTTAAAGCTCACCCAGTTCCAACCCCCTGCCATGGGCAGGGACACCTCCCACCAGACCAGGTTGCCCAAAGCCCCATCCAGCCTGGCCTTGAGCACCTCCAGGGATGGGGCATCCACAGCTTCTCTGGGCAGCCTGTGCCAGGGCCTCACTGCCCTCTGAGCGAAGAATTCTTTCCATCTATCTAATCTAAATCGATCTATATTTATCCCGTTAATTAATAAATTTAATCCCATTAATAAATTCCATTGTTTAATAAATTTATTTAAGAAAATGACAATTTCTTCAACCTGAGACTTATCCCACACGGTCCTCTCCCCCAGTCCTCAGAGACGACTTATGTTGGCTTTGTTGTGGGGGAGGAAGGTGTTTGTAGTTGTGTGTTTGTGTTTCTCACTATCCTACTCTATTTTTAATTTGCAACAAATAAAATTAATCTTCCCCAAGTCAATTCTGCATTGCCCCGATGGTAACTGGCAAATGATCTCCCTGTCTTTATCCCATCCCAGGAACTTTCTCATCTTATTTTCTCTTACAAGTGCTGTTGAGGAGGGAGATCAGCTGGATGGGTGCCTGGCAGCCAGCGAATGTTAACCCACCACAAGCACAAAACAGTAGCAGTAAGAATAAGCAAAAAACAAGTTGCCTGTGCTATGGGTGGCCAGTAACATTGGAAGCAAATCTTTCAGAGTGTTTTCTGTTGTGTTTTTTTTTTCATAGCTGTGTTTGCAGAGACAAACTCCAGCACTACACAGTACAGCGTTAATATTTTCAGTTGTCATGATACAAAATATTTACTGGCCTCCATCTCAAGAACTTTTTTTAGGTATATCTAAGGTCACCCATCAATCTGAATTGTTCATACTAGGCTCCACTCCAAATGTATTCTTGGTTAGGAATATTTATTAATAAGCATTAATAACCATTTGAAAGAGAACATTGAAATAGTACTGTTATTTTATAAAACAATGAAATGTACCACCAGAATATAGAAGGTCTTAATAAAATCTGGGTTCAGGATAATCCATTCTATGCAGTTCCAGTATAAGAAGTTGATTGATCATCAGTTTTCTAAAAAGTTTTATAATTAGCATACATTATGCATAGATTAGGTTTGGCCTTTTTAAAAGCAATATAACTATCAGCAGCAGCACAGGTCGGTTGTGAACCTGTGTGTTTACAAGTTAATAAATAAATAAGTTTAGATCCTTAGAAAACAACTATATTTAAGAAAGTGTTAGCTTAATGACATATACTATCTATTATAGAAGTAGAGAAATCTCAGACATCTAAGAAGTCCTTTAAGGTCCAGTTAGGTGTAATTATTTCTGACGCATTTTGTAATTATGCTGTGAAGTCCATAGTCATTTATGTTAAAAACACTTGTAATTACAAAGCATCTTCCCTCACATAGCTACTTGACTTGGTTTGCTGCTGCTCTTTATTAAGTAGTGTTTTCAGATGCTCTTCCTGCATGTCAAAAATCAAGAAAGAATAAGAAAGAAAATAAATAATCTTATTTAAGTATAAGAAGGACTACTGATTTACTATTGAACTAGGCAAACTGAAGTCTACAGAAATGCTCTCCATTTTTCTCCTGAAAAGCTGAAGTGCAGATGGCATTGTTTCAGTGATCCCTGTACCAAATGTGCTTAATTTATGTGCTGCCAGTTGCAGCTTTCAGGCCTTCTTGCCTACGTAAGGAATTTGCCTGGTAAAGCTGCCCAGAACAGTTGTAGAATATTGTTCTCATCTGCACTTGACTCTCTAACTAAATGTGCTTTCCCAACAAAAGTCAGTATCTTCCAGAGTAACTAATGTGTTTTCAGAGATGACTGATTATTTAACAATAAACCCATTTTGTCTGAAATCAGAAATTACTGAATAGTTTCTGCAACTAGCTAGCTATTCCAGTTCCCCTATACAGAAAATCATTTAATCATTGGATGGGATGGCCAGGCTGTTGTTACTTCTCACGGTAAGCGTAGTATGCAAACTGCATTAAGAGCAGAATTTCACCGAGATAAAAACGTGCAGTCTCTAATCGAGTTTCACCTCTGTGACCACTGAATTCAGTAAACAGCCCTCTCAGTACCTCCTTGTCTTATCTGTCCCTGACCTGTTGGTACTGTGTTTAGTTTTCACAGGAGTTGTGATCACTGAAAACAAAGCAGCTTTTGTCACTAATGACTAAAGGCAGTAGCAACTCAATGGATAAAAACCACTTCTGCTTCCAGGACTTCCACCTCTCTGATTTTTTTTTTCTTTTCTCCAGAAATTTCCAACTCCTGATAGAAAACCTCTGCTTCTCACTTAAAAGCTCCCAGAACTTTTCAAACTACTCTAGTTTTCCTCCACCTAAATCTTCCTGTATGTCTGATGCTATTATCTAGATGTCACCACCTTCAAGCACGCAATTCCTTTTGCTGTATTTCCTTGCCTCCCTCCTTTTGCACATACAGCTTGTTCTGCAGCTCTCGGGCTACTCTTGTGACCTTCCATCACCTTTGCCAGATTCCCTGAGGCCACATTCCAAAGAAAAAATACTTAATGACTGAGGAAAAGGGGAGGGGAATGACACAACAATTTTTTAAGCAAATGTAAATTTTAAAAAAAAATTGTGCATGTCTGTCCTGTTCTATATGTAATTCATGTTAAGTCTATAGCTAGAAATGGTCAGCCTCCTTGTTTATATAGCAATTTCTGCGTAACTGTCTTCCATTCTAATGAAGCTGCTGTCCTGAGATAGTTTTTGACTACTTAGAGCTGCTCTCTGTTCCTGACAGATCGTACAAGCCACACTTAGTGTGAAGTCCCTATTCAGTCTAGCGACGTGACACCACGATGAAACCATTTTACACAACGGAGCTGTATCTCTCCACAGTTTTTTCTGTGCACAGGCAACAACTGCGTCCCCACACCCGTCCCGCAAGGCAGTGGCATTCTCTTGTGCGGCTTGCATGCCCCCCTAATCCCATATCCTCCCGTATTCTGGTACGCTGTTCGACAAACAGGCCATGGAACGGATTATTCGACGTGGGCGGGCAGTGGGTTGAGTCCTGGCCGTGGGCCAAACTGACCTCTTACATTCTTAGCATTCGTGAGCTTTTAAATCATGAATGTGGTAATGCTGCTAGGCTTGCAGTCCGAGGCAGCGGGCGTACGCTACACCCTCAGCGTCGCTGCTGCAGAATGATTTTCTAAAAGGAAAAAAAATGCCAGGTCGCCGTGTGGAAACGCTGTCTTCCCTTTGTAGTCCTTGATCCCAGGGGTGTTGTGCTCGGAGGGGAATTCTTCAGCTGCTCTCGCGCTGCCGCTATCAGCCCGCATTCCTTCAGCGGCAGCACCCGCCCGCCCTTGCCTGCGTTACAGATTGTCTTGTTAAAAATAAGCCGGGCTCCGTCAAGCTGCGGCCTCTGCTGTGCTCTGTGTGCTGGGCTGGTGGAGCTGGGAGGGATGCTTCCCTTCTCCCTGCGAGGGTAACGTGAGGGAATCGTCTGTCAGGCAGGCCAGAAGCGGTGTGCTGGTTGGGTTCGGACACGTGTGACAGATGAACAGGAGCCGCCTGAGTGAGCCAAGGGAGGCAGCCAGGAGCCACTCACCACCCGAGAAAGAGGGTAAGGCAGAAAGCTGTGACTCACCTGCGAAACCCAGGGCCCGACTGGAGCAATATGCAATTGATTTTAGCTGCGAAATTATTCTTATAAAATAAGCGTTTCTCACAGTGAGGTGAATCACTTGACTTGAAAAGCTCCCCATTTCATCTCGCATATACACCGTGCTTAGCAAGTATTAAATAACTGGCAGTCTAGGCAGGACTCCAACCCTTTCTCTTAGAGGTCTATTACTTTTTTTTTTCTCAGAGAATAAAACCACGGGAAGTTATTCTGTGTAATACACCCCGCACCCCCCCTTTCTCCCCTTCCCTCCCACACACGGCAGTACAAATCTCTGCTGTCAAGTGTTGCAAGGTGTTTTAGTCAAGAGGAGTTTTAGTTTTAGTCAAGGAGACTGAGCTGGATCGGATACGATCCCATACAAGTGCTCTTCTGCTTTAATAATAAAGAAGAAAAAAAAAAGTCTAGAACAGATGCATTGGTTGTGCTTGGGTCTGACTGGCATAATGCTAATGGCACAGTGCTGAAGCTTCAAAAATGCAATGAACAAGTGAAGCTTTTTGGTTGTATAAAAATCTTCAGGGTAGTCAAAACTGCAATAGGTTGGAATGAATTTCAGAAATATTTCGTTATACTGACAAGAATAAAACAATACCTGATGAAATTTGTGATGCATACCTACATAACACAGGGTAAATGAACTCTATGTGCCTACAGTGAAGGCATCTTCTGCTGTCACCGCTCTCAAAAGACATCTGCAAGGTGCTATGGATAGTTCGATGTAAAGAAAACAGCTTAGAGATCAGCAGCAGTGAAGAAGGCAAGCACCGTGTAAAGATTTATTAGAAAGCAAAGACCAGAGCAGAAAGCATCATATGGCACTGCGTAAGTCAATGGCCGTGATTTGAATTCTGTCACTCTCCTTTCACAGAGGCTACAGCAGAGCTAGTGCACAGAGACGGGTGATAAGCAGGGAGTATCACAGGAGTGGAATGTCCCCCTCAAACACAGGGAAATCAATTAGACTGATACTTCCAGCTCAGAGAAAAAAAACTAAAACCTTCACCTTACACAAGGCTACAATGGTCCTTAGGAAGTTAATCCCTGTTTCCCAAAATAGAAGAATTTTGGGGCACCAAGTTAAGGCATTGACTTTACAGCAGAAAGAAGTACTTCATGGGACCAAATTCAGCTGTGTGGCAGGTAACGCCACAGGACGTAATACACGCTTCAAAAGGACTATTGAATGTGATGGTCTGGATCCAGTCTTTGGTTCAATAAATCCTTAATCCCTGACTGCCAAGATGTAGAAGGGCATTTTGGGGGAAGTGTTGTCATACTCCTTCCCTAG
This sequence comes from Anser cygnoides, assembly GCF_040182565.1. NCBI lineage: Eukaryota > Metazoa > Chordata > Aves > Anseriformes > Anatidae > Anser > Anser cygnoides. Next base: position 107,967,021 of record NC_089874.1, on the reverse strand, counting down.
TGCCCATCACTGGCTACTGTCAGAGATGTAATTCTAGTCCAGCTGGATCTTCCATGTGATCAAGAGCAGTTGCTGTTGGTATACTCAGCGAGAACATACTTTTTCTCTTGGTAATCTTTAGTGTGACTTCTGGTTTGAAGACCGTTTTGTCCTCATTCTGGTGTCTCCCACTCAAAACACTAGGACTTTACTGATAAGCTCTGCATCGTATCTATTCAGACCCTGACTAAACTCCAAAAGCAAGTCAGCAGTATCTCAGATCCATCGTCCTCTTGCAGCTGTACCACTCACTCACTGTGTGTTACAGATAGTGGAGAGTACACATTCCAGATAAAATTTGTTTTCACCCTGTTCTTCGAAGAATTCAGCTGCCCCAAGTCTCCGACATGCAGAGAGGCTGCAGAGTTGAATGTAGATAAATTCCTGACTTGATTTTGTATTCCCACACTTTTTTGGTTGTGGCTGTAAGTAAACATTAAGCTAGATAATTTACCAGCTTTGTTGAACACAAAGCCTGTTCTCTGGATCTGTTTGTTTATGTAGCTAAGTGACCTATTAAAATGGAAGTTAAAACAGCCACACCAAACACGCACTCTGCCTGACATAACAGGCAGGTACATGCCTCTCTCTTCTACAGCTGCTACAGCTGCTGCACAAAAAAATCACCACGACCAACCCTGTGAAAAGTCATGGGTGAGTTATTGTTAGTATTGAGGCTAAACGCAGGGAGAAACAAAGGGCTGAAAGAAAATCCTTGTTTCCAAAGGACAAAAAATGTGTTGCAAATGAAAAGACAGTGAGGCTTCCAGTGCGTGAAAGTGAAAAGGCAACTGAACTCAAACATGTTAATATTCATGGGTAGACTTCTAGTGTGGTTTTTTTTCATTCAACTTGTCAAACAGTGAGAAAAGTATGTGAGAAGGTAGCTAGAAACACCTTCTGATGGGATGGTGGAGTTCTTCCAGTGTGTTGCTTCAAGCTCTCACAGACATTTCACCCATAAACATATTTAGCCCTGCCCTGATGTAGTAACCTTTGCCTTAGCATCCCAAGGCTCAGACCACAAACAACAGCATTACCTCCCCTGGCAGCTGCAGTTATAAAGCAGATAGGTGAGAGCAGCATTAAAACAAACTCCCAAGTATGTTTGAGCATAGGTGGCAATTAGCGACACTGCAGCTTCCACAGCAACAAGCCTAACATGGGAACAAAACAGGAAACTCTTTGAGAGCTATATGAAATATAGTGGCTTTTCTAGGCAAGATAGAAATAGCAAAAGCTCCAAAACACCTATGGTAAGTGTGTATGCTGGCTTCAGCCTAATTCGACTGTATGCTTCTGGGTATTGAAAGACCATGCTATGAAGTTCTAGGGCTGTTTCTGGGCTCTTCTGAAGCTGCACTATCTCTGGGACTCATGTGCCTCTGTCTGATTTTGTCACAATATGTTGACAGATTGAAAATGTGGTTACGGAGATACACGGACACACACTTGCACAGAGCATGACTTCCCACTTTTTGTTTCCTCAGGAAGCCAGGCAAAACACACACACACACACACAAAAGCCTAACCATTTAAAGATTTTTTCTGTATTTTTAACCTACATGAAAACTATAGAGGCTACTTTCACCCTGAGACCTTTATCCTCAAGGCAACCATGGTGTAAGTAGCATTTACCAGCCTACTAAAATCTGTCAGAATGAATCTAGTCTACGGATTATATTTATTGCTTTGGTCATTAATGTAAGTGCTAACAGGCTTTATAGCCCTGCATGGACCCTTGTTGATACCCCTACATAGGGAAATAGAGCACATTATCCTTCTGAAAAAGGGAGTAGTGACTATCATGTTAACTGTTCTGCTATGACATGAATTTTTCTCTAGTCCTTAAAAACTCCTCCAGTAAATAGAAATAGTCCTAGCAACAACCCTGATATAAACACAAATGTGTTTCCTGAAAAGCAGGAAGCAGCTAACAATCATATCATATGACCTGCTAAATACAGAAGAACTTTGCTGGGGTTTTTCCAGGACATTAAAGCACATTTCCACGTGACCTTGTTGGAGATGACTATTGCCTGGTCTGCTGTTAGTGGAAAATCCTTCTTCTCTATAACAGAGGCGCTTTACACATTTTATCCTGCGTTAGGAAATTATAACCATAGAATCATAGAATCATCTAGGTTGGAAAAGACCCTTAGGATCATCAAATCCAACCATCAACTTAACACCACCACCAAACCATGTCCCTATGCGCCACGTCCACATTCAGCATCTTGTAGGGCTCCATTTCTATTTCAGCGTTGTGAAAAGCACAAGATGAGAACACTTGAGGGTCTACAGCCCCACACTTTGTTTGGACCATGAAGGTATATAGCTTTTTTTTTTTAAAACGGGATCTCCCACAGGAGCAATGCAAGTATTTCATTTACTATTACTCTCTGACACCACTGCTAGGACTGACTGCCAAGATCCTTGTCAGAACTTGCTACCAGGAGTAAAGAGCTACCTGGGCTCTGCCCATCATATTGGAGCACCAAAGAACTGTCCAGTGGAAATGAACTGCTCTAGGTTTACACCAGCCTCAGACTAATCTCAGACTAATCCAGACTTGGCCTAGCAGCCAGGTATGCCTTCATCCACATCCTTTCTGTCATAAATGGTCACGACACTCCCTAAAATATAAGCATGGACCTCTTTTACTATTTAATCTTTTGCTTCATCACTTAGGAAAAGATATCAAGTAAAAATCCATTTTAGAGAATACATATTGTGTTCTTATGTTAATCTATTTATAGAATGAACCTCGTGGACTCGGTCAGATGAAGCACCTATAAAGAAATCTTTAGATATTTAGGTGCCTTAAACTTCCAAGAGGCACTTACTGGGTTTTAAAACACATCCATAAGTAAGCCATGGCAGTTAAGCTCATGGTAGGATTTTGAAACACCTAAGTGCCTTTAAAAATCCTGGACGAAGCCAACAAGAATGCAGGCTTTTGAAGATACACATTATAATGGCAACTGCATCTCCTAAGTCAGCTGAACTGCCAAGTAAACACCAGCTCGGATGATGAAAAGGATTCAAAGGTACATTTACATTCAATGACCAAGAAATGGGTGTTGCTTCTTTTCAGATTACTAGCAATAAAACACAGGGAAGCTGCAGGTTGGTTCAGGTCTGACCGAATATGAGAACATATTTAAATAGTTTTAAAATGTGTTAAAGTGAGATGCAAATACTTTGGGTAAACTTGCTCACCGCTGACAATTCCACAGCCTGACGCTTATTTCACTTGGTTGCTTTGTATGTGTGGGAAAACGGCTAAAGTTTTGGCCTCTGAAGGACACTGGACCAACTGCAGATGAACCTTTTGAAGACGACAAACACTTGCTGGTACATAGAGCTTTTCAGGACACATGTGGACTAAAGGTTCTACTGCAGTAGTCTCACTGCTTCTTTTACCCCTTCACTGGCCTACATAATTCTATTTTTTTCTCCCTATTTTCCATCTAAAACTACTATTTGATTCAGAAGGCTGCTGTTGGGTTATGGGATTAAAGGCTTATCTTCAGGAACAATGGCAGGTGGGGGAACCCCAATAACATACCCGTGGAAAAGGAGCCTTGGCCCCGACTCCTCCCAGAGAGGGATCAGCCCATGGGCCGGGTGTGACACCCATCACCGTGAGTCAATGGGAGAGGCTCGCTGTACTCGTGGGGCTTACTGCCTAGGGGTACGGGACTCAGTAGGGAATGCAGGGGAACAGAGTCTTTGGGGTCATACAAGACTTACCAGGGAATGCTCGGAGGAGGAGTCAGAGGTAGTGAAATGAGGGGCTGGAGGGGAAGGTGGTTTGGTGAGTAACAAGCATGGAAAAATAAAAGGATTAGGGGTTAAAATGGAACCACTGGGTGTAAAAAGTCTTGTCTGGCTATGCCCTGCACTTATCACCTCAGTCTGGCTTGTCTCATTAAACTCTATTTTGATCATTTTCCTGGGCGAGGGGACCCTCCATTCCCCATGTATGTGTGTGTGGTGTCAGCAATTAGAGTAGGGGCCACAGGTCACAGGGGCTTTCGTGTCTGTGCTGCCAGCACCTGAAGAGACCAGAGTGCATGCACATTGTATGGGTCTGTACATCAGTGTGTTCACCAGTAAAAATCAAGCCAGGCTGTGCTGGAGAGCAGGGTACGAAGCTTGGGGGTCATGTATTGGAGCAGACATAAGTCTGGGCAAGATACTGAGGAAAATAGAGAGCCTGTGAGTTCACTACTGGAGGGAGCGGGGCAGCCCAAGCCGGCCACTGAGGAAACTGTGATGGGGTCTGGGGGTGAGCTACTGGTAAGGCCAAAAGTCTGCACCAGAACCAGGGAATCTAGGAGCCAGCTTCTGAATGGGCTGAGTGTCTAAGACCAGCTACTGGATGAGGGACCCACAGCGTATATGTGGGTGTAAATGCCATGAACTGAAGCAGGGCGGTGGGCCTCTGAGAACAACACTTCTGGGTGCCAGCAACTGGAAGATCTGGGGTCCAGGAGTCAGCTACTGAACAGGCGACTGTCTAAGGTCAGCTACTGGAGGGATCCATATTGTATAACGTGTACATACGCATATCTATTTTCCATTAATGGGCTTTTGCCCTGATAAGCCAGAGAAAGCAGCAGGATGAGGCCACGGGTGCTGTTTGTGTTTGCATGCGTGCTGTGTTTTCTGTTCATGCCAATCAGTGTGGCTGGATATGTGTGTATAGGTGCGGGATGTGTGTGTGCGCCCATTGGGAACACACACTCAGTCTCTCCACTAACTGGACTTGCGCTAGTGGCATCGAGCTGTGGCAGCCGCACCTCTATCCAGCTAGCAGATTTGGCAACCCTAACAACTACCTTTTGGTTTTATGTTGTTACACCACTTAATGTAGCGGGTTCTTGAACTACGCCTAGGCTCTTTTGTGCCATAAGAGTAAACCTATTTTAAAATCCTAATTCCAATGTTGTAATGGTTACAGGAATAATCTGAGATCCTGCCATCAGAATGCAGGATAGCTTGCCGCTGAGAAGTCTAATGCTGCTCTCGCACACAGAGTCTGAAGTTGAAAGTATTCATGCAAGTCTTCCACAGGTACATTTCATACCTGATAGCTGTGCCTAATTAACAGAAGAGGTATTACCCTTTCCTTGATTGAGATTAGTAAGAAGCAAAGCCCAGCTGACAGACGTACAGGAATAGGTGGAGAGCGAGCGATCTGGAGAATGACTTTTAGAAAGTGGCATAGTAGCAGAAATGATCCTAACAAGACACAATGCTCTGACGGTACGTATGAGACACAATGGTGTATTAAAGGATCTGCAAAGCATGGGGAAAGCCAGGCCTGAAGGCATATTCAAGGACATACAGATTCAAGCAGAGCCCAAGATGACCTCAATAATCAGGCTACTGAGCGAATGACTTGCTCATGGATCTCTTCCAAAAATGCAGATCACAAACAGAAGGACATTTATTTGAGTCCTTCTGCAGAGAAAAAGGCACATAGTATCCAATCCTGTGGTGCTGACTGCTTGCGAGGCAAACGCACTGATCCTCCAGCTGCTTCACGGATGTCAGAAAGGCATTTGACTCAGCCTAGCGTGGTGTTTGTGGGCTACTCAGAGGTCATCTGCAAGAAACTGCTAGCTCCGCTGAAAAACATTTAGGGGAAAGCAAGTTTGGTGCCCAGAGCACATGGTCTAGCTGGTATCAGTCATGTCACAGCAACATAGGGGCAGGTAGAAAGGAGGAGGCCTCCCAGCCTAGGTACAGATTTGGGGTTATTTAGGGGTCATATAAAGATTTATTGGGCTTATTTTAACTGTGTTCAGACTGGAGGGAGCACCCAAGATTTTTGTCCTGGAGAATTCCAGCTGGGTCACCTTTAACCTAACTTAATTTTTTTAAAACATGAGTGAGGTTCTGCAACTGTGGCCTCAGGGCTGGTCTTGCACAACCAAAGAGATGTGTTCAGACAGTAAGGATGTGCATGGATAGACGAATGCCTCCTACCAGGGCTATGTATCAGAACAGGCTCTCTAAGTGGCACTGGAAGTGGCATTCCACCAAAGAGTCACAGGGACGTTAAAACGGACAGCCAAGCTACCCAGCTTTTCTCTACCTGGGACACTGTGAAACGGCTACCTAAAGGGATCCTAAAGGAGACACGGCAGTTCTGGGAACTTGTTTCCTGTCTGGAGGTGACAGAAGGTCTCCCTTTTCGTTAAAAACCAAGCTGCTCACGCCATGCATCTTCCAGGGCATGCACGAGCTTTCTGGGAGGTTGCTCCACAAAAGTCTCCTCATCGTCCCGGTGACGAGCGCCAGGCGGCGGCTCGCTGTGACCTGCCAGCAAAACCACCCCAGACAGCCGGGATGAGGAGCAGTTAGCCACCGCCAGGACAGCGAGGAGGAGGCACGATTTTATCACTCCCCCTGCGGCTGTGACAGGGGGCACCCTGCCGCAGCCGGGGGCCGAGCCCCCCCTCAGCAGGGGCCGAGCCGCGGCCGGCATGGGGGCGGCCGTTGGGCGGCCGTTGGGCGGGCGGAGGGGTGTGGAGGGAGGGGGGGGGGGGGGGGTCCGCGCCGCCTCGGAGCCCATAAAGCGCCGCCTGCGGGGGGCAGAGCCGGGCTGGGCCGGCACGGCAGGGCGAGGCTGAGGCGATCGTGCCGGGGCTGGGGGCGGGCGTCGCCATGAGGGAGATCGTGCACATCCAGGCGGGCCAGTGCGGCAACCAGATCGGGACCAAGGTGAGCCGGGGGGCCAGACGGGGCTGCCGCCGTGCCGCTTCTCCTGAGGGAGCCGCGCCCGGGAGGAGCCCTGCTGGCCGTAAAAGGCTTTGGGAAGCGCTGAAAGCCAACTTTTAAATCTTTTTTATTTAATTTATTTGTATTCAGTGCGGGCGGGAGGCCGAGCAGCCCCCTCCCGGCGCCAGGTCGGCGCGAAATGGCGGGGAGGGCAGGGTCCGTGGGGCACGCCAGGAATCCGGCAGCTGCCCGGCCGCCGCCCCCGGCTCGGCGGGGCGCTCGCTGACCCTCCTCTCCTCCCGCTCCTTCTCCTCCCCTAGTTTTGGGAAGTGATCAGCGATGAGCATGGCATCGACCCAGCCGGAGGCTACGTCGGTGACTCAGCGCTGCAGCTGGAACGGATCAACGTCTACTATAATGAATCATCCTGTAAGTGCGGGGCGGAGAGCCTGTGGGGAGGGACGCAGAAATTTGGGAGAGAGCGGGTCTTGGTGAAATTGCACCACACATCTGGCTACCCTCCTTGCTTGCCGTCAGCCCCCCGGCACCTGCTAGTGTCTCCCCAGGTGGGGAGAAGTAGCACGGGGGAATGTCCCAGTATGGGCACGGCCGAGGTGTCTGGAGATGGAAGTTTGTTTGTGCTGGGTGTTTGTTCTTCTAACGTATGATTAATTCATCAGATGTGTCATATCGGTTGTCCCAAATTAAACTGTTGTTTATGTGAGCCCGCATCTGCAGTACGCTGATTTCAGGATGGAGGGGGTTGGGCCATAGCTAATGGCGATTCATTGATAAGTTGCTAAAAGTGCCCAAATCCTGTGAGTCAGTCTGGTGTTGGAAGGTATTACAGGGTAAACTGGGGACCAGGAGTCCTTCCAGCTCTTGAGAAGAACCCAAAAGTGCAAGCATTTCAGCCTAGGTTAATGCATGTTATTTACCTTAGTTTCTTTGAACAATTTCAACTATTTTGGTTGCCCAGAGAAGCTGTGGATGCCCCATCCCTGGAGGTGTTCAAGGCCAGGCTGGATGGGGCTTTGGGCAACCTGATCTAGTGGGAGGTGTCCCTGCCCATGGCACGGGGGCTGGAACCAGGTGCTGGAACCAGGGCTGGAACCAGGAATCTTTAAGGTCCCTTCCAACCCAAACCATTCTGTGATTCCTTTTTTGTGCTTTGTGGTAGGGATGCTAATCTGCTATTGTTTGTACCTACACCAAGTAGCACTTTCATTGGAGGTGATTCCTTCAAGCATCAAGCTTGTGAAATGTTTTAGGAACATTTGGACATAAACTCTCCACTTACCCCATGATACACAGAAAAAAGAGCTTACAAAATGTCATGTACCATTGACATCTGATGTCAAGTCTGTTGTTCAAGTAGAATTGATTTCTTCCTATGATGCTGAGATTTTTTTTTACCACCTGACTTCCTGTATAGGAAATATATGTCTAATTTATATTAGACTACTAACATGCAATATAACATAATTGTATGTTAAGAGCTGTAAGTGTTTTAGTTATTTTTCTGAACATTGAGGGTATGTTTATTTTTTTGATTTGCAGCCCAGAAATTTGTACCAAGAGCAGTCTTAGTGGACTTGGAGCCGGGAACCATGGACAGTGTGAGATCTGGTCCTTTTGGTCAGCTCTTTCGGCCTGATAACTTCATCTTTGGTATGTAGGTGTCACTTAAAAAAAAAAAATCCAACAGGTGTTCAATTACCGAGTGAATGGTCAAAAAGCATTTAAACTATGTTGCCTCTTCCCTATTCCCAAGTGATCGTTAGTACTCAGAAGTCTTAATAGCTTAACAAAGCAGTTCCAATTATCTAAGTCAGCCAAAAGATTCCATTAACTGAAAGAGTCATTCTTCTGTTAATTGTCCCTTCAATTAGCAAACTACTGAAAGTTTCCTGTGATACTCAGATAGTGTACACTTGCTTTCAATACTTATGAACTTTACGGAAATCCTGAGACTACTTATTTGCAACAAAGTACATGGAAATTCTGCAGGAAATGTAAAGGGGGGGGGGAACCTCAACCACAAACCAGCCAGGCTGTTCTTGACTTGAATTGATGTTAAGTGCTTGATGTGAAGTTGTTTAAAGGCTGTGTTTAGTTTAACTTTTTCAGCAGAGTCTTGCAGTATGGCATAGTAGGCGGTAGAAGAAGATCAATTCTAATATGAAAAACACTCATGTATGGCTGGTTTCTGGGTTATTCTCCAACATAATGAGGAACAGTCTGAGAGCATGTGAGGAACTTCAGGTTTTGCAGTATTTGTGGACAGGGTGGTTCTAGCCTTGGCTGTTTTGCTTTGCACTTCTGTAGTACTCTCCACTGAAGCTTAAAAGTGCACATTACCATGATTCAGTTTCATAGCATCCTTACAAAGTACAGAAGCATTATCGGCTCCTTTGCACTAAAGAAGAAACAGCGTGTGAAAGTCAAGTGATCCACTTGCTCAAACAGGAAGTCTGAATTAAAGCTACCATGAGAACTCTCATGTCCTTCTGGTTTCCAAGTTTGTACTAGCCACAAAACACATTTCCTCCTGCCAAGGCAAGCTTAGGTTGCAAGTTAGTTTGGTATATTGTGTTAACATGAAGAAGGAACAATGCCAGGGACAGACAGAGAACAGATAAACATTATTTGGGTGGTATGAAACAAGCTGCAGACCAGACTGTTGCTGTTGAGGTAGGGAATAAGAAGCCATAGTGAGTCACTTTAAGTCTTTAACTGACTTCAGATTCTTAATGCTGTCCCTCTTCTTCTCCCTTATACTCCATGGCAGTGTTTTTAAAGGCATCTTACAAAGGAATTTTAAGTTACAATATGTATGAGTAAGCTTGGGATAAAAAGCCATAGGCAGCTGTACAAAATGTTCTTATATTCAGGTTTCTGCTTTTACTCCCTTTCTCTTGCATGGACCACAGCAGCCCCTTGAAAGTGAATTCAGTTGACCTTTGGAAATACCTGAGCTGGAACTTCACCACTTGGCATATCACCAATAATACCAGAGCAAAATCAATTCAGTGTCTTCAATACAATACAGCAGTTCAGTTCACTGCACTCCCTTCCTGCCAAGCTAACAATGAGCCAACAGCATGTGATGGATTCGTATCTGACAGAGGCCCCCGCCAGCATCAGGCACTGTCCTCCCAACCTGCTGAATAATGCAGAATGGCTGTCCGAGTGCTGAAGTAATGATCTTCTGTGTCAAAAGCCGACAAAGCGTTTTGTTTTCTCTTTTTAAAAATCCAGCCTGGCCAACAGAGGATTTTGTGACAGAAGCTGGCTGTTCCATACTCGCTGTGTCACAGGCCGTTAGGGCTCGTTCTGATGGAGATGTTTGCAGCCTCTGCTTGTATAAACACATCCGTCTGCACGTCTCTGTAGCGAGTAGCTGTGGACCATGAGTCAGAACTTGATTCAGGTATACTGGGTACATAATCACACACTCCAGATACAAGAATTTTAGCCCAGACCAGCAGGAGATTGAGATAGATGCAGACATAATCCTCGTGCTTTACTGTTGGTGTTGGCAGGGTACTGATCCAAAAGGTGAAGATGCACAGGTGGAACGAGCTTGCCGCAGGAGAGCAGCAGGTCTCCTGGCCTCCTAATGGCGTAAGGCTGCCCACCAGGAACCACTGTGAGCAGTCTGATGTAGCTCCTTTTTTATGGGCTTTTAAGCAGTAGTATACAAGCTGCCAGTCTCCTCCCAGACTTGTCTTTTATTTCAAGCAGTGGAGAGAGGGAGAGAAAGAAGATTGCAGGAAATAGTTGCTATTTTGGAGATTAAAAAATAAATAGTCTTTTAAACAAATGGCTTCCGTGCGTGTGCAGCTCAGCCTGAGCATGTGTAATAGTTCTACAGTTCACTGGAGAAAGAAATAGTGGTGGGAAGATTTGGAGGTACCAACAGCACAGATCAGTTGTGGGATTACTTGTAGACTTCCTTTAGATCTCAGAAAATGCACAGTGAGAAGAGGCAGAGGCAGGATGCTAGAGACTGGCTACGTACAATACAGAGCTTCCGGGACTGGTGAAAGATCTGCCAAGTCCTGATTTTTGCGGATACACGCTCATTTTCCATGCTTAGATTTAGTCTAGGTGGAGTTTGACAATTCTATGTGTTTGTCTAAGATTTTCAGAGGTTTGCTGGGTATCTGATAAGTGGGGAGCATCCAGTGGGGTTTCACAATTGTGGTCAAGACTTCCAGGTATATGGCAGCCTTGTCATACCCCTGGCACCTCCGCACTGTATGGTATTGTAACAGATAAGTCTGGAGCTTCCAGGGATTGCGCATGTGTGGTGGTCTTGTGGTGCTATAGAGCCAGGGGGTCTGGAAGCATCAGCTTACTGGGCGTGTGTGTGCCCAGCAGGAAATCTCCTAGGGAAACATAGTAGGAGATCCTAGGCAGGTGGCTGAGTAAGTAGGTGGAGTGGGATGTTATCACAGGAGCAGCTGATAGTTACAGGGTGGAGGGAAACGATTCGCATTGGTGAAGGCAGCCACCACTACAGTTAAACCGTGATTTAAATACAAAGGCTCTGTTAGTGCAACAGAGAGAGGTGGCAGTGATCCTGTGGGCTTCTAGGAGTTTATGCAACTTGGATTTTTAAGGAGTCTGATGCAGTGGATAGCCTGAAGGAGAAGAGGCCCACCTCTGGATTAGCCATTTTACCTCCTAACTTACTTTGCAAGCTAAGAAAAAGCAAGTAAAATCAATTTTTTCCATGAACATATATTTTCCACGTTTTCAAGAGTAATTACCATTCTCTTCTTTCCTCACTCTTTGTTCCTATTCTCCATTCTCTCCTGTTCTCTCCTTATCTTACTGCCTACTGGAGAAGGATGATACTGTGTGCGCACAAGGGACGATCTGCAAAATATAGTTCTAAACTCAGAATTTGGCCTTGTTAAAATCCTTCTGCATCTTAGAGCAATGTCTTGTTAATGTGCAGTGTGATGTGTTATACAGATCCCTATCTATAGTAGGAGACCTGCTCAAGCACACTGCAGATCGTTGCAAGCATATTTAATCCTGGAAGGATATTACTTTGTGCTTTGCCCAGCTGGACAGGAAGTGCTGAGCTTCCTAGATTTAAAGAGAGAAAAATATAGCAGTGTGTAGAACAATGCATCAACTAACTGAATACATCATGAGGAAACCAAGCATTTCTGCAGTGAAAATAAAATATATCATATCTGAACAATACCCCCGCAGGCAGTTTCCCAAATTCGTATGTTCGGCATCAACACACAGACACTGGGAATTGAATTGAGACATGGTAGTAGGAAGGAAGGGAGGACTTGGAGAACAATGCAGGAGTTGACAGCCCTGTACCTGATTCTGAAACTGTCGCTCCTTCTGATGACCTCTCACAATGGCACTGCTGGCTGGGTTTGGTGGCACGACGTGTGTATGTAGCAGTGACTGGGAGGAATGGGAGTATTAAAGGAAAATGGAAGCAGGGGGAGAAAATCAAGGGCTCATCAAATGCAAATAATCCAATTTTGCAAGTTGCTTTGCAGATCCCAAAGAACAGTGAATTTCTAGGGAAATGAGTATAAGTTAAAAGGCACTTAGTAACCCCCAAATTTTTGAAATAACATTTGTGAAGTTTCTGTTGATCACTATTTTGATTCAGGCTAGGTAACCCTGAATTTAAAAAGTTATAGTTCTTGATATAGCAAGTTAAAAAGCATTTCCGAAGCCCAGCCTTACCCTTGAGTGACAACAATGCCTCCTGTCTGGCAGTAGCAACTCATGGGAACAGTCCAAGAACCTTTCATTTAGAAATGCATATCTGTGATTTAGCTTTGTATACATCATGGTCCTTATAAACTGAGAGCATTTAAATATAAACAGTCTCCTTGTGTTTATGGAATGAGTAGGATTGGGAGTGTGAGAGCTTTCAAAGCATGGAGTCAATGCCATCTTTGCATTTATGGAAAGTTAAATACGAAAAAACCAGAAAGCCGCCCAGAGGCATAAATGAAAACTAAGGGGGATTTGAGGCAAAAGGAGACCGTGTTAAAAAGCTTGTGGATACTGCTGAAAACATTTGTAGGCAAAACTGAAGAGCCCAGTTACCTACCCGACAGATTTATAGCAGCTTTTTTTTTTTTTTTAACAGATGTGATGTGAATCTATTTGGTGTCCAAATGCCAAACCCTACCAATAACTTTATATATAATTTTTTCCCTATTGTTTATTGTTTCAGGACAAACTGGTGCAGGAAACAACTGGGCCAAAGGACACTATACAGAAGGGGCAGAGCTGGTTGATTCCGTACTTGATGTAGTAAGAAAGGAGTGTGAACACTGCGATTGCTTGCAAGGATTTCAGCTCACTCATTCCCTGGGAGGAGGGACAGGGTCTGGCATGGGAACCCTGCTCATCAGTAAGATACGAGAGGAATATCCTGACAGGATAATGAATACCTTCAGCGTCATGCCCTCCCCGAAGGTCTCTGATACCGTGGTGGAGCCTTATAACGCTACGCTCTCGGTCCACCAGCTGGTTGAAAATACGGATGAAACCTACTGCATTGACAATGAAGCTCTGTATGACATTTGCTTCCGCACGCTGAAGCTCACCACTCCAACGTACGGTGATTTAAACCACTTGGTTTCCGCTACCATGAGCGGGGTAACCACATCCCTGCGTTTCCCTGGCCAACTCAACGCTGACCTCCGGAAGCTGGCAGTAAACATGGTCCCATTCCCGCGCCTTCACTTTTTCATGCCAGGCTTCGCTCCGTTGACAGCCCGAGGCAGCCAGCAATACCGAGCGCTCACCGTTCCAGAGCTCACCCAGCAGATGTTCGACGCCAAAAATATGATGGCAGCCTGTGACCCAAGGCATGGGAGATATTTGACGGTGGCTACCGTCTTCCGTGGTCCCATGTCGATGAAGGAGGTTGACGAGCAGATGCTGGCCATCCAGAACAAGAACAGCAGCTACTTTGTGGAGTGGATCCCAAACAACGTCAAGGTGGCAGTGTGCGACATACCGCCTCGTGGCCTCAAGATGGCTTCCACATTCATCGGCAACAGTACTGCTATTCAAGAGCTCTTCAAAAGGATCTCGGAGCAGTTTTCAGCCATGTTCAGGAGAAAGGCCTTCCTCCACTGGTTCACGGGAGAAGGAATGGATGAAATGGAATTCACGGAAGCAGAAAGCAACATGAATGATCTGGTGTCAGAGTATCAGCAGTACCAAGAAGCTACAGCAAATGATGGAGAAGAAGCGTTTGAAGATGAGGAAGAAGAAATCAATGAATAAAGAAATTAGGTATGCTATTTTCGAGGCCAAATTCTCGCATCTGGATTTGTAATAATTAGGCTTATAAATCTGTATCTAGGCTTCAAAAAAAAAAAGGGAACATGAGTCTCAGATGCTAGTGGTGCTCTTCAGAGCCCATTGAGGTCACTGGGAACTGAGGACATTCAGTGTTTGTGAAAATCAGGCTATTTCTGTTCATGAGACAAACGTAAGGCATTCGGTTAAGACTTCGGCCTAGGAGTCTGAACACAGAGATTGCTAGTTTGGGATCTTTTTTTTTTTTCCAAACAAATTCGTCTTCCATAAAGGTGTACAAGAAAAGAAGTAAAATACGCATGAATATCTACAAAATGGAGCTGCACTATTTTCTTCCAATTTTGAGTAAGAAAATCTTGTGGGTTTGAAGTATTCATTCTGTACTGAATGCACAATACTGAACTGCCAGGAACAAAAATTTACTGATAATAAAAAGAAGAAAAAGTTTTTAATGTTTCTGTACAGTAAGTATTAATGATGACATTTGACTCCAATTCTCTAAAAATGGAATAAAAAAGATTAGTATCCTCAAGCAAAAGTGTTCTGGGCAGTCAATGCTGTAGAAATACCCAGCGAGCTGCAGGCTGGAGCTAAGCTGTGTGGCTTCATCGCTTGTTGCTGAGTAATTGTAGATGCCATATATGAAATCTGCCCATTTGTGGTATGTGCTCTAAGGACCCGCGGGGTGTAAACTGGCAGCGGTTGATGGTGTTTCTGGCACCTGTCTCCACTCCACCGTGCCCCATAGCTGAAAGTCAGATACTCCAGGGAACTCCAGGGAAGGCAGTGGGAGAGGAGGCACTGGCTGCGTGCTGCTGCGTCGCCCTACCTGGCTTTAGTTCACCACCCCTAGGGGTGCTGTGGACATCTCGTAACCAGAACTCGTTCAAATCACTGGGTAGGCTGAGGTTAAAGTACAGATAAAAGTGTTTATCCACCATATTCAAAACAGCTGGCAAAATGGAAGGTGAACAGCAGCTAATCTGCTTACACGACAGCTGAAACCAGAAGGTCTCTGTCTTGCCCAGCTGACTTGCCTTGACAGAAGGACCGTTGGGTATCCACCCTTCACGCGCACTTTGTGCTTCTGGTCGTATCAATTAAACAGCCCTTCTCCATTAGAGAGCCTCCGCCAGAGAACACTCTGTCTACACGGAGTGTCTTAGGTCAGTTTCTAGGCAACAAAACAAGCAAACAAAGGAAAAACCCTGCGGAAATCCAAACTTCGTGTGTTTCAGGAACTCTTTGCTCTTTTTCTTCTTGCCTTCTGAAGCACTTGCTAAGCAATGGCGTTGCTCAATACTTAAAAAGGCACTTTACAAGCATAATTTCCAAAGATCCTAAAAAGACGATCTTTGGTTAGTCTGGGATTCAGGGAATAAGACTGTATTTTATAAAGGGTCTGGGCCGTGTAACTGTTCGTCATGTAAGCTGAAGCTGTCGGCTCAATTTTGTTCCATACACTGCTGGAAATAACCAAGTTTTCATCAAGGACAAGTACAAGCACCCGCCTAGCTTCTTCGGGTGAAGTAGGAGCAGCCATCTCTTAGCTTCTGGAACTTCTGTTTCATTGTAACACAGAATTCATTACTGGGTCCCAGCCATACATTCTGGTATTATTAATAAATTATTTCTTTTTTAAGTTAATACTTTAAAAATGCCAGGGATCTCGGAGATCCTGAATAACTGAGTGTTCGCTTAGTGAGCCAGCCTCTTGTTTTTCCGACATCGACTCAAGCCAGAATTCCACCCGGACCCTGTGGAATCCAAGGCTGCAACGTCCCTGATCCTGCTTTGACTCAGTCATTCTTTTGCATGTGTTTACTTTCAACCGCTGGATGAGGATTTCTAGAATGTATTGAGGTGGGGGAGGCAACTTAATGGCACCTTCAGAGGGAAAAAACAAACAACAAAAAAATGAGACAGCTCTTGCATGTGATTTTAGAAAAGAAAAAAACAACAACCGAACCCACACATATGAGACAGGAGCCTGTAGTACCATCACCGGAGGCCCAGCTTGCGTGAAAGCAGTATGAGCCCTGGGAAGCTGGAATGATTCCCGTTCCCTTTCATTCAAGCAACTTTCTAGTTATCTTCCTTTTTTGACACAAAACAGAAATCTCCTTTATTAATAGGTTTGCTGGATGTTTCCTTCAGTTGCATTTCCTTTCGAGTAAGTTTCTGCTCTTTACTTAGAAACGTCTTTTATTTTGAAACGTACCTGCTGAGTCACGCCTGGCTTTGTTTGGCTTTTTCACATTCCTCACTTTTGTTTTTCATTTCCCCGCTGTTTTTCCGACCTAGTCCCCAGCACCCTTCCTTTCTGTGGCTAGCCCACTGTCATCGGCTCTCCTTTTTACTGCTTTGCACCTGGCGGCACGAAACAACACAGCTGTGTGGTGCCAGGTCAAGCCCGACCTGAGTGCAGTTCCTGGTGCCACCCAGACACAAACACCTCTGCCAGCACAAGCATGAGAGGGGAAAAAAAAATTACAGAAAATGAGCTCCTAAGTGACCCCACTTTAAAACAGAGTGGGCGAGGCGTGCGGTGGAAGGAAGGCGTGCTATCAGGCCAGAAGCAGGACCCTAGCCGGGTGGGGGGGGGGTGCTTTTGCAAAGCTGCTCTGGTCACAGCCAGCAAGGGCTCAGGCAGAGCCCGTTTTCGGCCACAGAGCCCCTGCACGTGCTGCCTGGGCCGAGCTCCCCTTAGGCTCTTGATTTATCTGCGTCCTGAGCTCACTTTTCTCCCTTTTCTCACTTGCATTTTTTTCTCTAAGGCTACAAATCTCTAAGGAAAGGGCAGTCACCCCCTGGGAACAGGGGCAAGGCTGAAAAGAGGGTCTCGCCCCGCACCCTCTCCCAGCAGCAGGAGGAACAGGGAAGGCAGTGCCTCCCCTCCTGCTGTGCGAGCCCCTGCTAGTTGAAGCCGCACTGCTCTGCGTTTGCAAATGAAAATAATCTGCCTTTATTGGCAGCCACAGCACAGACTGAACTTGATTTTCTTGATTTAAGCTAAACCACTTGAAGCCTTACAGTTGTAGGCTAACAGTCCTCTTTAAAGGAGGAGGTTGGGTAGCGTTTAATTAGTTTTAATATCTTTGTTTTGACTCCAAGATCCCAGCACAACTTCTGCCACTTATGGCACAAATTACGTAAACTTAGTGAGGTGAGGCTACACAAAGTAGGCTGATGCTCTAAAAACAGGGGCAAAGGAACTTGCATCTCCTTTACAGTATCAGAGACTTACTAATTGCATGCTGCAATTAAACAAGAGTGACGTTTAAGCTCTATACAGGTAAATGGCACAAACTGGGGGTAGGAGAACGCTTCCCAGAGAGATGATTCTTTTAGAGTCAGGTAAAGACTGCAAAGAGTTAAATTAGGGCATTTGTGGGGTGGTTGGGTATGGCTTGTGTTTGTTTTTTTAGGGGTGGTTGGGGCTAACTAAGGAATGCGGAAACAGGCTGGGGACCTCTGAGACATAACCACATTTAGTCCTCAGCACTGGCTACACATTGCCTGTGCCAAACAAGGAAAAAAAGTTCCACTCAGCAGGAAATAGGAGGAGAAAACACACGGAATTAAGTACAGGTATATTTAAAGCTTATAGATGCGAGGAAAGGGTTAACCGGTCCACCAAGAAGTTGGGCACCCAATGCTTCGCCTCCTCAGAGCGCTGTAAACACCGCCTGAGCGCTTTCACAGGCTGTACTGGGAGCAACAAACGGATTATGTGACAAAAACACCCCAAAGCCTGTTCTGAGATAACCAGCCCTGGAGAAGAGCGAGGCCTCGGGGAGGCATCAACAGAGGCTGGAGCCAGCCCGAGTCCGGGCACCTGCCCTGCGCCGCCGGGAGCTCTGCTTGGCAGGGGAAGGGCAGGGATCTGCAGCACCAGGAGCCGCGCAGTAACGTGGTAGGAGGTGTTTGCCCCGCGCTCTGCTGCAAGGTGTGTGGAAGTTACTGCAAATTTTCACGGGGGGTGTCTCCTTCAAGGAGCAGGGGTCTCATGACTCAATTTTAAAAAAGCTTTGTCAATCTATCCCTGGGTCTCATTTCCTTGGTCATGGGCATCCTGAGTCACTTTTGTGACATAAAATAGTTTACTATGGCAGTAAGTCAGTCACTCTAAACTTCGATTCCTGTAAGAAAAGAACTGAAGTTTATTTTTTTTAATTTTATTCAGTTTGTTTGCTTATTTATTGTGCATTCTGCAACAGGAAAATCAGAAGTAGCACACAGAAACATTGTTTAACAACTAAAAAAGGCCCAGTAAGTACACCCTGAATTACTCCTTACCTTGCGCTCCTTGTTCCCCTTCACTGCAAAGCAGGCAACATCACTGATGGCAACAGCTTCATGAGAAAGTAAAATAATCCCGAAAGAATGATTTCCATAAACAATTTACTTCAAATAACTCAAGCAAAGAGCTTGTATCTGACCTTTCACAGACGCTTCCCCCCCCTACCACCCTACCGCTTTCCAGCATGTTGCAACGTGCAGATGGAATCAATCCCTAATTATTCCCTTATAACTGAGAGGGCAGATTAAGCCTTGAATAATTTGTTATCCAGCAGAGGTTTCGTTTCTTCTCCTTCCCTTATAAAAAAGGGAAACAGAACACAGCCCACACCCATTCCCTAAACCAGGCTCCCCCTCTTTTCTCTAGGACAGGGAGCCTGCCAGTTAACTTCTCAACAGCTGAGCTCTCTTAACTAGCACAGCCTCGGCACGCAGCAGGTAAGCCAAAGGCAATTACTGTGCTCGGACAACTGCACTGAACTAGGCAGAGAAAATTATTACGCTTTGGTTAAACAAACCAATGACACTCAATCTGATTTAGTATCTTCGGGTTGGCTGCTGGTTTTGGTAAATTAGGACAGCAGAATTGTTCTCACAAATAGTAGTTTTATGCTCGAGACGCTTTGTGTTAAACTGAATTCTGTACCAAGAAATCATCAAAAGAAAAAAAAAAAAGGAAACTTTGCTCAGAAAAGTACTGATTTTATTGTCTCAAACTGTATTTACACAACACATTCATATGTTCAATATCTTACAGAACTCTGTAAAAAAACCTGACCAATAAAACTGCAGGAGCCAAACTAAGTTTCAGACTTAAGGACACTGAACCATGAGTACGTTTTAAGATATTTAAGCGGGTGTTCAGTTTCACTGTCAACTTACATGGCAGTTCTCTGTAAACAAATTCTTTTTAAAATCAAAATGACGGGCGGGGAGAAAAAGGGGTCAGATGAAAAAGCTGTTATTTCTGCAAAGCTAGCACTTTCTAAGATCAGACTGTTGGCCAAGTATTCAACAATGCATTTTGTATGATTCTGCTTTGGAAACGAGTCACATACAGGTCTATTTTAGATCAATAATCAAAAACGTTTTTTTTTTTTAAATAAGCGTACATACATTTGAAAAAAGAGAGACCAGTGCCACAAAGTTTGTGCATGAATCTGAACTGTTTCTGTGTTTGAGAGGTTCAGTTCTGGCATTCCACTGCAGCTCAAATCCAATGCATGTTTCTTCAGCTGACAAATGAAGGATGATCACCTTTTACCAGTGAACTGATGATATCACATATGTAAGCCGGGAGCAGAATATCCTCGTCTCATCACGAGGCATCACCCTCCCAGCCATCCCTAATACAGTTTGGTTGAATAAATATTTGTTTGTTTTGGGAGTACAAACGAGGTGAGTTTATTTCTCTTCCAGAGTGCAAGTCAGCATCACCGCACACGTTGCAGTTAAAAGGGGATCCCTCCGCTGATCTGCCTAGCGACCTGTTCATCTGTTGTCTCCTCCTTCTCTTTTTCTCGATCTTTGTTCCAGTCTTTAAGGCCTTCTGGCAGTGAAGTATCCTCATCCAAGCTTCCTGTACCTTCGACAAATTCTTCGTAAGTGGACTTTTCTGCAAACGGTCTCGGGCCAAGCAGGTCTAGCATATCACTTTTATCGAGCACTTCCTTCTCCAGTAGTCGTAGGGCAACCTGAAAGAGCAGTAAGTTATGTCACACAATACATCAGTTTGCTCTCTTCCTTGGAGAGAGCTTAAGGCAGTTTGGGACAAGATTTATCAAAATGAATCTGTGCTGAATTAAGGAACAGGTTGCTCACAGTTCACTTAACACACGGTTTTTCTCCTCTGAGCATTCAGGTAGCAAAAATTCCATTAAAAAAGAATCCTACTTAAAAGATCTGGCAAAACGCCCTGCAACAGGCCACTGTTGCAGTTACTGTTACTTCAGAATAAGTCCTTGGCTGCTGCCACAAGGTTCCTGATGCGATACATTAACTGATAGATCCAAACAAGTGTGCTCTCCCAGTCAGACCTGATGGTTTGACAAGGCTGCTGTTAGGTTATAAGCTACAGAGCACCATAAAAGATCAGTGTGTATAACGTTAGTTCGTAACCTGCTTGGGCCTGTGAGTATACTGTTCAGTGGAAACAATACTCAGTGACCTCTTTCAGGATAGTGACCTACTCCACCACCATCCTCTGAATCCAAACTTAGTGGTGCCCATCCTGGGAAATTATCCTGCTGCATCAGGATTTCAGGTGTGGCAGAAGAGGATGTACACAAGGGCTGTCTCAACTGCAGTGAAGCAGACCATAATAAGTAGCCAGCAGGCATGAAAGGAAGATGGTAGAATTTTTTTTTTATCTGAAGTTCAGAAGTAATTCAGATAAAGGAAATATTATTTCCTCCCTGCTTAGAGAGCTCCTTTCAGTCTAATCATTTGGAGTCTTGGTGTTTAGTGTTCAGGGCTGTGATTTTTTTGGGGGGTGGTAGTGGTTGCTTTTGGTTTGTTTTCTCCCTTCATACTGGTCTAGTACATTTACTGACATCTACTTTAGTAGCTAGGCTCTTCTCTCCAACTTTGCAAATGAGTATTTTGGTGAAGGAATGTTAAAACAAAACATTCATTAGAACCTTGAGGTGTTCCAACACAAAGATTTTTATTTACTTAAATCTCGTGGCACACTAAAGTTTATACTGAATAATTTTCAAGGAAACTTTCTTACAGACACACATTATTTTTAATCTATTCAGTTCAATTCAGATTCCACCTAACCAGCTGGTGGCTGAAAATACTGTAACGCTTACCTTCTCTACTTCTGCTTTCTTCTCAGTCAGAAGGGTTAATGTCCGCTCATATGCGATGTTAATAAGCGACCGAACTTCTTCATCTATCAATCTGGCAGTTGCCTCACTGTAAGGTTTCTCTAATACCATGTCTCCTTGACGGGGGAGATCAAAGGAAATCTGCCCGACTTTTTCATTCATACCAAACTGGACAATCTGAAAACAGAGGGGAGATGGTGAGACTTTAGGGTACGTTGATATAAATCTGGTAGACAGAACTGAAGCAAAGAAGTCGTTTTACTATGACCCAATCTTTTCCTCTAAAGCCAACCCTCCTCTGAATACTCCAGCCTACCTAAGCTTAAGTTCCTTAGTTAACCTTCACTTACTCCTTTTTAATGATTAAAACTCAAGCATCCAAATACCACCATTTGGAGGTGGTTGCTCTCGTGATGTACATAATGCTTTGCTGTTTAAATACCAACAGATTAGAGAAAAACATTTCAATCTTCCAACCTTCCTTAAGCTGTAAAACTCTTTACCAGAAATTCAAGTTAAGGATCAAAGTATAGGGTCTCAAAGGTATTGTTCCATCATATGCTGTATTTTACTCCAACCACCCCCTACAAAAGGGACAAGAATCTCATCTTGCTTTACTCATTAATGAGTATCAGCTCCTCTGGCTGCCAAATATAGTTGTATTATTTTGCCTTTTACTCCAGCAGAGGCAGAAATACACATTCACACTACTATTTACAGGTTCGCTCCATCACCGCTATCAATCTGAGGGTTACTAAAGCAGCACTCTTCTGCTCAGCCTTGCAAGATGAAAATCGGTGTGACAAACAATATTCAGAAGTGAAAAAGCTCTCGGCACTAGAAAGAAGCATCTTAACCTGCTTCCTAAAGATACGTTCAAAACTTTAAGTCCCTAGATCTCTTTGGAGACAACGTCTGCTTAATATGAAAAGCAATTTATACATACTGAACATTTTCTATTTAAAATTGACCAAGAGGCACTGGAGGACAGATAAAGATTAGCATTACCAAGGATTTCCCTACACATTTAACTTTCAGATCTGGGAAAACAAGAAGTTTGCCAGAGACCAGCAAGGGGGTATGGCTGGAGGTGGACAGCAGGGGGAACATGACATGTGAGGGAAGAGAAAAGTACTCCAACGTATTTCTCTTGCTCACTTCATAAGCATCTTATAAAATGGCAGCTTTTATGTTGATGCAGGAAATGGAATAAGCATCTAAGCAGTACACAGCTACAATTAGATGAGTCACTACACTGATAAGATTTCAAATTGCTTACCTATACTAGTTAATATGGTACCAACTAGTGTCTTCATTGACAGCAAACAGTGCTTAAATACAAGGTTTTCTGGATTTAGTTATACATGCAAACCTGAACTGTGTCTTCAAACAGGGCAATTCTAGAAGCAGCAGCAGAGGATCAAACCTGTGCCTAAACTTGATTTTTAAAGCATACATTTTCCACATGTATTTGAACACAACCGCAGCATGCCTGTTCCTGCAGGTGGATGCGTGATAGTGTTCAAAGCCCACTGCATAGATTCTTGCTGTAAGACTACCTTAAGACTCTGGAATCATCGGCATCTCTATACAACAGCATAACATTTAGTCATACAATCTTTTATTGAGTCAGGTTTCAAGGGACATGCCTGATTAAATCACATCCTTTAAAAACATTAATGTTGAACAGTAGAAATAGAAAACCGTAAGGAGGAGGAGTATTACGTAAGCACATACCTGAGCATACGCACTCTGTGTCACCTTCTTCAAGTCATCTTGGGCACCAGTTGTAATTCTTCCAAAGAAGATTTGCTCAGATACACGTCCTCCCAGAGTCATGCACATTCTGTCAAGTAGCTGCTCTTTGGTATAAAGATACTGTTCTTTTGGTAAATACTGAGCATAACCCAGTCCTTTACCACGTGGGATAATAGATACCTGCAATCAAAATTAACTGAATGGTAGAACTGAATAGTGTTAAAAAAAAAAAAGTATTTGTTGGTTTGACTTAATTATTTAATACCACAACCTATACCATACTCACCCTTGAAGTTTAATTCAGACATTATTTCCGTTTACATTTTTGCCCTCATTGTGATTTATCCTTAAAAGCCCTGGCTAGATCTAAACTGGGATAACAACTACTAGAATATCTGGAAAAGAAAGGTAAGACCACTGTAATCTCTTTTCCAAAGATTGCATGGCATTTTTAAATCTGGTAATTAAAATCTTTTAGTTACACATTGGTCTGTAAGTATTTCCATAGCAGACATCCCATTTCTGCGTCACAGTAGTGTTCTGAGCAGGTAGTTTCCATGTTCGCTAGAGCCCTTCCTCCCAACATAAAATTGTACTTGACAAATTTTAAGCTTGAAAGCCAGACCACATTAAGAACACAGCCAAGCAAAACTATGAATGTCACAGCACGTCTGGCTGCCTTTTCTTTATCTTCAACTTGTCAAGCTGTGCATCCAAACTTAAACCAGCTTCTGGACGATAATTTTTGTAGTTGTATTCCTCAAGAGGCATACACCTGCATAATCTTGTAAGATTAATTTAAACATCTGACCTGTACTAAAAGCCCTAGAGAAAAAGCAGCTATCAAATCAGGCAGTCTCATGGGAAGATCGTGTCCCTTTCACTTTCAAGAGTTGTTCATACAACAAACCCTGTAACACCCTACCAGTCAGAAAACAGTTAAGAAAGCTACAAGAAGTGAACCAAAACAAACGCTAACATTGACACACTTTCAATGTCTTTTGCAAGATTACATATTTTAATAACCTTCCAACATTAGGGAAAACAAACAAACAGGAAAAAGAGACGCTGTCCATGCTACTTTTAAATTACTAGTTCATATTAACTTCCTTTACCTTTAGGAGTGGGTCAGCATGTTCCAAAAACCATCCTGCAACTGCATGCCCTGCCTCATGATATGCTACAGTCTTTTTCTCCTCTGGTTGCAGTACTTGTGTTTTCTTTTCCAAACCTTTACAAAATAAATTTGATTAATAGTTTCAGACATACTTTTCTCTACTGAATCCCTTATTTACTTAGAAATGCAGTGAGCAATACTTAGATGCCATGTACCCAATCTATTGGAAAAGTTAAACACAAAAGAAAACTTGCAGCTTCTAGAGATTTTTATCTTTCAGGTTTTATAGTAACCTTGTCCTTGATTAGATTTTCTACTTTTAAAGCATAAATTCTTAAGAATATTCAAATGTTCAAACAAAACATTTGCTCTTTAAAAATCAAATAATCTTCTAGACTATTAAGGCTAGAAGCAGTTAAAAGCATTGGTAAATCCAAACAGCTATTTTTCCTGGAAAGAATTTGGAAAAAATTAGAAAGTGTCCTGATGAAATTTGTATCTCTGCCCCTTCTTCATTTCAGAAGTCACCAAAATAGACCAGCAACTTACTTGCTAAATCCCATGTGTTTTTAGGGGAAAAAATGCAGTCCTTAAGAACAGAAAATTCAAAGCATGGCTTTGAATTTGAAACAGAACATTTTTTGATAAATGACTGATGAAATTCACACCTACCTCCAATAACTCTTTCAATTGCTTGCTCAAAATGCTTTTGGTTTATAGCATCTGAGAGATGCCTTGCAGCAATTAAAGCAGCTTCGTTACAAACATTAGCAATATCAGCACCTAAAGACAGAGAAGGCATGAATTACTAATCATTTTCAAAACTTTTCTCTCATTGTAGCATAATCTTGTCTAGGATTAGATTTTTACAGATTCTCATACAGCTTAAAACTAAAGGTAATGCACACTGAAATAATTCATTACGTATATGATGATTTTTTGACATGGACTTAAATACATTCACCATGGCTCTCTGCTTTAGAATTTTTCTTAGGTAGAGTTAGTGCATGGATCTTATGACTGGTGAGGTACTTGTTTGATTATTTAGAAGAATAATTTTCCTACATCACGGATCCAGTATAGCTCAGATCTTGATGTGAGAGGATTCCTTCTAGGGACACCACTGGCTTCAAGCCATCACACTTCTTGTTAACATTATTTACAGCGATTACAGCGATACTGTTGAGATAGCGTGGTTTCAAAACAAGTGAAAAACCACATAGGTACGGTTGCCAGAGATGTTGACAATCAGATGCCAGGAAAACAAAGTTTTATTATAGACCACAAAAAGAGTGAAAAATTCAACTATCAGTCACCGCAGATATTAAATATTTTGAACCACAAGCCAAGAATGAAAGCTTGCACACCCATTCCTAATTCAACACAAGGTTACAGTACATTTTTCAGAAGATTCTACATCCAGAAACTGAAATTTCCCCAGAGAACGTGCACTCAAACTCCAAAAAACCAAACCCTTCTGTAAGCAACGTTCAAAAAAATAAAACAAACATGTTAAAAGGAAAAACATGCATACCAGTGTTAGCAGTGAGAAATTTCTGGGATGTTTTTTGCTGAAGAGAGAAGAAACTGCCATTTCATGTCACCCTGACTGAGGGAGACAAACTTAAAACTCTCATAAGTCTCTGAGCTGATCAAACAGGCAAAGAGTATTTCACACTGTACCAGCAAACAAAAGGAAAATAAGAGAACCAGCCAGATAAGATCAAATGTAAGAAAAACAAAAATAGTATGAAACAAAAATAAATAGCATATGCTTATATAGTAAATGCAGAGAAAAGTGGAATTAAGAATTGCTTACCAGAAAAGCCAGGCGTCAGCGATGCGAGTTTTCTTGCTAAGTTATCTTTATTTAAGACGGTGTCTAATTTCAGAGGTCTAAGGTGAACTTTGAAAATAGATGCTCTTCCTTTTATATCGGGGGGGCCTTTAACATTAAAGAAATAAACATTTTTACTTTTCACATATATTTGAATGTGTGCAAGGAACATACATATCCATATGTAAATAGCTACAGTGATTTTGGCAGTACGTTACCCAAGCAGAAGCATACATTGATGCAAATACACTTACCAATGTAGATCTGCCTGTCAAAGCGTCCAGGCCTCATTAGAGCAGGGTCTAAAATATCCGGCCTGTTGGTACCTGCCAAAATTACTACATTTGTGGTTGTATTAAATCCTGTTGAAGAAATACAATGAAAATTTGTGTAAAGAACTTCCAAGAATAAAAAAATAGAAATAAACTGACAAATTTACAGAGCCACAGAAGAACAAACAGTTCAAAGAAATGATCTTAAATCTGCAAATACTTCCTCTTCTTACAGCATCGCCCAGCTTTTCATAACAAGCAAAACTGGCCTTGGGCTTTGCTTTGTGAAGTACTATACGAAAGGCTAATCTATTGTTCCATTTGAAGATAAAATAAGTGCTGAGTAAACTGCAGAACAAGCATGGGTGGTATCTGGGGGGGTATGTGTCTTTTTTCTGAACAAATTTTAGCAAATATCAGGCTGCAACAAAATAATTCACCACTACTCGTTCTAGGAAGCAAGCATTATTCATTTTAGGAAACATTTGCCTCCTAATACAAACACAATTTGTATTTAAACTGAACCCAACTGCTGGTTAACAGGTCTGAAAAGCGTATCAGTTCTTTCATTTCTCTGTTTCTCCCTCTGCTGTCACCTGCACACTTAGGCCTTGCATCTCAAACTACAAATGTTAATGTAACGATCAATGCAGTCAGTACTTAAGCCTATAAGGACCTACGATTAGATCCTTGCTGCTATAATGTAATATTAGAAACTCTGCACTTACCATCCATTTCTACTAGAAGCTGATTGAGCGTGTTCTCTTGTTCGCTTTGTCCTCCAAAGTTTCCCCGTCCTCTCTTCCTTCCTACTGCATCTATTTCATCAATGAAGAGAATGCACGGGGCATTCTTACGAGCAAGAGCAAATAAGTCTCGGACCTTAATAGGAGAACAGAACAAACATCAGCTAAGTTAGCAATTGGTCACCGACGGGGCTGGAGCAGGGGCATGTACATCAGTAACAATATCACTATTGCTGACTGTGGCTGTTGATAAGTTTTCCAAATCCCCCAGCCAGCTCTCAGTGCAATAGGAAGTTATACCACGGCTGTCACTCAGTAAGAATCATTAATGTGGAAGCCCACTGATTGACAAATCCTTTCTCAGTCCATAAATCAAGAATATAAATTAATTAAAAGCCTTAAGAAATAACCATTTTCCCTGAATAATTACATCTTCTCTAGATGTAATTATTACATCTGCTCTAGAAGATGTAATTATTAGAGTTGATTACATCAACACTAAAGGCCTACAAACTTCTAAGATTTAAAGCAAGATTACTCTTAAGTTCTTCTTTAATGAAAAATACTACATGGAGAAATGAAATGAAAATAAGCACGCTACAACACAGATGTTCTTTATATCCAATTAAACATTTTAAGTTTTCCTGCAGATACAACAGAGTGATGTAGCTCCCACAGTGAAATTAAGACTTATTTTCAAGCACTTGCCATTATACTCTAACAATATGTTGTTATCAATACTGACTCTTAGCCATCCTGTCTCTCCATTACATGGGCTAGGAAAACTGAATTCACCTCCAAACATTTACTCTGAAGTTAAATTAACTTCTTCCAGAAGTCTGAAAAAAATGGCTAAGTCATGAGTAAATCTAAAACCTGAAAGCCCGATTTTTTTTCCAGATAAGATATTGCCTATCAAACCCTACTGTAATAGTTACACCACAAATGTGATTGGCTTTAAGATGCAACATCACGATATTCCATCCACAAATGTATCAGAAGGACTTCATTAAAACCAGTTCAGCAAGTCAACAAGACCTACAACTGAGGGATCTAACTGGCACAAACAGGAAATGAAAAATTATGGAAGAACTTTGACCTGAGTGAGAATTATATGCAGCTCAGAGCTTGGTACGTTACAGACGACTTCTCTGAAGAAACACAGAGTACAGTAGATGTGAAATGATACAAATTTTGGACAGGATGCTGTACCATGGAAAGTCATTCTGATTTGTAACCAGAGTTTTGAAAAAAAAAGTACAATGAACAGAAGCATGGAGAATTGTGATAGACAAGGACAGTGTCAGATGCTCAAAGTGAACTCCTATCTTTTGGTCTGAGAGATCCAGGCAAACTCTTTCTCAGAAGTAACAGAACTAAAAACAAACAAACAAACAAAGAAACTAAGGCTATATAAAAATTTTTAATTATAGCATAACCTAATTTACAATCGATTTACCATTATTCACAACTGTCTTATTTACCAAATTGATAGAAAATGAAACCAAAACACTCCCTGACGTTCAGTTCTACAGACACCAGAGATTGTCAACTGTATTGAAACTTTGATTCATAGCTGAAGCAGCAACTGTTA
Organism: Anser cygnoides; assembly: GCF_040182565.1. NCBI lineage: Eukaryota > Metazoa > Chordata > Aves > Anseriformes > Anatidae > Anser > Anser cygnoides. The sequence goes on along the minus strand of NC_089874.1, from coordinate 107,938,458 downwards.
TGTCAACAGATGTCACTTGGCAGTAAGAGGTGATAATCACCTGCATAAATTAGTAGAAAGACATTAAGTTACTGCTTCTGGGTCCTTCAGGTATGTGTGGACAGTTGATGACACTGCATTTTGATCACCATTAGTATTTCAGGATATCTGACACTCTCCCAGAGAAAATACATCTGTTTCTTTTGTTACTGCTTCTCAGTGAAGTCCCTTCTACAGGGCATGATTTTTTCAACTCCCACCTTTCAAACAGTCACTTTCTTTCAGTCACCATACGTGTTTTTTACACCGTTATCAGTTTCTGCATGTACTTCCCTGCCCTCTGTCTATACCCTGTCCCCACCATAGCAGCTCCTTTTGACAATTTCCTTACACGTTTTCAGTTTCTCTCTGCATCCTCATTGGAGCCTCTCCCCCAGCGTAGTTCCTATATTGAACCTTTATAAACAGCTCCTGTTCTTTCAGTTTCAAGCTCTGTACCTACTGGCGTGTCCCCACCACCCTTCCCTTTTCTCTTTACAGAAGACCCACAATTACCTGCCTTCGATTATCTTTTCCCACCTGTATTACTGGAAGAAGTCCCTGAAAAGGTCACCAGAAGAGACCTAGGCTAGCAAGAAGTATTTGCACACACAGCTCTGACAAACAGGAACAAATCTTGGAAAAGTTCAACTGCTAGCCTCTAAGTCCAGCCACATGAAAACTGTAGTTTTTCCAAGGCTTTACAGTACTTAGAATGAGTTTTCCAGAGAATTTTCACAGGACAAACACTGCATATATCTGGTAAAAGCCACTCCCTATAAATTTCAAATTCAAATCAAGATCCTAGAGCATTTCCATTTCATGCTAGAGGAATTAGTTTTTAAACAGAAGTGAAAAATGGGTAAGTTTCTTTACATCTATTCTCAGAAATTCTAGCAAACTAATTTTAACTCAACTTCTCCAAAAGAACATCAGCTTGAAAATATACTTTCTGAGGCTTAAGACCAGATGGTTGGAGTTTAGTGACGGTAAGAGCTGTTGGAAATGAGGTGTAATTTTGGACATTATGAGGAAACTTACTTTGTGGTGTTATCAGCCTCACAAAATATTTTCAGTAAATTGTTTACAGAATATTTTTTAAACAGGCAGATATAAGTGTCCCTTCTTCCTAGACACAAATAGATATAAAACTGAATGTCTGAAGTGTAGTAGTAAAAAAAATAAAAAAATAACTGGAACAGAGTTAACACCTTCCACTTGAAATAGCTCATTAAAAATGTATTATGGCAAAAGAGTATCTGTCTGTCTTACACTTCTGATGCATTCGGTTATTCAAATCACCTGATCTCCAGAAATTAAATGATTAGCTCCATGATCCTTGGACTCCTATTTCAACCAGAAGCTCATTTGTGTGTCCCAGACAACTATATTTAAGAGTTTGACCCTACAAAGAAAAGAAAGTTCTTCAGAGAAATATGAATGATTTAAGAGCGGGAGGAGATATTCCCATAGCAGTGGCCAAATAAACTACCTATTTCTGACCCAGCTGGTATGTTCAGTTCGGAGCAGAGCTTGAAGAGAGTTCTGCTCTGTTTGCATGTTTTTTTTTGTTTCTAATTTCTGCAAAGAGGTAAACCCTGGGGTGCAGATGGCCTACAACCAGATATTGAACTGGGTTAGCTCCTTTTATGAAAGGCGCATCTAAGATCCTTGTGTTTAAGCAAGCATCTGGCATCACTGACATTGTAATCTGCATAGATGAAGTAACTTAAAGCTATGAATGTTTAATTATAGCTTGAAGCTATAATTAAGCAGCCTACCAAATTTGACAGCATCCTTTCAACAACCAACACAAATAAACAGCAAGGCCAAAGACTTACTCGAGCTGGACCAACACCAACAAACATCTCTAAGAACTCGGAGCCGTTGACTGTGATAAAAGGTACATTAGCTTCTCCAGCTGTAGCTTTAGCTAGAAGTGTTTTCCCAGTACCTGGAGGTCCGGTCAGAATTGCCCCCTGCAAGAGAAACAGATATATTTTCCTCAAGAAGGAAACAATGTAACTCTATGAAATGTCTTACATAAAGATCTTCTACATGTTATGATGTTGAATCCACTGATTTTTCTTCTACCACAGTTAAAAATGCACAAGGAAACAAACTGAAGCTTAATCTGTCATTAAAACCAGCAAAAGGAAAAAAAATAGATACAACACTGCTATGTTGTCTTAGAATTATGGCACCAGTGATTTCTTCATCTGCCATTTTAAAAGAATGGCCTGTCACCAGTTGGGCTGCCACTACAGCGCAGCCAAAAAATGACAGGCAATTCTATAGCCATCACATGCAGCGATGGTACACACGCATGCTATGTACCATTTCTGACTCATACAAACGGATAAAGTATTCTATGAGAAATCTTCTGGCACTATAGTTAAGCTGTTGGCCCTTACTGCCTATTTACTTTTTTCTAATTGTGAGAAGACAGATGCTGGAAAGCACTGCCTACTTAAACATTCCTAGTCCAATTCAAAATACCGAGGACTACCAAAAGAATCAAGTCATCATCTGTTCAGTCATCACTCCGTTACCTTTGGAATTTTTGCTCCCAGATCCTCATATTGCTTGGGATTTTTCAGAAAGTTAACGAACTCCATTATCTCTAATTTGGCCTCCTCACAGCCAGCTACATCTTTGAATTTAACATCTATTTCATCCTTAAGGACTTTGGCTGTGGTTTCACCCACGCTGAAAAGTCCACCCATTCCGCGCCCTGCTCGACCTAGGCCTGCAGGACCTCTTCTTAATGTGTACAGTAAAGACCCGATAATAAGGATCGTAGGCAGCAAACTCAGGAGAAATGATCTAAGAAGAAAAACAAAACAAAGCAGAAAACCAAATATATTATAAAAATCCATTACTGGACATCACCGGTTCCACGATAAGCACTCCTGAACAAATTCAGCACCAATACTCTAAGAGCTTGCAAAAATCTTGTAAACATTACAAGTTATTCACATTGGGGGATAAACAAAAATGTGAGAACAAAGAAGATTCTGAACTACAGAAATTAAACTAGCCAAAAAATACAACTCTTGTAATTAAAAGAACTGGAATTAATTTTTCATTGCCCATCCTCATTAGCCCATGCCCATGGGAAAATGAAAAATAATAGTCTTAGAGGGAAACACATCCCTACTCTCAGTGTTTAACAAGTGACAGTTTGGGGTTTTGTTTTGTTGTCTGTTTTTAAACCAAGCACAACATCAAGTGACAGTGATAAGTTTACAGAGGAAAACTGCGTTACCCAGTAAACAGTAGTAGTTCATTTTCCATGCCCTTTAAAGGTAAATTCACAGGACTAGAATTTTGACAAAATAACCATTTGTATAAGTTGTATTGGGTAACATATAATCAGTATACGCTACCCCTTCAAGCAGAAGTTTCTCTCAAATATATAACCCACTCCCATTCCCCTAGGTCTCTCTCTTTTTCTCCTCTGGTAAGAACAGCTCACAAGACATTCTGTCAACTCTCAGCAACAATAAAATACTGAATTGAAGCACTACCACGGGTTATCAGAAGAATTCCAAGCTCTACTGATATCCCAGATTCCTGGGATGAAAAGGAAAAGCTGGGCTTTTCATCGCCCTATGGTATTTAGAAGATTCCGAATCTGTTATACATCTGCTGCTCTCTCCTGTTTCCTGTGGCATTGCTGGGGCAAAAGCAAAAAGTGGCAGGCAACTGTATTCTCTGAAGCACAGACTCTGAGGAGTAGAGGGACAAAGAGAAAGATCATGACCAGAAAAAGGGATTCAGTGAGCAATTTGTGTGAGGATAAAGACGACACAGAACTGACATGCTTTTTCCAGTCTGCTGTGAGAAGCCTCAGGCTGATGTGCAGCCTCTTCACACAAGCACAGTGCTGTCCTGGCCACTCTTTTTTCCAGATTTCTTTAAGCAAGAGCTTAACAGGTTTATGAGCGCACTTAAGAGCATGCCCCACTAGACAGGAACAGAGAAGTAAGGCGGACAGCTTGTAGCAAAACAGGGAACAGAAATCCTCTGTGAAGTCCCAGAACAGTCCAGAGTTAAGGGTACTATTTCTCCTGTTGCCACAAACACGTAGCAGTTTTGTAAAACATGTTGCAGAAATAAACCAAACTTTCCCCTCTCCCCCCTAAAATAAAAAAAAAAAAACACCACTATATCAAGAATGAAAACACAGTCAGCAAACAACCATTTATCGCCAGTACTCTCAGAATGGCTGAGGCTGGCAGGGACCTCTGGAGGTCACTTCCTCCAACCCCCTGCTCAAGCAGGGCCACCCAGAGCAGGGTGCCCAGGAGCAGGTCCAGATGAGCTACTACATCCAAAGCTGAATTTTCTGATGGGACAGACCTATTTCATAGACATGAGCAGGATTTGTTTTTAACATGTTGACTCAGATGAAAAGGAAAATAGTTCTTGGGATTAAAGACAAGGCTTCTAAGCCATTCAGAAAACCACATCAGAGACTTCTAGTCTCTGCTAAAGCCCGAGTCAATAAACCTCACGAACAGAAGACCAACACAAAGAACACAAATCTAATATTGGAGCAGTTATTCCCTACCAGGGTAGCGACAATGCCATAAATCAGATGTTAGCACTATTTTGCTTACGCAACTTTGGTGATTAAAAGCATGATACATCTTCAAGTTCCTGCTAACAAGCACAATAATGTGATTTTCTTAATCACCAATATCTTGCCTTTTTGCAAGGCCAGAGAATTTGGCTTCTGTTGAATTTGCAGGCAGAAAGTGGTCCATCTTCTAACTTAGTCAATATACTGTAGTTCTATGCCATATTTTGTCCACTCAAAAATCTACATGAGCACGATCTATGGAGCCTTACTGCTGTGCTTTGCTGACTCCTGCTCTTGTCCAAGTCATGTGAAAGAAGGATTAATTGTGAACAGAAATATTTACGGACTAAGGTTTCTACATAGATAAAGTACTGAGAACAGGTCCTCTTACATTGGACATTCAGAAACAAAACCAAGATTATTGTTCTGATAATACTGCCACCCAGTGTAGCATAAAGGGCATGTCTTCCAACTCCACTTTTCCACTGTAAAGATAACAATTTCTTATCAAGATACCATGATACTTTAAAAAAATAAACAACTAAAAAAACCCCACAGTTTCTTACCCATCGCTCTCTGTTGAGTAGACTACAGGTAACCTATTCTCCACTTCTATTCCCAGGTCCTGCTGCACAGTTTCCAGATTCCGTTCAAAAGTGTCCACACTACCGATATTAAACCAGACGTACTGCTACAAAAAAGAAAAAGCAGAGATCACCACAAAATGCCCTATCTTACCTCAGCTTCATCACAAGCCAACTTCTTCTAAAACACATGAGCAAACCTCTGAACATATTCAGATCAAAAATATCATTTTAAGTCGCCTTGTAAAGCATGCAACTGATGCACGATGCATCTAATAAATCTAAGGCTTACCAGCCCGAATCTGTCATTGCTTCTATAGAAACCATACACCCAACAGTTTTTTTGTGCACTTTAAGCAGACTGAAATCCTGGCATTTCCTCCATGAACAAAGGGAGGGAGAGATATTTAGAAGATAATTGATAAACAGATGAAGTAGAAGGGAGCTATACAGTCAGAACAGCAAACACAGTGGTACAACCTAACTACCTCTCCAGGTCTCAGCCTTCCTGGTTGAGAAAGGCAATTCTCTATTTTTGGAGTCTATATTAACTTTCAAGTTGTATGTCTTCACAAAAGACAGCATGAGCTTATAACATATACCTGAAAAAGACTCCAGACTACTTTCAAACAGTGTTGAGACCCAGACAGTTTCAAGACAATCTCCCCTTTTGCACCATGACCTGCCTGACTTGCCCCTACTTACTCGAACATTGGAGAAAAAAAAGTAATCCTAAGCATTATCTGATTGAGAAACTAAGGCAACTTATGGTATGTGGGCTAAAGAGTAGGTGTATAAATAAGTCACACTGAAACCCACGGATGAAGTAATTGCTGCAGATTTCACTCTACCCTGGAGGGACTTGCAGACCTTATTTCAGAAAGTCAAAAACTCCAAAACTAAACCAACCAACCAACCCACCACCCAGGAAGAGGTAACTGGATAAAGCTTCTCTAAACCATGAAATACAGTAAGAAAGAAATTACATCCACCTGTATATTGAACAGTTGGCAGAGAATGCGCCCAAAATAAAAGTTTCCATATTTATGTATATGAGCTTTATTATTATTTTTTTCAATAGGTCTCTGCCTCCGAGTATTCCTCTTTGGAGAACTTCCATCTCCATCAGTCTGTATTACCTTATCGTGTTACCAGGAAACATGGAATAAGTACTCTGCTTGAGAATAAGAGCCCTTAGCTTAATTTTAAAGACTATAGTATCAAACGGCAACAAAGTTAGAAGTCTGCTTGTTTATCAAGTAACTGGCTAAAAGCTTCTGTCTTTTTTGGGACAGAAAAGATCCAAAGGAATGTATGCTTAAGGCTGGGACTTCCCTTAGCAGATGGAAAACAGTGGTTAGAAATACAAAGCTTTCAACAATTTCTCACTCTTCCTGTTTGCATATTTGTGTTAAGAGCATGGTGCTGGATAGGAACTACTTGGCATAGTTTTAAGATATTTGTGGCAAAACGTAATCAATACAGTAAAGCGACAAACACACACTGTGTGATAATGTAGCAATAAGGCAAACAATGTTTCCATTAAAAGAACATCAATGTTCTTAAGTTTTCTGCATCAAGCTTTATCTAAAAAGATCACCTTGCTGTTTTAATACATATACATGAGACGTTATTAAGCGTTTACCCATTCATGAGGAGACTTTCCTGAAACAAAGATCACTCTAACAAAGCGCTTGTTCACCACTTCAAGTCTGTCCACCTGCAGGGTGAAAGGAGAAAACACGTTATGTCTTTGAGCGTACGATCACTACACTTCCGTCCCAGCTAACAGAGCTACATACGCCAGGTATGTTCTTCTATTTTCCACTAAGAATAAAATTCACATTATAGATCAGGATGGTTCCACAATCTGCAGTTTGCATTCTGCAAAGCATCAAGTTTTTTTCTTTATAAGGTAAGTTTATTGTTAAGGAAAAAAAATATCTCACAATAAATTCTAAGTTTCGAATTATACTGAATTGTTTCAAACACTCTCATACACTTTTGCTTGGTAGCTTATAAACAGCTCTGTTTTAAAAATCTCAAACTAGACTCAATCCTAAGCACAACAAGAAATAGCAAAACCTCCCTTCCAACCCAAACTTACACACTAGGAATGCTGTTCACCAGGTTCATTTTCACTTACCTTCTTTCAGTGACAATTCAACTGAATTTCATTAATTCCAACATAAGGAAGCTAATATATGATTAGTAAATCAGATGGAAATGATGACCTCATACTTCTTTTGAGAAAAGAGCACAAAAAGCCACACACCTTGGCTCAAATCAGAGGTGCAGTATAGTAGTTAAACAATATTTAACTATTTCAATGGTCAAACACCAGAAACAGTAGACCATGTGCTGCCAAACTCGTTGGAGCTTGCAAAAACAAAAACTGAACAGAATGAGGGAAAATTTACATCTGTTCTACAATTATTTCTCCTAATATATCAGGCTTCCCGTACTACCATATTAAACAACTTAAGGTTCATTAGTTAAAAGAATTTGGTTAAGGTAACAGACACAACATAAACTAAAATCAAGTTGCAGGTTCACATATAAAAACATTAAGCTTTCTTTTTTGGATGGAAAAGTTCTCAAATGATAAGCTTCTTACATTTGACAGGATCTCTTCAGAAATCAGTTAAAGCTTACCATTGCTAGTGAAAATGAAACAGAACTGTTTCCTTCCATTTCTTTTGCTCCTTTCCTTAAAATAACAGCTTTCAGCATTTTTCAAGTTTTTAAAACTAACAATGGTACTACAAGTAGAGCCTGAGCTGTATGCAGGTTAGCAAGGCTTCCCTGAACTCACTATATGCGGCCATTTGTGGCAGAACTGATGCAAAACACAAGCTAAGAAGCCACTCTGTATCTAGCCTGACTTCATGCAGGACTACCTGAACACCTTTGTTTTGAAAAACCATGTCACCCGAGTATTGCTGATGTCTTCTCCCAATTAACTGGCCACCACCATGGCAGCCCACAGCTTTTGATGGCTACATATTTAGCTTATTGGAATACCCAGACTACATCTTACAAAGGCCCAAGAGACTTTGTTTTATGCAACAACCCCCTTTCATAACGCTTTTCTGCAACAAGGGTTCAGGCTTCGTTCACTGTTACAGCTAAACTAATATTTACTGAGTGAGTGCTTTAGCTGCTTTACGAGTAAAATCTGTGAGGTTTTGTTCCACAAGGCGCGCACACAGTTGCCAAGTAAGAACACAACTATGAGATACAGTCTGGGCAGAAGGGTAGAAGCGTAGTACGCAATGCAGAGCTGCTAAGACAAAAAAAAAAAAAAGAAGATAGGAAACAACCTGCTTAGCAGTTTATGAAAACAACAAAGGGGTAGGAAGCATGCTGTTAACGTGAAATCCTACGTCTGGAACCTAGAGGAGGAAGCGAGCCTGTGTTTTCCTAACCTGCAGCAGAAGCTACAAACATGGAATTAACAGAGCCAAGCACTCCTGACATGGAAAAGGCCTGTACAAGGCATTCAAATTCCTGAACTTTGGGGCGTCACCAACCTATTATTCCAAGTGTGGAAAGCTGTCAAGTTATACACAGAGATAGGACGCTGATGATAAAACTGACTGCTCCAGGAGTAGCTTTATGTAGGAGGGCAAGAAGAAATAAAAGGAGAAAGCAAGTGAAGGAGACTATTTTACAATACGGTTATGCCAGTTCACTGCCCCTAGAAGGGATTCTTCAATTTCCCACCCCCACCTTTCTGTTAGCACCACTGCTCCTCAAATTCCCTGATGAACTGACTTAAGTTAAGGAATGAAACGAGCAGAATTCCACCCCCCCAGCCCAGGGATGGGCTAATGGAAGCATTTAGGGATGGGAGTAAGTTTCTTCCAAGAGCAGCTGGCATGCCTGCTTAAACCATTAAATCAACTTAGATGTACTATAAAACCATCCCCTGAGAGACTGCGGCTACACTGCCTCCTTAAGCCAGCGTGAAGATGAGCTATCCAACAAAGCTGCTCTATCCCAAGCTGCTCATTCCCTCTCCTCCCTTGAACCGACACAAGCCTTCATACAACCATTCAGATCATCAGACAAGGAAATGATTATGATGATAATTAAATCCTCTCTCCCTCGAAAGCTGTTCCTGAGCTAGTTCTCACTCTGCAGCCAAACAGATACAAGCCTAAGTGGGGAAGCAGCGTGCTGATTTGTCATTTTGATTCCCCTGACTACTCACCACTCCTTTAGAAAGGTAGCTATTGACAAAGTCTTTCCAGGTGATTTCTCTCCCAGGAACCCTGAAGAAGAAGTAATATACAACCATTGTCCAGAAGAAAGAACTTCCCACTACGTACATACGAAACTCCCTGACATCCCAAGGAATGTCACCCTAGGGGGGAAAAAAGAAAGAGTTTTAGAGTCTGTAATACAGTAAGTTCATAACAGACAAGTTCCAGTATCTATTTCTGACTTCTTCTCCTGTCCTCAAGGTTGCCACAGAGAACGCCAAGCAAAACTATATTTTGTTGTACGAACACACTGCAGTAGCTTCAGATACAACTGAGAAATGACAAAGTTAGTAGAAAAAAACATTAAATGCTATACAAAAAGTAACAAGTTTTCATCTATAAACTACTCTTTAGAAAAAAAAAATTGTCATCCGTTATCTGACCTCTTCCCCCTCCATTTTAACACAATTTTCCCTGTACTCTAGGACTACATGCAAGCCATACAAAAATAACGGAAGAAACTAAGAGAAAAAAACAGAAGGGATGAAAAAAGCCTGCATACCAAGTAAATTCAGATAAATATTCTTGTGCTGCTAGACGCTATAATCTTTGTGCTACAGCTAAAAACAGTTAACACAAATTACAAAATTAAACTCATATAAATATTCCATTAATGTCACAAGGGCCGACAGGAAACTTATTTAGCTTCTTTGCCAAGCACTGCGTGGTCAGCAGAATTTTTCAAATTGACCTTTTGAGACAAAATACGAAACCTTTAAAGGCCTGAGGCTCCCCTACAAAAATACTGGCTGCTAACAATGATATTCAGATACCTTACCATTCCATTAACGTTCACGAACTGTCAAAGAAGAGTTGGATGCCTCTGTAGGTTCATCCAAAACAATTAGTTATGAAAGGCACTGAGTGGGGGAGCCACCTAGAGCCAGTTATAACAAAACAGTAGTCACTGGAAGCTTAAGAACTTATGCAATCAGAAAAAAAGTCTAAGAAGCACACCAGGTTATTCTAAGATAGTTAGTACCAAAAAGGAAGATATTTTAAAGTCCAGACCTTTTGTAATCTGGTCCACCAGTTAGTGTCTTCTTTCTTGCCGCCTTTTTTTCCACCAGTGCCACCTCCTCCACTACTAGTCCCACTAGGCTGTCGGGCACTAGCTTGCTTTGCTTCTAACAGAAAACAGAAGACAAAAAGCACATCTTTATATCTTATACCAATCTCACACCGTGACTTTTCACTTTCTTATTAGTTTTAAAATTAAAGAGTTCTGCAGAATGAACTAATTTATAATGCTTCATTAATTAGACAATGCGGAAGTACATTTTTCATAGAGAAACAAACATATAGTCCACTAGTTGGCAGACATATCTGTATCATACAGTAGATGGGTCTGTTAATTGTGTAACTGATGACACTTGGACACCAGTAACTAGAAAAACACCCGAAGTACATAAAAAAGCATGTTAGGGAGACAACATGAAATATATTTCTACGGCACTAATCCAAGACACTGAAGACTATTCTTAAAAATATATATATTCTTAAAAAACAAACAAAAACCCCACACACTGCGAGCAACACCTCCTCCCAGAATTCACCCCGCCCCTCTGGTCATAACATGCTCCTCTTGAAGTTCGGGCTTTAAGGACATCACAGGTTGGAGTCCTGTTTCATATTTTAGAAACGAGCACAGCACGGTATCAGACCGACACTACTAATTCCTCTTTCAAGCACCAGGCTACACGGCTCGTCCTTACTAAAGTGCTGGTTCTGGATCCCCACCCAGAATGACAATTCTTGTTATTCCGGACAGCAAAGACTGTACTTCACGTTGCTCTAGGAAAAGCTGAGAACTACAGAGAATATCTGAATGCATGACTATGTCAGCTAATAGGAGACAGTAAAACAAAAAGTTAAGGACAAGCACTTAAACAAAAGAATGAGAGGTAAGAATAAGTATTATCCCAGAAGAAATACAAAAGCAAAATAACATTATAAAAACATTTTGTACTTTTAAACTGATCTGGTACAGAAATATCTTCCCTGAAAAACGAATGAAAAAATACCAAACCCAAGGTTATGCTAAAATCTAATGAATACACATCCTAATAAATAAATAAATGAATAAAAGAGCTGAAATCAAGCAGCTTTTTGTACCTTTTGTTTCTCCAGCTGCGCCTTTAGTTCCATTAGCTTTCTTCCCAGTGGGAAAATATTTTTCAAATCCTATCAAGAGAGAGTTAGAAAGCAAGTAATTTTTAGTTTACACCTATCATTACACCTCAGTAGCCACAAGCTGAACGTATACTACAAAAAAGAAGGAAGCAGCACAACTACAAAGTATGAACTTATTCTTGTCTTTTTGTTGAAGAGCTCTCCCAGGTTCCCATAAACAAATCTACTACCGATATAAAAAAAAAAATCAGATGTATTTAATAACCTAAAGTTGTCCTTTAAACCAGACAGGCAAACATAGTTCAACAGAAAATTGCATGGCTTAATATTAAGTTGAACAAACTGCAGTCACTCTTTAATATCCCCTAAAAATGCCAGAAAATCAATGCCCCATCTTAAGACTAATGGCTGGTTAATAAGAGAGCTTACTGCCCCACAGACAACAAACCTAAATGGTACACAACCACGCGCAGTCCTCAGCAAGACAGGCTGCCTGCTTCATGTCCGCGATCAAAGTCATACGCACCTTTGGGAGGCTGAGAGAAGAGCCTTCTGCAAGCAGCAATTACACTCGCCAAGACCGTACTTCTGTCAGTGGTAACACCAGTGGTAACTTCTTCACGGAACTGAAAGATGAGAAACAAATATAAAGCAACACGAAAGTTCAATGAAGTCCTCAAGTTCTCTAACAGATATTATAAGGTCTGTTGTAGAGTTTTGGTAAGAGCTGCTGCAGACCAGAGGGTAAGAGAACAACGAGATAGGGAAAAAGCAATCAAATCGGTAATCTCTAGAATGCAGACAGTTTTGTTCTATTTGCTAAAAGCAGAGAATCATCTCACGGAGAACCATAATGCTCTTTAATAAAGGAGAAAAATCAAGCAGGAAATACCACAAGGTACAAACATCAAACACCTGTACACTGATGCTACAGGAAATATTTCATAATACCAGCTGAATGCCACTTAAGCACAATGTTAACTGTGACTGTGCAAGCACGACCTACACTGTAATGGATTATTTTTCATGAAAGAACTGCAACTTTTCCAGACAGTTAAAAACGCAACTGCTGAATATGAAAGATCTGCTTGAATCCAAAAGGATACATCAGTCAGTGCTCATGTCTAGCTAAGACACCAAGGCATGGAAGGAGTGACATCTCAGAAAGAGGACCTAAACCCCTGTGTAGGTGGAGATCCGTTAAAAAAAAAAAAAAGGTATTTGCCATTTAAGTGCAATGAAGAAAAAATAAGTAAATGACTAATTCTTAAGGAAACTTTAGGTATTGTTACCAACTGCTTTAAAACAGTGAAACCTAATGTTATTACAGAGTTCAAACTTCTCTTCTTCTAGGACATACTTCAGATTCCAAAAACAAACACACACTTTATCCCCTTCCTAAGCTTTCCCATCACTTCTAAAAAAAAAAAAAAAACAAACTCATATCAAGACTTCCCCAGAGACTAAATCCTCTGATGTTTTCTAATGAAACTGACTTTATTACTGCCTCTGTCTCCTTTTGCCCCAAAGGAACGCTCAGTCTCCTGTTATTTTTGATCAGAAGCTATTTATCTGAGAAATAGTAAAACCCACATACAACAGAGACAGAACAGCTCAACGAAGGAAAGCTCAATGTTAGTATCCCCGTAACTATTTTGTTATATTTTAGTGGTTACAGACAAGACCTTTGAGCTGGTAGGATACTAGTTTATATGCTAAGACTACCCCTAGGGATACTGGCACATTGTAAATTAAATTCCAATTCTCCTGAAGCCTTCTGCCTGGGAGCTGCCCCTTCCATACCCCACTAACTGAGGAACTAGCACGCAGTTATTGTGAGCAGTCATCTAGTTCCACCTGCTGGAACCTCGAGGAATGCCAAAACGTCCTTGTTTATTTTGCTATAGACTGAGGTCAGGGGAATTCTTCAGCCGCTTGACACAGCCATGGCGTGTCTTTAAGCAAAGGCTGATACTGGAAATACAAAAGGGTATTTTACTGATCACGTAAAACATGTGCAGTGCAGATAACCCGGAGAACCACTAATCTACAGAACAGCCACCAGGGCCAACATGCCAGGACCTCCAACAGGAGCAAAAGCACGCGTGCTTCCTCCTGGAAGAAACTTTAGGACAAGTGGGATGAATCTGTGAGGGAAAACAAATAAAAACAGTTTGCCACAGACCAACCCATCTTTAGTTCAAATACAAACAGGTAGCAAACGCAGCGACAGATGATACTCAAAGCCATGTCCGCTAATATTGGCTTCTTTCTACATCACTGGGCTCCTACAACAAAAATTTGAGATTTATTTATTCAGCAACTCAGATTATGTTAACTGAAGGTTTCTGAATATTACTTTTTATTTCTAAAGAAACAGGAAAGTAACTGCTCATGTTTAAAAGAAAAGTTTGAGTAAGCCAGATCCAACTGCCTGGCTCAGCTAGACCAGCACAGGTTTACTACAGAATTAAGTTACAGTTTAATCAGGTTTCAAGTGAGAGAGGGAGATGGAGGCAGGCAAAGTAGCAGACAGAGCTTTGGGGCAGACCTGATTAATACAACCGATTTCTTACCGGATGGTCCCTACAGATCCTAAGTTCTATGAACAATAAGCGTATAGTCGCCTGTTAAGTTTATATGCAGACATGAGTGTTTTAAAGCTGATTTTGTGAGAAAAGGAAGCAACCAGTTTCACGGCACATCCAGCAAATCACCTGACCGAGGCTGGGTGGCACACTTTCATCCTGCCTGCTGACTCACCGGAGTCTACCCCCTGCAAAACGCTGTTTCCTTTCGCTGCAACATTCCAGGAACGCAAAGGTCGGTAGAACCACGCTACACGCGTGGGGTTATTTCTTTGACTGGGTAGACTGTCAACATGAAAACCTACCGTGTTGACCCTGATCTAGGACCTGCCCCCGGGCTGGCTGGCACCGGCAGTGCCACAGCAGCCTCAGCTGCTAGGAGCACGCCCGGTGCCAAAGCGCAGGGCAAGCACACAGCACATGCCTGGGCTGGATGCTGAAGGAGCACCGTGGCTCTCTGGGGTGCGTACCAGGAGACTCTGCGAGCTTCTCGCAGTTGGAGATGAAAGAGCTGTCAAAGCAGAGAGAGTGCAAGAGACAGCACATGCAAACACCCTGGTAGTTTTTTCTTTTATTTTTATTTCAGTCAAACTTTGTGACACCTTCCTAAAAATTAAGACTTTGTTTTAAATAGAAATTCAAGATAAGCAAGTCTGAGGTACACCAAAATCAGTTCTACAGCTAGAACACCCCAGAAGTGAGATGAAAATGTTGCTGCTCCCGCGTTTAACAAACACACGACCTCTAGCACCAAAGAAAGGCCTTCTCCATAATTCCAATGTTCAACGAAAAAATAAGCTTAAATAAACAGAACTACTGACTTCACACAAACACTACAACCATAATCCACGTGTTGTTTCTTTTTCAAATCAGGGATACACTAAGCAAGAACAGAAAATCCTCTTTCAGTTATGTAAGCAAAAAAAAAATCAAGAAACCACTAACTCAGAAGAGTTGCGAGTTTACCGCTTCATCCATAAACACGCCCCAACTCAAAATTCTTAAGTGGAACACAAAATTAAGCCCAGAGTTACCCCTACTACCTAAGAGTCACCAAAATACTACATAAAAGTATGTTGTGGAAGGAAAAGAAAGCTGGTAAAAAAAATTAATTTCAGGTCAGTTACTTATTTTGTTTTGCTAAAAGCCACTACTTCTTTTTTTTTTTTAAACCTTTCCTGAAACAAACAAACTTGTTTTGCTACTTATAGAACCATGGGGATGTCAGGGTGAATATGGTTCTCTCCACAGTCCCTTTGATCCATTCCAAATAAGAACATCCACGATATTTTATTGACAGAGATCAGAATCAGCTTTCTGACATCTTAGCAGCGCTGCTGACTCTTTAATTATTGTCTTAATGTTCGGTCTGAGTTGACCATCGTAATTTCAGCATTAAAAACGAAGAAAAAAAATAGCGATACTTTGGAAAAGTTACTGACATCCTTACGCATATTCCTCTCACCATTCTGTAAATCCCTGGCGATACCTCTGTAAGTACGGAGGTGCAGCAGCTCCCCGCTACACACCCCAGGACTTGCCTGGGGTGCCAGCGAGAGGCCCAGGAACTGAGCGACGCCCTTTTCCCAGGGGTATCCCCGGCCTGTCGTGGGGCTGACAGGGGCCGCTCCCCACAAGAGCTGGGGCTGACAGGAGCCACGCCCCCCAAGAGCTGCCAGGATCCCGCAGCCCCCCCGGGAGCCGCCCCCCAGCCACCCCCCACCGCTCCACGCTGCCCAGGCCCAGCCCCGCAGCACCACCCACCCCCTTCCCTCCTCCCCCAAACCCAACCCCTAAAACCCCCTCAGAACCCAGCCCCCCCCCCCCAGCCCCCCGGCGCCTCCCCAACGGCCGGGGAGCGGCCGCCCGGCCCCGCGCCTCCCCCCTCACCTGCGCCAGGCCGGGCCTGGCGGCCAGCAGGCCCCTCCCGCACAGCAGCCGGGCCCCGGGCAGCCCCCGGCGGCAGCAGCCGCCCCGGGCCAGCAGCAGGTAGCGGTGCGCCATGGCGCCCAGCGGCCCTAACGGCCACTAACGGCCACTAACGGCCGCCAACCGACCCCCGGCCCCACCGCCGCCGCCACGGCCGCCGCGTCGCCCCGCCCCCCCCCGCGCGGCGCGTGACGTCAGCACGCCGCCAACTTGCCTCCCCCCTCCCGCTGCCGCCGCCGTCTGGGGGCGGGGCCCCGCTCTGGCCACGCCCCCCGCTCGCCCGACTCCCCCCTCCCCCGGCTCACGCAGCGAGTGACGTCACGGCCCCGCCCCCCCCCCCCCGCGGTCACTGCTGCCGCCGGCCGGCGCCTGGGTGCCGGGCGGCCGCGAGCCGCGCGCGCTGCCCTGCGCCCGCCCGCACCGAGATCGCTCCGGCCATGAAAATCTGGAGCTCGGAGCACGTCTTCGGGTGAGCGCGGAAAGCGGCGCGGGCGGGAGGGAGGGCGTTCGTCGCGGCCGGCCGAGGGGCTAGGCGTTAACGGCAGGCTGCTGGCGGCGAGGCAGGGCGGGCAGGGGCTGCCGAGGGCTCCTCCTGCGGGTCAGTTCCTCTGAGGTCGGTTCCTCTGCGGGTCAGCTCCTCTGAGGTCAGTTTTTTATTTTTTTGTACAGCTAATTGGAACGTCACACGTAGCAGCTTGCCCGTTGCCCCTTGCCCTTCTTTCTGTTAGTCATGGGTTAATAATTCTTTCCTTCACTCTGAAGAAAGGAATGGATCTTGTTTTCCTGTTTGTGTACCGATGCTTTCTTACGGCCTTTCCGAGCATCACTGGGTTCTGGAGGGATATTTGATGTGGGAGCTAGGAAGTCGTACAGCACACGCCGTGTTGCGAAAGCTCGAGCAGCCTAGTCAGTTCAGGGTTGTCTGAATACTTGCAATTAACAGCAAAACAGTTACAAATGTTGTCTTTTCTTCTTTTTCCAGGCACCCCTGGGACACAGTGATCAAAGCTGCTATGAGAAAGTACCCCAACCCGATGAATCCATGTGTGGTAGGAGTAGATGTCCTCGACAGAAGCCTTGACAGCCAGGGGAGGTTGCACAGTCACCGCCTTCTCAGCACAGAGTGGGGATTGCCGAGTATTGTAAAAGCGGTATGCCTATACAGGCTTCATAGTTTATGAGGGGTGTGATGCGTTTATGTCATCAGGTGAACTGGAGCTGAATTCAAAGTAAAAGCTTGATTGATAGGAAGCGTCGTCCACAAATATCACATAAGCTGTAATCAGCGTGGTTTGTAGCAATAATACGTTATAGGCTTTAATATGCCCACAGTGTGTTTTTATGTCTGTACGTGCCTTCTAGACTGGTCTGTGTCATTCTGTGTGACTGATGCAAATTACTGCCGTGTAATCTTACCACTGATCAGTGTCTTGGTATTTGTGAGGTGTATTCATTTGGGATTTATGCTTTCTTTTTTGTTGTTTGTTTTTCCTTGTTGTTTTTAGTACTAAACTTTATTGTTGTCTTTCTTCACTTTCAGATTTTAGGAACAAGTAGAACTCTGACTTACATCGAAGAACATTCTGTGGTAGATCCAGTAGAAAAAAAGATGGAGCTTTGCTCAACTAATGTGAGTTATAGCTTAAGAAGTTTCTGATTAGTAGTTCTGGAGATTACATGCTTTGTCTCTTAATGTTTGGAAATGTGTCTACATCTTTCATTATACGGAGGCATGTGTCTTAGTTGGCTCTTTTTTTTTCTTCTTCCCACAAATACTTTGGGATCAAGCATATGTGATTGTGTTTTTAATAAAATTGTTTCTCAGAATGCACATGACAGTTGGACTTTAACGTGTTTAACATTACGCTGCTATTTACAACAAATATTTTAATTTGAAATGCCTTTTTTCCACGAGTGTAAATGAAGCATCTTGCTAACTTTTGATGGGAACTTGTAATTATCAGATTTGACGTGGAGATATCTGTAGGAGAGCCTTGTCTCTGTACAAGAGGCGTTTTCTTTCCTGAACATTACTTTTCTTTACCTTCAGAATAGTGTTACAGTGGTCTTGGTCTTAAAGAGCCTCTCTGAATTGCATTACCTAAATCTGATATGGCTCAACATTCAGAGAAAACGAATGGAAAACTGCTTGTGCAGCTTACTGTGAATAGGAACTTAGATGGTTATAATTAGATCTAGGATAGGACAAGATGCATCACCCCTTATAGGTATTTTTATTGACTGTGTTCTGGGTTTCATATTCTGCGTATGCTGTTTTGTCTCTGACGTTAAAATGACTGTTCTGCTATTGAGTGATGCTGTCGATAATGCAAAAGTGAAAGTTGGGAAGTTAGAATTTCAGGTCTTTCTTTCTCTTCAAGATTACTCTCACAAACTTGGTGTCTGTTGATGAGAGACTGGTTTACACGCCTCATCCTGAAAACCCTGAAAAGTAAGTAAGGATATTTGCGTGCTTTTTTATGTATAGGAGACAGTGCGTTAGTCAAATTCAGTTTAAGTATTAACTTCTCTTTATTCTCTTACAGAACTGTGCTAACTCAAGAGGCAATTATTACTGTCAAAGGCATTAGCTTGAGCAGTTATTTGGAAAGCTTAATGGCAAACACAATATCCTCTAATGCCAGAAAGGTACGTATCCTTTATTCTGTTTTCTCCCTCTCTCCCCCCACAAACACCTTTCTTTTTGTTGAAATTGGAATTGTCAAGCGTGTGTGCTGAGTACTATATTTAATTTCTCTAAACTTTGTGCACAGAATTCCAATTGACTTTTTGTAGGACCTCAGGAAGTAGAATATAATTTACCAAAGTATGAAAAGGTTTCACTGCTAAGTATCTGGTTTTCAGCTGGAATTGCACATCGGAACAAACCAACCCCTATGTGTATGCTGCAGCGACGCATACCAGAAACATATGATTTTTTTTGTTTGTTTTTTTTTTCAAAGTACGTTTTTAAACACCAGCCACGTATTTACAGGATTTAGTGCTAGTAGTGAAGGCGACTTCCTTTTCAGCCTTTATAATCTGGATTTAGCAGTTAATGCCAGCGAATTTTCTGGGCCTCTTCGCGAGGTCCTATCCATTATTGAGCTGTCTCCTTGCCTTTGGCTGAAAGTAATGTCATGTCAGCAGAGGCATATTTTTTGAAGAGAGGAAACTATGCTGGCCTTTGTAGGTAACACTACACCCACTCCTCTGTCTTGTGCTCGCTTTTTCTATTTGGCTTGCAGCCACAGAGCTGAACTTCAGCACAGACAGTTTCGAGAGTGCTTGTTCCTGGACACTTTGTCCTACGCTTCTTTGGGGAAGGTGGGGAAGAAGTGGAGTTGATGGAGAAGCGCTGGCATCGCTGCCTAACAGCAGGATGAGTGCAACTGAAATGTGAGCTTGTGCTCTGCATTGCTGGAGAGGTTCTGAACGCTGGGAGTTTGGCCCAGGTAACTTCTTCTAGGCCAGAGAGACAGCTCTTTGTCCCTGTGAGAGGTGTTGCTTGACCAAGACAGAGTAACCAAACGTAGTAGGAGGTGTTGACCAACATATCAGAGAAGGAGAAAGCCTCCTTTGCTTCTCGTCTTTGTGCTTCTCCAAAAATGAGAGGAAAGCAGCGCAAAATGGGGGGATGAAGAAGGAGTGATGGATAGTTTTTAGACACTGAAGAGTAACAGTAACTAGGTGAGTGCTCTCTGTGTTGATTTGAAAGTCATTAATGGAACGTGTTTCAGATAAATTCCAATTCACTTTTGATCCAGCTTCCATTTAAAAGTCTATGCTGGGCATTTATTTTGGTCTTGCAACAGCAGTCCAGACCCTGGCTCACAACAAAACCTCAGCCTGACTCGGAGATAGCAAAACACCAGCTGGCTGGAGAGGACAATTCAACTGGGCACACTTAGAAGTGCCAGCTGATTTCCTCTTGTGGCATCTGTCAAATTTGCACGGCTCCACTGAACTCAAAGAGTGTAAATATTTCTTGGTACTGATTCATGTGTTGCCGTGTGAAAGCTCAATTCTTTTTTTAAAAAAGCTGTTCTTCTATTCTGCCTCTTTCAAATAACACACTGTCTCACAAGATTCTTACAGATGAAAAATAGCATCTTGTTCGTTCTGTTTCCCTGAAGAGTTTCTTTAGAGACAGTGAACTTGGCAGGAATTTGTACTTGCAGCCGTTTTCTTTGCTACCCAGTAACCTATTCTGCTATTACTAGCTCTTGTAGCATGCTGTGCTACCCTACTGGGTTCTTAGCACCCTTCTTAAACTTCGTGACAGCTGCTGAAATACGTATTGTTTCTGAAGAAATAAGTATTGAGATTTTTCTCCGAGGTAGAGATGGCAGATTATGCTTTGTTATTGCACTTATAATGGAAAAAATCTTTTGCCCTATGTTGTCAATTTTTTCTGTGTTACTCCAGGGGTGGGATGCTATTGAGTGGATAATTCAAAATTCTGAAAGCGCTCTAAGCTAGCAGTTCTCCACACCTGCAGTTTGTACTAACTAGTGGTAATGCCAGCGTTCTTCTCGGTGCAGCATTTCAGCTTTCTAGCAAATGTGTGCATGGATTGTCGTGATGTGGATTTCATAAATTAACCTGCACGTGTGTTTGGTACACGTTACATACAGGAATGGCAAACGTTCATTACACTGCAGCTGTAGAGAGTAGGTCACACCTAGACGGGATCGATTAGCCCGTGCTCATGTCACTGAACCACGAACCTGCTGCAGCTCTGTCTTGTGCCACGTTGTCGCTTGTGGTATGGAAGTGGAATGATTACTGCAAACAACTGGGCATGGGAATGAGCCCCTCTATCACGTGTTTGCTCTGGTCTGAGTTTTGTGATTCCAGTATGTAAAACAGGTGCCCGAAGGAATTAACACGTTGTTTAATGACTGGAATCGGTGTGATGAAAACAAAGCAGAATCGTACTCCTAGGATGTAAAATTGGTTTCTTAAAACAGATTGCCTAACAAGGGTAATCTTTTGCATAGTGAAATTGTATTTTGCTTTTCTTATGCCTGAGGAGTATCGTTGCCCTTCTGTCAACCTCTGTGGAAATCTGTACAAAGTTTGAAGCTGTCAGAATACCAGACTCTCTTGGTGTTTTTCACTCGTTTTGTAGTTATATTCTTTTTGGTAGTGGTGTGTCCCTTAAGCCACGCGACTGTGACGAAGTCTGACTTCAAGGCTGAGAGAACTGAGCGCAGTTGCCTCTGATACCTCTGTGGATGGTTTTTCTTCTGCTAGCCAGTGTAGCCTGTCTCTGTCATTCCTGTATTAGCTTACACTTCGACTGACAAGACTAAATTTTAAAAAATAATCCATCACGCTGCTTCTGTCTGTGAAGAATGCAGGGTCTTTTTACACTGCTTACTTTGAGATCAGTGTATGTGACGAGTGTTTTGCTTTTATGTTCTCATTCCACTAAGCTTTTATGGCTGTTTTTCTAGAAAATGTCAACTACGCAGGCTCAGCATTTATCAACCACTTAAGCTATACCAACAAATCTTCATATGTGGTGTTTGGTCTACTGAACCCATCGCGCTGCTAACACGTGCAATGAAGACTAATGCAATATGCATGCCTGGTTATGAATGTGCTTGCTTAATGAGCTACTACAGAAGTGGTTGTACACTGTAAAACTTTATAGACCAATCCTCTGTCAGATTTTTTTTAAAAAACTGGTAGTTCCACAGTACTCAAAGGTTTTACATCTTGTTAAAGTTTGTAACTTAATTTCCCATGCAGGATACTCCTGAGATCTTCCTTGCCAACACCACGAGTTTATTCCTAGCTGCAAATTATAGCAAATAGCGTATGCAGGTCTAAGGAAAAAGGTGCAGACCTCCGTAGCTGTTAAAGCTGCAGGAAATGTTTTAGCACTCGAGTTGAGTGTTACACTTGTTGTTTTGTCTTGTCAACAAGTAGATTATATTAACTAAAACACTGTGACCTGGTTGTTTCATACTCAGGGCCTGAAAGAATCTCTCTTTTCCTACTGAGCATTTTTCTGCATCAAAGGTGTTTGACTTTCTGACCAGCTCTCTCCGTGTGATTACATAAATATAACGTAAAGTCACTGCTGTCTTACCCAGCTCTCTGTGCCCGTGTGCCACCCAGGAGAGGACACTTTAACCTGACTTGTAAATACCCAGTGCACGCTCGCTGAAAGATGATTCCCTCCCTCTCCCCCCGCTTTGTTCCTGATCGAGCACTCTACTCGGCTAATTCATGGCCAGTTACACCGTGTTGCTGTGCGGCAGCCTGCTCTCGTCGGGGTGCTTTGACGCATGCTGTGCTGGTGTTCCCAGGGCTCGCGCAGGATGTAGATGTGGTGGAAGTAATCACCCGCTAGAGCACGGTGCAAGTGGAGGAACTCAGAAGTTAAATCACGCTCGTGCTCTTCTAAGGAATTTTTCCAGCAGCCCATGCTTAAACTGGGCAGATGAAATCATGGCCTTTTCAATTTTATTGATATCTTTTAAAGGCATGTCATGTACTAAGTGAACCTAAAGCTATTAGCTCTTGAGGTAGCTCAGGGTACAGACAAATCCCTCTTGCTTGAGCTCTGGCCAAGGGCTGAATGCTCTGTTGTGATAAGTGGGTGGCTTTTCTCTGTTTAAAGACTTTGTGTTTACTCTGTGGGTCCCTGTAGAATGAAAAACCTGAAGAGAACCAGTGTTGGCCCTTAAATTAATTTAATGAGAGTCTTCAGATAAACCGTTTACTTCCAGAACCCCCAGCTCCCTGTTACTGCTGGTTTTACTTCTTGTGGTCACTGGAGTGCAGGTGCTAGCGTCGTCTTAAGGCAAAAGACTTCCGACCTGCTTGCTTTGCTGGATTCCACCGCTCTTACTAAAACGTGGGCTGTCAGTGCCTGGCTTTGAGGCACTCCCAACTCTTTCTGAGAACTGGGTGAAGAAAGACCGTCCCTTGATATAAAAGGTGCAGCTGTTGTCTCTCAAATAGTCTGTTTCATATGCTGAAAAGTCACTGTGCATGCGTATAGGCGTCAGTACAAGGCTATCTCTTTGAACTCTAGCTAGAGATCAAATCAGTCAGCTGCTGCGTCAAAGAGCGCTTGGAAGACTGTCTTTCTTTGTCCCGGATCTTCTCAAAAAGTGTCCATACATATCTTGGTTAACGAATCTGCAAGCAGTGTGTAGGCTCTTTCATAAATTTGCTGGTATTTCCAGGTGGTGGGAGCAGCAAACAGTAAAAATGGCAATCCTCTTCCGCAAGGGGACTTAAATGCTGAGTGAGGCTTTTTGCAGAGATGAACTACTGCGAGCGCACAGCAATGTTGCATTTACCTCTTGCTTATGGGTTACACCGATGGCTTTGCAGTGAAATTTCAGTTAGATGAGAAATAATCAAAATAATCCCGCATGGGACCACGCAGGGTACAGAATTAATTTTAAAACAAATCTCATGTCTGACAGAGGAAGAACTATAGAAACGTTCGCAGCGACGTTGTATTTGTTCTGATCCTAAATTTCAGTATTTTCTTGGCAGGGTCGAGATGCCCTGGAGTGGGTGATCAGCAAACTAAACACAGAACTGGAGGAGCTGAAATCAACGCGCGAGGGCGTGAAACCAGCCATGGCAGCGGCATCAGCAGAAAAATAAAAGCCAAAAGTACCAAGTAACTGACAGAAAAAATTTTATTCTGCCGACTGCTTTGTAGATCTCCCTTCCAAGGCTGATCTGCATACTTTTTATATATTTGTGAGAATATAGGATCAGCGGAAAAGTAACCTCATCTTTCATCTCCACAGCAGCTCCTCTGGCCTACTGAAGGCCGAATTGACCTCCTGCAGATGCTCTCTTCATGGAAACGATTTCTTTTAAACACTGGAAACAAAACATTTAGCACATTTAAAACTGCCTAAATGTGCCTTGTGTAACAAAGATTGAGAGTATGCTATATTTTACACCATCTCAGTTTTTCATACTGAAACTTGAAAAGAACTCATGTGTTTTGAGGGTTCTCCGTACGAGCATTTGTTCTGTGAGGGCCCATAGGTACTAGAGCACTGAATTTTGTTTGTTTTGTAACCTGGCGGCGTCTTATAACCATTTAAAGGGAACTACATGAGACAGGACATGATACTCTAGAGTAAGATATCTATCTAGAGAACCATCCCCAAAAGCTAAAACTTGTGTGATACTAACTCTTCTCATGTTGTTTAAATGTGCTGTCTGAACGTGACAGATGCTTTACCTCTTAGATGTTTATATCCCAACGAAGATAAAGTTTCTATCGATGTTTGATGTTAATAGCCTAAGCAGATGGTTGTTTTTTTTTCTTTTGGGGGGAGGTTATAATTTATTTTCCTATTTATTAACTTTCCCTAGTTCCTCCCCTCACTAGCAGAAGAGGAGTGGTGATTCCTGGAAGGTGCTGGAAAATACTTCTCTTATTTATCTGTAAGAAGGGTACTTGTAGGCTACCTGAGTGAAGAGGCTGTGCTGTTCCACTGGTCCTTGCTCTTCACGTCATGTCTTAACTGAGGAAGAGACTGATGCAATAACCAGAAGAGTTGAAATAAGCAGGAAGTTTGAAATCCGAAGGGTGATGTTTCATAAACCTGTGTTTTTCACGTCCTAAAAGGAGAAAACAAAGAGTACAAGACAAACACACGGACTCTCCTTTTAGAGTGCTTTCTACAAACTACTGACTACTAGCGTAACTGATTTTTTCAACACTTTGCCACATTGGTACAAATGTTTTTAGAATTCTTTTAAATGCTTCTCGTTATCTGGAAAAATACTGCAGTAACTGTTGAAATTGCCTCCTTTAAAATATACAGAAATAGATATTGGAAATGGGTACCAGCCTTTGTCAGAAGTTCACAAAACTTTCCTACTTGGTCAGGTGTAGTATGTGTTTCTTAGACAGCCCTCTGTTGGGGCATTTTAAATTATGTTTTGTGTGTGCACAAACTGAAATTAATGTTGCAAGGATGTTTACTTGTTCAAGTGGCAAACCATGTGTTTAGGAAGCTGTTAAAGAGCATGAGTAACTTCTTAAAAAAAAAAAGTAAAATGTGGTCATTGTTTTGATCTGGTCATTTAAAACGTCTGTAGCTTAAGGGAATCTCAGTTTGCATTCTGTTTAGCTTGAAAGTGAATATTGATTTGATTGTAAGGATAGTCAAGCTAAATTACACGATCCTAATAAACTTAAGATATATATGTAGATATTAGTAAAAAGTAATGAAATGAGTAGCTGATATTTACATTGCTATTTTTATACGGACCTTAAGCGTTTCTTGTTTTGGAACAGAAACTTAGACTTGAAAGTCTGATGATAGCAGCTCCTTTCTGGAAGATCTGCTGGGTAGTTTTGGTGCAAGTCATTGTCATGCTCCTCCGGTGAGCAATGCCACTTCCTGTGCAAAGAATGCAGAAGCTGTTCTAGCTGTTCTAGCACCTCGTGACCTTCGGCTAGCAAGGGGAGTGCAGCTGTTGCGGAGCTCTGCGTATGAAAGGAAAGGATGAGTAAGTGTGTGTGCGTGTGGAAGCCCGTACTACAGCATTTCCATACGCGCTTCTTGGAGATGGTGAGAACTAAACAGTGAGGGAGTAGAGAAGTTTTTCTGAGGGGTTCAGGTTCAGAGGAAGAATTGTCTAAAGCTGCTTCTTACATCAGATTTGAAGTAATTGCTTAGTGCTGTCTTAACCTGAATGATTTGCGCATATCGCCTTCAGCACTGGCTGCCCTCCCAGAAAAGTCACTGCGAGCACCTGCACTGTGCCCGGGGCCAGGCTTGTCTTCTGTACCGTAGGATCAGTACCAGCTGTACCTCTGATTTTATTGATAACTTTCTTTGCACTTTGTTTCCTTCTTCCAGAAACATCCTTACCTGCTTGTGTTGCAGCATCTCCTTTCTGTTTTCGTTCCCTGCTGGTTTCTCTCCGCATTTCATGCGACTCAGGAGCTAGGCAGCGTGTGCTTGGCTTTCCAATCTCTCCGCTGCTCCACTCGCCACAGCTCAACACCTTGTCTTCTGGTGCTCGGTCCTCTTCTGCTGTTCTCTAAGCTAAATGGGAGAGGGGAAGCTTAGGGTGAGAAGGAGGCTAACTTCAGAGGCCAGTTCTGGCACCCAGCTGCCTCTCGCGACTGCCAGAAGAGTGCTGCTGTTTCTCACCATGTCTTTGGGGTAGGTGGCACTCCTGCAGCTCTGGGCTTGTTGCCCTTCCTGCGGTTGCTCACTTTGCCTGTGTGTACAAAGGATGCTCGCACTCAGTGGTCATGCTGTGACCAGGTAGGCTGCAGCGTTTAGCAGGGGAAGTGGTTCTTAATTTCCTGTGAGCTTCCATGGAGAGTTGGGCTTTCTGCTCATTGAGTTTGCACACAGAGCTTCCGCTCTCCTTCTGCTCTGACCACGGGAGTCTTGTCCGTGGGATCTGATGCAGTCAGCAGCTGTATGTCCAGCCCTGCTGTACACAACCATTTTCGAAGCCTGCTGCCTCCCACCCCAGTTCTGGCACTGTTATAGTCTGAGTTTACCTTTTCAGGCAAAAACATTTTTGGAATTGCATGTCTTGGTCTTGTACACCAGTCCTTCATAGGGAAACTCCCATCTCTTTTACTTACTGGTAACGGCTACAACGTATTTCTGAAGTCTGTTTTATGTCCTGTGCACTGAGCGAGTGTCAGAGATGGAAAGCCACCTGATGGAAGGTGCTAGGCAGCTTGCTGGGGTAGCTTTTTGTATCAGTGCAGGAACACCCTGGTATGCAGAAGGAAAGAAGTTTACAAAGCAGAAATGGTGTGGACTCATTAACTTGGAAGGATCTTGAAGCGCTGGGCACCAAGCAGGAGCAAGCTCAGCACTCGTGACCATGAATGGGCAGCAAGTGCTGTCTTGAATGATAATCCTAAACTTTGAGAGTTAAAAATAGAACGCAAGTAGCGTTTTGTGTGCTGGGGGATCGAGGTGGTTTGCTGCTCTTCACGTGCCTCTCAACCACTAGGTTGCAATTCAAGAGAAAGGGAGGCGGGGGGATGTGTGTGGTGGAGAGGAGCTTTGGCTTGAAGAGTTCGTGTCCAGCTTACCCTGTCTCCAGGTCAGGATTGCGAACCCTCACCCTGCCCATACCTACACTGAGGAACGGTGAAGCTGGGGATAGCTTTGGGCTGGCTCCTGGCTGCTGCAGGGGGAAGGGTGAGGGGAGGCAGGCAATGGCTCCCGGAGCTTGGAAGATGGGGAGCGGCAGCACTCGGCCCTGATGGATTTGAAGATGTTGGGAGATAAGAAGCTTGAAGTGAGCTCTGGTTTCTGGTTGATGTCTTGCTAGGGCAGGCAGGCGCCTGTTAGCAGCGAAGTCGTTACGCTAAAATGGTGCAGTCGAACGGCCTTGTGTGTGTAACCTTGTTGTTGTTGTTGATTTGCCCTTGCTCCGTGTCAGTCTTCCATGCTCCCCAGTGCTTCTTTTCCCCGCGTCAACAGGCAGCATGCAGGGAACTTTGCGGCTGTTGGGAAAAGGGGAAACCTTGTTGTACGTTGTGGCACTGAAAGGCCTGCTTAACGCAAGCACAGCACCGAACTGCACCGCTTGGCATGTGTCAGGAGTTTGTGCGTGCGACCATGTAATGAAGTAGCGCTGGGAGAGAGGAACCTGAACAGTGACATTCCTTGATGTGGCAGTTTTCATGTAAATCCTCAAGGGGAGCAGTTGGTAACACCTTTACTATTCTTGCATCTTCCTAGATTGTAAGCTGTGAAGGCCAGGAATCTGTAAAGTGTCTGTGTACACTATGGTGCTATCTTAAATAAACGATGTCCTCAGTTAAAAAAATAAAAATCTTCTGGGTACGGACTGTTGCTTTTCAGAGGAGTCTGCAGAAAAACTACTCGAGTTACTCTGTGCTGGGAAACACCAGGACAGAGTAAGAGGCTTCCTGGAACGAGCCGTAAGCCGTACTGCATGCTGCTCAAACGTCTGTGGGTCTGAACTGGTAATTCCACACGGGTCTGGCGGCTGCTTCATTTAGCAGTAAAGCAGGAAGGCGTCGCCTAAATGATTAACCGTGACTTGTACCTGAGACCTTACTTAGCTAATAAGGTGTCTTCTTACCCCTCCCAGCAGCACCCGCCACAGGTCAGAATTACGCAGGTAGGCGGCAGCCTTTTCCTTGCAGCTCCAGGGGGAAGGTCGTGCTTTCACAACGCGTTTGTTCAATGGAAGGCGTAGCTGTGGAACACCGCCTGTCCTCGGTTAAGGTGATCGAGGCATGGTGCTCATTTTTATGGGAAGGCACCTGCAAGTAAGATCATCAGTTCCTAATTTGGGGCCCCGCTGCTAGAACAGTTCTGACTCCTCTGTAATTTTGTTTCTAGCCTGGTTGAAATGAGCAGCAGCTAAGGTTCAGGGCTCTAACCAGACAAACATTGAACGTGACTGTCCCAGCTGTGCTGTGTAACACGCGATGCTTCCCATTTTCACAAGTAGGCCAAGACAGAGCAATGAAATGCCACTTTAAACAACTTTTTATTAGCAATGCATAAACAAGAAATTGCATTTCAGTACCGCGTAACATGAAAACAAGCAGAAATTGATTCTGCTGCCGTTCTCTGTGATGACGGCTGATGCCCCTGGTGTAGCCGAAGCCGCACCAAAGGCACATGCGCAATGACAGCACAAAAGCAAGAGAAGTTCAGAGGGGAAGGGTTTGTGCTTTAGGACTGTTAATGTCCAAAAAGTGCATCTCCTGCTTGGGCTTTTCTTTTTTCTTAAGGAGGGGAAAGGGGGGGGGGGGACCAACTTTATTAGAAACACAGCTCAAGTAACACACGCCTCCTTTCATCTTTGTTTTGCTTTCTGATTCAGGTAATGTAACCACCGGCCCCTTCGATAGAAATGTGCCTGTCTTAAATGGTCTGAGCCAAACTGGGGCTGCGGCCTCTCAGCGTCCTGTAAGCTGGGTCCTGAGACCCTGAGACCATTTATGCTCACACGTCAATGGGATTGCTTATGTCCGCCAAACTTTGGAAGCCAAACTTGCATCAACTACTGCCCGTGTCTTTTAATTCCAGATTTAGCACCCCGTGAAATACAGTTTAACAGTCCTGCACAGCCTGTCCTGCAAAATCCAAAACGCTGCTGGCCCACGGTGTGTACGTAGCACTGGCACGGCTGGTCAGAGAGACACAGGGAGGACCCAAAGCTTAATGTAAATGCTGCACCCGCATGGGAGGCACCAGGATGCATTTTTCCTAATGGCTGCTCATATTTTGCACTTGCAATGGTGGTGTTGATGGTGTTTTTTTCTAATTAAACAGGTTAATAATCCAATGGGTCTTGTTCAGCTGTGACTGTCCCTTAGGCAGCACCTCTAGATGAGGACTGTTTGCTTAGGAAATGTGTTCTGATTAGCTACAGAGCCGTCTGTCCCAAAGGGCTTCCTCCGGGACTGCTGTACACAGCCTGTCCCTACCACCAACTCCGACTGCGGTGCTGCTTCTGTTGCCTCGGGACGCAGAGCGCAGGCTACGTATGGACCTCAGATTCAGGTCAGCCGGGCAGTGCTGCTGCAAAACAGCCCAACCAAAACGTTACTGCGCTGGGGCCCAGTGCAAGCACGTCAGCAGAGGTGTCGCTACATAAAGTCAGCCGAGCCCGTAGATTTGCTACCTCGCTCCATCTCCTGGTTACGACGCAGTTTGAGTGCTGGCTGACTGCAAGATGCAGTCACGCCCTTTGCTTAGCCAAATGTGGTGATGTTACGGCTGTTCGGAGCTCACCGCGCTTTGACCCGGTGCTGACTGCGCCTAGCCCCAGCAGCGATGGAGGCTCGCAGCGCAGGCTCCTGCAGCTCCGACACCGGGCACTCGCCTCTACCAGCAGCTCCCAAAATGCTTTCACCAGCTGGGGCTGCTTTGATGTCCTGGTTCCTGCAGCTGGGGCATGGACGGGCTTGCAGCTTACTCTAGGTCAGCCGCGCAAGGACCAGCCCTGGGATTTTTCGGTGTCAAGCCAAGAAGGCGCAGCGAGGGCTCGCTCTGCCCTGGGCCGACACCAGGCCTGCCAGCAGGAGGGACCGCGGATCAAGCTGCCACGAGGGCAGTGACAACAAACTTACACATATGCATCAGGAAACACGGTCTGTGTCTCTCTGTATCACATCAGACTGAGCTAATGCACCTCTCTGCTTGTTTTCCTACCTTCACTACTTTCAGCGAGTAGTTACCAAAAGACAGGAAGCAGTAATAAAAAAAATCAGACGGAAACAACGAAACAGATCTTTATAGCTGGACTCAATATTCGTAAACATTCCCAGATTTACCTTAAGATATATCCACAGATACAAAAGAAAAAAAAATAATAACCTAGTGCAGCTCCAAGTTAGCAACACGGAAGTACCATAAAATGTCTTGGTAACGTTAACAGAACCCATACGCTGTAGCACCAGCCCTGTGTCGGTGCCGCGCAGGTGAGCCTGAGGAAGGCGTTCCTAGAAGATGTACGCAGTGCTGGAGGAGGTAAAGCACGGAGACAGCAATCGTGAGATGAAAGCCGGAGCTTTTGAATTACTTTTAAACTCTACAGCATGCAGCCAGCGGCTAATGGTGGACGCTGATGCTGAACTTGCCTGGGAGACAGAGGGAATGCTTGAAAGAGAAGGGGGAACAACATCATGGCTGTGATAAAAACGTTCTCCCCGCTTCTGGCTTAAAAACAAAATAAAACCAAGCAACCTGACCAAAAAAAACCTCTCCAAGTGATTGCCAGCATTTCTCTCTCAAAGGTGAGGGCTGGAGATGTCTCAAAGCCTGCGCTGCGTGCAGGAAAAGTGGGCGCTCCTCAGCTGCCCCCTCCAGTGTTTGAAGTAACGAGACCTGGGTTACAGCACTGGGCTGGACACGGTGACTGCGCGCTCAGCATGCCGCCGGGTTACATAAGCAGCTTTATTGCTATTCTGCGAGTACTTCCTTCCCTTCGTGCAGCCCAGCCAGTGCTCGGCTGCTGTTCAATCATTTTCGTTAACAAACCTGCGCCAGAAGAACCAGCTGACCGATCTTTACAAACCCGCAAAAGCATGAAAAAAAAAAGCTGATAGAAATTTTACATTTCCTTCCACATGAATAATTAACACAGACAAAGGCTGTATAATGGAAAGGCATTTTATTTTCGCCCAGTAACACCCCTCCCAGTATAACAGAAATAACGGGAAAAGGGAGGAAAAAAAACCAGCCAACAAACCCCATAAGCGATAATGTCACCATGAACATTTGCAGCTTCAGGTTCTGTGTGTGTGAGAGCTGCAGCAAGGCTCTGCTCGCTCCCTCCATCGCAGCAGCGAGGCACAGCTGGGTTTGAATCCTCCACAACCAGGGTCATAGATGAAACAAGACCGACGCTGCCCGCGGCACTTTTAACTCCTTGGGTCTCCCACGGTCCATCTAAACAGGCTGTGGGCATATTAACGAAGCTAGAAAAATAACGAGATTGTAAAAATTCCCGGAAGGGAGCTCACTGTGCTGGTCCCACCTTCCTTTCAGCAATAATTCACTCTAAAATGCCTATGGAGAGCAAACTGCCTTGAGGGGCTGAAAGCGTTAACTCTAATAAAGGTAACAGCCAACACACACATAAATAGGACTCGTTTTCTTTTTAAAACATCACGGGAAGGTCAGTTCCCACTGCATGATTGATGGAGACTCCCTAAATATTAATAAATACATTACACCTATTTACAGGCTTCCGCTTTCATCCTGACGCTGCCGCGAAGCTCCGAGCAGGGCCGGGACGTGCAGGGCAGCGCCGCGGGGGCTCGCGGGCGAGCGACGGGAGGGGAGCGGGGATGCCAGAGCAAGCAGCGAGGCGGAAAGCTGCGACCAGCCCTCTCCCTCCGCAGAGATGCAGGCAGCGTAGGAAATGAGCTCCCCGCTCCACGCCACCCCCTGCGAAGCTGGCCGGAGGCTCAGCCGCTGCCCCACAGCGCTGCCGAGGCGGAGGGGCCTTGGCACGTCCCGGGGGATCGCTCGGGATTTCTTGGTCCTTGCTGCTGCCAGCTCTGCGGTGCCCTGCGTCCGTCTCAAAGGGGACGAGGAGCTGCCGGGCAGGCTGCGGCCAAGCGGCTTGAAGAGGCCGAGGAAGAGGACGGGGAGCAGAGCGTCAGAGCGACTGCGGCACGTGGGCAGGGCGCCCGCAGGAGGAAATCGAACCGGCGGCGAGAGGGGGAGCTCAGAGTGAGACTTCACGCCTTTCTTTCCGCCCGGTTCTCCCGACGCACGACGCAGCAAACCCGAGGCCTGGTTTTGGCACAGGAATGAGAAAAAGTGCTGATGTGGTGAGATCAGGCGACCCTTCCGGCTGCAGCAGGGCCCTGCCGAGCAGCCCCTGCAATCCTACGTCCTTGCCCCCCCACGCCAACACTCCGGGTGCTTTAACATGCAAAACGCTTCCAGAGGTACCCCAAAAAGGCCCTGACACCTGACCTTACGCAGACGGGGCAGCCGAAGAGGGAGAGCTAGCTCTGGCCCTGCTTTTCCCGTTTGGTTTGGGTCAGAAAGATGTCAAAACGTTACTTCCATCAGCTCTGCATATGCGAAATCCTCGTTTTCCATTTAAAGAAAAAAAAAGGAGGGATGAATCTCTGGGAAGGCTGAAGGAGACTTCTGCCTGTGCTTTTCGAATCACCTTGAATATATACGAGTGGCTGCTCCGAAGGCTGCAGCGTTACGTGCGAACAGACCTTGGGGAAGGGGAAGGGGAAGGGGAAGGGGAAGGGGAAGGGGAAAGGGAAGGGGAAGGGGAAGGGGAAGGGGAAGGGGAAGGGGAAAGGGAAGGGGAAGGGGAAGGGGAAGGGGGAGTCGTCTTCCCCTGGGCAGCAGCAGCGACCTGCGGTGGAAGTGGAGCCGAGCCGCCCGCACCACGGCACGGGGCCACCCCAGGGCTGCCTCCCCCCCGGGCTTCCAGACGCACCAGACTTGGACGGGAGGATTTGTTTTGGTGAATGCACCACTAAAATCACGTCAGGTTAAATCCGGTCCCAGCTACTTTGGAGCAGTTCTGAGGTATCTCTCATTAATCCTTAGTATAGAAATGTTAATAAATAGATCTGAAACTTTTTTTTCTGCTATGTCACTCTATAATACACTGCTATATAGATATTAAATACGCCTCAGGGTATTAAAAAATTTATGAAAAAGTTACAGTAGTTGCTTTTCAAGTATTAATAACTCGGCTATATTAGCTTGTTTTGAAATACCAAAACGGTCTGGCCCTAAATTATAGACTGAACTCTGGCTACGCCTGCATTAAAAAAAAAAAAAAGTACTTTGAACATAAAAAAAAAAGTGCAAAAAAAGCATGTGATGTCAGTTAACAGTGTACCATCGTTGGAACTTCTAGCCAACTAGTCTAGCACTCTTTTGTGAGCAAATTAAAAAGGGAAAAAGAAAGAAAAAAAGGGATGGGGGGGAACAGAGAGACTGCTCCCAATCTGAGACAGCACCGTCCCAAATTTCAGCAGAATCCTAATTTTTACAGCCAAGTTACAAACCCCAGAAAAAATGGGGTTGCCAGTGGATATGCTGTCAGACATAACGATAGCAGTATTTGCGCGCTCCCCTATAATACAAATGTACACCTTCACCCACCCTCTCCTCGAAGGAACCACGAGAACAACTTTACAGGTTTCCAGTCAAAATGAGAAGCCTCCCTTACGTCCTCCCCACACGCTGTGCGACTGTCTACTGCTAAAATTTACTAGTAATCATCACCGTACATTGGAGATAGAAAGTATTAGAACTACTAAAACCTGCTCAGGAGACGCTCAGAAGACCACTAAGGCTTAAGAAGGCCAGCAGCCCCGGGGAACAGCCAGCCACACGGGCCGACAGCCGTCACGTATTTTGCCCCGGTACACAGACCCCGGGAAGTCCCGGTCTGGACCCTGATCTCAGAGCAACAGAAATGGTTCACAGGAAGACCGACTGGACCGCCGCTGCTCACGCGAGGTGCCTGGTGTGCGAACTGACTCCTTGTTGCTTAATCTAGGATGTGAGCATTACTAGCCTGGTAACGCCAATACGACTTACTGTCTGCTACTGTGCTAACACTGACACCTTGTTAGATTTGGTTCTCCATCAAACATGTTTTAGCTCATCTCCTGAAAAATGATTCGAAGAATGGTTTAAAAAAAAAAAGAGGACTGAAAGCAAGAAAAAGCTTTCTAGTTTCAATGCACACATACAAAAGAGGCAACAATTTCAAACTACTGATTTTCTTCCAGTGCTGACCCGTTGCATCCCATTCTGTACAGATAAAAACAGCCTTCTGTGTCTCTGGAAAGCATTGGAGTAGGAAACCCTGTGATCTAATGCAAATTCAAGCCCGTCGAGTGAAACGAAGCAACGGAATGAGAATCCAGTTTTCGTGACCTTTCTTATGGATGGTGACCTCATGAAGACAAAAGCAAAGCAAAAGGCACAAGGCTCAGATCTCATTGATAGTTCTTTCAGAGGGGCAGTATTCAGAGGTTCCTGGCGAGGACACGTAGAAGGACTGCGTCTTCCTTTTTAACCTGGCTCGCTTGTTGGCCAGAGAGAGGCTGCGCCGGCTTGAATTGATGATTTCTGAAATAAACTTCTTGCAGTCCACGCACACCTCCATCGTGCTCCAGTCCTCCATTAATTCTTTGGGAAACTGCAGCTCTTCACTGGACTTATCCACGGATTTGGACCTTGACGCCAACCTGAAAGGGAAAAGATCAGGGCTCCTCTCACTATTTAGCAGCATGGCAGCGGGCACCCAGGGATGCCTTCAGGAAACAGCACGACAGAATGGTCTTGACTCCAGTTATCCTTTTTCCTATCCCAAAAATGACACCAGGAAAGCAAACACTACAGAGGATGGCTTTGGCCTGGTTCAGCAAGATTGTAGGGTCACTAACTGGAGCTATGTGTAAAGTTTACCTTGGCAAGAACAGTCTTACTAGCAACTAAAACCAGATGATGTGCTTGGCTAATTTGACACAGCATCATAACACTAGTGATTTATGCAGAGCATTTACACTGTATATTACTTTAAAAAGGAGCATTTCATTTCTATTTAATTTCTTGGATGACTTTGGCAACTACCTGCGTATAAGATAAAATCAACGGACAATTTGGTAACATCAAAGTGAAAAAAATTAGTGGCTAGAGGATCTATCTGTGCAAGATAACATTAAATTTGGTAATTCTAGCCTGCAAGATTTATTTCCTGAGAGTCTATTCATACCAGAAAAAGAAATGCTGAGGATTTATTTGCAGAACCCCAGCACAGCTGAGGCTGTCAGGTCCCTCTGGAGGCCCCCTGCCCCAGCCCCCTGCCCCAGCAGGGCCACCCAGAGCAGGGTGCCCAGCACCACGTCCAGGCGGCTTCTGAAGGTCTCCATGAGGAGACCCCACGGCCTCTCTGGGCAGCCTGTGCCAGCGCTCGGCCACCCGCACTGCCGAAAAGAGCCTCGCTCTGCCCTCTTTCTTTGTACTCTCCCTCCAGGTATTTATAGGCATTGATGAGATACCACCCTGAGCCTCCTCTTCTAAGCTATGAAGTCCCAGAGGTACTACGGAAACAACAGTTGTCCCCGTGTCATGTTGTTTTTCAAAGTTTTAAGACACACTGTTAATATTGTTATTTCTGGTAGTCAAAGAAGTAAATGGGAGAAACATGGATTTCAGAAGGCTTCCAAAAGGTTACTAAAAGCATTAGAAACATTTAAAACTACCAAACAAGCAGACAGTGTCTTCTTAGTGATTTATAACTCAAGATGAAAGACTTCGTAAGCTCTTTCAATACACACGTATGAGCTAAGGTTGTTCCTCACCTGGGCATACTCCGCAGTGATCGGTGGTGACTGGTGGAGGGTTTCTCTGGCCTCATAAAACTTTCTCCTCTTTGCAAGGTAGAAGGTCCCAGCGAGAAAATGGGGAGAGTAGAGTATGGCTTTGATGGCAATCGCATCTGTTGAGAACAGCAGAAGGAACATGCAGTATTATTACCAAAGATTAGAGCTTTTCAGAAACAAGCAAGCCATGAATTTGTTTACTTACTTTTTTGCAGCACTGTGAGCATACAGGCCTGCATAAGAAAATGAAAGCATGAATCACTTAATTGGGCAAAACTTTATTTAAATAAAGAAAAATGGATAAATATCCCAACCCCTTAAACAAACATTTTTATTTTTAAAGCTTCCAAAGAACTACACCTACAAAAAAAAAAAAGAAAAGGAACTAACTGTTTTTCCTCTAAAGAAACATCCTTTGGTAACTGATGCAATAAATCAGTGATTCCACAGATCTTCAGACTTATTGTCTTACTGTTCAAAAGTTCACGTTTCTTTCACTTTTGGCCGAGAGTTTCAGTCCAAAGAAGCAAGACTGACACTTAGGAAAGATCTGTTTTAGTATGCTTTTTTGCTGGTTTGTTTCTAAACTTTCACTGTTATAGAAATGAAAACAATCAGCAGTGTGCAGCAGAAACATTTGGGGGTATCTAAGGTACAAACCCATATTTTTCACTCTGAAATGGTACTTGTTCATTAACAGATATTAAATATTTACCTCTTACAGAACTGACAAGTGTAAGACCAGGTAAAGAAAGAAAACCTTCTTGTTCGACAGCAAAAGCAGAGCTAAAAGAAGAACAGAGAGTTCACAACGTTAGACAAAATCCCACACAATGATGACCTTACCCAACAGCTGCCATCAGTGAGACCAGAGTTGCAATACTACATCCAATTCTGCGGTCCATATTTCCAAGAGGATATTGAAAAGTATCACGGTTTTGGCTGGGACAGAGCCGTTTTTTTTTTTTTTTTTTCTTTTTTTTCTTCACAGAGGCTCACACAATGCTGTGTTTTGTATTGTTGATGACAATAGTGGTGATAACAGAGGGATGTTTCAGTTGCTGCAGAGCAGCGCTCGCACAGAGCTAAGGACCTTTCTGCTCCTCGTGCTGCCCTGCCAGCGAGGAGGCTGGGGGTGCACCAGGAGCTGGGGGGGACACAGCCAGGACGGCTGGCCCAGGGGACGTCCCACACCGTGTGGGGCCATGCTCAGCAGTAACAGCTGGGGTAAAGGAGGAGGAAGGGGGGACACTGGGAGTTTGTCTTCCCAAGAAACCACTAGGTGTGATGAGCTTTCCTGGGAGTGGCTGAACACCTCCCTGCCGATGGGAAATAGGAACTGAATTCCCGGTCTTGCTTTGCTTGTGTGTAAAGCTTTTGCTTTACCTGAACTGCCTTTATCTCAGCCCATGAGTTCCCACACTTTTACCTTTCCAATTCTCCTCCCTGTCCCACCAGGGGAGAGAGAGTGAGAGGCTACGTGGTGCTGAGCTGCCTGCTGGGCTAAACCACAGCAGTCCTTTTTGGTGCCCAACGTGGGGCCTGCAGGGTTGAGTCCAGAATTGTAACTTCATATATTTAGACATATTCTTTTAATTTCCTACCTAAATTAAATACTTGGCAGTTAATTATTAACTTACTTTACTCCTCCCTCAGCGGTGTTTATATCAGTGCTATATAAAAGCTAGAACAAAACCAAATCGAAACAAAACAGGACAGTAAAAGTAACAACAATAACTATTACAACTGAAGGACACAGGAACAAATGGGGATAAATTCAGCCATGAATAAATCTGGGCTGGAAATTGTCCCTAACCATTCGTATCAGGTTCTGGAATATTAGGTAGTTGCCTGTGGTAAGATCTGATGATTTTCTTCCAATCCTATGTTACTGAAAACTAGAGAAATTCCAGGAATGAGCTATTGTAGCTATCGTACTTGAGGAAAACTGGTTTTATAGTCCCATATGTTTAGTTTATTCAAGGGAGGTAGGGATCACAAGAACATTTATATGAAAAAAAGGCATTGAACAAAGAAAAGGGTTTTTTGTCAAACAGAAGATGACATACTGGAACCCAAAGACTGGATCCCCCCTTTTTTTTTTGGTGGAAAAAAAAAAACACAACACCACAAAACCAACCGTTCAGAGACAGAAATCAGTATATGCCAGACTGAAAGCTGTAGGAGACTGTATTTAAAAGGGAACTCCATTTGTGAAGTATTAATATCCAGGTACAAGAAGAGAGACACTGGCCAATTTACAAGCATTTTACTGAAACTGCTTTGCAGAAAAGTTGGAAAGAAATCAGATTTGGGACTTATATTTAGGATTGTTTTGGCTTTTACATACTTGCAGTTCTCTAGTGTGCTTTAAAGTAATACTGCAGAAGACATGGAGGCAGAAAACACCTTAGTGAAGTTTAAATATGCACTTAAAGATGTGGTCTGATTATTGCAAAAACTGCTGCGTTTTTGTAGAAGATATAAACAAATTAGGTATTTCCATGAAAAGTTTTGATGTTTCTGTACATAACTCAAGGAAGCTGACCCACATGTTATACATTATATATTGCTGGATACCAACTTTTCTCCAGTACAGGGTAAGAAGCAAATGGATCTAACTAGCAAGCTCTGACTTTTGACTCCCAGCTTTCTATCAGCTGGAACGTGTAAAGGAGAGGCTTGTGGGACCAACCTCCCTCAATAAGATGGGGCAGCTCCGCGGACTCAGCCATACCTTTCCTTTTTTGAGAGCGGTGTAGACATCTTTATATTGCTGGTACTTTTCCAGCTCTGCCTTCACCAGCACCTGACGGATGTGCATGACTTCCTCCACCGTCAGAGCCAGACATTCCACCGGGTAACAGAACTCCTCCTGGAAGCCAAAAAAACATATGAATTCAAAGCCACATTGCTTCTTCCAAATTTCAACCTAGACAACCAACCACCTGGTTAGTAACTCCAGAAACAGAGGGTTTCTCCCTTCAAACTGGAATAGCACCGGCTCATTCATGGGCATCACACGAGTTTCAAACTGTTTGAGACTCCTTGAGTGTGATCTAGTTGGTCTGATGTTCAGCCCTCACAACAATGACATTTTCTTTGTTTTTCCTCCTCAAGCCACTTGACCCTTCTCTCTCCATTTGTCTTTTATTATGAAGATTATTTTGACAAATCAATCTTCAGGTTTATAATTTGAAAAGAAAAAGAATTTGGCCCATGGTACTACTTTCAAGTATTCTTGAAGACCCACAATTTGCTTGAGACTTTGTGGTGCCCAGAGTGGCCAAGGAAAGTTGTTAGTTGCCCATTCTAGCAGAATTTTTTATTCAGTGGTACCACATCTTGGCGCTCACATGAGCAGAACTACAAAAAGTCGAGGCAATTCAGGCAGAAAGGCTCTCCTCTCTGCCCCCAGAAAGTAACAACAGCAAGTTAGGCTTTACAGAATAATCTTCAAACATAAAGCATGAGAACTGGTTACCCAGTGTTGAATTACTAATGGAAGAGAATCAGAGAATAACAACCCAACGATCACAAATGTCCCATCTGCAAAATTTCCGTATATTCTGTATTACAGCATGCTGGAGAATATTGAGTAGAGAACGCCTGAATTTGGTACCAGAGAATAAAAAGCACCAACCCAATTTGTAATCCAGCCCTGTAGTTGATTATACAGTTCCAACAGAAAGACAGAAACCTCTGTGGGAATTCCCATCGCTTTATGCTTGGTGAACCTTTTCAGTCAGCCCAGAGGGGCTACTGTGTGGCAATGACAATGACATCTAATGCTGTCTGAATAAAGGAAGGAAATTTCTCCTGCAAGTACAAAGACGCGGCTGACAGTCTGGAGATCTAATTTATAAATTGAAGCCATGATTCAGATTAATTGTGCAATTCTCGATTTGCTTGTATTCAGAGTTCTGTTCTGTCTTTCCATTGGATTAAAAAGAAAATTTTTCTACGTTGCAGACCTGGCAAACATTAGCATTTAGGAACCACCACATTTTTAAAAACTGTTGTCTTACCTATCTAGAAAGGGAACACAAAGAAACTTCACTCTGTTTAAGGTACCCCACAAAAGACTAGAATTGAGTTAACTTTGTTAGATTTGCCAGCTCAATCTCTGGGGCATATAATCGCTAGTTTTCTTGAAAGAACAAACTATGTCAAAAGCAACCGCAATTTGCTCTGAGGTGTAACGCAGCCCAGCCAAACTAAATGACTTGTGTTCATTAGGAGGAACTTTCCAGCTAACCGGCAGCTATCAGCATTTCACTCGGGGTCCTTCCCATAGCAACTGCCTCGCTACAGAGAAAGCACGGCCGCGGGCCGGGGCGAGACGGGAGAGGAAGTGGGTGGGAAAGCATGGTGCACACAATGCCAGCAAAAGACCTCAGTTCTGCATCGTGGGAGACTGGGAAGCTGTCTGCAGTGAATGAAGGTGGACTGAATGCTTTCGATCAATCAGAGCTTTAAGTCCTTTAGAAATAGGTTTCTTACTTGAAGGCACTTCCTTCCCCCTCATGAGCGCCCACTCCTTTAATTTATAGGACGATGATGTCAGTGAATATTGCTCCTTTGAAGACAGGCTGTAGATCTACTATAGGTGTAGAGCAGCTACTAGGGGAATAGTGTGGGTCTGCTGTCGTACCAATCAAAAATGATTACTGCTTCGGCAAATAGAAATAGCTAGCAGGCAACAGGGGAAACATAGAAAAATGTTCACAAGTTTAAATGCTAATGTTTTAATTCCAGAGGTTACACAAGGACAACAAAATGTTAATGCAACATTAAATGAAAGATAAATATTATGCTGATTTCAGAAAACTGCTTGATTTTTTTTTCCCTTTTTGGAATAGAAATAAGTACACAAGAAAATCTTTTGTTTCAACACTCGCTCTAAGGCACCGAAATTAATTAAAATTACACTAAGCACTGACTAAACTTCATTAAACAGCGATGCTTTGGAGTTATTGCTCAAACTTCAACAATAATCTGCACCCAAGTTAGGCAGCTCCAAACGAGAGAACTTTAGTTCTCTGCAACACTTACAGACAACGGAACATACTAAAGACAAACTGTGGCTTGAATTGTACTCAATAGTTATTTCAATATTAAAGGTAATCAGTATTCTTATTTTTAAAGGAAAAAATCTTACTTAAA
The DNA here is from genome assembly GCF_040182565.1 of Anser cygnoides. Lineage (NCBI taxonomy): Eukaryota > Metazoa > Chordata > Aves > Anseriformes > Anatidae > Anser > Anser cygnoides. Next base: position 107,897,323 of record NC_089874.1, on the reverse strand, counting down.
ATACTAATTTAAACTTGGAGTTTCCGTGATCTTCATGAGAATTGGCTTTACACTTCAACTGTGCAGTCATTATATGTGCCACAAGAGCTTAACGTGTATGTGTGTAACTAACTTTTTTTACTCAGGAAAAACAGGTAGTAAGAATTACATATCCATTATGTGAAATAAAGTGCTTTGTAGGCCATTCTCAGCATGCACACACCTAATAGGCCCTTATGACTAGCTTTTTTAAACTAATGTATTCCTTGTAAAATTTCTCATTAGAAGATGTCACTAGGCGATCAAATGGGCTGCACTAATAAATTGCAATATGAACATGTGCCAGATTGGCCTCTAAATTCTGCAATTAATGGTTAATCAAGAACTCTAAACTCTCACTGATGTTGCAGGCTAAATGTTTCTAAGAAGCTCGGCTGGATATCTCAACTATAAACTCTCCTGCAGAAGGTTTCCTACTCTGACTTATCGGTTGGGACAAGAAAAAGAAGGATAAATTTAAATTATTCACGTTTGATTCTACATAGGGGTAAATGAATCAGTTTTTCTTGTTAGTCAGTTTGCCTTCCCTGGTACATAGCTATTAGTTATTCTGCAAGCTCTGATACATAAGTGTGCTGAGGACCAAAACCGTATGTAGGTTTTCAAGTAAAACAGATTGCAAATGCCCTTCCATTCTACATAGTATAACTTGTTAGAAACACAAGAGCTTATTCTTTACGACAGTCCAAGGATTACAATAGTTTTGCTGGGCTTTTGCTGCAGGATCTTCATGTGCTGTAACATTTAAGGTCTGTCCCATTGATAAATCTTGTGATGTTGCATTTTTAGTTTGCTGTCCTTTCAGAACTGATTTCTTTTCCCCGCGAGGTGATTGAAGACACACAAATATCCTACACACATTGAAATCAACGTCAATCAGGTGCAATGTCCCAGCCTAAGCTTTAATTCTTGCCACAGCTTAGGAAGTGCTCCCCTAAGTGGGAACATGCTGGTGAAGGTGATTTCCAAAGCCAGCAAAAAGAGGCAAACCTTTGCGGGTTTCCACCTGCTGGCAAAAGCTCTCTCACAGAGATAGTACATAGCCCCTGCCACCCCACACATGGCTGCTTCAACGGGATGAGAGCTGAGCAGAGAAGCTGTTTGCATAGTTGAAAAAAGTGGTCTGAAAGTCATCCTTGGAAATAAACTCGTTATCCTAGGAACCTGAACAATAGATAGGAAGCAGAGAAGCGAATGCTGTGTATAAATGAAATCATTAGCTTTGGTCCTCTGGGTCATGAAAAATAATAATGATGATGATGATTAAAAAAAAAAAAAAGCAAACAAACTACAAAGACATTCATATGTACATCTCAGGACACTGGCTTCATCTCACTGATTAAGCACCAAGTAAGCTCACTGCAGTAAGCTCACCACCAGGGCAATCCCCCCAAAACTCACTGAGCTGCCCTGCCTGTCCACGTAGCACTGGTAGGGTGACATATCAGAAGGATGGTATTTGGCATTTTTCCAAATTTGTTTCCCTTCCCCACCTACTTAGCTCTAACTCCTTCTGTCTGATGAGATGCCAGTTCACAAAACCATAGTTAGTATGCAAGACAGACCAGTTTCTTGCTAATCCTGCTAAGAGACAGTAGAAAACTCCTGCCTGTTTTCACTGGTATTGAGAGCTATTTATTGACGAGGCCTCTTTCACCTTGAAGAGAAACTGCAGTCACAGGAGCAGGTGATAAGAAATGAAACTCCATCAGTCCTGGAGGAAGGGACGAAGAAGTGTGAAGTCAAATAAAAAGTAAATAATATTCTGCAGGTATTGCGAGGCGTTCAGAGAAGGAACTGCAGTGTTACGTAGGCAGCACCTGTCGCAGCCACTGAACGAAGCTGGCATCCTCCGGGGAAGGAAAAACTCTGCAGCAAGCCAACGCGTGTAACTGGGACAGTGCCACCATATCAGAAACCATCTACCAAAACTAAAAACAAAAGTATTGTGGGAGTTGTCTGTCACACCCTAGAGGGCACTATTGCCAAGTTAAAGAATTTACTCTCTAGGCATCGAATAAAATAGGTTCTCATTAAAGGAACATCATTTCAGTACTGCTTTCCCTTCTTTCTCGCTTCGTAGCCAAAACCAAGCTAGGTGACAGTTCTTCAGAGATCAAAAAAAATCAAGCAGAAAAGAAACTAGTAAAAATTTTTCCCATCTGTTCCCACATTTGCCTGACTTATCTGAAGTCTTTTCCTCCCTCTTCCTTTAATATTTTTAAGCAGGAGTGGAACAACTGAATTAAATTTTCTTCAGTGGTTTTATTTCAGATATTATCATCCTAGGCATATGTCAGTAAACATATGCCTAGAAACAGGTATATACAAGAAAATACATACGTGGCCAACAAGCTTCTATTAAGAACTTGTTTCACCTATTTAAAATAACAGCCTCACAAATTAGATTTTTAAGTTGTATGATCCCCTCAAATACATGAGATGAGATCAGTATTACGATGTACCATATTTAGATACATTAAAAATGTGATGGAGCAAATACCTCACTATAATAAGATGCTTTCTTCCCTCCTCCCTTAAAACAGTACGTATGTGAATGACTTTGGACCTGCCAGAAAATAAACCCTATGCTTCCCCATATAGTGTGTGCAGCAGGCAATGACAGAGCAATCCACTTTATATGATAGCATCTTCGAACACATGGTGGAGGAACCTTCCAACCTGGTTCTGGTGCAACATGCTACACTCCGAGTTCATTTCAGCAAAAGTCTACTTGTGTTTATCGATATGCTACAAATTGAACTTCACCTTGAATGAGAAACTACATTCTTGTGGAAGGATATAATAAAGCAAATCCAGCAGACCCTCTGAAATGAAGAGGAGGAAGCATGTAGTGGGAATATATGGAGATTATTTTCTTGTTACAGTTTAATTTCATCAACTAATAGGTTCAGATCCCAGCCACCATTGCTTGGGCCAACAAGAACACTCTTCAAAACCCACTAATACAACTGCTCTAGAAGACAGGGTGAGCGAATATTCCCTTCCTTTCAAAACCAGGATGTGTTTATTGATTTCTCTATTCACCAGCACCTCATGGGGCATACTTCAAAACCCTGCTGGTAGGAAAAGAGACGAGGAACATATCCTGCATGAAATTACAAAGCACTAATCAGTATGTCGGCATAAAAGAACCAGGATTTCATACCCTTTGCTGCTTATACTCTGTTGGAAAACAGCTCTCAATTAAAGCTAATTGATCAAATGTACTGTACTTTCTTTTCAAGTAGTAACACAGTTTTTTGCCTCAGTGACTTCAACAAAGCAACACAGAGAAACCTTGATTTGGATTACTGAAAGAACTTTCACAAGTATTAACATTAACCGCACAAGTTCTTAGGATGGGAAGAAAAGAAACCATTCCATTCATTCAGCCATTAACTAAAATACTATCAACAGCTAAAAAAAGAAAAAAAAAGAAAAAAAAACATAAAAAAATAATAATCCAGAGCTTTGGAGTCATCTCTATTCAAATTGAAAATCAATAAGGTGAAGTTTGCCTGTGTTGGTAATATTTTGAAATAAAAGCAAGGCACATGGCGTTACCCAGAGTCCTAATCAGAGTGCACACACTTTTTGAGGCACCTATACCCGGGATTTTGGATCAAAATGATAGAGAGAGAGAAAGTTCAAATCTTGATTTCAAAACGTCTTTAGTAGCCAAGGTAGTTTCTGAATTCAGGAGTTTTCTTTGAGTCAAGTTCTAATCACACTGAAGCCAAGTTTTAATTTTCATTATACTCTTAGAATGCCTCTTTTTCTCTCTCCTACCACCCACTCCACTTACAAGTGATCTGGAGCTCTGTTTTGAAGGTGGTAGAAACTGTCTCACATTGGTTGGTGTTTCCTTTTCAATGGAGTGTCGTCTCTGGGGTGGCTGCCGTCTCTCTGGCTGTGGTGTAGATGATATGGGCAAGAACTTGGGAGGCGCTAAAGATTCAACCGGTATAAAAAAATTAGTTCTCTGAAGAGAGACAATGTTGGATAACTTTGCTCAGTACTTAAAGCAAACATTGATTTACTAGAATTCCTACTACTGGTGGCTCAAGTGACACATACACACTCAGATCATCTTCAGTACAGGTGTAGTATTCTATATACATATAGTATAGGCTAATGCCTTGCACTCAGTAATCACATTTGATCTATTCAGCTGGTTCTAGGGTTCATCTTTACAGATTTATTCCAGTAATGTTCAATTTCAGCTTCCAATAAAAACTTCAAGCAAAGTTCATGTAACAGAAGGGCAACAGAAGTGTGTAAAAGCAGCCTCTGAGCTCTCTAATCAAAACTTACTCTTTCTGCTGCTGGTGCCTTCCTGAGAGGGGTCTTCCACTTGTGAGGGGGAGATGCTGCTGCTACTTGTTGATTTATGCACTGATTCCTCCTGGGTGGAAAGAGAAAAAGAAATAGAATTCCTCAGAAATTGTTTTTTCTTCTTTTACTGCTCCTTAGCACACAGAAATCTCAAGCTATCAAAGGTATTTTACGATGTTAAATCACTCAAAGCCTTAGAAGAAGTCCTCAGTTAAACACTGACTCTACACAGCACTGCGTAACTTTCTAAGCTTAACTTTTTTATAAACTGGAATAAATGGTACATTATAGGAATTCAGTGTATTTAAGCACTGCATGGAATAATAGGATCAAAAGAGAGGTGCATGAATCTACTGTAACCTGTTACTATTCCACCAGTAACTGCTCATTGTACTCAACTGCTAATTTGCAACTACAGGAGATACATTAAGCCAACTTTACGTGTCACATTAGTAAGGAACCAGCACTTGGATTTCTCTGGTCTTCAAAGAAATGAGAGGTCCTCATACAAGCGACTCAGATACAGAGAAATTAATCTGATCTCCACTGCGCTGTTCTCTAATTCCTAATCTTGGTGCATTTCTCTCCTTTCTTCTGTATTTAAAAGAACTCTTATTCGTTTCATCACAACAGCCAAGAGCAAGTCCTGCATGATGAATGAAAGGCTTAGGCTAACATCTTTCAGCTTTCTAACACATTATGCCACCAAAATTAACAAATCCTTTCACCCCAAACCTCTGTCTTCAGCCACCAGATACTAGTAAGATACAGACCATTACTGGAGCCTCCCAAAGGAACAGAGTTGAAGGGCTGATCGTGAATGCTGTTTACCTCTAATATGAATGCTTTTAACTGAGGAGATTCATTTAAACTGCCAAGATTTACAGATCAAACAAAGGACCTGCTCTAAAATCCGGCACGCGGCTGAGCCTCTCTCTCACGGATTTCTTTAGTTACACGAACTGCAGGCAGGAAAACCCCCACTAACTGAAAGTGCAGCCTTTCGTAACAGCAAGTCAGAAAAGCAAAGCTGGCAGGGTCACTTCGATGGACACCAGGCATCACAGGACAGGGGCCCTTATAAATTCCCACCAGGTGATCTGTACTTTGTGCTTATCCCAAGGACACGCACGCACTGTATGCAAGGGTACTGTGATGTATACTCTTCCAACGCACTTGCCTCAAAACAATATTCTGCAAAGGGACTCCAACCAGCTCAGATCCCAAAACAACACATTCACTTTAACATACCCAATGTGCTCCTTCCAAGCATTTGAGATGGGAAGACTGTAAGAAAGTCTGAACAGCATATTTAATTACAACAGCTGTTGGGCTTCCAGAATCCAGAGATCTTTGTAGATATCTGCTTCACGCCACATGGTTGCCCTAAGAGACCACTGCAGAACTTGCAGGATGCGCTGTTCTCTGGATGTGGTCCAACAGAGCTCACAAGTCTCAAACATTTAAATTTTGTGAAGGAGAATAACCCCTGTACGAGGCGAACCATTAAACTACCCACTCTTCAGAAGCCAAATCCGTCACTTTTCCATTGCCAGAGAAGCTAAAAAGCTAAGATGAAGAACTAGGAAAGCTGTCAATCAAAAACCATAACCATGCTGCTCTGCTGCTTATTTCTATGAATGAAGAGCAGCCAGCACTTCGGAGAGAATGGAAACCAGAAGTACATTGTTTGACACAGTATTCTACCTGGACAACAGGTATTCCAAGTCTGTCATTTCTAATTACTTCTGCGCACAAACACATGCAAGGGAAGTGCTATTACTGCCCTACGATTTCTCAGACATGGAAAGCTTTTTTTTTTTTTTTTTTGAGAATGAAATCTTGTGCAGGAACCAAATCTTGTGCCAAACCTTCCTACAAACTTCTTCGCATCAATACAGAAACTGTTGACTATTATGGTAGGCAATCAGACACTTTACATGTGAGGTTAGATAACCCCACCATCTGGAACTGTGCACTTCTCCACAGAGAACTAAACAGCCAGAACATTCGTGTCCTGAGAAAGCTGCAGCTTTAAAGGCGTCACCTTAAAACATCTGTCTTATGTTACTGACAAAATTTTTGTCCAGATTGCTGTAGTTTCATCAGGAAGATACTTTTCCTAACTGTATTAAAAATTACTATTAGATTTCTACTTCTTTTAACCATACCAGGCAATATGGCACTCCCTGCTCCCCATCCGAAACCATGATTTTAGGAAATGAAGAAAAAAGCAAGGACAGAATGTAGTAAGGGTTTGTACAATATTCATCCTTGCCAGCAAATGGGCATAGGCTGTATCCTATGGGCTGTATCAGACCTTTTCTTTCACCTCTGGCTGGCAATGCAGAGTGTTGGGGTGTAGTCAGAAGCACAATACAGCTGAGAGAACAAAGGGGTTGCAGAGGAAAAAAAATGCATCTGCATCTCAGCCCATTTGGAGGTCCATAGCTCAGCAGTGCAGGTATTTGCAGCCTGTAATTAGGGCATAACAGTCATAATTTAACTCCCAGTGAGTAACTCTAAATAGGTTTAGTCCAATTCAAATTGCAGGCAAAGAGGTGCCTGAGTAGCTTACAGACAAACAGGACAACACATACACTCTTCTGTGTGTTACATACAAAGCAAAAATCAGCACAAAAGACATTTTTACAGAGCAAAGTTCACTTTCATCAAATGTTCTATGTCCCATCCCTTTTGTAAGCTTGGAAGATTTCACCCCAAATCCCTCCAGTATGTTTATTTACAGCACGTTAGTACTGTTCCTGAAAACCCACCAGTACTCTGCTGGGCATCTTAATCATCTTACTTGCTTCACCAGCTACTTCTGTTGACTCAAACCAATACAGCATCTGTTCTCTGTGACAGCTCGATGTGGTTGATTTATTTTTCAATTTATCTTTTGCTGTATGCCCCAAAGCTTATTCCTTATGATTTTGCTTGCCTACGCCGTATTCCCTAATCAATAGCCATAGTCACACATTTTATTTCCCCCCCCTTCAAGAATCACTTAATGTTTCCCTTTACAGAATTTTCTTTTAGTGATTTCTGCTCATTTTTCCACGTGAAACATCATGCTGCATTAGCTTCAGGAAGCACTGACCTACAAGCTGAGAAGCTCTGAGTTCAAGATCCGACTCTTTCATTGACAAGTCTCAATATTCCTGCATTCTGCCCAGCTTCATTAATATTAACAAAACCTCATATAGCCTCTATTGTAATTTTAAACACTGCTGAGAGATTTCAGAATGCAAATCGCTTTGGCTTTCAGAATAGATGCCCCAAATTATGCACCCCTACAAGTCACCCATAGGATAACCCCTAACACAAAGAGGGCCAACTTCTCATGGATAAAGAAAGTACGCAAGAAGATATATTTATCCACACATTTATTTCTCTCCAGCCTCCTATCTCTCAGCTTAGTTGCCTTTGTAAGCGCCCTGTCAGGAAACCCCACCCTCCTGATTTAACAGAGAGAAAGAGTCAGGGAAGACTGCCTTCCCCAGGCTAAAATTAGCCTCTTTATTCAAAACCCTGCCTGAATGTGCTTTCCAGACAGCTTAACTTTTAGAAAGGTTCCAATGCAGTAATATTACTGGTCCAGAAGACAAAACTCTTTCTTGAGGATATAATACTGGTGCTTCTCGAGGACTATATATAATGTGGCTTTTAAGCTAGAGAGCTTTTTTAATCCGTTCTCCGTTTTATGGTTTTTAAAAATCATTAACTCTCCCTTTGAGAGAGAATGGATTCAACACTGTGTCCCCATCAAAGTGGTATTTACTTGTCTCTATCTGTGAAACATTTGCTGGGTGTTAGTTCCCAAGCCTACATGACAAATTAACCCACTGAATTTGCACTGAACTGCAACCTCTCCGGCATAGCTGATGCTCTTTATTTAACAGCTGGGACAACGAGGCTGGGCTCACATCTGAGGCCTTCAATGACAGCTCCTGCATGGGTGCCAGGAGGATGCAAACCATTTGCCTGCATCATTCCCAAAAGCATGATTGCTGCATATGCACAGTGGACAGCTACTGGGCATTTATGAAAAAAAAAGAAAAAAAAAAGAAAAAAAAGAAAAAAAAAAGGATATACTAGGATTAAAGACAAAATCATCATTTAAGTTTTTTAAAGAATACTCTCATTTCTGAGGTCTGATATAATATTCTTGAAGTTCTGCAGGCTGGCAAAACACTCATGGAGAATTCCCATTACAATCTACACAGACACTTCTTAGCGGATCAGTTCAGCAAATTAAGGAATGAGACTGAATTCTGACAAACAAGAAGTTGTGTCCTGATGTTTTACCTCCGAATCTGAGCTGTCAAGTTCAGCCAACGTGGGAGCCTTAAGGAGTCTCTTTCGTTGTACTGTCACTTGTGCGGCCCCATTCTGCTTTCCTTGTGGTGCCAGGCCACCATTTGCTACAGAGGCATCCACTAATTTTCTTCCAGCCTCTGGCGCTGATACATCTAGCAAAAGAAATAGAACAATTGGTGCTTGGACCTCGTGCGCTAAATAGAACAATCAACTTTTATTCTGCCTTCTCAAAACTTACTGTCAAGGCAATTCACACAAAAGGGAAAAATATTTTGATAGTTATACGTGTGCAATTATTTTACTCCAGCAATACAGTGCTCAGAACTACAGGCAATGGCTTGTGGTACAGAAGCAATATGGAGGAATGAAAGCAGTGGAAAAAGCAGCAGTGCAAAATACTAAAAAACAACCTCAGACTAATCCCAGGCAACTCTAAAAAATAATTCCCATGTTGAAACCGAAAATATTCTTCCTTCAACTTATAGTCTATAATTAACTAAGTATCAGAAGAATGCACAACCGTATCTGGACAAGTGGGTTTCCAGCGAATCTGAAGACAACACCACACAGAAATTATGAGGTTAAGCATGGAGTAAACCTAGTTATTCCTGCGAGGACAGGATTACACTTCGTTCTGCAGTATACAGAAAAGGAATGAGAACGAGCTAAATAACTTGCATTCATCAAAAATATGCGCCATTCCCTGGTTTGCATGGTCATTTGTATTAAAAATATGTCTGCGATGCCAAATCTTCATGTAACAGCAGCAACACGAGGATCCTGCTCTATTTTCATCTACATGAGTTTTACAAGGATGTAGCTCCACCGAATAAATTACTCAGGATTTCTGCCAGTGTGCAATGAAGATGCATGGCTTGTAAGCCCAGGGTCAGCTGTGCTTAGCCTAGCTTAGCTTACACATTCAGATAATGACCTAGGCTTTGATATTTTAGGAGGGCTTAGATTTGGTCTGATAATTCAGTTTTATCCCTGTAAACGTACAAAGTGCACTATTCCAATCTGAAGAAAATTATGTTGGAGGGAGAAGGAAGAGAAGCTTTTTATCTCCCATTTGCATGTATGCCTAAGCATCTGGTCTTTCTACAAATGTGTTTTTCTACACATCTAATTATATGACTCCTTCCCCAGTCTTGTAATAACGAAGTACCTCCAGGTATTTCAGGGTTAGTGTAATGAAGTGTTATTATTCCCATTTTTACACACGGTGACGAGAGGCAGGGAAGGCCGAATGACTCGTACCTTAGGTTACCAGGAGGACTATGACAGAGTAACGATAGAACCCAGGTATTCCCAGTGCCGACAACACAAGTACTCACACATCACTTGGAGTCACTTGCATCGCTGCCCTGGTCTAAACAGACACGGTCACTGCTGCCACAACACAATTTGCACTGATAAAAGCTGTTCTTGCACTAGGTAAGTTAAAACCGCACAGTATAGACAAAGCATTTGTTGCAGCAGGAGGTCTGTTTTACAACGTTCTCACCGGAGCGGCTATTTGAAAGGAATAATAGGAAGAATAAGTTAAATGAATATATATGTTAAAGAATTAATTAGGTCATTGTTAAATGCTGAAAACAGAGAGAAAGGACAGGGGACATATTACAGTTCCTCTATAAATCATACCTTCAACTAGGAATGTAAGAAAAGGGGATTATTTGGGCTATTAAAGCCATAGTGACATTCCAAGCCTATGAATTGTGTACTACAGTGTTATTACTGCCTTCAGGTCCTCCCTACAAAGAATTGCAATCAAAGACTTAGACTCTCTAACCTTTAGTTCCTATCTTCAAAGGCTTTCCTAATGGATGTCCTGACTAGCACTATGGCTTCTAGGTCATGTTTTTTTTCCCTACTAGATTTTTGCGAGTACAGCATGGGCGTCCTCCACATCAAATGCATTCCTGCCGTAACAATAGCTTAATGCAATCCCAGAAAGCGACAGCAGGAAAACGAAAACCAAACTGCCTCACCTCCCTGCTGCCAATACTTCTCGAGACCTCATAATTAGCTGGCATGCAGTTGATTGAAGAAGCTCATGGTTTCCCAAATGAGCAAGAGAAAAACCTTTGATTTGTCTTTTGATCGCGCAGGGTGGTACCTGGCCAGACCGGCCAAAGCAGCAGCCCCAGCACCAAAGGTGACGTCCCTCCTCTCAAACCTTCCTGGATGGTGACTCCCCGCCCGGTGGTAGGGAGGCTGGAGCATGGACTGGAAGTATTGTTGGAGTCACTGGGAGAAAAATGATGGGCCAGCCAACAGTATTGCCCTCCTTGCAAAAAACTGTACACACAATAGGTTTGGGGAAAGCAAACAGGAGGGAAAGTCCACCCGACATCCCCTAGCACTAAGGGATGTGATATAGAGAAATATGTATTCACGGTCCATGACATAAATTGCTTGCTGTTGTTGTTTTCTGTTTGCCTGGTTTGTTTTCCAAGAATATAGGCTCCAGAGATGGAAATTTCCGAACCATTTTAGAGGTAATTTATGTAGCCAATCACTATCTAGAAAGCCTAAAACTGTTTTTATTTAAGCTTACATATGTATGAGTTGTTTAGAAACACATTGTTTATGACTTCTTGAATAGCCAATGAAGCTTTAGGTGAATCTAGAAGACAATCCATAGTATTTGTTTTGAAGGGCTCTTCGGTAGGGACTAATAATTTATCGCCATTCTTTCCTCTAGAGACAAAAACAGGGAATGTTTATAGAATTCGCAAACACTGAAGAATACCTCCCTCCCCCCAATAAAACTAAAAACTCATCCATTTATAAAACGTTTTTGGACAACAGTGATTGAGTTCAGTTTATCACTCCTGCAGTTATAGTACTGGATATAAATGGATTATCGTAATTTAAGGAAAGGATCATGAAAATTCAGTTTCATCCAGCAGATTTCAACAAAAATAACTTGTTCCAAAATTAAAAACAGAATTTGTTAGCTGATACACAGCAAAAATAGTATCACTTTGTATAAGCTACGTTTGTGGTGTACTCAGGCAGCAGAAACATTACCATGTGGCAAATAATCATATATCACCATAAACAAGATAAAACTAATCGGGATAAGCAAGTCAGAAACAATGAGTAGAGTGATGCTTATTAAAATGAGTATGACAGAAGAAATTCATGGAAAATTCACTGAAGCAAAAAAAAAATTATTATTATTTTTTTAAAACAGCCTAGAATTAAGACTTTATTAGATAATCAGACACACTGGGAGAGTGTCATTTCTCCATGTTTTCAGGCAGCGAGTACAATGCACAGTACCTGCAAATTGGATTAATGTTTGGTTTCTTCTGAGATTCTTTTAAACTATCATTACAACAGGCAAATGAAAGAGGTCTTGGATTTGATTACTTGAGCTTTGTGTTGGCCCTCCCTAACTAGCCTAAGAGGGGGGAGAAAAAAAAAACCACATAGGATAATAAGAAATTCACCTTGATCTACATGTAAGATTGTTTCTTATGAAACAAAGAATTAAGCAGACCACACATTACATGCAAACTACAGCAGTCATGTAACTAACTATATGTTGTCTGCTCCTAAGCACCTCTCCTTAGCAAATAATGACAACAGAAACCTGAATTTGGTTCTGTACAGCAAGTGTACTCCTCAACCTCATCGTTTTTACACTGAGTTTGAAAGAAGGCTGAAATGGAAAGAAGGCTAAAATGGGTTTGCAGAATTAATACTCGTTTACATTTTGCTAGTTATGATGCCAGTACACTAGGAAATATTATATAATGGATAATGGTAACAGAGGTATGCTGCTCCTTTTAATGGGCTGGGGTGGTGAAGTCAAACATGAGAACTAACATATCCAAACGGCTGGTCTTTTGCTGGTGCTTGCATCACATTCTTTATTATGTTATCTAAATGAAGAGATTACTGGGACTTGGTGGAGTTCCTTCCTCACACTGGTGCGAGGCGAGGCATAGGTCGTGCAAAACCAACAGTAATACACATCATCTCCCGGCATTGGAAATAACAGGAATAATCCCTGTGAAATTTGGATTTCTTTTTTCCCCTCTCTCTTCTGCCCTGTTCCCTGTTGCTTACATTACAGCTTCAAAAAGGTGTGCACACAGCTTTGAGGTAAGAACTTGAGTGTTGCGAGTATGAAACACTGGAATTCTGAGCCATATTCAATGCAGTCCATAGAAGTAAAGCTGTTCTCAAGCTATTTTTCTATGGGAGAAAGCAGCCAATGCCTGCCTTAGTCCCTAGTTGATACCAGAGTACCTCTCAGATTATTCTCATTACACGTGGCTACTGCTCGCTCCTTCTATTCCCCATCAGGAAAATGCACTCCTCCTCCCCTCCTCGGGATGACAGCAGCAGGGAGATACGTGGCGCTGGGCAGCATGACATTGACATATCAACTACACCAGTGTGCTGCCAGAGAAAGAGGCAAACAGCAAGCGTAATAAAGCCCTGAACCTGTCCTTTAGCACTTAGAAGAAAACAATTCTGATATTCAGCAGGTTTGTGCTTTTGTGACAGCAATTCTGTCAAGCAGAGAGCAATGAAAGCAGCGAAAGAGCAAATATGTGGAAAGAGTGATCACAGAATGAAAGCACAGACTACCCCACCTCCAAAATAATGAAAAAGTAAAAAAGTAAAAACATACAAAGCAACAACACTCGAAACAACTGCTTATCTGCTTACTACCTACATCCCAACACATCAGTTTCATTTGTACCGCTCATCTGGTGTCTCACATCCAGCTAACTGGAATGTTTTAATCATCCTGAATTAAATTCTAAAGACAATTTATCAGCTCACTCAGTCACGCAATGATACTACTTGCTTAGAACCACACGACTTGGAAAAAAAAACAAAACCGATCACATTTAGCAGATGGATAAAGAAAACAGGAAGAGTTCTTCAGTGGTCAGTAAAAAAGTGCAAATCCAAGTACAGCATAGATTGCTACGAAGCTACTTCTTCAAAACAAAAACATCATGGTAACGAATTAATGGATTATGAAGGGAGAATTTACAAAATATTTTGGGGATTTAGACAAATGAGGATGTCTCAGTATTCTTAAAAAATAAAAGGCAAAAGAAGAAGCAAACAGACATGCAAAAGGACAGATCTGAACACTTCCCTTTCATTGGCACTGGCACATTCAGTTTTATAGCCTTAAAACTGAAGGAATTGACAATTTTCAGGCATATCTGAAAGTAGCAATTTTTTGAAAACTGAAGTTTGGCAGCTTATGACGTTATCTGACTTCCAGGGGACGCTTCAGCTTTCTGTGGAGTAAAACATGACACCAAGCACATGCAGAATTTGGATCCCACCGGACAGCCGTAGCAGCCGTACCATACAACATCAGCGTAAGGTTTCACAAAAGGGCTTGAGCTGGATCAACAGCTTGCCACCGCCTCTGATGGGGAGAGCCTGTTCCTTCCTCCCATCCACCCATGCTCATTATCTACCCAGCTCTCTGATCATCTGATCAGATAGTGAACAGGTTTAAAACCCTAAAAATAGCAGAAAACCAACCTCGCAAAAAAAATTAAGTATTTGTGCCTGGGTTACGTGAGTTGAACCAGTTTACCTTGTGAATAAATGAGCGCAGGGGAGGAGGGGGAAATCACATGTTTGGGGGGGATTTTGGGGGAGAAAAGGAAGGAGCAAGAGCCCGCTCCCCCTCTTCTTGGCAATGGCAAGCTTTTTACTTGGCCATAACATGAAACCACATTCAGAGATAGATCACTTGTGAACCTCACGCCTATATTACAAAGCTATTGTATTTTATTATATCATGGTAATCAAATAACTTCTATATGGTCTTTCTAGTTTGCAGTGGGCCAGCATTTCAATCAGATCATGCCTTTTTAAGGGAAAGTGAGGTTAGAGAGTGGATAGAGAAACAGAGGAAGAAGACTCCGCAAAAGTACTGGGTGAGATGTTTCTAGGTGCAACTGGAAGGAGGGAGGGAAGGGTACAGCTGGTGTTGCTTCTTCACAAATGAGGGCATGGATTTATTTGGTAACTTTTTTTTTTTTTTCAGGAGTCACCCAAGGGAAGTTAGGTAAGAGCCAACATAAGAGCTCTCCTCAGTGCACAAATCTTCGAGGATAATATAGAATATTTATAGCCTCGATGATGGAGTCTTTAGGGTTGAGCATCCTGTTAGTGCACATGGAAGGAGGACCAAATTTACTTTAGGGCTAGAAGGCACAAACTCAGGAGTTGCTGTCTCTGAAGCTGAACACATTTGTACAGTCACTGCTTACCCTAACTATTGCCCGCTAAGAGGAACCTTTAAATTTGGTATTAGATAGGTGATGAAGATCACCTATTGAATCATCTCTATCAGCTGTTGGCAGCAAACCTTAGCAACTTACTTTGCTAACCAGGAAAGCTGGAAGGTTTAACCAGTTTTGAGTGAATGTCTTTCACTTTATAACTCACAAAAGATTTACTATAAAGACACTCGGTAGAACTGATAGTTCCTTTCTAGATTAGTGTCATAGGTGCATTTTGTTAAATCTAGAAAGGCAGAAGAATTCAAAACTTGGTTTTGGATGCTCAAGAAAAATGAAGTACTGCAGAAAACGGTCTAGCCAAAAAGTGACTGTAAAGACACCAATGTCAGATAAATAAATAATAAGCAAATCAGACTCGAAGGTGACATTGTTTTCTACAATCCTTTAAAGAGTTTGGAATAGCTCCAGGCCACCTTATTATGGTCATTTATTTACACAGAATTCCAGCACTTTATTTCAGGTGAAACACAGCTGTCTCCTATACCTAGGTATCCTTTTCTCAGAGGGGAAATGCAGGTATTAACAAAAGTAATACGTCTTAAGTTTTGTTTTCACTGACCATATCTTGGAAGAATCCCTTCAAGTTTCTTTCTTAAATGGGAATTCAACAAACAGATGGAACAAATTTCACAATAAGCACAATAACCACGTCAGGTGTTGTTGCACCTTTTACCTGACAAGTCAAAACTGTAAGACATGCTAAGAGGCCGCATTGCTGTAAAAAAAGAAACAACAAAAAAACAACAAAAAGAAAATAATTCAGCTATTAGAAAAGCAGAGAGGTAATGAAAACAAAAGATTAACTCCACTTGAGGCATTTTGGATTCTGTTGCCTAAATCCAAAATGTGTCAGACATACTATTGCTTTACTGGAGTAAAGCCTGAAGTCTGAAAACTACAGTAGCATAAATGGGACTTGCAAACAGAGCAAGCATAAAGATATCTGTAGAATTATAGAACCAGATTTTTTGAAATCAATAAATCAAATACCAAAACAAGAGGCAAGTATCTTAAAAACACAGTATTTTCAATTAAAATGCCATGAAGAAAGAAAGGGGAAGGGAAAAAGAGAGACAGAAAAAGAAGAGAAAGAGAGAGAGCTGAAAAAAGTTGAAAGTACAAAGCCACATTTCACACAAGTTTCAGTGACCTGAAATAAATATTTCTAATTTTTTTAAAGCATAATCTCCAATGATTATAATTAAACTAATAAAGAGAGACACTCAGGCTAAGTTTGACCATTTATTTCCTTGAATAGGAAAGAAAAAAAGGCCTAACAGTGTGATTTGTGCTGATTCTTGTTCTTTAAAAAAAACCCACAACCTTATGTGGATTTAGCCTTTAAAACGTATCCTTAATATTATCCTCTCTTTTTAGGGCCACTAGCCGTTTTATTCCTAGATAAGAAAGCGGTCAGATGTTCTTTATTTCTGGGAAGTTTACATAACCAATAGCTTTGTTCCTTGCCAGCTTAATAACAAAAAATCACACATGAAAATAAAATCTCTGGATACAAGAAAATCACATGGCATAGCTGTTGAACCTTCCTCCCGGCCTTTGGTCTGCCCATGGTCCTAGCTCCAAACGCACACAAACCCCTGCTGTGTTCGGCCTACCCACATTCCAAGCTGTGCAGTGTAATTCAGGGAGTAGACACTCGACATGTTCTCAGCTGAACCCAAAACTTCAGTATACTAATCCAGATAAGCAGGCCAGGCCCAACTACAGGAATGTACCAGGACACACCAAAACTGACATCAGCTTACCTGTGATACCTGTGGGTGACGAACAAGCAGCGTTGGTATGAAAGGGTCTGTCAGGCACACATACAACTATGTGAAAACAGGTTGAAAAAGCATTGTACTGGGACAACTTTTGCTCATGAGAGCAAATTTAGGTGGGGAGCACTGTAGGTGGCTGACTCTGAGACAAATTTGGGAGTCGGGGCATTTCTCCTGTAGTTTATTACCTAGACAACATCAGCCACAGACAGCAGCGCAGAACAGTATCTAAACTGCTGTCCAAACTTAACATAAAGGCAAATACATTTTAAAGTGTAGGGTTGCTATCACCTAATGGTATGTCCTAACTGAAGGTTAATGAAACAAGAGCATGAAACAAAGTTTTCTCCAAGCTCCATTAGCTCAACTTGAGTCATAAATCCATACTTTCAATTAAAAGGGCATGTACCTCAAGGCTGTGTTTGCCTTGATAGTTTATTCTGATGATCAGCTGAGCTTGTTTGAAAACTGATTCAAATTCTTCTACCCAATGTCTCCCTCTGTAAGTGCAGCTAACAAGATTAAATTACCATTTCCAAAGAAGTTTCGGCTTAACAGCAGCCAGCCCTGGGCCAGCCACACAGCCCACCAGCAAGGCTCAGGGGCTGGCGCTTTGTTTCCAGCCGCTCCCTTTGCTCGGTGGCAACTGGGATGGAGAAGATCTCACCTGTATGTGTGGGTTGTGCAGAGCATGTAGACAAAGCTGGGAAGCACATGCCACAGGTCCACTCATATTGCTGAGGATATTCAAATGTAGTTATGTGCTTGACTGCTATAAACTGAGCAACAACGAGTAACTCTGCGACATGTGGAGTGTACCACATACTCCCAGATTTTCCATTGTAATACTCCTTTTTTTCTTTTTTCTCATATCAACAAGTGTTTCTGTCCAGATGGTACAAGTGTCCCACACCGTGCTTCTCCTCAGATTTGCAATCCTTAAATCTTTTTGCCTTGCATTTTTCTCCACTAAATTACATTCAGTGGTCACCTAAACTATATGGCAGATCTATCGGTATCATATTGAAGGTCATTAGCATTATTCCATCGCCAATTCTGCACAAACACATTGTATTCTAAAAGGAACTCCGGGCAAAACAATCATTTCAGTGTGACAAAAACCCAAACCTTGTATTTCAACTTAAGAAGCAATTATCTTCAAGATCCTTACTCTTTTTTCTTCTTCATGCAAGCAACAAATAAGAATGTATATGATTCCACATTAAAAAAATAAAATCTTCAACACTACAGTTGGGAAGTAAAACTCACATCCCCTTTTACACCCCCAGTAATATGACATTTAAAACAAACAATTCACTAGACTGAAGGGGAATTATCATAGTTCCAAAGTTTAAAAATAATATTCTCTTAAAAAAGAGGGAGAATTGGTGGAAGACAGGTATCCTTCACTGGAGGACATACCCTGAAATCAGTTCAGGAAGTCCTAACCAGTAATACTCCAAGATCTAAGATTGTTTTTAGAAACTGTTTACTAAATGGGTTTGATGTAATTTATATCAGTAAAAATTGTAAAAATCTACTAGATCAAATTTGCTACCTCTTACAAGACAGGATAGTTCCCAAATGGAGAACGTGTAAAATAGTGAAGTTTAATGTTTGAAAGAAAAGCAAAGAATTGTTCCATGTTTTTACAAACTTCCTGTATTTGGAAAACTGTCTAGGGCTATTAGAATCATTAGTTGATACAACAAGCATAAATTGAATCAAAACTAGAAGCTGGAAGGCCCGAAGAAACAATATCCAAAGCACCATGCATTTTAAAATGCACCCAAGCATTCACCAAACTCTACAACATACTCTATCAAAGAACAATGCAACAAAACAGGTAATGAAACTGTTTTCCTCTATAGAGAATGAATGGGTTGTCAAATCCACTTGCATCTGGATCAGTGCCTTTAAGCACATGTGGCAGGCACGCATATTCTGCAAAAGCAACAACAGAGCACACACGTGGATTATTTCATGCTTTTTCAACCATAAGATGCCACTTCTGCTCTTCAAAAATCAAGCTACTTCAGCTTTCCTAATGCAGTTTAAATACCATGCTTTTAAAGTAAAGTATGTCACAATGTAAGGCGGCATTTGTCATGCTTCTGTCAATGTCAGAACCATTGAACTAATGCGAATTGGTGATCATTGCGAAGTGTAATATTGGTATAATTTCATAGCGGGTTGTTCAATGTACACTGCAGAAATTAACAGCTTTGCAGTAAAAGTCTTAATTATTTGATCAACTGAAAACATATACAAGCACATGCTCCATCACTTATGAAATGAAGCAAAGATTTAGATTCAAAATAGAAGCAATACTTCCAGCAAACAAAATCAAAGCAGATTTTAGAATCACTGAGTGAAAGCAATGCTTTCAGCAAACAAAATGAAAGCAGATTTTCAAATAAAATAAGGAAATTGATGATGCTAGCAACAGGAAATGAAGAGAAAAAAATTAAGAACAGACATGTGAAGAATACTTACAGATATGTAAGAAATATTGCACTGGGGAGAACCAA
The DNA here is from genome assembly GCF_040182565.1 of Anser cygnoides. Taxonomy (NCBI): domain Eukaryota; kingdom Metazoa; phylum Chordata; class Aves; order Anseriformes; family Anatidae; genus Anser; species Anser cygnoides. The sequence goes on along the minus strand of NC_089874.1, from coordinate 107,878,003 downwards.
TATCCATTCCAGTCTGAGCAAATCTAACATTAACTGTCACATCTAACGAGCAATATAATGTCATTAAATTTATCTAACGCTTACATTAAAAACATGATGATCAAGTCGAATCATACAGTACCTTATTTTTGAAAATAACTTAGCACAAAGACTACACAGCCCTAGCAAAGTCATTAGGTTTAGTCTCTCTTCATCTGAATGGGCAAGAATAATTTCTATCTTCAGTGACATTTGCATAGATATTGCTAATATTGCTGCTGCTTATGTGGGAATTTTTCTGTGAATGCTGCTGGTAAAAACTAGCAATGGACTTACCCAGCCTGCTACGCCTGATCTCATCAGGTGAGACTGGACGCAACTTTCTCTCTGCCTTGATTTCCTCCAATATCCTCTCGTGAAGGCTGCGTGGCCGTGGTGGGGTTGGTTTCAGTTTTCTTGCAGAGGCCTTGGTATATAAAGATAATTATATTTACATAAAACAGTGCTCCCTTGAAAGTAGATGTCACACTGGGGGGAGGGGAGAACGACACAATAAAATGTGGCATGTTGTGATAGGATTTTATGTGCACTCATTTCTAAAACTCACAGAAAACATAGGAAGAATTGCATTTTTCCGTGACTCAGAGATAAAGGGCTGCTGGTGAGAACAGCTATTGGCTGCTGCAAGGCATCACACACTGTTCTTCAAGAGACCACATTCTATATACATAAATCAGTATTTCTGAAAGACCGTGTCTGAAAATGTAATATTTAACACATTCCCTGAACACAGACATTTTTTAAAAAGCCACATTTTCGTTAGGAAAGAAGTACACTGGATTACATACAGGATTTAATGGAGGCCGTGATCGGATGAAATCCAGGATTATTTCATGGGCACTCTTTTTTAATCGAGGTGGAATGTCACCGTTGACCTGAAAAGGAGAAAGTGAAATACACACATATTTCCATGCCTTGCATTGATACTCGTGCAGATGATGAGAAAAAAAGAAAATCTGCAACATCCCTGACAGAGCCTGCAGAGTTCTGACACCTGCACTAGACGTAAAATCCCAACAGTCCTGAACAGAACAACAATCTGTATGCACAGCACAGGCAAGCAAAGACTTAAGGGAAAGCTTTTCAGCTTTGCAGATAGCTCCAGAATAACCACAGCTCCAGCAGCATCAATCAGCAGTACTTAGGATTTTGAAATGATGGAATTAAGTATCAAGGCTGCAACCATGTCTATGGGAGAATGCAGGCAAAGCTCGGATCTCGTTTGGAGGAAAAGGTGCCAAGACCATTTTTTTTAGGAACATCTATTTGAACCATGGCCCTCTGCCAACCATTACACGGTCTCTAACAGTCTGCTCGTAGGTTTTGAGCCCAGTTTTTGGATCTGCTTAACATCTCCCAAACTCTGATACGAAAGCAAAAACTGCACCAGGACTATCAGCAATGAATTGCTTTTAGCAATGGATGAAAAATAAGCTTCCCTTGTTCTTTGCCTGACAGGCCAGAACCTGTCTCTGCTGTTCTGGCCATGAAGAAAGAGGTGCCCTGGTGTGGAAATCCCAGCAGAAGGAGAGAAAACCCCTGGGCATGGTTTCATAGACACCTCTTCGCCTGCACTTTAATAAGTTACTCAAGGGTAAAGCAGAATTTGCCAATACGTCCAGAAAGTCAAGTTGCTAGAATGCCACGGCATGACACTGAAAGTACAGGGAGAGACCAGAAGAGGGGCTGGGTGGGAGTTGTTCTTGTTTGCTTGCTTTTATCTGAAGAGACAGACGTTTCTTCCTCGGGTATCTCATTTTGAAGGTAGGACCATACACAACACATCACAGGAAAGAGTCGGCAATTCACTGCGTGTACAGGATATAAGCAAGGCAAGAGAAGTTTTCCTATCATCTGAAGAATTTATGAACTGTAAGCTGGGAATAATTGTATGGATTTGCTTAAGAAATCCATCTGTCAGGTTCAGCCTGTGTGGCACAATGCCCAAGCACACTGTCAGAGAGCATCCTATGCCATACATCTTTCTGGCACCTTCTATTACTACACGGTACCTGGCTATCAGCCCTGTCCTCCAATCTGAAAGAAATTCCTGCAATACTATATTTCTTAGACTAAATGTCCCAAATTTCATCACTTTTTTTTTTTTTTTAAGGGCCAGATGGTTACACTTTCTTTGGGAGACTCTTCTAACAAGCTCTGTAGCCATAAAACACGTGTAACGACAGCTCTGTTTTGTCAGATCACGTGCGCGTTTGCTAACGAGAAGAAATGCTGCAGTCAGAAAAATGGGTTTACATCCCCACACGGTCACCGCAGCATGAACCCTAACTGAACTTCGCTAATGCCACGCAGCTTCCACATAAGCTCTGCTAACCCGGGACGTGCCCTGGTTCTGGGCTGAGGCAGAGTGACAGCCTCCCATCGAAGACTCATCCCTTCCCCGATACGGGATCGGAGGCAGAGTTCCTTCAGGGGGACGTTTCATTGCTTCCTTCGGGACTCTTTCTGGAGGTACCCTACCCCAGACATGGTCTAATTTCCATTTGTTCCCCGCCCCATTAGCTTCCTCAGAGGGAACTTGATGCAGTATGGCACAGAATACCAAGCTGCTAAACCACGTGGCGCGACATCTTCCTAGAAACAGTACAGAAAAATTAAAAGGGGAAAGATTTATATTAAATGGTGATTTGGCATTTTATGATAAGGAGGATATTATTTTAAGTGATGTGATTGATTTCTCCTGTTTAAAGACCGAGCAATTCTTCAAGGCCAGCGTGGTTTGCAGGATCCTTAATGAAATGGTGAGTCTCTCATCCCCAGGTTACTGTTCATCAGATGTCGAAGCTGATAGCTTAAGTTGCGAGCTATTACCATCAGAACAGCCATTTTGTACGCTGATAATCTCAATTCCAGCCTTGGGGAGCAACTCTCTGCACCACGCTAGGAAATAAATAATACATGGCTCTGAGCCTTTCACCTCAGGGCACTCTCTGCACTGACTTAATGCCACCAGAGTGTAATTAGTATCAGTATTTCCATTTGATTGGAAAAGGGGAAAAGCAAGATTTGCTTAAGTGATTTTCCACAGGATGCAGAGGAAGCTGGTGGCAAAGCAAGTGGATGTTTATCAGTTGCTTCAGCCGACAAGCCAGGATCGGGAGCGCCAGCAGAAGCCCCCTTCTCATACTTGGCTCCCAAACAAGATGTTGACAGGAAAGACACTGAAGGGAAGCTTTTATCTTCTCTGTCCATGCTAGATCTATTTCTTCACTCAAACCGACTCTCCCTGTAATGAGCAATTTAACATGCATCTTTTAATTAATTAATTAAAATTCATGGCTCAATTAAAGTCTAAATCAGAGCTACATTGCACAGATGCAGCCACGGCACATGCAGAATACAAGCAAAATGATCTTGGTGCTCACACACCACACTGCCCCAAACTGCAAACCAGTATCTAAATAAATACCTCAAAACATTGTAATGCTATCCTAAATCTTCATGTGTATAAAATGGCTTTTGTACAGCAGTATGCATTAAAACTGGCCAGGTGGGAAAAGCAGAATCGATGATTACAAAAATCAACCAGAAATTTAGAGATCTGAACAGCTAAAGCTCAGAGAAATTACCACATAATCCTTGATTCCATCAAATTTTAATATATAAATAGAGACTTGCAGTTAAAATAATAACTTCAAATGGTACTTGGTGACCTGCACACGACTCACAAGAACTATGTCACTCATCACTGACATTCAACTATCTCAGCCATTTATTTTTCACATTATAAAAGGTGGTAGTATTAAGTAGAAGAGTCCTATCTCTAAGTAACAGATAAAATGAAACTGATGGGTTTGTACCATCTAGAAATTTTCACTTGAAATGAAATTGCGAACACTGACATCGTCAGAGGGGACGTGCTACATCATTCCCAAAACAGCCCATGCTAAAGTCTGGTTGTGAATTCAAGCACTGTAAGTAGATAGACATGCATTTGTCAAATTTCATTATGCAGACTGTGTAGTGCTTTAGTTGTTACCTAGTTGTCACACAGTGCATATCAATTTTCTGATTAATCTCCATACAGAAAGGTCAAGCAGCACTGTCTATTCTTTGATACCGCACATTGTAAACCACTGTATTCACGCTGCTGCACCTGCACATCTGTTATGGATACAAGTTTATGATCCCCTATAATAATCATGGTACTTACACAGAGCCACTGCTTCCTTGGGTAGCCCTAAAGCATTATTAAGAACTGTAAAGCTCGCTGCTATACCTAGGATTTCTGGGAGTGAGTGTTTTGTAGGAGAAAAAAAAGCCATTAAAGCTGCTAAGGCAAACATGCCAAGATTACAAAATGCCAGGATGAAAGTCTTCTTGTTCCCATGACAACCACAGAAACAAAGACTCCTGCATCAGGGGGACAGAGAGATGACAAATTTGAAATTGTTTTTGTATCTACTAAAATAGAAATGCAGAGGTCACTGAAACTAATGAAACTAGTTATTTGCAAAAAGCCCAGAATGTGACATTTTACATCAAGACATTTTGAAGAATTGCCCTATGACAGAGGACTTGTGAGAACAGACAGCTCCAGTTATTGGTATCTGTTAACACTGCTGACAGTCTAAAACACCAAAATAGACCCTAAGTGATGCACCTAACAGGAACATCTGTTCCTTTCCTAATTTTTACTAGGAGTACCGAGCAGTCAGGGACAGATCAAGCTATTCTTTTAAACACAGCATTACATTCGTAAAAAGGAGCGTAAAGACTTTATCTAACATTTTATTTACTTAAAAATGATCCACCTCCTGTTATCTTCAGTGGCGTGCATTTTCACAAGCCGTCAAGTCTAAAAATACTACCCATAACTTTAACGCAAAAAATGTTTTTAATAAAAATTTTGCCAAACATCTGCTTTGACTGATAGAAAGAAACATAATCCATCTTTCCCAGGCTGCTTTAAAATTCAGATTTAGGACTCCTGTCATTTCCTCCTCTTCTCAAGAAGCATGACAGTTTTCTCTGACGGGAATATATATAATTAGCTCTGACCCATAAAAGTCAGCTAAACGATGCTGTATTTATGACATCTAACCAAACTTGTAATTCTGTATGAATCCTCCAGGCTCCACACATTTCATATCAAACCACATTCTATTGTGCATGTTTGGCACACTCTTCAAGCAGACCCTGCAGCAGAATCCAAATTACTGGATGGAAGGTTTATAATAAGAAAAAAGTTAGTTTTCTAACACACAGTCTTCAGCAGTTTTCAGATGAAGCCAGCAATTGCATGAGAGACAGCACTACAGGTCCTGTACCTACAGCTGATCGTAATCCCAATTCACGTTTATGCCCAGAGGTCACTTTGGACAATCTACCTAGTAGACAAGATAGCAGGACAAAAATAGATGCTTGCAGGGATTTTGCATACGGCAAGAGTCTGGATGAAGAGAAGAGCAGCTGTGCCTCCAAGACCTACAACATAATGACGAAAATCTCTTCAGAAGAGGCAGGAGCTCGCTCAACAGAAGATGAATTAAAGCCCAGCCTGCCAAAAGCAAAATCAGATCACCCAAGGGTACCCATCCAGAAGAAACTACTATCTTGATTGCATACAGTAATCAGGGTCTGAGGTGACTTCTTCTTTTGCAGTGGGTAGTAGGGTCAGTTAGCTCTGTTTTCTGAACTGCGAGCGTAAAGGTAGATAGATATCATTCCTGGGTATGTATTTTCCCCTATTAATATTTAAGCAACAGAAAGCTGCTGCAGAAAATGAAAATAGTCTGATAGTCTGAATCCATACCTTGGTTAGGAAAATACTTTCACTTCATACACAAAAGGCCTTTATATTTGTAACAGGACTCATGTATTTGTTCTCCATGGAGTAATTTCAAATTTTTCCTCCTCTATTTTTTTTTCTAATGATCTCAAGTGCATGATTTCTTTCTCCTCTCTGAATTTTTCAGGTGGAATCCTGGCCTTCTTACTAGCAAAGGTTTTGTGAATTTTCTTCAGGAATACAAGTATAGTTGAATACAAGATATTCTAACAAGTTGTTTCCATTGTAACTAATAACAGACAAACATAAATAAATGTCAGATATAAATGTTGACAATGACCAAGTACATGCCTCTGACAAAGGGGTTTAAAATGTTTTACTAAGGATAAGGATCCTTTTAGATCAGTTGCTGCCTTATCAGGAAGAACATCTTTACGATGAACACAATATAAACTAAAAGGAATAAAAGAACAAGGAGACGCCAGTAAATATCAAATGGGCTCTGATAAAAAGGGTGCCTCGGGTCAATCTTATATGCACTTTCATGAGTATCTAGGAGGAGACCCATCAACACTCTCCAGCTTGCCTTAGCTTCTTTTTTTTTTTTCCCACTTGAAAGTAGCAATATGATACGCTGAAAACAACTGAGCTCAGTTTCTACAAATCAAAGGTTTAAAATGGTTTTCACAAAGTGTTCCTTGACAACTCTTAGCAGACCATGGTACTACAAGTTTTCAAACACTGTAGGTTTTCATTTTCTGTCACAGTTCATATAACAACTTGGTGGCACTTTATATTCTGGAATGCCACATTTATTCCAAAAATTATGCTGTATCTCAACATAAACGTTCTCCCCAGTAAAAGCCTAACACCATCTCTCAGTGGAAAGCATGACAGGACTGTTGAAATGACTCTTAAGGTTATCATAAACCAACAGAAATCATTTGTTCAAGCATATGATATGTAGGAAATGTCTTTCAAAATTTTGAATTTTTCCTGCCATACGGAAAACAAAATACTCAACATTTGTTGGTTTCACATTTTTCCCCTCAAAATACTACATAGATTTAAGATGCCATATAAAACCCATGAACATTAGTACTATCTACATGACATCATAATTTCAATGTTCTCAGGAAAAAAAGAAAAGAAAAAAATTGAATGAATAAAAAAAATATATAAAAAGAAACAGAAAAGAAAGGAAAAGGAAAAAAAATAAAAAGAATTATTTCAGATTTGACAAATTCTAGTAATTCTCTTGACTTACCATGACCTTTCTTAAGGTATAGCGTTTGGATCTAATATCATCCATCAGCATTTCATAGGGTGTGAGTTGATATTCTATGGGGAGTGGGTTGTACTGACGCTCTTGAACCTTCTTAAGTTTGACACCATTCCGTAAATCTCGCATCACTTGTACCCAAAAACGAGCCTGAAGAGAAAAGAGAGCAAAATTTTATTTAATACCTTACCCTTGCATACTAATTCAGATTGAGCTGAAGTTGCTCATTCCCCCTTCAGGACACCACCAAATATATACAGCTTTATCCTTTTATTTTTAACACATCAACCAGACCCACTTTGTACATGGTGATTTTAGATAAGTCCATTTTAAACCCTGAATATAACAGGACTCATGTACTTGTTCTCCATGTAGTAGTTCCAAATTCAACAAGGCCAAGTGCAAGGTCCTGCATCTGGGCCGGGATAATCCTAAACACAAATACAGGTCTAGCAATAGCCTCTTGGTACTCAATTTTCTTTTGATCTGCCTACCACATACTAACATTTCCCTCTTATTATTGGGGAATGGGTAGAGAGGAGTAAGAACAGGTAGTAGACAGAAAATTAGGAAATTGAAATCAAGAACTTTTAAGAATGTCTTAATGTTTCTCTATACACTGGCCAAAAAAAGTAAATAGAAAACAATACAAGCTACTGAGTGTTCTCTGTAGCATTTTTTCTTTCATCACTAAAGAAACTCAGCTGGTGGTTCTGCTTCCTTCCTGGCTGCCTCTCTGAAGGGCAGTCAGCATGATACCTGTCTATATGTCCAGCCCTTTAAATCGCAAAAGCTTCTACATGAAAGCTGAGTCTAAAGAAATAGTGTGCTGCTTGGATACTTACATTATTTCATCTATCTGTGAAGGAAGGTTGAAATTCCATTTGGTACTAACTTGTCATAATTCAGTACTAGTTCATATGTTAAAAAAAAAAAACACACACAAAAACAACCAACAGACACCGATTTAAACATAAACCAAACAACTTTAGGCAAGCATTATAAAGAAATATAAATTACTAATAACGGTGCTGAATCATTATTCAATTGTTGTCTTACCCAGTCAGCATTCTTTAAGTCATCAAGATCTGTACTGGATTCATCACTTGCCTCTTTGTCCATTTCTTGAATCTTCTTCAGATTCTGCAAACGAAAAGAAAATTATTCAATAAACTGAATGGTGGCATTACTTTACAGTAAAGCAGAAGCTTATCTTTTGAATGATATTGTTTGGGTATTCTACTGAGTATCTTACAACTTGAATAGTAACACTGCAAAAATAATTTGAAATACTGTTTGAATATTTCACTTAATTGAAAAATAGACCTTCGATGCTGCAAAAAATCTGAGGTTCTAAGTATGAGAATACTTCAGATAATAGCATACCAGAAAAACCTATACACAGAAATTGTAATATGCCTAAAGTTGAGCTATGCACAGAAAAAAAAAAGTAGCAAGTTTGTTAAACTCCAACATAGAAAAGGTTACTGACTTGGTAAGAATCCACTCATAACAAAATTACTGTTACTTGCCAAATGCAAGACAGCTCATTTTTGTTGAAGGAGAAATTCCCAGAAAGTTAGTTGCAAGGTGAAATAAAGTATGTGAAATCGTTCAAACAGAATGGTGACAGACTTGCATTTATGTTGACATTAAGCAGCCTGTATAACATAGTTTTATGATTTTATTACTCAGATCTCAAAATCTCTATATGAGGAAGAGAAACAGATCTGTCAGAAGTAAAACTCTTATTTATGAACAAGATCAGATGATGCAAATATGAGAAAGATTGTTTGCAAAGGGGAAAAACAAAGCTTTCATATAAACAAGAAGATGAAAAATGATCAAAAATTACAGTAAACTAAAGAACAGGAAAGCTTGCACACACACAAATGTAGGCAAAAGATTAAACGGTTTGAGAGGCTTTAGAGAAATTGTGTTAGACACCAAGAATTGCATATCCAAACGCTACTTTTACTTTTGTATTGAAATGTTGTGGAATCAGCAGAACAAATACATTCTCAATATTCCATTCCACTTTTACAGAGGGTTTTCTGGGAAATCTTTAACAATGTTTAATTTGATCTGTTTTCTTGTTACTTATTAATGTATTAAAAAGGATAGTTAAATCTGCTAACGACTTCATTATTTTATGAGACTAAACCCACAGGCCAGAGGTCTGACAAAGTTTTATGTATTTATGCATTAAAAATATTTGTCTCACTTTTGAACACTCAAGCTCTTCCTTTAATGGAACTGAACAATGAGTCTCAAGCCTTGGAGCTTCTGAGAAAGCTTAAAAATAAGCATATTTGGCAAAACATTTTTTCTTGCAAGCAGTTCCCAAACCATAACCATTTCAATGGAAGAAATGCAAGCACTGGAAAAGTGCTTAACTTGCACACATACTGGAGTGTATCTACCACATGTGCTAACAGAGACAGCATGTGTGAGTCAGCCGCCATGGAAGTTTTGGAAAAACAGCAGATGGATTATTTATTGTCTTTTTTAAGCAAGTAACACATTTACTTTCACATCAGCGAAGAAATATTACCACTGCCCTATAAAAAAAATAATACATAATTTACAGGAAGACTCTTAAAAAGTCATAAATCACCTATGCTACAGAAGCACATCTGTCATTGCACAATGCGGGCACATTTTGGCATGACTGGCGGTATTGCCGCAGGATGCCCAACTGGGAAAGAATGGCTACGTGGAAACCTGGGCTGGTCCTGCTGCTGCGGGCAGCACTCAAGTCTAACTCTAACAGGCCATAATCTTTTCCCAAGGGAAAAAAGAAAAACAAAAAAAGAAAAACAAAAAACCAACCAACCAAACAAAAACCAGAAAGAACGAGTAACACGAAGGCCTCATTTACGCCTATTTTGCCACCCAGGGTTTCTTCTTTTCCATATCATTTTCAAAGTTGCAGTAGCCATTTCAAAGATGGTATCTGTGAGCTGTAAGTTTCTTGCTTTTGTGTGAACAGCTAACGTTTACTAATAAATTGCAAGATATACAATCGTTCTAATACTTTCTCCTTTTTCTCTTCGTAATCAAAAAGTTAACTGCAGTAAATTCGCTCACAACTGTCAGAGTTGCTCCTCCTTTCCATACTGGAAGGTACCTATCAATTAAAAAAAAAAAAAGTACACGTTCCAGCTGCTTAACCTTTACTTTGACTGTCCAACAACATCTGCAGCAATTACCCCTTTCAGCAGCCATGCTCCCTACCATACACTTAACGGGGCTGGTTTATGCCCAGAGGCTGATGACTTTGAGTGATGTAAATACTCCATGAAACAAACTAAAACAACTACAACCTATTTTTCTTAACAACAAAAAAATAAGAAGGGGGGAGGGAGGGGAGAACACACATAACTGAACAGCTGAAAGATCTTCCAAAGGAGGCAGCCGTCTAATTAGTTTCTCTGGAACATAGCTGGAGGGGGAGTTTCTACTTTAAAAAGCGCGGGTGTGGGTGCTGCTGGCTACCACACACTCAAGAGCTGAGAGCCAAACCCACCAGCCACAAGGTACATTTCTCAAAGTGCCCTTTTTTTGACACGAATGAGCTGGCATAAGCACAGGCTACAGCCAAAGTGAGGGTCTGGGTGCTCTGGATGCTTCCTGCGCACCGGCAGAGCCACCCACTCTGCCTGATAGGGAGCTGTGTAGGGAGAAAAATCTGTGGGGAAAATACCCACTTTTTTATAGGAATAGTTTCCCCCCTACCCACAACTCAGCTGGCTCAGACCCCTAAATGCAGCTCACCATAGATGGTAATTTCCATCACTATAAAATTGAGAAAGCTTTGGAAGACTGGGGAGAAAAAAGAAACTAAGTACTTCATCCCTGCAGCCATGAATTGCGAAGGTTTCCTTAACTCTCCTCCATCTGCCAGGTGCTGCTTAGGAAGGAATCAATTCAGGGTGACAAATTATTGCATTTAAACTTCTGGACTAAATGAAATATTATCATTTCCCTCCAGCATCCCCAGTTGGTGTCCGTGGGTTTCAGAATCTGCTGCAATCGTAAATTATGGAAACCAAAACATTTACAATACAACAGACCGTTTGTCAGAACTTAGCTGGGATCCAAAACCTATGAGTAACCTCAGCTGCTGTATCCATTTGTATGTACCCTTGGGACAATGGATTAAGGAAAGCTATTATGGTGTAATAAATACATAGCCTAAATGGGTTTCCTTTTCAGAGAGCAAAAACATCTTAAAAGGGTTTTTCTAAATGATCCCAGAACCTCAAACCCATACCACAGATCTGATTCATCTATTACAGCCTGGGCATACGTTCACGAAATAAGGGTCAGATGTGTAGGAAGCAAGCGTTTCAACAGCTCTGGCTTTTTTAAACCATTACAGCACTTGGCCATTTTTTCTTCAGCTGCATTTTGCAACAAATCCTAGCAATAGAAATACCAAATTTCTTCAAATTTCTTCCTGCGCTATTAAAAGCAGGCAGCTGATTCGCTGTTGCCACGTGTCCCACATTTGTCCCACATTTGGGACACGTTCTCCTGCGCCTGCGACAGATGGGAGGTTATATAAGACACTTGTCAGCACAGCGTCAAGGGCTCGCTTCCGCAAAATGCTCCCTAAAATGCAACATTTTAACGAAGACGGTATTTCAGGAATCCAGATCTTCACTTCGTCTTTGGCCAGTTTCAGAACAAAACCTACGGCATCTCCTGCTTTATATTCTTGGTAATTTGGTCACTGATGCAAGTGATTCTTATGCTGATATCTGGGAAACTAATAAAATATTCTTGCACTTTTATTGTCAATTTAAAAATGCATAACCTGCATATAGGGGAAAAACACTTTTATGTATATAACAGTCCATCCTGGATTTAAATTCAAAGGGCTTGGCCAGCAGTATTACTTCAGTTCTTTGAAGACTGTCAAGCCCCCTTTAACTCAAGCAAGAGTTGTTGAAGGGAATATGATCAGTTGAATCAGTCCCTGAAAAACTCCCTCATTCTTCAAGTCATTTTAAGAATATCACTGAATATCAGAAAAAGCTCTTCATAAACAGTGGTGTGGGTCGACATACTCAGCTCTGGAAAGAGTAGTCACCGTGCTGCTCAAAAAACTATTAAAGAGATAAAAACAAACAAACAAAAAACAAATGCATGGAACACTTACTGAGTTACAGTGCCTGCAACACACACAAAAAAACAAAACAAACAAAAAATCCCAGTCTTTTCCCTCATTTATTAGGTTGCCATTTAAATGGCTCCTAAATGGAGGGATCAAACATCATGATGGAGTTGCAAGCCTGATGACAATACAGTTGCAAAAGCGGAGTCACTGGAAGCCTAGAAGTGGAAGCAGAAGTGAGGTTATAGGCAGAAAAGTTTGGGAATCAGTTTCTCCAACTGTACTTTCTGAAAATCCACTCAGCAGTGTGTTTAACAGCTATTATGGTCACGAGACTATTAAGAGTAACTTGGCTAGTGACCTTATTTGTAAAATGAGTTAGCCATTAACATTATTTAGGTATCTATTAACTAACTACCTATATAACCATATTTTGGACAAATAATACACCAGTATAGCCAGTTATATGTTATATAGAAAGTAATCTACTTTTTTAATTAGCTGTTTTTAATTTTTTAATTAGCTGTTTTCCAGCTGAGTCTCTAGATGGCATGAAGATAGGGAAAAAAAAAAAAGGAACAATTTCATTTCTATTTATGTACTTAATTAGACCTTGGAAGGTTTATGTTTTCATACAGGTCAGGTTGAAATATATCCAGACAGACCGAAAAAAATTAAGCTATTAGACAGGAAAGAAATCATAAGGTGCATTGTTTAAAAGATCAGTACAAAGATGACAGACTGAGGGCTTTTTCTGTATTCTACCAAAAACTTGGTTAATTAAAAGGCACACTGTGGATAATGAAATTACAGACAAGTTTTTGATGAACATGGACTTTAACTGCAATTGATGAGGTAGGCAATTATAAAAGTATACAAAATTTTAATGAGTTTGGAAGGAATATTAATTGTAATGCTCTAGGATATACATCCATTTCAACAAATTTTTGAGATACAAGTCAAACCTACTGCGGCAGATGAAGACATCTGCCTACAAGACAATGCCTGTATCTTATGGCGCCCAGCATCCCATGCTGTCTTTTAGGACCTGCTATGGTGCCAGTCGTGAGTTCATCACTCACAGTCCACTCACGAATCCTTAGCTCTGCTACAGGCTGACATCAGTATTTACTGGTACCGCTCACAGGGTCACAGAGCGGCTGAGGCTGTCAGGTCCCTCTGGAGGCCCCCTGCCCCAGCCCCCTGCCCCAGCAGGGCCACCCAGAGCAGGGTGCCCAGCACCACGTCCAGGCGGCTTCTGAAGGTCTCCATGAGGAGACCCCACGGCCTCTCTGGGCAGCCTGTGCCAGTGCTCGGCCACCCGCACAGCACACAAGTGCGGCCTGGTGCTCACAGCTGTGCCCGCTGCCTCCTGTACAGTTACTGGGTACCACTGAACAGAGCCTGGCTCCATCCTCACTGCACCTTCCCTTTGGATATTTATACACATTGAGATCCCCCCATTGAGATCCTCCTCTTCTCCAGGCTGAACAGTCCCACCTCTCTCAGCCTCTTCGCACTGGAGAGGGGCTACAGGCCCTTTACCATCTTCATGGCCCTACACTGGGCTCTCTCCAGTAAGTCCTCATGTCTCTTGTGCTGAGGAGCCCAGAACTGGGGCCAGTACTCCAGGTGTGGCCTCACCAGCGCTGAATGAAGGGGAAGGATCGCCTCCCTTGACCTGCTGGCAATGCTTTGCCTAATGCAGCCCAGGACACCTCTGCCATCTTTGTGGCAAGGGCACGTTGCTGGCTCCCTCAGGCAGTAAGCAGGCATGGAGCACCCGCTCCAGCGGGAGGGGAGCCTGGGCAGCAACAGGGAGCTGAAGGAGGACCGGGGTAGATACCCCCTCAATTAAGCAGGTTCACAAAGCGGCCAGCAGACCAGACAGATCCATGGTCCAATCCAAATCCAATCCAATTTCTGCGTGCTTACACAGACTCTCCCTGTTTCTCACAGTCACACTCGCTGCTGTCTCTGAGCAACGTGTGAGACCTTTTCAGATACTCCACAACAGGAACATTTGTTTTATCTTGTGGACATCGCTCACTTGTGCCTGCAGTTCTGTCTATGGCTAGGGGCCAACAAAGGTGATCTCAATGGCTTTTCGATGATCCTGAACAAGATTAATCTCTTCTTTCAGATGAGGTTCATTTTAGCAGATATTCAAACTGTCTTTGCCTCACACACAAATACACTTCCCCCGCCTTGTAGTCCACGTTTCCACACACACTATCAAAAACAAAGGGCAAGATTCCGCTTTTGTGGAAATTTGATTGTAATTTAAAAAGCTCACTGCCTGGGATGAGAAACAAGCTTTACCCTACTTTTGCCATCAGCTGTAAACATCTGAACTGCAGGACCATGGAGTCAGGAGGTCCTGGCCCATCAAAGACCACTTCTGGGTGGCAGCAGATGGTACACAGGGTGGATCTCCTTCCACAGAGCCTGAGTACCATACAGATGCTGCCAGCAAGCTGAAAAGACATCCCACTACACTTTCTACAAAGCCTTCACCTTGCAAAAGGATGCCAAGTTAGGTCAGATTAGTTAACTAAATTGCAGCCCTACTCCGGAGTTGCTTCTGCTGCTGTTCCCAAGAAATATGTATTTTTACTCCTTTTATTCTTTTTCATTTTTTAAAATTATTATTACAACAGTAGTATCACACCTTTCTCATCTCTGTCTTGAGTACTGCCCTGTACAACTACTAGACGTAACATTTCTTTCTCTGTAAGAATGGAAATGTCGTCTTCCTGTCTGCGAGTCATCTCTACTGCTGACCTCTCACACACAGAGAATCAAACTGGAAATAAAATCCACACGGCACCAAGTATGTGACAAAGTGCCTGAAACATCATATTCGACATCCATTGAGATGACCTTAACAGCTCACTCATTGCTTCATCATTTCTGAGTAATGCACTCACCCAAGTGCATGCCAGTAAAGCCCTTTCTGAAGCTACGCTCCATTTGCTAAGGCAGCGATGCTCACAGGACAGACTGGAGAGCACTACTGGCCTATACCTCGTGCCTCCTGATCCTTCCCTCGTAATTCCAGTAACTTTCAAAGCCCCGACATGTTTTTATACAAACTGAAAACAACATCACAGCAATAGTTTCTTCTGCCTCTTTCAAACTGCACTTTCCTGCTAAACCTGCCCTGGGCTGTAGCATAAGACCAGATTTGGTACAATCCTAGTAAATGAATTTCTGCAGATAAAAATTCTCCCTCTTCTTCTATAGTAGCATTGGCTGTTTAAAGTGCCTCCTGAGCAAAAAGCATGAGCTTCATATAGCTGGGGAACAGACACCCAGATACAACACAGTAGCCCCAGAAAGAGCCCAAGGAATTTTGAAGTATTTTTTTTTTATTCATAGGAAAGTTATTTTAAGCCATGTTTTTCATTTTGATCTCATCACCACAACTAGGTCTGAGGGGTTCTAAGGCTCTCCAAATTAAGTTCTCAGTTTTTAAAATAAACTATTAGTTTAAAACTCCTGGTACCCTTAGTGTCACAGACACAATATTACATGGTATAAGTTTGTGGTTTTAATTGGAGCTGATATACATAGCTTGTTTTTTCCCCAATTCTCTGACATTGCAATCACCATGAATCGATGACAATAAAATATACTTACTAAAGTATTAAGTTTTTCTCTCCTTTATACCCATACTCATATGACAATACAAAAGGAAAAGAAAAAGGATTTTATTAACTTGAATTTTATTTAACTGTATTCCTCATTAATTAAGACTCTTCTATGTATTCAAAAAAGCAAAACGTACATAATACCACAGTTTTCACTGACGCAAACCTAGCACGATGATATGATTCCTACTTGCCTCGAGTATAAACTATAGAGGTATTTTTAAAATGGAATAACAAGATTTACAGCATTCCATCCTGTATTTGCTTCACACCTTTTTTTTCCTTTTTATACTACATTATTTTCAAGAATCACATTGTTTCTGAATCTATAGTTGGATAAAAGCTATAAGCAAGGATCAAGAATATCATAAAAACTATTTATCTTCCAGAAGCTGCTTGTAAGATAATTTTCTTGGTCACTTCTTGTATGCCTGCTAGGGGACTGATCCAGGTAAAATGAAACCAAATGATCAAAATTCTGGCTTTGGATAAGTGCAGTGATAAAAGTCTCATTGATTTCAGTAGGGCCAGAATTTCATCTACAAGGATTACTTCCTTTGACCTAAATGTGCTCTGAAACAATCCCTAATAGCCTTTGAGAGGCAAATGGTTCCTTTCATTTGAGATTAACTCATAGTATGCTCTATGGTGTTGTCAAATGTTGGGTTTTCATTCCCAATTACAAGATGATAAATAATCTGCAAATTCTAAAACACCCCTGTAATTATTTTAATAAATTGAAGAAAAAATGTTTTAAATAATCACAATATGCAATATTTTACTTCAACATTGACAGCACTGACACCTTATTACTGCTTACTGCAGTCAAAATGTTTACGAACTACTGGAAACATGCTTCCTCTCTAAGCAGAAACAAGAACTCCAAAGGGCCTTATCTTTGGGCCTCAGCACGGACCTTGCACTAGCTGCTAGCTGAAGTGTTTATAGCACAGATCCTTCAATTATCCAGTGGTCAGAACGCCAAGGAGCAGTCAAATGCCAAGATGTGAAATTAATGATGTCAAGGTTTTAGCACCGAGACGCTGCATTCTGTCAGCTCTCTGTGTCAGCTGCACTGTAATGCGGGTGCTTCAGAGAACAAGTGGCTCTTCAGCCACGCTGACGCTGCCAAAATTATCTGTGTATGATACCACTTCAGCTTAGAAATTGCTTTCAGTTTGAGTAGGGCTGGAGGAAAAATGGAAGTGAAGCTTGATCCCAGGCAACAGAAAACCATCTCTGAAGGATTCTCCCCCCTGGACAGATGTGTCTCAACCAGGTCTCTGAACAGGAGGAAAGACAGCACCAGTCTCTTGTGCCTCCGACTGGTTTGCATCTTTCACTCGTGTGGCAACAGAGCTCTTGTGCTGCTCTGAAGCACACCTGACCCAATGATGAGCTGATTCAGCTCATGAACTCGACAAGAAAGCCTTCATTATTATTTTTAATTTATCATTTATTTTCTGTGTTTGTTTTCTAGAATCAGAGGAAGCAAAGCAGTGGGAGCACGTATACATGGGTGGAACAGCTCTGCGTCTTTCAGTAGCAAAACTGTTACATCAGCCCATAAAATCTTTTCAAAGGGCACTTTGGACCTTAGAGAAGCAAATTAAATCCTTCAGGTTTTTATTAAAAAGGAAAATTATGAAAGTGCTGTTATTTGACCGGCTGACTTTGATGAAGAAATCATCCTTGAGAACTATCGTTCCCTTCCTGCCCTTCCCCTCACCCACTGGTTTTCCAGTGTAACCAACACCCACACTGCGTTAATACAATTGTTCATGGAGCTACTCTGCAGACCAGATCACTGAAACTATCTTCATTAAAACTAATCCACCCACCCTCAAAGTTATTCTTCAGCCAGATCGTTTAATTGAAGTGGTTCACAGGATGGCCTTTCAGTCAACAGGAACAACCAAGCAGGCAGTGAACACAGACATCATGACCTACAGGTGGAATTGTTTATGTATTTATTTATTTTAAGCTGGCTCTGCTGTGAAGCCTGTGTGACTGACAAACAAGCTAATCATACATCAAAGGTAAGGAAAGCTGCTGAGTGAGGACAAATTACGAGCAAGGAGAATCTGAGATAATTCTCAGCCAAAGAAAAGGCATGAGGGGGAGCTGAGAAGGACAGGGAAAGCTCTGATACTTCACAACACCACAGAAGTTTTCAGACTCAAATACATTGCTTGCATGCATGCACGTTGGAATGGAATAGTACTGCATAACATCCCAAGAAATTTTTCTGTTTTCCTTCCAAATAGTCTAGTCACAATTAATAACTATTTCTGAGACATCTGTAAATGGTTACGGGCCAAATGGAAAAAAAAATACCAACAAACAACACAGCTGTAGAACTACTCTCCCTGAACACTGCAAATAATTTCCACAAGCATCTGACATCCACTGCTGGCTGGGTACAGAAGTGATTCTGTAAGCCTAAATCACATTACAACAGATTCAAAAACTTACCTCTTTTGCACTTTTAATTTTGGCCAAGAAAGTGTACAGCTCCATTGTTTCAGCAAACAGAGCCCGACATACTGCTTGATAGTGGTTCGCTGCCTCTGATCGGGTTGGCAGGTGGGCAGCACACAGCTAGAGAGAAAAATAAACAGCAATTACAAACAATGCCCCATGGCTTTAATTATTGCTATGGAGCATGAGATAACATGAAAGGGAACGCAATGGGATATTTTGGGCACAAAAATCCATGAAAAACGTTTAAGCTTAGGTGGAAACTGGGGTGCATTTTCTAGTTTTTCTGCTCCCATTTATTTTATATTCATGAGTTTCATGAAGAGGACTATAATAGAATAGATCAGCACTGATGCTGGTAGATGTAATCTTTTGCTTACAACGTCCCCTAAGTCATATCCATCACTTGTAAGTATTCTTCACAGAAATCTTTGCTGGAAACAGACAGAACAACAAAATAATGTCTATAATTAATTTGCTAAAGTCTTAATACCAAAAAATTCCCAATACCAAAACTAAAATACCCGTGTCATATATCATACTGGTGTATATATTAAAATAAAATAAAATCTTAAACAAGGCTTTAAAATTTGCCTTGTTACTGTGGTTTCATAACAGCTAGAGCTAAAACAATGATCAAGCCAGAACCTGAGGAAATAGGTGGCTACACTGAGAAGATCTCCAGAAGTAAGGCTTGAAACAAAAGGCTCTTTAGGAGAAGAGCCCTTAAATAGCCTAGTGGCATATTTCTCTAAATCTCTCCTGCATTACAGCGACCATTGTGGTCACAAAGGGCGCAATACCAGTAAAGCTCAGGCTGCATTTTCATGTTATTTTTGATCTGATTTAAATCCATGCTGACACTACAAGGCATGATCCTGAGGCCTCTGGCCACAGGCTCCCACTGATACCCTTATGCTGGCACCTGAGTTTGTGCCCTAACTCGGAGGGGACTCCTCACTCAGACAAAAATTAACACAGTGAAGGAGGCAGGGCAGGGGAGAATTACTCTTCATGGCTCGGACGCATGTGCAGTAGCGCAGGCAAAAAGGAGCAACGGGAACACCCTGCCAAAACGGGGAGTGAGAGGGGAAGGGAGGATGGGCTGAACAATTTCTTTGGATTGCAGTCACACTTAGATTGGCTTAATCTCGCTGACAAATTGCTTTCTAAGGCCACAACCTCTTTGTTATTTTTGATTTCTTCCAATTAGTGTAACAATACAGAGTCCGATGGTCAGATTTGATCAACTCGATAAAATTTCACAAGCACCATCTGGACTCCTGCAACATCCTGCTCTGATTGTTGTAACCACGTGTGTGTATGTATATTTAAATCCTTTTAGCCCTAAAAAAAGGATATACATATACATATACATATATAAGGAAAGTGTATGTATATATTTCTTCCTTCTTTCCCATATACTTTCCTTATATCTAAGGAAAGTACGGCAGACATTCAAAAGCTACCCTCAATTCACTGCTTTCAAATTTTATGCTGCTTTGTGAGTACAATCAAAATTTTGTTACACACTTCACATTTATTTCTGTGTAATCGGAGTGGCAAAGCTAACATTTTTTATTTAATTTTTTTTAGCAAATCGTATCTTCTCCTTTGCAGGTAAAGGGAGAAAGAACGAAACAGACGTATCTCTAATGTGTGCTACAGTGACAACATATACTACAAAGAGAGAAGCTGTTTAGGTATTTCCCTTGACCTAATGAAAAGTCAGAATCATACTTCATTAAAACACATCAAATTCAGAGTATGGTTAATTTGTGTTCCTTTCTCTCAATAACTAATCATGTCCTTACCTGCCTTACTATGTTTAGGGTAAGCTATTTCTAGTTATTAACTACAGCACAGATAAAAAGGATTTCATTCTACAGTACACCACTTACAGGAATAATAATAATTATAATAGGATAATAACAACAGCAATTTCAAAAAAGTCCTAAAATGGCACAGGTCTTCATAGGAAAGAATAAAACTTCATTTATTCAGATTGCAGACAGGTTTTTAAGAACGCCTTTTTTCTTTATTTAGAAGCACATTAATTAGAAACAATTTGCATCAAATATTCAGCAAGGTAATGAAATGCAGCAGTGGCAAGTTCAAGCAGGGGATGGATATAATCATGATTCTATTATTGAACATGAAGTAAAGCAAAAAATAAAATTAAATGCCTGCTGCAAAAGCCATCAGAAACATAACCACATAAGAAATCAACCATTTGGTTTGTAAACATTCGAATGCAGATATTAGAAGAGGCCCAGTAGCTCCTACTAACTTTCATGTTGTGAAAAATCAGTATCTGAGTGATCCTGGGTCATGTGAAGACGCACTACATAAAAAACACAACACCCTTGTGGTAACTTTAAATGACTTAGCACAATTTTTTGGATAGCGGAAGGTGAGCCTGAAGAAAAAGGAAAATGCAAATAAGCCAGACTGATTTTTCTTCACTGGGATCTATTACACTTGCATGTTGTTCAGAAATAAAAATGTAGGCAGTCAAGGCACACCAAGTGTGAAACGTGACATTTCTAGCCTAAGTTTAGCACATTTATACCCTTGTGCTTTTTTTAATCCCATCTTTAATTTGATGATAGTAGCGTCTGAAAAGCTACGTTTCCGAAATGCACCACAGAAGTCAGCCAGAATGTTTTAATATCCGAGTTGGGAAAGCACAGCCACCTAAGGAGCTCCTCCTCCCCTTACCATGTCACAGCAGTCGTGGTGCAGGACTGCAGGTCTGCGGTCTTTTCCAGCCATTCAACGCTCGTCAAGGAAGGGAAGCCTCTCTACCCTGCTTATTCTGACACTTGCCTTTTCATCCCTCATGATACAACTAAAACTATCCTACGGGGAATGAATGCGACCTGCGCCCAGAGCTTAACACTAGGGCTGCTTGTTCTGCTTCCCAGAAGTCTCACACAGTATGGGTGAAATCAAATGATGTGGTCTTTGCAAACTGGGGGAATATCAAAAATATTATCAACTACTGAAATGAGTCTGTAATATTTCCATTTGTAATCACTGTGAAGAACTGGGATTTTTTTTCTTTTTTTTCTTAACTAAGCCTATCCAAAAACCAGCTTGACCCAAAGTATTCAATCTTTGCTTAGATCACTAAGAAGATTAGAGACTGTTTCCATCCACATTCAGGGTTCACAGAAAAAAGGCATTATGTAAATACCGGAGCCTTGCCAGCTCCTCTGTCCAAATTCACCCTCAATTGACTAGGAAACAGAGCACATCAAGCCAAACCAGCGTTAACAGAAATCACAATTTAACCATCAGAAGAGATCAAACAGCATTTCTTGGATGCATTTCAATATTAGGGACTACACAAAGTTACAAGGAATTCTCACAGCAGACTCATCCGCTAAAATCCAGATAGGTTTTGCAAAACCTTCTATTTGGCTAACTACATACTGCAAACTTTACCAAAACACCTGGCTTGTTGGAATTCAGATTTCAAAAGACAAACAGTGTTTCCACTTGCAATCATCTTGGGCAGAGCGCCTGAATGAATGCGCCACAGAGAATAAAAGGATCTCTTTTTTTTCCCATGGGACACAAAGGCAAGCTATTGATATTATGCAAAACGCACTACCAGGCTGCAAATGCCAGGCTTGTTAAGTGATTTTAAAGCCCTGGAGTATTAACATAGGACTTAAAATATGTACTTTTTCCTTAGCCAACTAGGAGAAAGGACTTGTAACCAACAGATCACTGAACATGCAACTGGACTGGGCATCCGCCTCATCCTCTGCAGCACAGCGTTGCAACAGGCTCCAAGAATAAAACTCAGCTTGAGATGTCCTCCCAAGTCAAAGCTACTTTCAGAAAGATTTTCTCTCTGTGCAGATGAACCAGACCTCATGACTATTTGGGGGTAGGGATTTGTTTTGTTTAAAATATATATATATATAATTTTATTCCTATGAAGGTGAACTTCAAGGAGCCACCTGCCTGGCACTGAAAAGCAGACAATCTTGCTTGAAACAACACCTGCGTATTTGTAAAAGTCAACCTAGCACTTGCTTAGCTTTATTATCTGGAATAAAGTTAAAGGGATGGACTGTTCAGAGCACCTAGGTGTGGTTTGACAGGAGTCTGGAAGATGGTCCTGCCTGCTACAACCACACTCATGCTTTGTACAAGGGACTTCTGCTCAGTGCAAGTTTTGAGGCAGGTTTCACAAGACCTGGAGCCACTCACCTGCCTGCTGCTCTCCCGAGCTTTCTGGGCAGAGATTTGCCCCTGGCTCCACGGCTTATAACTGCAGTGGGCCAAGGATGAGCTGGTCCCTGAGGTACTGTGATAAAGGACTTCAGGGGAAGACTAATGAGGTAAGACTGTGATAATACAAAAGGAATGGGAGCAGAGTCAGCTATTAATCCACAAAATCAATGCACAAATTCACGGAAAGTACAGAAAGTGTTCAGAGAAAGTTACTATTCCCGTAAAGCTACCTTCAGAGCCTTTTATAAATTTTACATAGATATTTCAACTGATCAGTCGCAAGTGCAGTGGAATGTCCAATTGCTCAACGTGTGAGTTCCTAATTAATTTCACACACCTCAAGGAAGAGGCAATTTGTGAAAAGTGAGGCAAATAGCTACTGCTTGTGGTGTCAAGCAGACCTACCTCATTATTTAAGTGCTCCCTAGCAATCCGGTAAGGCTTTCCCCTCATGCAGGGATTTGTTGTTTTCATCATGTTTTCCATTGCTTTGGGGTGGACAAGAGAAAAGCTGTGTAGTTCTTAACAACTCTGTTACACATGATCAGAAGTCAGTCCTCCCCACAAAATGGCCTATCATATGCATTTTCACCTCAGTGATTTTTCTAATATGAAAAACTAAACGCATCAGCAAAGCTACTGCATTTAACAAAACTCTGAGGATTAAAGGCTTCAAGCAAATTATTTACATATAAACTTAAATGTCAAACAGGAATGGGCTAACAAACATTTGCAAATGCTCTCCTGAATCAAAACTTAGTTCGGTGTGGAAGAAAAAGAGAAAGATTCACGTGGGTAGACTGTGTTTGGGAAGGCTGAAGTACCATTTCATACACTGAAATGCGTATCTATTTTTGAATTTATCTTTGAAAATAAAAAAGCAAACCTTGAGCAGTTCAACAACGCTTGGTATGAAACTGGTGCACAGCAAAGGACTCTCCTCAACTATCTTCTTCTAAAAAGAATATCCGTCCTGACATTTCTTACAGGTACCAATTGTCTTCAGAAGCTGAGTGCGATGATTCACGTTAGTACATTTCACAACTGTTTGAAAATAGGCCTAACTACTTCTTCTCGATATGAGACAATTTAAGCAGCGATGGCAATCCTGATAAAATTTCAATAAGACAGCAACACAAAACTAACACCTCGTTGAGTTGTCTCATTTATAAACTTGAACCTTTTCCAACAACAGAAACAAATTAAAGGTGAGGATGATTTTCATTCTGTTACATTTACATGATGCCATATTTAGCAAAAAAAAAAGTCTCACGAATACTGAACACAATTGCTAACACTTCTGACAGCATTTAAAACTTTCACGGGTGTTAAGAAAGGGAAATCGCACTACTGTATACGTTACAGACAATTTGTCAGCCTGATCCCATATTTTTCATGCTCAGTGATCCTTATTCTTACTCTTTGTTAGCTTCCTAAGTAACTCAACTTTTTGACCATCAAAATAAAGACTTCAAATGAAGGTCAGCGTATATTTTTGCGAGAAGGTATTTCCACCAGACAATTTGACAACATTAGTTTTTACACATCTAACTAATTTTATGTGCTACTGCAGACTTTTTGACAAAGCTGTAAATTCATGTAAATTCACATTTCTTCTTGAAAGCTATTTAGCTATTATTACACCTCAAATATACCCCCAGCATACAGCTGTGCTAGAATGTGTTATGTGTATTGCTAGCCTGTTTTTTTTGCAGTGCCTCTGGACTAACAACATCCTGCTTCCCAAAGGAGCTTGTTTCAAAGGAGCCAATTAAGTGAAAAGCAATTCTGCATTCTCTCCCAGTTTCAGAGAAACTGTGCTCCCTTGTTCCTTAGCAGAATAATGGAGGAATTAATAATATAAATATGCAGCAATCTGAATTTGCTAGCTCTTGTTCTTTGACTATTCAGTGGAACATCAATGGGATTATTGATGAGCAAGGGTGAAATCCTGCAAATGATATTTTTCCCCTTTTTTCTACAGTAAATGTCAACCCCTGCAACATACAGCAAAGCCACTAGTTAGCCTGTCAGCAGCAACCATTTTCTAAAGCTGTCTGCCTCATAACAAGGCAACAGCTCTGTGTACGCTCAGCAGCTCTCATCTGCACCACTCACGCATTTATCTGCCTTTCCTGCAGAGCAGCAGCGTGAAGGATGGGATGGAGGCATCTCGGTAGGAAAGCTCGCTTCAGAAGTGGAGTAGAAGCGTAGATGGGGAAACGTGATAAAATCGGATAATTAAAGGAGAAGGGGAGTGTCTGTACATATTACCAGGGTTACCTGTACGGTTGTTTAACTAGCAGCCCATTAAACTGTGGAAACACCCTTTACATTATTAAATAACTTAGACCCGAACAACTGATAGCCAAGAGTTGCAGCCCTGCAATGTGATTTTGTATGGCTGTCAGACATGCTTCTCAGGTCCTCCTTAGGACTGGCAGGTGCCTTCTTACTGGACCTAGTGCTTCTGCTCAGCAGAGAAGAGAGGAGAGTTGGTTTTGTACCCGGATGCTCGGTGTACGTGGCAGAGAATGAGAACAGCATAGACGCCCTCCTCTATTTCCCTCTCCCCAGGCCTCCACACAAACACAGAAAGCAGTCAGTGAGTTCAGGGTACTGCCTGAACAAAACAGGGCATCTCTGGAAAAGCAGTGAAGAATAAAAAGAGGGAAAAAAAATTACCAAAAGGCAACAAAATAGCTGGGAATGACTCTTAAATCAGAAACTAAATCTCACTGATACATATAGAAAAGAAAGGGGAGAATAACGCGGAAAAGGTTGTTTCTACACCAATTCTTCAATAATGCCCATTAATCTCATTATTAAACAGTCCAGATGTTTGCATACTCAGTAAGTACGAGACAGTGTATTAATGTAAAGCAGTTTTATTCATGAGCCACTTAAAAACCAATTAAAATATATCAGCTAAAATAAAAACATGCACTTTCCTGGGCAGCAATTTACAGTATGTGTATAGAGCTTTAAAACGTGTGTGTGTGGGAAGCTTGTTTATTTTTATGTAAAGCACTGAAACTTCTCTTGGTAGGCATAATAATAATTTGCTTTCATGTCTTGTCCTGAAGCATGACTTTTTATTCCCATCCAAAAAACAGATTTCCAGCTGCATAACCAAACAACCTGCATTACTAAACATAACAAGCTTTTAAACTTCACTCCCAATGAATAAATCCAGCAACTTCTAACCAGTCTCATTTTGCTTTTGTTAGATCTCAGCATATGGAAACCTATTCCTTTATGTATGCCATACTCCTTATTTGTAGTACCTTTGTCAGGGAAATCAAGTCTTGAAACTGATGGCACCAGAAAGCCTACAGAAAAATTCTTCCTCCTCTACTTCTAAGAAAGTATGCTTAAAATTTTTAGCCATTGAATCTCCATTGCAATTGTTTTATAAAACAAATCAGTTACATAAATGTTAAGACTCAAAACATATGCTACTTTAAGATAAATTTGAAGGAAATTATTTAATCCACAATGTATTGTATTTTCATCAGAAATAAAATACTGTATTTCTGAACCAAATATATATCCTTGCTTATTCAAGCAAAAGAAGATATCCAATAAGATGGAACTCAAAAGGTGTTATTTTCTCCTCAATTCACCCTATTTCAGGTGGTGGAGAGCTTTTTGTCCACTTCCTCTATGCACACGTTATTCCTGGAAATTGCCTCTAGTATGGTAATTACTAGAAATTGAATTATCCAGCATCAGTGGGTTTGACATACGTCCTATACATAGGTGGGATTAACCACCTGTAGGGGCTGCAGATGGTGTTTATACTGCCCTGACTGCTCAGAGAGGTGAGGGATAGGCAGCTCTAAAGCTTTTCTTGGGCTCCACACATTTCTTGCCAGTGGCAGCAGCAGAAGTAGAACCACCACTCTGACAAACATTCAAGGCCTCTTCATAGACCCAAAACGACACCAAGTCTACGCTATGGAGACTGCAGTCACTACAGGGGCTGCATCGCAGTAGGTCCCTCACAGTCTGCACGCGTTCTCTCACCTTTGTGACACTCTGAATTATCATTTCTCTTTTGCCGGATACAAAGCTAGCTGAACTGGTCAGGAAGCTTTTCTGATTAAGAAAATAAACAAACTTTGGATCAAAAAAACATATAGCATGGTACGTTATTTTTCCATTATATCTCTGCTTTGTGGGTTCATTTGCACTTCTATTTGCCAAAAAGCTTGCAATCTCCATATGAAAATCTGTATTGGACAACTGTAGTGAGTTATTACACATCTTGTAGTAATTGGATTTTTTTCCGGAAATCTTAGGTCCTGAACTCATAGGAGTACATATGAAATGTAATGTTCATTATTTTTAATTAAGAGACTGTGGAGATTCTAGGACAAAATAAAGGCTGACCTCTTGCCCCAGCCTTAAAATTTATTAACATTAATTTTATTTTAATATCATGACTCGTTGGGAGGATAGGAATGAGTCTTTCTTTCTAACAAGGCCAAAAAATACATAACAGAAGATGAGAACCCAAAGATAGAAAGCACGAAATATCTTCTCTTGCTAACAAACTATATTGAGAAGCATTTATTCTTCCCTATTTTTTTTTTTACTGTAAGTGAGCTTCCTTATGTCAAAATATGCCACTTGCAGAGGAAAGCAAAGTCTTGGCCAGCCTATGATTGCAAAACCAAACAAAATATGTTGTATTTTAAAAAATAATTACTGGCACTTGAAAATGCTGAGCATTATTTTGAAAGGAAATTCCTTTGCATTCTCAAAAAAAAAAAAGGCAAAAAAAAAAGCACTGGAACAGAAAAAAACATGCTTTTAATTATCTGATGGGTATTCCCAACTCTTATTACATTGCTTTTAAATCAGATAAAATAATTTCGCACTTTAGGTTATTGCAACCACATCACGTAAGCCTTACCATTCTTATCCACGAAAGAGTCTTGCGGAAACAAACGTTCTACAGTTAAAGGGATACATCTTTGACAGAGAAGATTTAAGGAAAAACAAAAAACATACATACACACACCACAACCAAGCTACGAGCTAGCCCTTCATCAAAAGCTTATTATCTGAAGGGAAAAGGAGAAAATGGAGAGAGGCTAATGACTTTCCTAACTCTCCAGTCAACCACTGCATGAGAGCTTTGTTTTCAAACAGAGCTCTCAAAATAATTAAACCATTTCATGCCAAGTATTCTAAGGACCTGTGCCATAGATAATTATTTACCTGTTCTCAGTTACATATCATGAAAGACTTATCTCTGCAAGGGAGGCAGGAACTCCCAGCTCAGTTTTTCAACTTCAAAGTTAGCTTTAAAACCACTGGCACTTGCAGAAGCGTCTACTACATGTCCGTTGAAATAGATGCCTTTTCATGACATGTTTACCAATGCCTTCCAAAGAAGAAATATAAAAAGGAATTGAATCTCTGGGTGGTAATTAATACTGTAGTGACCTCAATCCATGGAGAGTAAGGTTATCAAAGAGGCGATCACTGCAGAGCACTCTCCTGTATTTAGTCAAAAACCAATTGTTTCTCTTAGGTAACTCTTTTTTGTACCGACATTTTTCATGAGAGAGACAGTTTTGAGGGATAAAACTCGGGACAGTTATTTTGAAAACAAGTAAGACTTAAGAACAAAGCACAAGTAACCAGAAATGCAAATGCAAAAATCTATTTCAAACCTTGCTACCTTAGGCAAGACAAAAGCCTGTTTAACATCAGCTTCATATAGAAGGGCTTGACTGTGATAGATGGAGAGGCAAATCTAAGATGCTGGTAAAATGGCTAAATTGGAGTTTGTTGACAGCTGTAAACTGGATTTAGGATGTGCCGTCATGTCTACAAAGAGCCTAGCGTAAAACTGATGAGTGTGAAAGCTTGCAGCTTGTTTTGCCAGCAAAGATAGCTGAAAACATTATTGTCATGTCAAAAAGCCCCAAATGAAGTGGTTCTACAGGACTTCTTACTGGTATCGTTAAGTATACATTAGGGTCCCACAAGAAAGAAGACTTCAAATGTAAACGGAGGGTGGGGGAAAGAAATGGGGGTTTCTCCAGTTCCCTCAAACTCTGCATGACGCCAACAGAGAGCTGCCAAGAAAGCATCTTGCTTGCAGCATCTTTATTAAAAGGCCTCAATGGCTGCCAAATTAACCTCAGAGAAAGGTTATCTTTATCTGTCCAAGCGGTAAAGAAAATTACTAATCACGTTATTGTGGTAGGCACACAAGACAACAGAGATTAGTGGGGGACGGCCTAGTTACCTCACCAGTTACCTCACCTCAGCAGTTTGCTCCCCGCACCCAGGCAGAATTAATATCTGGTGGGAGATTACAGACCTCTCCAGCCTCGTTTTTTACAGCAGAGAGTGTCCTGGAGGCGACAGAAACACCCGTCCTGCTTCAACTGATCGCTCGATCAGTCCGAGCAGGCAGAGGGAGGGGTGCCATGCCCCTCACGGAGGGGGGGGCAGCTCCCGTCTCCCTCCTTCCTCCTCCAGGCGCTTGTGACAAAAAGTAGACCCAGGGAGGAATCATTAAAAATAAATAAATAATTTGGTGTTCAATGGTACGTTATTTGCTGCTGTTTTGCAATTTGTTTGAACTTAAAGGTTCTCCATGACTGACAGACTGCTTAAGCAGTAGGTGGGGCCTCCTCATCCTAAAATGGCAGAACTGGAGGCTAATATAAAACAACCAGGAGCTCTGGCATGAAGATTTCAGCATTTTTCCTGAAGCTGACACCATGCAGCCCAGTGCTTTTGGCAACCATCAGATGGACTCTTCGTTGGAAAATCCACGGTCAATTGCCTTGGCTCTGAATACAAGACACCATTTCCAGGACAACACGTTGCCATCAGCACCCCCTCCTTTGCTCACTAACACATTCAAATGTTAGGAAGACTGACATCACATTCTTAAAAAGAGAACAGTGGTTAATTTCAAAGTAAAGTCGACTATGTGTTGACCTCCAATTACACCGCCCAGAATGAAAAATCTTTAAGACACCAAATGACATCACTTTAATTAATGAAACCTGTCCATCAACATAATTCACTAAAACACTTGTCATGTTCAGAGCAGCTTTAAAATTACATTAAAGGGATTTACACAAGCTTTCCCTAGCTTTCTTGATCATGCTAAGGCACATGAATCCCTTCACTTTCTATATAGATTTGTAAGAAATTACAAACAGAAAGGAAAAATTAAACTACTGATTTTTTTTTTTTGTGTGCTGCCTGGAAAACATATTTTCTACTTTTTACCTTTGAGCCATTAAAAATATTTCTACTGTGACACAATTCCTCTGTCCAGACATGAAAAGCCTTAATAAATCATCCTGACTAATACTCTCCTGCACTTCAGAGTTTTTTCATCTGCTTGTTAATATTACATGCTGCCACAGAAGTCAAAGCTTTTGTAAAAAAACAAACCCTATGGCTCTTCTCCGCCATGTTTTCAATTATCACCTTATAGTCTTTCAATTTTAAATAGTGGATTGAGGACAATGATACTTTACATCTACCTTTGCAAGTGTGTGTAAATGTATAAAATACATAGATGGGGGCTTGCTACACACAGTGCAATACGGTAGACTGATCAACGTGAATTGATTAGAAGAGAACAGTTCATAAAGAGCCTTGTTTTTTTTTTATTTCTTAGCAAATAATTATCATCTTGTCTAGAGCAACCTCATCTAAAACAAGTGTTGGTCTTACTGTTCACCTCAAGAAATCCAGGCATGCCAAAAAGGAAAAGCAAATACAATTGCTCATTAGGACCTTCTTGTCCCAGCTCCAAGCTTCCTTTGCCCTAAGGGTAAGCCAGGCAAAAAAACATAGTTCTCTCTTTTGGCTTCAATCACTCAAAGTGTCTTGCTCTTCCTTGCCATCAGGAACTCAAAAACAATAAAACAAGCTCCTAGTTTATTTAGTGTTTAAAGTCAAGTTTCGATCCTCTTTTTTCCCAGAAGCAAACACATAAATAAAACAGAAGGTTTTGTTCTCTCCACAGGGAAAAGAGAAAAACAAAACAAAACAAAACAACAACCCTCTGTTTTCCATCTAACCAGGTTTCCAAGTGCCTTCTTCACAGACTTTAAACAAGGCAAACTCAGAGCTGTGTATGAAGCATTGCCCCCACATGCAGCTGGCTTCTCTTAGAAGGAGCACTTAGCCCTCTGCCCTTGCCAATCAGCTATATCTTCTTCTTTATATGATTGTTTTGGGTGTCCCGACAATTAGTAGCAATGGATGCTACTCAGCTGTGTCAGTTCATTTTGCCTCCCCACGCAAAATCCCTCAATTCCCACGCCTGCCTGTCTTCATATAGCTTCCAGGCTGGTCTACATCTTTTCTTCAACAAACGCTCTGCCAAACTTGGTAGATACAGTCAAGGAGTTTATCTCTTCGGATCATTTTGTTTACTTGCACAAGCCAGTATAAGTTATTAAGAAGCCTGCTAGGTAAAAATGTTCAAATACTTTTGCACAATTAAGCATTCAAAACTCACCTGCACAGATGCACACTCTTTGTGATTGTATAGCCCAAGCAATGCAGCAAGGCAATGATAGAACTACCTAGGAAATCCACTCAAACCATCACTCAGAAAAATACTGGTTTTCCCATTGCGTTATTTCATTAAAAATATTTACAAATCAATCATTTAAAACACACTCAGGGCTATGCGACCTGCAACAGTCTTTTGAAAGCCACCCTGTAAGACTACTTCACTTACAATACTATTTAAAGATGTTGCAACCACATCTTTTAAACAAAAACCTACTGTAAAATTATTTTCATTAAGAAATGCAAAACGTTCCCTGTCTTCAAGACCAATCTTTGAGATAAATTCTGACTTTTAGATTCAGATCTTCAGGGGTCAGTACTATCTAATACACAGTTTATTTCTTTGTATCAAATGGCCTTACCTCACTCAAATATTTTTTCTAAAATACAGCATGCAACAGTACACCAAGAACAGGGGAGCAGAAAATCGCATCATGGGTAACACAGTAATCAAGGACATATTAAAAAAATCGTCTAGCTCAAACAGAGAGATTATTATTATGGAAAATTAGTGGTACTTTTAAGTCAATTCAAACAACTTTCCTCCAAATGTTTCGTTTCTTTTACTACTGTTACCAGCACTGAAATAAATGCACCAAAAGGAACTTTGCCTGAAGCCCAAGGCTCACTCTTGAATAATTCAAAAGCAAGATCACAGTGGCTTAATTAAAGGGCCCTTGCTCAGTTTCTTCACTTTTCCCATGTTGCTGTTATGGCACAATATACCTCTATAAGGAATTAAGGAATTTTGTAGCAACTATGCTGCTTCCCTTTTCTTTGACAATGCAGTGAAATCGTCCTCATAGTGACACCAAACTCGCAACATTAACAATTGAAATACCCACAGGTCTGACCCAACGACTAACAAGAAAACGTTCTGAGCATCCTCAAACCCGGTCATTCGTGTCCTGGCAAGAAGAGGAAAGACAAAGCTTCCACTGGCTCTTTTCTTCTTGACCTCTCTCCTGCATGGGGTGGTGGATTGTGATGCTGGAACACCTTACAAAAGTTAGACTACAAACTTTATAGCAGACGGTACTTGGAGACCCTGCCACTCATGCCTTTATTTCAGCCTGGAATGGCTAAGGTGTTTTCACCCAGATGTATCAGTTGAGCTAAGAAGTTCTTCCCCCTATAAATCCTGCTTCTCTTGTATCCTTTGAGCATTAAAACAAGAATGCTCATCCTGCCTGTTTCAAACATGAGCTGCATATGGACAACTTTAAACTGCAGAAACAAGTTCATCTACTGTTTTGAACATGGTCTGAAAGTGCAGCTACTGGGAATTTTCAACACATAGCACTGTACGAGAGAAAATTCTGCACAGCAATTTTGCATGTCACCATTAATTTACTTGTCTACTACGGCACGTATCACACACATCATGTAAATGCTACAAGCAATACCGGTAAGATACCTGGGACATTCCCTAGGGGATGCCGGCATTACATGCAATTTGAAGAACACCCATGCCTTACAGACTCAATAGAAGATGTCATGTGAACCTGTATAAAAACACCCTGCGTTTCTCTACATTTTTTATAGTAGTGAAAGGAGACAGTACAGCTAAAAAGCTAGCTAAGTCACCATGAATATCCAAGACTGCAAAGTCTACACGCGTGGCAACAAGATTCTGACAAGATGAACCTTGACCAAATCCCAACATAAGACAATCTGCTGTCCTGGCCAATTTTTCTGAGCAGATCTACTGCCTTTACCAGGCCGACAGTAAATCTGAGAAATCCTTCGTGGCCTTCTGTGCTCTTATCAGTTTCAACACCTGGAGAGGAGAGGCATTTGCGAGCTGAAGAGACTCTCGAGCCGATCAGGCAGCCCTGGACAGATTGCACTGCCAGTCTGCGCTGCCTGGCTGAGCGCCAGCGTCACTCTGCAGGGCCGAGAAGATAGGGCCACTTTGGTAATTAAGGGCAGCTCTGCTCTTTTTTTTACTTCGTAACAGGTCACTACAGTGTTACCGTATTAATGTATTAATTGACCAACCATTACCCTGATTTCCACTCATTAGTTAGCATTTCAAATTAATCCAATCAAACAAAACGCACCTCATGGAAGTAAACACTCATTGATCTGTTTTGGCCTCCGGAGCCCATTTTAGGCAGCATAGGATAATACAGGTTCTTGGATTATTTGGATTAAACCTCGTATTCAGTGTGTTATTTCTGACAAACTGCTTTGCATATTTCAGACATTTATGTTTTTAAAGAGAAAACCAGAGCTCTTTCATGAAAGAATCTGCATTTTATGCAGTGTGGGACACCATTACCGCCAAAGAATCCTTCCACTCAAAGTTGGAACTTTCATTGTACTCATGTATAAATTATTTATAGTAATTGCAGAAAAAAAAAGAAAAAAAAACATATGAGAAAAAAAGTCCATGTCCTGCTCTGCTTCTTTTAGATGCATAAAGGCCACACACAGATTTCAGACCTATTCTAACTTACCAATATATAAAAATTATCTGAACACTCAATCTGTGTTTCCTGTTTTTGTTGGACAACTCCTTGGATTCCTCAGACTATTTTAGACCTTAGACAGGTTATACCAGTATAATTATGTGAATTACGGGTACTGGGTTTTTTTAACCAGTGTACATGCGTTACTATGAGCCATAATGGGAATGCAAAAATCACTGCAGAAAAGGCGACTTGGGTTTCTATCTCAATCTGGAATAAGACACCCTAATCCAGCTAAGTCCACATCAATGTAAGGGATATTTCAACCATTCTATGTAACAATTATTAAAGCAAGAAAAAAAAAATGCCCTCTGTTGTTGTTTTTTGATGGAAAGACCAAAATCCTGTGGGGCAGCTTCCTCATGAGTACATTTGGTATAATGTGTTTCTAAGCAAAAACAGAAAAAACCTCTAAAAATAAAAGTTGTGATCAGTGCAAAATGACTACTACTTCTACTTTGCAGAGTCTACTTCTACTACAACTTCTACTTGCAGAGTCCTCAGCTGTCACGCTACTTGCTCTGCAGCTGTTCAGAAAGCCCTCCATATCAAAACCATAGTATTATTGTTAAACAATTTTATTTTAAAACCAACAACACATAGCTATTGCTTATACACTATCAAGACTCACATATGTGGAGGGAGACAGGCTTTTTTGTGCACATTCTGTTCTCAGCTCAGCTCCCTGTGCCTGCACAGTGCAGGAGCTCCAAACCCTGACTCCTTTCATGACTCAGCCAGCAGCACAGTTTACTCCGACGGTCCTTTGATTGTGTCTGTACAAATGTTCGAGGAGTCTTATGGCAAAACAGACGAAGGAACTGATGGAGTTAAAGAACAAATCAAACAAGCAGAAAAACCTTTTGTGATGCCTTTACTAAATACAAGTGATGTGGATCCCAGCCAAGGTGAAGAAACATGCTGTGGTTTGAATGAATAGCCATGACATACAAGGCTTGGGCAAGAGAAAAATAGCAGGTTCACTGCGTTTTTAAGACAACTCAGAGTTAGTTCAAAGAATGGTGAAGTAATAAGAAAATGCCTCTGGATGGGTCTGATTTTGTCACGATCTATATATTGCTTTGTTTACCAAATCTTACAACTTGTTCTTCTGGACCTTCACGATGTCTGTGCATCTGTCTGAAGACATAGCGTAGTTAACACAAAAAGTTGTGCTCTCAGCATGCTTTGGGAGGGCAGGAGCCCAAAAGGGAATGTTTTTAAGCCCCCTGAGCACAGATGATGAGCACTGTTCCTTAGGACTTTACACTGCTGAACACAGAGGTCCCACTTCTGTGAATGCAGTACAGAAAAAAGAGAGGTGGCCATGAGGTCCAAGAACCAGAAGCTCTGGTGTGAAGATTCCTGCAAAGATTTTGGCCAGGAAGTATGCCAAAACAAGCCACCTACCTCCTCAGACCAGTACCAACCATGGAGGTCCACCCTTGGTGGCCCAAATTCCCCAAAGGCTAACATGTCACAGCACTATGACATGAGGGTGTGTTCACAGAATCATTTGGGGAGGTCTTTGGGTTTCTTTCTAGCTTACAAAGAGTTCAAGTGCAAACAGAAACACCAGATGAGAGCCTGCCCCCCTCAAAACTGAAGAGGTACAAAAAACTAGATAAAACTAGATATTGGCACTTCCAGAAACCCAGTGGTTGGTTCAGAAGGTTCCCCAACATTAGAACAAGGGTCTCATGCACCAGGACTGTGTGCACAACTGAAAATCCAGAGGCAGAAGATGATTAACTTTTGGTCAGCACAGGAAGACTTCCGACCCACTGATTTCATCACCACACAAACAATCAGACACACAGATCGCCTTTTTCTAAAACAAGATACACCAAAATAAAGACAAGCACGTGGCATTTGAGTATGCTAAGTACAGGACCCAAGGGAAGAGAGCTGACCACTTGTTATCTTGGAGTGTAATGATTTTCACAAACGCCCAGCACTATTGTATTCCTTTTTAATATAAAATAACCTGACATTTGGGGCATTGCTTACCATCTCAGTAAGGTTCCAAAATCTTCAGCAGCTGCAGACAGAGTGACAGGGTACATTGCAAGTTGCTTGTTTTGAAATGACGCATAAATACTGCTCTGCAGGCTCGTATAAAAATGCTAAAGCCAATCCAGCCCGAAAGAGAATTACACTTGCAGAAAGCTGCATCTTACTAATTCTAACCTCATGAACTAGGCAAAATTATGGGCCTCTGAATTCCAGTAACATGAACTCTTTAACTGTCTGTCACAAACAAATACCCAGACTTGTTTTTAACTGCATTTTCTGGTTCCTCTTTGACAGGTTCCCATATTACGCTTATATGGGGTCATACCACATACATGATAATAATATATGTCCTCACACTCAGAAGGGTGCCTCCAGAACATGTAGATCTAAATGTTGATCGTTTCATCCCACCTGTAATTGCATGGAAACAGGACATATTCTTCTTTTACCCTACAGCTCGACACATGCCATAGATAGTTGATCTGTACTACAAGAGTACTGAAAATGAAAAAGTGGATCAGTATCATCGCTGTACACTTCAATTCCTTCCAGCTCAAAGATATTCTACATTTAAACTACCAAAACATGAATCACGTAAGTTTGCAACTTTATTTTAGAGGTCAATTAAAATAACTAACATTATGTTCGTTTTTTCACAGAAACATAACTTATTCTTCCTCTTTGAGCAAATCACAAACATGAATTTCTATCAACAAACTGCAATCTTGTTTACATTCGTTATAGCAAGATAACTCAATACTGCACAAACTGCTCTGAAAATTTTCATACAAATTAAAAGGTTAGCATGGAGATTTCTCAAGTATGAGTCTTGTTTACTATGGGACAAGTGTCACGAAATCACCTTTGTGAAGCAGCAGTTGCATGACAGTTAATTTTCGGTCAGAATTAACTAACGCTATTAGTGAACTACCTCAAAGCGATTTCTTCAGTAAGGCCAAGGACCAGAGGACACCGAGCACCCTGGGGCCACCCAGCTCTATTTGCCTCTGGGACAAGGTGTGGCTCAGCCACAGGTAAGTTTCCTGCTAAAGCTAAATTAACTTTCAGGCTGCAAGGTGAACATAAGGAAGAGTAGGATATTGGTTTAGGAAGACCACTGCCTCCTTACTTATACTGCACGAAATCTGAAGAAAAAGGTAGTAGAAGAGAGGTCGGTGACTTGAATTGCAGATACCACTGACTATTCCTCTACTCTGAAGAAGAGCTAAGCTAAGGGCGAGTACTGGCAGAAGCAATTCATCTATGATGATGTTCAACGCTGAAAGAAACGACAGGGCTAGAACTAGGATGGCAGTTCAGCCTAGCAAACACCAGAACAGAACAAAACCTGGTATCAAATGGGCTAAAGTTCAGGGGGCTTTATTTATACCTGGAATTAGAAGAGGCTGCTGACCTAGAATAAAGGATAGCACTAGAACCGGGTTTAGAGATGGGGCTCAGGCCAGCAGATACTGTTAAGCTGCAGCTTAAAAGGAACCTCAGGGTTAACATGAGAAGTGGTGCTGGCTTAAACCATCTGACTGCAGAGGTTTGTGGGATCAGGAGCGAGATAATGCTAAGATTAGGAGTGGAATTAGGGCTTGAGCATGCTCTAGAAAAGGTTGATGAACTGCATCATCCCGTTTCAGTATCAGGGAGGGCAACATGCCATGATAAAGGTGCCACATGACAGGACTCCACACACCCTTAGCAAGCCTAACACACCTCCTGGCATGGCAGGCCCACTCTGCATATATCCTCTGTTGACTCAAGGCTCCCTACTTGAGCTGTATGTGTGATGTAAATCTGATGTGCACCAGACCCCTTTAGATCACCCTATATGCGAGTTTACCTTTCTTTGCACATGTGCATAGTAAACCTGGCATGCCCAAGATGTCTGAAAACATCCAGTCCTTTCTGTCTCTATTTCTTCCTTCATTTGTACCAAGTCTGCCATGTCTGAAATACATCAAAGTCTAAAAAATTTAAGCGTATGGCAAACAATATTTCCTGTCTTCATAGATACATTTTTTAAAAGAGTGTACCAAGTCTGCACAGCGGGTTGGTCCTGCTAAGGAAATCAAAAGCCAGATCAACCAAATATACAGAGATGCTGCATAAAAGATCATCTTCGTCTTCTCCAAACATGAGCTTTGCCAGTGCTGACCTTGGCAGAGCTATTTAGCGCTAACCTTTTTCCCAATTCTTGGGAGTAGTTATCTACCACATTACTCAGAATTTTCCGTGTTAGGGAAGGGTTCAGGATTGACCTGCCTAATTTACATTACAGCAAAACCTGATGTGTATCTTCTCTATCTCTGTGTTTTAATCACAAGATAGGCTCACCCATATTAGCAATTTAAGGAAAAATTCAGTCATAGTGGTAAGAGAGGCCTTGGACCTGACAACAGCACTTTTTGGGGAAGGACGAAACAAGTCTTCAAGAAACTTATAGATGTAGAACTTAGCAGCATGGTTTAGTGGTGGGCTTGTCAGTACTAGGTTAAAAGGTTGGACTAGATGTTCTTAGAGGTCTTTTCCAACTTGAATGGTTCTATGATTTTATGATTTAATCACACTTCAAGGACGAAATCATGTCCATACTGGAGACTATACAGTTAAAAACTTTAAAAATCAACACAGGTAGCACACAGCCCACCTCTACCAATTTTCAAGCTTGCAGTTTGGAGAATGCAGGGCAGGCAAAATGGATAGTTGCTCAATTCAACAAGCAAACCTGCTTCAGCATTCACTACAAACTGCAGAGGAGAAAGCTTCACAGTGAGTCTTGCCAAGAGGGAATTACAATAATCAAGCCTTATGGTCACAAGACCACATACTACTGTTGTGAAACAGTCAGTGGGTAAATAAGGGTGTAGCCTGCAATATAGCTCAGGACTGGAGGAAAAAAAAAAAAGACATCCAAAACATGGTCTTAATCTTGAAAAGGTACAGAGTCAAGAAAAAAGAATCTCACAAATTCGCATGAGTGACAAAAATGTGGCAAGAATGATGCTGCTGTTCTAATACTGTCAATGGATTAATGAAATAGAATAGGGAATAAAGGCACGTCATAGAGATAAGCCTGCAGCAAGTAATTTAATCAAAAGCAACAACAGCAACAAAAGGGAATTCCAAGGCAGTTAGGAGTTAAAGTTAGGATGATGTAGGACTGACAGCTGAAGTTCAGTGTATTAAGGTGAAATCACAAGGACTACATTTCCAGAATAATAAAAAGTTAATAGCAAAAAATGATAAAAATTAAGATGCTGATTTTAAACCACAAATATGCAGGTGCCTCAGACCAGCAGAGATGCTTGTGAGCAAAGCTGAACCAGAAAAGCCACCGTTCAGCAGCCTTAATGGTTGAAGTCTGACTGAATATTTTCTTATGCCTTTTGTGTTTCAGGCATGTGTACCAGTGTAACTGAAGGATTCCAGAGAAGTTCTCCAAAATTCTTTTCTTGTTTGCAGACATCAAGCAAAGAATGTGCAAAATGGTCACTTCTACAAACCTCTGCCCTCAGCTCTGCGTAGGCAGATGTCTCTGCTGCCTCTATACCAAGCAAAACTTCCTCTAACGATCCAGCTTTGGTTGTCTCACCATGCCACGGCATTAGTGCCAGACTGGAGGGAGAGAGGACACGCTGCATCTACCCTCTACAGCAGACACTCGGGACGTAACATCGTCCCCACAGGGGCTCAGCGGGGTGCTCCCGGCCTATTCCACTGCTGGCCATTTTCAGGGAAGATGGCTGGGCAGCAGGGAGTGGCGGAGGGAGGGGAGAGCAAAGCAACCTTCGCTC
Organism: Anser cygnoides; assembly: GCF_040182565.1. NCBI lineage: Eukaryota > Metazoa > Chordata > Aves > Anseriformes > Anatidae > Anser > Anser cygnoides. Next base: position 107,838,556 of record NC_089874.1, on the reverse strand, counting down.
CTTCCCGCTGACAGGGCACCGACTGGGAAAGCCCAGGAGTGGCAGGGGCTTGATGGGGAGAGGCAGGCCTACGCGCGGCCGGGCCTTCCCCATCGGCGGGGAGCGAAGGGCTGCTTCGTTCACTGCTCCTGCTGACCCCTGCTCCTCTGAGGGACAGGGGAAAACGAAAGCTTTAAGTGTACGGCATCATTTCCACTGCAGGGAGGAAAAGACGACAGTTTGGGCAGGGAAAATGCGAGACTGCAGTCACATATACATGACACAAGTCACTGTGCTGGGTGGTGAGAGGACTGCGATGAAGCATGCAGAGCCCTGTCACAGGGAAAAGCAGGAACAAGATGTAAATCCTCCAGGAGAAGGGCAAATGGGAACATAGCCATGACTTTTAACCAGGTTCATGAGTAGTGGCTGTCAGTGATACTTTCCCAAATCACATCACAAGTTTAACTACATATGCAAAAGCCTCTCACACAAAAGCTACCCCCATTCCAACCTCCTGAGAGCTTTCCTCTTTATGGCCAGCCTGTCAGAAGTGGCAGGTTTCAGTGGGAGTCTTCTTTCTGCGTGCTAATGTGTCCTGATGTGCTATTCAGGCTGCTCTCAGCTTTCACCACTACATTCTTAATTTCTCTGTCCACACTAAGATTCTGATCCTCAGATATGATTTGTACTTAAGTACAAGCAATATAGTGTTCATTCCACTGGTACAATTTAACATACAATTTTCCAACCTGTATTAACTCTCAGATTACTTATGAGGCAAGCCAATTATACAGCTTTTGACAAAACCCATGCTCTTTAACACCTTTGTCTCTACTAGGGGCTCGCTGGGCTCTAAAATTTCTACTCTAGAGAAAATAGAGGGTTAAAAACTTTTAAATCATTGTTCACAGTAGCCTAGATAACATTAGCAAACCTGTTGCAATCAAAATTCATAAGCTGTATTTCCAAATCTCACAACTCAGGTCAAGAACCACAATCATAATTATCATCAATGAAATACTGCACCCTGACTCACTCCATACAAATAAGCTACACTTATAAAAGCAGTCCTCTGCTTCGCTAGACAAGGAAGGCAAAGGAAGAAACTGATAAAGAATAATTAAAGTAACACTGCACTAATGAAAAGGTGAAATAATTGAAGCAGCCCATGAAGTAACCAAGTGTACACAAAATAACTCAACAGATGTTACACTGGAAGAATCAATATCCAGCACACAGATGAAATAAGAATGTGATATTAACGGCAGATCCTACAGTAAAGTTGATCATGGACCTTCTGTTGCTAACTTTCAAAATGAAATACTATATTGCATGTAATTCTTGCAAGCAAACTTTACAGAATGACCAGGAAAATCAGAAAAAGAAAGAAAAGGCATAGCTAGTATGATACTGGACAAAAACACAGAAAACAGAGTTGAATTTCTCATTGATAAGAACAGTGAAATACCATATAATCTGCCTATTACTGTACCTTCATGACATCTTTGTAGGAATGAATAGCCTCAACTTCTGCTTTGTCATCATCGTCATCGTCCTCCACTCCCTCATCCAGAGCATCATATCCTTCATCTCTACTCCCATCAGTTTCTGTGGTGTTGGTCATGTGGTCTATAAGCTGCTCCAGCGGAGGACTTAATTCCCGCTCTTCATTGTCCTTCAAACCATAGTCCAAGGCTTTGTATATAATAATCCCTAGGGATTCGATAACCTGTAAAAGTAAAAAAGAGGTATTTGTTAATGCCATTCAAATGAACAAATAGGCTAGACTAGAAATGCTCTTTTCTGGTGCTTATATAACAAACTTAGCAATGGAGAAGACAATAAACATCAAAATTAAAGAGAAAAATGAACATCTACTATCTATAGTAATACTTCAGTAATGTAGCATACAACATACAGGTCATTATTTCAGATTTTGAAATAAAAGTAATAATTTAAAAATAAAGCCAGGCCCTTTTAGATTAAAAAAAAAAAAAAAAGGTACTCAAAAACCAGTACTATAGATTTTTATATACAACCTTTCTCTCCTGGGAAAATAAAAATAAAATGAAAAGAAAGAACAGTTTAACATGAGATGCCTCCCTCCTCCCACGAATGGTTACAACACTTGGAAACTGGCCTTTACTCTCTGCATTTCTGCATAGACCTGAGAAATGTCCGGAGCCAGCTGTGGACATCCCAGTATTAACTCTCTGAGCACTGGGACATCAGCACACAGGAACTCTTTTACCTTCTACACGTACTCCACTGAAGCTATCAACGCCTGGATTTCACTGTAATGAGTTATTACCTTGATTTTTCATTGAATTCAAGGTTTCCTTTTTGTGCTCTGGCAAGAGCAAAGCAAGCAGATGAGCCCTTACTCAGTGAAAGCTAGCAATAAATTGTCACAAACATCCCCAAATGCTAAATGCACATTTCCTTTCTTGGCATCAATTATTTTCCTTGCAGAAAATACTGAAGCTAGCAGCTTTCTAGAGATGTAAAGAGATGGCATTTCAAACTGTGGACTTTGGAAAGTGGTACTAATGGAGAAGGAAGGGAAAATGGGCTTGCAAGAGTAAACCACAGTAAGGCAATGTAGATGCTTGTCTGACAAGGAAAGTAGGACTGGAGCTATTGCATGTAATCTCTCATCTTTCTTGGGTGTTATGATGGCTAGTGTGTCACACAAATGAGCAGACTCCCGTGTAGGAGTAGTTGGCACAAGAGCAACTTTAATAACATAAGTATTTCTAAACATACCAAACCTTGTCATCAAATGCCATTTACTCTCGTCTGGCTTTCAGTACTACCCTGGTCAACACATTTTTTAATGTAGATTTTTCAAAGTCCCTTTAGGTACATAGGATAACATATACAGATTCTTAAAATGTTAAAATTAACTCACTAGCAGCTTACTCGTTCTTACACAGCAAAGTATTTTTGTATGAATGCTTGGAGGTTTGCAAAGACTTAAAAATGATAGCTGAATGGACAATTTCATGCACCAGCTGTAGTCCGAAGCTTTACACTTATATTCATTCCTCTGCTGAGATCTCATTGGAGTGCAAACCCACTTTGCAAGAGAGTGGGTAATAAACAAACATAAAACCCAATAAATAAAATAACCCTTTTAGAATCTATTTCCAATAATTTTGATAACTTGATCAATATAAATATTTTTCCTATGCTATTCTCTTGAAATGTGTTTATACTTACTTGAAAAATATTCTTAAGATACAGATCAGAAAAGTGATTAGGCAAATTAATGAAGAAAAATTCGTCTTGATTTATTTAGATCAAAGAACAGCTTCTGACTCAGGAAATGCTAGTGAGACAGCCAGGTACACCAGGGGAGCATCACTGTATGCTAGCTCAGTTCTCACGCACTTCCCCAGACATCTCCTGTGACCCACTTCGGAGACAGGACACGGCACCATACAGACCTTAACAACTGCCATGGCAGATTAAAACTTATGTTTGCAACGTATCTGGTTTGCCTCTTACATAAGCTATTTTGTAACAACTGCTTTGTAAAACTTGTACTGCTATAAAAAATCTGAACAAATTGGAATTACATAAAATAAACTAAATTCTACTGGTATGCAGGTACCTGTTTCCTATACCTCAGGTTCTCAGTACAATCTCAACATATACCCCTTCTACTGAAAGGGAACAGAAGAACAGCAAGTTAATTCCAACCTGAAGTGGACCTAAATGAAAAATGAAGTACAGTTGAATAATTGCTTTGATATTTTAAACACTTGGGAGTAAACAAGGTAATTTCTAACTTTAATAAAAACTAAATTTAAAAGAGCTTAGCATACCTGAGAAGGACTGAAATGTCTGAATTAGATGCAAAGAAAATAAATTCTTGTGCTGTACAGAGATGGCTGCTGAAGACAGATTCTGGATTTTGTTAGACACTTAAAAAAAATCCATGGAAGAGGGATATAAAGAAAGTGCGCTCCCTCTGCCTCCTTCTGTTTGGGAACAGGATTAAGGCATTCAAAAGCACCATGGCTAAAGCTGGGTGACAGCTGCTGCTTTCTTTGATGTATCAGCAGTGGGGCTCTTGTAGTTCAGTACCACGGCTTGTACGTTTTTCCATACTATGTACAGATTTCCTAATACATGCAAAGCAGACACAACACGAAAACCTGAAATGGTTCCAATTCAGACCCAGATTTCGGGCTTTCAGCTCCTTATTTAGGAGCCATGATCAAAACCGCAGTATCACAGGTTCGTCTTGCCGAGAGACAAAGCACCAAGCTTCTTAACCGAGCAACTTTCTTTGACTTGCATTAAAACTGAAAACATTCAGCGCTCTGAGTAATACTGGTTTACCAAGGACCTTGTAAAACCACAAGTGCGGCGTGAATATCAAACAAAAGTCACAGAACCGTCCAAACTTCTTCACCTGGACGGAACTGCTAATGCAACTTTACACAAATAAAACTCCCGTGTCTATATAACTAGAAACACAATGTACAAAGTTGGACAGCTCATTGCTGACTAATCTCACGAGCGCTGACACTTTGCCTGTAACATAAGTCAAATACAAACGAAAAAAGGAAAACCTGTTCATGGTTGAATGGATGAATTGATAATATATGGTTTATTGAGCTGGATAATCAGGGACTAACATACTGTTAAAAAAGCATCAGTTATTTAAAAAGAAATGACTGGTTCTAAATTGCACTGTTTGTTAACTAAACATGAAGTAAATACTTCCAGCACCTAACAGGTGACAAGTACTGACACACTTTTGATTTACATCCGTGAAAGCAGAGGTATAGCATGAAAAGAAAGTGTAAGGAGGGATTTAGTGAAGCCCTGTTTTAAGCCAGACAGATGCACGTTGACACATCAAAACAACTACACGCCACTGGAACAAGTGCCAGTACAAATGATAAACAAGGCTGCTTGATTCAGATTAAAAATAAATAAATCAAGTTCTGCCTCTCCAGTTTTAGAACTCATTTGTTCCTGGCTGACTTAAATTTTGGCAAAGGACCTGATCTCTACAAATCAATCAGTAGCTAAATAACTTAAAAAAATAAACATGGAAATCTGTGTTATTATGCTTTACACCTCCCCAAGTTCTTTTGAAAGTCATGGCTTCAGACCAAAGAAAAAAAACCCACACACCAAACATTTCCCACAGACTGAACTTGCACACTGCTTAAATCATTAGCGAAAGGGGAATTTTGTCTCGCAGTGAGTATTCTTTCAGTTCCGACACCAGTCAGGACTTGTATTATACTATTGCTTTATAACAACTTGCGATAAACTTGTGAGAGACTTTGCCAGAACATTTTGACCTGATGCATGCTGTAAAAACAATATCCTCGCGCTCCTTCTACACACACACTAAAACAAAACCCCAACCATTCAGATCATTTTCATAAACAAACACCAAATGGGACTTTCCACACTGCATACGTTCCTCCAAGACGTTAAGGCACGCCCCTAGGAAAGGGCTTCTTTACTTTCCAGGTCTTTTATGGGACATTCAGTTATGTTCTTCCAGTGAACGCTGCCAGTTTCACATTCTTAAAACTCTTCACATAGACAGCCTTTGTACAGGAGCAAAACATGTTGGAGACTTGCAAAAGTTTCAGGTGAAATCACTGTATTTCACTTTTCTTTTTTTTTTTTTTAACTTGAGAAGAATCCTTTTTTCCCCTCGACGTAGATGTTTCTGAATCTTTCTGAAGCTTAGACGAGAGGCAAAATCTGCGTGCCGTTCCCCCCACTCACCACACACACAATAGGGCACTGTCTAAGCTTTCATCCCCTTCCTAGGGTTTGCTTCCATTTTTAAACAAAGCAACAAAGCCTAAGGACAGGCTCATACTTACAGCAGCAAAGGGCTTTTTTTCAGCTCAAATTCCTGTCCCTCCCTAATGTTCTCCCTTCCTCCCAAAGCCACGCAGGTTTTATAGCCCTAAACTGGGATTAAAGAAGCCGTAAAGCTCCAGCTCCTACGGTGAGTCAACTAACTTTGAACTTTCCCACAGGGACCTCAAATACAGCACCCAGTCACGATAATATTTGCATTTCTACTGCATCGACTTTTACAAATTCTAATTTTTTTTAATTAAAAAATGTACACTACAATTATTATCATTAAGTTCTCAACTTCCTTACCAGCAGTTCTCCGGAGTATTTAAGAAAGAGAATCACTGCCTCACTGTCTTAGGGTAAGAGCAGCATGAGCCTGGATCCGGCTGGCAGTGGCCACACCACTGGCCGTGGCAGAGCCACCACCCCTGCCACCCACCCAGGCAGCGCCAAGACAGCACGCAAGCACCAACCTTGACCTGTCCTACTGCTGGCTTTGTATTAGCCTGCCAGGGGCTCCACGCCGTGTTTCTGGTGGCATAACGCGCCGTGGAGACATGTCCATGGACAACTCTGATTTCAAGAGTTGCGTACCTTACGTTTTCTCTTGTGCATTAGGGCACGCACAAGTTTTTGTGACAAAATTCCGCAATACAATCCAAAAGATGGGTGTATTCAAGCTAATGCAAAACCCCCTGCTCACCTCCACCAAAGCCAGCAAGCTACTGCTCTGATTGCCATTCCCCTCTGTAACGGAGTAATTTGCCTGTTTCTTCAGCACCTAATTCTGTAGCTGAGGAAGATCCCACTTTTAGGGAGGGTGAGCAAATAACACGGTTAGGATAAACCCAGGTACCCTTTCTGGTTATTTACCTCATCATTAGTGCCCTGGGTAACTCGAGAATAACTCACGGCAGAGTATGCCTAAATAAGTTGTTGTAAGACCCGCTGCTGTCCCTGCATACCTCAGGTACACTCAGGTCAGTTTTACCACAACATTCATTCCCTGGCGGTAACAGGCCAGCATCACCTGGGTTTTAATAGCAGGGGACATCGCTACATTTAAATACGACCTTCACTAAATTAGTGAGGACGGATTCATTACATTAGTGAAACAGACGGTCAAACAAGAAAAAGTGAAAACTTTCAACTGCTCCCAGTTGAGCAGCAAGGATTCAGAGTATTTGCAGTGAATCAGAAGAATTACTCATAACCAAAGAATATAGACATAAGAGACAGGATTATTTAACTTCTGGGTGGTGTTGGTTCGCAACTGAAATAATGAGATACTGTTTTCTGCAATATAATGAGCCTTGCTATTTAATACAAAGCAGTAATAAAATACTATTATTTCCTATTTAATATAAAGAAAAAAATATCAGAATGTACAGGATACAAAAGAAAATAAATATGAAAAGAAATGAAATGCAAACTTAATTAAATTCAATCTGTTTTAGATATATTCAGATTTAGGAAAACTTCTCTATCATATTCAGGGCAGATCTTTTCCAAATTGATTTTATATCCGCAGGTCTGTGAATGCACAACATGGGTACTGAGACCTACTTGCTGAATCATTTTACTATTCAGGCATACAATAAAGAGGTTCAGTGGAAGAACTGATCAAAGACACAGAACAAGCTTAAACGTACAAAGGCAATGCCAGCTTTTTTTTTCTTTTCTTTGTTCCCTCCCCAGCAAACATGTAAAAATCTAACCAGTTAAAATGTGCTTGGGTCCAGTTGCCTCTTAGAAAATGGCAGTAATTTAACTGTAAGTTTATTAAGGCTCAAGTGTAATAATATAACTCTCCAGCTTATTCAGGGGTTCTGATAATTATAAACATGTTTTTGGTTGTCTAGGTTTCCCTCTAGAGATTATCTACGGAGAACTACCATACATTAGCATAAATGAAAACAGAATTTCTTCCATTGTATCAGTCTCAATTTACATTTTATCTGCTACATCAAAACATTGGGAAAAAATCATTTTTTCTTCTAGTTTTTGTTCATACATTATAATCTTCAAGCTTCAGATAAATATTTAGTCTGTTATTAAAGAATTTATCCAACCTGAAGGAATTTCACCAAAGTGACAGTTCATCCCCAGAGAAAAACGAAATTAGATTCCCTGATTTAACTGTGAAAACTCTAGTAATAGCAGATGCTCCAATAAAAGAATTAGGTGCAATAATTAAGTAACACAGATGGTGAAAGTCATTTTAAAGTTCTTACATACACCTCTGTTCATATCATGGTTTTAAATACGGGTCATGTTAAGGCCTTTATCCGGATCTCATTTAAGTAAACGGCAGAAATAGCAATGACATAAAGAGTTTTGAGTTTGGAATATATTTGCTGAAACAAAGGCAGAGCAGATATGTTGTTATATTTCCCTACTGCAGGCTTAAAACCATTTGAAAAATGTCTTAAAATATCTTATGTATTTAGAACTTTAGGCATGTTGTCTCATCTTGGGTTTTTAGAAGCATCTTATTGTCATTGTCCATAAAGATAATTTCCCCAAAAATTCACTTAAAATCTTAGAGGCTTCAAAATTCAGCACATCAAAGTTTAGTTTGTAAATGCCTCAAGGACTATGGAAATGCTCCTTAGAACATGTTTTTTACTTTAAGTTCAAGATACAAAATCAGATCATGTCACAAACTACCGCCCTAGTTTGCTTCTCATGTGAAATATCTCCCTCCTTGGAGACCTTCAGAAGCTGCCTGGACGTGGTGCTGGGCACCCTGCTCTGGGTGGCCCTGCTGGAGCAGGAGGTTGGGGCTGGGGGCCTCCAGAGGGACCTGACAGCCTCAGCCATTCTGCGATTCTGCGAAAGCCTTATAATGCTCTAACTCTTCAGACTAATGCTTCTTGCCCATAAAAGATTTTTATTTTTATTTGGATAAAAGTTTTGAATCTAGTATTAAGCTGATAAAACTCAAGGTAGTAGTATATTACATCAGAATCATTTAATACTGTTCCTATACAACGGAAAAAACTGCTATTCTTTTTAGCACATGTAACCCTTCAGTATACCTGACTTTACTCAATAAAATGAGGTCCAAACAAAGTTTTTGTGGTTCTAGTTGTTGTTTTTAATATATATAGGTTGGCCTAGAAATAGAAATCAATCAGGTGAACTCCTTAAGTAAGCCAACAGAAAGAGCAAAGAATTTAGTTGACCATCAAAAACAAACCAGGCCACTGAAATTCCAGAGAGTCAATTGTGTAAGAGACAGAAATTGTCATTTTTTGTATCAGCCTTTTGAATAAATTTATCTGTATTACAATAGAATATCAGATTAACTACAGCGAAAGATTTTGTAGCGAGAGGTAAGTGACCAGCTCAAGTAAAACTTGTATAAAGAGAAAGAAAACAAGTTCAGTAGCTCTGATCCTCAGAGTTCACGTGTGACTGGTTTAAATTTGGCTGATATTGCATATCTGCCCGTAGTCTGTAACACAAGCTATAGATGCAAGATAATAAAATAACCTCACTTGAAAACACTTTGAGTAGCTTTGATTCAGTCCAATTTACTTTAGTCATGAAGCAATAAAACACCAATGCCACTTTTAGTCAAAGTATCTATCTGCACAATTCAACTAATCTCCTCAACAAGTTATTTGTATTAACTTCTTAGCCTTCCCACACAGATTTCATTCCAGCCACTAGAGTCGTCTGCTACAGGCTCAGCCCCCATTTAATTAATCCCAAAATTAAGCGGGTAGACTCCAGCTGCAATGTAAACCACTTCTCCTCTTGTGACTCAGGAACTTTCTCACAACTATTTCCCCCAAAATTAACAATTATAAAAGCCAAGCAAATAAAATAACTGTACAATGAAAGCTGTTCTTTTAAATACAAATTCTAGATTAATTAAAACTTCACATTTGCATGTGTTTTATAAGCTTTCCACCAGAGGCTCTCAACAGACTTTACAAAAGTCAGGCTGCTTTCACTATGTCTTGCAGATTTAAGTGTGCGTTTCAAGCATTTTGCAGACAACGAACTTAACAGAGACAGATGAAGCACCTGAACAAGTTCGCACAGAGTTGGGAATATGACACTTCTTCTGGCTTAAGTGTAGCTTTCCTAACATCCACCTTCTTCCATTCCAGAAAAACCATGTCCTTCTGACTGGCAGAAGACTTCTTATTAGCCAGATTGTTGCAATTTTAAGATTTCATTAGTCTGAACTCAACAATGTTAAGAACCAAGCCCAAACATACCAACATAACAGGTCGTTTTTAAAGTGACGTGGCCCAGAAGAGGGCTGACATCTCTTGCTTTGTAGTGAGTAGCATGTATGTTAAACACACACAAAACAACTCAAATTTAATGCTGTTGGTCTAATTGTGAGAAACACTCAGTAGCCAATAACTTAGGCTCAGGCGAGGATCTCAGTGAAGTAGTAATTTATTCGCGATTGCAATGGCGGGCGCCCCACAAGCAGGAGAGCGCGCCTACTAGTTCCAAAAATACAGTTTATATACTTTTTGATGACAGGACCCTCCCCTGTTTCCCCACTGGAGTGGGTAATCCAGGTTCACAATCTATCTGATGCTTCACAGACAATGCCTGGCCTTCAGTTGCCGGCCTGTTTTTGAGATGGTAATGTTTTCTCCCCTTATCTGGCTTGACTTAACATAGTGATTTTCACCTGATTGCTCTAAGGAGTCTGGTTGTCTGCATTTTAGGAGGACACCTGCTGAGCTTTCTTATCACTGTAAGCATATCTCAATACCACATTCCTTCCTTCTATACAATGTAACACTGCAAAAACAACATTTCTATTCCCACAATTCCCCCCTTTTCTCTTTTTATAATTTGTTGATTTTTGCAAAATTTTTCTCTAAGATGTAATCTGGTAGATGTCTTCCTCTTCTTTACTTTCTTTGCTTTCCATTTCCTCTAATATCATCATCTTATCTGAGTAGGGTGGTGGATCCATGGTCATTTGTTTCAAAAGTGCAGTTTCAATTAACCGCTGGACAAGTCCCCTTACACAGGGGATAATGCGACAACCAATGGCTGTCAAAACTCCTGCTACTACAATCAAGGATGTAAATATGGACACTACCATCCCTTTCCATTTACCAAACCAAGATTCCAACCATCCTGTGATGGAAGTGTCTGCTCCTGAGTTTTCTGCCAATTCATTGGCAAGGGTGGTAAGCCCTTGCAATGCTCTAGTTACTGTGCCATCCGGGGCAGTATTGTTAGGGATAAAAGTACAACAACGGTTGCCCAGCATCATGCACACACCACCTCTCTCCGCAAGATCTAATGTTATTCTGTTTTCCCAAGCCATTTTGCTGGTGGCATCTAGTTGTTCAGCGATTCCTCTTATCGCATCCCTTGTATAATTTATGAATCTCTGCTGATTATAGTAAATATAAGTAATCCAATCCACATTCTTATTGATTGTTACCCACCAGAACAGTGACTCAAACCCTGCAGCAATTTGATTCCTGGCTTCCTGTTCATCGGGAACTCCTCTAGGCACCCCAATAGAATCTACGTATGCTCTATCATCAAATGATACTCCTAAGCTTCTTTTACTTCTTCTGGGTATTTGTGATGTTTCTCTTTCAAATGCCAGGGTGAAGGGTATAGCTAATTGAACAAGTGCACAAGTGCCTCCCCAGTTAGATGGTAGGGTGGACCGTAAGATCTTCCCTCCACAGTACCACCAGAGATCTGCCCTGGGGATCTCAAATCTTGAATAGTTTCCCATCAAGTCCTCGGTAGCATTCAAGGTCCTCGTGCACAAGGCAAATTCTCCCAGATGCCAGGTAGCACTCACACCCTGCCGTGAGAGGCAAGCTGTATGGTTACCTATAGCTGTGGAGAATACAGGGGGAGCCCTGATACTGCTATCATGCAAGGAAGGGAATAGCAAAGAGAGAGACTTACAGGCCTCATTTCCCCAGGCAGTCTTTTCTTGGTACAATGCAATCATACATCGCATTCCCTGGGAATCCTTGGTCCACCCCAATGGGCAGGGCACTATCTGGGCAATCGGTCATCCCGAGGCACAAGCATAGCAATTGCTATGGTTGAGACTCTGGACAGTATATTTGACCCATTCTATCCAGGCATTCACAACCCCATACCCTGTTTCAATCTCAAATGTTTGAACTGCCGCATTTCAAAGAGAGCCTCCTGTTTTCTCTCCTGTTTTCTCCTTGAGTTTCTCCCTTTCTCTGATGGCAATAGAGGATTGTTTCCATACAGCTATTCTCAATCTGGCTGTTGGGCCTCTCCCAGTTATTTGTTGTCTCTGCTCAGTTGTCATTGGGCATTTAAATCTCCACAAGCTAACACCTCACAAACATCAAACATGACAGATTGTGGTACATAACCCTCTGTCACATTCACCCATATTTTTATGGGGTATCCCATCTTACTATTATCTGGTCATGCCTTTTCCAAGTTGCCAATTGACCAAGGCTTTCTCTGAGGCCTATAATCACTAAAAAACAAAATTAATAATTGATTTTTCCCTGTCATTATTTTTAAACCTTAGGTTTCCAAATAATTATCAATACAAAGAATAAGATATACACTACTACCATAACAAACCCCCCTTGGGAACACTTCAATTCACTATAGGCCAGTCCTTTCTCTCAATCACAAGTCACACTCATTAGTTACCTGTGAAAATAAAAGGTTAGTTTACAATCGCAAGCTCTTATCCCGCTCAGAGTCCACTATGAGATTTTTCTCTTCGATTTCAGCTTCCAACAAGTCTTCTGTAGGAACAGCTTCCCAGGTACTAGGGTCGACGGATGCCTTCACTCGAGTATAGTGAGTCCAACCTTTTTCCGCAGTTCCTATGGCTGTTTCAGTGGTTAGTAGTACTTGGAAGTGTCCTTCCCATTCGGGCCGGAGTTGATCCTTTCCAGGTCTGAATCAGGACCCAATTTCCCACGGGTCCTGAGAAATGACAAAGAAGAGGACAACCCCAGAACACAGTTCTTAAGAAAACTCTCTTGTTTCGAATTGTGGTATCTCATCCCTTCTGCCCAGACAGGGTAATCCGAACAGCATCTCATACGGTGAAATTCCTATATTGTTTCTTGGTGCTGTTTGAACCTGGAGGAGTGCTAAAAGTAAACATTTTACCCAAGGAAGTTGGGTTTTTAACACTAATTTAGTTAATTGCTTCTTTAATGTCTGGTTCATTCGCTTTGCCTTCCCAGAAGAGGAGGGGTGCCAGGGGGTGTGAAAAGCCCACTCAATCTCTAAGGCCTGCATTAACCCTTGCAGTACTTGTGAAGTGAAATTATTTCCTTGATCTGAATCAATGTTTTCAGCTATCCCATATCTAGGGACTATTTGCTCCGGTGATACCTTAGCCACCGTGTTTGCAGTGGCAGATAAGAGGGGAAAGCTTACACCCATCCAGTCACGTGGCCAATTAGGACAAACAAGTACTTAAATCTCCCTCCTTTACGTAACTCAGTAAAGTCTACCTGTATACTTTGTAAAGGTCGAATCCCTGGCTCCCGTCCCCCTCTAGGTTAGTTACAAATGACCTTTTTATTTGCTTTTTGACATATGGTACATCCTCTGCATATTTGCTTCACTAAAGTGTATATTCCTACACAGACATACTTTCTTAGCACAACATCACACATTGCTTGCATCTCCCAATGACTCTCTTGATGTAAAACATCATATTTGCCTCATTGGTGCTTTATTCAGCATTTCTCTCCCATCAGGGAGTATCCATTTTCCCTCAGGCTTCGTGGCTCCTGATTCCTTACAGAAATCTCTCTTAAAAACTTTTTAGTTCTTTCTTAGTTTTCAACAATTCCCTGAATCCTCTCTGGATTTATTCTCAGTTTTCCCTCAGACATTAGATGCCTTAAATACCTGACTTCTCTTTCTACGTATTGTAATTTATTTTTCAATACTCCCAAGCCCTGCTTTCCCAGAAAGTTGAATAGCTTGTTAGTAGCTTCCTTCACAACTGTTTTCTCCTGTCCTGACAATAAACAATCATACACATTTTGTAACAGAAATTCCTCCTTGGGAGGTTGGAATTGCTCCAAAATCTGTTCTAGAACTTTGCCCAAATTAATCAGAGGCCCTGTAAACCCCTGAGGTAAAACTGTCCATATGTATTGTTGCTTCCGCCCCCACTTCAGAGTCTTTCCAGTCAGAGGTGAATATATCTTTGCTCTCAGGGCCTGAGAGCACTCCATTAATACCACTGTTAGTCCAGTCTAACAATTTACTATTTGAATGCCCAATTTCATCATCAAATCCCTTCCCAACAAGTTAGTCCCTGCCTTGGGTACATACAATAATTGCCCAGAGATCATTTTATCCCCTAGTCTCAGCTTGGTACCCCCCAAAGGTGGCACTGTTACCCCAGCCCCTTCTACCCCCATCACTTGTTAGGGTTTCATTAGTTAATTTAATCCCTGATACTTTACAGGCCAGTAATGACCTAGCTGCCCCTGTGTATTGTGTTTGATGGCAAGGTTCGGGAGGGGGCTGCAGTGGCAGCCCCCACGAGGAGAATCCAGAAACCACCCCGTAGCAGATAAGGGACAATTTCATCCGGCCCCAGAGGGGCCCACCGCTGCCCAGAGCCAAGCCATGAGCAACACAGTCCGTGCCTCTGTGAGAGCACATCCACGAAAACAAACAAACAAACAAAAACCTGCTGCTCAACAGCAGCTGGGAGAGCGAGGAGTGAGAAACCTCCCCGCAGACACCAAAGTCAGCACAGACGGAGGGGGTGGAGGCGCTCCAGGCGCCGGAGCCGAAGCCCCCTGCGGCCTGTGGAGAGGCCCCTGGTGGAGCAGGCTGCCCCCCCCCCCCCCCCGCCCCCCCCTTCTCAATACTTGGGAAACTGACCAAACACCACAGCAAATATACCAAAACTTCTAGACTGTTACTTAGATAATGCCTACATCCTCTTTCCCTGCTCATTCAACTTTCCCAACTCATTCAAAAAAACAGCTCTGTCAAACATTACATACCACACCTTTAACACCTTCAATAACTCTTCTTAACACTTCTTCCTATCTTTCTCCAGCCTGTACTTTCTCCAAAGTCTCAGTCATTAGCCAACTTAATTCCATACCTTTCTCCCTCATCCCATTTTCCTTCTCTCCTCCTTCTTCCACTCAGGATATTCCTACCTGAAGTGGCCAGCCTGCCCACACTTAAAACATCCTATCAAAGCCTGTCCCTGCTAAGATTCAGGCCGCAACACGGGTAGCTTTCCTTGCCTGCCATTCCTTCATCTCTCTTCCCCTCTTTTCCATCCTGGCCCTGACTCCCCCTGAAGATTTTCTTCCTCTTTCTCCAACCCTCTGCCTGACTACCTGCTACACTGTCAATACCATTAGTTTCACTCTCTGCTGTTCCTTCTCATCTCCCCTCTTGACACACACGTTCAGGGCCTCCCACAGGAGGGCCCCCAGTGACTGTTCACTACATCCCCCCCACCTTCTGGAGCATTTTCTGTGCATCTTGCCAGGCTTCAATCACAAAATGAACTTTCAAGAGCCCTTGGGATACCGGGTCCTCAGGATTCATCCCCAAGTACTTTCTCATTCTGACCCCAAGTCTCTCATATGATTTCTGTGTTGCACACTATTATTCTTCCAGCCAGGATCGGCAAGTGGTTATTTCTGCCCTGCCGGTATTACCCCTGGTCCTGGAGGATGAGTTCTTTCCCATTTTTGTATTGCAGCTCTCCTCCTGATCATTCACATTTCTTTCCCTGTAAACAACATATTTATATACATAATTCCCCCTCCCCAAGAGTATAAGTCAGGTCCTAGGAAACTCCTAACCTCTCTGCTGGTAAGGAGGGGGGGAAGTTCACTTAAGAGGATACACAGATAGTGTTAGTGCTGTTAGTATCAGGGAAGGCAAAATTCTCAGTACCTCTTCTACCTTGTTCTAATTCTTTTACCAATTTGGGGTACCTCCTGTTCCCAGAGCTAATGTTATCTATAGTTCCTGTCTCTTCTTTCGGAGGAACTGCTACAGCAGCCGCTGCTGCTGCAGCAACTTGGGGGTTATAAGGAGGAGGTAAGTTATCCAGAAGGTCCCATTTATCACTTGTCTCTTCCTTTTTCTTTCCCTCTTTATTCTGATTTTTGCTCAAATTCAAATTTATTCCTTGTATCCAACAAGCTGCATACTCCGATTCTTCTTCCGAAAATGGAAATTTGTTATTAACATAAAAATTTAAGGCCTGACATACCCAATCTTTGTCAGACCCGTATTTTGGCCAAAATACTGCAGTTCCTTTAATTGGTTCTTTCGTCCAGACTGATACACAATATTTAACCATTTTCTTCCTATCTTTTTCCTTAGTTTTGGGGTTATTCTTCCAATTTCTCAACATCCTTCCTAAAGGACAGTCGGGAGGCACTCCCCCAGGGATATCTCCCTGTCCCTTGGAACTCATATTTCCCATTTTTCCTATCCTGGAAAATGGGGGTGTACTGCCAAGCACTTCCCCGTGCAAGGGCTACCGCACACCTATAAGTTACCAGATTCCCTAGTGTACTTCCGAGCACTACCCCGTGCAAGGATTACCGCACACCAAATTTCCCTGGTGTACTGCCAAGCACTACCCCGTGCAAGGCTTACCGCACACCAAAATTCCCTGGTGTACTCCGAGCACTACCCCGTGCAAGGATTACCGCACACCAAATTTCCCTGGTGTACTCCAAGCACTACCCCGTGCAAGGATTACCGCACACCAAATTTCCCTGGTGTACTGCCAAGCACTACCCCGTGCAAGGCTTACCGCACACCAAATTTCCCTGGTGTACTCCAAGCACTACCCCGTGCAAGGATTACCGCACACCAAATTTCCCTGGTGTACTGCCAAGCACTACCCCGTGCAAGGCTTACCGCACACCAAATTTCCCTGGTGTACTCCAAGCACTACCCCGTGCAAGGATTACCGCACACCAAATTTCCCTGGTGTACTCCAAGCACTACCCCGTGCAAGGATTACCGCACACCAAATTTCCCTGGTGTACTCCAAGCACTACCCCGTGCAAGGATTACCGCACACCAAATTTCCCTGGTGTACTGCCAAGCACTACCCCGTGCAAGGCTTACCGCACACCAAATTTCCCTGGTGTACTCCAAGCACTACCCCGTGCAAGGATTACCGCACACCAAATTTCCCTGGTGTACTCCAAGCACTACCCCGTGCAAGGATTACCGCACACCAAATTTCCCTGGTGTACTGCCAAGCACTACCCCGTGCAAGGCTTACCGCACACCAAATTTCCCTGGTGTACTCCAAGCACTACCCCGTGCAAGGATTACCGCACACCAAATTTCCCTGGTGTACTCCAAGCACTACCCCGTGCAAGGATTACCGCACACCAAATTTCCCTGGTGTACTGCCAAGCACTACCCCGTGCAAGGCTTACCGCACACCAAATTTCCCTGGTGTACTCCAAGCACTACCCCGTGCAAGGATTACCGCACACCAAATTTCCCTGGTGTACTCCAAGCACTACCCCGTGCAAGGATTACCGCACACCAAATTTCCCTGGTGTACTCCAAGCACTACCCCGTGCAAGGATTACCGCACACCAAATTTCCCTGGTGTACTGCCAAGCACTACCCCGTGCAAGGCTTACCGCACACCAAATTTCCCTGGTGTACTCCAAGCACTACCCCGTGCAAGGCTTACCGCACACCAAATTTCCCTGGTGTACTCCAAGCACTACCCCGTGCAAGGATTACCGCACACCAAATTTCCCTGGTGTACTCCAAGCACTACCCCGTGCAAGGATTACCGCACACCAAATTTCCCTGGTGTACTGCCAAGCACTACCCCGTGCAAGGCTTACCGCACACCAAATTTCCCTGGTGTACTCCAAGCACTACCCCGTGCAAGGATTACCGCACACCAAATTTCCCGAGACCCTTTCTTTCTCTCCCTTATCTCACGCTTCGTCCGTCTCCGGCCGCGCCCCTCGCGGAGCTACGGAACCGCGGATCAGGACTCCACACTCGCTTCGTACAAAAGTACGTCTCAATCACACATCACACATCACACAGAGTCTCACCCGACCCCCGAGGCAATACTTAATATTTCTTACCTTGGTCTGTGCACAGAGTTACCGGATCAATTCTTAAAACCCTGAGTGCCTACCTTCTTCCTTTTCCCCACTACTTCACGGATCCTGCCTCTTTAATCAGTCTCGGGCCCTCTGTCAGCTCTCCGCAGAACCGCCACCGTCGATGCACAGGACCGCTGAAATCAGCGGGGCATGCCTTCCTGCTGCTGCGGCGGTGGGGCTCCCCGGTAGGTGACCGGCTCCCGGACGAGCCCCCAATTGTGAGAAACACTCAGTAGCCAATAACTTAGGCTCAGGCGAGGATCTCAGTGAAGTAGTAATTTATTCGCGATTGCAATGGCGGGCGCCCCACAAGCAGGAGAGCGCGCCTACTAGTTCCAAAAATACAGTTTATATACTTTTTGATGACAGGACCCTCCCCTGTTTCCCCACTGGAGTGGGTAATCCAGGTTCACAATCTATCTGATGCTTCACAGACAATGCCTGGCCTTCAGTTGCCGGCCTGTTTTTGAGATGGTAATGTTTTCTCCCCTTATCTGGCTTGACTTAACATAGTGATTTTCACCTGATTGCTCTAAGGAGTCTGGTTGTCTGCATTTTAGGAGGACACCTGCTGAGCTTTCTTATCACTGTAAGCATATCTCAATACCACATTCCTTCCTTCTATACAATGTAACACTGCAAAAACAACATTTCTATTCCCACATAATGGCACTGAATACTGATGGGAAATCAAATAACCACTGGTAAGAACATTGTCCTTTTCATCAAAATGAAGGAGCAATTCCTGAGAAGTCCATGGGACACTGGCTTTTACTACACAGCAACCCAAGACTAATGATGCGTGGCTACCTCTACTATCTCATGGATAAGCACTCAGCCACACCTGGGCAGATATCTACACAGAATTTATTTCCTAAAGAAACTAGTGGGAATCTGCAGGTATGGCCTGGGAACAAAAAGCTGAAAAGTGAGAGACTCTTAGTGAGATGCTTTTTGTTAGTCAGATCACAGAATCACAGAATATCCCAAGTTGGAAGGGACCCACAAGGAGTCCAACTTCTGGGTCCCCAAAAGACCACCTGAAAAATCAGACCGTGTGTCTGAGAGCATTGTCCAAACTCTTCATCAACTCCGGCAGGCTCAGTGCCATGACCATTGCCCTGGGGAGCCTGTCCCAGTGCCCGACCACCCTCTGGGTGCAGAACCTTTCCCTAACCCCCAGCCTGACCCTCCCCTGTCCCAGCCCCATGCCGTTCCCTCGGGTCCTGTCGCTGTCCCCAGAGAGCAGAGCTCAGCGCCTGCCCCTCCGCTCCCCTCGTGAGGGAGCTGCAGGCCACCATGAGGCCTCCCCTCTGCCTGCTCTGCTCGGGGCTGAGCAAACCAGGGGACCTCAGACGCTCCTCATACGTGTTGCCCTCCAGACCCTTCGCCATCTTTGTAGCCCTGTAGTAGATGTGCAAGGAAGCAGGAGCTCGGCATGAAGGACATGACTTGATCATGAAATATGTGAATTTTCAGATGGACTAACATGATAGCTCAAGGAGTTACTTACGTGTCAAACAGCTATTCATTTAGGGCATGTATGATCTCTAACCCTGTCATACAAACATAACGCTGCAGGATGACAAAGCCTGTGCAAAACTCCTACTCATATGAATATTACTCCATGCCCTCTTCCCAATAAGCAGCAACATCAGACACAAGCTTCTGGATCACTGGCATTCAAATACTCCTCCAAGACTGAATGCCTAAGTGAACATAAAGTATTTTAGTAATGAGCAAAGGGAGTTACTGCACAATTACCTTTGAGCTCTCACAATGGCCTCATTGAGAAAACAAGCATTCCCCAGAATAATGCAAGAAAGCACCAGCAAGCACTGGTGACCAAGTTATCTGCTCATAAGAAGATACAAGCCTGACATTATTTTTTAGGTCTGAAATTCAGGTACAATGATAGCATGGGAGGCTGACTTACCCTAAACCAAAGAGGAAACAGAACCTGTGGCCAAGCCTCAGCAGAAAATTTACCACCTACTCTGAGCTGTAAAACCCCAGAGAACCCATATATGAAGTGACATTCAGTTTTCTGTTTCTTTCACTGTTCCTTCTGAACAGTGAGACCCTCTGCCAAAGAAAACCATATTAAAGCACATCTCTATCACAATTCAAAGTTACTGAAAAATTAAACATACAGTTTATATCCTCAGGTATGAAGTACCTTAGTGCAAGATATTCTAGTACCTGACACCTCCCCAAGTCATCAGAAAGTGCTGAACTATAACAATTTATTATCCCTAATGGCATAGACATATTCCTGGACTCCAAATGGCTGAGCATTGCCCTATTGCCCTTTGTCAATATTGATAATATCCATGAATTCTAGTACAGTGATGATGATAAAGATCTGCTTATAATCACAGTTCAGAAATGTTATGCTATTTCCAAAAAATCTATCTCCATTTTATGTTAAGATTACAAAAAAGAAAGAAAGAAAGAAAGAAAGAAAGAAAGAAAGAAAGAAAGAAAGAAAGAAAGAAAGAAAGAAAGAAAGAAAAAGAAAGCAAGCATTCCTAACTCTGATTCCCCACAGAAACCTAGATCATACAGTCAGATTTTCTACAATGCTCAGCCCTTGGCCTTCTAATAGCGATATTATGAGATACTATCTAGATAATTCATTTAGCTGCTAAGATAGCAGCCAAGTTTCTTAATATCCAGCCACTGGTGGGGAAAGGTTAATTTAAACACTGGGATCTATGTACGCTGCCCAGGTACTTCAGAGCAACAACAACAAAAAAATGGATTAAATAATATATATATATATAAAGGTTATATGCATGCCAATTAACTAGACTTACTCCCTCAAAACTGATACTCAGATTCTCTGCCCTATTTTGCACTGGTTAGGGATCTCAAGAGTCACATCAGATCAGGCCTAGAAGGGACAACCCTGAGATTCTCCTGTGCTGAGCCCTTGTAAAGGGATGTGCTGCCACTCTTGCCATCCTAGCCCAAGGAAAAGCCAGATACATAAAGACGTATTTGAAACACAACTTGGTAGCAAGTGGAAGGGGGAACACCAGGGCAGAGCAATCTACCACATCCACAGGACCATTACAGGAGAGCTATAACATGGTCCTATGCCGTTCATCCCTGGATCAAGGATTCACAGCTAGCTCCTCAGAGCTTCCTCTCTGGCTGGCAAAAAAAAAAAACCAAAAAACAAAAAACGCAGCTTAGACGTACAGGGAATACAAACCCCCTCAGACCTGTCATGCTTTGGAAATTAAAATGCTGCTGCAATATTACCCTGTCTTTCTAACCACCGAATCACCCTTTCAGTGACAGAATGGGAACCCTACCTGGAAAAAGAAAGTTAAGGTGTTATGTTTGTACTGTGATGAGTTTCCTGATTTCGAAAACATCACACGTTCCTTTATAACATCAACTTTGTAATATCGACTACAATTCAGAGTTATAATTTCTAGGCAAGCACTGTCATAGCACCTCTAAGTCAGAACATAGTTGCCTACACCATTTTCTTCACACAAACAAAGAAGACATCACATCGTCCACCCATTACTGCAGCCAATTTCAATGTAAGAAATGAATGGGACTGAAGGTCATGTGGGATTTTCCTAATTGCCCATTTCTTGAGAGACCTCACACTGGCCATTTCCCCTTTCCTATAGCAGTTTCACCACCTGTTATATGAGGATATTGACCCAGTTTAAAAGCTTTGGATAAGAAGTGCTGTGCAAGTCTAAATTATATTTCTGCACGTCACACACAAAGACTTAAACTCAGCTGGAAGCCCCTCTAATCATCCTGTTTTCCCTACGACTTTTGTTCCCCATAAAATAGGGGAAGGAAAAATGAAGAAAAGTACATGCCTGAGGCTAATGGTTAGGCTTATCAGCTGGGTGCAATGCGACACACAAAACTGCTTTTCTTTGAGAATGTAAAGCAAGATGTAAGAGTAATTTATTTACATGTAAATAGCACAGGTAGCCAGAGAAAATAGCTAAGATTAGACTATCAGACTGTTCTAAATTTCACAGGAAATAAATTCTGACAGCATCAGCCCTTCATCTCATTATACCAATGTAATTATGTCTACCAGTCTACATCCTAGAGAATGAATGTCTTCAAGTTTAAGAAACAGGAAAAAGGGCAACATGCGCATTTTAAAAGATTTTAGACATTGTGGCTTTAAATTTTGGTCCTTAATTTAATTAATAATCCCTAATTACTTTTAATACTCTTTAAGCTTTTAACATTCTATAAACTTGATCCTATCCACACACCCTTTTAGGAATACCTTTTGTAATAGACACAACAGCACAGGTCATAATATAGTTGCAAAAGAAATTGCCTGGCAGTTTCTTCAGACAAAAACAAAATGAAAAAAAAAAGGTTGTTTCTTTAGATAGTTCCCTAAGCTCTCTAACAAGGTCAATCATTTTGTGGGGAAGAGAAAAGCAGTGTACCAGTCACAAGGTCCATTACAGAAGAAACACTGGAATTCCGTAGGAACCACAGATTTGGAAAGGCGAAAACATTACAGAATAGCAGAGAAACAGGTTAATCAAAAGTAATCTCTTTAACTCTGTGAGACAGCCATTTCATTCAACCAGAGAACCCTTTTTTCCTTGTTTTAATTTTGCAGTACCCCAAAAGTTGAAGATATTTAAGAATAAATACAGTTACTGTTGTATTACAAACATAAACCTAGATTTCTTTAATAAAATGAGCATAATAGTCAACACTCTTGAAGGAGTTAAAGATCAATCAAATCAGTTTGAAAGAGCATCTGCTCAGCTACCTCTAGGGAATCAAATGTTCAGTATTTCAAATGCCAGTGAACAATTTATATCCGTGAAGTCTGGAGCTCAGAGTGATGGCAGAATTTGTTTTTATTTCCTCCTCATTAACCCTTTTTGCATGGACTACTTTTCTCATTTGTCCAGTAACGCTGTTGAGTCTTACCATCCTTCATTAAGCCACATGTGCTCATGTAAACTACACAACAGGCAGCGACATGCAATCGTTGGCTTATGAGAAGGTGAAACCTTAGAGAGGAGGTGAGTCTGCTGTATGTATGGTATTTGGACCATGAGTAAGTGGCAGGCAAACAGCACTGACACCGTTTCAGTGAACACTGGTCTTAAGGTATAACTATTAGTTGTCCAACTCTGTATGCGAGTGTGTCATCCTCACCTCTCCACCTACCCTGTGCTAATGCTACAGTGCTTGTGTGGCAATGTGGTCTTCCAGAACAGAAAACTGACTGCTGAAAAACGTCGGGGTTTCCTGACATGAAAAAAAAAGGAAAAAAAAAAATCAAACACAAAAACACAAAGAGGGAAAGAATAGGTAACGTCCTCAACCAGGCTGACCACACAGCCTCCTCCCCAGTGCCTGAGCTCCTGGGAGTGGGGCCAGGGGAGCCCAGATGGGGACTGGCTTAAGCTTACAGCTGAGGAGGGAACTGCCCTCTCTGTGCCGCCTTACATCAGCCGTGGCTTCAGGCCAAGAGAAGGCACAGCACTGCAGAAACCTCACAGCTATACTTACAGGTGGAAGAGACGTCTATTTCAGCTGGAGGAGCTAAGATTGTCCATCACAAGGATGACTGTGCAGTAGCTATTTAATGTATTTAGATGAAATGTTTGGTACGAACAGAATTCTTTCTCTGACAATTTTCCTACCTTTTTACAGTAGACTGTCCTCCCTAATCTCCAATTATATCTATGAACATTGCTTTTTACCAAACACTTACTATAGTTAAGAGTTGGAAGCGGGAAAAGTCCTTGCTTTCTACAGTTAAGACTTGAAAAAAAAAGTTTTGGTTATTTTAAAATTATATAAAATTAATCAATCAAAAGCAAGACACAATAAAATAAACAATAATTTATAATATAATATAATAACATATTTTAAACTAGCATTTGTTTTCAAAGCAGAGCACAATACTCCAAAAATACAGTGTTTCCCTTTAGATTTTTAAAGAACTTAATTTTTAAAACCCTTAAAATCAAATTTGTAAGTATTCGTCCATTATGCTTAAAGGTGTTTTTCCTGAGTAACGCCTGACATTCTAACAAAGGCCAGGTGCAAAGGAACAAGCAGACTGGAAACGCAGCCTTCCGTGCTCATTCCCCTTACCTAATTAAGCTAATGAAAAGTATTCTACCAGAAGAAATCAAGCTTTTTTTTCTCTGTCCCAGAAAGCTTTCTATTTTTAGATGGTCAAACTGAGGTAATGAATAATGTTTATAACCATTTTCGACACAGCTCCCAGCTAAAACATATTTTCCAGGAATTGACGAAGCAGTGGAACCATGTACAAATGCCTTAACACCACACTGTGACCTAGAAACTTGTACACAGCAATTTCAAGAGAAAAATATTTTTCTTTCCCTGTGCAGAAGGTACACCTTAGAACTGGGGGTTACTGCTCAGCAGAAAGCATACGTTCAGGGAGAAACTTCCTCCAGTGTGCAGATGCTTCGGTCGGTGCTGCTCCTGTGGGAACACTACGTGAAATGTGTGCTAGGCAGGATGGCTAGTAGCCACCACAGATACGGACCATAACAATTCCTGAGGGCAAGACTTAATATTTTCAGAGCATACGTGTTATTTGCCCGAATCTCTCTTTCTAGCCATTTGACTACAGCCAATTTTTCTGGACTGTTTTACAGCTCCTTCCTCCAAACTGTACCTCATTTTAGTAGGAAACTTCCATTTTGCTCTTTTCCAAAATTAAAAAAATAAATAAAATCTTTCTCATGTTGACATTATGATGTTCTCAACAGATCACCTGACACTGTTTTGTATGGAACAACAGCCATTAAACCTAGGAAAGGAAACTTGAGACAACTATCAGACCTACCAAGCATCCTATGAGCATTTACAACTCTTCCAGCGTTCGTTATTGAGGGCTCCCATTGTTTCTTGTTCAGTCACAGTTTTTGTGCTATTGTACTAAGAAAAACTAGACCTGTAAAAAAAATTTGGTCTTCTATAACTCACCAATTAAGAAGTCACTGCTCACAAATTATAGAAGCATACAAAATAAATTCACAGTCTTGTTTCTGCATTCATTACCTATCCTTTGATGAATGTGCTGCACTACAATGTGGAATGATTTCTCAGACTTACTAAAGGGTTACTAAGGGTTGCTAAACTAAGGCAGCACATACTTGGATAAAGGTCCCAAGTACCCAAAAGTACCCTTTTAGTGATAAAGTCATTAAAGGGTACTACAACACTTCAGGTTTCAAGTAAAATGGGCTTCTGCTAACCTTACCGGAACAGATTTTTGACCAACCATATTCCTCTTTGTGGAACTCACATTAGCATTTACATTAGCGGATCACAGAATCTTAGAAGCACAGAATGGTTTGGGTTGGAAGGGACCTTAAACACCATGTAATGCCAACCCCCTGCCATGGGCAGGGACACCTCCCACTAGACCAGGTTGCTCAAAGCCCCAACAGTTTCTCTGGGCAAAGAAAGAAGCATTTGTGCAAAAAAAAAAAATAAACCAAAGCAGTTTGTCAAAGAAAAACATTTTTGAAGCAAACCTCTTCCTCGTCCCTCACTGAGCTTTTGGTTTGCATCATGGATGTGGTGCAAAATGGGGCTCCTTCGGGGTGAAGCTAAAACAGAAGATGAAATCCAGGAGCTCACCTAAAAAACCCGCTGTGCTGATGGCACGCTCAGCATAAAGCTCTTGGATTAGAGCTAATCTGCCATGAAGCAACTGGCACACATTCTGTGGACACTGTGTCCTCAACACCAACTTTCTTGCTCTACAGACTTGCAACATGCTACTTGTTAATGCAACAGATTGATCTGAGAATGAAACATCATAAACACCTTCAATGCAAGACTAAAGAACAACTGAAAAGTTCTAAAATAACCATAAAACTATTAAGCCAGCATAGAAAGAATAATGCAGCCAATAGCTTGCATAAATTTTCATAATAATTTTAAACAGAATATTGTGTCTTTAGTGGGGCAGCTCAACTCTTTACCTAGTTTCTGTCTAACTGGAAACTTAAGGTAGCTGGCTGCACTTCTGGTATATCAGGAGAGGTACTTGAACCCTGTGATGAAAATTTGGCAGCATCCACTAGAGATCCTTCCCCTAGCTGAAAGGAGATGAATATCATTATGGCTGGGTATGCTGATGGTAGGGGAGACAGTTTAGTAAGACCTGTATTATCAATATTTATAAGGTTATATTAACATTATATATAGGTAATATATATATATAAAATATATATATAATATATTAACATTATATAAGGTTATATCAACATTATAAACATAATCTATAAACATTAATGTTAAAGCATTCTACTTTGAGTCAATGCAAACAATCAGCAAGGTAATGGGAAAGAAAGAAAATGTTTTACAACTTTTGCGTTAATCACAAAGTACATTGTAAAGAGAACACAAATTATAATATAATATACCTTATAAATACCTCTAAAATATTTCTTTTTCATAGAAGTGAAAATACTGACAGAACAGGAAAATTCTCTTTAAGATGAATACCACAGCCCTGTTTTGCAAACTTTAATCCTCCCATACATACAGTAGATGATGCCTTTCACCAATTTTTACGAAGTACATTAAATGTTTTCCTATGCATTGGCTTCTGACGAAAACTTCAGAAATTCTTAAAAAAATATGGAGTAGATGGTTATCATCATCAAAAAATATTTTAAATACACTAGAACAAGCAGAAGAGCTAGGTTTATGGGTTTTTGTTTGTTTGTTTGTTATTTATAGTCAACAATTTAAGCTTTCTAAACAAAATAGCCTGGCTTTTTTCCTCTAACACCATCAGTATATTTTCTTCCTGCTACAATGTTGTGAAACTGAAAGCAATTATCACCAATGTACAATTACAAGAGGAATGTAACAACCGTCATAATGTAACACAGCTGAAGTGTAATTTGGAGCTCTGTACATTAAAAGGTGAAATAATACAGGTACACCTATATTGCAGGTCAAACCAGCACCTTCTACCCACTCCCCTTTACACCATGTGAAGGAAATTATATGCAGACTCAGCAATGGATACTTTGACTTTAGAAAAAAAAAAGTTTAACATTAATGACAAACGTTTTTTAAAAAAATCTGTATTTTAGGACATTACATTTCTTACTGCAGGTTCAACTTCAGCCAGGCTACAGACAGTGAAATATGGATGCAATAAGGTTAGTTACATGCTGAAGGTTTGTAACATCGTATGAATAATTAAGCACTGTAATTACCATCTCCCAAGCCACACCCTCCCCGTACAGGATTCTTTTCACCTATGTAGCATCCACCACGCAGCACAGAGATCTCCTCTCTGCTGAGTCCTGAGCAGAGGTCTGTGAGCAGCAGACTGTGAGATGGGAGCGATGCTCGGGAAGGAACTCACCAAGACTTGGCCACCTCTACAACCAGAGGGTGGCTACATCTTCCAGTACCTAAACCAAAGGATTCAGGAAGGCCAGATGGATTCTGGATTCTCCGCACGCACCAAATCTAGTCCTTTCCACTCCAAGGTACAATTACTTAACACAAGCAGGGATTCAAGTTAAATGGTCCAAAATGTGTACCTTCACTCACGCAAAATGAAATCATGATGTTCATAACCCTGAGAAGGCAGCAAAGGAGGCATACAAAAACAGCTACTAAGCAGAAATGACAGGCTTGATTAAAACCAATAGTGGAGCAAAAATATTCCCCACCAAAACATTCCTCAGGGTAGAAAAGAAGGCTTTTTTTCTCTGCTTGACAGAGCCTCTCAAACACTAACAAACACTTGCTACGTGTCAACAGATATTATCAGATGACTTTGGACACTAATAGTATTTTCCAAATCCCATCTCAGTGGCTGATAAACTCACTCTAGTCTTCCAAAATCTTCCTTATACCACAGACTTTGTAATGGGTTAAAAATTCTATACAGACCAAAAAAAAAAAATCTGCTCTACGTAACCCTCACCTGAGATAGTCTGCTTCCTATAGAAAATACCTGTAATTGAAAACAAATCATGGATGATGCATCATCTCAGAAAACCTGCACTTGGGGTTACATCACTGACAGAGGGGTGAAGGAGCTTTTGGGGGATGAGAATCAGGGGTGGGAAAGGCAACGGGGACTCTGCAAGGAAACAGGACGCTTTAGAGTATCTTACACTACGTAACCATACACACGTGTGAAACTGCACTGCTGAATCTCTGTGGGGAAAAGGAGGAATAAAAAAAAAAAAAAAGCAAAACCTGATAACCTGTGTGCTAAGCAGCTGACAATACAGTGAGTAATTGTGATCCAAGGTCCCCAAAACAAATGGCATTGGGAACACAAGCGGGCATGGTGCTCTAAGCCACTTTATCACACAGATCTTTACCAGAGAGATCCTTCTCAAATGAGCATTTATTCTAAATGGGAGATAACTTCTGAGCAGATCAGCATTTGTCCAACATCACCTTGAGCAGTTTGCCAGGCAAGATCTACGCTAGGAGAGACTACAAAGGACTCTAATGAGGACTTGACTCACAAAGCAGCATTGATGTACAACCCTACTTTACAAGCAGCCAATTGTAGTTATTCCACAAAGCCCAGCCTGTGAGATGCAGTCTCAGGTGGTCTACACCTGTTCTGCAGGACTTTGGGCTGTCAAGGTCAGATATCTTGAGCTGGTTGTAACTTGAACTCTGGCGGAGTTCAGATCAGTGCAGTTCAATAGAGAAGAGAAAGCTTTAGTGTCTCCCGGGTATCTGATTCCAACAGAGAGCAAAGGAAAACAGAAGGAAAGTTTGTGTTAGTAACAAAGGATTGGCTCTGTATTTTTTCCTTCCCTCTCCTGTCCCCAAACCATCAGGCATTGTTAGATGTCTAATTTTAGTTTCAGATACCAGGTCTCTTTTTCATTGCTTCTCCAGGCAACATGAAAAAATAACGGGAGCCTTCTTAAAATGTTAAAGTGATGAAGAGAAACAGTTGCATCTCTTGCTTTTACTATTGACTATCAACACTGAACAGATTTAATTAAAACCAAACAAACAAAAACTATATGTAACCTATGCCTTGGACCTTTGCATGGTGCATGTTATGCCAACAAAGCAACACTGCGAGTCTCTCTCATTAATTTTATATTTTACAGGGACAGTCAGACCAGGAATACCTAGTGAGCACATTTCTAGTAACTGATATATGATAACAACCGTGAAGTATAAAACTTTAAAATCACATTAAGTTTTGAAGATATACAATGCCTCATCATGATGCGACTCTGATGATCACACTCAAAGATTTGTGGTCAATGGCTCCATGTCCAAGTAGATATCAGTGACAAGTGCTGTTCCTCGGGGGTCAGTATTAGTACCTTGTCGGTGACGGGGGACAGAGGAAGCGGGTACACCCTCAGCAAGTTTATCGATGACACCAAGCTGAGTGGTGTGGTTGACATGCTGGAGGGGAGGGATGCCACTCAGAGGGACCTGGACAGGCTTGAGAGGTGGGCCTGTGCGAACCTCATGAGGTTCAACAAGGCCAAGGGCAAGGTCCTGCATCTGGGCCGGGGCAATCCCCAGCACAAATACAGGCTGGGTGGAGAATGGATTGAGAGCAGCCCTGAAGAGAAGGACCTGTGGGTTTTGGTTGATGAGAAGCTCAACATGAGCTGGAAATACGCACTTGTGGCCCAGAAAGCCAACCGTATCTTGGGCTGCATCAAAAGAAGCAAGGCCAGCAGGGCGAGAGAAGTGATTCTCCCCCTCTGCTCTGCTCTTGTGAGACCCCACCTGGAGCTCTGTGTTCAGCTCTGGGGCCCCCAGCACAACAAGGACATGGACATATTAGAACGAGTCCAGAGGAGGGCTAGAAAGATAATTAGAGAGCTGGAGCACCTCTCCTGTGAAGATAGGCTGAGGGAGTTGGGGTTGTTCAGCCTGGAGAAGAGAAGGCTCCAGGAAGACCTTGTAGCAGCAGCCTTCCAGTACCTAAAGGGGGCCTACGGGAAAGCTGGGGAGGGACTCTTTGTCAGGGAGTATAGTGACAGGATGAGGATTAATGGCTTTAAACTAAAAGAGGGGAGATTTAGATTAGATATAAGGAAGAAATTCACTCAGAGGGTGGTGAGGCCCTGACACAGGTTGCCCAGAGAAGCTGTGGATGCCCCATCCCTGGAGGTGTTCAAGGCCAGGCTGGATGGGGCTTTGGGCAACCTGCTCTGGTGGGAGGTGTCCCTGCCCATGGCAGGGGGGTTGGAATTAGATGGTCTTTAAGGTCCCTTCCAACCCAAACCATTCTATGATTCTATGATATATGAAAATCTTACAATGTGCACACAAGATGTTTCCTACTGTGATTGAATGGACATCATTAATTTTGCTGGTTTTCAACTCTCACATGCATTCTCTTTCTTTTGTAAAAATGAGAAAAAAGGAGAGAAAAAAATCCAACTGAAAAATGAGCTTTATCAAATCTTTACTGTCAAGACCTCCAAACCCAGACCATCTGGTCTCATAGAAGCTAAGCACAATACAGGACTGCTCTCTTCCACATGGACTGATGTATCCTTTGTAGGTATTTGCAGAAGGAAAGAGGTCTCCCTAATACTTCTGACCAGGAACACTTCAAAAGTTTTCAGGTCTATCTTCCTTCCAAATCCCATGCTCTTCAACCCGTTCATCATTCTGTATATTTTCCTCATGAAAAAATGAAGATAGGTCACATGCTAATCTCAGGCAAACTTTTATTGGTAAAACTTCAGTCCCCACCGACTGGAAGAGTGGCTTAAAACACACATGGGTGTCTGTGGCTTTTGTTTTGTGAATTCCTTCGCTTCAACAAAATCTTCCAACATCTAGTCACAGTTTAGCTTTACAAATACCCACAAGACCAGTTGCATGTACTCAGTATAATTAGCCACTAAATTTTATACCCCTCTTTCTTTGTAAGCCTCAATTGAAAATGTGGGTCTGAACAGGAGATGCTGAACCATCAGAGCAAAAACTGAAATCTCAGACAGCCCTGCTCTCAGCATATCAAGTACTGCATAACATTAAGTACTCTGAAAGTCAGGCTCTAGGTCTTCAGAGTGGGACTCAGAAAATTAGATTATTTGTAGAACAAAATGAAAACACATTATGAAAATGTATATTTGTATAGCATTTTGAAATTACAGTGATTAATTAATATAATGGCCATAAATTGCCATGATAGTCAGAGTTAACCCGTCTCTGAAAACTGTTTTGAATGTCACAAATAGGACTACTCCCTGAAAATCCTGTAGGATGATACAAATATGGAAAGGAATCAAACTGCTCTTCCAAGAGCACCTTTGAGTATGGGCATTCTTAGCTTGTGAACACCTGAATTTACAACCTCGTCAAGTTGTTGGTGATGGGTTTTGTTGCGTTTTCTTTTTTAATATGCATATGTATTGAAATAGTGTCATACACAGACCTTCCTTCAAAATGATCTTTTAAAATATGTGCGCACATAGTCCACTTTAATAATGTTTTGAAATGTGTGCACATAGAGTATGCACACATGCGAGTGTCCATGCACACGTACACGTAGGAACACCATTATCTGCAGCAGTAAATGAATTTCCCATCTATCCCCTGCCACGGCTTTGAAGTTAAGCTGCTTATTTAAGAAGAGTTGAACTTACTCTATTTACTCTGGAAGCTTATTAGGAGCAGCAATTTTACACTGGAACTGCTGGAGGGATATTTGCTTAAAAACAAAACAAAAAAATAGTTCAGCCCTTTTCGGAAGACCATAACATGATGTTCAACCCTTCCTAGTGCCTGAATATTTAACAAAGTGGAGACCAAACCTATACTTCATTAGCTTTGTTTCTGTGGGCAAAGCTACTGGAGATGATAGGCAGCCTTTGAGATAACGCTGTCTGAGCCCATTTAGGGCTTTGAACATAAATAGCCCGATTTAGAGCCGCACCCAGGATGTGACCAGCAGCTGAGAGCCCGTGCAGAGTACAGATGCAGCACTAAGTGCTCTCATCAGTCACTCCATGGAGGAGAACCAGCATTTGCTCCTTTCATGTGGCCTCTTAGTCATGCCATAGTGAGCTACAGATATCCTAATTGAGTCCTTCACAAGACGACGATTAACTCCAGCCAAAGACATGTTCAAGAGGAAGGGGTCTGGAGCTCCATCAGCAAGAGGTATCAGATGTTAACCATCACCATTTTCTACCAGCTTGCTTGAAATTAAAAGTGATAATTTAAGAAGAGTCTGTATCACTTCTTTAACTACCAACTGCTAGTACCACCTAAAAACTTCAAACATTAGGTCAGTCCCATAGAGCTTGTGAAGATCAGCTCACTTTTATTTTTTTAATTTTGGCTAGTCTTGTTTACGAGTGTTTCACAGTGCAATTATGCAAATTGTAAATCCAACCATAAGTCTGACCATACAAAAGTTCTACTTATAAAATGTAATTTGCATAGGTATTGCATAAAACTAATTGGGAAAATAATAATCATCTAGAAAAGAGTAATTACATTTTAAAAATGAAACCCTCTGCCAATTCACAGCTATCCAGAATTAGTCAGTTCATATCTAATATACTGCTATTTTGGTTTTGTTTTGTTTTTAAAAGGAAGAGCCATAATGCATATAAAAAAGCAAACCTTCATAATCCTGCTGCTCTTTCAAATTAACAATGCTACACAGGGAACAAAAGAGCAATTATTCTGAGACATTTAACAGACTTAAAGATTTTAAAATCAGCTCTTAATAAGATCATGGAAGAACATGTGAACTTCCACACCTATTCAAAGACATATTAAGAGAACCATAACCAGTTCAGTTAATGAAAGCAGTACCAGGGAAGTTAAATTGAAAAATGCTGTCCTGACAGAATGGCTTAATTTTTTGCACATGCTTTTACTGTGTACCCATTCACATCAAAAAATTCTGATTCAATTTCAACCTCATTTCAAACAATTTTGCCAGTAACAGCTAGAAAAAGAATTCAAGGTTGATTACATACGTACTGTTCCATTCAGATCAATTTACAATACGATTCTGTTGGAATTTGTGGGATTAGAATACATGACAGTTAAAAAATAATAATTTGGGAAATAGATGCAAATATTCTGCTTATTAAGGAATTTCATCTGAACATTAACGTTACAGAACAGATACCACCAAAAATGACCTTCTGATGGCTTTCAGTTAGGGAGTTTTTAGCAAACACATCGACTAGCAAAATAAGTAGGAATATCACTCTATGCCTGCGCAGGCAGAAGGGTCAAGAGCACAAAGCTCTCTTTTTACAAGCAGGAAGAAAGAAGGTTAAAGAAGGCATCACATAAGGATTTTTTTTTCCTCCCTGCTTTCAAAAAGAAGTAAGAAATTGAAGAGAAGTTTGGTTAATTTTTAATCAAAGTCAGGAATTTTTTTTGTTCACATAGAAAGGTCATTTTCTAACAACACACACCACTACTGCTTTGCCTCTCCTCTAAGAAATAGCAAATCCCAGTAGCATATTGAACATTGTCAGTTTAAAGAATTCAGAACAAAGCATGAACAGAATGTCAGAATAAGTGCCAGTAAAATGAATGATAAAGATCTTCCGTTTTTGTAAGCACACGGACCTTCCTGCAGAATATGATGTTTATTTCATTTAGACACTGCTTCCCACCGTGACATGCTGTTTCCATGAGCACTAATTCGTAAGTATTGATATATTTCATACATCCCCTCTTATTCTTTGAGTTCATTTAAACAAAGCCTGGAAAAAGCAATCCAAGAAAGTCTCCAAAAAAAAAAAAAAAAGAGCGCTTACAACAGATTCAAGAGTCAAGCAAACAGATAATCAGATAATGTGGGAGAGCCTATTATACTGCATGGTTCAAAAGCCTAAAACCCCTCCTCATTAAGATTTCATTTTTAATCATTAAAATACTCTGTTATCCCCATCATAATAAGGTTCTTACACCTTTGTAATGACACGCTTTCAAAGCACTGAGTTCCCCAGACCAGCCTTTGGGTGTGAATAGGCAGAGCTTCCTCGCTGATCGACTTCACAAAGCTCTGGAGGTGTTCCTTCCCACCACTCCCCTCTCCTCTAGTTGGCCCTTTATTGTTATTTTACAGTCTCTTAAAGTATAATTTGCTGAAAAATTAAAAATAAATAAATAAATCAGAGAAGAACAAAAAAGACAAGGAAATGACAGTCACACCCAGGGATTATTGCCTTTATTGTAGATGGTTGGGTGTTGGAGCACTTGCCATTCGAGAAGAGGCTGATGGGCCTGGGCTTCTTTAAAGCTGGAGAAGAGAAAATTTTGAGGGACCTAAGCACAGCCAGCTAATACCTGCAAGGTGGTAACTGAGAAGACGGAGCCAGGCTCTTCACTGAACTGCATGGTGTGAGAACAAGAGACAGTGATCAGAAGTTGAAACAGGGGAGGCTCAGGCTGCATGTAAGGAAACAAAAAATTCACCGGGACGATACCCAAGCCCTGGAACAGGCTGCTCAGAGACGCTGCGGAAATGCTGTCCTTGAAGCTTTTCAAACCCCAAATAGAAAAAAAGCCCAGAGCAACATGGTCTGAATTCAGGGCTGACCAGAGGCCTCCTTCCAGTGTCATGGCTTGGAATTTTTTAACCTAACATTTATCTTAAAATTTTAATGTTGCAATTGCAGAGGAAAAAAGCATCTGACATAAAGCAATCGTATTGATTGTGATGGCCACATAAGCTAACTTGTGAGCAGCAACAAATGCAGAAGTGAGGAGTTTTCTTTTTATAGAAATATACTGATTGGTTGTCACAGATATGTAAAAAAAAAAAAAAAAAAAGCTGTCCCTTAAAACAAAATTAGAGGCTGTCAGTATTTATTAGGCTTTTAGCTTTTCTTAACACGGCATATTTCATGCATGTGCACACAGTATTAATGTTTTATAGAATAAATACTATTGTTATGTGCTATTTATATGAAAATATAAAAGTCATTACATATTTACATATGAATATTTTGGAATAAAACAGTTGACAGGGCTGGTGTTTTGTCTGGCTCCCAGAAAAAAAGAATTTTCCCTTGCAAACTGATTAAAAATTTGCACATGACAATTTATGTAAATAATTTATAATTATAATTTGTTAATTTATAGAGTCCTGAAGTACAGTTTACATCAAATAGAATGCAAATCATTATTTATAAAAGATCTTCCATGCCTTTGTTTTTGGAATAGTAAATATAAGCAGTTATGTTACTACAATCTCTGCTTTTTTTCTTTTTTTTTTCCCTATTACTATTTTGGGTGTCCAAATGACAGCAATGTTCTGAAGAACTTCCAAACAAACAGCAAAAAAATCATTGTGCTAAATTATACTAGGGGAAAGTCATCAAACATACGACAGAACTAAAAGTCATTAAAAATCTGTATGAGCTGGAGTCCACTCCTGATGCAGTAAATCCTTTTTGTGCATCTGATTTAGCTGCCTATTGCATAGCGCCAGACATAAATGCATCGTTTTTTTTTCCCAATCCTGTATCTTGGCAGAGGGAAGGCTAACTTGAAAACAGACAACTTCAGCTGAAGGTGGCACAGCACCTTATGTTTGAAGTAGGAATCAATTGGAGATAAGGGGGAACACATCTACAAGGATTCTGGCATATTCAGGAGAACCCCTGGGTTACGTGGCAATTGATTATGAGATGGGAGTGGGGCAAAACTCAATACTGCCTAGTTTCATAAAGTTTTCCTCTTCTGAACAATCAAATACTTTAACTGACTCACAGACGTGCTGCTGTTTGACACATCTGACTCTGAAATCCTAGACAGAGTCATGCTATAAAATCCAGGAGGCCACTCTCTTGTCTTAGCGATCATGAAAGGCATGAGAGATGTTTCCACCAGAACAGCCAGTCTGCATCAGCATCACAAAAACATTATTTTTTTAAAAGCAGAAATTACACCAAAATAGCCTGACTTAACCAGATGAAGGTTTAGTTTCTAGGTCATATCCAGGAACAGTTCACAAAAAATACCTGATTTTTCCCCGCAAGAGGAGGCCTCATTACAAAAATACATCTCTTCAGATGACTCTCTTTTCGAGGACACTATGCTGATCATGATGTTAGTTTTTGTAGCATAAAAAAGTTGCATCTTTTACCAGTGTTTTTATAAAATATTATATATATATTATTTTTCATTCTGGTAATAAGGTATAGCATATTTTATTCATCACAGAAAGTATAAAAGGTGACATGTTGTATCAGATGAATGCAGTAACACAATTTATGGTGGAGGCATTCCCTGGGAGTCCAGCAAAACTTGCCTTGAAAGGTTTTTAATGAAAATGTAAAAGGACAAACCCTTAAACCACACAGGCCTCAGTTTACGGCAACTGAGGAGGTTTGTAGCACAGCAGCTACAAAAAAGATCTAGTCATGTTTGTACTAAAACCTGTTCCGTCATGATACATTTTTTCCAACTGCTCTTGAAATCAAAAGACTCGTGCAATTTAGCCTGTTCCTTACAGTCCAAATTCCCGAGTTGAGCAACAGAGTTTATGCCTTTTTGCTGTTTATTTAAAAGTGGTGGTTTTAGCCTTTAAAGTGCAAGCAGAGAAAGAAGGAAAGAAGGAAAGCGTGTATTCTAAAGCGTTTGGGGCTTTAAGGAAGAAATGAAAGAACTCAAACTTATGAATTTCTTAGCAAAAGGTCTTTTATAAAGCCTGACCCAATTTCAAATGTTTGTGTTTTATAATACTGCTTTGTATCATCTCAGATTTACCATTCCCATAATAATCATTATATACCTAGGAAACAGAAAAAAAATCATCCTCGTACTATCCCAGTGCCAACACTTCTGCTCCTACAACATTAAGCTATTTTTAAACACCAGTCAAATCCTACCCAAAAAGAGCAGTCCTTTTAGTGATTATCATTACAATGCTTTCCCTGTATCTAACTACCCAAGGCCATAACACACTCCATCACAAAAAAATTTACTGCACCGTCTTTCAATCACATGCAGAAAATTCAGACTTTCAAACAATTTACTTAATGTAAGATACAAAAAGCAGAAGAAGAAAAAAGCACCATTCTTCACAGATAGTCCTACTTTTAAGAAACAGTTTTTATATTAAAACTCTCCTGAACTTAGCCTTAGCTAGTTACATATTCTGTAATTTCCTCAGATGTAGAACAGGCACCCCTTTATTGTATCTAAAGGATTTAAAGAATCAGGAAATATTAACAAGCAGATAAAACATTTACAGCACAGGTAACAAATCTCTTGCGTTAACTCAAAGGCATGAAGGAGAACCACCTAGAAAGCAAAAGATAAGGATTCGCATTCTCGGTAGGGAAGGCAAGAAGAGAGTAGCAGCACAGGAATAAGCAAACATATCAACCGCTTTTCAAAAAAAAATAAAAATCTAGTGAAGAGTGTTTGGCATCATTTAGATGGACTTTTTCTGCTTCCCTGTGGAGGAGAGAATTCTGCAAGTTTTCTAGAAGTCCCTTCTATCTACGTTTTTATGATTCTGTGATTAATACAGGTTGAGGCTGCCAATCACCAAAGACTCTCACACTGAGTATGCAAGATGTCATGAGACCTACGAAGCAGAATCTTCTATTCTTCTGGTAAGAAAGTAATATTCTAAAAAAATACTTGCACAGTTCCTCCTAAAAGGCAGATGTAATGGCATTGCATTCTTCTCTTACACGGAATTCTGTGAAATAAACAGAAAAACAATCTGTCGCACAAGCCCAGCACCGTGAGCAAGCCGGTTTACAGTCATGTTGCCCATATGGAGTTGAGGGCCACCACGGTTACATGCATTCAGATACACAACTGAGACGTGTTGAAATGAATACCACAGGCCTTCCCTGTGGTTGAAGTACAAAATTCTGTATTTTATATTTGAAAACTGTGGCAAGACAGACTGGGGCCAAAACTCACGCACAAACTGAAATTCTTACATTAAAAGGCAATTGTTGAGAGTCAGTTATGCTTCAGACTGTGATAAGAGGCATCTTTCTGCTTAAATGTAATCCTAGATTACATTTTACTATAATCAATATCCTTTAGGTAGAACCTCAAATTGGATCTATTAGTCCTCTATTAGTCCTCTCCAACACTAGGGCTACATCAATTAGAAAGTAACTTAGGAAATTCAGTCACCCCCCTTCTTCCTTTCCCACACTGGTCCTTCTATATTAAATATTACTACATAGATGGCAACATCAGAGATGCATGGATATTCATTTAAATATATATGTTTAAAAACTTCTAAATATTTCCTTTCCGGAAAAAACTTCATGCTCAAATGCAAAGCATTGTAACTTCTGCTCCCTTAAGCCTTGCAGGCAACCCAAATACATCAGTCACCTCAAGACAGAAGAATCTCAACCACGACTCACGGGTTGGGAAATTTCTGCCCATTCCACATCAATGCGGAAATGACGCAGTCACAATGAATGGAGCGGTCCTCTTGCAAAATGGGTACAACAATACTCTGTAGGCCAATTCGTACTCCAGCAGCACTCCCTGACTCACAGCCCAAGCCAATATGCAGTGGATCTGAGATATCTTAAGTCAAAAAAAATAATTTTCATGTAGTATATGGATATTCTCTGTTCTTGTTTTTAATGGAAGCCCTGTATTTGTAAAATAGCAGTGCCTGATCAGAAGAGTCTGGCATAAAGATATGAAAAAGGTGACATCAGAAAATGATGGGAAGTTTACCTTGCAGGATTTATTAGAGAACCTGTTGACTAAATAACAAACAGATTTTGCATTTAATGCATGTGATTTTTTTATTCACAGAACAAACGTCTCAGATAACAAACTCTTATATTCTCTGTTGGGCTATTTTTTGGACTACCTCATAGCAGCTTAAAAATGAATATTAGTTTTCTTTTCCTTTGCAATAATAACAATAAGCACGGTGATCTAATAAATAGATTTAACTCAGAGCTTCACCGCACGTATCAGAAGTATGCCTTTGGAGTGCAATAAAAATGGCAAAAGATTTTCTGTGTTCTGTAGAGACCAAAATTAATTTTGGTATGAAAGTTGGGCTAGTTTTGACAAACACCTTAACACTGTGGAAGTTGCAAAACTGATGTCCCTTGAAAACAACTGTCAATTTATCCATTGCAAGAGAAGAAAGGACAGGAGTATTGATTTTGTTGTGTCTCTTTAGAAAGGTCAGGCTTTTCATGCTCCTGTTTACAAGTTAATGAAGTTCCCTCCCTGAGTGCATTATCCCTTTTTTCAGAGAGAACGAGGGCACCAAACACACTAGTTTGCTTTAAAACTGGGACTGTCTTTGCAATACTGCTGTTAACACTACCAAGGAAAGTACATGAGGGGCACTCAGAGTAGTACTTGACATTTAGTACTTTGTTACATTATTTTTGTTGGCCTGAGAGTTTCAGCTTGCTCTTTTCTGACTCATAAAGTGTAGGCATCATAATTTCTCTTCTCAGAAGTCCAGTGAGCCCATTTCTTTCTGAATACAATTCACTATGAAATGATTGAGATGTTTGTTTTTCCACATAGGAATTTCTCTCACAAACAAGTCCTTGACCTTCAGGCGAACAGGCACAATGATTCCACTAATAACCTAAAATTAAATTGTGACTCGTTCACAATGGCC
The DNA here is from genome assembly GCF_040182565.1 of Anser cygnoides. Lineage (NCBI taxonomy): Eukaryota > Metazoa > Chordata > Aves > Anseriformes > Anatidae > Anser > Anser cygnoides. The sequence continues at coordinate 107,798,956 of NC_089874.1, read as the reverse complement.
ACATAAAATGGACATCACGAGTGGAAAGATGAAAAAGCGGGTAGGCCACCACCACCCCACTGGCTGGTGGCTCTTCTACAGGTGGGCTGTTGCCCCTGTCGTCACACTATCCCCACTGGCTGGTGAGAGTATGTGGAGGTAAAATACTGCAACAAAACCAGAATCAGTTTCTCAAACACTAGGGCACCTTAATTCCTGTCAGCTGGTAGGGCATGGTAAAGCACCAGGACAAACCCAAGACAACTCCTCGGTATTTTCTTCGACATCCCACTATGATACTCTCCAGCTGGGTGAGGCATTAAAGCTACGACTTGGCCAGATCATTCATAACTTTGCCATAAAATTCTCTGTATACTGTGGTCTGCATACCTCTACTCACAAGCACACGTTGGGGGAGAAGAGAAGTGCACACATCCCCACCCACAGGGTTCACCATCCATTTGTGTCTGTAATTACTGTACTGGTAATTTCTGTGCAGTGACCAGAGAAAGGACACAGGCTTGCGTGTTTTTGAAGGAGTAAGGAAAACAGTGTGAGGAAGCAGCAAGCGCAGCAAGGGAAGGCGAGTCAGGAGCTGAGGGTGACCACAACACAGGCAGGGGCAGTGCCCTCACTGACTAGGGACACAGCCCCAGGTACCCAAACAGGAAAAGAAGAGCAGGTCCGGTGACAGAAACCAGGGTCAGCCACAGTCCCCAATCAGCAGAGAAGTCCCACGGTGACGAGGCAGGTTCGAGGTTTGGCCAGGAAGGCAAGTCAGCAGGTCAGGCTCAGCAAGCGACACGGCCGGGCACACGCTGAGCTGCAGCACAGCTCAAGAGACAAAATGTGAAGTCACAGCTTAAATGCTGTTCCTGAGCAGGAAGGAGGAACACGGGGGATGAGACTTCTCATGGCTCTACCACAGCCCTCACATAGCTGTTTTCATAGCAATCTGATCCAAGGCTGCAGCTCTACCACAGCAGGGCTGGCCCTGAGCACGGGCAGCCCGGCCTCTCCATGACGTGGGCATGGTGCCTTGGTGCCAGGAAACCCCAAAGCACTGTCCTCTGTAGGGGAAAAAAAGGTGTATTCTTCTATTGAACAGCATGTGGCAACTATGAGGAAACAAAATGATTCTGAAAATCAGATGTCTGAAGTCAGTATCAAGAACAATCCTGGTGTCCAGACTTACTATGCAATGCACGATACTGAAATATATGTGGGCTCTGTAAGTTAGAGTTCAGTGTAGCTCTCTCATAAGCTATCTCAAATTTTCCTAACTCTGTAGAACCTGAGAGACAAAATATGAGTCATTTTCTTGAGGAAGAGAACAGAAACTTCATCTTACTGAATAAAGAAGATTTGGTAATTTGCTCGCTATACTGGTTTCATAACTGATCATGAGACCTAGTAACAAGCCCATGTTGTTTGTTTTTTAATTAAATGACACTTATATTTAGGAATCTCCTGGGGGGGGGGGGGGGGGGGAGGGGGGGGAATGTAATAAATTCACTGATGGTTTTAAGAGAAAAATAGCCTCTTTAAACCAATATTGTTTAGAAAATAATACCAATTAGACCCATCAATGATATCACATAAACAAGACCTTCCTTTAAAAGAAAGGATATCAACAACTACTGAAAGAATTACTGAAAACAACCACACATACAACTTTCACATCTGCAAATCATTCCTGCCTATCATGTTACTGTGACTCCTGCACTGTCAGACTCATTTTGGTGTGCATGAGCCCCCCCAGTGCACACACGGGTGCTGTCTCCTCTGTCCCATTCTTACTTTGTTCTTCCTACAGGCCTCTGTCTTTCCTTAAGGAAGCTAAAGTCTGTTTTGGCCGCTATCATGGCTCGCTCCTCCTAGCCATCTGACCAGCCTACACTCCCAGTGACACTCAGTGAGTCAGCGAAAGCCTGTGCGGCCAGGGCAATGCTCCTGCCTCCTCCCTGAAACCTCCCTGCATCATCTCTGACACCTCATCTCCATACGCGAGGTCAGTGTGGGCGTCCCAAGCTATTAAAATATTTCAGGACTCCCATGCATCAGTCTCTCTCTCTCCTCTCTGCACTTGGAAAACAAGTGAACTTTCTTTCCATCAAATACTTGGAGAGGATAATGCAGGCAAATACGCAGCTAAAATAACCCTGACTCACAGCGTTCGAGAAGCAATAAAAAGGATTGATTTACACACACAGATTTGGTCTTTTTTTACATAAATTATTTCATTACAGCAACATGAACTAACAGATCACCAAAATGTTCCAAACAGCACATGTTTAGGCTAGCTTAACAAAATAAGTAGCTAAGAAAACATCACTAATATTTGAGAAATACATAAAAGTATTTGCCGACCCTGAAACCTTCTCATTTTAAAATTGAATTTTCTAAATAGGCATATGTATGAGCAAATGGTTTATAACACAAGGTGTTGTTATTGAGCAGCTATCCTTCTATAAGAAATATAAAATAATCTCAGGTATGCAAAGTCTATACAAATAATCATTGGAAAACACATCTAAATTTAAGACATCCAGATGGGAGAGGAAAAAAAAAAGGATGAATGCAACAAAGTGAGAGAGATCTAGGTTATACAAAGAGCTCTCAGTTAATGTAGAAACTGTCCAGTCTCATACGTCTGGAAAACATTTCATCATCGGCTTTACTGCAAATAAACAGTGATACAATCTAAACCAGAAAATGAAGTACATCCAACTGTCTAATAACAATGGTTACCTAACAGTCTCTTCAAGATCATTCCATTACATTTGAAGCTGGATACATTATGATAAAACATGCTGGTATTTTAAACACTACTATCCATAAGACTCGTTAAATAACAGTAAACTTTAAATTAGATTCAGTGATTTGAAGTCTCTTCTAAAACTTGTGACCAGTCACAAGGCTCTATGCCTCTTGACATTATCTTAAAGGGAAACTTTTTTTTTCCTCCCTGATACTTACATATTCAGAATGAGCACGTATCTACCTACCACAGCTTAACAAAAAGCTACCAAGTCTAACTTGACTTTTTACATGTACGACACACACTAATTCCTGGCGGGGTTTTACATGTGTACAATACAAACAATACAAGTCCACTGCTAATAGCAAACACCAATATATCCACTACACCTTCTTTTTGTCTACTATTTTACCGTGACAAAACCAAATACACATACATATGCACACACATGCGTTTTTGTTTACTATGCATAATCCAGTATGGGCTTTGCATCCAAGAAATCTCAGAACGATTTGCAAAGTTCAAATAAGATCACTCGTTGAGGACTGGTGTGAAATTGCTGGATCAAAACCAGCCATTTTCTAAACACAGAAATACAAGGAAAAAAACCAGGAACAAAAGGTTTATGACCAGTAAACCGAGTTCTTCAATATCTGTAATCCAAAGTTTCAGTATACAGCAGCAGCTGTGTACAGTAAGTTTCTAACTAGATAGTAATAACTAGAGTCTGGGAAGTGTTTCTGGCTTTAACAGCATTATGAGAAGGAGCTCATGCAGTCACCTTTCATGTTGCACTGCTGCATCAACGCTCTGCTCCGAGCACTAACCTCCATGCCCTCAGTATTTCTCAACCTGCAATTCAAACAAGTGCTAAGATTAAAGGGAAGACAGAAAGAATGTACCCATACCTGTGGATTTTATTTTCAAGTAACTACAGCTACTGCTACGAATTTCTTTTTCTGTGTTTGGGTGACTGCCTGCATATGTGTTCTCCACAATGAGGGTGGTGAAACACTGCAGCAGATTGCCCAGAGAGCCCGTGGGATCTCCATCCTTGGATGCAATCAAAACCTGACTGGACAAGGTCCCCAAAAACCTCATTAACTTTGACGTTAGCATTGTCTTGAGTATCTTTGGTCAACAGGGATGGACCAGATGACCTCCAAAGCTCCCTTCTAACCTATATTATGATTCATTGATATTATAACTTGGGCCAATTTCAAGCCCGGTGCCACAGACTTGCATTCATCAAACAGCAGATCACAGGGGCCTTCATACGGGTAAGTATCTGAAGTCCAGCACAGTCCTTAACAGAAAACACCGTTGACAGACTTTTCAGCAAGGCCTTAGCTAATATAAATCAGTCATGGCACAATGCATTAGTCATGTCAACAGGATTTGAGTAGGGATGGCCAACCCCCACAGTTACTCCACAGTGGAGACAAATATCTGAGAGATAATATGTAGGGTTTGTACCTGTGGATATTAAAAGACAGTTCTTCACATTCAGAGCAAATAATACAGCTCAAACTTTGTACATCCAGAAGGAAAACACAAGTAAATTGCTTATACAGGAACAGTTCGATGTCTCTTCGTTAATAATGTTGTGGTTAACAGGAAGACAAACTTCATAGAAAAACACACAAGTAAATATGTTGTCAGAGGTACAAATTCAATAGGATATTGTGTTGTTCAGTGTCTCATGACACAGGAATCAGGTTGTTTAACATCTTATGATCTAACAGTGTTCTCTGCAGGCTGGAAAAAGATGATGCTTGCTTTTCTTGACCCAAGAAAAATACATACATAAGTCAGTTGCTGTAATGGACAAAGCTAAGGAAATCTGAGACTTTGTATTGTAATTATATCTCTAAAATGGACTGCAGGAGCCTTATTCCTCCATCTCAGTGGCAACAGGACAAAGTGTCATGCAGCAGGAGTCTGTAGATCGTGGTCAGATGCCTAAGAACACACCATAGATGGAGAGGAGATGGTAAGAGGGACAAAGCATCCCTAGGAGTCAACTGTACATTGAGGATCCTGAATCTCTAGCTGTCAGTGTTATCAGAGAGTGGAATGGTTGCAGCTGCAGTCAGACGTTAGCAGAACTTGTGGCCGAGGACAATCCTTTGCTGTACCCAGGCCTTTTTTTTTTTTCCTCCTCGGGGTACTGTTGTGAGATCTGCAGGTGAAATCCTTCACTGGGATGTTGAGGACACCTGAGATTTGCAGTGCCCAAGGCCACAGCATAAGTTGGTCAAGCCAGGGACAACACCGTAATTAGCCTCGAACACCAATGGGGTCAACATGATCCAAACAGAAACCCATCACCCTTCAAAGGAGGGATTCTGCAGACGTGGGCTCTGTTCCCTCTGTCTGTGGGACATGATACTGCTGACAACTCTGTGCTTAGTTAGTGGACCTCTCCTGAGCAGCAGCAATGCTCACTGTGGGCTGGACACCAAGAAGTATGCTTTGATGAGCCTGTACTCAGGAGGTAGACTGCTGGCGGGTAGACTGTCAAAGGAAAGCAGAAAAAAGCAGACTGGGATCCTCATTCACTGAGGAACTGAAGGGCTGACAGGCAAATTAATTAGAAAATAATTATTTAAGGTGAGAGAGATGTAAAAAGATAGTAGAAGAAATGAGTCAAGATCATTCTATTATGACTCCAATGAGTCATAAAAAAGTAAATTCAGAAAAGGACACATCCATAAAACACAGTTCCTGTTGTGCTGGATGATTCAGAGGGATGACAAGCTCTTAACCACATCTTCTGCGTGTCACAGGGAAGCCACAACAGAGCAGCTTCGATGAGCACCACGAGAATCCCTGGTCTTGGGTGTTGGTGGTGCCCAGTAACCCAGACTCTGAACAAACACGGGAGCTATCTCGGAGAGACGAATTGTCATACCCCAAGCAAACTTATTATCAGCATAAACTTAAGTACACACGTAGTTGCTTTGGATAGGGGATCGGGACTGTAAGAACACAGATTTTAATAAAACAATGCTGTTTTATAATTTCTGGTCAACTGTTCTTAAGAACTTAATTTCCAAGCCTAACAATTCTCAGTTTCACTGCATCAAAACTGCAAAGGTTGCAACTATTATAACACCTGAAGCAGCTCATGTTCTTTGTTCCTACAGCCATTAAACAGGGATAAAGCAAAGCAAACAACACTTCTGTTTTCTGTTCAGAAAGCTTTTAAAAACTTGCCATCACACTCACTTTTGAAAAACTGGAATAGGCCACGTAAAAAAAAAAAAGAAAGCCTAAACCAACCAAACAGAAATCAGTGTCATACAAATTCTATCACCTTTGGTGAACAGTGTTTTTTTAGTTACACGCAACAAAAACACAAATACAATTGCCTGTTAATAACACTCGAGTTTCCATGCCAAGATAGGAAATGAAAGACAGCATCTGCAGTATCTGCTGCAGTGCCCGCTGCCTGGTGAAAGCTATCTTGATATTCATATAGATATAAGATAGAAGGACCAAGATCTTCATACATATATGAGCAATCTGAAAAAAAAAAAAAAGACAAACTGACAGGAAGGTGCTTGGTATCTCATTAATTTGACAGTTTGTATTTCAATATGATATTTGAAGCGCTAGAAGAATATAGAAGTGCTGTTGAAATGTAAATCCGCGGTGAGGTTCACGCTGTTTTTAATGATTATATCTTTGTTCGTGATACATCTGCTGAAAAATGATACCAGCCCTCTGAAGCAGAGTCTGTAAAATGAAATACTATTTTTAGGACCATGAACTTGCTCAATTTTGTCAGACTTTTTTTCCCCTTACAGTTCTCTTCCCTACTACTTATTAGTGGAGTATTACCACATTGTGAAGCTAAACATTATTTCATTTGTATTTTAATGACAACACTCTTCATGTATTTCACTGCCTTTCCAAATGCTGCAGTAAAGAAAGGGTTGCCTTTGTTTCCCCATTCTATATTAGTTTTTGATGTGTCTTTGCCTTACTACTGGAACCTCTTCCTTTATTCATACCTAAATATGACTCCTGCTCCAAATCCCCCAAAGTTTGCTTTTTTCTTCCATAAAGCTGTTCATTTTGATTTTCCCCTATCATTTTAACTACTTCAGTTCTGAAACACTTTCTGAAATACCTACAGGAAAGATAGGGGTAGGTTTGTCTTCTGTGTAGGAACAACGCTCAGTCTATCTACTGCCAGCAAGCAAGTGAACAATAGAAAAGCAAAGTCTGTTTTTGTACTAGCACAGTAACACACACATATATAACCCTGAAAGATAAGAGATTTATCTGAAAGAGAATGGGTTACTACTTTTATAGATTTTTAAAGTATTTACGAAATCTACACAGGAGAAAAAAAAAGGCGGAGGGGAGGGCAGGGGGGATAGTCTAACCTGAAAGTAAATTCACAGTATTTTGATGAAAAGCCTCTCAAGGGTATTAGAATTGTCTTGGCAGCCAAGAAAAATAGGCTTATTATTTCAGGTAGTATGTAAAATCTACAGGAAGATTTTTGCTTTTGTGATTAGGGCTCAAAGAATCTGGATTCTACGCTGGTTCTGCCACACACTCTGAATGTCACACTGGGCAATTTCCCTGATGTCTGGAGCTTGATTTTTCCTTCTCTAAAATGAGAGCAGCTTTTGTTTTCTCCCACCAGTCATTCATCTCGGCTACCACATAATTAAGTCACCGGGACTACTCGGAGAACCTCAGGTTCAGCACACACTTCATATATCTACTGCTGGTCTGGGTTTTAAGCTATTAAGTATGCCATTGCATTTGCATATATAAGTAGCATAACAGACAGACATCAACTGGAGGATCTGAGATTTGCAAACAGACAACATTCCAGAAAGCTGGGAGGCCAGGAATTGAAAAGATCTTAACTTTTAAATAAGCATTTTCCTTATGTAAGAGAATGAAGTACTTCAAATTGAAAAATAATTTTGCTATAATACGTCCAAATAAGTAGTAAAACTCATCCATCACAATAGCATGTTTTTCTCCTTTTCTCTCATTTAACTGTCCTTACCTAAATTTTTCAGATTAACTTTTTATTTGACATCTAGGAACGACTCTGCAATGGTAAAAACAGATTGTATTTCCATACATTTTCCTTGTCCCAATGCTTTAAATGTTATACGTCCACCTATGCGACTGACTCTCCTTGTACGTGCAGTGCTGCTTGTCAAAGGTCCTTTACAATTCGTGATGAAAGCACCAGACTGATAAAAGGAGGTTAGGTTCAGCATTACCTCTGACTACTAGATCTGCATAAAAAGATTAATGAAAGCTGACAAAAGCAAAGGCCAAAGTTTGAAGAAAAATGTATCAAAATAAGAAGTCTGTTTTACTAAACAAAACCACAGCAAAAGTCCTCAAAGTAGGTTAAACTGAACAGAAAACAAAAACAGTTAAAGAAAATACTGCAGGATGTTCAATGTTATAAACCCATCCTGGCCAACAACATTCATTAAGAACATTACACCTGTTACTATATGAAAAGATTCAAAAAAAAAAAAAAAGAAGAAATGGGAAAAGAATTATTTTCTGCATGCTTTACTAGTTGTAGGTTTAAAGCAAGCTCCAATAGTAAGCCATACAAAGAGTTATGAACAGGAGTAGCTCTTCTGGAAAATTACAAGGTAAGACAGTGGCCAATGGCCAGAGACCACAAATTACTTCGCTGTTTTCATACAGTTTCAACTGGATTTGTTTTCTCCATGCCCAACTAGATGAAACATTCCTTGAAGATCTAGGAACTGCATGAAGCTTTCAGTCCTAGGACAAAAGGGAAAGGCTCAATGGGATATTCAAGCACAAGCAGCACTCTCCAGACAAAAACAAACAAACAAACATAATCTGACCTGGTACAAAGTATATTCAAAAGCAAGCATTGATTCGCGATCACCAAATGGTGATTTGGGGTTAGCAATAACATAGTTTAGAAGACTACACAAGACATCCGTGTTCTCTCTAACATTTGTAGCACCTTGGCTCCAAAGCAAACAGAGCCCACAGCACGAGGAATGGCACGTCCTCCTAAAGGAACAGACCAGATGGAGCTTCTGAAGGCAACTTGTTTACTTTGCAGTGAAAGTCTGCTCCAGACTTGCAATGGCATGAAGGAGATAATCTGAATCTGCAGGCCAGAGGTGAACAGGAAAGCAGCACACACCGACCCGAAAGCCATGATGTAGCCAGAGAAGAGGTCTTCTAAAAAAACTCTGAAGACATATTTTTCATCATTACCTAGAAAGGAGTAGGTGGCGGGCAGTCTGCATTAGCCAAGATGAAAAAAAAAAAAAAAAAGCCTGAATTAACATGTTGGCAACAGAGAAGAGGGGTGCTTTTAGCAGACGGCAATTAAGGACTTGGCACGCATCTGGAGGAAAGAGTGTGAGTCAAAGATAACGCTAATATCTCAAGTTCAGATAGCAGAGAAAGATAGAGACACAATGAGAAATGCACGGCGGAGAAATAATGTATTCAGGCAGCAGTACAACATCCACAAGGCCCTACGGAGCAAACAAGCAGAGGTGCAGGGAGCTGCGAAAAAACGCACTTGGAGCAGAGATGGCAACATTGACAGTCATCAAATATTAGGCAGAGACAGTAACACACACCCACAAAAGCAGGTGACTAACTTTTTGGTCAGAGAGAAACAGATATAAAGGAAGTTAATGAGTGAACTGTAAGAGATTTTGAGAGAAAATAGGGGAGGGAGGCTTGGAAGTGAAGGTACGCTGTAAGTGAGAAACAGAACTGGATGGGGGTCTTTCAGGCTTAGTTTTTCTCCCTCACATACTCCTCCCTATCAGTCTAACAGTGTCCCTACCTCCTTAACTGAAGCAACAGCTAATCTATGAAGTGTGAACAGCTTGCCTTATCCTAGTTAATTATTTAACCTTAACTTTTTGCTGAAGGTGAAGGTGTTACAGGTGCTTCATAATTTATTATGTAGCTATATTAACCTCTGGTTAATAGAAGAAAGGGACATGATGAAACATTTAGAATGTAGTCACCCCTTTGTTTTATCTGCATGTTTAATTTACCATTTGTATTTCATTTTAGTAAATCAAAGTATTTTACTCCACATGCCGCAGCATACAGCAACACTAAAGGATAATCCAAGAAACGTTCTTAGGGTCTTCCATTCATGCCATTAAGGAGAGATCTTGGAGCCTGCTTTCTTTTTAATGATTAACATTACAAACATGTAAATGGCAGACAAAATTAAGCAACATAAGATGAAAACATCCACACTAGTAGGTCATGGGGAGCACAGAAACTTACCAGTTGGTAAAGAGTTCACTCCAGAACAAAAGCTCAAACGGGTTGCACTGTGTCAAGTCAAACAAAAGAAAGTGCAAACTAACAAAAACTCCTTTTTGCTTCAGCGAGCCCCAAGACAGCCTCAGTATCCTCTTTGGCAAAGAAAGTTCACAGTGCTGCAAGCTCTCATGACTCAACAGCAAATCTTGCTTTGTTGAACGTCTCAACTTCTCAGGTCAAGTGATTTAAATAAAAATTTACATATTAGTGTTCATTAGAAGAAAAGCAAGCATTTAGTCATAGAATTGGAGAAAAGAAAAGCATTTAAGTATGTATTAACCAATTTCTGATGATCTCATTGTACACGTCTTGTGGTTTTTGAGTGCTCAGGGATGGTGTTACTGGGAACATCTGATCCGCGCTGTTACTAACCTACTGAAAATGCACATCTTACTAAAATTACAGTTAAGCTTTACTCACGGTATTTCCCTCAAATAACCTCAAATAACCTTTGGAAATCCCAAATGTGGAAATCCACATCTCTCCTCCCGTCTCCTGCAATAACTGAAGCTTCTGCATGATAAAAACCAGCGGACAATGGCTCTTCTTCCTCCCAGCAGATAGTCAAGGCAGCATATGAAGGCAAGAGAAATTGAAGGCTAAACAGAGATGAGCCACGCTGTCTACTAGTTCATAAAAATTCCACATGTTCATTTTCACTACATCAGCTAAAGCTGCATTTAAAGAAGAAAGTCTTTCATAATGTTATTTTCCCAACTATACGCTGCTGGGAGTTCTACACATTAAAAGAAGTGGGAGTGACTAACAAGAATTTCTACATTAAAACATCGTTTACTTCACAGGATAATAGATAAACTAAATCTGATATAGATACAGTTTAGATAAACTGGATCAATATTTCCAAGCAGATTCAAAGCAGGAATGTTAGAATGACTCAACGGTAGTGCAAGCTAGTACTGAAAGCGTAGGTGTTGTTCAAGTAGGTGGGAACACGCTGGATCCACTTCATTCATAAATAAGTATTTCTCTCACTTTAAATCTCTCCAGTATTCAAAAATGAACTTACTGATATTATTAGTTCCATCTTGCCATTCTTGTGTCATTTTCTTAATGGTTAAATTTACAATTTAAATGCAGAGGATGTTTTAGGTCGGGAACCTGGTATCTGGTAAATGAACTGAAGTGAAATTAAATCTTTAGCTCCCTTGAATTCCTGCTTTCTTTGACCACTGACCAAATTCAAAACTGATAAAAAAGTAACTATGTTATCTTAACTATGTTAAAATAAGCCTAATCCATTAACCACGTCATATTTCTTGGCATGCCAACTATGAAGTACTGCTACTTGGACATTCAAGGGCTTCTATACCAGAGTCAGAGAAAGACACTAAGCCCTGCCTCTGAGAAATAAGAATTAGAGATCAATTAGAGATATAAATAAATAATAATAAAAAAAGGTCTATGAGCAATTTTTTTCTCTTAAAGTGAGTTAATAATTTAGTAGAACTATAAAATGTTACAAAAATTTGATGTTTATTTTTCACAGAACGCCATTAATACCCACTTTAGTCAGAGGAAGTTACTCATGCCCTGCACTGATACAGCTAACCTAGCTAAAGTAAGAGTATCTGGAAAGAAAAATGCAACCTTATATTCAGATACTTAAACAGGTCACCGAAGTACACTTCAGTCTTCCAAAAAAATTATGTGGTAAAGCCCGATTTCCTTTGGGTTCTCAAAAATCAAACTTCCCACTGAACCTATTCAGCACTCCGCCTTCATCACGGGAAGCACAAGTTCCACTCACACACACCTAGGGAAAGAATGGCTTAAATAAAAGGAAATCTTCAGAGAGAAACACTTTTTGGGAGAACAGTTCTTTACTGTGAGGGTGGTCAAACAGTGGAACAGGCTTCCTAGAGAGGTGGTTGGAGCCCCATGCCTGCCGGTGTTCAAGAGACATCAATACACTAATTTTTGGCTAGCCCTGAAGAGGTCAGTCAGTTGGACTCAATGATCTCTGAAGGTCCCTTCCAACTCAACTGACCTATCTCACTCGTATTGCACTGTACGTCTACTTCATATCACGTATACCGTTAAAGCAGAAGGGAAACACGAAGTTACAAGACTTAGGAAAAGGAAGCACAATAACAAGATTTTTGGTATCGTTCCTCTGTTTTGTCTTTTTCTGAGGATTAAAAGCAACAGAAAGAGAAATAGAGATCAAGATGTGAATGAAACCCTGTAGTCCTACCTACTACAATAAATATCTCAAATCTATCACAGAGGCAATAAAAAAACAGCAGCACTTATTGAAAGCAAGCTCTGATTCAATGTTAGATCGTTAGTATTTCTCTCAGCTAACAATAAAAAAAATAAATCAAAAGCAAGAGCCTCTTTTTTCTTTCACATTATTGCATTTCTTAATTAAGTTTTAACAACTTGAAGACTAACAGATTTATAAGGTTCGTGATGAAAGAAGTATTTCACAACTGGATAAGAAGCCAGTAAGATCCTCTGGATTTTTAACAATTACTTAGCTTCTAGACAGTAGCCTGAACAAGAGACAAGTATCAAGCACAAGTTTATGCACCTTATACATCAAAAAACAAATACGCTAACTCCCACTGGACTACCGATGCAAAAAAAAAAAAGCTTCCTTCAGGCATTAAATTAATAGGAAATAAATGAGTTAGAAAAGAGTGATAACAGCACAATATACCACATCAGCTTCTTTGTGTGCTTTTTTCATCTACATTTTATTTACTTTTTATTCCACCAGCTTTAAATCTTCCACATACTTTTATATTCTGGCTGTTGGAGTACTGAATGTATAATTGAGATGCCTAAGAATGGTAGGGCTTTTTTTTTTGGTTGTTTTTGTTGTCATCCCTTCCTCCCCAGACCAAAAAGCCCACACCATACCACCAGGTCAAGCCTACCACTGAAAGCGAACTCACTGAGCTGCAGAGGTGCATTTTACATTAATTTCAGAATTGCCTTAGGCAAAATCCATAAAGGAGAAAAAAAAAAGAAGAGCTCCCTCCATGAAATCACACTAAGAACTATTATTTGGCTTCTATTCGTCCCCAGAAAGTGAACCCCTTGTTTGGATTATGCTTTTATTATTAAGCATTTTGCAGGGATCTTGCCCCAGCGCTTTGAAATCTGTCTGTTAAGACCAATCAGTTTGAATTTTCCATAAACCTACTTGATTTCATATGGTAACCAAGAGCAGTCATTCTGCAGAATATCTGTTATATTAATTGCCCTAAAAATTGCTGCAGTGCCATATCTGTAACCAGTAAAAGTCACAGTAAAACAAACTTCTTTTTTTAAAAAAAAAAGATTTGCTTCACAAATCTTACACACATCAGAAGTTATGCAATGTAAAATACATAGGCCAAAATACTAGTATAGAGGCATAAATTATTTAACCCACACATACACGATGACAATAAATTTTGGCAAACACATCACACACAAAAAAAATAAAAATCAGACCTGCTAATTTTACAGTAGTATAAGAAAAGTCTGAACTGCTCAAGTTATGAAAAAAAAATATATATGATAACTTAACCTTTGTATTCTTCTAGTTTTCTTTTCTAGAATTTAGGATTTGTAGATGTTGAACTGCAGTAATGATATGAAGATACTGCCTACAAAAATTCCAGAACATAAAATCAAAATTATGACATACCAATATTAAAAAAAGATGTAACTGAAGCCTTTTGTTTTATATTTCTTTGTTTGGAAAGCATGATTTCTTCCTTTCTATCAGTAGTTTAATGCGCATATTCTGTGTAAGTTTATAAAAATTGCTACCTTTGCCACAATTCCCCCATCAATTTGGTACTTTGTGAAGAGGCTGGAAAACCCAGCATCTCTACCACAGAACCTGTAACCAGCAGACTTCATAGAAAAACAGTGTCATAGTATCTCAGAAGCCTTTGAGGGTTTCAGTAGGCCAAGAACACAGGCAGAATGTTTGTAGGTTATTTTATTTTTTTTTTGCAGTAACAGAAACAACAACAAAAAGAAATGTTGCATTTTTCCTTTCATTCTGATACTCTGAACTATCTTTTATTTCACACAAAAACCAAAGAAGGACAATACAAGGAACCACTAGATTGTATGCACTCAACCGATACCTAAAGCTTAAGCTTTCCCTACTGTTTGACTGAGGACTCAGATTCTCCTCTTGGTCTGAACACAGAAGCAAACTTATCTACTGGCACTTGTCTACTAGAAAACTAGCACCATAAAGCTAATTAATATGATAGCTATCACATCAATCATTATATATGACAGCTACTGTAGATATGACAGCATATCATTGATATGATAGGTATCACATCAAACAATGCAATTGAACCAATAGAGGAAGGGTTTTGCAAAAACCGAAGACCTGTACAAAGACCTTATTCTCCCCGCACTCTAAGATCCCTTTCAGAGTAATATAAACTGAATTTGCAAACTTCTACTTCCATAGTTAATCTTGTGATAAAACTGTGTAATTCTAACGACTTCACGCATTAACTGCACGAGGAACATTTCTGTGCTTTGAGATTTAACACGAACACCACCACCTAAGTTACTGCTCCATGTTCTGCTATTTATGCTTTTCACATGCAAAAAGTTCCTTGGAGGGATCAAAGCCAGTGTGAGGCCTATTCTTCTACCAGCCGTTACCTGAAATTCTGTCAGAAGGCCAGGGCTGAATTTTTGCCGCTCTGCTCTTGCCCAGCTGACTGAAAGGTTTCCCAGCAGCATCACTCGAACAAAGATTTTGTCACAAATCCCGTGTGACTTTAGGATGAGCGGATTATTGCAGGCACATCATACTACGCTGCAAAATTACAAAGCCTTTACAAGGAGCAGTTGTTTTCTCCTATAAGACCCTGGACAGATGGCAGGATTTGACTATCTCTAAATCAGCTTAGTCAAATATATTATTAGTTCTCCAGCCCAATATTCATTGTGTATTCTTAATGAAACCGTTGAATGAAAAGGGCAATGCGCCAGCTTAAAGCAAGCAAACAACAGAAATCCATTTTCCTCCAAGATCAACCTCTTCATGGTATGCTGTGCACATTTATACAATTCAAGGACGACAGAGTTCCTCTTGAAAAAGTAGCTCGTTACAAAACACAGAAGATCAAAACCTGAATTCTGCTTTTCTGTGTGTTTTCAATTTAATCAAGTGCCTGTTGTTTTGTTGCAGCTATGAAGTAATTCAGGCAAATCAGGAGGTCAGATGACTGCCTGCCACCGAAGAACCACACCAAGAAACAAGCATAATGGGCTTCCAGGTATCTAAAATAACAGGTCCCTCAAAGGCTGGAAGTGCATCATCTCTGTGATCCCATCAGCAAGTGATGAGCGCTTCACTCATCGGAACAGGCACGTAATGCTGGAGCATGACTTAATGCTGTCAGGAAAAGATGCATGATTCTACTTTGATTTCTAAGAAGCAATCCTGAATCCCTGCTAATTCTCCTCTTAACAGCACAGCGAACCAAGAGCTTTCACAGAATTAGCAGATTTGTACCCAAGCACTCACAGAGAATTTTGGTTTGTTTTTTTTTTCCAGTGCATAATCAAAACTCATTTTGTTGGAAGACAAGAGTCAGCCATATTTTACTATGGGAAATTGTTCTCAAAAACATTTCTGCCTTTCCTCCTTGCAGTGACATTTCTCCTCCCTTGGCACCATAAGGGTAAAGCTCGTGAAGCAGAACTAACGATCACCACTGTGCAGACAGTGATTCCTCACTGCTGCAACTGCCCCTCAATCACAATCTTACTTCTCTTTGCACCAGGGATTAAAAAAAGAATCCTAGATATTAGTATATGCTAAATCAACCCATTTTATACTGCTTGAATTTTGAGTACGCAACACTCTTGAATGTAGGTGTGGCATTATTTTTAATGCAAAATTATGACACATCTTTTGAAAACCTAACATTCTGTGCTATTAAATGCAGGCTCAGATTTTCATTAGCATGAGAAGCGGTTGATTTTCTTTTTGAGTCAATGTAATGAGTAACAAGTATATTCCTATTTGTATTGAAGTAGAAACAGTATCCTTATATAACCTATACATTTATTTCCCTAAGTTATCGTCTGAAATAGTCAATATTTCAAGTTCCCAATTAAAGAGATTTAAAAGAGAAGTTTTAGTTTCCCAGACAAGTACCATAATTTTCACTGTATGTTAACATTTTTAATAATTACGAGACACATGTAATCAATAGCTTGCAAATAGAATTTGCATACACTACACACAACAGTCTCCTTAAAACATTTTGAAAAACGATTCATTTTGTGATTTGACATGAGCTGACGGATGTTGAACAGCTTATTCACCATTGTTTGGGACACGGTATTTAATTCATGCCTGACTTTAAAACTAATGTGAGAGTTTGTGTGTACCTTTATATTTGCATAGATGCTGGTTAACTATGTTACACAACAAGCCTATGCTCAGTTAGGTGGGTCTTCTGAAATACGTGGCAATTAAACCCTCCTACATATGAATCACTGAGCATTCACAGAATACTTTCTATATGAGTACTAAGTGTTTACAAATGAGGCTGGCATATTTTAAATAATTTTCATCACTTCACCACCTTGGTTAAGACAACGAAGTAATGCTATCATCATGTACAAACAGAGACACAGGCAGACACAGATTAAATAAGGTGACCTTATTCCTTACTCCAATATTCCCAGTAAAGCTATGGCAACTGGACCCAGAATTTCACACACACCTTGAATCCCTAGCTTGAAATAAATGGAATATCAATTCAGGATCGCTTACACATTCTGCAAAAGAAATATGATTATCATTAGTTACAATTCTAAGAAGCTTCCCACAAATTCTAATACATTTGATCAGACCACACTTTTCCACAGGAATCAACAATGTGCAGTAGGCTCTCTGCTGAATTCCTAGTTCTGAAAAACACAGACATCATCACCACCAGGGCTAAAGCTGAAGCCCCAAAGGAATTTTGGAGGAGAAAAAAAGCTACCGACTCCTTCACAGTCTCCTTCAAGATGACAAGGATAAACAGAAGAGTCAATATGCCAATGGTCACAGTGCTTATCAGAGACAATTTTCAACGGCGCATCTGTACCATGGGAAATTCTAACCTGCTGAACTTGTTCTTTCTAGCTATTAACAAAAATATTTTTTTTAAATATGAAAATTTAAAAGCTCTCTCCATGGAAGATAATGAAGTAAAGTATGTCCAACTGACTCTCATCAGACATGTTTGAAACAAAAGCATTTTTACTTTACCAAAGTGAAATATTTTATGTTTTCTTAAAAAATATATTTTAACAGGGGTTTATCATCTCTATTTTCACTGTTAGGGCTTATCATTATCTTCTGCTAAAAAACACGAAGGAAAATTGTAAACAGTGTTTAGTATGCAAAGCAAATGACACATTAGATTATCATTTGTAAGTAAGGTACTAGATTTACGAACTGGGTTTCTACAAATGCTGAAACAAAAACAGGATGCATTTGCTTAATCTGAACTGCACAAAGAGAAACAAAATGTGCCTACTTCCAATTTCTGGACTTGTATCAGTGAGGAATTTCTCCTTAGACTGCATCCTGCTGAAGGAACGTTGCCATTTTATTATAAACAGCTGCAAAAACCTGGATGGCTTTGGCATTTTACCATGTGTAGTTCAATTAGCGGGCCTTTCATTTTATTGTTAAACCAGCCATTTTCATACACAGTTTTGTCTAAGTACAAACCTTTTAGGGACAGCCGTTTGTCACCCCCACATATATTAGGGATGAGAAAACAGCCCGCCAATTAAGATGCCCACACTGGCCCCATCTCCAGGCTCAGCCTGAGGTAGCGATGGAACAGTTGAAGTAAAAACTCAGTTTTCCATATTTAAGAAAGTTCAAAGACAACAAGAAAACACTGCCCTGCAAAGGACACAGATATTTTTATTTATTGCTGGAAAAGTTTAGCTAAGGAGTAGGCCATCAGATTTACTCTGTATCGTAACAAACAATTGTGAGTCCACATCCTGTTCAACAAGAAGGTCTACTTAGTTTTCATTCAAGTCTTGGATCAAATCTATGAATCTGACAAAATGGTGGTTTGAGCACTCTTACAACAGTCACAGCTTAGAATCAAAGACATGGAGTCAAATAATGGTCAAGATATAAAGCGAGCAGTTTTTAACTGGCTTTACGTTGCCGTTGCTACTCCAGCAAGACGTACTACACTATTTCTTAGGCCCCGTATCACAAAGTGATAAATTAAAGGAAATATTAAAAGCACACGAAAACAGGACATCTTTAGGTAGAAGAACAATATTGAGATCACTTGTCTTCTCTGCTTCCATCCAAATTCATGGGTTGTCATAAATCACCAAGCTATTCTGCAAACACTAAGTATTTATTCCACAATCTACTAGTCCTTTATAAAGTATACTGAGAGAATTTATCCAAGAGAAATTACTTAAAATATTCTAAAATAATAAAATAAAATTATCTAAAATAAAACTAAAGATAATATTTAAAAGAAGTGAATAACAAATAAGGTTACATTATCTGTAGCTCCAGCCTCGTTTTTTGAAAACTACATGGACTTTCTTTCCTCTTTTTCTGAGCATGAGACTAAATATCCCATGTTAAGACACTTTTATGCACCTGTTAATTTAAGTCATAAATACTACAAATATTTCACAGTAAGACTGCCCACTGAAAGCATTCCACATTTTCACTTTAAGATAACAAAAACAAATCTGAGCTAATCAGCACCAGCAGAGAACACAAAATACTTCTCTTACCTCCATTTCTGTGCAGTGTAACCGGCCTGATTTATCTGTAACAAAAAAAGAAAAGCTTTCAGTTTAAGTCAATAGACAAAAAAATAAGAAGTCAACTATTTTTTTTCTAGTTTTAGCCAAATATTCTTTGCCTTACTTCAATCACTCATTTCAATAATATTGCAATTATACGCGCATCACAGAATTAACAACAAAAAGGCCCTGCCCTCTTTATTTGGATCCTTCACGACTCTCCCTTTTAAGATGTCTTTAATGTTTGGCTTCATTATTTAAATTGTATGAATGATGCTCAGCCATGGAGGGAACATGAAAACATGTTGGCTTAAATTAAGCAGGAGAGAGTAATTATTTCAAGAGAAAACATACCATTAATTCACAGAGCAGGAAAAAGCCACTTGCTTCATCTGATACTTCTGGGATATCAGAGAGTTTAACAACAACATGAAGTTTGAGCAAGCTAAAGGAGAAATATTGTTGTAATATTTTCAGAGGTCCTTTCTTTCACTTTTTGTGTTTCTTCTGAGTTCAGAAACATCACTTTGGAATTTATACAACATGGAGAAATTAAGTGTCTGAATTGTTTCATCAAATTGAAATCTCAATATTCTCGAAGACGAAACACTTTGGTATAAAAGTGCAAGTGGCTTGCCAGTTTATGAAAAAATAAAACTGAAGTTTCACATCATATACCATTCAACTAAAAGTCACGATATTATCACTTTGTATTGATAATTCAAATGAGAAGAGCATGAAGTAGGACATAGCAGGATGATTTTCTCTTGGGAAATGATATTCAGGAAAATAAAATATTCCACAGAAACATTCCACAGAGTAGGGGAGCTCCCCAAAACCTGACTTTCAAAACACGTGGATCTTTAATTTGACCTCTGTGGTCTTTGCTCTTTGGGACCTCCCACAGCACCCCGGGAAAGCCTGCAATGGGGAGCTGTAACTGGAAGGACTGTCCTCATCAGATTGCCCAGCGAGCTCAAGGAAGCTCAACCTACTGGTTAGCATAGTATTTGTACACAGGAGCAATCATGCTGACTTAGTACGTAAAATCTGAATGGCACACAAAACCAGAGGAGAGTCACCCACACAGAAAAAGATTTATTTTTCATGCTGAACTAGTCGCCTTCCCTTTGAAACTATAGGTTACATGCATCTTGAATGAATACGGAGCAACTAACTAACAGAGGGAAAGCTGTTTACCTTCGTTTTGAACTCTTGCCAGTGTAAGCTGAACGCTTAACACCGGTGGCTTATTGCAAAATGAAGCACAGGAGAGTGACTTAGTAAGGCAGCTTTTAAATACTGCATCCTCTTTGCAGAAGGACTGGTGATCCTGGTCAATTCATGTCAAGATCCACATAAGAGACATTCCTGGTGTTCAAACTGGTAACACTTTGTTTTAAATAATAAATTCACTGAGAACTCTTTTTATTTATTTATTTTTACATACACCTACAACTCTTAACAGATTTATGACTATTGAGGGCTACTTCTGTGAAATTCAAATGAAGACGACCAAAACAACATACCTCCACAATATAAGACAATACAAGACCAATTCACAGAAATGTAGTCAAAATGGGGAAGAAAAAAAAAAACTTTTCAGAAAAAAAAAAAAGTATTTTTGGAAAATTACTACTTCAGAAAATATAAGTAATTTGAAACCTTTAATCACGCAATGGCACACACCGTTCTGCCAGTACTTGCAATCACTGATAAATTCAAGTACTTTGACTTGTGTCTCTTGTAGCATGACCAACAGGAGTCAGACCATTTACCAGATCCTCTCAGTAGCACAGACCCATCACTATACTTCATGGCTACGCTGAGGTCCTATGAAGATCCTTTTAACAGAAGTCTTAACCAAATCCTTACATACAAAACAAATCAGCCCACACTGAAAAAGGTAAAGCAAAAATTCTATTTCTGAAAGGAACAGCAAGAAACTCATCTCACGGCCCCTCTGATAAATCTTTGAGAAACTTCCATGAAAGAAGTTCCTCAAGGAAAAACACTCCAACTTTAGAACCTTTCCTTGTCTCATATCTGGTACTACCAAAATTTACTACTGCTTTCAGAGATTTATTTTTTTTTTAATATTATAACTAATGTAGGGAACATCTTAAGCCATATTACTTATTCCCATTACTTGGAATCTGGGCAACACCACAGAAGAGGAGCAACGTTTATACCAGCACCTTAAAAAACAATCGTATTGTCAGGATTCCATATGCTGAGGAGGGAAACAGGAGCAACAAGTAGTTTAAGTCTCACACCAGCTCAAACGCACCACAGATGGTATTCTAGACAGGCACAAGCTACTGGTTGACTTGCACCATTTTAACATTACAGACTGCATTATGGAAATTATTTACTGTACCATTCCCTGCCCCTCTCTACCTTGATTCCAATTCCAACCATGTACTCAGCAGATTTCCCTGACCTGTTTGCAGTGACTCTTTTGGAAGTTTCCTAGATTACGAAAGACACACGTATTAACTCACCTAAGAAACATATATTGACATGAATCTATCAAGACTGAGCTGAATTTGCTCTTGTATGGCCCGTGCAAGCAAAAATTAGTCATAATGGCTAGCTATAGGAATTTCTTCTCTTCAGCTGAGATGACTGAAAAAAACAAACTTCTAAACATAGCCTAAGGGTCACAGTTTCCCAATTTGCACTGGGAGAGAGAAAAAAAAAAAAGATTTATATATAATATATATATATACACAAACACACACACCCCTGTAAGTCATAAAACTGTCTCTGTCTGCAGGCAGAATGGTTTATCTCGTAAATAAGTGAAGGTTTACAAATTTATTTCAGCAGCTGCTTCTTTACATAGATCCAAACCTCCTTGCCCTTCAAAACTATTCAACTAGCTGCTAACCTGTGCGGCCTTTCTACCACTCTTAATGCCAAAAGATATATATCAAAGTGTTTTTCCATGACAGATTCCAATAGTGGCTAATGCATTCATTACTAGTAAACAGCACAACTTTAACTGTCAGATTAACTTCAATTTTTAAACTTCATTTTTTTTTCAGTTTGGGAGATTGTATGATTTTTCCCTCACGGGTTGTTGAAATGCAAAAAAATGTAGTTTTTGAAAGATGGCAACAAGAGGCTTAAATTGAAGGGTATGCCTGAAAATAGTCTTCAAAGAGATGTATAGGCTATGGAATAACAACAAAACAAAACCAACAAAAACCTTTGACCACCATTTTTCACTTCTCAAAATTTCTATTTGAAAATTATTCATATTTCAAGCCCCCAACAAGCTGAGTCAGGCCAAACTTTCATTGAGCATTAGGGCGCTCTGACTCATCCCTCAAGGCAGGAGCATGGGGTCGCTGATTAGACAGGGAGAAATAACTATTTCCAAATAATCATTTTGGAATGCTGTTTTAAAAAGACTGTATTCAATTGACCAATAGCCCGTGTTTCGCTGAAGGGCAATTGCCACGTCTTGCAAGGATTGATACATCCCAGATAAAGGTCTTCGCAGATTTAAAAACGAACAGCAAGCCTATCATGTACTGGTGCAAAAAGTACGAAGCACACATTTAAGACGTCATTTTAAAGCTGGAGTGGATAATTCGGTATGTTAAGAAGGACTGACTGATACAGGATATTTGCGAGAAAGCCTGCTGGATGTGCCAAACCATTTGCACTCCACTATCTGAAACAAAACTAGGGAGTCGATGTCTGTGTCCTGGCACCACAGCCACACGGCCGCTGCTGCTTCCACTGCGAGCAGCTGCCCCAAGAGCCTCGGAGCCCCTTCCCAGCCTCCCAGCAACATCTGAGACACCTCTGCACCAATCCAAAAGTGTTTCCTTCCAGACAGCTTCAGTCTCGATTGCAGAAGGGAGATCGTCAGCACTCACGTTCAGACAGCAGCGTAGCTGGGGCATGCGCTAGCAGTAAGCCTGAAAGTCATTTCGTGTTAAAGATTAATATTCTGCTTAAATATCACAACCTATTGCTGCAGGTTTGGGGAGAGCTAAACCTATTACTTCCACAATAGCAGACCTCAGGGTGCCCTCAGGGAAGACAGCCACTGCTCACTCGTGCTGGAGGACAGAGGGAGAGGTGGCAGGAGAAGGAACACGGGGCCCACCTGAAGCAAAGGCAGAGAGGGACAATCTGGGAGTCACTAACTCAGGACCCACAAATTCAACAGCCTTTAGTCAGGCCCCCAGATTAAGCAGAATTTGTATGTATTTTCTGGCTTTCGAGTCTCCAAGAGGCACTGTAGCTACAACAGCAGGTTTTTCCCCGGCCTTAAGAGAACAAGGAACTCCTTAAAAACAACAACAAGCCCTCATTGTAACCATCTGATTGCAGGAACTGGGGCAGTCCTTACCAAATCTGACAAGGTTTTCAATCCAAGAGTCAAGATTAGTGCCAATAAAAGCAAAGGACAAGAATAAAGACAGCAAAGGCACCCAAGCGACATAAAGAAAGGAGATGATACGTAAAGCACGGGGTTAGTAATTAACACGGAGAGGAAAGCAATGATGGAGCAGAAGTGAGCCAGACTTCTGGCACAGGATGGATATTACAGGACAAACAGATGAAAGGCATGGGAGGACAGAAAGAAAGCCTGGGTAATGAAATGGAAAATGTGAAAATGGCAAAGAAAATATAGATAAAGCTTGAAGATCAGGCTGCGGGGAGGAAGGTCGTGAAGGCTGAGAACACGAGGAGGTGGAGGAGACAGAGGGGGTTAGGAGGGGAAACAGGAGAGCCCTCGGAGCAACTAGGAGAGGCTGATGTTTTTAAGGCAAACACTTAGGCCTTAAGAGTCAACGTATCCCTCCTTTAAACTATGTAATTAGGAGACGACAGGCAATGGGGTGAGTCCTCACAGCTCATGGCTTTTTGGATCTGACTCATGATTTATGTATCAGCCGCCGGTAGGTGATTTAGAACTGGTACGCTGCACTTCTCAAACTGGGAGAGGACGAAGAGGAGAGAAAGAAAATTGTAAGAAAATACAAGGAAAACTCTTACAGAGATTAATATACTGAAGGAGGCCAGGGCTTTGTGTCAATGTTTTTTTCATGCCTTCATCTTTTTCCATTCAACCTGGACTCACTGAAGTTACTCCTCATTTTGTACAGTCATGAGTAATCCCCTGCACATTGTACAAAACAGATAATGACTAAGAGGTCTTCACCCAGTAAAGTTTTGTAATAAAAGTTTTTAAAATAATAATTTTCCTTAATACCAAATTAAGGAACCCACATGACATTAATGCTACCCTGTAAGGTACAACACAGTGATTGCTCACTGTCTTGTCCCATTTTTACTCGGCACAAGGAAACTGGCTCTGGTCACCCTGCAATTCTTTCTGTGTCCACTGCTCACCCTCTATAGCAAACCCATAAGTCTACCTAGGGATCGAGCCAATTTTTGTTATTCTAAGATAAATACTGTGCTAGACACGCATCTCAAAGTGCTGCTGAGCTCTACGCACAGCTGCCATCCTCTTCCACAGATGCTTATTTGAGTACAGATACCATGCTTGCTCTTCTCTGGCACGTCCATTTATCAACTCTCCACAAAAAAAATGAATATGCGCTTAGACTTCACATGCCTCAAAACGTTTTTGTTTGTTTGTTTGTTCTTAGTTTTGTTACTCTAATCATATTCTCCTTTCTCCTAGAGCTATCCACTTACTTGCTGGTCCAACAAGCAGACATGCTTGTGGCAGAAAGCTGAATCCACTGAAGTCTGAGGGAACTTCAAGCACGTTACGGATTTTCTAAACCGATACCACAGCATTGCTGGACTAGTTACGAGCTTTTACCCACTGCTAATAAGCTCTCTCAAGCAGATGGAAAAGTAGTTCTCAGTCTCTCTCTACCTTGGCTATGTCTTCGGAGTCCTGTATTTACACGGCACAGACTGACTCATCTTTCTGTTGCTCTTAAAGCGCACAGCAATAAAATTCGGTGGCGTGCTCACACCTCTGCGCGTGTCACGCAAGCTACCTCCAGATTTTATCAGCGGTGGGACAATAATCGTTTTGTCTCCTTACTGGATCCAGCGCTGTAACCTAACAAATTAATTCAGAAACAAAACGCGAACGCTCTGCAGTTTTCTTTCAACAGAGATGATGAAAAAGCTTCCCTGGTTTTCTAAGATGCATTCAGCATCAACAAGGATCCAGGATGCTACGTGCCTTAATCCCCTCATCGCCTCCCTTACCGCAAGGCACTTTCTCCAGCCTCACCAAGGCACTCACGCTCTGTCCAGGCTCGGGACTCCAGGGTCATCTCCGCTGCCTGTCACTCCGACGCCCTCCTTTTCTCGGAATTGCCCCATTAGGTGCTCGCTGACTGCGGCGTCATACACAGATACCCTCTTCACCTCCAAAGCCCTTCTCACGCTGCCCCTCTCCTACCCGTCACCTCTTGCTGTGCAGTCACTGCCACCTCCAGCCAGCCCCTGACACTGGACTCCGTGACCAAAAAAAAAGCACCTCTGTTCCTTCTCCTGTGATGCCCCTTACAGACCTCACACTAATTCCCTGCAACATCACGGAGACGTCTCATTTCTCACTCTACTCTTCAATCTCTGTTAGCACTGACAGTTACAATTCTACTTTTCCTTCTACAGGATTTAATTTAATTGCACTAGTAAAGAAAAACCCCGTTAAATTACAAAAGTATTATCTTTCACTAAGTCATTACGAGCATCGGGAGCCCACAGTTCCTCAAAGCTCCTTGCTGTTAAGCTCTTCTTAGGAACAATAACTGCAGATTTCGGACAACACCAAACTAGTCGCTCTGCCTTCACAGCCTGATTACCATCTTCACATTTTTGTGAACAAATCTGGCAACCAAGGTTGCCTGTCAGTAACTTCCTTCCACTTGTTTTGTGCAGGCATCTGGAATGTGATTTCATTTATTTATTTACTCCAAGCCAAAGGCATTACATTTTCTTCCTACCTTGACCTCCACCACTAACAGATACAAGTCTTAAAACTCTAGCAAGAAATGGTGAGGCTTAATACATCAACCTTACTATTTTTAAATACAATTCTTTCCAAATATCCCCAAACAAAATCTGAATTCAGAGCACAACTAAGAGTTAATTCTAGAAGTAGGATTTATTTCAGCAGCAGTCACAGGGCCCCTGTTTTGAAGTTTAAGCAGCAAACACGGCTACTCCCATCCATTATCTTTCAAAAGGGTCAACCAAATTAGAAGGACAATGCCAGGACATTCATCTGCTTCTGAAAAGCACGCATATCTTTCATAAGCACTCTTCAAGAGGCTGATAGATGAGAATGTCTTGATGCACACAAGGAAAATTTGCATTTATTAGTCCTATATTTCTCCGCCCTGCCTTCCAATACCTGGACACGCAAAGAAGGACGTGAAAGCCATTACACCTGCCAACACTGCGTAAGCTATTCCTCTCTACCATGTCTCACCCCGAGCCCTCTGGGTCCCGTGAAAGCCACCATGCAGCCAAATTTTCTGCCATCTTTTTGATTCAGAGCCAGAGCTCTCCATGCGTTATACCCTGCCTCTGAACACTTGGCAGCTGCCCAGGAGAAAAATCTGCATGGCACTTCAGTAGCTTCCCTCTGTGCTTCCTCCTCTGGGGCTGGAGGACAACACAAAAGGAGGAGGAGGAGGAGGAGAAGGAGGTAGTTCTGGTGCTGGTTTCCTGCTCGCATACCCATCACTTTGTTACTGCTTCAAGTTTAAAAACACCACCACCACTTGTAAGCACTGTTCCTCAAGGAGAAGACTCGAAGCAGTCAAACCACACGTTTACATCCAACGTTTTAACTCATTCAGAAGGTATTTTTTATTGCATCTGGCACTTTACTAGATGCCACTGTTAGCTCCTTTCATATAAATTGCAAGCAAAATAGAGAAGACAAAAACATCCATTAGGTAAAAATACGTTCTACGCTGTATCTCCAAATTCATCTTTCCGAGCAACCCACATTTCTGTGGTATTTAGATGTCAGACAGCTGCAGTGATTCATACCAAGACGACCACAGGGAACTCTTCGTTTTTTTGCATGTTCATGTTTATTTCTTACTCGCTCCACTTCTGGCAGGACGATAAGGTTTGCAAGGCACTGTGAAAACAGCTCTTTTATAAGTGACCCCGAAGCAAACTCTGCGACGCGGCCGCGTTTGCTCCTGAATTAGCCTAAGCTCTACTGACAGGCGTGACTGATCACGCCGTTCTCCCGGCCCTGAACAAAGCCCGAATGTTGGCGACCCAAAGACACCATTCTGTGGGGACTCCTTTATTTGCCACACAGGATCCTCTTGTTTACCAAAACAGAAACCAATGCCCAACATTTGATTCCGTGATGACCCAAACCTATACGCCAACCTACGGCTATACGTTTTTCATGCACCGCAGTAACAGAATAGTTTCGCAGCTCAGAGTATTAGCCCGCAGAATCCCTACTGCTCTAACAAATCTTCTGACACAGCCACTTAAACCTAAGTTGTCTGATACACGAAGGCAAGAAAACAATTACCAGGAATCCTTCCTGATCCTCCTCCTGCTGGGGATTCAGACGGTCAGGTAATACAAACACGCGCATGAAAATGAACAGCTGAGCGAGGTTTCCATTCTCAATCATTTTTTACTTCTACATAACCAAAACCTAACTGATTAAAGGAAAAAAAAAAGAGAGAGATAACTAAGGATCCAAGGATTAGCAAACTACGCAGGTAAAACTGAGAAGATTTTAAAATTGTTCTCTGGTTTTGGTTAATGACAGGGATTTGACTTCAAGGTTGTTTTCCTGCCGTCCGTATCAGTGAAACTCATCTTTCTTTCCTACCTCAAGGATATTTTGTTCAATTTCAGGTATTTTCAGTCGGAATTTCAAGTATTGCGCATTAGCCAGAGAACTGACTCGGGAGAAATGGGTTTGGAAACGCACCACCCATTTCTACATAATCAGTACTTCTTTTTAGGATAGCTTTAATTTGTATCTCAAGAGTAAAATTAATGTGGCCAGACGGCTTCAGGGCCTACGCCGCTGCACAGGGCTCCCCTAGCCATAGCACCGGGGCAGCAGCTCTCAAGTTTTCATTGCTGCTAAGCTGAATACCCGAGCGTAAGAATGACTATCCCTTTGAGAGGCTTGAGATGAAGGAGGCTCGCAACGCTCATTAATCATCGCCCAAGGACGTTGCAGGGAGCAATAAGGAAAAGAACTGGGACGGTTCAAAAGATACCAAAGAGCAGCAAGCCTGCTGTCGGCTCTTCCACGCAGCGACCTACTGGCATCCACTGCACCATGCAAATTGCGATTTCCAATGGAAACCTGCCACAGGCTCTGCAAACCAAAGAAAAATGCAAGCTGCTGGACTAGGACCACCTTGGTTTCATGTTGTTGCCAGGTAGTCCTACAAATCCTTTGTAAAAGCGTGAAGGCTGAGCACGGCCTGTGCCGCACGGCCGTATTCGGAGGCGCTGGGATGACTTGGGGCAGGCAGAGATAAAGATGTGGGATCGCTGAGCACGGTCTAGCAGCCAACATCTGGCCTGAGCTCCTTTCCTTGCCTGTTAATTATAGCTATTGGAGGGGTGCGTGCCTGGTGGTCCCCCCTCGTGCCCTCCCACGTACATCCGCGTGTGCGTGCCAGAGCGCGGCCCGAACTTCACGTTCGGATACACCCCGCAGGTCATTAAAAACATACCGTGAGAGGCAACAGAATAAGGCCACGAACAGCAAGGAAAAGGTAACAACAAAAAGAAACGCGTACTAAATCACTGCGTTTCCTACCGCTGACATGAGAGAGGGGAAGGAGCCTGATCCCACCCCAGAACACCGCAACAAAAGCAGCACACGGAGTGCAATGCCCTGTTCTGCGTGTTTGTGCGGCACACAGACCCACCGGCTGGGAAAGCGCTTCCCCGGCACCTCTGGGTGTCCGTCTGGCATTTCATTAACATTACAGGCACCTATTTTTTTTTTAAATAAGAGGGCACATCAGACCGTATTCAAGTGGCAATGGTTATTCCACTCACTGAAGCTGTGGGAGAAAGTTAGAGCCCCCCTTCCATTTATTTTTTATTATTTTTTGGTATTTGCATGTACCGCCGGCCCCAAGCCGGCTCAGCGCGCATCTCCAGGCAGGCGCCCCGCTGACAGCCTTCACCAGCCGGTGACACGCCGTGCAACATCCACGTCCCAGCTGCCGGGGGACCATTAACCCCACTTGGTGAATTCACCACAGCGCTCTGCTCCACACCGCCTGAAAACCCCCAAATTCCTGCCTTCCCAGGAAATTCAGCGACGCTGGATCCGGCTAGCCTGACGGCGGGGAACGCCATCGATGCGCGATGACCGGCCTCATCCCTGTGCCAGCTGGGTTTAGGTTGAAAAACCCCTAAACCCCCAAACCCGGATAAACCCCCCCAAATCCCACATCCCCCCTTACACAGCCTATCCCGGCCGAGCCGTGCCCGGCTTCCCAGGGTCCGGGTCCCGCGGACAAAGGCGGTGTAGGGGGGGCTTTTGGGGGGGCTCGCCCCTCACCTGCGGCGCTGTGGGGCGGCCGCCGGGGCTCGCCCCGCTCCATGCTGACGGCGCCGTCCCTCCAGACGCGGAGGTGCGCGGCCGCCCCCGGCCTGCCCGCGGGGGTCTCTCCGCGGCGGGCGCGGGCCCGCAGCCACCCGCAGCACTGGTAGCACACGGCCCACGCCTGCTCCTCGTTGATGGGCTGGTTGTACAGCCGCAGGATCTCCTCCAGCGACAGCGCCTCCGGTTGCCCTCCTCCTCCTCCTCCTCCTGGTTCTCCTCCGCCGCCGTCCTCATCGTCGGCGGCGGCAGCGGGGCGGGAGGCGCCGGGCTGCGGCTCTGCGCCGCGCTCCCCCGGCAGCGCCATGCCCTGCCTCGGCTCAGCGCCCAACGCTGCTGCTGCGGCTGCTCCTTGTGCTGCTGCTGCTGCTCCTCCTTGTGCTGCTGCTGCTGCTGCTCCTTGTGCTGCTGCTGCTGCTCCCTGCGCTCATCCTCCCCGCCCCGCCAGTGCCGCCAGGCCGCCGGACAGCCCGGCCCAGGCAGGCGGGCGGGCAGCGGGCGGCCGGCGGGAGGAGCGGCCCCGGCGCTGCCGCCGCCGCGGGGGGAACGGCTCCGAGCCGCGCAATGGCGGCCCCCGGCGCCCCGCCGCCGCAGCGCCCCCTGCCGCCCCCCGCCCCGGGACCCCGAGCGCGCGGCAGCGCCCGCAGTGCCCCCTGCTGCACGAGGGGGCTCCCCTTCGGCGGTTCGCCTTCAACCGCAGGGAGCGGGGACTTCCCCCCCTCGCGTGGTTTTAGCCGAGGCCTTTAATTCAGCCGTACCCAGCGTGCGCCGACCCAGCCCTTTGAATTATATTGGATACAAGGAGATCGATGCAGCGAGCGTACTGCCTGAAGTTTTAACTGTGGAAGCAATTCAATAGTTTCAATTTATTTAGCCTCAAAAGAGATGGCTACAGTTGTCATGGTAAAAAGCGCAAGAGGCAGGGCCTGGGTGCCATTTCTCACAGCATGAGGACTGACAGATGCTCAGCAAAATCACCAGCATGTTTAAGACAACCGAAACCACACGTGGGTAAGTACAGGTGAGAGTATCAGGCTCTGACAAAATCATGGAGGGTTATTACATAGAACAACTACTACCGCAGAAGCGAGCTAAGTTTGAGTGTCAGAAACAGGAGAGTTGTTACAGAAATGAGCCTCTGCAGGTTTTTTTTCCTCACCTATCATCCATGACATGTTATTGTCAGGGAAAAGGCACGAGGTTGGACAGACTTTATCTAAGCCAGCACAGTTATTTATGTTTTGGTGTTCAAATCTTAATTTTGAAGGTAAAAAGAAAAAAATCTATAAATTATTACATTCATAGATTATAAACATTACCTATACCCAACTGAACTGTCTGTAGAAGCTCAACATTGACACTAGTGCTAGCTCCAAGATAGGCAGAAATAAATTTCCGCTGTGGAAAGGAAACATACAACATTCCTGTAAGTATTAAAGGTGCTTTTATTAAAATAAACTCTCTTTATAAATACAATTATCATCGTGTATACAATTTCACACAATGCAGTATTCAAAATTGATGGCATCTATATAAAATACAATATTAGTTTAATTGCATAATTTGATATGCCGATACATTATTTTGCAGATCCAAAGAGGCATGCATGATTTTGTTTTTCAAAGGACAGAGCGGTATTTACAAGCAAACATGATCCAAACAGCACATGCAGATTCAGGGTATGTAAACACTCGTACACGAACTGCAAGTCGCACTTGGTCACCCCTGCAACAGATTATTTCTTCACAGAAAGGAGACCTGCGACAAAGAAGGAAAAACAAGAGTAACAAATATCACTAAGCTATTATTAAAATTTTCAGTTATACAGGTGCAATTATTTGAAACATGATTAACAAATAACAAGCGTCCCAAGTCTGTCAACACAAATAATATTGTTTTATAGCGGAAGGGCTGTTGCCTCGAAGGAGAACAAGACCACTGCTGATCACTTAGCAAGTGCAGAGAAATTAAATGCAGGGAGTGAAAACAACACACTCATTCTTTAATTTAATCCATCAGAAGTCTATCATCACTGAACTCATCCATTTAACACAAGAGCTCTGTACCCCATGCCCGATTGATTACGTGCATCATACATTCTTTATTCTTCCAGTTCTTATTAAAGGAAGTTGATTTCCTTTAAACTTAAGTCAGTATCAAAACAAACAAAAAAACCTGCAATTCATAATTATGTATTTCTACTTGGTTTTAACATATACGTTGTTATTTATACTTAGTCTTACCGAAGACACGTGGCAAATGCTCTCCTGGCATTTCTGTATACAAAATGGATAGGAAACCCTTTAAATGTGTGACCATCGGGTACTGCTCTTCGTACAGCATCTTGAAACTCTTCGTTTCCAGCAGAAATGCTCGTGGTACGTTCGAGCTCGTAGGCTGCTAACGCTGGTGACAACAGGTAGGATAGATGGTCATCCCAAACAGTAGAAAGGCCAAGATCCTGCGAGGCAAGTCACAACATGATGACAACCATGCAGAATGAATTTAAGGATATTAATCACCTTACGTAATGTACAGATTCAAATAAATTCGTGACCAATCTTTAACTTGCAGTTCATGGAAGTGAATCCATAAAGCAGTAAGGTGTAGGTACTGATTCACACACCAAACCAGAAGAATCAAACGCCACCAACAAAATATCAAACACTTATCGAGAAATTAAGTCAGACTCAACTAAAACAAAACCAGCAGAGTTGAAACTATGTTTTAGCTACAGTATATTTGGAAGAAATTTAAGACTACAGTGCTGGTGTATAAGATAGGCAACAGAAATAAGGGAAAGATCAACAAAGATTCACCTCACGTTTTCCTAACGTCTCCTGGAAATTCACTTCAAAAAAACAACGCACAAGTTCCCAAAACACAGATATGTATGCATGTGCACTTTCCTCCTACTATCCAACAAATGCAAATAAGTAGAAAAATCTACCATTTAAGTGTTCAACACTGCACGAGATTCATTCTCTGAGAATTACTTGCAACCCTCAGGTTGAGCATTATGTGGTAACAGATTAAAAAGCAAAGATTGCTAACATTGAAAAAAAAAAAAAACCATCATCTATCAGGAATTTAAAATACCATCTCCTTCATATCCAGCACAGGAAGAGTAATTTCTGGTATATTACGTCACGTAGAAATCTTGATAAAGGACAAAACTAACTTCTAAAAATACCTGCTAATTTTGTAAAGCACTCAGAGTAAGACTGAAAACTGAAAGCCTGCTTTTATCTATGGAAGAGATATACGTATAAAATTAAAAAATTAAAAATGTGATGGATACTTCAGCCCACTGACAAACAGGATTTTTATCTTCTTGGCTCTTTTATAAACCACTCATAAGTAGTCTGCAGATGCCAGTAAGCCAAAAATCACAGACCAGGAAAGAGAGGGAAAGGCAGGGTGGGGGGAATAAGCCCACAAAACTGCAGCACTGCCACTGCAAACAGTTAGTACGATGTCTGAACTAGCCAAGTACAGTCATCCCAGATGTTTTTCAGTTATTTTAATTTTCACATCTTGCATTTCTGCAACAGGTGATGGAAAATGCATTGCAAAGGCACAACTATGCAAACTAACAAACAGCTATGCAAAACAAGCACACAACAAAAACATGCACCTTTACTACCTCAGCAGATCAGTGACAGTTTTTAAACAAGATTACCTTCCTGTGTTCCGAGACCAGTAATCTCAGCTGCAATTCTATCTCGTTGCTTGTTACTGCAGCATCTATTGCAGAAGCACACAGAGGAGGAAAAGGGGGAACTGAAGACGCTGCTCCAGGAGAACACACAGATTTTATTGCTTCTCCACTCATGGGCTTCCATTTAGACTCGTCGTGCAGGTCAAACACGCAGACTTCCACAGCATCAGTGGGCTGACAATTTCCGAAGAACGTCTGATGGTTGAAGACGCAACCTATTGTGCGATAGGGATACAAGGGCTTGGGTTGTTCAACTAGCGGAGGGTCGTCAGGGTTGATAGGCCTGTGGATATACCTGATCAAAAACATTCAGTTTTTTTATTAATGCACCTTATTTCACGTTTTTATTAATGCACCTTATTTCATGTCAAGGTAAAAATATGTAGATGAGACAGAAATAAGTCATTTCTCCTTTTTAAAATATAACTCAAGTTTGTTAATAAAATTTCCTCCCCAAAATAGCATTCAAATCAAGAATAATAATTTATTCTAATAATTAATTCTAATACAGAAAAGTAATTACACGTTTTTGGAGGCGTAGCATACAATGCAATAATACATTACTTTTCCTCTTTATATGTAGGAAAATAAGCTGATTAATCAAGCAGATACTGAATAACAATTAAATTTTGCAACTATAAAAACATGCCCATACAGCTTCCACACTGCTGCTAATCATAACATACATAATCACTGGCAAAACATAACTGCTTATTTTCAACACTGGTTATGAACCAGCTCCTTTCACAAAGCCAAAAGTTTTACATTCAAGTCTGTGGTCCCACTGTACTTCTAACAACGCAACTTCAAGCTATATATTGCAAAAATTATGTTTCCAAAGGTATCTCTTGTTTCAAACAGCACTAAGAAGTATAATGGCATGGATTATAGTGCTGAGTGTCATCTGTAAACAGGAAGTTCTTATCATTGAAGTTCTGAGCTTTTTTTTTTTTTTTTCAAATTTTGATATAAAAATTGGGACTGAGTACCACTCCATGCCCTTGAGCAACAGGGCATGCAGAATGACAAAAAGGGAAAGAATTTTTAATAAACGGGTACCAGAAGCTTTAGAATACAGAACAACAATGTGCCCTTCTAAAATGACTCAAGTGAGAATTTCAGAGATTTCTTGCACAGAGATTTCTGCAGGGGAACAAAGTAGTGCAACACTAATTTCACAAATGAACTAAGATTAAAAAAAACCACATAGGGGCTCCTAATCAATCATATCAGATTTCATCTCCTTCTTCATAAATGAAGACAATCAGCTGCCCTAAGACACAAAACAGCTGAACTACTGAAAAGTATATTACAAACTGATGAAATACTTCACCTCACACTGAACCAGTTACTCTTCAAACAGCAGCAGAACGCAGAACACAAATTTGAAGACAAAAGCCTCCTAGACACTCACATACTTAGTTACATGACAGGATGTAGAGACTAAAAAAATAAATAAATCCAAAGAACTACACAGATCTCAATACACCTTGTTCAGTTTTCTTACATTCTCTTAACTCACCTGTGCCCCGTTAAGCTCTCCCAAAAGGTAATCGTTCCGTCGGTTCCACAAGTCATTACCCAAGTGTGGGGGACTCCTTTTGCTTTTGTTCCCACGCACACAAAGGCTTCCAATCCATATCCAAGAAGAAGGCTGCACAGAAGGTTAGCATGATCTTCACAGTCACCCTAGACAGTAAGCATTTGTAAGTTGGCTTGAGTATCAGGCACAGCTAAAACTATTAAAGAAAGAAAACCAATTATATTTCTCCAACTGTTATTTAGGAAGTCACGTTTCCCTCCTATTTACGTAAAACATGTATCAAAAAGTCAGGATTTTATTTTATTTTTTTTTTTTAAAAAAAGGTACTTTTAGGCACAAAGTAAAGCAAGTTGTATGCTGTGCTTTCGATACTCTGCAAAATCACTACACAGCATGTTAAAGCTAGAAATAACATCTACAATTTCAATACCTTCCTCATTCTTTTAGGCAAGAGAAGCAAAGATGGCCAAAATCATGAACTAGTTTAATTCTGCTAACTGTATAATGGGAAAACTAACCAGTACAAACTATACTGAAATCTCCAGGCTAATTTTACAAAAAATCTTGTTATCCCATACCAGTAGTTGGTTAGCTTCTTTGATAACTAAAGAATTCTTTCTTGTGGTAAAGTTTTAGCTTTCTGTAACAGAATAAATCATTTTAAGTAGTTTCACTGCAACTATTTTTATTTTAGATTCAAGTACAGTGTATGACTAACACTGGAAAACATCTCTTACAAGGATACCTTCAAGTAAAACAAAACCAGAACCTCTTAGTTTTGTCTTCACAGACCAATGTTCTAATTAAAAGCAAAAATGTATATAAAGCAAATACCCAAGACAGTATCAGAAATTATACAGTATTTTCATAGTTAGGAAATATGGTCACTGAATAAAATATAGATCTACTGTAATTTTACTTTACTTTTTTAATTTAAGATCTCCCACAGACGTGACTATAGAAAAGCTGAAAGTCACTTCAGCTGCATTTCCTTCCAACCAGAATTTTTCTTCATAAATTTATTGCTACCAATTTTAAATGTCTAATATTTTTTCCTCTTATGTTCTTCACAACTGTTAGCTGTAAAAGAAAGATTCCTCATGCAACAAAGCCTTTATAACACAAAGCACAGCATTCATTACATAAATAGCACAATCTTCCCCTATCATAATGTACAAAGCAAATATCCGAATAAGTAGATTTAAACCAAGTTTTTGTTGAACCTGCGTTAATTTAATAATGTGTCATGGTTTTGGCTGGGATAGAGTTAATTTTGTTCGTAGAGGCTCACACAACGCTGTGTTTTGTATTTTTGATGAAAACAGTGGTGATAACACAGGGATGTTTCAGCTGCTGCAGAGCAGTGCTTGCACAGAGCCAAGGACCTTCCTGCTTGTCATGTCCTGCCAGCGACCAGGCTGGGGGTGCACCAGGAGCTGGGGGGGACACAGCCAGGACGGCTGGCCCAGGGGACGTCCCACACCGTGTGGGGCCATGCTCAGCAGTAACAGCTGGGGTAAAGGAGGAGGAAGGGGAGGACACCGGGACTGATGGCGTTTGTCTTCCCAAGAAATCATTATGCGTGACGAGCCCTGCTTGGCTGGGAGTGGCTGAACACCTGCCTGCCGGTGGGAAGCAGTGAACAAACTCCATGCTCTGCTTTGCTTGTGCATGCAGCATTTGCTTTACTTATTAAACTGCCTTTACCTTGACCCACGAGTTCTTTCTTACCTTTCCAATTCTCTCTCCTATCCCACCCAGGGAGAGTGGGTGAGAAGCTGTGTGCTGCTTAGCTCACTACCAGGGTTAAAACACAATATAACGCCACACTGTTTTTCGTAAGAAGAGTGATAACGGTCCACCTGGTGTCTCAGGAGCTAAATTCTGCTATTTTCTGCAGAGCTTTCCACTACACTGCCTTGGAGAAAACCCTTTCTCTGTACCTCCAAGCACAACAGTCCTCAAACTCAAAAGTCACTATCATCACTTTCATCTGAAAGCCAGCGGGTAGCTCAGAGCTTGCCTTTACATGGCCGGTACCTATGTGTGATACAGTATTTTAGTCATAGGATGGTTTGGGTAGGAAGGGACCTTAAAGATCACCTGCTTCCAGCCCCCCTGCCATGGGCAGGGACACCTCCCAACAGAGCAGGTTGCTCAAAGCCCCAGCCAGCCTGGCCTTGAGCACCTCCAGGGATGGGGCATCCACAGCTTCTCTGGGCAGCCTGTGCCAGGGCCTCACCACCCTCTGAGGGAAGAATTTCTTTCTTATATCTCATCTAAAGCTATACTCAGAGACAATAGCTAGTGCCTTTTCTGCGTGGTCTTTGAGACTGGTCTAAAAAATGAGGTATAGCTCCTGCTGCCAAGAACAGCGGATCTTTTTAATTATAAATACATCAGTGAGACAGTTTTTGAATGCAGAAGTTTCTCAGTAGCAATGAAAAGCAGCAATCACTCGAAAGAGCTATTAAAAGGGAGCCGTATTGCTTGTATTAATACATGAGAATTATAATCCAGAATGAGTCACAATTTATTTCATTTATGAGTCATGTGATACAAACATTGGACTAGGCAGAAACTTAGTGAAAAACCTTGTCTTGCAAAAACTGAATACAAAGACTTACCGTCAATATGTTTTAGCACTTATATATACAAAACGTGTTTTTCAAAACAGACTTTTCCAATAATTCTAGGCTAATCCAGGAAGCAAAATAGTGGCCTACACACTAGCATCAATTCACTGCATAACCATATAGGATCTTAGAGCCAATGTAGCAATCTCATTGTCCAACAGACTCGAAAAATGTATTGGGAAATGGACCCCAACAATAGCAGTAGAGAAAGCAAGCCTGTTCCAGAGCCTGCTCATCTACTACTTAACACCTGTGTCTCTTTAAAGATATCTTAAATAAGCTATTTGCAACTGGGGATTCTCTGAAATGGATCGAATCCACCTTTCACAGCCTGTTTTAAATGACTAACCTCAGTCAGAGCATACCAATGACAAGGTGTCATACATGGCCTATTTGCACATACCTTGTTTCTACAGATGAAAGCAAGAAGGGTGCACCACTGTTCCTGTTTGCCACCACCTCCTCCAATGACAGGAGCTCTTTCATAACCCAGGACACTGACAAACCTTGCTGCTTGCCTAGGTGTGTCTAGCAGGCGGCCTGCTCGAAGCGGTCTGATATACGAACACACTGGACGGTTTACTCCATTTTCATCCTTAACATATAAAAACAAACAGCACTGTCAAAACTTCCTGAAGTGCCTCCTGTTTCTCTTCACGGAAGTGACACCTCCCATTCTGGCTGTACCAGGTGTGTTCAGTAGCAGCATCACCTTCCAAACAAGGGTGTGGTGTTCCCAGCCCCACCAGCGGCTGTGAGCCCCCACCCAGTCGCTCCCTCATTCCCCTGCAGCAGGGCTGGGGAAGAGAAGGGGAAGGGTGCAAGCAAGAAAAACTCATGGGGGAATAATAGAAGAGAGGGGAGGGGTGCAAGTGATGTAAATATAAAGTACAGTTACTTGCCAGCAATGCAAATATCACAAGAGATAGATCTTAGACTGTTTTTTCTGCCATGGAATTTATTCTCTCCCAAATAATTGTAATTCAAAAATAATGAGACAGAAAAATTCTTCTAGAATTAAGACACGAGACCATTAATGAAATTAGTTCAGAGACACATTACAGCTAGATTTTTCTACTGGCTCTGTCACTGGTAGGATATTCTAGACAGGGAAGAAGAACAGTTCGTGCTGTATCTGCTGTCAATTTTCACATTGTCACCAAGCAAAAAAAAAAAAAGCACGTAATACATGCTTCTGCATTACACGTAAAAAGTGGGTAATAACTGAGTTATCACACAATTCTGTGAATCTCATTTGTGTTCCCACTGTTACTTGAAGACTGGCTGGTCATCAGTCTGCTGGTAAGAGGAGGTGATTGCCCTCCCCATTTCTTTCTCTCTTTCATTTATTGTCTTTACTGACTTAAAGACTTACTGTCTTTATTGTCTTAAGCCTTTGACATTTGTGGTTATTCAGGAAAAGACTAAAGAGGCTTTATTACCTCCTGCATCAGGGTGCCTGGAGGACCCTTTCTTTCTGCATCATGGTACTAAGCTTCCGTAAACACACACAAGTTTAATCCTTACAAATTTCATTTTCAGCATGCTAAACCACATGTAGCCCTGACTGGAACATAACCACATCATAAGTCTATACAGATTCTACATACATACACTTTAAAAATGTAAGAATAAAGAGATAATGAACAGGTAAGCATATTTGCAAAATTTACAAACCTGTGCAAAAATCTTTACTAGCCTCGTGTTGTGTGTAGGCCTAATCTGAAGGTATTCTCTCCACCACTGTTTAGCATATACAAGAAACAATCGTTCTTTTTCTGCTGTCTTCTGACGTTCCAAAGTAAACTGCAGGTAAGAAAATAACCATAACAAAACGACACACATACTAATTCCAAACAAGAACAAAAATGTAATCAATAAGTGTATTAACACCAAATCCTGTCTTATGTAAAATACAGCTTAATATTTACATTGCATGCCACACCAATGCAAAAGAATAGTATTTTTAAATGAAAATCCAATGAGTGAAAACCTCAATTTACATTTCTTGTTTGTAGGCTCAAGCTTGACTGAAGTAGTGTTCATCTTCAGTGATACATGTCTGTACAGAAGGATTACTCAGCTTGTGAAGCGTGGAATAGTATCTGCATGCGCCTTCAGGCCACCATTTACTGGCTTTTCAAGCAGAATAGCTGACTGTGGAAATTATTTTTTCAAATGGAAAAAGAGAGCAAGGAAACATATACTGTCTGAAGAAACTTAAGTATTTCATCCTCATTTCTCTTCTTGAAGCCTTGATACAGATAATTAGAAAACTATATTTCAAATAAAGTAATGATCAGTATAAAGAAAATAGTTTTAAAAAGGCAATTATATTTAAATTGAGTGGAAAAAAATTACTATTGAACATTCAAAAACCCACAGTCCCCAGCACCCACGAGTAATTTTATACTGAGCTTTTTGCCCCCCCCCTAAAAGAATAGGTCAGCCCTCCCAAAAATTACTTACTTGAGTATTAGTTATTTCTGGAGACAGCGTCTTACTAAGTTGAGGATACATTTCAAGTCTGATGTTCAAAACACCAACAGAAACCTTTGATTCTGTACCTTCGAACCAAAATACATTTCAATCAGTCCTTTCAAATTCCTTTTACTCAGACACATCAGTGAGGCAGGAACAAATAACTGTTTTAATTATATAATCACAAAAACAACTAAACTTATTTAAATACACAAAACATAAGCATCTTCTTTCATAGCTTAAACTCAAATAAGACTGAAAGAAAGGGTTACATGGCCAAAGAAGCAGACACCTAGATCCGAGATAATTATCCGTGGCTCTCTTTGCAGCCAGTATCGGGACATACAGTGTGGTGAATGGTGTTCTCGAAGTGTCTAGAATAAAGCATCTATTCTGAGGCATCTAAAATTGATTAGAAGAGCCACACTGTAAGAGTGCCTACTCCTACTGACAACACAGGTAGCTCAAATTTAAGTAGTTAGAATAGGGTTAATTTAATTTCACTCAAGATACGGTTTATTATGAAGGAGCCAGAATGCCATACAAATAATCATGTTTAAAATATTAATAATGCATAATGCTTAAAGTTTTGGACTCCGTAACAGCGAGAAGAAATAAATTACAAGAGAGATATAGGATTAGATGCACTATGAGCAACAGAAACCTCATCCAGTGGTTTGTCTATTTATCTGAGTTGCCAGCATGGTTTGATGTTCTTGATGAATTTTATACGATGACTAGACTTTAGAAGAGGATAAAAAGCACTTGATTAACTGGATTTGTACTTTATTACTTAGGAAAAAAGTTAATGAGAAGTAGGTTAGAATTCCTCCCATCACCCATACAAGAAACAAACAAGTTATTTTCATACATTTCAAAGGTTATTTGTTATAAATTAAAAAACTGTCTACCTGAGAGTCTAACCAAACCCATATTGCTTAGTCAAGTTTGCATTTTCAGAATAAAATAATGCTAACAAGCATATCAATGAACATAAATAGATTTATGTTCACTGGATAAACCTGTGCACTAAATCATTCAAAAAGCAGGCAAAGGTGGTAAGAGTTAAGCATGACTTACACAGTATATCCTATTTTCAAAATATTTTGAAGATAGAGTTTCCTCTCTTGAAACTAGCAAGAGCCTAGCTTAACTAACTAGTAGAGAAACTGTGATAATGAATACTCAAATGACTCAGCTGTAACTTGACCAAGTTCTGGGATAACCTGCGTAGGAAGTCATGATACACTGAGTACTGGATTTAGCCTTTATCCATTAAGTTGTATTATCCTAAATAATTAGGATGAAACACCTGGAACAAGGAGTGGTGACAAGTGACACACAAAGATAGAGGTGTATACTGATAGCTAAGCACCTAAACAAGGCTGTTTATCCCTTCTATCAGAAAATGTCCTTCCAGCTATGCGACTACGAGGCAGCACAGCAGAGATTACTTTCTCTAGCAATTGCTAGTTTGCTAAGAACAGGACACAAGCTAGACTTTACTCTTCGGTGCATCGGCCTGACAGATTCCTGGAGATGCATTGGTTGATTTATGTTTGTTTGTTTTGATAATTTAGCCAGATTCTGCAGAAAACCCATAGTGGGAATTCCCAGACATGAGGGCCATGATTACATAGGACCTGGAACACTCATTTTTAATGTTTTCATAACACAAGAATCTGACCATTAGTCTCCTACATAAACATTTCCTAAGGATACCTTACGGTAATTTCCCAGTTGAACTAAGATTAAAGTACATCATAAATCCTGCTTTAAGCCTATAAGCAAATTTAGTACATGACATTTTAAGTCATCATTATATGACTATTATTTATTCTTACCTACACCCAGGAGCTCAACAGCAATGTTAGTTATGCCGTTCTCTGCAGCTAGGACAGATCGCCACTCCAAGAAATAGGATGCTACTAGGGTAGTCTCACCAAACGTGTCTGTTTTGATCAGAACCAAGTGCACTGGATCACATATAGATAACATGGTGGTTGCATCCACCATTTTACTTCCGTCACCT
Organism: Anser cygnoides; assembly: GCF_040182565.1. Lineage (NCBI taxonomy): Eukaryota > Metazoa > Chordata > Aves > Anseriformes > Anatidae > Anser > Anser cygnoides. The sequence goes on along the minus strand of NC_089874.1, from coordinate 107,757,075 downwards.
GCCATTATTAAACCAAGATAAAACAGCCAGCATATTATTACCCCAAGTCCTCCTTAAAATTAAGAGAAAGATAGGCATTTATATTTGTTAAATATATTGCATATGCATTAACATTGCATTTTAAGAAAACCTTGCATCTAGAAGCATAAACAACAATCCTATCTTAAACTCAGATTAGGATGGAGCTACAGAAAGACTACAATCAATTTAGAGAGGGGATAAAAAGATTACTATATTTGACTACCCTAATGTAAATGGTTCAGTTGTACAACAAATTAAAAATGGGATTAACATTTAAGAAAATAAAAGATATTATTCTGAAAGTACCACTAAGTAAAAGCAATTGCAAATACTCTCTTAATAACTTCATGTCTATTTACTATACATCAGTATTTAGGAAACGACTTCCTCTGTAGGTGGGCATGACCCTATGCTGTAAATCGCTTTCTGTGCAGCAGAATTAACAAAGCCTGGTTTTCCCTGAATTTGTGGTATATTCACTCCATCCCCCATGTCCAACTGCACAAACTCCAGCTTTCTCTCTCTGCTCCCTGATATTCCATGAGCCACCCTGAATTTCTATAGGATTCGGACAGCATCAACATGCTCTTCCTTTATCCCACTACCTTAAGTCTTCCCTATTTATTCCAGAAGTCTTCCCTTAACATTTAACTCCCACCATGTTCCCTGGCTACCAACAGCACAGGTAAAGCAGGCTGCAGATGACTGCCTATTGTGCAGATGTCTGCCGCCTGGTAGGCGAACTGAATGTACAATAAAGTTTTTCCTTCCATATGGTGACAAATTTACATCTCTCTTCACAGAAGGGTTGATGGTGGAAGGGACCTCTGGAGGTCATCTGGTCCAACTCCTCTGCTGAAGCAGGGCCACCTAAAGCAGGTTGCCCAGGACCACGTCCAGGAGGCTTCTGAAGTACCTCCAGGGAGATGCTGCCCCCTTCTTCACTTGTCAGCACAAAGCTTGTGAAAATCACAGCCATTTTAGCATCTCTTACCATCCTTAAGATTACTATCTCACTGTCAATTCTGGATAAAGTGACTTTTAAATGAGACCAACTTTAGAGTGGAAAAGTAGTAAGAATAGAGAAAGATCTAGAAGTGGCAAAACCTAATACAGTTATCAATTTCCCTAGGAAAACATGATTAAGAAATAGGGAAAAAAACACCAAATAATATCAAATATAATTCAGAATAACTATAAAGCCAGGGAAAGGAAAAAAAAAAACACCACAGTATCAGGTCCTTACCTAGGCTATCCTTGTGTACTTCAAGTAAAAAGCCATCATTAAAGTCTGGCTCACAGGCGCAGGGAACGGGTTTAGAACGGAAGCGCTGATTTCGGAAATGTAAACACAGAGTGAAAGTAGAACAGATTTGGCCAGGCAGAGGATCTGGTTCCTGAAGATGTTCCAGAAAAGCTTTCCCACCCAGAACCTGAAGGTAAAGATACCTTCGTGTTGGGTCAATGTTAGCTGTAAAGCGTAGCAACAAAAATAAAGAGACTACAAAAACAGGCCTTAGGAAGCATGTTAAATATCAGCTACCTAACAGGAGAATAGAAATGTGAAATTTTTTCACAAGTCCTTAGAAGAAAGTGATTTTAAAATACACAGAACCTATCTTAATGCAAAATAAGTGAAACTCTTACAAGTCAAGCTTTAAGTGACACTAATATCTGCAGCTTACGCGAACCAATATCTTTTAGATAAGCAGGAAAGACATTTATTTCTCCACAGTTTGCAGGGTTTAAATGAATCCAGTCCATATTGGATTACTAATTCCAAATTCAGTAATCATACACTTCAAATTTCTTTCTAGACTATGATCTATGATCCAAAAAAACCACAACAAAAAACAAAGAATAAACAAGTAACATACTTTTTTTCAGAACTGGTGGTTCTCTAGCAACAAAATGTGTTGATGGTTTTGAAGCAGAAGTCCTCTCCTTTTCATTCATATCCTGGAACCACAATTAAGACACTTTTAAGGTGTCAAGTAAGGCAACAGCACTCTTCCCAGTCTTCTAAAATTTAAAGAATCCTCTACTTCAAATGAACATCATTCCTTGTGTATGCTCCCTTCTAGTACGTGAGACTTAAAACTGAACAAATACTTTCAATATAGTATCATCATTACATCTACTTTAGTACACACATTATGCTGCTCTGCTCTCAAAACATCACAAACCACTAAATCCTTAGGAAGCTTTAGAAATGAATTCCAGCATCTAAAGGGGGCCTACAGGAAAGATGGAGGGAGTCTTTGTCAAGGAGCATAGGGATTGGACAAAGGTGAACAGCTTTAAGCTAAGAGAGATCTAGATAAGACATTTGGAATAAATTATTCACTCAGAGGACGCTGAGACCCTGGCACAGGCTGCCCAGAGAAGCTGTGGATGCCCCATCCCTGGAGGTGCTCAAGGCCAGGCTGGATGGGGCTTTGGGCAGCCTGCTCTGGTGGGAGGTGTCCCTGCCCATGGCAGGGGGGCTGGAATCTGGTGATCTTTAATGTTCCTTCCTACGCAAACCATTCTGTGATTCTATGATTCTAGTGAGTTATAACTTTGTCAACACACCACATCAGTGAGAAGAATAAGCAAAAATTTTATCCCTCCTCAACAGCTACTTACAGTTACAAATTTAAGTTCCTTCATAACATCATCAACAATTCCTCGTTGCCTTAAGGCTTTTATCAGATCTTCTGTGGACAACTGTTGATGCTCAGGTGCTAGCTCCTCACGTATAGTCTCAGCAAGAACTTCTCTGATCCTGCCATGGACATCCATCTGAAAGAAAATTCATGATATGCTACAACTGTAAGCCCTTTATAGCAGTTATGACTAAAGAGGCACTCTACAAGAGTGCAGGAACGTGGAAATGACTACTCCAAGAAGATTACTCCTTTTTACACACAGTTAAAAGTCTTTTAATTTAGCAGGAACTAGTCAGAGAAGTCACACACTCTCAGCGAAGCAGCTCTATGAAGTAAAAAAAAATCAAGAGCCTACCAAACCTGAGCAGGTTTGCTGCCTTTGACAGCTTCCTTAAGCATCCCTACTCGGAAAGAGCTCTGTAAACCTATTAATTAGGTCTGTAAACCTGTTAATTACAAGATGCCCGCTGTTCGCCTCTCCCAAAATTCAACACTGCGGATAATCGGGTCTTAAATTTTTAAGGGTAAAAGTGCAGCAGTATATATGCTGGAAGGGAAGGCACAGGGGCAAGACCTCTTCTCGCACGCACCTTGACGAGCTGCCGCTGGATGAGCTCCCGCAGCTCCGAGGCTCGCTCGGGGGGCAGCGACATGGCGGCGGCCGCCATGACGGGAGGGGGGCGGGGGGGGGTGAAGCCGCGCGCCAGGCCCCGCCCCCAGCCGCCCGCCAACGGTCGCGGCGCGAGGCGGGCCGTTAGCGGCCGTTACCGCCCCGCTGAGGCGGCTCGGCGCGGCTCCCTCAGCGCCCGGCCGGCATGTTCGTCCCGTGCGAGGGCGGCGGCCCCGACCTCCAGGGCTTCACGCTGCTCATGGTAAGCGCCGCCGCTGCTGCTGCTGCTGCTGCTGCTGCCCCCCCCCCGTGAGGCTCCCCCCCGGGCGCCGCTGAGGGGAACCGGCCGCGGCCCTCGGCACAGCTCCCCCCGGCACGGCTCCCCCCGGCAGGGCTCCGCGCGTTGCCTTCCGGTTCCGTCGATTCCTCCCCTCCTCAGCCTCCCCCGGGTTTTGTTCCTGACGGCCTCGGCGGTGCTTGCTGGGCTATAGTTACGTGCTCTCCCTCCCAGGTTAAAATGGCACGTGTAGTTTCGCAATATTGGCAGGACCTGTGGGGTCGGCACTGGAATAAAAAAAAATGTTTTTTTTTTTTTCATTTAGTTGCTGTATTTACATTTTATGTGGAAAAAAAATCCTCATTTGTTCTGTATTTAAACTCAGATTATGAAAGAATCATATTTTTTCAGGATTAAGAAAGTATTTTAATCATTTTCAAACCTGCTATGAAATCAACTGACGATGATCAGCCTGAGGCTACTTTGTTTATTTTGGGATAAGAGTTCCTGTCAGGCTGTGAAGCCCTAAGCCATTATTTTTCCTACTCGTAAGTTCCTTTACTGTATTATTTACAAGCAACTTCACCACTGTTCATCTCGAGAGCTACGCAGCCCCTCGTGACTTGATGAGTTGGGCTCGATGATCCTTGTGGGTCCCTTCCAACTCGGGGTATTCTGTGATTCCATGCTTCTGTGACTCTGCGAACTCATAGGCGGTGCGTGCAGGAAATCGCTCCCGATCAGCTGACAAGTCAGAGGAAATAGGTCACTGCCGTGTTCTTCAGCGAGGGGTACCACGCTGTCCAGTCGCAGCCAGCTTGGAGTGACAGTCTCTAAGTGCCAGTAAGGCCGCTTTCGCTGTGAGCTTGTCAGGATCGAGTTCGTTGTGTTCCCACATGGGGTGGCACTTCGGGCGTTAGCAAAATCATAGGCACGGGCTTGCTTAGAAGTCACAGGGAAGCAACTGAAAATGCTAACGTCAGACACAAATGCTTGAAATTCTCTTACTGTGCTGTTAGATTAGGTCAGCGTCTGCCCTAATCACCTTTTCTATCACCTTTTGGTGATAACCCATGGCAATTCCAACGAAACGAATACCAAGATGACATCCATCCTTAAAAGAAAATGGAAAACGCTTTGTGTATATTGCTCAAACTGACGCTTACAGTCTTATGTGTAATATCAACATTGCCATTAGGTGTCACTTGAGGCCATCCGATCTCTGCATTCATTTTTAGAGTGACTTTTACCTACTCTGTACCCAAAAAGAGGGAGGGAGGAGACGAGTTTCCAAGCCTTGGTTTAAGTTTACATCAAGATACCATTAGTCACAAAAGTGGCCAGTGGGTTTCTGTGGGACAGGGACCAACCTAAGAAATAGTCATCTTTGTTAGAAGATGAGCTGCGACTTTAAGTCTATGTTTAACCAGAATTATTGTAACTTGAACCTTTGCTATTTGAAGGGTGTATTGTTTCATCTGTAAAACACACTGTATTTCGGTAACTTCTGTTACTTCAGCCAGCAGTGTCAGTGGGAAATGTTGGTCAACTGGCAATAGATCTGGTGATTTCCACGCTTCGCATGACTAAAATTGGTTACTTCTACACGGACTGCCTGGTGCCAATGGTTGGGAATAATCCGTATGCAACATCAAATGAAAATTCGGTGGAGCTGAGTATAAATGCTGAAGGTGTGTATTGGACGCTGGTGATATTTGCAAGATGCATACAGTGCAAGAAGGTTACGTTTACTTGTGTTGCTACACTTTGCTTATGTGAACAATGTTTAAACTACGGTCAGTAATAACAACTTCAATAACTAAATCTCTGACTTACAGGTAAGAATGTATTTACACTTCGCAGAGAAAACTGTGACTCATGTTATTTTGGTTAACCAGTTGGCATATGGAACCAGTAAGAAATGTTGACTCTCAACCATATTACAGTGCAGCCAAAACTCTCTACAGTTCTAATCCTAAGCAACACGCGGTGTGCACGTACTTAAACGAAGTGCTGGAATGCAAGCTGCGTTCTGTGGAGAAGGATATTTCACTTCTTCCTTACCACCTGTGTTTGCCTTTTCTCCCCCGTGTTGATCCTGCCCCCTTTAAATTCTCGGGATTTTTCCCTGTCTTCATCATTGAATTTCTATTGTTTTCATTTCTTTTTCTCTTAAATCATATAAATTTCAAAATAATCTTTGCAAAGCTGTATAAAGAGATTATGTGAACGATTACAGGAAGAAGATCTTCAAATATTTTACTTCATTCAATCCTTTGAATTTATAACAAGTGAAATTAAGTTCAATGAAGACAGTGCACAAAATAGGTATTTATTTTTAACAGTAATCAGGTTTTCCAGTAATTGGATTTGAGAGCTGAAAGGTTTACCGTCCTCAGGTTTCTAAAGTGGATAAATCTGGATACTTCTAAGCCTAGATTTCTTGCTTGCTTTCTTGTTGTAAAACTTTATCATTTCTCTTTGTAGTGTATTCATTACCTTCGAAGAAACTTGTAGTTCTTCAGATCAGATCTCCTTTCATAAAGGTATGTATGTTCACCGGTTGTTTTGAGTTCACTATTCAATAGTTTCTGTAGTTCTGCTGGCAAATCATTTAAGTGGCCTAGGTGAATTTTATGGCATTATTCAGTCAGACTAAATAAGCACAACCAGAAGAACTCTGCCAGTTTATAAAACATTTCGTTAAAAACAACACAGACCAAAAGCTAACAAAATGTTTTTGTCCTTGGTGCTACAACACCTTTTGCAGCTAATACAATTTTAGATCAAAGCTGATGTCTGCTTTCAAAAAGGATTGAGGTTTTGATTTGTTTTGTTTTTCCAAGGCCTAGAACATCTATGTCGGTAAACTTTAGTGTTCATGTGACCTTAGTTATTAATAGCCTGGAAGAAAACACAAAACTTTCTGGGTTTTGTCCATTTCACTTTTTTCTCCTTACAGTTATTCTATTTGTGTATTTGTCTCTTTATTGTAATAGCTTAATTTTTCTCTGTCACTCCAATTGAATTATTTCAGTGTTCAGCATTCATTTAAACTGCACTTACTGCACTCATTATGTAAAAATGAAGAACTTAAAATTACTCATTAACTAGACACTGGCTGTAATGTTAAATGAGCAGAACACCACTCCAGACAAAAAATAGTACCACAGTTTTTGGCAAAGTTTGGCAAAATCGAGTGTGAACTTAGCATCTTTCTATTGGTGTTAATGGCACACAAAGTGGGTAGTACTGCTGTTATTCAAAACTGTAGTTTTGTATTTTAAACTGTAGTTTTGATCAAGTACACAGCCAGTCCTCTGCTTTCTGAAAACAAATCTGGAAGTGAAAACTAAAGGGATGTGAAGAAAAATTGAGATCATTGCTGAGCATTAAATATAACATCTAGTATTGTCAGCTTTGGGCTTTTTTTTTTTTTGAGGACACAATGCATTTTTCTTTTTTTCTTTGTCTTTGCATGCAGAACAAATACAGGCCGTTCTGCCAAGCACTGCTTTCTTGGGTGGAAAGCAGCAAATGTGCCAGAGTCATTCTTTTGTCCAGCAGCCACGCGTACCAGCGCGATGATGAGCAACTTCTTGGGTATGTTTGTGTCCTTGAAAGATCTAATCAACATTTGTGTTCTCTTTGGCAAACTGACATGTTTCCCTCTGTGTAGTACTTTTGGTAGGGTTCTTTTGCTTTGCTGTGTAGGTAGGTCATAAAATACTTAATATTATTAAAACAGAACGTTGTACAGTACTCATCTCTCAACTTTGTTAGTAGCAGCTGTGAGTGAATTGCACTTGGCCTGCACTGTCAGTCAGCCTGAGAGCATCAGTTTTAACTTCTTCATTTCTCGTGGCTGCAAGCAATGTCAAGGATTAGCTGCTAACATACAGACCACAAATTATGTATTTAGCATTTAATTAGAATGTGTTGATTATTTTGAATTTTGAGGATTTTCTAACACCGCAGAATAACTCTGTGCCACCCGAGTCACTGAAGAGCGAGGGTAACACATTCAGAAAATACTTAACTTTATTGAAGCCTGCAGATACTTGTAGTGTGAGCTTTTGAAAATACTGTGTCACAGTGAAGTCTGAGCTTACCTTAACTAACTTTAATAGAATCAGTTCCCATCTGAAGGAACAAAAACCTTTTATGTGTACATCATTTTAACAGCAACAGTTCTCCTACTCACGTGCTTACGTATCTGGTGCTTACCCTATATCGAGTACCTTGCTAATATTTGTGGCAGAAAGTTGGGTATATTGTTTTGAAGCCACAAGCTGCTTTTTGACTTTGACTTGGGGAAGGGAATGTCATTGCAATTCTTCATTGCAGGTTAGAGGTCCTCGATGCTTGTAGCTTCTTTCTGTCACAAGTAATAACTTCAGTGCTGTGTTTTATTGTCACCCTGAATGTATTCTTGATCTGTTCCTAGAACACCGCTGCGCTACCTGCTTACACCAGCTCTTGAGAAAGCAGTTGGAGGCCATATGCAGGAGCTAAAGTGGAAAGAAATGGAAAAAATAGCAGCTTACCCTGGAATAAATGATGCGGAAAAAGTTCTACATATTCCTGGAGGTGGCATCACAAAATTGCTGTTTACTGAGAGGTGAGTTGCCTGAAGATAAACACAGAAAGGTATCAGAGGTCCTGATTTTAGTGCGTGAGTAAAATTATCTTTTAAAGTGGAAAGTTGTAGGAAAAAGTCCTTATTTTCATAGAAAAGAGTTTTGTAGGAATAGAACTTCCAGATCCAGCCCATAACTAAGAGCACATTTAGAGAATATATTTTTTATTTATAAAATAGGAAAATCTGCAATTCCTGAATATTGACATAATAGGGAATTCTATTCTAGGGAATAGAAAATAAGGAATTCTGCATCACAAAGTTTAAAATAGGATAAAAATATGAATGAATAGGCTAAAGGAGAGAATAAATCCTTTACAATTAAGATCATTGTTAATTTTGTATCTGATTTTATGCAAACCACGAGTGGTAAATAATGAGATACCCTGTGCCATTTTAAATAAAACAGTCAGACCCTTGTGACAAATAGTTCCGTCACCAGTTGTAAAGAAATTCTGAACACTCAGAGTTCAGATTTCAGGGCCAGCAAACAGAACTGATTAGTTGTGGATTTTTATTTATTTATTTATTTATTTATTTTTTATTTATTTTGTTAGAAGATGTGTGCATTCAAAACTGTAGCAAAAGCATGTCCAAGTGTCAAATTTTTGATACAGTAAAACTCATTGTGGTAAATGGGTTAGCTATGCCAAAGGTGTTTGTTTTGTAAGTGTCAGGTGGAAAAATTATTTTTTTTCCTTTTTTTGACACCCATCCAAACAGCTGCATCCAACAGCAGGAGTGTTACTAATATGATGCTTACCTTTGTATTGACTTCAGTTATAGAAGCAATATATAACTGCAAAAGATAAGACCTCCTAGGATTTGAGAGGTGGGGGGAACACAAAAAACGTCATGCCTAAATGAATAAAACACAGTGATGTTAAAGGAAACTGAACCGTGAAGACAGAAAATTATTTAAGTTGCTGTGGCACATCCACAGTAGAATTTGCATGTGGTTTTAAACTGTCCTGGTTTTGGCTGGGATAGAGTTAATTTTCCTCTTCATAGCTGGTACAGTGCTGTGGTTTGGATTGTTGATGACAATAGTGGTGATAAGAGGGATGTTTCAGTTGCTGCAGAGCAGTGCTCGCAAAGAGCCAAGGACCTTTCTGCTCCTCGTGCTGTCCTGCCAGCGACCAGGCTGGGGGTGTGCTAGGAGCTGTGGGGGGACACAGCCAGGACAGCTGGCCCAGGGGATGTCCTGCACTGTGTGGGGCCATGCTCAGCAATAACACCAGGGGGCTGCTGCTGCTAGGGAGGGGCTGAGCATCAGTCAGCAGGTGCTGAGTAATTGCATTGCGCATCCACTTGCTTTGTATATTATTTTATCGTCATTATTACTATTCTCCCTTCCTTTTCTGTCCTATTAAATGGTCTTTATCTCAACCAATGAGGTTTTTTGGTTTGCTTTTTTCCCCCTGATCCTCTCCCACATCCTGCTATGAGTTGGGGGGCAATGAGTGAAAGCTGTGTGGTGCTCAGCCGCCTGCCATCTTCAACTGCAACACTGATTAAGTCTCTCTTGTGGTCCTTTGAATAGTTGGTATCAGTTTAAAAAAAAAATAAAAAAATGCAGTGTCTCTTGGATGTATCTAACTTATTAACCTGACAGCTATTATATACCTGATAGCTACTTTACCACAAGTAGTGTTCCTGGTCTAACAAAGGAAATTGTGAACTTCAGCATGTGTTTTTGCAAAATAGATGCTTAAGTCCGCTCTGACTTCTGGTTTGAATGACTTTTTTTTCCTGAACGTTTAAATAGCAAACAGGGCTTGGGGTTCACTGGTTTGGGGTTTACTTCAGGTTTGTTCACTGGTAGCAGGCAGAGGTGGATGTGTAACATTGTCCCTCTGAGAAATATTTTTAAGCTCTGTTTTGCTGTCTTTAAGTTCATCCCATCAAGTTGGAGACTGATTTTTTAAACAATATCATATACATTTTTACTGTGTGTAGGTTTAGAGATGCATCCCAAATATCTCTTTATTCTTTCTGATATTGCCCTTAAAAAAAAAAAAAAGTCTTTGTTCATGTGATAATTGAATGTTACTATATGGCTAATGCTTTGATTTAAAAGACTTGGGCAAAAAAAAAATCCAGACACACTTTATTTTTGGTTTAATGACTTGTTAAGTTGGTACGCGCATGCTTTGATTTGAGCTACATGAATATTTTAAGTTCACATAGTTCATGGAATCCTTCTCTTCTCCCTATTGATTTTTTGGGGAAAAGTGAAACTTACCATTTGTTTTGAAATAGTAGTAGAATTTCAGCTAAATGTTATAGGAAGTGAGAAGCCTTCAGGCTCAGATATAATGGAAATTGTGCCATGTGAGATTAATGCCGAATGTGTAAGTCCATTGTATCAAAAGAGGTATTTTAAGAATCCATGAGTTAATTTCATTTTCTCAGGTAGCTGTCCTCAGCTAGATTCTAATGTTCTTTTTCTGACACTCTCTTGTAATTTTCCTTTCTAGATGTTAATAATAGTAAGTAGCAATAAATTTCTTACTACTCTTATCTGTCAGCTCTCTTCTGCTCTGCCTGGAACTTGTTTTCCTATGCTCTGCTGTTTTGCTTTCTTGAAATGGGAATATTGTGAATAAAGTAGCGATATGCAGCCTGCAAAACTGGTGTTTGAAACACACAAAAGGAGAAGGAGGGATTGTAGCAAATGATCTGTATAAATGCCCCAACAGGGCAAAAATGCAAACTGAGGATACGAAGGGATCCCCAAGTAACCCTTCCATGACCTAGGATTCTTGCCTTACAAAGCAGAGAACAAGTTCAAGATTTAGAAGGAAATCATGAAGAATGAAAATGCAAACAAGCAAATCTGGAGGGAAAAAAGAGAGAGAAATATATTTCATATACATATGTAAGGATTTTACGTATATATATGAAAGTCTATATTTTCTTATTTTTGTGTGTTTTTTTTTAAACAGACCATATACAGATTGTTGCACTTAATTAATAAATATATTTGTTCTGAATTTATAAAAGAAACAGAAACGCCTGTTTGCTTCTTGTTGCAGTTGTTCAAAAGGAATCCAAATGGCAGTTCTTCTGAAATTCTGCTCGGAAGGGGACAATATCCCTGATGCATTTGCTCTTGTTAACTATCTTAATGAATGGCTCCAGCTAATTAAAAGCAAAGTAAGTGCTGTTTGATCTAGGGTTCTTGCTTTAATATTTTATATTGGTTACTTTCGTTTTCTGTATCAGTTGGGTCAACTTTTGCCTTTGGTCATCAAGAGCAGGCCAAATTAAAGGTATATTTTGATTAAAATCTTACTAGAAAGTTTCCCACTAAAACAAAAAAAAAAGGCAAAATAAAACTGTCTTGTTTAACAGGTGGGGGAGGGGAAAATTATGTAAAGGTTTGTTCTAGTTTGATCTTCCAGTACTCTTCTCTAAAGCAATCCACAATGATAGTGACATTTGAAAGGCTGCCTGTTATTTTAATATATATGCCAGAGAGAGAATTACATTAAATTGCTTTATTGTTTAAAACTTCAGAGTTATTTTGTCGTTGTTGCAGGGAAGCCATTCCACAGATATTTCTCCAGAACAGGAAATACCAGACACTGCTTCACAATGGAAAATACCCAGTTCTTGGCGCTTACTTTTTGGCAATGGTCTTCCACCTGCACTCTTCTGATCCATTTTGAGTTCTTCTGTAAGTTACGTATATACAGTCTAGTCTCAAACATCCCTTGAAAAGATGATTGCATAGTAATTGTCAAGCAACAGCAGCTTAATTTGTTAGGTACATAAATTCTTGGTTTAGGAAAAATCCCTTTCATATATGTGGCTAACAAAGGAAATAAAGGTAACTTTCAGAAATTGACCAAAGAAATATGTTTTGTACAGTTTATTGAATAAGTTTGGTTAGTTTTTTTCTTTTTTAAATAAAACGTTTAAAAAACCACACAACTACTTGGTTAAGTTATTGCACTGGAAAAGCTCATGGTGCCCTTACATAGCTGAGAACTTGAGATAGATGAGCATTTTTTTAGATCTTTTTAGAAACGTAAGATCCTGTTCTTCCATGTTAACTGTGGATCTTGTTTCTAAAACCCACCTGGTGATGTAAGTAAAGCTCAGAATTGATCTTTCTGCCTTCTTTTCCCAATGCTGGTGTAGTAGCTTCAATTGGGGAGACTCTAAGTGATGCATGGCAGCCTGTTCTATCTCTTCCGGCCTACTTCCACAGGATAATTTCCATCCTTCCTCCAAGCACTGCTGAGACGCTGAAATTAAAACTTTCCAGGTAGACAAGCCATCTCAGGCTAACTTGGGGGCGTTTATAGTGCCCTGAAACATAAAGGAAGTAAAACGCTGCCTTCGTAGCGGGCAGCCTGCTGCTGCCTGGGTATTGTATAAGCCTAGTGTGCAGTGCTGGTTTGGTGATGAGCAGTTCACGTGTTTAAGGTTTGTAATGGTACTTGTTGCATTGTTAAGCTGCATGTTCAGTTTTGGTCTTTTAGTTATTTTGGCTCATAGCCTTGTCTTTTTTACAAAAAAAAACTTGAGTAGAAGGCCAAACCCTTTCGCAGCCTGCCTTTTAATAGAACTCATCATGGTGATGGTTCATACTTGCAAATACTGTTTATTACATTTTTGTATTTTTAGAAAAGAACTAATGGCCTAAATATTCTTCTGGTGCTGAACTTGCAAAATATGGAACAGTCCTTATCAAAGAGCCAGCTCTTCAACCACAGCTCGCATGTCGCTTATACGATGAGTACAGCTGTTTTGAAATGTTTATATATGCATTGGAGATGCTAAAGAGGCTTTTCTAACCATTGTAGGGGGAAAAAAAAAAGGAATTATCAACAGGCACAAGCTTTTTTTTTTTTTTTTTTTTTACATTTTTTCTTGTTTTTTGGGTGGTTGTTGTTTTTTAAATAAGATGATTGCATAAGCTTTGTTTAGTTGGCTCATTTAACTACATAGTTCCTTTGGGATCAAATTAACTGCTTCCTTTAGGCCCTGTTCTCAAGTGTCATAGTTCTGACACCTGTGAACTTCAGCCACACAGCGGTAAACTTATTAAATATCTCTGCCACCTGTAACCTGGTTTCCTATACGATGCTCAGTACTCCAAACAAGGTGGAGAGTATGCGTGTGGCAGTGTAGGGCGGTCATGTGTATAACCTTTGGTGTTCAAATAACTTGCTACATACAAGTAACAAGCCTGAGGGGTTCCCTGCAGCTGCTTGTTGCAGGCATTAGTTTTGTTCAAGGCCCAGAATATATTGTGTAGATATAAAATAAACAAGGTACTAAAAAAAAAACCCTTGGAATACTCAAGTCAACTTCTCTGTTTTTCAAATGACACAAAAAAACTGAAGATTAAAACTTTATTTGGGCAACGAGTAGTGTTGCTTGGGCGTCCACAGAAAGCTAATCAAATAGGAAAACATTGTATTAATTGGTTGTATTGATCGGGATGCAGTCTTAGGTATGCTGAATGGTAATGGGGCTGGGATGCAGCATTTCAGAAGGTATTTAGCTGCCGAACAATTTTCATCAAAAAGCAGCTGTGATAAATTAAATTCCAAGCCTTGCTAATTTTGCTTGCAGCAAGGAGAAGCCATGATAAAAAGCTAGGAGAGGGAAAGCAACAGCAAGGGGGCGTTTGACCACTGGACCACAGCAGAAGCATTCAGAAGTTTTTTGAGGCATGGAAGTTTTTTTTCTTTCTTTTACAGATGACAGATAAAGGCGCAATTTTTCAGGAAAATAGTCTCTCAGCTGGCTTAGATACTCAGATAGCTTAGTAGTTTTTATTGCTGTCATTTTGAATAAACCAGTACTTATGTTAAAAACATCTTTGGAAAATGTATCCACTTGGTTTCAGAGAAGACGCTGCCCTGCCAACTGCTATTCCTTCGAAAGTATATATTCTTCTATATTCCTGTTCTAAAATCTATTTGTGCTATAACTCAGAGAATACATTATGTGTGAAGGTACCAGGTAAGTTCCTATTTATAACACAGTGACAAGATCTCTAAGAAAATGCTAAGTAACATTTGAATGTATTTCAACCTAAATGCACCTTCATGTGGTTAACTATCAGTAATCAGAGTAAATTTCCTGCCCCTAACATAGTCTTCTACAGTTTCTTAATCTTTTATTCTAAATCTTGCAATAAATTTGTTTAAAAGAAAGGTAATTGAAAATACAAAATGACATTTTGTTCTTGTTTGTTGGACTGACTGAACTTTATATTGGTGCTAGTCGCATGAAGATTTCCACTACTAGAATCTCTTTTCAGCTACTAACCAGAAGTAAGAGGCATGAAAGCTAGTATTTTCAAGCAGTTAAAAGGCTCATAGTTCTTATGATTTTTATCACCTAGAGCTCTTTTAAAGCTCCATGCTCAAAACTTCACAGAACCCCAGCACAGCTGAGGCTGTCAGGTCCCTCTGGAGGCCCCCTGCCCCAGCCCCCTGCCCCAGCAGGGCCACCCAGAGCAGGGTGCCCAGCACCACGTCCAGGCGGCTTCTGAAGGTCTCCATGAGGAGACCCCACGGCCTCTCTGGGCAGCCTGTGCCAGTGCTCGGCCACCCGCACAGCACACAAGTGCGGCCTGCTGCTCACAGCTGTGCCCGCTGCCTCTTGTCCTGCCGCTGGGCACCATTAAAATGAGCCTGGCTCCATCTTCATTGCACCCTCCCTTCAGGTATTTATAGACATTGATGAGATCACCCTGAGTTTCCTCTTCTCCAGGCTGAACAGTCCCAGCTTTCAGAGAGGTGCTCCAAAAACTTTTATCACCTTCATGGCCCTGTGTTGGGCTCTCTCCACTGTATCCCCATCTCTCTTGTACTGGGGAGGCTGGCACTGGACCCAGCCCTGCAGGTGTGGTCTCACCAGTGCTGAGGGGAAGGATCGTCTTCCTTGGCCTGCAGGCGATGCTTCATCTGCCTCGTTTCCCCAAGTCTGAGGACAGCACTACCTACATAATGCAGAAGTCTTTCCCTCCACCTTGCACAGCACCTCAGAACAACTGTCAGCTGAATTACCCCATCCTCCAGTTAGGAGTTCACAGGCATGAGACTATTACCTCAGTTTGGTGTTTTTAACCAGCACGATGCCTTGACTTACCTTTGTCAGCCATCCTCTGTTGTGAAAACTGGTCTACAGGTCTGTCTTCAAATTAGGCAGAAGCAGCACACAATTATCGCTACTGCAGAAATACCTGTTCTAGTTCTTGGGTTACGAGCTACTTACCGATAGTAAGGATGAAGCCTTGAGCATTCCAGACATAACACAAACTATTTTTTTAGTATAGTATTAGAAATAATAAATCCTGTGGCACAACCCAGTGCTAAGCTTCCCTTGAGTAATGCTCGTTGTTCAAAAAAAAAAATAAAATTCAGGGTCAGAACTGTAGTGTCTCTTCCAGCTACCCAGCACCTATTTGAAACCCATGCAACAGAAACCAGATTGTGGCAAAGATGATTCCTAAAGCAGGGACTGGAGGTGTTTGCAAAATGATGCAGTTACAGGAGGTCCTTGGAGTCCAGGAACTGACTAATGGCACTAGCGGTGAGGCAGAAATGTGTTTTACAGACACAAAAAATACACTGAAACTATTCCTCAGCTGCAAGAAACGCAACAGAGCTTAAGCTATTATTTTTTTTTAATCTTCTGATGGAAGACGTCAGCTTGGCACGGAGTAGAACGGTGAGCACAGAGAGCTTTGGGCAGCAGTAACGGGGGAGCACAGGGACCTAAAGCCTCGAGAAGGAAGGGGGGCGCGTAGTGCTCTGGGCTCCCCAGGGCTTCGCCCTTCCCTGCCGAGCGGCTCCTGCCCCTTGCTTTTAACAGGGGCCGGGCCCGGGGGCCCTGGCGGCCGCCAGGCGGCAGCGGAGCGCGGCTGCCCCGGGGTGCAGAACGGCCGCGTGGGAGGGCCGGGAAAAAGCAACGGCGGGTAACGCCGCCAAGCTGCTTTTGCAGGTTGGGAAGCAAAAGAAGAAAAAAAAAAAAATGGGGGCAATTGGCAGCTAGGAAATCAGAATTTTTCAGCTGAAAATCTACAGGTCTGTCAGTCTAACCCCAATTTAGCACTCCGCCTAGAAACCCGTTTTTCTTCCTCTCTCAGCCAGCAGCCTCCTCGCTTCTTTCTGCACCCGGGTTTCACAGCAAGCAAGAACCGCAGCCCCACACAGAGCCAGCAGACGGGAGGCGCCTGCAGGAACCCCCTGAGCCAGCCCTCAACAAAAGCCACCGGACTCGGCCCCGCTTTCAGGACCACTCGCTCTTTGCCCCCCGTGCATGCTCCCGAGGCTAAGCCTAAAACCAAACGCAGGCAGCTCAGCTGAGGGAAGCCATCTGAGAAACTTCAAGAACGTTTTGCGAACAGAGTCCACCGTGGAGAAGGGCCAAGGTACATTCAGCGGTCAGCGCGCCACGCAGTAAGACAAATGAGTTGCGCCGTTGATAGCTATCTGAGAGAGCAGCGGGTTATAATGAAGCACACACCCGTGTTCCCACTAGTCGTACACATTATGCTCACTTGCAATCCAAAGATAGCAAAAATAATGAAAACATAAATCTTACGCTTAAATTAAAAGCCCTGAATTGCTGAAAGCTGTATCCAAAGATGTGTCAAGTGATAAGGACAGGCCCCATGCCTTTATTCAGCAGTGCTGGGGTTTACTGCAGTGGTTTTGACCAGACCTTGACCTTTCATTATAGGTACTCCTGGTCTGACAGCCACAGCAACTTGAAAATGAAAGCTTAATCAAACTGGGATAGTGTTTTCTCCTCCAACACGGACTCTGAACTATGCTAATCACTTAATTAAGGTATTCAGACAAAAGAGACTTGATTCAGACCATTTCACGATGGTGCCAAGGCTTTTAGCTTAAATAACAGCGTAAAGTACCCACCCCCCTTTCAGCTTCACATTGAAGATAAACACAACTCTGAAGACACTTGCTTTCACGTTATCAGCCTCAAAACCAAGTTTTGTTAAGATTTCAGGTTACACCTTGTAGCAGAAATACTGTCCCCACTGCCCACGCGTTCCATGTGTTTTTCTCCTCCCTATTTTCTGTGACTTTATGGTTTGTCCAAAAATCCTGTTACAAAAATATGCAAGTACAAATTACATATAAAGCCTCGCCACACACTAGTTCAGACATTCATATCTAATAACATGCAGCTTCTCAGTGAACTACGAGGACTTGAGTGAGCACTGAACTTAGGTTAACCCTGTTACGGAAGGTACAGGGCTCAAAAGGCTGTTGGGGCCGTTACACTGACTCCTCCAGCCAGCGATCTGTTCACCCCTCTCCCAGTGGTGCTGTTCAGAACGTGAGGGAGAGCCCCGACAGACTGGGGATGTGAAGCAAAACATTACACATACAACACACCGATGGCACAGTCCAAAACCCATTTAATTCAAGACTCCACTGACTGTGTGCTTTGCACCTTGCCCTCAGCACCGTTAATTGGGTATGCCGGGGGTAGCGAGGCTCCAGGCTTCCCAGCTTCCCTTCCACTAAAGGACGAACAACAAAACGCTTTCCCTCCCAGAGTTATTCTGAACATTTCGTGTATATTTTATAGCAAACATAAGGATTACCAAATCAACTGGTCAGATTAATAAAACAATATTCTTAGTGGTGTATTACAAAAGAAATGTGCAAGTGCTCCTCCCAGCTGAAACTACAACAGTTAGCATTGGAATAATTAAAAATATTTGCATAAAGCCCATTCTAATCAGAATATAATCAGAATATTTCACAATTTTCCAGTTAAGACAGGGTATCAGAAAACCTTAAGGTGAAACATTTAAAAGCCTGTTTTGAGCAAGCAGAACAGTTTCTTCCTAACATAATGCGCACACAACAGCATGTTGTCGATTTAAAAAAATATTTAATGCTGCCAAAAACGTATAAAAATACAATAAGAATGGCAGTACAAAACAAAATATTTCCTAATTTATTTCTTTTACATCTTTCTACATTAATACAGGCATTATAAAAACACAAGACAGCAAATTATTTTGTTTTGCAAAGTAGCATGCTGGTGGTGTTCTTCATCCCCTCGCTGTAGTTTACGCTGTAAACAGATAACTGAGGTCTTCTTGGTACTTAACAGACCTCACTTTTGTTCCCGAAGAGGGGCTCATGTCTCGCTTTGCATGTCAATAATTTGCAGTTTATAGCTGCAGAATATTCACAAGTCGCGAAGGCTTAGGTGTCAGTCAGTCTCGGCCTACGACATACAACGCAAAAGAAAGTCACGGATTCAGTACACAGTACGAGGAAAAAGAAATAAGAACAGACAACGGGTCGGCAGCTCACTATAAAACACCAAACAGCTTCTCATGCACTCAACTGATTACTCTTTGTCTGTGGCAAGCACTCTTGGAAAGCCGTCGCCTTTCCAGAAGGGATTTCCACATTGCAGCGTACGGCACGCACTTGCTGGAGAGCTTCCAGTATAGGTCAGTCCAGCAAGCCACTTACTCGTGCGTTCGACCACAAACACTGAGGAGTCTTCTTTGACCTTAGTGGGACTACGGAAGGGCCGCATCTCAGACTATCATCACCTGTCACAGCTTTGTAGGCCGCTCCCGGCACAGAGGCATGGAAATCAGTTTCTAGGCAAAGTTTGCCCGTACTGAGGAAGACGTTCCGACATTAGACATTTGGTTCTTAACAAAGGTAGGGCTATGCGCCGAGGAACACACAAAAACCGTGGTATTTACAGCACTAAAACACCCTGGGTGCGACAGGTAAAATGCTCCTAAGCTCTGCAAACACTGCATTGATTTATATGGCAGGTTTCTTTGTTAATTTACAACACAGTAGAATGTTCTCCCAAGTATTTATCCAATTTAAATAAAGACTCAGACAGAGGTGCAATTTTGAACGCATTTATTTTTCATACATGAAAATGAAAGACTGACCTAAACCTTTGGGGGGCAGCAGGGTTAAAAAACCCAGGAAGACTACCGTGAGTTACGTCAACTTCGCAACTTCCATCCTGTCACTTAAGCCACTTGGCCATGCAGAAGACTCCCTCTTTTGTCATCAATTCATTAACTTAGTTTCTTGTGCGGTCATCAAGTGTGTCAGGCTTAAGTAATAATGCCAAAGAGCAAACTAAATAATTTGGTTAACATTCATTAAGCTTAAAGCCAGCCAGGCCTTCTAATTGCCTGCACAACCCAAACACACATACATGCATACACGTTTGCACTTTTTCCCTATTCAGTGGAATATAAATTGATGCAAGTAAACCGTTTCACTCAAGATTTAACAAGATTGGCTACGTTTCACTTGCAGTATCTTAGTTACATAAAATAAATGTTGTTTTTTTTCAGAATTCTGTTTCACAATGAATTCAAGTCTCTTACTTAACACATTTCAAGAAAAACAAAAACGTACCATCACATTAAGTGGACCGTCCCTGCATTAAGGATATAATCAAACAGAAAACTTGGACGACTAATTCCAAACCTGCAAACTACTTGCAACTGAGGTCCAGACATTTTTATTGATATTTATTAAAACATGCGTAATTTGTATAGAAGTGTTCAGCTGAGAGTCGAACACTTTCTTTAAATTTTAAGAAGTTCACTATGCATCAAGTATTTTGACTGCTGTATTTCCAAAATGGGGAAAAAACCCAACACAGTAACACTTTGAATCAAAGTACAACAGCATTTCAGAAGTGACACGGAAACAGCCAACAGCTTGCCAGAAACTGGAGGGGAGAAGGAGGTTGTCAGAAGACGTTTCCTTCATTTTCACTCTTTCTTTAAGCATTTCCTAAAATAAAAGTCACTGGGATTGACAGGTCTTCCATTTTGGCCCACATTTGTTCTTATTTAACATCCGAGTTGTACACAACTGCTGTAAAGTTAAATCCTACAGAATAACGAAATATCGCAAGGGCTCAGTTTGCAGTAAGGAAAGCGAGCCTCCAGTGAATTCAGTTTTTTAAGGATTTTGTCCCAAGTCAGATACTGAGGGAGCAGAAAGAAGAGTTTTACCCAACTTATCGCCTGGAATGCTCTACGAGATCTAATGCTTCATTGCCCTCCTACTCCCATGGCACAATTCGGTGGTCAGAATAGTTTTGTCCTAGACTTGTATTGGTTTGTTGTTCTTAATTTAAGATCAATTAGACCTTGAAGATCCTTACGACGATGTAACAAAATTGAATTTTTACCTATCAGCTGTTGAATATCCTAGCTCTACTTTATTGCGTCCAGAAGGTGAAGGCCAGATGATCTAAGAAGGCTCCCTCAGGCCTGCCTCACATGCCCCCGCCCAGAAAACAAGAATGCCTCCTCAGGATCCAAAGAACAAAAAAGCCAAATTTTAGAAGAAAAACGGGGAAAATTTCAAGGGACAACTTGACAAGTAGAGCTCAGTATCTGTATGATGTTGGTGGCCCAGGAAAATTCTTCTCATGCAAACAGAAAGTTGATAAATGACAATGTTTTCACCAAAGTTTCTGCCTGCACTTTTTCCATAGCTGCTTTTAAGCATTTATAATAAAATCTGGAATATTCCTTTGTTATAAAAGCATTTAGTTACATTCCACGTGTTTTTTCCATAACCGAAACATCTTTTATAAGGCACATAAATTTATACTGTCAGTTACAGCTAATACTTTAAAAAAAAAAGTCTTTCCAATTTAAAAAGTAAAAATAATAAAACAAAAGAATCTTGCAGCAAACCTGTTGTTGGCTAAGTTACTGTGGTTTTCAAAATTACGGGTGCCTTAAAATATGTAAGCTGGCCGCCAACACTGCGTCACAGCCATCAGCATGTCATTTTGCTATTATAGCTGTGTAATAGCAAATTACACAGCCAGTAATGCCACAATACAAATTATCTTTGTTTTACTGACACACGATTTCCCAAATACATCCCTGTATGTTCCAAGAAACTACACTTTTCCTTATCTGGACACATAAGCATTTGTTTACTATATAAACAGTGCAGTCCAAAATAGTATTAACTGTTGTGAAATGAGGATTTCAAAGAGTATGCGCAACTCAGCTCTGCGTAGCTAGCGTCAGACCGTTTGGGCCCCATGCCTGGCATGTTACAACTAAGCTTGAACATACTGGAAACCTTTCAAATTAAATCCTTTGGAGGAGGAGCAAAGTAATTATCTATCTCTCAGTATTTTTCAGCAACAAATCCAAAAAGTGCTTTATGAAAGGACCAAAAAAAAAAAAAAGCACAAAAAAAATCCTACCCACCAAAGAAAACAAAACAAAAACCCAACCAATCCAAAAAACCTCACCCAACAGGAAACAATCAAACTAGGAAAACAGAAAAAGAAAACTTCTCTGAAGTCATTCAACAAGTCAATGCTTGAATAAATAAAATCCAGGTTTCCAAGTGCAGTCCAATACTACTAATGATTAAGTTTCAGCTTGGATGACAACAAGCTACATATGCCACACATGACCTCTGTGTTTGAGGACAACCTGAAGTACAGCAAACGATTTATGTTTGGTTACTATTTAGGAAGTGTTATTGCCCAAGTAACGGCAAGGGTGTACTCAATAATATTAAAGAGACTGTACGATGGGTAGTCCCAAAATATTAGTCCTTGAGCGTTTTTACCATCATGCCTCTTAAATAATGAGGTAGGCAACCTGAGAAGCAATTCTAGAATTTGTGAGCCTCTGGAAGCGGCCAGCACAACTGAAAATACTGCCTACAGGAGAATACTACCACCATTTGTTTCCTATCGGAACCACACTTGGAAGACAAACTAGTTTCCTTTGCTGTGCTTTCTACACGTATTACTGATAAACGAATTTTGTTCTTTATAGCAATTAAAATCTATAGACACACAAAACATTATGCTTCACATTTAATGGAATGTCAGAACTTTAACAACGTTGGCCTTCAAACAGTAGCTGAAGTCTGAATACATTTGTCAATTTAACAGTATGCTTTTCAGTGGGGGCTAAGTTCCCAAAAGCCTTAAAAAATTCAAATTTCCAAGCCTTACTTAAATAATGAAAACTACAAAAAATAAATAAGGAATGCAAATTAACAGAGTAGAAATTGGTAAGTGCTTCATCAGACCCCTAGCTGCTCATATAAATCTGAAAGTCAAAATAAGGGGAATGCTTGCACTATTATTTTTCATGCACAAATTACATTTAGTTTCAAAAATCAAATTCTTTTTGGTCAGAAATTTGTACAAACTGAGCCTTTAGAAGTACAGTGAACTACAAAAAGATTAAATATGCAATTATAAAATATATTTATCCTAGGTCATAAGAATATAAAACGTTTATGCTCACTGGTACATTACACATGACACACATTTAAGGATAACTTCTTTGTATTAATAACGTGAATGATACAACACTGTTTATTGCTTATGTCAGGCATGTAAATTGAAATTCAGACAGCCTTCAGTAGCTAAACCTCTGTGGTTCAGGGTTTGCTCAAGATCCGGTAGACCACCATTTTTAAAAGTGTATAAACAGTTGCAGCAGGTTTGTACCTGCTTATATAAACAAAAAATATCAACTTTGTTGGGAGGGTAGCAGTTCATTTTCGTAAGTACCTGCAATGGAAAGTCCTGAGATGTCGACATATGATCAAGTTTACATCACTTCTCTATAGTATGTAATGGTCTGTACCCATTCCAGGTGCAAGGAGTCTACTGCTTAAAGTCACACCCCTGGACATTCACTCGCAGCAAAATTAGCTGCTGGAGCAGACAGGCTTACTTGTTACTTACAAGGAATGTTCTTGAAAATACATTTTCCAGCAAGAATAAGCGCCAACTAAAATCAGTGTACCAAACCCAATCTTAGCGAGAATAGGTTTCCAATATAACCACCTTTTTCTTTTTCTTTCAGTCTCATTTAGCTTCTGCTTCATCTGCTGCAGCTTCTGTGCTGTGTTAGCTTTTCTATCCTCTCGCAGCCGTTTTCGGACAGTACTTAAAGAAAAAAGAAAAACAAATTTTAAATTGTGCAATGGGAAAAATGCTTATTCAAATACTAAAACAAACTTCTTCCCAACGCAATCATTATTCTATTTTAACAAACAGAATATGGATAGTTTCAGTTTAGTGAAGACCTGTAAAACTAGCTAATGACATATGTAAAGATGTAAGTGGCATTTGACTTAAGTGTTCAACAGGGAATGGAGTGAGCTTAATCGAGCTTAGGCTTTCACCCCCATCAGTGCCCCACTTGCTGGCTGAGATTTCTTGCACGCAGGCTGGAGGTATGTGCGATGTAGGGTATTAAATGTAAGCATTTAAGTGTGTGCCTCCACTACAGAGCTCACAGTAAGCTCAGTGATATACTGACCCTAACCTACTCACGTCTACATGCAGATTTCATGGTGCTCGTCTTAGCTTGTCAACCAAATCCCAAGCGAGCTAAACAGAAACCAGTTGCGTGCTGTTACACTATCAGGGCCTTCTTGTGATTCCTGTCTCCAGAAGCATCCTCACCATCTCTAAAAAAGCATGGATCTGCCACAAGGAAAAGCCTCTGATCGTCCCTTCACACACCACACACACCCATAACCCCTCTCTGTGCTTGTGAGCGGCCTTCAGACACGTACAAAACAACTTTCTCAAAACACCAATAGAGATGCAGAAGTCCGCAAGCCATCTGTTATTTCCAAACTTCACTCTTTCTGCACCAAACGTCTGCAGCCCGTCTGGAACAGGCACCGTTCCTTCCTGTGCTTGTACAGCTCTGCACAGTCCAGTCCCGGTCTCTGGCCGTGTACCAACAGCCCGCAACCCGTGTACCAACAGACCCCAGTGACACGGTGCCCAAAGCAATCCAGACGGCAGTTCCTAGCGCAGCTGTGCACAGGGACCTTGGCTAAAGCGAGCCCAGGAGTTGAGGCGTTGGTGCGCGTGACACGGGCTAACTTGACAGAGAGACCAAGTCAGGTGCCAGAGCCAGACCACAGAAATCTACCGATGGCAGGAATATAACATGAATGGAGGGTGACGTATGGCTTCCACAACACCATTTCAACCACTACATCAGAAATGGTATGTAACAAAACCTTCGTGCTTCTGAAGTATCATATATTTTTCCGAAGGTAAGCTGGTATAGTATTTAAACGTTAGTATCAAATTATCTTGGGCATTTTTAGACCTAATTCACATGTGCAATGGAATTCAGACAGTCTGTGTGAAAATGCTTTCAAGCATGAGATTTAGCTGCTTCAGTTGGAGACATTTGTTTTTCCTTCTCTTGACCTTTACACAATAAAGCTTTATCATAAGAAATATATTAAGTTTTATTAAAAAAATAAATAAGACTGTCAAATACCACCTGTCCTTTCCCTCTAGGAACGGAAGATAATGAAGTTTTCTTATGATCAGAAGAGCAGACAATAATTCAGCCTCTCAAGAGTGTCTCTGCCTCCTGAACTATTTCTTCATTTC
This sequence comes from Anser cygnoides, assembly GCF_040182565.1. Classification (NCBI taxonomy): domain Eukaryota; kingdom Metazoa; phylum Chordata; class Aves; order Anseriformes; family Anatidae; genus Anser; species Anser cygnoides. The sequence continues at coordinate 107,732,434 of NC_089874.1, read as the reverse complement.
ACCTACCTTTCAATGTTTCCATCTGTGATATCTTGAACTTTAGAGGGCAGGTCAGTATTTTTCTCCGTTTGATCCTTGCTCTCCAGGCCTATGCTGTTCCCATTGTACTTCTCTGTGGTTATTTTGGCTGGGTGTGGAGGAGACTGCTCAGAACTTGGTGCTTGGTCCTCCTTAGAGAGCTCCTTCCACCGTTTCTGCAAACAAGGAGAATATATTTCAAACATTCCCCTAACACTGAGGGCATTCAGCGACTATTCTGTGGGAAGACATCTTGAACGAAGAGGTAGATTAAGGGAGCTATCAGATCAAGAAGAAAAAAAAGAATTGCTAGACAACGTTTTCAGAGAGGTTCACGTCACGTCTTTAGAGGCAAGGCAGCTCTCATCAGATAAATGGCCACCCAAACCAATTCCTACAATACTCAAAAGGCCCAAGGAAACTTTTTCCAAAGAGATGGGGAAGCCAAGGAACAGTGGGACTGGTATAGCAAAACTACACTGAAAAATCAGAATAGTACTGACATGCCTTTTACTATGGAGAGAAAAAAAAATACAATGAAAAAGAGTTCTTAAGAAGAGTCCTAGACATAAGGCAAGGGAAATATTTTGCAGTTTCCTAAGACTTGCTGAAATCTAAACATTCTAGTGTGTCCTTCTTAGATGTGATCACCAAACATTACCAAAATCCTAAGAGGAGCTCAAATATCTTCCCTTTTCATTGTTTGTATTTTAGTATAACAGCTATTGTTTGGATTTTTTTTTTCATCTTTTACAACTGCTATATGGTACCAATAGCAAAAAGGCACAAGTACAGCACCACTTTTTAATTCATGGATTTCCTTTCCACCAACGTCCAGCTTTACTATCTCAGAAACGTCTGGCTAGGTTCAAGAAACCATTCAAACCACAGACATTACATTTGAAAAGCTCCTTTTGCAGTAAGTAGAGGACCAGTACATGACATGACTACCCATGGGAAGCTCCACACCACAGCCTTCACTACAGTTTGTGTACTCCTAGTGTTCCACACCCTCCTAATTCTGTAATCTGGGGTCCTTTGTTTTAAGAGTGAAGAAGAGCTTCTGCCCATCCTGTCCTGAAAGCTCTCGGTAAGGAGTTAAGCAGGAAGCTCCAACTGAGTTCTCTATACTGCATCTGCCATGTTGTAACACTACCATTCACCATTTCTTCATCTTTTTTCCAGGCCCTTTGTTTCTTGAGCTGGACCTCTAGCAAACTGCCTCCGCTGTATTCTTCAATGGTCCCTCTTTGTATTTCTCAAAAATGAAGAAGATACGGGCCACTAACTTTGGGGTTTATACTGTCTACAATAGCTCCAAGATGAGGAATAATCTTCTCAGGTCCTGCACTGCTCAGCACTTTTATTCCATCTTACTCTCCTCTGTATGCTTACGCTGTGCTGTTACCTTTCATGGCTCCAAAACACAATTGGCACTTGTGTCCAAAAACTGCATTCAGCTCTAGGGCCCCCAGCACAAGAAGGACACGGACCTATTAGAATGAGTCCAGAGGAGGGCCATGAGGATGATCAAGGGGCTGGAGCACCTCCCCTACAAAGAGAGGCTGAGGGAATCGGGGTTGTTCAGCCTGGAGAAGAGACGGCTCCGGGGAGACCTTAGAGTGGCCTTCCAGTGCCTAAAGGGAGCCTACAGGAAAGCTGGGGAGGGACTGTTTGTCAGGGAGTATAGTGATTGGACAAGGGGGAATGGCTTTAAATTAAAAGATTTGGATCAGATATAAGGAAGGAATTCTTCACTCAGAGGGTGGTGAGGCACTGGCACAGGCTGCGCAGAGAAGCTGTGGATGCCCCATCCCTGGAGGTGCTCAAGGCCAGGCTGGATGGGGCTTTGGGCAACCTGGTCTGGTGGGAGGTGTCCCTGCCCATGGCAGGGGGGCTGGAGCCAGATGGTCTTTAAGATCCCTTCCAACCCAAACCATTCTGTGATTCTAAGAAGTGAAAATTGGAGAAATTTACAGTCCCTCCAAAAAAAATAAATAAAAAATCCAGGGTTATTTACTCCAAAGTTGCAATCTACTAGTTGATGCATTTTATGTCCATTTCCCAGAAGATACACTGCCTCATAACACAAAAAAATAAAAAATCACTTTTTTTTTTCCTTCCATCTCATTCCAGACTACTTTTCAAAAAAAAAAAAAAAAGGATGAGTAGTAGACAGTAGTAACTGGCCTACTACATCTTTTTCCTAATGGGTAATTGTCCCAGCGATGACTAGTCTGAAGACTTTCTTGCATAAGGAAAATTTTACACAGAAGAAAACCTGCAGGTAACAGAATGTAACAAGAACGAAAAAAAGTTGCCCCCAAAACAAACCAGTGCTCTTCTCACACAAATCTGCCAGCCAATAAGGACATTGAATACCTCAGAAACCAAAATTAGTTGCTTTTAAATGTCTATGATTAGAAAGATAAGTTGTAAGTTGACTCTTCAAAAAAAACTCATGTTAGATTCTTGCCCGTGGAATGAATTCAAGATTGCTGGACTAACTTGAACAAGCTCAGAGGCTGATGTGAAAAAACAGGCATTAACAACTTATGGAAATCCACAGTGCAGATTCATCTTACTGCCACAGAAAAAGCCTTTTCCGAAGACATGGTTGTGTCAATAAGAGATTTATTGGCTAAGACAAATACTGATTAAATATGGGGGTAACAAGCACACAGGAAGACCTGAAACAGAGACAGTCGCCCTCAAAATTATAACCGAAATGTCTGTGTAAGGGAGCTAAGTTTTAGGGCCTGTATTAACGCTTGGAATGAATGGAGAGAAGGGAAAGGCATGGTAAGACGGTCAGTTGACCGGATCAGGTGAGTCCTGAAAACTGTGCTTGTTGTTCACAAATTTCAGTACAAAGCAGTGGTGTTACCGTTCTCTATCTGCAAAACACATCTGTGGATCTAAGCAATTAAACCTTCTTTGTCCTTTCAAAGCCACAAATTCATTTTCCATAGACTACTCATTTCAACACATTTTTTCCTGAAAGAGTGACAAGTTATTTTACTATGCTGTTAAAACAGTATTATTTTATCTTTATTATCAGATGGAATTTTATAGAAATGAAAACTCCAATCTTGTTCCACCTCCCTTATTTTACACACTGCAGTACAATTGAGAACGAAGTCATTGTTTCAGCTACAGAACCATGCCACCATCACACCAACACACACCCCTGGGCAAACTAGGTGAGCATTGATCCCTTATAAACGAGAGGAAGAGTCTCCTACCCCGATACAAATACTGCAGTTGCAGCCACTTTAAGCAAGTGAAGGTTCAAGCGTGCATTGTGCTTGCCTGCAGAGTTTACCAAAAAACATGGAAGTGTCAGAGCTGAACATCTGGGTAGTGTTAGAAGCAGCCTGGTAGCGAAGCCTGCCACAACTTCACACTCGCCCCGTCGTTAGCAGAGAAGGAAACACCTCTCACGCTCTGGACAGTGCAACAGTTCTCCATGGGTGAAAAAGTGATCTAGCTGACCTTGAATGGAGAAACGCTCCTGGAAGTACTGCCAACTTGGGTGAAACAAGTATTGATTTCCCACGTATGACCCTGATGCCCTGAAAAGCACCAGGACAACTAACTATGTTGCAAAAAACACTGGCTTAGGAAAGGTCACCTGAACCATCAGAGAACACAAAACAAAAACCTCCACAAGTAAAGAAATGGGCCTGAAGCGTGCTCTTAGTGCAAACAAGTAACACATTTGAACTCGACAAGCAGCATTCTGAGCTGACAATGCTTCCTTGTATCCAGAAACCAGAAATCCTGCAATCTACATGGATAATTGTGGGAACCAGAGCTGCTCAATTTGAAGCACAGCTTTTTAATAGACAAAGCAAAAAAAATATTACCACCAGAAAGAATGCTCCAGAAAGTAAGGAGGTTAAATTACTGTACACGTTATGATGAATCATGCAGTGCCTAGGCACTTGGTGCAGGTGTTCACACCAGCAGCAAACTCCCTAGATGTTTGGTTAGCAGTGTTTGAACCACAGAAGAGGAAACGTGTTTCAGCTCATCTGCTTCATTCATGATTTTAACAAATCAGCAAAATAATTAAAAAACCCCTAGCGTATGAAAGCAGAATTAAGTTACACAACCTATCCTTCTGGTCCTCCCTCCCACCCCAGCACCAGACATTTAAAGCAGCTGCAGCCACTGTAAGTATCACAAACGACACCAATGTACCGGTGAGATACGGTTATCTCTGTCCTGAAATTCATTATACTCAGCTACATTCTCCTAACTCTAACACAAGTTGTAAAGGATACAAAAAATAAACTTTACTAATAAAACTCACCTGTAGCATCAGGCATTTTTGCTGTTAGATAAACTTATAGCAAGGATCAAGAAATACAGCAGAGATCTTTACTACCTCTTCCAAGCAATACTGAGCGTTGCTTTTGCTTTATAATATCGAAGACATTGATTTAACCCTCTTAAAATTAGCATCACAAGCTATTTTTGTATTTTATCTCAGAGGAGACAATTACATAGGATCAAGAGTTTAGCAGCTAGAAAAGGCTAATCAGATATACCTCTAATACCTTCAAGGCACCTATTGACAAAGGCAGTTTATTTAAGTCCCACAGAATGCTTGTTTTAAAACAGTTCAGAGCTCATTTTTTTGCTACTGTTGAAATTCTGCTCTTTACGCTTCTACACGTGGAAATAAATATTTACCTGTATAGTTGAATCCCCCATTATAAACTTTGCTCCTTCTATTACAGCCATATATGAAAACCTTAGCTGATCTGGTGTCTGAATAAGTCCCATTCGGTATTTTCTCATATCCAGTAATACCTTCTTAATATCTACAGAAAATGGGTCCTTTTTTTCCATCTGTAAAGAAGGTTATATTGAAAGTGTCACAGGTATGGATAAAGACAACATACAAAAAATAATTACAAGTAAAAAATGAATCACAAATTAAAAAATATATATTTCTTCACATTATGTTTCTGTTAGTTATGTAAGAAATTAACATCTCCAAATTTCTAAATTGTTTTCACAGGAAAAAAAAAAAAAGTAAACCAAAAAAGTAAACCATTAACGAAAGCTCATAATGAACAAATCTATGATCGTGTATTAACCAAATAAATCAGTACCCTAATATCAAGTCTTAGAAATTTAGATATGCCTTATTTCATTCACATTTGTACTTCAAAACAGGAGTGTCACAATAAGAACCATAAAGCAGTATTTCCTACTGCTCCTGAATAGAATGGCAATTTGGAATGAATGGAGCAGAGGTTTCCTTATTTAAAGCAGATTCTCTAATTCAAGCAACACACATTTTTCCCCCATACTATACATTCATGGGGCATTTTTAACTGCATACCTGTGCTTGTTGCAAGGTTCACTTGAGTTCTTTTAATATTAAAGTGTATTTGCATCAAAATACACACGTATGTTTTTATGAACAGAGGAAAAAAAAGAAAATCTGCAGAAAAATAATGAATAATTGAGAGGGCCTACCCAAAACATAAGATGACTGTTTCATAACTTAAATCACAGAATGGCTGAGGTTGGAAGGGACCTCTGAAGATCATCGAGTCCAACCCCCTGCTGAGCAGGATCATCTACAGCACATTGTGCAGGGTGGCATCCAGGTGGGATCTGAGTTATCTCCAGAGAAGGAGACTCCACAACCTCTCTGGGTGACCTGTCCCAGTGCTCTGTCACCCTCACAGTAAAGAAGTGCCCCTCATATTCAGCTGGAACCTCCTGTGCTTCAGTTTGTGCTCATTGCTTCTTGTCCTGTCGCTGGGCACAACTGAAAGGAGACTGGCTCCATCCTTGACACCCTCCCCTCAGATATTTATATGCACTGATGAGGTTTCCCCTCACTCTTCTCTCTTCCAAGCTAAAACAGGCCCAGTTCTCTCACCCTATCCTCAAGTGACAAGTGCTCCAGTCCTCTAATCTAATGAAATCCTAGCTGGCTTAACTCCATGTTATACTTCTCAGTATTAACAAGCATAAGCAAAGTCAGAATCTATAATTTAAAAATCCAACAAAACCTTAAATACATGTTAAATAACTATTTATCATTTATAATGCGCTCAAGTTAAGAGCGATTACTGATGACACAGTTCACAATCCTAAATTCGTACCTAAAAGAAAAAATCTCAATCTATTCTATTCACAGTGTGCTCAGGTGGCCAAGAAGGCCAACGGCATCCTGGCCTGTATAAGAAGCAGTGTGGCCAGCAGGTCGAGGGAAGTGATTGTGCCCCTGTACTCGGCTCTGGTGAGGCCGCACCTCGAGTACTGTGTTCAGTTTTGGGCCCCTCGCTACAGGAAGGACATGGACGTGCTCGAGCGAGTCCAGAGAAGGGCGACCAAGCTGGTGAGGGGTCTGGAGAACAAGTCTTACGAGGAGCGGCTGAGGGAGCTGGGGTTGTTCAGCCTGGAGAAGAGGAGGCTCAGGGGCGACCTCATCGCTCTCTACAGTTACCTGAAAGGAGGCTGTAGAGAGGTGGGGGTTGGTCTATTCTCCCACGTGCCTAGTGACAGGACGAGGGGGAATGGGCGAAAGTTGCGACAGGGGAGTTTTAGGTTGGATGTTAGGAAGTACTTCTTTACCGAAAGGGTTATTAAGCATTGGAACGGGCTGCCCAGGGAGGTGGTGGAGTCACCATCCCTGGAGGTCTTTAAAAGACGTTTAGATGTAGAGCTTAGGGATATGGTTTAGTGGAGTACTTAGTGTTAGGTCGGAGGTTGGACTCGATGATCTTGAGGTCTCTTCCAACCTAGAGAAATCTGTGAATCTGTGAATCTCACGTAAAAGAGTGCTTCCTATTTACTTTCCAGGAAGCTGTGAAAATGTGTAAAGTTCTTCAAGATGGATTTGTAAATATATTTCAAGGCTTGTGTTTTTAAGCTATTAAAACGTGAAGAAAAAAAGAAGTGTGATGCCTTAACTGAAGTTTTCACTGATGCGTCATTAACTTAAGCGCTTCTAAAGCCTTCCAACCAAAAAGCCCACGTGGGGTAGAAAGGCAGGGTGTCAGGAGAAGGGAAGTGGTAACAGAAAACAACTGATCACTTACCAGAACAAGACAAGTGTCTACTAATGAAAATGTGCCGGATCGTCCTATCCCAGCACTACAGTGAACTACTGCAGGTCCATGCTCAGGACTTAGTGAGCCAGATTCTCTGACTTTAAAAAGGAAGTTGAGGAATGAAGCTGGGGACTCAGGAACTCCAAAATCTGGCCACGTAGTATAATGAAAATGAGATATCATCCTGGACTCACCACTCTAGAAGTGAAAACAAACAAACAATGCAACTGGAGAGTACTCAATGTTTGTTTAGTTAGCACACATTTCCCCAATCCAAATCAATAGCTACTCTCTATTTCAAACCTCCCGCGTAGACAAACAACCCAGTATCTTGCTGTTGGAGGACACCCAACAGCGCCATTTGAAGCAGCTCCTCATCCACGTTAGTAGTTTTTCCCCTTTGCAATTATTACCAAACATTTTTTCCTCTTTTCAGACTTCCAGTGTTACATTTTGTTTGCTTTACTGCTTGCCCCCAAATATCCCTTTTTCAGCCATTAATGCAGCTTAATGGCTGACAGCAAGTTACGAGGCTGCTAGCATTGACAGGACTGAAAAAATACCCATCAGCATTGTAAGCACTCTCCGCTCCTGTTCAGAGCAAGTTTTAACACCAAGAGGTATCAGAGTATCAGCATCTCCTTTATACTAGCGATGCCACAGAGTAGCAGGAAGCTTTGTGGCAAAGGCCTGTAGTGCCCAGGCTGCTAGACCCAGCTTGAAGCATTCACGGGGTGTAAGGAAATACAGATTTTAACACAACGCAACGTTTTCCCCTCTCTCTGTGAACATGACCAACTAAGTGCAAGTAATGAAATGACAGTGAGAGAGTCTGCACATACCCTGAAAAGCTCTGATCACAAATTTGGATCATATCTGTACAGAACTCACTTCAGAAGTGCTGTTCAGCGCTACTCCTCGCCTCCCTTCTTTTGTTTTTACAGCAATTTTGAGAAAATTTGATCACCAATTTAGTTCATGATTTTTAGAAAGGTTTCTTTATTTTTACCATCCCTCCATTTCATCTGGTTTTCCACAGATTTAAACCTCCACAAATTTGAAACAGAAGTAGACTTAAGATGTCAAGATATTCAGAAAATCCAGTTTTCTTTTTCAGCACCAACAAAATATATCTATGCAATTCAAGTAAGTTCTACAGTTCTTCTCCTGCTCGGCCTGTTTTAACTTCTTGTAAGGGACAACTTATGAAAATCCTTTGTGAAACTAAAATTATTCAATTCATAGTTAACCACAGTAAGAAATTAGTCTCACATTTTGTCTTTTGCCTTCGATGCCTGATGCTGCAAGACTGAATATACTTTCAAAGAAAACAGGGAACATTGGCATGACTTCAGTCATTCTCAAACGCACATTCTGCAGGAATAGTTCGTCTTTTGGCTAAGAGCTTAACATGGACAACAGAGTCTGAACCATCATATTTGGTATGTGAGTATGCAGTGAGATTTCAAAGGGAAAAAATCTACCAAAGCCTCCTAAATTGTATAAATACAGTGGTGATTTCCCTTTCTTACTTGTCTGAAGCAAAGTATTTTTAAAAGTTTGTGTTTTCTGCTGAGATATTACTGGTCTTCTGTATCTAGTTTTCCAAGTAGTGAGTTAACTCACTTATGAACTGAAATGACTGATTTTTTTAAGCATCACGAAGGAGGTATATTCTTTGTAAGAAATCTGGAAATTATAAAATCTTAAAGAAGGCAACATGCTAAGCAATTTCCCCCATTTCTAAGAAAAATAATTCATTGATTTACAAACAAAAGAAAGGAAAACCAGGGAGAGGAGGTAAACATATGTATTAGGTAAAGAGAAATTTAAAGTTGTTTCTTCTGAATCTAGATGATCCTTTAAGTGGTAATTAATAATCCCCCCGCCAAGATTTTTAAATAGAAAGCCTCCCTTATACCTCAAGATGACAAAACTATCACCTATCTGTTAAAAATACAGGTGATCTGTGTGTTTGTTTTTTTTTAATCCTAGGCTGTAACAAGCACTAGATGTATCCTCATCCTAAAACAAAACGAAACACCCGTAGTGCTTCATGCACATGCCCAAGCATCACCCTGCACATACACTACTAATCTGAGAATAGGTGTACCTAAAGGAAGGATGTAACTGCTGCTGTACATCTCATACAGCTCTAGCCCACAGAATTACTTTTTTTTTATCCCTTTTTTTTTTTTTTTAAAAAAAAACCTTTATCCCTTCCACGATTTTCCTTCGCTTCAGCTCATTTAAAAATATCTAGTCTCTTCATCTTCCTTTGCAATTCCGATTTCAGAGCACTGAAACTGGCTGGTGTTCTTTGAACTTGCAGTACAGCCAAATCCCATTTGACTATTTCAAACCTCCCACATTTTCTCTCAAACAGAAAAACTCTTTCAAGTGGTGCTTGGCAGTCAAGCTGTACAACTGAAATCCTGTCTTTATGTGAATATCTGCACCATTCTTTCTTAGAGAACTCCCCCGTTACTAGGCGATGTGGCTAGCCTGCACCACAGGTATCACTTACATGAATTCGTGCAAGACTCTAGAGAGGTTTGGCTTGCTGAAGATTCACAACTGTTGACCAACAGAAACTTGATTTCAGGAACAACCAGTTTTATTTAAAATGTTATCAAGAAGCCAGATATTATTTTAAAGAAAAAAGCTGGGCTTCAAGATTCAGACAAGTAGTACAAATTTTATAGATATATAAATAGTATAAATTCTTCTATGCATGGGATGCTTTTCTGCTTAAGAACTGAGAACCAGCTTATCTAAAGTAACTACAACATATTCTTGCAAAATTTATTCCTTAAGACCAGCTACTTGAAGAACTCCTAGAAAAATTATGGGACAACATTAAAACAGACAGCTTCAATAAGTGTCAAACCATTCCAGAAAAAAATTCACGAAATACTGAGATAAGCTTACAGCAAATAACTAGCACTGCTAAAACCAGTTAACTTGGAAAGTTATCACCACACTGCGCAGGTTCTCCACTGACTGCTGGCAACACTGGCAGCAACACCAAAATACGAGCAAACATCTACACAAGGACTCGAGCAGAAAAATGATATAACGCAATCAGATGAACTTGCAACACAACGAGCCTTATCACAATCTTTTTACAGTTAGTGTCAAATCATCCAAAACAAAAAGGGTACAAATATCTCAGAACAACTTCAGGTTGTTCAGTCACCCGAGAGCATGAAAAGGAATGAAATACTATGAAAATGCTCAGAGAAGTTCATGCCTTCAGTGTCATGTAGGTGAAGACAGAAAACACCAGTCTGACAAATTTCACACACACTTTACAAGACGACTTCATAGTTTACAGGCTATTGCAATGGTCTAACAGACGAAGGAATAAAAATACACCTACAGCCCATCGGTGGTCCTGTACTTATCACTCAAGCCTCAAGTGCATTAACAATTAATTTGATCATATAAAAACGAGAAGGCGTCCTCTGGGGGTAATGAGCTAAGCACTGACGTTCAAAATATTAATCAACTTTTACCACAAGGTTTTCTGTTTCTTCATTAGAAAGCCTGGCAAAATAATTTTGAAAATGTATATAAAAATAGTAACAGGACAATGGAGCCAAATATTCCTTGCAAACATTCTGTTTTTCAGTAACTAGTACATAGCCTGCAACTCAATATGATTAATAGTTATGTCCATTAAAATCTGCAAAACTCTTTGACATGCAAGAGTCTGGGTTCTCCTTTCTTGTTAGGCAGCAATATTTTTCCTAACATCTCAGTCTTCTTTCTGTGGTCATGAGAAGCAGAACTAATCCCTCCTGCAATTTGTGAAAATGGTATGAAAACTCCCCGCAAGTTTAAAAGCAAGTGTATGCCATGTTTCAGAAATTCCCTCAAGCCACTATAGCAATTACACATATAGAGCCACAACAGCAAAAATTATATATAATTGCTACAGTGCTTTGAAGGAATTTCTGATTTTATGTGTATATACACATGCACACACTTCCATATACAAGGATTCCACAAGATACCAGAACACTGCCTGCCACTAGATTGCTCCAGAAGCAAAATGCCTTCTCAGTACATTTAAAGTTTTGGACATCGTAAATGAAATCATCAGCAATTCTAAGCTTATCATCTTCCTGAACTACACTGATCCTGGGGGTGAACCAGGAAGCACCAGCCAGCGCTGGTGCAAAAAGCACACGAAGCAGTCTTATGTCACCTCCACCTAAGAGCAACAGACACACAGAGGCTTTGCACTGTGTTGAGAATCCATTTTGCTACTTCTTTTTTTTCCTCCAAATGTTTGCTCTTTGCAGAAGACTCACGATTCCATCCGGAATTTATTACAACAGACCTTCCTCTAAGGTCTCCTACCACCAGTGTTGCAACAAATGTCGTTTACTTCTTCCAGTCCTTTCTCTTCCAGCAACTGTCTTCTTTGCAAACCCCTTCAGCCGTACTCGTATTTGCTCCTATTTCTAGGAAACCAGCCTGAGACTCTTTCATCTAGGTTCCACTAGCAATTTTGATTCCTTTCCACTGCTTCATTTCCACACCCAGCCCATCTCCGGTTTCCCTCAAATACTGAGGGAAAACTGCTCTCCCATAGCTCCCCTGTATTCCCCAGCACCAACCCAGTCCCTTTTTGCTCACCAGCATTCGGTACGCTATACTCAGCAGGCAAATCACACTGCACCCTTCTCCACGCTACCTGGCTACCACACCAGCAGTTACTGGAAATACAGGTTCTCTCTCTCCGAATACCATATAATTCACTTGTCACAAGGAAAGCTACAAGGAGTAATAAATAAAATAACATATGCAATACAAGGTGGAACCTTACAGAAATTAGCTATGAACACCTAACGATTCGCCCAGAATATGACAGTCACCAACCTTAGTCACTCTATCCGCTAAGATGATTTTACAGATTTTAAAAAAGGCTCTCAAAAACACCTATCACGTTCTCCAGTACCCTTGGAGACTTTACTTCAACTTGCAGACAGGCAATAGTTTCTCGAGTAAACGACTACAGATTTTTAATGAAAGCACAGTATTTTCTTCTGTCCCTATCTTCCAACACAGGGAAGGGTTTGCAGAAGCCTTCACGTTCGGTCTTTCCTCAAGGAGAGTCGCGACTCTGAACACTCACAGCAGAAAGCAGTGGTTAACTTTCAGCAGGCACCTGACACAAACAAAGCGATGGAGGACACGCAGCACACCACGGTAGGAATTAGAAGCTGCCCTTCTATATTCTAAAAACACAGACCAGCTCAAGCAAAAAATAAGAAAGCTCTGCAACGATCACAAGCAAAACAAAGCACATTAAAATATTTTCAAAACTTCTGGAAAAACATCAATAAACAATCTCTAAGTTTTTGGTCAATCCCAGCAGCAACAGCAATAACAAACATTTGCCTAGAACAGATCTAAACAAATCTAACTGTCAAATGTCATGACCTAAACCTAAAAAACAAACACCACCCCCAAGCCCACCTCTATTTCTAACTGCTCTTTAACAAGAAGGAAATAAAAAACATATATAGTCAGAGGTTTTGTTTCAGTGGTAAGAACATAAAACACGTTTTCATACATATTTATTTTGCTTGTCTATTAAGAGAGATCTGTTGTAGTAATACAAATAAATTACTTGAGATCATAATGGCTATATTGTAAAGACAATTTCAGCTCTCTGTATTTTCATGGAAATAGTAAAATTTCTTAAGTATTCTTGGAACTCAGAGCAGAATTTTATTTGTGACTCATCTTATATTCCAGGCATCAAGTGGCTAAATGGTTTACTATTCTGTCCCCACAAAAGCACCCTCCAGAGTAAGTTGCATAAACATAGTTAAGCTCACATTTCAAGCCACTGCAGATACTGGATTCCCACTAGTTTTTACTGAAAACTTATCAAATTTTTACAAAAGGCTTCACTTAACATTTGCAGTGTTATTCTGGGAACTATGCATTTTTCCTGTTTGAGTAACCGAGTATGTTCTGTTTCTTCTAGCTGCTTTATATACAAAATATTATTTGGAATTAATATTCATGGAGCTTTATAGGAGCACCAGGGTATTAAAATAAAAATTCAGTAAAACACATTTGCCAAGTATTTGTAACAGTGAGTTAAATGACATAGAAGAATGTCTATACAACACTGATGGGCCTGCATTAACAGTCCAAAGTAAACCCAGAAATTTAAGTGCTGAATAGCTTTAAATCAAAACATCGCCTACAGTATAAGTTGTGCCCTTCCTCATGTGATTTTTGCATTTTCCAACTAATGTTATGTCATTTATCATGAAAATTGTATCCTTTAAAAATAGGAAGTCCAAGATTACATGCCAATGTCAGCCAAACAATTCCACAAAAAAGCCTTTTTGACAATTAGGAAAACTTGTCTCACCTTTCCAAAAAGGAGAGTTATTCTTTCTCAGATGCTATCTTGCAAACACTACTCCTCTTTTCTTAGCCTTTGCTGTTAATAAACCAACAACTAGACAGAAATGCTCCAACTCAGGAGGACAGAACTGCATAAAGATCTTCGTACATCGAATAGATCAAGGAACAACATGCCAAGTTTTATCATGTTGATCTCGTGAGGGAGGTTTCAGATTAACAAACGAATGGTACTTATTTCAAAAGTACCATTAGTAGTTACTATAAATTCAAATAATTTTGATCAAATGTGTGAAGATTTAGTTGTATAAAAAAACATGCAAAAAGATATCTTCAAGCTTTCCTTTCCCAAATCCACTGACAAGACAACCTTGAATAAAACTTGCCATACGATCACTTTCAATTAATATAAGGCAAGGTTTATAGGGAGAGAGAATATCTTACAAGACATAGCTGGAACAAACAGACAAGCTCTTCAATCCTGTCTTCAGCTCTGAAACAGAAGCAGCAAATTCCAACCCAAGCTCAGGCCAGGAACAATTTTTTTGTGCTTAACTTGATTAAATTGTCAAAGTGCTTAATTTTTAAGAGAAAAGGATGGTTGGTCCTGTGGAGCAAAAGGGGAGGTAAGCAAGAGGAGATAAAGTTACCTATCTACAGGTGGTAATTCCCCCCAACCCCCAAACTTAGTTAGCTGGACTGAAATTATGTGGTAAATTACAGTCCCATTAAAAACCCAGTAATTACTGAGTATGATTTCTGATAGTCAAAAGAAATCAGAAACTTCAAATCCTAGGTTCCTCCTTTTAGGGTATTTCTTACAGCTCCTCTTAGGATCACCGCTACCATCAATTACAATTCAGCATGCTAAAGTACTGTCAAATGGAAAACAGAAGTGCAGATAAATGCTGAAGGCGTTATCTCCTAACACATAGACTGACGTTTGCTCACTTGCTTATACGCCACACTTACATCTGCAACGTTATCAGAAACAAAATGCATTAAAATTTTTAGTGTAAAAGCTCAATCAAACCTGCAGTGATAGTATGCTTAACAGTTTTCATTATGTGTTTAAGGCTAGGAATGTGAGATGTACAGGCTGAGAAAAGCTTACGTTGATATTTTCTAACTGAAGTAGATGTACTGTGTAATAGGATTTGACGTCTTCAGATACTAGCCTCACACGGAAACCTGTTTCACTAAATGTCATAACATCCTCTTCTTTTGTTGGCCAGTACTGTGCACATTTCACCTAAGTTATTAAAAAAAGAAAGAAAAAAAAGTTGGTTAAGTATCCTAGCATCTTGGGCTTCACATTAGCAGATTCTGAGATCCTGTTATATAACACAGTAAACTCAAGTGCATATTATCTGCTCCTAGTTTGAGGAATTCTCAAACTCCATCATGTTTACAGCCAAATTATGACGACTGTTTTAATTGCTGTTATGCATTCCAGCTTCTATCTCAGTTCTAGCACATTTTGAGACATACCTTAACCATTCTCACTCTCCCCACTCTTTCTACCTAGTCCTCTACAGCGGACAGAGATCTATACTCAGCTGCTTCAACATTTTTCCCCTGCACTTCCAACATGGACATCTGCACATTTACAGAAGTGATGCAACACATCGTGCCAATTTTCCCAAGTCTAGCTGAAAACTGGAAGATTCTAGTGAAACCAAAGAATGAACAAACAATGCAGAACTGTTCCTTGTCCTTTATTCCTCTTGCCCTGCACTTAAGCTTACCACAGGAAATTTTTTTGTGTAGGAAAAAAGTGACTTTTTTATGGGCTAGTCAAATACTTTTTGCTAACAAATCCACTCTGGGGACAGGAAAAAGAAAACAACCCACAAATCAAAGTGACATGTATTTATAATTAAAACTTACAGTGGTTTTCGGCACATTAGTAGAAAAACTATATAGTAACAGAAAATTGATATATTCTGCACATGTACCATCAGTTGTAAGGAATCAAAAATAATTAGACCAGTTGTCAAACTGGTCGGTGGCAGCAGCTTGCCTCCACTGTTATAAACACTTGCTGTTGCTGTACAAAAACAACACTGCTCTACAACATTCAAAAGAAATAATCTAAAGAGTTAATTCAAACTTGTTTGCCCACCCTCAGTTTTGTTCTAGAAGATATTCCACTGCTTCTACTCCATCTTACTTCTGTCTCTACACTCTCCTTTCTCAACACCTTACTCTCACCTTTCTGGATGTAAATTTATTACATGTTGTTTCTACTGAAATGAATTTTGTCTTAGCTCCATCACTTCTTTCATGGTACAGTAAATACTCCACCAACCTGAAAGTTTGTTGATTCTTTTAACACACCAAAAGTTCAACTATATTAAAGTTGTAAAGTGAGCCACGTATGTAAAATGTCTAACACCACTTACCGATTCTTTTTCGACAATCCTGTTCAGCATGACAACTGCTTTGGTTTTTTGTTGCCACACCATTAACCAGAAATGACAACATGTGTTAGGCAGTGGACCCTGTGTGGTAAAGAGAAAAATGTGAGAGAGAATGCATAGGTAAAGCAGCGTTTGAACATAGTTAACACGTCACTGTGTCAAACAAGAAAAAGCCTGTCTGAAAAGTTTAAACAAAGTATTAACAAAATGACAGAAAAGACACGCAGGAAAGCAACCATACTGCCCATATCATCCAAGTATTTGAAGTTTAAAGAAAACAGTAAAAACTCCCGGAAGGAATGTTTTAATTTGGGCAGCAACACTGTTACGCAGTTAGAAGAAAAGATACTGCAGGCACTCAAGAGAACAAGATGAAGTAGGGGGTAGAAGTATTGTTTTATACTTTTACACTTATAACAAGTGAAAGTCTAAAAGTATAAAACTTTCAGGAGTATAAAAGTATAAAACACCTTCTACACCTTATTTCAAAATTCATGTTTACATTTGAGAGTATAGAAGTATAAAGTCCTATTTCCTGAAGAACAAGAAATATTTGAAAAGCTTTATACATAGTTAACTACATATACTTGAATATTCCCTTTACCTTTTTATTAAAATATAAAATGTGTTAACAGCTAGATCAAACAGGCAGTTAGTATGAGGTATATAATCCAGTGACAAAGAATCCTCCGAATGTAAGTTGCCACCGTACAAATCCATCTCTCCCATGTTTCCAATCCCCGTACTACTTACTAATTGGTATGGCTTACCTGCGTTAAAATATAGTATCTCTGGGCTTCCTCTATGACCACTAGGCTTGCATTGATATAGTCATTTTCTGTGTTCTGCAGTTTTACTCGACTGTGATCATCTAAAATTAGAAGAAACTTAACAATTAATGATGCACCCTCTTGATGAATACTCTCTAACAGACAAGCTTAGGTGTGACAAGCAATTAGAAAATAAATTCCTCAGTAACAACCAAATGACAAACGTAACCGTACCCATCTTATTCTCCCCTCAGCATTCCAACGCAGAGTAGTAACTGGAATACCCATTTTTCTCTAAAACCAACTGGTCAAAATGAAACAATCCCTTTGCACGCACCAAAGCAGCTCACGTCCATCCCTCAACAGCTGTATTTCCTTAATATAACAGCACGACAACCCAGAACGGGCAACATTCTCTCATATTACACCAGATCACTTTACCGCATGCTTTCCTTTAAGTTCAGAATTCCAAGATCTTCAGTGAACTAAAATTTCACAGGCCAAGGTAGAATCATGAACTGACAGAGCCCAAAAAAAAAAAAACTACTTGCAGTAATTCAAACCAAGCGTTGTTGAATTTAATTGTCCTTATTATTTATTGTTTAACACAATTGAAAATTAGAAACACGAAGTAAGTGGCACATGCAAAGATGTACCTATTTAACAAATCTTCCAATTAAACGAAGTGTAATCTAATTACATGGTTTCCACCTTTCCCATGATTACAGAGGCAGGACAGAAAATTCCCCTATTTAGAGGGCAGGGAGGCAGTCAAAGGACTGCTTATAAAAGTTTAACATTAACACAAGAAAGATCAGACTGCCATACAAAAATACGGCATAATAAAAAGTCACTGTGATCGGTTTTTTAGGACTTTTTAGTCCGATTTATCACCCTCCGGGAGGCATTTCGGTAATCAGACTTGTTCACAGTAAATAATCCTTTGTCAGCCTCTCATCAGACCCCATTAAATAAACAGCATCTTTCGTTTAATATTTGTCCATAACTGCACATCTTGTACTGAGGTCCAACTGACTGTGAACCCCGTGAAGCGCAACCACCTAGACAGGCTGCTTATAAGAGCAGGATTAAAAAGAAAAAGAAAAAAAAAAGCAAGTTACTTCAGCACAATTCAGAAAGATATTCCACAAAGCAACTGTCAGAGCTGAGAGTGAAGCAGGGTGCAGTGCCAGTTTTTCACCTACATTCACGTGGCGTAACCCCCAAAACTCACCCAGGAAGCAGCCTTATGTCACAACTGCTGTCAAAACATGTCAGCCCCCCTTTTCCCTCTCCCATACCCTCGCTGAAAGACAGCCACACCAAAACCCTAACTTCCTTTTGCCAAGTATCTCATGGAACGCACAAAATCCACGAGCTTTGGGCAAGCACCCGCTAATTAGCACATTCTGTACAGCCATGCTAGTTAAATCAGATCAATCCCCTGTGCTGCTGCCAGGCTATACAGCACATGGCTTACATAAGAAGAAATCCGTGAATGTGACCCTCAGTAGGCAAAAAGCTGTGGGGAATCAGGGAACAGTGACTGAAGTAGCCTCTTGTTCTGTGAATTGCCCGTATTATTCTATAAACGACTTCCAAATTTTTGGAAACCTGGAAAAAATACATTTACTATGTCTTGATCTGCTTTTATACTCAGCTATCTGCCACTGGCAACTGTCAGAGGGGATACCAAGCTATACACAGGTCCCTTACAAGCCTCATCGTAACTTTTTTTTATTTATTACTTACTCTTTGGATATGGATAACCTTTAATTTCTTAAAATCACCACACACACCCCAGGACTAAGGTTTGGGGTCAATCTACCCCCTTTAGCTGCTAACTTTTACATGCAGTCACATGCAAACAGAGGATAAAAGTGTGCTGAAAAGCTATTTTTAATACAAAAGTATGAGAAAGCTACTGGGTTAGTCTGTTTTCATTAGAATTCCAGCTGAAAGGCAACACCATCTTAACTCTCAGGGGTCTTAGAAGAATTTACGATACATCTGTATGAAGTAAAAAATATTATCAAAGTCAAGACGGTAGATTTAAGACACATTTTAAAGCACAATATATCCCCTTGCACTATTTTCTCTGGAAATTAAAGTGTTACTTTTTCCTTTCGTGTATCACTTTATCTGAAATGTTTCTGCTGGAGAGAAACCAAGACCTTTGTAAATATTACATGTCATCTGCCAACAGGAAAAACTTAAGATCTTGTTATAGTAAATCACACATACCGGTACTAGTGTTCTCGGAAAGGTGACGTAAGCCAGCCCTGTTAACAGTTTAATCACCCGGCAGCAGCTGCTCTATTACTGCCAGGAGATAACTGCTGAGGCCCTACCGAGGTTTCACACTACAATGCCTGCACACGTTTTCGGCCCTACTTTTTCCCTCTTTTAGGTTCTGCTTTGTAAACATTATAAATAAGTTTGGAAAGTTTAAGAAAACCCACAACTAGTTCTATGCGCAGACGCCCTCCCTCCCTCCCTCCCTCCTCCTCGTCCCCAGCCAAAACAGAGGCGCTCTTCCAAATACTGCCGCGTACCCAGAGGATAAAGAAAGCCACTAGCAAATATTGATTTCCCTTTCAAGGGAAAAGGTTCCTAAAGGACACAATGACCTAGAAACCTCATTCAAGTCTTGGCTTGCTCTTCTGAATTAAAAGAAGCAAGCCAACTTTTGATAGTGAATTAGCTGTAACGTATTTCCCATATGTAAGTCATTTCCAGTTACAAAGTACTTCTGATTTATATGAATGATAAACATATCTTAAATCTAATCTAAAAGATTTATCTTTAAACGTTGCCATGCCCACAACAGCTAAAATACAGCACTCATTTTCTGAAGCGTTTATTTCCCTATTTCAACACAGTCTGAAAAGGAAGTGGAAACCCTACAAATGCTTCTCATTCTGACTCCTGCAATAAGAAAACTACTGCCGCAACCACCCTGCCTGAGATAAGGGAACTCTTATTACCCGCTTCAGGTGAAACCCTGTCCCTCTTATCACTGACAGCACTCCCTGCGTCTCATAAAAGACCAGGATTTCACATCACGCGTCCATTTGCCCACTCCCCGCTGAAAGGAAAGTGCCATCTCCAGTTAAAACCGAGATAGGAACGTTCGGCATTTCGCATGATACAGTTCTGGCAGTTGGTCAATGAAAGGTTTTTATTCGAAAACAACTGCATTTCTAGAAGTGAAACCGCTGCGTAACTTAAAACTGATCTTCTGTCCGAGAGACGGCTCTCGCTTGCCAAATACGGTGCTATTTACAGCAAGGGAGGGTGAAATGCTACTTAGGGGATTCAACGCAGTCACGAGCGATAAGCCATCCCTACGGCCCGGCCTGACTCTTCACCACCTACCAGCCCCCCCCTTCATTTCACTAGCCTAAATCCAGTCTGTCCGAGCTGCCGGGTGATCCCGACTTCACTGATGTCACCGGACAGACACTCACAAGCCTCAGGCAGATCCCGTTTCAGAGGGAGCCTAAGGCAAAGGCAAGGCGAGGTGACTGCCCCCCACCCCGCGTCGATACACCAGTCAAGGCTAGCCCCTGGCTGAAACCCATTCACACCGAAGTGCATCCCTAACTACTGTTCAGGATCCTGGTACTTCTCAGCAGGACTCTGGAGCAAAAAGCGAGCCAAACAAACAGTGAACAACGTCTGAACCAGAGGACGTTCAGACTGGACAGCAGGAGAAGTTTCTTTACCGTGAGGGTGGTCAAACGGTGGAACAGGCTTCCTAGCGAGGTGGTTGATGCCCCAGGCCTGTCAGCGTTAAGAGATATTTGGACAATGTGCTTAACAATACACTTTAACTTTTGGCTAGCCCTGAAGAGGTCAGGCAGTTGGACTGGATGATCCCTGAAGGTCCCTTCCAGCTGGACTACTCTATTCTAAAGCTTAGATCAGGATGTGCCAGGAAATTCCCCTATCCCCCAACCCCAAGCTAAGAAATATCTCCAAAAGCAACACACGGGGTTTATTTATACCATGTATAGAACATCTTGTTACCAGAAGCAACCGTTCGATCGTGAAAAATCATTGATGCCAGCTTCTAATACGGACAACAAGAAGCTCATAGGCTTATTTTGGACAGAACATCGCCCTGTTCTCAGCACACACGCTCGAAATGCGGGACAGAAAGGGAACATTTTGCGATGATAATTAATCACCATTAAGTGCAAAACCAAGCACATCAACTCCAAGTCTGTTCCCCGTAAAGCACAATACTCTCCACATTCCTCTCTCCCTGGCATTTCTTCTTTGACTACCATAAGCCTGTGGTTGAAAGGTCCAACACAAAGTCTACTAACAGCCTCAGGGAAATCACAACCTCTGAACCTCCAACAGTAACGTGATTTACTTGGTGAAAAATTTCAGAAGACCTAAGAAACTGGGCTACACATCCCATTACAAAGGAAGGCTGAAGGTAAAATTAATTTATGTCATCCCCCATCTACCATCCAAAAGAAGGAGAAAAGATATCCTGCAAATGTTATCCATGGGATCTCACTCCTGACCCTAAATCTGGGAACACTGCAAGCAGATCTCTAAAGGTATTTACAGTCAATCTGAGCCACTAGACCCTTCTGAGATGAATTAAAGATAAAATTTATAAGGAAAGTAGTAACAGAAATCTTAAGAGTTCCATTAAAGGTATCAATAAAAAATAATAGCCTCACAAGTTATTTTCCTCTGAACAATGTTTTCTGAGAAATGGTTTCATCTGTCAGGAAATGACTGGCTGTCAAACCAAACCTATTTCAGATTAACTTCCTGTTTCAATACTGCTACATAGCCAAGATATTGCTCTCCCTGTTCTACACTAACACCAAACAGCATGACTACTGTTTTCTTGGCTAGGCAATCACTCTTGAGAGCTTTTATCCAACTAAACTTATACACAGCAGCTCTTTAGCCAAAAGAAGCGGACACTTGTAACTACGGACAGGAGACTGTAAAACTCAACCAGTTGTAACAGGCAGACAAGTAGCTTTATACATCTAACAGAAATAAACTTCTACCTAGAAATGGATGCAACATACAAATTAGTTTCAGCGCACTTGCCCTGTATGTTGTAGTTGAAATGGGCCAAATCACCCCAAAGCATTTTTTCCTCCACTTGTAGTTGACATCTTTTCCATAAGACAGAGTTATCTTTGCATTTCCTCTTACAGATGTACCAGCTGGGATTTTAGACTGGCTTGGCTGCTACACAGACTAACAAACCATCTTCTCATGGCTATGGAGGCATAAAACATTTTCATCAAGTCGTGTCTGTCTGATAATATGCTTATTTAATTAGCTAGAGTATGAACGACTAGCTCTGAAGGCCTTTAGGTATGGGAGATGAATGTTATCACCACTATTGCAGTTAAACACTTAAGTAGCAGTAAAGTTTACAAAGTGAAGGACCAGAATGTTAGGTTGTGCAAGACTGAGTCTCCTTACGTTTCTGCTACGCCGGTTCCTTGCATACACGCACCACGACTAGATGTGCTCTCCACAGCAGCCTAACCACGCAGCTTCTACCCCAGCTGCTTTGAAGTTTAGGTCCTGGTGTCTTGGAATGTTATTTATCGTATATTCCCTCCCAGGTCTCTTTCTCCTGCCAGCTCCTACTATTGTCTCAGAGACAATTACGAGTCCTATTTGAAAACACACAGATGTAAAATGCAGCAGTAATTAGTTCAAAGACTGTTTTGCTGTGTTCTCCTCACACAGCCTTGCTAACAGTGCCCAGCTCTGCGGGCCTACTTTGGCAATCCAGTTCAAGCCCCTGTTCTTTCATGTATGCTAAAAACTGAGACATGCTCCATCAAGGTCATCATGTTGTACTTCACAGCAACTAGTATGTCATTACTTCAATACCATCCCGAATCCAGCTACTACTTCAGGACTAGATTTTTTTGTGTAACAGCAAAGAGACAGAGTCCGTGGATCAATGCAGTCACATAATTTCCTCCTGGCTAAACAAGCACTCCAGAAGCAGGCTTTGCCATTACAGAAGCGTTGAGTGCTCTTCACTATTGTAAAAGTCATACTGTGAGCAAGAAAAAAAAAACAACAACAAAAAAACATACTTTAAAAGTAAGCTGCCATTCTCTCTGCAGTTGTTTAAAAGAAATGAAATACATGGATGGCAGAAATGGCAAATACATTACTACAACTTCTGTGACAGAACTTGTATAATGGACACAGGAATAGACTTTGGGTCTCGAGGGTTCAAAACCAATTTCCTGCCTTCTCTTCTTAATAACCCCCGCCTCTATGTAGGCATAGATTATGTTTCATTCACTTTCTGTTTCTCTTTTATCACAGGTTAAGAAGCTAATGCTGTGTTCTAGCAAGACAGCAAAACTGAGACCCTCTGCATAGGTCAACTAACGCCTAGCAGAGGCATTTCGGGCTGAGCATAGAGCAGAAGCTAACAAACCTCAGCGAACTTGAAGCATCCTCTTCAGAGACGCACACTTCACAGACAGGACGGTACTGGGAAATGCCACGCAGACACAGCAAAGGAGCTGTGTACGGTACTCAAGGTTCAGTTTCACGGCCGTATGCTACTTAGATTCAGCATTAAGCCAGACTGGATCCATTAGGTGGGAATACGCCGCGCCAGTCAGGATTCTGGCAGCAGCCTAACAACCAGCACAGCACGCAGCACTGCTATCTGACCAGCGTGACTCAGTTCGAGACCCCTTCTGCAGAATTTTGAGAAGTGCTGTGCACATGCTGTTACCGCAACTTTCAACTGGAAACAAGGAGTTCAGCACTTCTCCAAATCTTACAATAGGTATTCGCGTTAGGCTCTCACACAAAAAGCCCCAAATAAATAAGCAGCCCTTCGAAAATTCTAGATCCAGTAACAAGAGATTTCGCTGCTCTGGGAAGCTTAGTATGAAAGGACACGCAAACATTTAGCCTGTTCCAACCCCAATATTTTGTAGAAAAATTAAGGTCGTACTACATTTTTTTCCTATTCCTTTTGGAAGCGATTTACGATAGCTTTCTCCAGCTATAACTACATATTCCTAATCTTTTGCTCATGTGTCTTTTTATAAGGACTCTGGATTAAAGTTTTTAAAGTAAACGCTGTTTAAAAAAATTCCACAGCACTTCAATAGCAAATAAGTAAAAAAAAAAAAAAAAGTTGTTTTCAGCTGAGATACAACATTATGCCACAAAGACCATTTTATGTCAGTTAGTAAAGTACCAAGCACTATGTAACATATCTGCTTGCACTGAGAAAATTATAGAAAGTCGTTACACACATACTCTGAACAGAACAAAATAACCAAATCTCAAGTCATTTTTAAAGCCAAAGTAGAAATCCAATAGCATTTCTCCACACAAACAAGCAGAACCATCTACGCAGTCTTAAAAAAAGTCTTAAAATAAATTGTTTGTGTTAGTAAGGACTTATTAACTTAATTTCCATGCTCAACAGATGTTGATATTTCGATATTTTTTTTGTCAGATAAAGCACTATTAAATGACTTCCTTACAAGAAAAAAACCTTTAAAATATGAATTGCTTTGCAGCTCAAAAATGTTTACCTATATACTAACAACTATGGTTTACAATCTTCTCATTCTCCAGTCAATACAGTGAGTTTAACCTTCAGATTTTTCTCCCTTGTGTTAGTTGTTTTGTTAAGAAAAAAACACATTCATTGATCAGAGGACACATGCCTACAAAAATAAACATAATATAAAACCTACAAGGACCACAATGCTGCATTTGCTACAGTGTTTGAAGGGGGTAAGTAAAAAGTCTGAAAAGTTTACTGCAGTAAATACGGAAAAGATACTTACATGGACTAACATCTCTATATCTGTTTCGATTTCTGTTTTCTGGGTATTTTGCAACTCTATGAGGGTAGTCACTGGATTTATGTCGAATTTCCTTTAAAAGACAAAAAAAAATACAATTTACTTAAAGACACTAAGCAGAGTAAGGCTAGTGTTCTATGCATGCTATCACAAAGCTTTTGAATCTTAATTGCTTAATCACAGTTATTAATACATATAATAACATTTTTAAACGAACCTTTATTACAGCTAACACTACTTTCCCTCAGAAAACACGCGTCATTCTTGGCCATGCCGTTGCCACTTGGATCTTTCTACACTTGGCTACTAAGACAGACTTGCACACGCACAATTTGGTAAGCAACTGATACAGCAGGAACAAAGGGGAAAACAGCAGGGATTGTGCCCAGGGTTTACCTTGGATTTGCATGTTATCTCCTGCAGAAATACGAGTCAGATGGTGCTAAGAGCAGTATAACTCTAGCTCCTCTACACCAACTGGCAGAGTAAACAAAGTTCAGTTACAAAGGTAGCTGAACTAGTTAACTGCAGCCATAAAATCATTAATAGCCACAGAATTATTATAAGTCATTTGACAGTTCATCCCAAATAGCTGTAATTAGACATGATCCAGTATTAAAGAACAGTTCTAGGCTCACAAATATCAACTTGTATCAATGTGAAATCACAGCCTGCTTCCTCCCAGGCATTAATGCAAACCTTTTGATAATCTGCATTTGGAAGACCTTTAAACAGACTCATTTACACACCATTTCAAGGAGTAATGCTTCTCACATATTCTCAATGTTGAGTGGTTTTTTTGCCTCTAGTGAGAGCGTCTCTTCCACAACTTCGAACTAAGGTACAGATTTACAACTGTGAAAGCACAGCTCAAGTGCTATTGACAAGCAGCCTCCAGTCAACTGCACTGTGTCTTTATATCTCTGTACTGATGCCATCTCAGCAGGCACACTACATAAAATTAATGATATTTTGATTTTTTTTGTTTTTAGATGATGTTGCTGTATGTGATCACTAAATCCCAAAGACAACTAAACATTCTTCAGTCTTCTCTATGCTTCCGCTACCACAAACAGGGGCTTCTAAAACTTCCTAAGTAGTCGAGATTCTTCCAGATAACAAACACAACGATAGAGGGCTTATTTGTTGTGGAAATGACTTATTTCTGGTGGAATCGAATAAAGCTCCATTTTTTAGTGCCTGCTGTATGCCACGACTTATGTGCAAAAACAGTCTGTGAAGAACCTCAACCACAGTGTGGAGCAGCAACTGTCAAGCACCAACGCTCCACGCATCTGTATAAAAATCACTTCATCTATTACAAAATTAAGTTTTTATTTTGGTATAACATAATGGAGCTTGTGTTCTCCTCTAGTTTACGTGGCTTACAGGCTTTGGGAACAGCTATACACACACTGAATAAATGGCAGCCCTTCACAACCAAATTCTCCCAAAATAGTTTTTTTTTTTTTTTTTTAATTATTCCAGAACAGGACCCAACATATTGTGTTTTAAAAAGAATTGCCATCCTTTGTGTTGAAAAACAAACCTATATTTTGTTCAAGAAACATTACTAGAAACATTACTACAGTGATGGGACATGCTAAAGAGAAGTAAAACTATGGAAGTTTAACGACTAGTTCTGAAATCAGTTTCCCCACACACAGTCCAGCTGTCACAAACGAGAGGGACCAGCCACATGCCAGGTGCAGCGTTACACAAGAAAAACATGCATAGGGAAAAATAAATACGAAAAACAGCGTTATTTATTCAGTCACTAATCATACTGGGCAGGAACTTCAGGAGTCAGCAGAAATACTCCAGGCTTTCCAGGGTTTTTAGCACAAATCTTGGCAAATTCATGGAACTGAAGGACAGGACGAGGGGGCATGGGCTAAAGTTGCGCCAGGGGAGGTTTAGGTTGGATATTAGGAAGAACTTCTTTACTGAAAGGGTTGTTAGGCATTGGAATGGGCTGCCCAGGGAAGTGGTTGAGTCACCATCCCTGGAGGTCTTTAAAAGACGTTTAGATGTAGAGCTTAGTGATATGGTTTAGTGGAGGACTTGTTAGTGTTAGGTCAGAGGTTGGACTCGGCGATCTTGGAGGTCTCTTCCAACGTAGATGATTCTGTGATTTGTTTTTTAAATCACCTCTCGCTGTAAGGAGCTGCCCCCCCCGACCCGTGACAGGACACCCGCTGCCCCCCACCCTGAGGATCACCACACGGCATTGATCCCCCCCCCCCCACAACGGACCTCGGCGGCCGCGCATGCGCGCGAAGCAACCGGCGCCCCCTCCCGCACGCGGCGCGCATGCGCGGCGGCGGCGCAACGCCTGCGCGCTCCCCCGGCGAGGCCGGGCCGCCTGCGGGGTGCTCGCCGCGGGCCCTCTGCCCGTCCCCCTGCCTGTCCCTGTCCCCCCTTTACCCCCCCTCCCCCCGGGTTACCGGCTCCGGGCCGCGCCGCCCCGCCCCGCTCACCAGGTAGCGCGCCTGCCAGTCGTTCGTGGCGTCGATCTCCTGGAACTCCCGCTCGATGGCGGCGGACATGGCGGTGATGGCGGTGCTTGCGGCCGGAGCGCCAGCTCGCCCGGCGGCCGCCGAGCTGCCCACCCCCGGGGAGCGGCCGGCGCGCTCCGCCCCGCCGCCGCCGCTGCCCGCGCACATAGGCTCGCAGCCGGGACCGCCGCCGACGGCGCAGCGCGCATGCGCCGCCCCCCAGGCCACGCCCCCTCCGGGAGGGAGAGGGAAGCACCTGGGGTGACGTCACGGAGCGGGTGGCCACCCCTTCTGCCCACCCAGCCCCTTGGCCACGCCCCCTAGCTCTTAGCCCCGCCCACTGGCGCTTAGCCCCGCCCCGCAGGACCAGCAGCCAGCCGTTAATGGCGGCCCGGGCCGGGCGGGTTCGTGGGGGGAGGGGGGTGCGGGCGTGCGCGGTGCCGCGGGCGTCTGTTGGCCAGGTGGTCTTCTCCACACAGAGGTGTGATCTTGCACGCGGTGTAAGGCAATAGGTTGGTAGACAGAAACCGTCAGCCAAGTAACAAATCTTAATAAAGAAATGAAAACACAAAACTTCCTCACTGAGTTCTTAGAGTTCAGTAAGCTTTTTCTGTGGATATGAACTTGCCGACTGACTGATCTGTATGTGCAGTATTTGTTATTAAACCACGGTGTCCTTTTTCTACCCCTCACTATGGCTACCTCCAGTCCACATCGTGATACCCATGAATCCATCTGACACAGATCGCCCCTGAAGGAAGCCCAGTCGCTGGCAGTCCAAAGAACAGCGAGCAGCGAGCAGCGTTGCCCAACGACGTGGTACTTCCTCTTTATTGTAGTGCAAACGCCAGAGGAGACTTGGAGGTCGATGCCTGGGGAGTGTGAGAGGATGTCCTGCTTGACTGAGCCCATGTTCAGCTTTATCATTTAAGGAGCACCCTGTATCGACTGAGCCAGCCATTGAGACATTGGTGTGTTTTAAGAAGAGTGCAGGAGAAATGTAGTTTTAATACATAAATACATTCATCTGTATTCTGCTCTTCTAATTAGCAGCTGTAATGCATATTAGAAGCTTCTATTTGTCTTGTGGTATTTGGGGATGTAGAATCCTAGAATCCAACCTTTCCTTAAACACCCCCAGGGACAATGATGCCACCACCTCCATGGGCAACCCGTTCCAATGCCTGACTGCTCTTTCTGAGAAGAAATGTTTCCCTCATTTCCAACGTAAACCTCCCCTGGTGCAACTTGAGGCCATTCCCTGTAGTCCTATCACTAGTTACCTGTGAGAAGAGGCCAACCCCCAGCTCCCCACAGCTTCTTTTCAGGTAGTTGCAGAGAGCAATGAGGTCTCCCCTGAGCCTCCTCTTCTCCAGACCAAACAACCCCAGTGCCCTCAGCCGCTCCTCACAGGACTTGTGGTCCAGGCCCTTCACCAGCTCCGTAGCCCTTCTCTGGACACACTCCAGGGCCTCGACGTCCTTCTTGTAGTGAGGGGCCCAAAGCTGAACACAGCACTTGAGGTGCAGCCTCACCAGAGCTGAGTACAGGGGGACGATCACCTCCCTGGTCCTGCTGGCTGCACTATTCCTGATACAAGCCCGGATGCCGTTGGCCTTCTTGACCACCTGGGCACACTGCCGGCTCATGTTCAGATGAGCATCGACCAGCACCCACAGATCCTTTTCCTCTGCACAGCTTTCCAGCCTGCCCCAACCCTGTAGCATCACATGGGGTTGTTGTGACCAAAGTGCAGGACCCGGCACTGAGCCATGTTGAACTTCATCCCATTGGCCTCTGCCCATCCACCCATCCTGTCCAGGTCCTTCTGCAGGGCCTTCCTACCCTCCGGCAGACTGACATTTCTCCCCAACTTGGTGTCATCTGCAAACTCACTGAGGGTGCACTCAATTCCCTCATCCAAATCATCACTAAGATATTCAAGAGGATGGGCCCCAACACCGACCCCTGGGGAACACCACTGGTGACCGGTCGCCAGCTGGATTTCACTCCGTTCACCACCACTCTCTGGGCCCGGCCATCCAGCCAGTTTGTAACCCAGCAAAGAGTGTGCCTGTCCAAGCCATGGACTGCCAGCTTCTCCTTGACGAGAAGCTGTGGGAGACCGTGTCAAAGGCCTTGCTGAAGTCTAGGTAGACTACGTCAACAGCCTTTCCCTCATCCACCAGGCGGGTCACCCGGTCGTATGCAGTTCATATTGGGAAAGCAATCATTGGCAATTGGCAGATCAGTGCCTAGAGGCAGCTTGTGTAAAAATAAAAGAAATGTTTATTAACTGTCATATGTTTCTGGCATAGAGGAACAGTAATTGGCAGACCAGGAAGGAACTTTTGGAGAAATTGCTATTGTTTGTGCTTTGATGTTTTTTGTTTTTTTTTTTTTAAGCAAATCTGAAAATTTTGTACCAGTTCTGTTTTTTTGGGTAACTGAGCCCAGGCTAGGCCTAGGACTACAGTTACAATGGTCTGTGGAGGAAAACTGGATATACAACGTAACCCATGTCCACTCATTAGAAAACTTCATTTACTCTGTTGCCAATAACATACTCCAGCTCTATACTAGCAGACAAACTGCTATATAAATTCTTAAACCCTTGAGTTAGCATGAGACATATGCAAAACAGAATAATGGAGTTGCTGGAATGTGTGGTGTATTAGAGTTTTCTGCCTTAGTATAAACACAAGCAAGTAATTATTGTAATGTTTCCTTATTAAAATGTCTGATAAATTGAGAAGCCCCTTGCTGCGCTGACAGATCATCACCCCAAGGCAGTCGGTATCCGCAGCAGTTCTGATCTCAGAATTGTTTTTGATGCTCTTGCACATCTGAATGGAAAAGACCAATCAAGTTAACTCAAAATATTTGCCCAATGACCTTGGTACAACAATTAAGTTTAGTACCACTCTGGAATGGACTGAGTGCTTGTTCCTCCACATGTCCATTTTTTGGATCATTCACTGGAAACTACCTAAGTATCACTGATTGGAAATGATCTGTTATGTGCTGCTTTTCTGAGAACTATTTTGGTTATTAGTAGATGAAGAACAAATTCTTCCCTGATGTGATTTTGTTCACAGATGTACTCCATGTCAATGTTAGCTGTTAAGGAATAAAGCTGCAATGTGTTTAAGCTTGCTGTGTAGTGTAAGAGCATGAGAATATATCATTCCTGGTTTAAATACTGGAGCCCATGGCCTAAAGAAGAAGAGGATGCTCCCTCTGCCCAAGAAGGGGATGGGACTGGAAACCCAGAAGAGCTGGACACTCTTTTGGGATCTGCTGGGGAGTAGCAGAAGCTGAACAGAACAATCCAATGGTCAGGATGAGATGGGTTTTGTTTATTCTGTGAAGGTACAGTGGAACTTTACTATTTCAGACTTTAGGAGACTGTGTTTTTTGTTCAAATGAATATTAAAACTCCCCTTACTGAAAACGTTTGCCAGCGCAAATACCTTTCTTCAGCTATACTATTGATTTCCTACCCATGGCCTAAGTAGTATTTTGGGATACAACACAAGAAAAAAAAACCTTTAAAATGCATGCAGCAAAATGAAAATCCTTGCAGCAGCAACAGCAGCAGAAACAAAGGGACCCTACAGGTTTGCATTCAGCTTCGGAAGTCTATCCAATCAGTCCCAGATCCACATCAGTGGGATTCTAGTGTCCAGTGTCTGCTAAGAGATGGCTGCGTAGTGAAACTGATGGAATTATGGAAACTGTCACCATGCTTTGAAAGGGAGGACAACACAGCTTTGCATAGACTAAATGATTGCCCTAACCTTATAGTTTGGAGTTCTGTGTGGAAGAAATTCATGGCCAAGGAAGACAAGCAAGACTGAGGTCTATTTAAGAAGCGTGTTTTTTAGTCCAGAGGTTTGTGCCAGTCTGGACTCCTATGGACTCCTGGATTCCTGTGGTAAAGCTGAAATAATTGTGAAGCATGAAAAGGAAATTGCAATAGGCAGAAGTGCTGTCATGAGTGAAGAGGCAGTCATAGCTGAAAAGGCAGCCAGCCAGGCTGTTTGATGGGCAGAAACACTTCAACCTCTGCTGTGGCTCTGTGAAGCAGCCCTTCCAGCAATCTAAGCTGGGGTGTGCAGTCAGACAAAAAACCGAATGTCTGCGAGTCAATGCATGGGCTGTGGGGTACGGCCACAGGGAGAGGAGAATAGACAGTTGCCAAGAGAAAGGTGACTTAAGTTGTTATTTGTCTTGTTTGCAGAGGGAATCTTGCTTGCTGGGGCTGGTTTATATATTCTAGTTGATCTTCTGTTCCTTTTCCTTTTCACACCTCAGCTACAGTGGTATTTATTGAAATCATAGTGTGCAAGTGAGGAAGTCTAAGGCAGTGAGTGTCCAGGGTGGCTTGATGTCATTCCACGTTACTGGTTAGAAGGTAATTAAATTAACATCTGAAAAGTTGTACCTGATCTTTGGTGCTGTTAACTAAAGCCTCTATAAACTGCATTTAAATTTAAACCTTGGGATTTTTGAGAAGAAGCTGGATAGTCGTCTATAGAAACTGCCTAAAGCTGTCATAAAGGTTACACAATAAAAGTTTACAGACTTGAAATTGCTTGAAGACCACTAGTTTATCAGAGTTTAAAAGTATTTCCTCCACAGATTGCACAGGTCTCTTCCATTTTTAAACCACTTCTAACCTCACAGTTGTTGCTCCAAAGCATCACTTTCCATTACTGTATAAAGGTTAAAGAGGTGTTTAAATTGCAGTTTTGGAAACAGCATTGTGTTGCCTTGCTAGTGAGTCTTGAAGTCACATTCTCTCATAATTTCCTAATGATGTTATCAGGATCTTCTAACTTGTCTACAGCACAGATTCTGCATTATAGTGGCTTCCATGTTTGATATTTTCATCTGCATTTGAGCTTATCTCCCAAATTACACAACTAAGGGCATTCTCTGAATTATAGCTGAAAAGGTTGCAATGCACAACTCATACCACTGTTATTTGCTAGGACAAGTCTTGTAAGAAAATGATGTTTTGGCAGAAGTTTTTAATGAGGAGTATCGGTAAATGATTCTGTTATAAATTTGTGTTCTCAATTTTATGTTCCAGTTTTTCTTTGGGTTTCCCAGCATCTAAACATAGCAATTATGCCTGGTTTTGTGGGTGTAAAAGTTTGCAAATTGTGTTTGCCCTTTTTTTCTAGTAGTTTGAAATAAAGTCATAAAAGTCATTTTGGCAATGTGATTTAGGATTGTAATCCATTTTGTAATTCATGTTACTGCATTAGACAACCTGAAGTACCAATAACAGGAAAGGGTTTTCTTTTACTGCTACCTTATAATTATTTTTAAAATCTTGTTGTTACCAATTTCATGGAAACTTAAATCCACCACGTGGTAGTGAACCTTCAACATATATTACAATAATTAATTCTGCCTTTCCTCTGCTAGCAGAGGTAGGTCTTTGCAAGATTGTGATATCTTTGTCTGTTCTTAAGTAGGCTTTAATACATCTGATTTCATACAGTTTCCCGTATAAGCTCGTCCTATTGAGATAATCAGCAGCCCTGTAGGAGCCACGTTCTCTGAGTCACTGTTTCGATGGCAGGCTTCCATGAATGTGCGGAGAGTTTTTGCCTGCTGAGATGTCGTTTGGTATGCTGTATAGAGCAAGGTGTTCGTGCCTGTCAGTGCGTAAAGACACTGGGTCTCGTAAGGACCGTGCAACACTAGATAAGAATTTGCATAGCTATATTTACTTCACAAGGCAGGATTGTAATAACTGATGTACCTCTCCTTTTGCTCTCAAAGTAAATCAGAAAGTAAGGTGGAAAATGGATTTTTCCCATAGGTGGCAAAGAACTGTGATGAAATTGTTAATTTGTCAGGCAATATGATATCCTAATGAAAACAAATCAGTCATGCATGTAAAATTTATCTTCCTCCTTATTTTGATAATGTGTTTGTGTCCTATAACAATGGCTTTGAAGTAACTACCAAATTATGAAGTCTTAAAAAAGTCTGGTTTGGATAACAAGTATATTACGTCTCTGAACGTGTGCTATATTTTCTTTGGTCCAGGCATTTAAAACATGTAATTCATCTCCTTACGGCATATAAATTGCTGTAACTGCCAAACCAATTTGTTTCCTCAAAGAAAAGAAAAGCTGAGTATAATGTACTGAAAGAAGAGTCCATAACACAAGTTTTCCAATTGGAATGCCATCGAGGCCTTCGATGCCTTATTTTAGCCAGGGAACAGTTCCAGCAGTTCTAGTCACGGCGCTGCACTTACTGGAATCAATAACCTGGGGAGAAAAGCACCTTGTGTGGCATCTGTTCAGTATCAAAATAGGTGTATGAAATCTTTGGTTCTTTTGAATTTTTGATCTTTTTCCCACTGTTTCTCCACACGTGAAGAGATATCACCAGTTAACAAAAGATATCCTTTTCTTTTTCATAAACATTTGCTACCATTTCTCAAACAGAACGCTGCAGCTCCTTTAGTGCCAGACCATCTACATGCACTGGAAGTAACTTGTCACAAAGAAAATTGTTCATTAAGGTGTTCTAGTGCAACATTTAGGTTATTTTGTCACCCTTTTATATGAGAAATGTCTTGACTGTGTGTTAGATCACCAGAGTCAGATTCCTCTCAAGATTTAAGTGTAAAATAAAGTGTTTATTCAACACAGACTTGCAGTAATGGAACAGTGCTATGAAAAGACAAAAAAAAAAGTATTATTAAAAATTTATATTTATATTTATGTTATGCTCATTTTGGAAGCTCATTTCACTTGAAATTAATCTTCTTTCCTCAAGGTGGCTGTTCACTTCTTTACCAGCCCCTCCTAAGCACTGAACAGGAAAGGTGGGACATCAAGTAAAAGATGTTTGTTTGTTTTTCTGTGTCCAAGCAAGACCACCATAGTTTTGCCCTTTGTTTTTCCTGATTAAGAAAGAATATTTTGTTGAATCTTGCGATGAGATTCTTGAAAGTGATTCTGCGAGGAGAGGGTTAGGATATATGACTGCCATAGGCCCCTCTCTGCGTGCCCCAACAAGTTGTTAGATTAATATTTCTACTGCATATCATAATCAGTAAACTCCTGTTTTTGTGTTGCTTCTCAACACATTGGAAATACCTTACACACAGTGTTATGAAAACTTAAAAATGCACAATCTCATCTCTAGATTCAGAGTATATTTTGGCCTATGACTACCATATAAGGAGTAAATATGACAGCAGCAGTGGTGAAAGAAGAAATGAGATGCATTATTTGTGAAACTGCTACACATGCAAGCTTGGTTCCAGGGGCTTCCTCTGGGTAACGTTGCCGATCCAGTGATGCTAGTATTGCTTGGTCCCATACAAAGTGTGAGGATAATTCTCATTTCATTTATAGAGTTTCAGGAACCTTGGAAAGTAGGATGAGGGAGAGAGGTGAGGGAG
Source organism: Anser cygnoides (assembly GCF_040182565.1). Taxonomy (NCBI): domain Eukaryota; kingdom Metazoa; phylum Chordata; class Aves; order Anseriformes; family Anatidae; genus Anser; species Anser cygnoides. Next base: position 107,697,947 of record NC_089874.1, on the reverse strand, counting down.
GTAACTGCATTAGTTGTTACTGCTAAATCTGCTGTCAAATATGAATAACAGTGTGCAACATGAATGTAGAATTTGCACAGTCCTGTCACAGCAAGTGGAATAAATTCTGAATTCCTTGGGAAGGAGGTTCCAGTGAAATAATGCAACGATTTCGCTGATAAAACATAAATATATATGCCTCCCAGGGCATACGAAAGGTAAAACTTTCCCTTCTCTTGCTTTGCTGTGGGAGGAAGTATCTGGGAGTGCTCTGTCCACACAGAGGAGTGAGTCATTAATAGGTTCAATAATTACTGAAATCTATGCTGCAAATTATAACCCCTGGTTACTCTAATTGGAAACTTATTCACACATCATTTTATCAAATTGTTTTGTAACACAAATTACATGTATGTATACATTTTAAACTTCCAAGCATTACCAGATGTGATGGAAATTAAATTAGCTGGAATTACCAAGTGCTAGAGTATATTTTTCGGAATATTTTTTAAATATTTCCATAAAAAAATGGGCAGATACACTAGCTTGCCCTTAACTGCATGATTAACTCTTTGAAGTTTAACTCTTTTGACATTAGAATATAGCATTGTTGGGGGAAAATGGAAATAATGTTTTCATGTTTGACTAATCTGTTTAATTCAAGAGGCAGTGGGTAGGTAAACTCCATGCACAAAACACTTCTATTCAGCATTTCGTGTGTTTGCTTATACTCTGTGAACAATATTTGTATATAACCATCTCTGCCTGCAACCCTCCCACAGAGCACTGCAATGCGCTGTGAACTCTCTGTGTATTTGAGATGTCCCTCGTTGTTTGTTAGGCTCAAAAGTTACACATAGTACTTGGGGACAGTGTATCAGCCACTCATGAAAGATGCACAAATCTGAAAGAATTGCATCTCAGCTTGTTCTAAAGCAGAAAATTTTTGTGAAATGTTGAACATATTTTGTCAGCTATATCTGTTAGGCATACACTGTTTTCTCCATAACGTGGAATATGAGTTACCCTGGGCAGGATGCAGTTGCTGGTAATTAGCATCACTGATCTCGACTTTGCTGAAAAGAGTATTCACTGCTCAGCAGTTGCTATTAAGCCTCCACAATAGAGCTGTGTGGGAATGTTCGAAGTGCCATTATTTTTAAGTCATGAAGCAAATGTATCTTAAAATACTCAAGAGCTCTTTTCAGTGTGTTCATATGGTGGCTGCTCTCTTAGCTTTGGACTCTGTTTTGCCATGTGTCTAGAGCTTTCAATTTAAATGTCTGTCACAGCACAAACATCCCTTATTCCTGTAAGGCCAACTAACCACGCTAATTAGTACAAGTCTGTGGAAAATAGACTTCTAACAATGTGCAGACCTCATTTTTGTCTTGCAAGAGTGAAGTTTAGAAATAATTTAATTGAAAATATACAAACAAGAACTATGACCATAAACTTTATGCAGCATTTTAGAACTATATACATTCTTTGCTGCATTTAATGATTGGTCCCTTGGATAACCTGTCCTCGTAGCAATTCCTGTTGCAAATCTCTCCTTGTTATGATTCTGATCTAACAGCAACTCCACGTTGAGACATGATGAATGAAGTGGTCAGAGATGAGTATAAAACCACCATGCAGTTTCTTGTCAAAGGGAACACATTTTTGTAGCTGACTGTAAAGCAGCATAGTTGTTAGTGAGAATTTGACTGAGGGGGTGGTGGGAATTGAAGCCTTAAGTGCATGAAACAAAACATTTTCAAAATTTCCAGTGAATGGAAAATTAGCTTTTGCAGCCATGTGTCTTCTAGCAGTTAAAGTATGGTTCCCCTGGAATCCTGTCTGGGTTTTCATTGCATGCTCTTAGTCCAGATATTTCAAGTGCTTCGGAAACAATGAACAATTATTATTGTCAGAATAAGTTCTAAACTGTTTTCAGTGAAAGCCACATGGTGAGCACATTTTAAAAAATGAAACAGTCTGTGCAGGCTATCTACAGGCTTACATAGATCTATCTAACCTAATTCTGCAGTTTGGGTGAAAAACTTCTTTGCTTCATCCTCTTTGCTTTCTGAAACGTCAGCGGGAAGAAGAGTGTTTAGCAGACCTCTAGGCCTTTTGATGTTCTCCCTGCTGGAGTCTGAAACGTTCCTCAACAGATCTGTTTAGCTTCGCCTAATTGTGGTCTCGCTAGAAAATGAATCCATCACTGTCCAGCTAACATTTGCTGATACTTATTATATGAACTGTGTCCCCAAATCGTCCCCCAGTTAAATAAACTCCATCTAGTTATGCCTGCAGTCATCTCACAATGTTCTAGAAGCTATACAAAACATATGATATCGATAAATAGGTGATTCTAAAACCATTCCATACTCTACCCATACACCATGTGGAAACTGGAAATCTCAGAGAGGCAGGGTCTATTCTACGTAAGAAGAAATGAAAGCATCTTCTGACAGTTTGAGAACCTTGGCTATGCCCTTTCACACTACCCTTTCAATAATATTCCCCCAGTCTAATGTCCATAAGCACAGGCACTTGCCCTGGCCGGGATTCCTGTTAGCCCTGGAACACGAGATTGAATTTGGTCTTCCGATCATGATTGTGTAAGCACTTACTTTTAGACACATGAAAATGGCCTCAAGGATTATTCTTTTGTTAAAAGTCAAATGTAAAAGGCTGTTTTCAAAATGAACCCTGCATTTGTTGAACTGCTGCCCTTGTGGATGTAGAAATCTGTTAATGACCTTGTATATCTGCTCAAATATATGTATATATATTTAGATGGGTGATCCTGTTGGGATTGAGGAATAGGTGTTTTTTTCTTTAAATGTTACTTTCAAAAGCTCTTTAGCCTATTACAGCTAAATAGAATTTTAATGAAGCATGTTAGTTACGCTTCCTGAGAGCAAAAGTACCAACCATGTGACAAGCAATGAGCAAGTTATCTCCACAGCTAACACTGCAACGATGACATCAGTCCTGTTGCCAGAAACCTTTCAACCTGCCTTGTACAATTTCTGCTGCACTAGAAGTTCAGATTTTTACCAGACAAAAGTTCAGATAGCATACTCTGATATAAGCGTTTATTCTTCTCTTTCCAAAAGGAAAAAATATATATATATATTAAAAGGGTTTATTCCTACTGATAGCCAATGCTGACGTTTCCATTTTAACTTCGGAATATTTCTTTTATTTGTATAGAGAACAGCCAGGCCAGCTGCGGGTACAGACAACACAGGCAGGTTGTCTATGGATGCAGATGTCCAGGGTGGCAAAGCAGTCTCGGTAAAAACCAGCCAGGCTTCACTCTTTCCACTGCCAAGGCCTTTTCTCCTGTGGAGAGGAAGACCACGCATTTGAGCTGTTATGATATGTGAGCACTGGATTTCTAGCTCCTGCCAGCAAACTCTCTCAGCCTGACTGATTTATACTTTTATTTATATATGTTATGCTGTATTTGCATTGTTTTATACTCACTCAGAGTATGTACCAGCAGTAGCAAACCTGACCCTTCTGACTCAGTCCTATCTCTGCCCCTTCCCTTTACGGGAGCAGCTGAGCCCTGGCAATGGTGGAAGAGATGTAAAAAATGCCCAGTTCACTGCTGAAGTGGTAAGAAGTGTGGGCAAGGAGAAGCACAGTCTAGAGACTGGAGGGTTGGCAGCCAGTGAAGAGTGAAAAGGGCCTTTAATTCTCCTCTCAGTCAGCCAAAACACCACCGAGTCTTCTCAGCCTGTCTCCGCAATGAATCTCCCTGCATGTCCCTCTTCTCTCTTCCCCATACACTTCTTCATGTGCCTCCACTGTCCACAAGCCCCATGCTCCTTCTTATACAGACCCTTATAACAACTGCTGCAAAATTCAAATTTTCCTACACGTGGAGAAGCCTAATGTCAGCTCCAGGAATCAACCATTTGACTTTTTTCAATGTAATACACATATTATATTAAGTTGAATACTCACTGTTCAAATGTGAGAAAGGAAAGCTGCAAAGAAAGGGAAAAAAATAACATAATGAAGAAGATGTGATGCCTTGGGTAAATGAAATGAAGTCACGTTAGGGACCTCTGGCATTGTGATGTGTATATGGCATCACACACCACCCTGTGAGAGAAACTGCCCTGCGTAACATGGCCCAGCCCTGCTTTGCATGGCTCCCCAGGTTGTGCCTCCCTCCTCAGAACCAGAGGATTGTGATCTGCACTGTGTCTCCATCCCACGGGCAAGAAGCAGAAGAGCAAAGGCCATGATTTCCTCCTTCCCTCAGCAGCAGTGCTCTTTCCCCATGAGCAGACTGCAGAAGGAAATGAGACTTGGCTGTACGCAGGAGCCCAGATAGACCACGGGTTCCAGAGGTGGAAGGGTATTCACAGCGAGGAGATGGACATGCAGAGGGTTCTCGATCAGCAGTGGGATAGGTGGGATAGTTCAATGCTGTGCTGCAGCATTTGGCGTGCAAAGACATTAGGAAGGGCAAGTCATCTGGGGAGATGGAGAACTAGTGGGATAAGGCCCTTCCTTCTCTTTCAAACACAGTTCACCAAATCCTATCTGCATTCTTCTGACCCCACTGTCCAGATAACTAAATATTACTGTGGTACTTGGTGGTGCTGTGAAATCTTTTCTTAGCATAGTGAAAGATTCACGTTATCACCCACATGTAAATGCATCAAAGGCTTCCTTAACTTGTAAAGAAGCATAAATACCCATTCTGTAAGCAACAGCCTTAATATTGCATTCAATATTACATCATGTGCAGTCTGCAAAGATGGTTTAACCTTCAACTTGGTGAGAGATTTATACATCGTCTTCTACTTCTGCTGTTTCTTTCCATACATACGAAAACAGACAGGGGAAAGTCATTGCTGCTAAGTTTAGACTTTTCTGTCCTCAGTGTGAAAACTCAGGGCCAGCTATTTTACATTTTCACTCCTACAAGTTCTGTTTCTATTTCCCATCCTGAGATCACTGGTTTAAAGATAGCTCAGATGTATTTATATGGTCTGAGATCAACCCTCATATTCATCTCTCATGAAGCCATTACCGCTCCCTTCCTAGCTGTCAGTTATATTGTTTGTCTGTATGTTATTCCAATTTTCTCTTACATTTCTTTGCAGGCTCATATGACTGAGAATAGTTTTCCACCCACAAGCCACTTAGATCAGATCACTTTGGGTTCCCCTTAGCTCATTTTTTTTCGTGCTGCCAAAGCTATACTTGATCATAACTGTGTAACTGTTTTGCTCAAATGACATTTCTTAGGCTAATCAAGTACTATTTTGGTTACTTTGTCTTCCTGTAATATTTCTTTCATTATGTGGTAAAATGTAAATTTTTTTGAGTTGAAGTTTATTTTTTCTTGCGTGTATGCAAGAATTCTTTTTAAAGTAAACATTAAGTTTTAATTTCAGATTGGGACATCCAATTGATTTCCTAGCAACCTAGCAAAACAAGTTTTAACTCAAACTGTGATTGTAGCAGCAACAAAGCAGCATGTCATATAAAGAAAGATTTGTTCTTCCACTTTCCTTAAACACATGTAGGAGTTTTACTCTCACTTTATTCACATGAAGACTTGTGGACTTTACCTACCCTCATTTCTGCCCATGAAATCTAATTTTGCTACTAATTTCTTTCTATGATCTGCCAGTCACGCCTGGTAAGTGATCCTCTTAATTAGACTTACCCTTCATAGCAATAATTTCTGGTGTTCTTTTTCCTTAACAGGAAAATATCCCCACATCTTTCACATGCTGCTGCAATTATGGGTGCTTTCTTCTGAAACATCCATCTCTAGATTTTTAGTTGATATGACACAGTATTTTACACATACAAGAACACTTGCTGGCAGTGCGCCTAACAATTGCAAATTCTAATCAATAAGCTTCAGATTCTCAAAGCTAATCAACCTACTTAATGACTGGGTTTACTGGAATTTTTCACCGAATCTAATTGTTCGATAATACACTTATTATTGTATCAAATACAAAATACTTGTATTTCCAGAGTGCTATAATCTGTTAATTTCAAAAGACTTAATAGATATTAATTATTTTACCCCCTGTGGACTATTACGAATTGTTGGGAATTTGTGGGAGAAGAATTCACAGGGAGCTTTGTGCTGTTTTGTGGGAAAGGAATTTGCAGGTGGCTTTGCGCTGTTTCACACGTCCCTGAGTTAGAGATAATGAGGAAAACAGCGGTAGAACCAAAAACTTGAGCAAGGACGAGATAAAGTAAATTGGCTACAGTGTTAAAGATGAGTTTTGGGCAGTGGCCAATTGCTGGCTGGCTCAAGGCGCGTGTCTGAGAGTCTCTAACCAATTGTATGACAGATTCGGGTGCGTGGACAGTGCGTGGGGCTATGGGGAAAATATATGTAGTGGTGAAAAATGGCAATAAAGGTTCTTCTGTTCAAGAGCCATCAGGAGTCCGTGTTGTGCATGCCATCAACTGGTGACCCTGACATGATCAGGAAGGAGCAGAGCTGTATGAGAGTCTGAACGGAACCCAGCCGAATGGATCCAGCTCGCAGCTGGACTGCAGCTTCAACCCCGGGACATCACCTGGAGGACAGGTGAGCGGCTGGGCATTAATCATGGGAGCTAGCCTTTCGGCAGAGGAAGCGGCAATAGTGAAATTACTAAAGCAACTCCTAATAGAAAGGGGAGTAAAATATGACCTGTTTAAGATAAAACTATTATTGAAAATTTTGTGAAAAGAAGAAGGGTTCCCCTCAATGGTTTCTACAGTATTTGATGTAAAAACTTGGGACCAAGCGGGGGAAAAAATATGCGAAGCAGCGTCCTGTGGGGATACTAATGCTGCTGAGGTGATGACTACGTGGCGGCTGGTGACAGAGACTTTAAGATCGTGGCAGGCAGAAAAGAAAGTACAGAACGCCGCTGCCCAGGCAATAAAAGCAGCCGAACCGAGATCAGAGCCTGCAAGGTCACCAGAGCGGTGCAATTTGATAGACCTGGGGGATGACAAGGAAGAGGGCCACGGACCACTGCCGCAGAGCCCCTCCCCACTGACCCCGTTGGCTCCCCCCTCGCCTACCCCCGATGATGCCTCCCTGGGGGCCTGAGCTTTCGACCCACGGCAATGATGGGAGCTGGTGCGCCGGGAAGCGCTAAAGGACAGGTTCCCGGTACGAATGGCTTTCGGGGTGCAGGTGTGACCCAACGGTCCAAATGAATATAATGCCTTCCACTGGGACCTAATTAAAGAATTAAGAAAGGCTGTGACTACATACGGATTACTCGCACCATTTACTCGATCATTGTTAGAAAATATTATGACTGGTCAATTGCTGGTGCCGTACGATTGCCGTCAGATAGCCGCCATGATTTTAACGCCAACACAAAAATTACTGTGGGAGCAAAAATGGAAAGAAGGGCGCGAATTGGCTGCCCTGCGTAACCTGGACCGGCAGCCTGGCGACCCCCTCTCGGGAGCCGGGACCCCACAGTCGATGGGGACCGGGCCGTTATTTGATCCGAGATTGCAGGCTAGGCTCGACGGTGCCATCTCGCGGCAGTCCGCGTCTCTGGCCTTCCAGCCTATGTTGAAGTTCCCTCAAGTTGGAAAAGCCAAGCCATCATCTACCAGCATTAGGCAACAAATTACCGAGCCTTATATGCAATTCATTGATAGATTGAGAGACGCTTTGAACAAACAAATTGACAACCGCGAGGCTAAAGAGGCCCTTATACTAATACTGGCAGTGGAAAATGCAAACACAGACCGTAAGAAAATACTCCAAGCCCTGCCTGCTGATACTACATTAGTACAAATGATAGAGGCTTGCGATCGAGTCGGATCCATAGAACATCACACTGCCGTTTTGGCCGGAGCTTTTGCTGCTGCGCTTAAAACCGGGGGTAAACGGTGTTTTCGCCGTCGAGCCACAGGGCATTTTGCCACTGAATGCCCACAGCGAGGAGCGGAGGGGGGAACGCGGTAACCCTGCTCCTCCCACTACTTGCCCACGGTGCAGCAAGCAATGGGCTAGCCAGCACCGTTTGAAGTATAAAGCAGAGGGAAGGGATGCAGCGCAGTCTTGCTAGGATGGTCTAGCACCACACTAACGGGTCTTTTTTTTACTGCCTGGAGTAATCGATGCTGATTATGAAGGAATAATACAAGCAATAGCATGGACTCCTTCTCCTCCAATGCTCATACCCAAGGGGACTAGAATTGCACAGTTAATACTATTTAAAGCCATAGTTCCACAAGAAGAGACGTGCGACTGACACGACGCGGGGTTTGGATCGATGGGACCCCCATCAGTTTTTTGGGCCTCAGCCATCGCCATCAAGAGACCTACACTGACCCTAACACTTCATCACCCAAAGGCCGACCCCTCGAGCGCACAAATAGCCATATTAATGGATACCGGGGCAGATGTCACGGTCATTGCTCTTCAGGATTGGCCCAAAGGTTGGCCGTTAGACTCCATCACAAAAGGCCTTGTGGGAGTCGGTGGTGTCTCTGATACTTTCCAGAGCCGGTATATGCTTACCATTAAGACTCATGAAGGCTCGCTGTATAACTTCCAGCCATATGCTGCCCTCATCCCTGTCAGTCTCCTGGGGAGGGATGGGATGGGACAGGGCAAGTTCACCCTGAGCTTTCCGGAAAATTTTCGATAGCGGCCATTGACGAACGATCGCGCATGAGACTCACCTGGAGGACTAATAATCCTGTGTGCGTGAATCAATGGCCGCTCCCTGTGGAAAACATCACTGCTCTCCAAGAACTTGTCCAAGAACAGTTACAATTGGGACACATTACCCCCACAGCCAGCCCCTGGAATTCACCCGTGTTTGTTATTAAAAAGAAAAGCAGAAAACGGCAATTACTTCACGATTTACGTCAAATAAACAATGCAATGGAAGACATGGGAGCTCCCCAGCCCGGATTACCTTCTCCTGCTATGCTCCCTCGCAATTGGAATATCTTGATTATTGATTTAAAGGACTGCTTCTTTACTATTCCACTTCACCCTGCTGATGCTCCTCAATTCGCGTTCTCAGTCCCAAAAATCAATAAGACCGAACCAATGGATAGGTATCATTGGACTGTGCTGCCCCAAGGGATGGAAAATTCCCCAACAATTTGCCAAACATACGTAGCAGAAGCGCTACGCCCTGTACGCAAACGATTCCCAAACGTATACATCTATCATTATATGGACGACATATTGCTCTCCAGCCTGACAGACAACTTAACGCAAGAAGTACTGCCTTCTTGGGAGTTACAGACATGGGGATTACAAATCGCATCAGAAAAAATTCTAATGGAGGCGCCTTGGAAATATTTAGGCTGGAAGATACTGCAGCAAAGTATTCAACCCCAAAATGTAGCCATTACAATGGAAATTCGCACGCTCAATGATGTCCAGAAGATTATAGGCAATATAAATTGGATAAGGACGCAATGCAGAATTGACAACCATACACTAGCACCCCTGTTTGAGTTGTTAAAAGGGGACACCAATATTAATGCGCCCCGCCGGCTGACTAATGAAGCCAGGGCGGCGCTACACCATATAGAGGAGATCTCTGCCCAACAATGCCAGCGGCAAGCAGCAAATTTACCCATTCAATTCTACATATGCAACCAGAATCCACAACCTTTAGCTATTATTGCGCAATGGGACTCCAATGCAACAGACCCGTTGCTGCTGTTAGAATGGGTGTTTCTACCCCACCAACCGACAAAGACACTTGCCACCCACATTGAAATGTTTTCAGATTTGATTAGGAAGGGAAGAGAACGAATTATAGAAATGGCCAGAGAAGAGCCAAAATCCATTATCATTCCGATAGTTAAAGACTACCTTGATTGGTGCCTCCAGAATAGCTTAGAGCTACAATCAGCCCTTTCAGGTTTCAATGGTCAACTTGATATACATCTCCCATCTCATAAAATGTTTACCTTTTATAATAATGTACAGGTTGAGGACAAGCCGCTATATCCATGGCAGCCAGTCCAAGGACAAACAGTATTTGCAGACGGTCAGGGAGAACGGGAAAAGCTGTAGTCACGTGGAAACAAGGAGGCCACTGGCAACATGTCATAGAAACAATACAGGGCTCCCCTCAGATAGTAGAATTTCATGCGGTAGTAATGGCTTTCAAGCAATGGGACCAGGCTCCACTAAATATTGTCTCTGATTCACATTATGCAGTAGGAGTAGCACAATGAATTGAAAGATCTCAGATCAAACACATCCACAACGAAGCACTATTCTTAAAATTTAAAGAGTTATTATTTCTTGTAGAACACTGTACCCACCCTTATTGCGTGATCCACATTAGAAGTCATACGACACTCCCGGGATTCTTTGCAGAAGGAAATGCCCAGGCCGATCAATTGACTAACATTGCATTGCAAGTCCCAGTGCAAAAAACATTGTCCCAGGCTCGTCTATCACATCAATTCTTCCACCAGACTGCAAAGGCATTGTCCAAAGATTTTGCCATCCCCATAGGAGATGCTAAGCTCATAGTACAGACCTGCCCAGATTGTCAACAATGACCAAGCCCACCGACTACAGTTAATCCTAGGGGCCTCTCTTCTCTTCAGTTTTGGCAAACTGATGTTACTCACGTTCCCGAGTTCGGGAGGCTAAAATACGTTCACATGTCCATAGATTCTTTTTCACACGCTCTGGGCCTCTGCGATGATGGGCGAAACAAGCCGTCATGTACAGGCACATTTCTGTGCGGCCTTTGCCACCCTCGGAATCCCTAAAGAAATAAAAACTGATAATGGCCTAGCCTATGCGAGCCGCTCTACACGGGTTTTTTTCCATACCTGGGGTATCACTCACAAGACAGGCATCCCACACTCACCCACAGGACAAGCAATAGTAGAGCGTGTTCACTGCACATTAAAGGACTTATTGGCAAAACAGAAAAAGTGGAAGACACAGGAGACCCCACAGAATAGATTAAACAAAGTGGTATATGTCATGAATCATTTGACCCTACCTTTTCAATACAAAGAAATACCACTTATAATTAAGCATTTTAAATCAGTGGAATCAGGACTAGTGTCCGTTCCAACAGGAAAAGCGATGGTTATGATGAGAAATCTGGATACTGGGGGGTGGGAAGGACCATATCCCTTAATAACCTGGGGGCAGGAAGGACCATATCCCTTAATAACCTGGGGGCGAGGGTACGCTTGTGTTTCCACAGGACGAGAACCACGATGGGTGCCGGCTCGTGGCGTGCGACCATGGTTGGGACCATCGTGCTCATCCGCCTCTGCAGCTTCGGTGCCTCCTGGGTCTCAATCCAGACCAGACGAAACATCTGGGTCACCCTCGCCAGCATGACCGGACAAAACCATATGTGTCTGTCTACGGCCAGCACGGGAAATCCGTTCATGACCTGCCTAGTCGGGATTCCGCTAGAAGATAAGGATCTGACAAATTTGGTTAGCAGCACATTGATAGGACCACACCCTGGGCGCCCCTAGTTGCACCCCGAGCATTTTCCTCAGAGGGGTCTCCACTCTCAGCCACTCACCACGGGAGTAGACAAGGACCTCCTGAAGCTGCGGACAAATTATTTTAAGTGATATTTTCTTGTAGTATGAATGAGAAATGCAAGAGGCCTCTTTGTGTGATTGTGTGATTGTGTGATTGCGTGATTGTGCTGTGCGAGTAAGAAGCAGCATCGCTGTGAAGCAACATCCCTAGCACTTAGTGGCTTGTTAACTGATGTAGATTCTAGTAGGCACGCTACTTTACAATCGTAGTTCTGCATGTGATTTTCACCCTGTTGCTTATTGTACCTTGCTTATTGCAGTGTTTGTGGTGATTGATAGAAAAATCTATAGAAAGCGTTTGGTTGATTGAAAATAAAAAAGGGGGAATTGTGGGAGAAGAATTTGCAGGGAGCTTTGTGCTGTTTTGTGGGAAAGGAATTTGCAGGTGGCTTTGCGCTGTTTCACACATCCCTGAGTTAGAGATAATGAGGAAAACAGTGGTAGAACCAAAATCTTGAGCAAGGACGAGATAAAGTAAATTGGCTACAGTGTTAAAGATGAGTTTTGGGCAGTGGCCAATTGCTGGCTGGCTCAAGGCGCGTGTCTGAGGGTCTCTAACCAATTGTATGACAGATTCGGGTGCGTGGACAGTGCGTGGGGCTATGGGGAAAGTATATGTAGTGGTGAAAAATGGCAATAAAGGTTCTTTTGTTCAAGAGCCATCAGGTGTCTGTGTCGCGCGTGCCATCAGGAATTGAATTTTCAAGTTAAGGAAAACACGATACAGAAAAACTCATGAATGTCACAGGGCCAGGCAGATCCTCTCTGTCAACAATAATATTTTTAAATGGTTATCAGAAATGGAACATTTCACTATGCCATATGCTGCTCGCTGTTGGCATGATAATCCATGATTGTCCATAACTGATCAGTTCCTAGTGCAGCTAGGACCAAAGCAGGTGATGAAGGGAGCCATGAAAGATCATGATTTACTTTCTTCTTGGCAGGCCTTTGTATCTTTTAAAATCTTCCTGTATAAGCAGAAGAAAGCAGTCAACAGGGAAAAAAGGAAAGTATTAATTGCATTTTCTTTAAATTCAAGGCAGTAACAGTTACTAGTAATTTTGAATATCTCTACCAATGTTAATAGTTACACTGACCTTCCAGCAGAATTTAATTAAATGATACAGGTTTATACAGTACGAATAAATCAGCCTAATGTGTCGAAAGTGAAAAATTAACCTTATCATAGATATTTTTCTTTCTCCTCTTATGATGTGGTTTAATTTAATGTAATCTGTAGATAATACTGAACCCAAACACGTATCAAGATTGTCTTAATTCATTATGCTCTTCCTCTGTATGTGATCTAACATTTAATAAGGTTAAAATCCCACTGTCCTTTCTGCCTCATACTTAACCATCACCATGAAGGGGATGTTTTTCTTTACTGTTCGGCTCTAGCTGTAAGAGGAAGTACACAGAGGTTAGCTAATGGTCGAACTTGTGGCTCCTTAACTGGAAACTGCAAATTTTCTGGGGTTTCTGTAAGTCCTGGCAGGCTTCCCATTACCTTGCTACATGGCACAAAGTGTTCTGTCTGCCACCAGTAACGAGGGGTGCTTCTTCCCTCCTGTCCATTGCCATGGTGGGTGCCTACCACTGCTCTGCAGTTTGTATTGTGCTTTTGTGCACCACTGCCTCCACCCTCTGGATACCCAAGAAACACAATAGGAAGCTACGGCACTTACTACAGCACTCAGTGCCTTGCTTCCTAGATTTGCTGGACCATTCAAAGGGGAATGTCTTGTTAGGCAGTAATCTTGAATTCACTCTTCATTTCATCTAGTTTTAAGATAAAAAAGAATTTGTACTTCTTATTCACAAGACTAAAAATATGCAACAAAATAACAAAGTTTTACGTTTGACCTAAGTGAGGAAGTAAAACTTTTGAACTACATATAGTATTCACATTATTTCCATTTCATAATGTCTTGGATGTCAAGATGTCTGTGGTCTTATATATCTTATCTTTCATCACTGGAAAATCCCTCTCTTGATGTAGCATATTAGTTTTTATAGACCATTTCTTTTATAGCATTTGAAGTCTTCCTGAGGAGGTCCAGAGAGATTTAATCTTATTCCACGAAATTTATTTTACTTGCTCTTAATCTAGAAGATGGTCTGGCTTTTTTTTTTTTAATTTAAAAAAACATTGTTTCATTTCCCAGAATATGTGAATGCCTCTTTGTTAAACCAGATATCATCTGCTGTATTTGACTATTTAATGACTGCTTGCCTTAATATAAGGGGTATAGCTTGACCCCTCATCCCTTTGGTAATTTTGATGTTTCAGCATGAAAGGCTTCCTCTATTGAACTTTCGTTCTGCATCAGTGTTTCCACTAATAAAAAACACCTGATACAAATGTCTATATGGGATAAATGTATTTATCTCATAATTGGGCATTGACTGGAATTGGACACAATGGTAAATAAATATCCTGGGATGACAATCCCCACATATTTCCTGGATTTTTTAATCTTAAAGTAATTGAAGATTTTGGACCCAGTTCCTAAATAAATGTCAAGAAATATAATTCTGATTGCTCTATTCTTTATCTGTCATGACTAGGCAGATGAAAATCTATGATAGCAATTTTGCCTTTAAAGTCATTTTCTTTTTTCTTTTATTTATTTATTTATTTTTAACAGTCTCTGTACTAATTTTCCTCACAGAGTGACTAACAGAAATATGACCCTTGTCCACCTTTTGTAGTTAATTCATTAGGTCAACTCTAACCACTAAGCCCCTTGTCAGGTTATTTCTATTAGGGATAGGGAGCATTTGAGCTTAAAACATTGAAGCCAGGTAGATGAGCCTATTCCACAAGGTCTCTTGGCTCCACCCTTGTGAAGTGAAATCTGCCAGCTGTGGATCATTTGAGCTTTGCTATATAGGAAGCATGAGGAGTGGAAAAGGAAATTGGCTCCCCAGGAGAGTTAGAGGCTTGAGTTATCTAGGGTGCTTTTCCATCATGGTGAAATGGACTCAGTGTTCCCTGGTAGGGTGCTTTTTCTTCATGTTTTCTACCATCTCTGTGAAATAGTTTTAGAGGCTCTATGAGCTAGTTACAGTGGTGATGCCTTCTCAATGCAGTAAAACCCTGGTGGTCCTACTTCACTGTGAAGTAGTTTGGAAGTGACTCAAGTTCAGAAGCTGGCAGGTAAGTGTTGCTGGGTTCTACAGTTGTTTAATGTTGAGGAGTTGGAGTACTTCCTTCATCTTGTTTGTTTGCAGTGAAATTACTTACATGGATTCCCTTGCTAGCCCTAAAAAAAAAAAAAAACAAAACAAACAAAAAAAACCCCAACAACCTCAGAAGCTCAAGCCTGAGTTTGAAGAATGTTCTTAAGTATTTGTTAAGGTTCAACAACAGGCTGTGCGAAAAAGATGCCTTAATGTGAATTCAAATTTTGTCTTGGGGCAAGTAGAAACAGATTTGGATAGATACCGGTGGTATTATCATTACTTTCACAAAGTGGAAATTGAGAGAATATGCTGTTTTCACAATATGCAAGTCAAAAGCCTTTAAATTACTAGAAGTTATAGCTACATGGAGATAGTTCCTTCCTTTAAAGTTATCATTGGATGTCTCCTCCTGACCCTTCTGTAGATAAGCTCCCTCAACAAAAAGCGTGAAAGGTGTAATGGTTAAAAGTTTCTTAGGTAGGGTCAAGGGAACATCTTTTTTCCTACCTGTTAACTGTCTCTTTCTGGAAGAAAGACCATGTGGAACCCACAGTGGATGAATTGGCTAAAAAACACCAGCAGTAAGAACAAAGAATCTACTCTTATTCACAGGTCTGTGTTTATGCTGTGGAGAAACTACATGAAGAGATCCACCAAGTGAAAGAAAATGTAACTTCCTCCCCACCTGTACAAACCAGTATTTCAGCTACCCAGGGGGACCAGATCTGGTCTGCAGATCTGGTCCCCAGGAATTTTTTCATGAAAAATGATGGCTGAAGAAGTTTTCTATGAAGGCATTGTGATTTAACACTCAACAGTAGGAGTATTTTGAGGGTGTTTTAGAAGTCAGGTCGCCAGAGAGTACGTACTTCGTAAACAAGTTTCCTTATGAGGAGGGAGTTCACTGGGGCACAGCAGATCCTAAGCCACAGTTGGGATGTCTGGCTGGCATCTCAGCTTGACTGGCTCATCAAGTTGCAAGTACGCAGAAAAATTTTCAACAATGCATTCCACAGTTTTTTAGTCTAATCTGTGGTCATTTGCAAAGGAGTTTTTGCACTGGCAGGAATGCGTTCAAGTAGTTTTGTGGCAATGAAACCTATTTTTGGAAGTTGTCTTGTCATTTTATACACCTGCAACCTCCTCCCTTCCTCAAGAGGAGACATCATGAAGTCTGAAGTTACAATTCTCTTATGCAGAATATGAGCCCCACAAAGTAAAGGTGGTTGTTCCTCTTGGAGGGGGTACATTTGAATCCAAAACTTATCTTTAGGGCCGAAGCAAGACACGAAGCTCTTTGTGTTAATAGGAACATGATATTTTCTGCCTGGAACACGATTCAACAGAGCAGTCAACCATTTCTTTAGCTTTGAAGATGCTGAAATGGACCCTGGGTTTAAAAAGAACTAGTTCCCAGCCTGTCTCTAAAAAGAGTTGCTTAGGGTTAAAATTTGAGTTTTCTTTGTCTTACATGAAGATCCAAAGAGACTCATCCTCCCTTCTCGGTTGAGTTCGGTGCTGCCTAGTCTGAAGATTTTCAGTACTCAGTAGTGTACCCCGGACTCTCCTATTTTGAGAGGGATTGCACTGCCCCTGAATAATAGGGGAATCCCATTTTTCTGTCTCAAGGGTGAATGGTGTAAGGCACTTAGAAATCACTGCAGGTTGTGGTGGTTGTCAATTGCCATGTAGATTAAGGCCGTGCACGTACCTTCTGCTGTTTTGTCTTCCCTTTCATTTGTAGTCTGGTTACTACTAAATACTACTAAATATTACATATTCAGTGAAATGTCCTAAAAAAAAAAACACATGACTTTTTAATTTTAACAACTTTTTCTCTAGGTCTGCTAGTAGCTGACAAGGTAGAAAGAGATGCTTCTCTCTTTCATTGTTGTGAACTTAGAGGCAGCACCAATTTAAACTGTGACTGAGGCTCTGCAATGATGCAAGTCTCTCTTACTACTTCACATTCAGTGATGCAACCTGAGTTTCCATTAATTAACTTTCAAGGATTCAACCGATTTCAAGCTTTTGGACAATGACCATTATTTGAAAACATTCCTACAGGTTTATTTTCTTCATTTACATTTGCTATCTCCATCTCATTTAAAGCAGACAGGACTGGTTTGCTTCTCTCTTCTCTGGAAATTTGCACTAGGAACCATTGTTAGAATCAAAATTCTGATCTAAGAGTATGATGAAAAATGTTGAGCTCCAAGTTGGAAATTGGAGAGGAAAATGTTCATGTATACATAAGAATTGTACTCAAACAGCTGATTACACCTTTTCTTACACCTTTTAAGGGAAAAATTTAAACCTGAGAAGCAACAGGTAGTTTCTGCGTTTCCCTCGGGGATAGTATACTCTTCTGTATTTTGCTTCTCTACAAACAGTTCAAAATTTTAGAGTCGTGTTGTCAGTCATACGACCAAGCAACCTTGCATGGCATTACCTGTTTCTCCCCCTACCCTGAATAGATCAAGCCCTGAATACAAGACCAGACAAGTAAATAATGCCAACATGTAAAACTAACTTGTAAATACATTACTTTTTGACAAGTTTTTTGGCCCTTTGTGGGGCTTAACTGTACTTCAGTGAGAAGAATGTCTTCTGGTGTGAACTGAAATTATACCTCTATGCCACAATGTCTATTTCTGGGGAGGGACAGATGACAGAATTTGTTGTGGACACCTGAAGGAGTTGCAAAATAATAAAAATTTAGGTGAAGGACAAGTTCCTTCTCGTAGTAGTAGTTGTTGTTGTTGTTTTGTTTTCCACACAGTCTTAAAACAAAGGTCATAAAAGAAATGCTGTTTTCCCAATATGCAAGTCAAAAGCCTTTAAATTACTAGAAGTTAGAGTTTCAAGGAGATAACTTTAAAGAAAGAAATTACTGTTGGAATTCTCCCTCTGACCCCTCCATAGTTTGGCTCCCTGAAGAGAAAGCATGAAAGGTGTTATTGTTAATAGTTTCTGAGGTAGGGTTGGGGGAAGAAGTTTTTTCCCACTTTTTCACTCTCCCTTTCTTCTTCAGGCGAGTTATGGTAGCTTTCCAAAACTTTGACTATCCTTGGGATGTTCAGACCAGTATGTTCTTATCGTTATGCCCCCTGAATGCCCTTCAGGTTTTGTCTAAGGTTAAACAAATACTTAAGAGTGTCATCCAGAGATCTCTTTTGAGGCAGGATAGTTATGAGTGGCAGGGAGAGTGGGAGGATATGGGCAGGCATCTAGAGCAGGGGGCACCTTCAGTGCTTTGGAAATTCACCCCTGAACAATTGGAAAAATAACTAGAAAACTGGTGGAGTGTTTGAAAAAGATGTCATCACCCTGGCAGTACCAGACATTCAGAAATCACTGCAACGTGCTGGGGCTTGGCCTGTGCTTACTGAGCTGCATTCAATGCCAATGTAACCCCAGTGACAGACCCTGTGGCCGCTTCAACCTGTGAGACAGGCCCAGCAGCCACTCCAAGCCCTAAAATTGGCCCCAAGGCTGAGCCAGGGAAACAAACTGTACAGGTGTCAGTTGCACCCGTAACCAAGATGAAAAAATGGTTTAGAGAGTCAGATTGTTTAAAACGCAGAGAAACTCCTGCTAAGACTAGGTACGGAGAAGATGAGGCTGGGCCGTCAGAGGAACAGGAGGATGAAGGTGTTGCAGAAACAACAGTAACTACCTGAAACCTATACCAGTGTGAGCTACGAGATGTGTGAAAAGATTTCGGTCATTGTCTAGGTGAGCAGCTTGTCACCTGGCTGCTCTGGTGCTGGGACACCGGAGAAAATAGTCTGGAATTAGAGGGCAGGGAAGCTAGGCTGCTGGGATCCCTTGCTGGAGATGCAGGCATTGACAAAGCAATTGGAAATGGAGCACCAGGCTACAGCCTCTGGAGGCGTCTCCTGTCAGCTGTGAAGGAAAGGTATCCCTACAAGGAAGAATTTGTATGTCTACCTAAATAAATGTAAACTGACCTATTTTTATTGATTCTAGAGACCAAGGACAGGGGTAGTATGTATTTAATTGAATAAATGTGTATGTGTACATGTATTAAAAAAAAGTGAGAATGATAGATTTGTTGGCTTACTGACCAAACCCAAATTTAAGATAAGAGTTTAGTCTTGATTTGAAATGTATGATTTTTATTGTCAGATAAAAATAAACTTGCTAGGCAAAAAAAGAAATCATGCATGCATCACATTTTAATATATATTTGTATTTCAAATGAAACAGATTGTCAATTATTTATGAATCTGATAATTTTGCCTTGTCCCCACTATCCTGTACTATGGTATGAAGAAATGAACTACATTTAAGCAGGTAAAAAGTACGAATTCGCTTATTCTAATGTAGTCTGAGTCTTGACAAAATCATCACATTTCTAAAAACTGTAGAAGAATGGACTCTTTGACAGATGAATCACTAACTGTAAACAATTCTCTGAAAAAAAAGACAATTCTTTATAATCAACAGTTTACAGTAAAAGACATTTCCCAAAAATAGTTAACAAAACCAACCTTTCAGAGACACTGCCATGAATTTAAAACTTATAAAACAGCTTTAATGTTTTTATCAGGCACTGACTTTCCAACTATTTGGATAAAGCAGTAACTAAAGTTTCAAAATATAGATGTCTTTAATAATGCTGAACGAAGATTTAAAAAAAAAAAATGTTCTGCTTAGCAGTCCAAATAAGCGCACGGATGTTATCTGGGTGTTTTTGTTTTGTTCTTATGTATTTTTCCTCTAGCATGAAAAGCTTAATACCTCTTTAATAACATCACTGGAACTGAGGAATAATCAATTTTGCTTGCTTTTCCCATTGTACAACTTTAATTTTACCTGTCCTTTAGAAAACACTGAAATCTCAACCTCTGAAGTGATTGTGTGCAGCTAGGAGGAAAATAAAGATCATGTTGTCAATGGTCTTACAGTCCACAGTGAGGTTCTCTGTAGGAAACAAATCGTGCATTACCGCTTCATTGTCACAAAGAAGAAATTATTACTCCCTTCCAACCATTAGCTCTTCTTTCAAAATGCTTTACAAATTTTATTTTGTTTACAAATGCCAAAAAAAATTCTCCTCTAATATAAATAGGTAAAACGTAGTTGTCTTAATTTCTATGACAACAGTCTTTTCTTCAAGCCAGTCTCCTGTTCTCCACTCAGAATTAGTTCACCAGAATCTCAAAACTTGGCCAACTTAAAGCATGTACAAACAGCTGGTAATTTTTCTTCCAAATTCTTCCAAATCCTGCTTCATTTTTCATTCTCTGTAATTGAAAACATATTCATTGTTTTCCCTGAACTTGGGTGACAAAATATTTTTAAATATCTTAACTCCTCCTTATGTAGTACCATTAAAATAATTAATTCCTAGCATCTTAATAGAATCACAGAATCATTATGGCTGGAAAAGACCTCCAAGATCACCTGGTCCAACCGTCACCCTACTGCCAACGTCACCCTCTAAACCATGTCCCTAAGCACCGAGTCCAACCTTTTAATGCCAAAGCACCCCTTCAAGTCCAGGATTGTTGTGATTTACCTCAATCTAGTATCATTATTATCACTCCTTCCCAGATTTGGGTACCAGCATACCTAGTTGTGCTATGAGGTCTGCTAATGAAAATGTGTGTTAGGAAGTGGGCAGCAGAAAATGGTGCTGTGGTCTCTAGGGCATGCGGTCACAGCAGCTCCATCGGTTACTGTGGAATATAGGTAAGAGTTTGTAAAAATGAATGCGCTGAAGATCAACCCCGGACTGCCAGGTGCATTCCACAAGCGGCAGGACAGTTTCGCGTTTATTTTTGCCAAGCCTTTGGACATCCCCGAACAAATTCACTTCACCAAGCTGACCGCGCGTCACTCTTTATTGCCACGACCCAACTCCATCGCAAAACCGAACCGAGGCGGCGAGAAACCACCGCAGGAACGGGGGCCGGGACACGGCTCACGGACCCCGAGCGCTGCCTCAGGGAGGCTGCGCCCCAACGGCGCCCGACCGCCATTTGCCGCCGCCGCCCCGCCCCGTGTCCCCGCAGGGGGCGTGGCGGTTGGCGGCCGTTGGCGGCGGCGGTTGGCGGGGCCGGGCCGCGCCGCCATGTTCGTGGCGCGCAGCATCGCGGCTGATCACCGCGACCTCATCCACGATGTCTCCTTCGACTTCCACGGGCGGCGCATGGCCACCTGCTCCAGCGACCAGAGCGTCAAGGTGAGCGGGGGCCGGGGCCGGGGCCGCGGGGGCTGCCCGCAGCCTTCCCCTCACGGCCGCCGCCGCCTCCCCGCCGGGCTGCGGGGTGCGGCTGGGGGAGGCCGTCGGGGCCGCGGCTCGTTCGGAGGCTTCGGCTGTTG
This sequence comes from Anser cygnoides, assembly GCF_040182565.1. Lineage (NCBI taxonomy): Eukaryota > Metazoa > Chordata > Aves > Anseriformes > Anatidae > Anser > Anser cygnoides. The sequence continues at coordinate 107,676,848 of NC_089874.1, read as the reverse complement.
TACGGGGGGTTTCGTGAAGGGGGCTGGCGGAGGAAGGCCCCGGCTCGGTGGGGAGCGGCGGGGAGCGGGCTGAGTGCGCCGCGTGCGCGCTGTGGCACGCTGGCTGTAAAATGCCCGAACTTCATGCTCCTTTAGCGAATATAAAATCATTCGGAGCGAAAAGTTAACTGCCTTCTCCATTTTTTTTTTTAAATACATAGTCAGAAGATGGATAAAAACGCATGAGCTACGCAGTGAGATTTAGGGAATTTAATCTGCAGACAGCAGTTTTATTTGATAAACCAGATAAATGGTCGGGAAAATAGCTTTTCTGTACAAAGCAACGTCAAATGTGGAACAGGCTTAAAAACTGCCTCTCGTGGTTTAACTCTGGTGGGGGGCCAAGCACCACCGTGCCTTCCTGTCACTCCCCCTCCTCAGAAGAACAGGGGGAGAAAACACAACGGGGTTGCTCAAGGGTTGAGATAAGGACAGGGAGACCACTCACCAGCTACCATCACAGGCAAAGCAGACTCAGCATAGAGAGTAAAATATAGTGTATTGCCTATCACTAGCAGACTAGAGCAGTGAGACCTACAAGCAAACTACAAACACCTTCCCCCCATCCACCCTCTTCTACCTCCTCCCCCCGAGCAGTGCAGGGGCACAGGGAATGGGGGCTGTGGTCAGTCCCTGACGCTTTGTCTCTACTGCTCCTTCACGGCCACTCTCTGCCCCTGCTCCCCGTGGGGTCCCTCCCACGGGATGCCGTCCTGCCCGAACTGGGCCTGCGGGGGCTGCCCACAGGCAGCAGCTCTTCAAGCACAGCTCCCACACGGCTCCGTACCACGGGGTCCATCCCCCAGGAGCAAACTGCTCCAGCACGGGTCCCCCACGGGTGGGCGGCAGCTCCCCCCAGACCCCCTGCTCCTGCGTGGGCTCCTCTCCACGGGCTGCAGCTCCGGCCCGGGGCCTGCTCCTGCGGGGGCTCTCCATGGGCCGCAGCCTCCTCCAGGCCACATCCACCTGCTCCACCGGGGGCTCCTCCACGGGCTGCAGCGTGGAGATCTGCTCCGTGTGGGACCCATGGGCTGCAGGGGGACAGCCTGCTCCACCAGGGGCCTCTCCACAGGCCGCAGGGGAACTGCTGCTGCCTGCCTGGAGCACCTCCTGCCCTCCTGCTGCACTGACCTTGGGGGTCTGCAGGGCTGGTTCTCACTCCTCTCTCCCAGCTACTGTTGCACAGCAGTTTTTTTCCTTCCTTAAATCTGCTCTCCCAGAGGCCCAACCAGTGTTGCTCACTGGCTCAGCTCTTGCCAGCAGCAGGTCCCTTTTGGAGCCGGCTGGAGCTGGCTCTGCTCTGATGTGGGGCAACTGCTAGGCTCTGCTCACAGAGGCCACCCTGGCAGTCCTGTCCCACTGGCACATGAGCCCAGTACATACAAGCAAGCAGCCTCTTCTCTGTGATCATGTATTAAGCAACAAATCTTCAGAAAGAAATCATCAAGATGATTAAGATCTATGGGATATTGACAAAAAGAAAGGTTAAGGGACTTGAATGTCATTTTAAGTCAGTTGAGAAATACTAGAAACAAAAATAAGATCCCTTACCCCACTGGCTTCATGTGGATTCATTCAGCGGGACTCGGCGATCTTTGTAGACCCCTTCCAACTGAACTGTTCTGTTCTCTTCTTCTTGGGGGTGATTTTCATGGGCCACATCACAGGTTTGGGACTCTGTCTGAGGACATACCGTGGGACCAGTACAATAAAACTAAGTAATTTACTCTTGGAATAGAAGATAAAAATGGAATGTTGAAAATTGTAACAACTTGTCTTCTATGAATAACATTGTTTAAAAAAGATACACTTCATGTGATTATGGATTTTGCAGGTGTATGCTTGTTTTCCCTGCCTGTTGTAGGGCTGTTTTCAAAGTTGGTTGAAGTGTGGTTGTGTACTGAGCTAGGTAGAGTTTTCCAGAATAAAATGTTCAGTGATATTTTTTTTAATGGCTGTGGTTTTTGGTACTACCTAGTAAGCTTTACATACAAACTGTGTGATTGTATTTTGATTTCTCAATAGGTTTGGGACAAAAGTGAAAATGGGGATTGGCATTGCACTGCGAGCTGGAAGGTTTGTATTTATGATTATTACACAGTGATACTCTTATTTTTTATTTTTTAGAAACATACCTATTTTCTGCTGACTTTAGAGTAGAAATACTTTTTTTTTCTTCTTTTTTGGAGATCCTGTGTTTCTGAAAATATTAAAATGGTTTGGGTTGGAAGGGATTTTAAAGATCATCTAGTTCCAGCCCCCTCTTGTTCAAGAGCACCATCAGTAATAAGCCCTGTTCAGTCTTAAAACTCGCACCACTTCTTAGCAGTACAAAGGTACATCCTAGGCTGAGGGAATAAAAGTGCAGCCAGGAAAAATACACGTTAGTAAGCATCAAACCTCATTAACTGTTGGGACTACGCTGAGTACCGAAGTGCGTAAAGACACATTGTATGCATTTTCACCAGGTTTCCACGTCAGTGAATTTTAACTTTAAGTTGTTATTCGTATGGTAAAATACTTTGTCTCTGTTGTTACAAAGCATCTCCAATGCCTCTCACTTAAAGCAGAAGCTAGCATGCAGTCTTATACTATTAGTACTTACTTACGTTGCTATTAGTACTTATTTACGTTGACAGACTTTGTTATCGGTAAACATAGTGGTGGCAGTGAGGAATTGGAATCAGTACCTTTATTTTTAATTTAATATTTCCTTTTTTGCATATTGTAGAGTGGGGGGGGGGGGGGGGAAAGGAAGAGGTCTGGCTGGTAAATGTTACATCTGACTGCTGTATTATTTTCCATAACCTTACTGAGAACTGTTCATGGAAACTAGTTCATCAGTGTAACTAATTAGTGCATTCAGCCTCCGATTTGTCCGTAAACTTGTATAAAATAGAACATAATGTGTATATATATATATACATATATATATTACTGTATATATACAGTAATCCTTGTAAATGGAAGTGCAAGTGAAACTTTTGAATTCCTCTTCTCTAGAAAAAGAAGCATTCACTTGACTAGGTATCAAAGAGGAGTTTCTTGTAAAGAAGAAAAAGATAAGTGGTGCCCTGCACGTGCTTTGGAAAAGTACAGGCAAGCTGGGAATGGGCATGGTAGTAGCTGAAAACTGAAAATGAAGCTGTACTTTATGCGTCAAGGCAGAATCATAGCTTGCAACTATTTTTCTGGAACTGGTATTTTAAAGGAGTAATAAATAATGCCTTGAAATGAGCTTGTAATAATATCTTTTAACAGTTAATAGCAACAAAACTTAGCAGTGTTTACAGAAATAGACAAATTCAGCAGTTGCGTTGAGCTTTATAAAATATCGTAGGACCATACCACAGGAATGGTCTTGCTACTTCCCACAACTTACTTCTGCTTTACAGCAGGCAATCATGAAAACATACATAAAAATCATTTGTGATCACTTGGAATAATATAATGTTTTTCTAGACTGTAGCCTTTTGGTGTTATCTTCTAGACACATAGTGGATCTGTGTGGCGTGTGACATGGGCCCATCCTGAATTTGGGCAAGTCCTGGCTTCCTGCTCTTTTGATAGAACAGCAGCTGTGTGGGAAGAAATAGTGGGAGAGTCAAATGATAAACTCCGAGGCCAGAGTCACTGGGTAAGATTTTAACATATTAATTCACTTTTTCTGTGTTCTCATATAAACAGATTTGCTGTGCCACACCGATTTGTTTGCTAGTCATAATGGGCCGAAGCTTTGAACTGCTCAAATTCCAGAATTAAGCAGAAAATTGGACATAAAGTTGTTCTAAATACCCAGTTACTAGACATTTCTAGTTTTGCAACATACTTGCTATTCCTGAAACAGAATGTGGTCTGTTTTCTTCTGATAACAGTGTTCTTGACTTTCCAATGTTTTGTTAATTTGTGGCAATATTCCAAAATAGAGTGAGTAATTTTTAAAGCATTGAGGCAGACAGCTAAATGGCAATATTCAGGCCAATTAGTGTGACTACCATTGGTGTTTCTTAATCGGATGTTCCTCTGGAAACCTGCAGACAAACCTTCTCGAAAATACTTGTCATTTTGATGCTTCTCTTGGAAAGTGCTTCCTGGTAAACTTCAATAGCACTGAGACTGGAAAGCAGGGTTGTTAGGCTTCACAGCTGATACCGTCACCAGTATGAACAGTGAGGACAGTTTTGAGCTGCATGTGGCCAATACTTCTTTATTGCTTGTATACTTATCTGTCACATGTTATTTTTCTGAAGAGCGTAATCTAAACAACTCTTGTTGGTATCAGTACTTTGATATCATGGGATGCATACCCCTGCTTCAAATTGCATCAGTGCAATGATTTGTCATTTCTCTTTAAGTTGTATAAAGTTTTTTTTTTACTTCTTGATGGATGAGGTAAGTGATCCTAAAAAATGGTATTGTCAGACTTGGCTTTTAGGGAAGGAAAAAAAATGAGAAACAGCTCAGGGAATACATTTTTGATGGAAACTTCAAGAATTTCTGCCTTTCTTTGCAGGTAAAGAGGACCACATTAGTAGACAGTAGGACATCTGTTACAGATGTGAAGTTTGCTCCCAAGCACATGGGTCTTATGTTAGCAACTTGTTCAGCAGATGGAGTTGTAAGGATTTATGAAGCCCCTGATGTGATGAATCTCAGTCAATGGTCACTGCAGCATGAAATCTCATGTAAGCTAAGCTGCAGTTGCATTTCTTGGAATCCTTCAAGGTATGTTAATAAAGCTGTAGTTGTTGTCTTATGACTGGTTAAACAAAAGATCTGAAGAGTTAGTTCTAAGTTTTGTAGGATAAATCCTACAGTACTCATGCAGAAGGCTGAACGTAGGTTACTCAAATCAGGAAGAAAGCTGCTGACAGCTCTCTTAATAAAGCCAGCTTGGCTGACCACAGAAGTGTTAGAAAAAGTGTTCCCTGTGCCCTGTGAGGATGTATTCTTACCTTAATTATTTGTAGCAAGTAATGAGCTAAAGAACTGTGGAGTGCTCTTTATTTATTCCACAAAATTTAACTGAGATTCCTTAACTGGCTTGGGGGGAGGGGGAACGGGGACACACACACCTTATCGCACTCTACAGTTACCTTAAAGGAGGCTACAGTGAGGTGGTGATCGGTCTCTTCTCCCAAGCATCAAGTAATAAGACATGAGGAAGTGGCCTTGAGTTGCACTAGGGAAGGTTTAAGTTGGATATTAGGAAAAAATTCTTCACTGAAAAGGTTATGAAGTGTTGGAACAGGCTGCCCGGGGAAGTAGTTGAGTCACCATCCCTGGAGGTCTTCAGAAAACGTGTAGGTGTGGTGCTTAGGGACATGGTTTAATGGTGGGCTTGGCAGTGCTAGGTTAAAGGTTGGACCAGGTGGTCTTAGAGGTCTTTTCCAACCTAAATGATTGTATGATTCTATGATTAAGACGTCACAATAAATGATAATTTTTGATGCCACTAACAAGGACACGTACCCTTGCCAGTGCTAGGAACCACAAGCCTTGTTAACACAAGTGCACAGTCTAAGAGACGTGTTGTTCCTGTAGTTGTATCCTCAGGGGCACAATGATTTACTTCACCTCCTTGGACAGAAAGAAATAGGGGAGGAATGTGATGGGGTTGTTCCAGCCCAGGAGAATACATAAATAATCAGTGCTGAAGGTTCAAAGTACAGGCTTTATTGTTGAAACACCGCAGGGAGTTGTGTTAAAAGCTGATTAAAAACTAGAACTTGTACACATTTACCCTTTCTAATCCCTCTTTCCCAAAACCTGAATGAAATCCTACTAAATCCATCACTGAGAGTACTGCATAGGATGCAGGCTCTGCCATGTAACTTACAGCAAGTATTTAAGTGAAAATGCGTATATAAAATCAGTCTTTTTGTTGTATAAAGTGGGCATTCAAGACAACAAAATTGAGGTAGCACTGATAACCGTGAATAGTATTTAGTAATTTTCCCAGGTGACTTTTTTTTTTTATTTCCTTTACAGATGCATGTCTTAAATTTTAAAAATGGCTTGGTTTACTTTTTGTGAAATAATTTGTAAAGGTAACAATATTCATTTTTTATTTCTAGCTCTAGAGCACATTCTCCAATGATAGCTGTAGGAAGTGATGACAACAGTCCAAATATATTGGCAAAGGTTCAAATTTATGAATATAATGAAAATACCAGGTATGCTACATAGCAGTGTATAACATTTGTGGTATCTTAAAATAGTTTTTAACATGGCCTTTTGTTTCATTCCTGTTGTTAGTGTGGATAGGAGTGTTAAATAATACTCCTCAGTTTTGTCTCTAAGACTTTGGATGGGAGATCCACCTCAGAATCCTTGCTGATGCTAATGGACATGACAGATTTTGATAATTTTGTTCTGTCCCAGTACCGAAATTCCAGTGTTCTTAACAGCATTTTAAAGGGAGAATTGCTTTTTCTGCTTCTACTATTTTTTTATCCTTAATTTTGCATGAGGAATCAGTAGGGCCAAAGTTGAAGTTTGAAATCCGCTGAACTAAGCACTGTTTTGTTGAAGGTAACAAAATGGTCTTAAAAACATGTTTGTAAATGACAGAATGTCCTGTGAGTTACTAGCATTCTGTAAAAGTTGATACAGTTAAGAATTCAGAACCAAAAAATGGCTGGAAGCGTACACACAACCACTTCGAATGAAACGATGGCACAGAACCCATTTCATTGCATGATGGCCACGTGAACAGAGCCATGGTGTTTTGTGAATTTAAGCCTGGCTTCTGACAATGTTTTCTGTGCATTAACAATAAAGAAAATTTGTTGTAACTTAACCTTGTGGTAAATAAGAAAATGAAATATGTTTGTTACACAGCAAGGAAGGCAGACAGTGCTCTGCATACAAGCATGGAAAATTTAGTAAGCTTCTGGGGGTATAAATTAATTTTAGATTGTAAATGGAAGAATTTTTTGTCTCTTCCAGCTGTGGACAAAAGTGTTCTTTGTACTGAAATCCTTGTTTGGTTGGATGATTTAGCATACTGTTAGTAGTAGCTGATGTATCTGATGTATTTAGTTTCTGAAGAAGTCAGCTTGTAACAGTGTAATAACGGTGTAATTTATGTTAAGAAAATGATTTTAGTTTTGCAAGTCTCATTATGTATATTAAGTCCATTTTCCCTGTTCTGCTGTGTCTGGTTTCTATAATTTGTGTCACTGGTAATTTTGGTAGCACTAGGTTAATTTCTCATGCTCTACAGGAAATATGCAAAAGCAGAAGCTCTGATGACAGTCACAGATCCTGTACATGATATTGCGTTTGCTCCAAATCTGGGAAGATCCTTCCACATCTTAGCTGTAGCAACCAAAGATGTACGAATTTTCACACTAAAACCTCTAAGGTGAGCTTAAAAGGAAGACCAGAAGACTGTCATTGAATATGATATGATACATACTACATGCTCTTTGGTAGTATGTGGGAAGCATAAGAAGTAATTCAATTTATGCAGGATTGCTTTTTAGCAGCCTGATTTTTAAGATGACAAGAAAATGACCAAGACTTTAATTCTGTCCGAATATCTTTTAATGCTCCTAGTCTATTAACAATTGTTCTGTAAATTCCTTGAAGGATGCAGTCCTATCTTTTAGTCATCATGTTCAAGCCAGACCTTGGAACGGTTGTGTGCAGAACTGTCGCTCTTCTCTTTAACAGGAAAGAATTGACTTCATCTGGAGGATTAACAAAATTTGAAATTCATATTGTGGCACAGTTTGATAATCACAATTCCCAGGTGTGGCGAGTTAGCTGGAACATCACAGGCACAGTGCTTGCCTCTTCTGGTGACGATGGCTGCGTTAGGCTCTGGAAAGGTAAGAATTCTGTGTCTCATCCACTTGAAGTGGTATTTTGCTTTGTATATCAGCTTTGTGGTATGCTGAATACATTTGAGAAAGCACAATACATTTCTAGAGTAAAAATATTAAGATCCTTAAATGATATACTTTTACATTTACATTTTAGGAAAAGGAAATGACTTTCTGGGCTGAAATACTTGAATGGTTTAGGTTGCTGTGAATAGTTGTTACTGTACTATATCTGATAACCTCAAATTGTTTTACCAGATCACAGCGATGTAAAAATGTCCTTTTTAAAAACTTAACGTACTGAATTACTGTCTTTGCCAGTTGCTAAAACCCAGAATTTTTAGTTACAACATTCAGGCAAACTGTCTTTTTTTTCCTGCATGAGCTTTTTTTTTTCCCATTTGAATTTCCAAAAGCAACAATAAAAATCAGTTGTGGTTTTCTTATCCATTCTCATTTGTTTCTCAGCATTTTTAGTGAAAATGAAGCAAACTCATTCTTGGTACTGAACAAAACTGAGATTTAATTGATGGGTAGGCAGAGAATGTCAGGCAGCTAAAGGGCCAGATCCTCAGCTGTTTGAAATATTTATGTTGGTACTAAAGTAAAATTCTGATCTGTGCAAGATGCGTAGCATCTTAGCTGTGCCAAAAGCTAAGCTTCAGAACAGAAACTAACAATTTTTATATATGTATATTTGCAGCTAATTACATGGACAACTGGAAGTGTACTGGTATACTGAAAGGTAACGGGAGTCCAGTCAATGGTGGTTCCCAGCAGGGAATTTTTAACACCTCTCTAGGTTCAGCCAATACAAGCCTACAGAATTCACTAAATGGATCATCTGCCAGCAGGTAGGGTAATTGGTAGAAAGGTTGAATTTCAGTAAATATTTTCTTCTCTGAATCTTCTTAATTTCACTTAATTTTCGTGTTTTATATGTTTTAAAGCGCTATGTCATTTGCTGTGTGAATACTTGTACAAGCTATTCTGACTTGGCTTTGTGGTGGTGCCTGTTATGCAAGTGTTAAGAGGAAAATAAAACCATAAGTTACACTGAATTACTCTGTATAAATAAGTTATGTAAACAATGTTTCACTTTTAGTCCTTTCACAATATTAAAACCAAAAACCGAAAAGCAACTTTTCTGAAATAATTTTGAACAAGGAGAAACTTGATCACACTGCTCTGTAATTGCCCCTGTTTTAGATGCATGTTTGAAAGTTAAGCAAAAATACCAGCAACAAATTCTGTTTTTCACTGGGATAATGTAGCAGAAATGAAGCAGGAAAAGATACTTCATTACGTATGGTTTCAATAGTCATATATGTTAGTGTTAGTTTAGTTTACTTGCATTTTTCCAGTTATAACATCAATTGAATACAAGTTTGTTGTTTTTTTAATCTTGCTCCTTCATATGGAATTCTTACTGCTGATTAATTTGCTTTCTCTGTTGTGTTTTTATACTGCAACAATTGCTATTAAGTATTTAACTGCGTTAACTGAACATGATTTTTAATGTGTGCACACTAAACTCTAGAAATTAGTGAATCCTGCATTTGTAAGGTGATGTCCGCACAGGTTATGTGCTGTATAAGGACTGGGTGCGACCAGATTCCACAGCAGAAACTTCCAAGTTATAGCCCCCATTTTCAGCTACTAATATATACATACATACATACATATATATATATATATATAAAATTAAAATACTCTTTTGTAAAGTACTAGGACAGTTTGCTTTTGGAGAGTGTTGATATTCCCCCCCCCCCCCCCCCCAGCAATTCTGGCAGCTCAGAACAGCAGTTCTGGCTTCCAAATCCCGAGCTTTGTTGAACAGAGAAAGGTGTTCACGTTTTGCTCACGAGATAAATGGGAGAGCAAGAAGTAGTTCTGGGCCAAGTCTCCAAAAAAGAAAAAAAGGAGGGCAAAATGGTATCAGTCATCTGGTTCCAGGTGCTCCATACCGTGCAGCAAAAATGCTGGAATGAAGCTTGGACATGTGATACCCAAAGCTACGTAGTTGTTATTTGGGCTCCTGCAGGGAGATGCAGGCCATTTTATACCTCTTTAGCATAGGCTGTGGTTTCATAGTCTCCTTACTGAAGACTACTGCTGCCAGAAAGACTACCCTGCCCTACCCTACCCCACCCCACCCCACCCCACCAGAGAGTGCTTGTTCTCCTCCCCCCTATGCTGGTAGTCAGCCATTGTGTGAACTGAAACACCATTATTTTAGACTTCCTCCATTGCTCTGGGTTTTGAAAGTCAGATATCTGAATTCCCTTTTTATTAGAAAATTAAATCTGTGGCTGTGGAATTTAAGAACATGCTCCTAGGACAGAGCCATGCTATAGAAAAGATGCACGTTTTCTCTTGCAATCACATTGGCAAGAACTTCATAAACACAGTTGCTAACTTTTTTTGCAGGGGTTATTAACAATTGCGGTAAAGATTTCTTTACTGACATTTGACTAAATTAGTATGCTACACAATTTATTTTGTCTGTTACTGTAGATGTTATGTTTCAATATTTAGACATTTAAACACACAGAATAGCTAAAGCATTGGCAGATTTGGGTCGCTGGAAAACTTTGTCAAACGCAGTCATCAAAGTGGGTTCTCAACCAAAATAGTTTTAAAATGGATGGTGTAGATTGTCAGAAGAGAAGGCAGTAGGGTTATGTTGTTATGCTGATATAATTATGTATGTCTAGATTTGTGATACAATTTCCCTTCTCCATCTGTATTATGTCCTTTTTAACAGAAAGCAGAGCTGATACCAAGCTAACTGGAGTAACTTTGGTGTTTTGCTGCTTGTTGCATGCACACAGGAATGGAAAATGAACTCCTTTTTCCCCTCCCCAACGCCGTTTGACCTCTCCCAAGACACCAGCAGCCTGCTAACTACTAAATGCTATTCAAAAACCTTTTTAAAACACGTTGTATACTTTTTTGTACTAGGCCGCAGTTTGATACTGTTGAAACTCCTGACAGAAAAATACTTAGGAGAGGCTTCTTGTTTAAAACAAAACAAAACTTCCATCAGAACAATTTTTTGAAAAGCTTGACAAATTAAAAGACTAGTTCATAGTTAAAAATGAGAATCTTGATTGGGATGGGAGGAGGGAAGTGACCATTAAAGTAACTTTCACTAAAATTGTTTTAATAACTGATATGTTTTACATTTCATAGTGTTTAACACTTGATTAAAATTCCTAAACATCATAAGTTTGTAACTGCTTTGTAATATATGAAACTGTTTTAAAGGAATAAGAAAATTGTGTTTTGAAAATTGTACAGATGGTAGCTTTTGATAGTTGGGTATTGCTTCATTTAAAACTTAGTATGACTTCAAATGCATGTTTTGTAAGTACTGTCATACTTTCTTCATCCTAACTGAGAGAAGTACTTCTTCTGATGTGTTTGTACATTCCTCTGGCAATGATTCCATGGAGTAACTAAAATTGAGTGTAGTATCTAAAAGTGCAAATAATTGAGCCATACAAAAAATGAAACCAAAATGCAGCTTGTTGTGGATTGTCCCATACTTTGGTTAATTGTATAGCTGTTCTCTTACGCAAGTCCACAGAACTGTAAACAAGACAGAAAACATCTGTAGGTACCTAACATAGTAACACTAAAATGCACAAGTATTACGGGTAAGTTCTAATAAAAATGACAGAAAAATGACATGAAATGGTGTAATTCTGAGTCTTGCATTCACTGGGAATCTTAAATTTACTCTGAGGATTTTGCAGAAGTACGTAGTACACACAAAGACTGTATTTCATTGAAAGTAATTATTCTCTGTAAATGTACATTATTAAATTTAAAGTATTGTAAAATCTATATGATGTTTTTATGTCTATTCTGGAAGTGACGTGAAGTTAATCTGAATTAGATGGATACACGGAAAATGTACTTGCATAGTATTTAATGTATAACTCGTGTCGCAAATGAAGCGTTACTAAAAGCTGTTAACAAATCACGGGAATTCTGGGAGAGTGAAAGCATGTTAATAGCTGTGCTACAAAATCCTTTAGATTTCCAAAGCAATCTACCAATTTTGTAAAATGTATGCTAAGATTATTATTACATTATTATTTTCTATGAATTCCAGGGGAAAAGACTGTATTTTTTTTCCTTTAAAGAACAGTTTCCAGATTTGTCTTGTTTTGAATTACAAGCCTTGATTTCTGCTATTACGTTCTATTGGTTTTGGCATGGATATACTAAAGCTTTTGGTTTTTTTTTCCAGCATGTCTTTTCTCCCCTTTGGTTCTCCTTGTATTTACTACCTTTCTCTTTTTCTTGTTTTGTTTTTTGTTTTGTTTCGTTTTTGTTCTTGTTTTGGTGTTTTGTTCCTGTCTTAATTGTTTCAGGTATTTCTTTCCCCCTCTGGATTCCCCACGGGCTGGATCGAGATGGTCCAGTCATGCCCAGCTCCTTCCTCCTCCTCCTCTGATAGAGCACTCTTGCGATGCTGACACTGCCAACCTCCAGTATCCTCACCCTCGCAGACGATGTGTGTCTCGGCCTCTTAATCTATTACCTGAGAATGAAGGGGTTTAATACACGTTACTTTTAATAAACTTTAAAGGGCCTTATTCTGATGTTTGTAAACACGTTCATTCTGGCTGCTTTTGTGTTTCTTCTCTCCTACAGAAGATTCTCAAAATTCGGGGGCTTTTATGCATGTTTTGCAAAACAAACTACAGTATTTGGAACATGTTATTTGAGTTTGTGCATCAAAGGAACATTTTAGTCTGTAGCCTTTGATGAACACATCAACACATACAAACAGTATTAACCACGACCTATTTACAGAGTAGCTGACTTCAAAGTGCCTGCCCTTTTTTCTTTTTTTTCTTTTTTTTTTTGGAATCAGTTTATTGTAGTCTTGAATTTTTTCTTTTCTGTATTGCACTGACAAATGTGAAATGTACTCTCAAAATTAAATGTACCTTCAAGAAGCTGTTGAATAACTGAAGGATGATATTGGATCAACTTGTATAAAAAAAAAAAAACAAATCAAAACAACAAAACCATTCCTGTGTACACTGCAGCAAAATACAATTTGGAGTGTTTGGTTACTTTAAGAATTTTCCATCTTGCTGTACAAATATTTAAATTTTATAATTGTGGTTGACTAATAAACTTATTTTAAAAGGTCTGTATTAGTACGCTTTTTGTTGTAATAGTGTGGGGTTTTGTTTTGTTTTGTAACTGGCTGGAGATTCGGGATTCAGATGGCCATTCCTGTAGCTTTGTGTTTACAAACCCCTGCCGTTCGGATGCACTGTTGCATGTTAACGTTTTTATTATCACACACCATGCTCTTTGACTTTTTTTTTTTTTTATGGGTGTGTTGAAGGTCTGCAGAGGCTGGTAGAGTTGTTAGATTTCACAGAATCACAGAATTGTAGGTGTTGGAAGGGACCTCATGAGATCATCGGGTCCAACCCCAAAGTCAAGCTGTCCCAGATTTCTTTTCCAGTGATTGAATAATTCACTTAGGACATTTTGAAGAAATAGTACTGACTTAACCTCCTTTTTCATGGGTCAGCACAGGAACAGCATCACTGGCGTTGACTCAGGTTGGGCTGGTGTGAGATGGGCAGGAGGATAAAACCTGACAATTACTGCATGGTATTTCTATGGAGTAGCATTGCTGTAGGGGGTGTCACTGCCGAGCTTGTTCAGCAGATTGTGTGTGGGGAAAGAATAAAATGGGTTTTGTGCAGCACAAACCCAAGAGTAATAGTGTATTTCCTGGCTGCTCCTGCTCTTGGTATTACAGCGTGCTTCAGAATAGGTTTATGCTACTTCCCGGGTCAGGTCACTAGCATAAGGGAACCTGCGTTCTTCAAAGCTACAGTGAGTTCCTCTGAATTTCACTTGTATTCTAGAAACTGCATTTACTCATATATTGTAAGACCTTCCTATACTTTTGCTCAGATAAATCGCATTTGTTTCTTGCTTTATCTCTGATGAATCTAGTTCTAATTTACTAAAAGCTGTAGGAGGTAACCACACCATTATGGACTGCTTGCTAGAAGTGCACAGAGATAGGCGGCTGCTAAGTTTCAGCCAGTAGGGATAGAGCTGGGAAAATAAATAAATAAATAAATAGTTTGTTAAATGCAGCTACTTAGGCCTTTTTATCAAGAAGTTAATTTTTTATGAAACCATGCTGTACTTTGCATGGATGGTAAACTCAGAAATGTTACATGATTAAAAATAAGGTTAAAAGGGAGATATGAAGTAATATTCCTCTGTAGAGGAATAAGTCACATGAAAGGGGGAGAGAGAGAGAGATCAAAGCTTGTTATACTGGAATTCATTCTAAAAGAGAGGAAACTGGTTCTGGGTATGCAAGCAGCAAAATCCAATTATGAAGGTTTAAGCCATTTGCAGAATTGCTCTTATCCCTCTTGCTCCCTTCAGTACTGCAATTAACCTTTACTGCATTTCTAGCTGTAATAAGGGGGAAAACAAACAAACGAACAAAAAAACCCAGCTCCTTCCTAAGCAGCTATCAATAAAAGCAAGGTGGCAGTGTCTGTATATATTGCTGTTTCCCTATGTTGGAAATCTGTACTGTGAAACCCTAGAGTGTGTGAGATATGCCTCAATTACTGCAACATAACAACAACAAAAAAGAGTGTAAAATATATTTAAGAATAACTTAATGTATAACTGTTCTTGATAAGCCTCAGATCTACGGGAAAGATTCCTGCTTGCATTTCCTTTAAAATTTGCTTCTGCTGTTCTGGAGGCCAGAATAACCACCTAATGGTAACAGTCAGGTAAATGGTAACTTTTTGTAGTTTCTAATATATATACGTATTTATAGGTAGTTCAGGATGGTAATGGCAGCAGCTGTAAAGGCGACCTGGCTGCAATGGGAAAAGGCTAACAGAAAACCCTGACAGAAGAAATTGGCTGCCCGCCTAAGGAGTAGGCCTGTGAACCAGAAACACCCCGGAGAAGCACAGCCCGCCTCTTTGAAGTGCAGCTGGGCGCTTAACAACTGGAGACATCCTGGGAACACCATCGATAAGGGCGAAAGCAAGGAAGTGTGACAGCAACTTATCAACTGGAAAAGTGAGAAATAGCCTGGAAAAAGGGGAAATGTCCTGAGGAAGTGGGAATTGGCAACTGCTATTGGCTGTTTTAGCTGAAAGAAGAGAAAAATAGTCTGAGAAAACTAAATTTTTTTGTTTGAGTAGTAAACGTGATCATCCCTTAGCTGTCTCAGGTGAAAAAAAGAAATGAGCGGCATCTGTTGGCTGCTTTAAGTAGTGGTGTCCTAGGCCCTCTAAAGTGTCTGTGATACAAAAATGATTTGTTTTCTACCCAGAATGGAGCTTCTCTCTCTGGGAACTGTCCACGCACAAACTTTTGCTACAGGACTTCCTAAGCAGATTGGACCCTCGCTGGGGATGCCTGGCCGACTCCAAACCCTGATTATCTTTGAAGTGAGGCTTTGTTGTGTTATTGGCCCCACTTACTGGGATCGTTTTGATGAGTGTTTGGTACTGGCAACATTTTGTATACATTAATGTAGTGATAATAAGTAGTAGTAAGATTTATAGATATATATACTTGCTGCTATTCCTGATTGCTGCTATACTATTAATGTATATATAGTTGCTTTTCCGGTAATTATTTGGAATATCTTGATATATACTTATTAATCATATATATGCTTGCTAGTTGTGCTTTGTATTAATCTGTGATAAAGCAGAAAAAATTAGGAAATAAAGCTCCTGTGTCCTTGTGTATTATGGAATTCCACAAAACCTGCTGTTGCAATGTTTATACCCACAGGCCAGGTAACCCTTTAGTTTGTGACACATGGTCATGTTATTTTCGCGTGCTGAACACTGTTAGATATCCTGACGGATTCCAGTCACCCTTCTTACTAATGGGAGAATGCTGTTAACATTTTCAGCGTAAATGAGTCATGTTTCCACTGGCCTGGCCAAGTACTTTGACTTCAGCAGCTGAACTCTTACTGCTTTTATGGCTGACGCTTTGCCTTTCCCCCTGCCTGCCATTTTGCGCTGCTGCCTCTCAGAACCAGGTCCTTTTGCTCCATGTCCTCTACTGCCCAGCTCCACTTTCTCAAATTCATCTTTAGTCATCCTTCTTGCTCACGTGAGTCAGGGTTATGATCTGTACTTACATGCGGGACCTGGGTCCTTGGACATAAACAGCAGAAACCCTACAAGGGAGGGAGATTACAGGAGGCCTTAAGGAGGGAGGATTACAGCAGGCACTTATAGTATTTTAAATTTATCCAGCGCTTTGAAAGGCTGCTGTCCCTGTGGAGTTTTTTTTTTTTTTTTTCCTTTTGAAAGAAGATACTGTGTTACCCTGCATACCCTGTGCACGCTCACAGCACATTCCAGCCCCAGCTTCCAGGGCTGTGAGTTTTAGGTTCTTTTTGCTTTAACAGAGCAGCCAGGACGCGTTTTTCTGTTTATTCTGTTTATTTCGTCTTGAACACAACGCAGCATGAAATCCTGATGCCGTTCACCCTCCGCCACCAACAGCAACGCGCGGCCCCGGATGAGGGGAGGGGAGGGGACGGGATGGGAACTCTCGCCTCGCCCCGCCCCGTCCCGCCCAACGGCCCCAACGGCCCTAACGGCCTCATTGGCCGCTTGGCCGGGGCTCGCTTCCCCGCGCTCGGGGGGCTGCGAGCGCTGCCGGTGCCGCCGCCGCCTCGCACCGGGTGAGGGAGCGAGGGCGGCGGGGGGGCTCTGAGGGGGGCTCTGAGGGGGGCTCTGAGGGGGGCTCGGTGGGCGGGGGGGGGGGGGGCGCTGCCTCGCGCCGGGGCCGTTACGTTGCGGCGCGCGCGGCCGTTTGAAGGTTTGAAGTTTTGGCGGTTGGGCCCGCGCGAGGCCTCCCCCCCTCCCCCCCCCCTTCCTCCTCCTCCTCCTCCTTCTCCTCACGGGGCGGTGTGGCCGGTGCCTGCCGGGGCCCGGGGGTCGCGTCGCGGGGCTCTGCGCCTCCCCCGTTGCTGAGCCGGGCGCTGTTTGAACCGGCTCGTGCAGGGGGATGGAGGACTTCAGGAGGATCGCCGACGAGACCTTTCCGAGCTTCCTGGGCAGTTCCCTGAACAGCAGCGCGGGCGTCGCCTTTGGGAATGTCACGGTTTCCTCAAACCCCCCCGGCCTGCCTGTTGCGGCTTCGACTGTCGCCAAGAGTAAAACGGGCTGTGACAACAGGTGAGGCTGCCACTTACTGCTTCACAAGAACAGTTCGCTGCTTTGACGTGCTTAATTCGGACAGGAAAAATTATATGGATGTAGTGTTGGACGATAAAACTGTTTGCTAATCGAGAGCATAATACTGCATTAACAGTCAAAAATATAGATTACATATGTAACTCATAACGTATTTTTTTATAAAATAATCCTTTAGAAGGGTAGTTTAGTTTTCAGGATAAAAAGACACTAATCGAGTTTAATTTGGTTCTTCAGCTTAGTATACTCAAGTCTGAGGACATGCAGAGAATATGTATTTTTTACAGGTGGTTTCTATGTTAACTGAATCTGTCGCTTTTTAGAAAAACTAACGTAAGAAGTAGTGTTGTGGATACCAATTAAAGCTTAACACAGCCTACAATGATTTGTTCAACAAGGATTAGGGCACGGTGTAACAACTGAAGCCTTTGCTCGCTTTTTTGCTGTCCTGTGTGACTTACCATGAAGTAAGATCAGACTGTTATGACCTGTCTTTGCAGAAGTGTGCTTTTCTAATGGGACAACAATAACCACAAAAAAAAAAAGTGGTATTTCTCTAAAGAACTTCAGAAGATTGGAGAAGATTATTCTGGGTACATATATGTACCTGTAAATACAGATTGGCTGGAAAATGTTAAACTATTCAAGTAATAAAACATATAGAAGATGAGTGGCCCTCAAATGTGACTTTTTCCTAGTTCTTTGAGAAATGCGTATTAGAACAACTCTGTTTTGTGCTTTCCCTCCCAACCCTTACAGGCTTTCTGATATCCGGGCATCTTATATAGAAGAAGGGAAGCAGTCACCTCCGTCACGATCTCCTCATGGCAGTCAGTCAGATCCTGAGCCTATGGAGAGATTTGCCCTCAGCTTTCTTGATGACCTGTGAGTGAGATAGCTAAAACTAATTCTTTCCTAAAATGCATGTATCGGTATATAGTATGTAGATTTGTTAAGCTATTCTGTAATCTAATAGTGGAATATGTTTGGATTTGGAAAATAACCTCGGCAGTCATAACAACCAGGGTGAATTTGGTCTCTGACAATAATGTGCCTCCTGCCAGCCGCCCCGATCTCTGGTGGTGCTGTTTACTCCGCTGTAAGCAGTGTGCTTTCCCTACAGCAGCAGCCAGCATCCTAAAGTGGGGTCTTACCTGGCCACGCAGTATGGAGCTCCCGTTGTGAAAGGAACGGGATGAGAAGATGGTTGGTTGGTGGCATGCCCTGAAAAGCGTGCTGCTACTGGCAGTGGCTGCCTGCGTGAGTCGCAGCTTCTACTGTGGGCCTTTGGTAACTGGAGAGCTCAGCTGTGCGTTCGTCTGTTAGCGTACAGGGCTGAGGAGCTCAGGTGCTTTCCTTGCTAAAACAGCTCCCCTCTGTTTTCTGAAGGGGAGTATGTGCAGTCCCTTGCAATCCTGCCACTTAGGCCTGCAGCCCTAAACAAACAGCATTCTGCTGTTTAATTCACTAACTGTGCATGACCAGAATGAAGCTTTAGAAGTGATTTTTGTTTCTTCATTTTTTTAACTACATGCTGTTTTTGTTGTCACGCTAATGAAAAGTTTCCCAAGCTTGATTGATTAATTGACTTATTTGAATCTGGCTTGTTTTTACTTAGTTTACACAAATTTTGGATGTCTCTGGTTCGTGCCACATATGTGGATAAAGGAAGGTTTGCACTGATATAAATCTGTTCCAGGTATCAATGAAGTTTGCATCCAGAAAGGAACATGTCTCAAGTAACTTTAGCTTCTTTATAAACTCAGTCTTTCCTGTTTCTTAGGAAATAAGTGGTGTTAGTGAAAACACTAAGAGCATTAATAGTGTTGGAAGCTGTTGTATAGGTTATTCTAAAGATGAGCAAATTTTATTATTGTTTGATACAAATAGCCGTATGTGTCTTTCTCACTGATAAAATTGCACTATAGGCAATATGTCCCTATACAAACAATAGATAAAGATTTAAGAGAGTGTCAGCTCCTTGTTTGTACTTAAGTTTAAAAAGTCACATTTTAGACTTTTGAATTCAGATAAAATTAAGACATGAAATATTAATGCAAAAATGTTTAATTTTGCTCAGTGTGTAAGATTTAACATCTTATCAGAAGTGAAAAGTAACCTTCCTGCAGAATTACAAAAGCTGTTAATGAAATTCCAAGTAGTTCTGTTCAATATTCTTTATGTTTAATGTTCTTTATGATTTAGACCCTAATGTAACGTTATAAGAGGTGTGCTGATATTTATAGGTTTAGCTAAATCCTTAGTGTTTGTTTGACTTGCTCACAATTGGATTGTGGAACTTGCATGGCATAAACCTCTTCCCCCTTATACTTTTCCCACTTATTGCAAAAATGTGAGAGAAAGGAACAAACAGGGAAAAAAGGGGGAATATACTAACATTAAATTACACTAAGTGCTTCTGTGGAATGCTTTAGGTTGTGAAACAGCAGCCCTTTTACTCTAGATAATTATCCCTGTACTATAAAATGTCTGGTAAAGATGTGTAGGATCTATGTCGATGCGAACGACTGGCTTCCTAGAGATGAAGGTATTAAAATTGGGCAATTTCTCAAATCTTTATATAGAGAGATATTTTACACTAATGTTGCTAGATATGTAATCTTATTATTTTTTATTGAAATAATTCTTTTTCTTTTTTTTAGTGAAGTTGCTACTCAAGTTAAAGAAGCTCAACCTGCTAGTGTTAGCCTGAAAGAAAACTACTCGATATACGGCGATCAAGGCCAGAATGCCAGTGCGCACTCAAGTCACCGTCAAGATACCTTACTTAATTTGTTACCGCTTGAACAATTGGAAGGTATTAAACTTTGAGAGGGACTGCATACTTATTGTCAGTAGAAATAGCTAGTTACGGTGTAGGTGTCTTCTCTTGACCCTTTCAGTGTTTTGTGGCATTGTGTAAAAGGGGTTTGAAGAAGAATCTTTTTAATTGGAACAAACTCTGGGCACGGAAAGCTTGTGGCTGACATCATGTTGTTGGATTTCTACCCAAAGTACAAAACTAGACAGGAAAGTGGTGTAAAATGCTGTAACTAGAATGCAAGTAGGACTCTAAATTTATTTGAGGAACTTCACTTTGCTTGTGAAAAAGTATGTGTAAGTTGTTTTCTAACCCGTCTCTTTCAGTTGGTTTAAGTCTGTGGGATTATATTTTTTCTTGACCTGTTCCAGCCTCTGATGGGTGGTCTTTAACTGCAGCTGTAGGAAGTGGAAGTTCATACGTTCCTAGTGTGATGTGTGAAAAAGTAGTTTGAAATGCCTGCCACGAGAACTGTGCTTTCTGGAAGTATGCCTAGAACAGTGGAAGCAAAACAGTGTTCTGTAACTTGTTTTAAATGTATGGTTGTTGATGTTCAGCTTGGGGGGAAAGGGGTTACTAATGCTAGTCCTGTGATTAAATTATTCTGGCTCCTTAAAAATTCTGTACATATACTTAGTAAACACTTACTTCTAGTCTCCTCAAAACTTTATCTGAATTTTCATGAGGTAAATGTTAATAATTTAATAAGAACATATTCAATTATAAAGTATGGTTTGTCGTATGAATGGACCTCATAAAGCACAGTTCTAAATGAAGTGCTGTCTTCAGTCATTTATTATTGCAGTCTTGAGGAAGTGGCACCTAACTATGGCAACAAAAATCACGAGGCCTTTGAAACTGGAAAGGCCCAGTGTTTGGGCTGGGTAGTGCTCAGTGCTACTTAGCCATCCAATTTAATTTTGTGGTTTATTCAAGGATTAGGATTATAGTCTGTAAACTGCTTTTGATTTGAAACTGTTTTTTATTCCCATCTATTACTTAGTTAGGAACCTTTTTTGCTAAGATCTGTGTGTGCATGTCTAAAGTGTTTTGTCTTGTAGGACTTAAAATGAGATTATGGGTGGATATAGTAAAAAGAAAATTGTAAGTTGCTTCAAAATGATCAAAAAAGAATAAGTATTGGCTCAACAGGTGAAATGCAACAGTGGAACTTACCACTTGTTGCTGTTCCCGCTTCTCCTGGTGCGACGTGGGACTCCTTGCTTTTTTACGCTACTTTAGTCCTTCAGGCAGTAATGATCTGACAATACTTACAGTTCTAGCCTTGATGAAGCCCTGCCTTTTTAATTATTTCCAAGATACTTTTAATGGTTCTTATAAGAACGTATAAATTTTGGTCTTGTGATAACGTGTATGTTTCAGGGTTATTTTTATAGTGTGTGACAGGATCTTCAAGATGCTGTCTGCTCTCTTATACAATAGCTAGCAGTTAGTACTATAACATAATAAAATACTGATATTTTTTTTTACTACATTCTTTTGTTCCAGATTTGCCAACTGGAATATGTTTTCTTCCAGACATTAAGAATAACAAGGTGAAACCTTTTCTAAATATAGTGAAATTAAACTTTTCCAAGTAATAATCTTGTACTAGTTTTAACTTTGTGAGAGGAGAAAGGAGGAAATTGGACAGTTTTTGTTGTTTCTTTGGGTACACCTGAAGGCTGTCAAAGCACTGTGACGCTGAATGTGTCATGCCTCATTTTGCTTCCTTTTTCCAGCTCACTTAACATAATTAACACCATGGGAGCATGGCTCCACCTGATCTCTCTTAATTGTGAAAGCTGTTGTTTACTCCTACCCTGTGCTGTCTTCTCATTCTTTATTCATGTATCGATCTTCTTATCGCAGTTGTAGTTTAGCTTAATGAAGAGCCTTGGAGGAACCTCTCTGAATGCTTTTGGAATTTGAAGTAGATAATGTCAGCTGGATTTGCCTTGCCCCTGTACTTGTTCACTGCTTTGAGGAGTATCAGTTCAGATGGCTTCTTTAGTGTTCCCAACATAAACTGCACCATTTGTAAGATCCCAATCTTATTGTTGCACCTGATTTTTATTTTTTTTTGCCTCTGTATCCCAGAGCTAGCAAACAGGGTATTGTCAGGGCTGAGTTTCAGCTGCTTTTGTCCGCTGCTTCGGAGAAGCTGATGATTACAGGCCCAGAGGTATAAGGCAGATGGGAATGGGAGTTCCTGTGGCCATTATAGAAAATACGCTTTGGGCTGTAGCAAGATGCTGTATAGCTACATGCTTTTTCACGTGTCAGCTGGTATTTACTTAGCTTTCTTTCAATTGATTTTTTTTATTTTTTTATTTTCTAGGGGCCCAAGTGGCCAGTGACTTGCAGTTAAATGCTCACAGGCTGTCACTCGAAAACCATAATTCAAGTCTTTTTCAAACTATCTACTGTCTACCCCTTTCTGAACATTGATTTTTTGGTAGCTGTCAAAGATGAACTGCTTATCAGTTGAGACAGAACCAAAACAGATATTGAATTGCTGTTTAAAAAAAAAATCAACAAAGGGTTGATTGGGCGTGTGATTTCTGAAGAAGCATTGTTATAGCAGTATAGGAACTTCTTGAGTGTTTCCTACTTTGTACTTTAAGCTGGGATTATGGTTTACTGAATGAAGAGAGGTTTATTGCTCCCCCCCCTTCCCCCCCCAGTGAGTTAAGTCTTTAATGTAGTGGTTCAGTATTTTAGTTCTGAAACCTTTTATGTTTGGTGTTATTCAGGTGCTTTTTCCCTCTATCTGTTTTATGATCTTTGTGTCTCTTGCACATATCCATTCTGGAAGCTAGCAGGGAAAAATGCATTGGTACTAGAATGTTTGCTGGGATATGGAGGAAGAAGGTGGTGGTTGTGGGATTTTTAGAAAGTTATTAAACCACCTTAATTATTTATTATTAACTGGGTTTATACAATAGCTAATAACTTCCAGACATATTTCTCTCTGGATGTTTTTCACAGGTTAGTCCATCTGAACCTTCTGAAAAGCTGGCAGGAGGTGAAACCTCAAGCGATCATCTTAGCAATAGCCTTTCAAGTTTTTTGGAAAACGAGAAACTCTCATCTCTTACAAGCTTAGAAGGAGATTCCACTGGTAAGAGCATTTATAACTTTAACTTTCTCTGGATAGTTGAGCCTAGAATTCTGACACAATGTTCCTGCCTTCTTGAGAAGAAAGGTATTAGGGTTTTTTGTTTTTTTTTTTTTAAATGATAGGACCAAGGGAATGGTTTTAAACTAAAAGAGGGGGATTTAGATTAGGTGTCAGGAGGAAATTCTTCACTCAGAGGGTGGTGAGGCACTGGCACAGGCTGCCCAGAGAAGCTGTGGATGCCCCATCTCTGGAGGTGCTCAAGGCCAGGCTGGATGGGGCTTTGGGCAACCTGGTCTGGTGGGAGGTGTCCCTGCCCATGGCAGGGGGTTGGAACAAGGTGAGCTTTAAGGTCCCTTCCAACGCAAATGGTTCTATGGTAGTATTTCATACAGGATTAGACTACATCAAAATCTTGTATTAGGAATATTAAAGAAAAACAAATCCATTGAGGAAACTGACTCTTTTGAAATTGTAACAGGAGTAGGTGCCTGTGGAGTTTATCAGAGAAGATCACAACTGGAAAGGATAATCTAAAAAAATTAAGCAACAGTCCTCAGTTACAGTGAATCAAAAATAGAGGTAGAAAAGTGGGCATTCACCCTAACTACAATTTCTGTTGGGATTAAAAGAGATGAACTCTATGAACTTTGGTTCTGAGGATAGTATTAGTTTTCATTTCAAAGACTGAAACTTAGCCAGCTGTAGGCCTCCCCCTCCTGGGATATGACATGTGGAAACAGCCATGATTCTTATTTTTTGTTTATTGACTGTCAGATAGAACAGACTCTGAATCCTGTCGTAATATCAAAGCTGCTGAGTGTCCATAGCTTCCAATTTGCCTAAATCTCATTCTGCTGAAAGACTGGAACTTGGTGCTTCTGTAAATCAGGCCCTGTTTGTACAGGGCACTGGCAAAAACAGGAATAAAAAACTAATGATGACTTGTGTGTAAGTACTTTTTCCCCCCATATGTTTTTGCCATTTTGTAGACTTCTATGGCAGAAGGAAATACTAAGAAGATACTTTAGAATTATGTTTTATAGGCGGAAGAATTGAAATGCACTCTAAGGCAAAATTATTGGAGAATTCTCAGATTGTCACCAGCAACCTGAAAATGAATATTTCTTAATAATTACATGGAAACTGAAATATGGTGTTTAGTTTATAAATACAAAGCCTGTTTGAGTATACTGTTTTTAATAGGAAAAGCACAGACAAGGTACTGGTTTCTGGAAATGAAAGAATAATAAAAACTGTCAGATTTCTTTTTGGAATACGTTCTACGGTGGTTTTAAGAGTGCTTTTAACCATGACCTAAAATGCTGACTGAAGTTTGGGACTTTAAGAACAAACAAACAAAAGCTCTGGGAACTTTCCTTCCCCTGTAACCTCCACAAATTAAAAATAAATAAATAAATAAAAAATAGTATAAACTTTATACTTGGGGACAGTAGGAATAGTACTGTTCTTACTAATAGCACTTAACTCTTTTTAATTTTTAAAATAGAACGATGCTTCAGTCAGTTTTAGTATGGCTTGAAATGTTACATATATTTACTTTTCACTCATGAGTGACTATATATATAATTTGGTAGTTTGAATGTGGTGGAATATAGCACTTTGAAGGAAGATGAGTGACTTAGGCTGGGAGTTGAAATGCTACCTTATGGGCATCTTGTTTTGCTGTGTATTGCTACTCATAGCATAAGACTGCCACACATTACTGTGACCCAATTCTTTTTGAGTGGGAGAAAAACAGGATAATTCTGATCTTGCTGTGTGTCTCTGTGTTAAAGTTTATGGTGTTGCTCTGATAGTAGATCAGGTGATTATTAAATATGAAGGGTGAATGGGGTATTTTCTTTTGTTTCACTAGATGATGATATTGATGATGAAGAGTTCTTCGATAACCAGCTGGAAGCCTATTTTGAACAGCTGATACCACCAGAAATAGCAAGAGGAGACATCAACGTAGAGAAACTTTCAGAGTGCTGCACAGCACTGAAGCTGTCTGAAAATGGCTTGCTTCAAGTAAGTTTAAAGTGGAGTCCAAAACTCCGCATACCTAATGGCCCTTAAGCAGGGTAACATCTTTGAGGGTTGTCTGCCAGGGTGAAATAGGTTTTCTTTCCTGACAAACCCAAATACTGCCCAACAGGTAGCCTGTAAGTAAAGGATTTTTTTTTTTTTATAGTAAACACAGCACTAAACTAGAAACCAAGACAATCAAGTGAGATTGACTCTCCTTTCCCTTTGCAAGGGAAGAGAGGAAAAAAAGAAAAGAAGCTAGGTAGCTGTTTTTGTATTTATTGTCCTCTTCCTTGTAGTCCAGAGCTAGTAGCTAATACATATGCTTGTTACAGACAATCTTGTTGTTTATGAGATAAGGCATGGAGAAATCAGGTAAGTAGCTGGCTGTTCTGAGAGGCGTTAATCTGGAAGGCTTGTGTCAAAGCTTAAGAACTTCCTACTCCCTATTACGATGTCTCCTATATTCAAGTCTCCATTCAGGTTTTCCATCCCCTAACACTGCTCCTCACGATCCTCTTTGTCATTTTCTTCTTTTTCCTGTTAAGTGGTTCTGGACCTTATGCAGTCAGTTTTGTTACTTGATCTTGCAAAGGAAAAAAATAATCCAGACTATTAAGAGTAGATTTCTCCCTTCTCTGGGATGATGGAGACTTGTCCTCAGAAATCCTGTAATACCTAACTCTGCATCACTAGTGTTTCCTGAAGGTGGACTTTTCCTGCTGGGTTACTTGAGTCTGTGTTTCTTAAACCTTATTACAAAAGTATGCTTTTCAGGTAATAAATTAAAAAAAAACAATCTATTTCTGATCTGCAAGATAGTTTGTCCTAAAGAAAAGAAAATAATGTCCTGAGCAGCATGTTACTCAAGTATCCGTTAGGATATTAGCATGTGATATTGGATTGCTAGCTTGACCTTTCAGAGTGACAGTGAGGTAGGATGTATGTCAGCAGTTGCTGAAGATAGAGCTAGCCTGTGCTTGACGAATTTCATGTGTGCTACGGTTCAGTCTGCCCTTTCTGGAGCTTCTTTTTTAGAGTTCTGTGTCATGTGTGCTAGTCTGAACTTAGTGCGTCTCTGAGGTCTTCTCTTGAAGGCATTATGGTAGGAATATTTCTCCTAAACATTGCTTCCTCTCTCAGCTTCCTAGCGGTGGTTTTAGTATCAAAGGTGGCGAGGTGTTTGTAGAAGAGCATTTGAGATCTTCTTGTGTCCTATAAGGAAAATATTGGTAACAAAGCAAAAGTCTCTACTGACACCATGGTCTTCTGAAGGCCTTCTTCTGATTTAAATTTGGTTACCAGCATCTGAATGCAAAGAATCCTTAATGAAGAATAAAAAAGCTGTCTATACCCATAAAATACTTGCTTTACCCCTTCCCCCCACCCCCAACAAGGGGGGGGGTCAGCCGAACAGAAAGTAAGGCCACCTATTGATCTTGCCTGTAATGTCCAGGAGATGGGTATGTTGTCTGTGTAGGAATTGCTTCGTTTTATTCTGATGGTTCTGTGACAAGACTACTTTACAAACATGTTACAACTATTGATTCTTAATTAAAGTTACAGTTCTAACTGCATCAATCTTCAAAGAATGGAATGGAGTTTTATATTAAGATACTTACTACACTTTTTGAAAATAAATTTAATTTACTTCTGACAAAATATTACTTTCTATTAGCTTTATTTTCTGCTTCTGTAAATATGAAGGTGATGCTTGCTGGCACTAATGTTTTTTTATTTTGTAGCGTACAACTAGTTTATAAAGAGCTTTTCAATCACCAGGTTATTATCTTGGGTAGAAATCTTCAAGGTTTTATTAAGTGAACAGTATCATGAAGACTTGGTGTGTAAGTAAGTGCCTTAGAGAGGCAGTCAGTGTGTGGAGGGTAAGCACAGAGCAGCAGCTGGCTGCTTCTTGGCTTGCCTTCCAGCAGCAGCTAAGTCTATTACAAACAGATTGCTTGGATGGGAAACTGACAGTTGCATGCTTGACCCGAATAGGAAAGTGTGATTGATTTGAATAGGTAAATGAACTGTAGCTTCAGAAAAACAGTGTCATACAATTGACTTATTGCTTAACAATCATCATTGGAAAGATTGTAATGACTCTAAGGAGGTGTTGCCTGACAGGTTCGGAAATTCCCCACCTGGCTTCCAAGTTTCCAGGCTGTGGGAAGTGTTCTGTTAACCTCCCTAACAGTAGCTCTGCAGAGGCTGCAAGTTGCTGATCTACAGCTGTACGTGAAGGAAGGAACAGGTGGTGGTTTGAGACCATGTGGCCATGGTGAAGAGTGCGAGTAGCAGTTATGTTATCTGCCCTCAGCTCTCCCCTGTTTGTGTAATGTTCCTGCTTCACCTCCGCTGTAGAGGGTGGTGGGGTGGGTACAGCAGGTGCTGAGCTGGTCCTTATTCAGCAATGGTCCTAGAGGAGAAGGGAGGCAGTATGGTGTACTTGTTAAGGAGAGTGAAAGAATGCAGTAGGAGGCAGAAGAGATCCTCCGTCCTCTTGCTGTGTATGTGCTTGGTGGGGGGAGTTCTGTGGGTTGGCATAGCCAGGAGCTGTTGTCCTCACCAGGGTTGCTGGCAGACAGAGATGGCAGTGGCACATGAACAAACATTCACTTCACCAGAGAATATTTTTTAACTCTGTAGAAATAACTATAGTATTAATTTTTTATCTTCTTTATATCTGTTGCAGTGCAACTTAAATCTTTATTATTATTTATATATTTTTTTAAGGAGGACTTTCGGGTTCCTGATGCTTATCAGGCGGTGACAGGAGCAAACTCTGGAAATGCTAGTGATGAAGATTCACAAAATCAAGGGATAGCTGGATGTCCAGAGCAAAGAGAGGTGCTCCCCAGAGCAGTAAGGCAACTGGTATGGAATTGTCATTTAAATTTCTATTTATAATATAGAGAATAAGACAGTAGTTTCTGTGTGTGTGTGTGTGTATATATATATATTAAAAAAAAAAAGGCAGTGCACTTGAAAACCTGTAAGAGGTTGAACTAACAACCCAAATTCACTTTATAAAAGATGAATAATAACAGTTTTCTAGATATACTTTTAAAACATAGTTAACTTTGGCTATTTTTTACCTGGGACTATTAACATAAACAGTTAACAAACGCAATGCTGACACTTTAAAAATCATTATTTTTTCCTGAGAATTCCATGACTAGTGGAGATGCACTAGATTCCTGCAGTGCTGCTGAGTTGCGATTGGATTCACTGTATCTTCAGTGCATGGACAGCCGTGAAGCTGATGTCGCGGGTGCTCTTTCAAAGCAAGAAATACAGTCCTCTTCTGAGTGTCAGACTGCTGCTTCTGATGCAGACGTACTACATCCAGCAAAAGCAATTTCAGAGCCCTACACCACTCCTAAAATTCCTCTTAGTGCAAATGCACCTGGAACAGATGCAGATTCAACTGAATGTGAAGTTGGTCTTGCTGATGCTTACCTGTCTCCAGCTGCAGACAGCTGTGAGAACACAAGTTTATCTCCAACAGACAAAGGTAGGTTGCTTTAGGTATAACCTAAGTATGCAATTGTGGCTAGACTGTTGCATGGAAAGAGAAATAAAGTTGTTAGGTATGACTTTTTTGGGTTGTGCAAGTTATTTTAAAAAAATCCACTGTTTCTTTATAAATAAGAAATAAATAGCTTGAAAAAGTTTGGAGCTGTAGTTTTTAAGAAATACCAACTGATGTATTTTGGACTTATATTGAAACATTTATAGTTGCTTCTTTGATAAAAACTGCTGCAACTTGCTGTTGCAGCTATGTTATCTTCATTAACTAGTTGCTGACCTTTGACAAGTGAACTCCTTACTTAAATTTAAGAGACTTTACCATGTTACTATTATTTTAATCAACAGTGCAGTATTTGATGTATCTTTCAGGTGATATACCACATAGCATTGTTTATCAAAATGAAGAAGGCAAGTGGGTGACTGATCTTGCTTATTATACTTCATTTGATGAAGAACAAGGTTTAAATCTGTCTGAAGATGATAAAATAGATGACGACTTCATAACTGGATGTATGTAATCTTTCTCCTTTTTAGTTAACTGTTATCTGTAGTGTAGTGTTAAGTAAACTTTATTCCCTTTTAATTTTTTTGTATTTAGAAAGTTAGTATTTAATGTTGCAAATCCTTCAGACTTTAGATACAAGAAATTATTTGAAATCTGACATTGTTAGTAGCCTACAATGATATTAATATTAGTTATAGTTGGTAGCTTCTTCCCTTGTTTCCTTCTCTTCCCAGGAAGTGGTGTGGGTGCTGAAACATTGGAACCTACTGGGGATGTTTACTGGGCTCTTCTAAGAAATCCTAGGCCTTTGTCTACATAACTTTTTTAAAATTTTTCCTTTAACTGTCTCAGAGTGATCTTCATGGCAGTCTGTGTGTTTGTCATACAGGTTTGGATGGTGTGCCTGTAGTACCGTAGACAAATCAATTCCTTAGCACCAAAATATGCTCTGATTATCTGTTTTTACTAGATATATTGGAGCATTGTATGCGACAGTATTTCTCCTCGACTCTCCTAGTTTCTAAAGCTGACATATGGATGGGCTAATGTATTCTGAAGATGTCTGCTCAAGTTTCTTCTCTCTTTCAAAGAGGATGCTCTGCA
Source organism: Anser cygnoides (assembly GCF_040182565.1). Taxonomy (NCBI): domain Eukaryota; kingdom Metazoa; phylum Chordata; class Aves; order Anseriformes; family Anatidae; genus Anser; species Anser cygnoides. Next base: position 107,647,099 of record NC_089874.1, on the reverse strand, counting down.
GATTGATTTATTAGGAATGCAAGATCAAACAGGGTTGATTGGTTGAAATGATGTTTGTCAACACCATGGAGGTTTTCTGTTGGAACAAACAAATGAGATCCACTGTGGTAGAAATTTCCCTATCGGCTAAGTCAGCGAAGCAGAGCTCCTTCATTATTTTTTTAAATGCCAGGACATTTTGGACATTTCACTGTATTTCAGACTCTGCTTGTCCAATCATTCAAATATTTGTCTGCTGTAAATTTTTCCAGGGGTATTCAGCTTTTTCCCCACCTGATGTTTTTTAAAGAAATTACACTTTCCAGCTGATTGGCTTACCTTTTCACATAGTACAAGACCTGTGCTTCCAGATTCAGTGTGGATAGCGTTTTTCTGTGTGCTAGTTTGCCTGTCTGCAGTGTTCAGGTATGATGCTTGAATGCTTGACAGCTGAGAGACTTTTTTTTATATGGACAGAAAAGAAATGACATCTGATGACGCTTCTGAGTCTCACTAACGACATGTCTATCTCTGTCAGTGAGCTATGCACACTGTGTGTTCTTGTACAGAGTAGTTAGTGCAGGATTGCTCACTTGACAGAGTTCAGTGCTTCAGGAAGTCCTCATAAGACTCCTTATGGCTTACACAGAAGATTAAAGAACTGATAATGACCTAAAGTTCTACTGGATGTAACGGCATATCATTGATAGCGGCATGTTGCCTTTAGGAGATATAGTTGGATTGCTCAATAAAGAGGTATTCCAATATTGTTGCTTTCCTCAAAAAGGACGTATTCCAACTTCCCGTAAGTCACTTTTATAGACAACAGCTGTATTCACTTTACAAGTTTGCGTCCATTCTTGATGTATTCCTCTGTGACTAGGGGTGCTGTGTGTACAAGGCCATATACTTCAACATTAAGGTATCATTAAGCAGACCAAAATGCTAAGGTAGTAGTAACAGTATCTCTTGATAACTAGTTTAAATCATTTCAGAGAAGAGATTTTAAGTGTTCATTGTTAGGAAAATAATACAAGTATTTGAATTTAAAGGAACTATTAATTTATTTGGCCTGTTAGTTTACGTGAGTATTTCATGAACTGGTACAAACCGGTCTGTTTCTTTTGCTCCGATTCATGGATAGCACCTTGATGAAATTTTCAAAGCCAGATGTAATCTAAGCCTGTTCAGAAGTGGCCATGTGATGCTCAAGTCTAGCTAGTATGGATGGCATAGTCATTACAAATATGTATGTATAGTTTGGTGATAAGGCCATAAGATGCCACCTTTATTCACATCTAAGTTAGCTAGCTGAATGCTGCTTTTACTGTGGCTACTGAGGATGCAGGAAATACTCTTTTAAAGCAAACTTCATGTGAACTTTTCCCACCATAATGGGAGGAGCAACTCCTGGTGTGTCCCCGATTGTCTTGGTTGCAGAATTAAGTATTGTAATCTTTGCCTTAAAGTTTAGTTTAATGACACAAAATGGTAATGTCAATGCTCACTAAATTCTGACTAGTTTTAATACGTGTCCTTTCTGGTTTTAAGCTGAAGCAGCAGCAATGATTGCACAAGACCAGGAAGAATTTGAGAAAGCACACAGACTTGTGCAGGTAAATAATTATCTGAATGTAAACAGAATAACACTCATTTATTTGTAAGTTACAATTTCTGAAACTTCTCTGTCTACAGGCAGAAAAAGCAGACATTCTAAATGCATCTGAAATAGCGGACTCCTCGTGGAAATCTGCCAATAGCTGCATTCTACTGAGAACATCTGAACTTAACAGAGATGCCAGTTATTTACGTTTGTCTTTGGGAGAGTTCTTTGGTCAGAGGTCTGAAGCTCTGGGTTGTCTTGGTGGAGGCAGTGATGTGAAACGGGTATGTATCATAATGTTCTGAGGTGCAAGGGAAGGACAGGGAAAAAACAGTACTGCTTTTTTAAAAAACATTGTAACTAATTCTTTTGGAGAACTACTTTCCAAGTTCACTTACTAAGGAAATTCTGTATGTATATATGACAGGTATGGATTAGTTTGTTTCTCACTTGTACTCACTTGGAACTTCTGATACGAAGGGCTGGTTGGTGTTAACAGGGAATCTTTACCTTTTGGTCAAAAATTAATTATATGTAGGATTATAGAGAGGAGAATACGCCATGTTATATGCTGCTTTTTAGAGGTCTGAGCAAACAATTCACCTAGTAGTTGAATTAAATGTTGCTCAGACAGTTATTGGAACATCGAGGGTATCTTTGGCTATTGTTAATGTGCTACCTAGGCACGTGTTCAGTTCTAGTAAAAGCGTAGTTGTCTAGACTTCAACATACTTCTATAAGCTTTTTCTGACTTATACCTGGTCTCTTGTCTTACCTGTTGTTGGTAGACAGTATCGCATCTGTGCTGCAGCTGAACAAAACCTAAGAAGTATGTTCAAGGGAGGAAAGTCAAATTTAGTTATGTCCTGCTGACCTGGTAGAGTGAGCATGTTCTGCACTGGTACATTCAAAGGCTGAGAGGCAGAGCATGCCTCCAGGCAGAGTTGATGAGAGCATATGTACTTTCTTTTGTTTAACTGGTACTTTACGCACACACGCACAGGAAGCATATGTATTTTGATTAGGCACTTGCAAGGCTAGGAGGTGTGTTATTTCTCAGCCATACAAAAGCCAAACACCAACTGGGGAGACACTGTGTCTGAAACTGCTTTGCAGGCCCACTGAATGTTTATATTAAAGATTACATCTACTAATGCTGTGTTCTGGGGTAACTTTTTTATAGCCATCTTTTGGTTACCATATTACGTCTCCGAAGAAAAGGGAACCTGTTGCTTTGCTAAGACAATCTGATGTATCAGGATGTGACACTCTCCAAGAAACTTCACAGCTTTCTGAAGTGTTTACAGGTAATTATGGAACGGAAGGGTCAGCCTTAGAGAGTCTGTAGCAGTAGTTAAGAATTCCTTGTATATAGCTAGCAAGGACTATTAAGAAGAATGTGATAGACTCATTCACCAAATCATTTTCGGGGTTGTGGGATTGAAGATGGAAGGATTTTGCACCAACAAAATACAGAGCCTAAAGAGTTGCAAAAGGGACCATTCTAACACCAGATAGTAGCCAAAGTTTTCTTGGTAATGTGAGCATTTCTAGACACTGGATAAATAACAGTGTCATGTAATAATTGAAGTCTGGTCAGAGTTTTCCTATTGAAAAAGCTATATAAATGTGTTGCCAAAAGAAATGAAACCAGAAAGCTGGTTTGTTTGTCTGTACAGGTATAGAGGATACAGGGAAAGGAATAGAATTGGGCATGAGCTGTCTGTGTATATAGTCTAATTTCTTCCCTACCATCTTTTAAAATAAATATACTTCTGTGAAATCTGATTGACTTTTAAGTAAAAAGAGTTTCTTCCAGAATTTTATATGTAAAAATCACAATATGCACTTTGCGTATATTTTTGTATCAACTTAACAAGCTATCCCTAGGAAATAATTAAGAGTACTTGCTCAGAAGACAAGTTCATATTAAAGCATGTCTGCTTCTCTTGATATAGGTGGGGTAACATCAGTATTTGCGAGCCTGTCTGTAGCATTAATGCAGTGACTGTGAAAAACATCCATCAGATTTTTACGGAGCACATGTCCTTGAAAACAACTTTACAGCCGTTACTTTCTTCATTCTAGGACCTTCCAAATATTTTTTCAAGAATCTCTAATGATTTTTTTAAGTGTTAGCATGCTTAAGTTCACTATAAAGTCTGTGTTTTTGTCAAAAAACAAAACAACAACAACAAAAAAAAGCACAAAACTAGCTAGTAACTGAAGTTTGTGACCACTGTTCAGGTAAATAATAGCTATAACTGTTGCTTTAAATAATAGACAAGTACCCTAATGTGCTCTGTAGTTATTTTGATATGAGTGTTGCTATAAATGGTAGGGGAAGGAGGTTTTTAGATCACTTCATGGCCAGGATATCAAGAGTTATTGGCATCTGATTTTTCAGTAGTACTGGCAATGATCTTTATCAGCAGTGTCAGTATGCAATTCTGCTTTAAGGAGCAGTAGATACAGAAGAAGCTGAGAACTTAGCAACCTGAGGGAGGGTATTACTTGAAATGCTAAGTGTATCTAAGCTCCAAATATCTGCTACAAGCAGAAGAGAAATGAAAAATAAATGCTTCATAATTCTTTTCTTATTAAGCTGAGCACTTTTAAAACTGTTAGTGTTCTAGGAAGTCTGGATGTTTTTCTTTAAGCAGAAATTCCTTTGGTGCTATGGTAGTCTATAGATCTTATCAGAATATCTCCTAGTTTGGGTTTGGTATGGTAATCAAGAAGATTCTTAATGGTTTTGATGGTTTCAGAAACACGTCCTCCGAAGCATAATTCCTCCTAAGCATAATCCTTCAAGTTCATTGCTATCTACCTCTGTCAAACCCTCCAGTGTATGAAAAAAAAATGGCTTTACTCAGATGTAACTTTTCTAGTTTTCTACTGGAGTTGTGTTTGTGTTCATGTTACCTTGCAAATACCGTTTTATGAGAAGATTTGTTTAGCTTGGGCTAATGTGATAAACTACCTGAAAATGAAGAGTAATGAGCATGGTATTAATAACATCAGCTAATTATGTGAACTGAAGGTAGACTTCGAGTATTGCACAGACAACATTTGATTCTTGCAGTATTTGTATTTGTGCCATTATGGCAGTTGTTTTTTTCCTACAGAGCACTACAGGAGCATGTGTGTCCAATGAATGCTGATGTTCAGACAATGTATTTATAATTAATTATCCATCTTTTTTTTCTTTCTTAGAAGACTTGGAAACACAAACAAAAGAACATGGAAATTCTACCAGCTGTGAAGGTGCATGGCATAGGATGGACACTGCAGCTGGAATACAAAAAAGCATTAATACAGAAGCAGCTACCCAAAGTAACCCAAAGGTATTTCTTTGTGTTTTCTATTAACTGCAAGTATGAACTTCAACAAAAGTCACTTAACACTTACTATTGTTTCTTTGAATAAGGCTAAATTTAAACGTTCTTATCAACTTGTTCCTTTTATATTGATCATTTGAAATCCTAGTGGGTGCCTCTGTTTGTTAGGCTAACTTTGTTAGAATGCCACGATCCTTTAGAGAGTGAGGTGTTACTATCATCATCTCATTTTCCTTTTTTTCCCTTCCTCATTTGGGTTGACAGACCAAGCAGTTCCACGTAGTGTTTATAAAATGAGTAATTTTCTTGTTGTAGTATTTCTTGTTGACAGTAGATTAGAAATGTAGTAACAAGAAATGTGAATGTATTAGGCAAATGCAAAATCACTTAAATAAATTTCCTAATTTGGTGCTTAACCCAATTTCCTTTGTTGTAGGATGGAATTTATGAGGACAAGTTTGAAGGTGGCTTATGTAATCATTCTGATTCTGTCCTGAGTATTAGCACAATTGCATCTGCTATTGCGAATGCTTCCTGCAGTGCTGATCCTACCCAGCTAGCTGCTATGATGATGGCACTCTCAACCAAAAATAAAAAAACATGTTTCCTTCCTGGAATTATTAAAGAGATGGAACTCTCTGCTAATCATGCATTATCTAACAATGTGGAAAACGGTGCATTTGATATGGAAAAATACCTTAGAAAGACAGATGAGCTTGGACATGAAAGTGAATATGAGAGTGTTGTGAAACACGACACATCTGTCCAGAACTTTATGACTGATGGCTCTTTACTTAGCAAAGTTAAAAATAAAGATGCTCTTCTAGAAGACTTGTTAAATGATCAAAATGAGCAGCAAGAAATAGATAAGCGATTTCTGGATTATTTTCATGCAGAAAATGATACTCAGAATATCTGTAATCCATCTGATGTTTCCAAGCATGATGACAGGACTACTGATAGCATAAAATGTTCAGAAAAGTTGACAGATTTATTAAATAGTAAACATTCACAGTCTTTAAGTGCTGACCTTACATCAGATACGCTTGGTACCTGCTCACCTACAAGAAATGATACACAGACATGTGGAACTTCTTTATCAGCAAAAATAGAAATGTCACAGAGAAGTCTGTTTGCTCATCAGACTGACAGTCTTACTAGCAGATGTTGTACCAGGGAAGATGCAGAAACAGATCAAGCAACAAATGCTGTTCCTGAACCGCTTAACGATTTGGAGAGAAGTACAGGAAACACTGTGTCACTCAGCAACTTGAAACCTGCCAAACAATCTGGTAAATATGTCTTAGTAAGTCCTACAAAAGCAAAGCCTGTGCAGAAATTGAACACAGATGAGAAGAAGCAAAGTCCAAAAATAGAGAAGAGAAACAAAGAGGCCAGTACTGCTTGCAGCGGGAATGTGAAACATGTAACTTTTGAGAAGCTCTCCCTGACTTCCCAGAATAGTACTGGTAAGTGAATCTGAAGAGTAATCCAAAAAGGCAAATGTAACCAGTTATAGAAAAGGCTTTTCTTGAAAACAGGCTTGCTTCCTGTGCTTAAATAAATATTGTTATTAAATTCTGCTTATTTACCAGAACATCAACCCATTCTTCCTGAATGTGACTTGCAACCTTTAGAGGATGAGCAGTATAGCTTCAGACCTTCAACTTCGCCCCTCATACACTCTTCTCCTAGTGATGCTTCTGGAACAGCATTTTCAGGGTAAATGTTTTGGATTTTCAGGGTAAATGTCTTGGAGCAGGTTATAAGAATTACTAGTGCTTCATGAGGATTTTTGGGTGATCAAGTTTTAATTGTAGTGTTGTCCTTGACCTCAGTTTATGCTTATAGATCTTTATTAAACTATTACTTCATTCTTAGACCTAATCTTTCTTTTTGCTTTTAATGTGTGTATGGGGGAGCAGTCTTAAGCAATTGTTAACTTTTTATTTTCCTCACTGGCATGATGAGAGAGATGATGGACAGGAATGTGGTTGTTTCTGCTCAGGATTGTCCAGTAAAGCAAGAATACAAAATACCCAGCATGTTAGCTAGTCAGATTCTTTAGATAACTTCATCACAAAAATTTGGATATAAAATACCCTATTTACTTTAACTATTGTTCTAGTGCAATTCATCTACTACAAATAAAGCTATTTGGTTGGTGATTACAATGTCAAACTTTGCAATCATATAGCTAGAACCATATAGACCAATGACGGTGTGGGTGTTTTTTCTTTTTATAAATTACTTGTATTTCAGTCACTTTCGTTCTCAGATTCACATCGCTGCTTGTGAGAGAGGGTGGGCTGAAATATTCGTATTGCTTTTGAACACTTCATATTTTGAAGCTGCATCTTGTGTCAAAGATTCCAGGATTTCTTAGCAACTGAAAGGGTAATATTATTTAAATGGCCTTCAGTAATAAGAAGTGCTATATAAATTATAAGATTACAACTAAGCCTGTCATGTAGTCTTAAACATATATATTATGACCATAGCCAGTGGCTATGTATGCTGTCCTGAAAAGAAGAGGCATGGAATTGTTTGCCTTAACTTCTTAAGGTCACCGCCTGATATTTAACTACAGTTAGGATGTGGTACGTGACCTTAGAATTACATGCTGCTTGACGTTTTTCAAAAATCAAAAAGTGCAGAAGTATGTGTATTTATGCAAGTGTGGTTTTTTTGGTTAAAGTTGCCAGTGACTTCGATTGTTTTCATGGTACTCGACACATTTTGTAGAACAAGAGTGCCTATATTTTCATGTGTGTGAAACGAAGAGAAACTCAGCAGTGAACAGGAAATACTGATATGTGATGTCTGGGATGTTGAATGATTTCATTTGGCATTCTTTGTTCTAATTGGATATAAGTATACTTATTTCTTTTAATAACTTACTGTGTTTTTTCTATGACCTTAGCATCTGAGCATAGCTGTGGAACTCTAATGCTTTGCTTTATGAACTCATGTTTAGCGAAAACGAGTTTCTTTTACATCAAAGCCAGGACTTGTAAAGGTTATTTGATAGCTGATTTTTCATTTCTATTGACTGTAGTAAGCAGAATGATGAAGTAGACTGATTTTAAAATAGTATAGCTATGTTATGTAGCATTCATTTCCTTGGGTGTATCATTAGAAATGTATTTTAATACCAGTGTACTTTGAATTTGTTTTTCAGGTCTGAAGCTGATTTTACTTGCACATCGCATTATCCAAAATCTCCTTGCAAGGAGAGCACACTACCTCAGTCAGTTTATTCAAGCCCGAGCATGAGCAGATTAACATATGTCTCCGCATCTGACAGTACACTTAAAAACACAGCTGTAACGCGTGATCCGCAGACACACTGGGTAAGAAAATCTTGATCTGTAATTATGCATTAATTCCCTTTCTTAAAAAACACCCACCTCCCAAAACGAGCTCTTAAATGGTGAACATAATTTTTAACAGTTCATTAGAAAAGCCTTAAGGGTTTCAGAACAGCTTAGTACATACTGTGCATAGGGAAAAGGTATTCTGTTTCTCCCTCTTCTCTCGCCCACTCCTGAGTTTTTGGAGATTTAAATTCTGAGCTAGATTTTGATTAGTCACAAACCCTAGTGAATGTGAACATAATCAAACATTCAAAAAACTACTAACCTAAGAAAAAAAAGTTTGTGGGTTTTCTCTATGCATTTTTCTGTATTGCTTATTGAGTCATTCTGTTCTTGGAACACAGTGCAGCATTCCAGTAGCAGTTTGCAGCATCTATATCTGCTTTTGTCACCCCTGAAGCTCCCTTTCTGCTCAGCTTCAGCTGTTGGGAAGAATACTTTTCTTACCCCACCCCTTGAGAAATGTTTATTAATTCCTGTTTTAACTTAATTTTCCCTAAATGATTTCGGGACCGAAACCGCCATATGTCTATCTCTGACAACCGTTCTGACTGTTTTTACTGCTTTAGCAAAGTGTGTACTCTGAGTGATACTTCTGTTCAGACTTGCAGTCTTACGCTGATTAGGATGATGAGTATTCTTTTATCTCAGTCAGTTGGTTTCTTCAAATCTGGAATCTTTGTTATGCCTCCCCTGCTCCAAAATGTGTGTAAATGTGGATGGAATTTAAAAACAAAAGCTGAAAACCTCTCTGATAGCATCCATCCCAGTGGAAACTTTTTCAAGTGAAGAGCCACAGATGTTATAAAAACAAAACTCCAGACAGGACTTGACAAACTTGATTGCTTATGTTGGATACAATACTGGTATTAGTGTCTGTCTCATTAACCCTATTTACTTTTCTAGAATTTATAATATTTCTAATAATACTGTATATTTTGTTTACTAGAGTGAAAATGCAAGTGCACTTAGTACAACAATAATTCGAGCCAGCCCAACACCTTCACAGGAACATGCCAATGAAAATGTAGAAGACTACTTGTGCCAAAGAAACCGAAAAGGAGTGCTGTTTAGTGTTGATGAGAAATCAGAAGAAAACGATCTTGCAGCTATTAAAAGAAAACTTGAAGATGAAGTACAGGGCCAAGAACTGTCCAAGGAAGGTTTACCAAAGAATGAAAAGCCGCTTGCATCTATTCCTTCAAATGTAGCAGCAAATCATAGAGAGTTAGACCCTGTTAAATCAGCTTTGTCAAGTAAATTTTGCAGCTTCGAGCCACTTTCTGTAAATGTTGATGCAGAAGTGTGGCAGGATCATACAAACAAAGCACAGAGACAAGGATTACCATCCTTAAATGTATTACCTATGTTTCCTGGCTTAAGAACTTATATTCCATTAAATCAAAACTCATCTGGTGAACAGTATATTCCTATTTCAAGCTTTAAACCCCATGTCGCTACCTCTGAAAGCCAAGCAATTTCTTCTGTTCCCACGTTGCTTACAGGACATTCTCTTGCAACGACTCCATTTGTACAACAGCATCTGGGAAATATGCCACCTACTGGAAGTACAGTTCTGTCTCAGTTTCATGGCTGCAGCTCTGCAGGTTTTGGTCTTCCAGCAGGGCTTCCTTGCTCTACTATCCCAGCAGGACATGTGGAGAATCCAGTTCCAGTAGGAATTCCTTTGGGTTCAAATCTTGGTCCTGGCTCTTTGGGTGCAGCTTCGCTTTGTAATCCACATTCTGCTTCCTGGAGCAAGAATATCTTAAAGTCATTTGCTGGACAGCCTCTTGGAACTAGTAGAAAAGAGTGGGACTTTTCGATGTCACCTGGTCTTGGTAAGGCTTTAAAAAAGTATGCTGAAAACATAGTTTTGGACAACAGTGGCTAAAATTATTAAGGTGGCAGTATACTAAGTGTAACCACAACTATTGTTTATGCACCTTTGATATTTTTTAAAATGGTATTGCTAGTTTTTTTTATTTAATCATGTTTTCTAAATTCAATGTCAATTTTTATAGTCCTCCTAATGGTCTTAAAAGGTATTTTTCATAGTCTAAAGAGGCTAGATTTCAACATTCAATCTTTTTATGTTTGTTTAAAGGATCTAGCACTGTCTTCGATCTCATACTTTCTGCTGTTTCTCTGTATCTTGACTTACCCCGAAATCAAAGCAATGTAAATTATTTCAATTCAGAGATTTTTCTTAATCTGATCTGTTTAGTTGTTTTTTCTGATTTTTTTTCTAGTTAATTTTTTGAGATAAAATGACAAGCTAGTGGGGTTGAAGGTTTGCATTTGTAATACTCTATAGGTGATTTTCTATTTAGTAATCAATAAATCTTTGATCTTGTTAATGCAGTTTAAAATAGTAACACTTGAACAGTTTTACTCCTTATCTTTAATTGCTGGCTTCTTGTACTTGCTTTTGAACTTCTCTGAATATCTGTGCAGTGTAGACTTGATTTTTTGGCAAATTTGATTTTTTGAACTTGAAATTAAATTCCAATGATGCTAGTCTTAGTTCATATTTTCACCTTCATGTTTGTGTTTGAATTTTCTGTTTTGGAGGGTTAATAATAATTTGTGGCCTTAGAAATAAAACCTATTGTTCAAGTAACTAAAATTTTACTCCAGGTAAAGTCGTACATGTGTCTTCCTAACTGAGAAGTCAATTTTTTAATTTGACATGAGTACCCATTAGTGGGTTTGTGGATAATTAATCTTTGGCATGCCACAGAACTCTTACCTCATTTTGTTGTCATTATAATGTTGCGTTTCGTCTGAAAGAGTTATTTTGAATATTTTAGAAGTAAGGACCTCCTGGAAATAAAATACTTGATTTAGGATTTCTTTTTGATTTGGAGATGATTTTTGATGGCAGCATTTCCACAGCAAAAATCTACTCTAAGTAGATTTTTTTCTGTAGCGTAAGCTTGCCTAAACAGCTTTTTAGGTAGCAATTCTACTCTAGTAAAGGAAAAAAAGTCCTTTTTGGTCACATTAAATGTCCTAAAGAAGTTGTGGTATTGATGCTTGTATTTTGGTCGTTCGGGCTACTACTGATTAAACTGTGAAAACAGTGCTTTATATAAGGGGTGTGTGTGTGTACACCCACTTTGTGGGTTAGTGACTGCATGGGATGGCCTACTTCCGTAAGTATTTTTGTGTGTGATACTTGAATTCCAAGTTACATGCAAAGAAGTAATTGATTAACATCCTGGATATCAGGCTGGTGGAAAACATTCTTATGTAAACTATAGTTGTCAAATGTTGCCTTGATACAAGGAAGCATTTGGCAAATGGGTTTACAAACTTGATGTGGTGACAGCCTGAGTGCTGATTTGCTTGTGGATACTTGGAGCTAACAGGAGCATATTTTCTTCTGAAGGACATGTAAAAGTACCAGAAGAGCTGAAGTTCCCTAATGCCTGTTGTGTGGGAATTGCCTCACAGACTGCTCTTAGCATCTTTAATCCAACTGAACGGTGGCTGCAGGTCAGCATTGGAATACTCAGTATTTCAGTAAATGGGGAAAAGGTAAGAGTTTTTTAAATAAAGTTGTAAGCATAACACTGTAACCTTATGAGATGTCATACTGTAAAATTAGAGCCCTCTAGAGAATTGTAAGTTCTTTCTGTTTTATAGTTAAGGCAGACAAAAGCAGTGGTACCCTCTTTCAGGCAGGCCACCTGATTTATTCTAATTAGTAGAAATAATAGGGGTAAATACAACATGATGGGGTTGACTTTTAAAATTATTTTGCACGTGTAAATTGTGTTAAGTTGTGTAGCTTCCTACTTATTCGTTCCCGTCTTTGTGTGGAAAAGAAATTATCCCTAGAAATGCAGCAACTATCCTCTCTGGGGATGCTTTCTAATATAGTTTTTGGAGTTTGCTCCCATTTTTCTCAAAATCTCTGAATCTCGTGTGACAGGATAAGAAAGACTTGGAGCAGGCTTCAAGCTAGATGACTGTGGGTTTTATGTATCTTGTAGACCATAGACTGGATATCTTGGACTTTTTCATTTACTTTTGTCGGCACAGTAATAGTTCCAGACAGAAAAGATCTCAAGAGCATGCCAGTGACTTAGATTAAAAGTCTACCAGTACTGTTTCCTCCACTGATGAATACTCTTTGCAGAGGAGAATACGGCAACAGGACAAGCATAGTATGCTTTGAGCTTCTGACAACTGGACACGTGGGAACTTAGGAGCTAGGTGTTATTTCTGCTCATAGCTCTCAGTGGACTGTTCTCTATCTTGCTAATCTTTTGAAATTGTTTAGGGACGTCCATAGTTCAGTTCAGTTGTAGGTTCTATGCAATTTTTATTTACTGGTCCTTTTTACTAAGAGATAAGACAATAATTCATTTTGTGGGAGTTAGAAGCTGTAATATATAAGCATATTGTACATACGGATCCATGCATCATTTCTTGGTATGTTTATTTTCTAGCAGGTGTAGCACATGTTTTTCCAGGAGAATGACTTCTGGTTTTATTGTCATTTCCTCCTAAGAAATAAAAACAAACAAAATCACTAATCCACAAGTCTGTTTTTGTGTATGTGTAGATGTATATGTACATGGAAGTTTGATTTATTTTCTTACATTTTCATAGTTGCTCAGTATCAATAGGATCTTAGGCAACTGTTCAGAACTCAGACTCTTGTACTAGGTGGTGATTTTTTTTATGAAATTACAATGGACAGTCACATCTCAATCGTTTACATGAAGAAATACACGCATTCAATTTGTCTGCTGCACAATGTAATGAAAATTCTTTTTTTCAGTCAGGTTACCTTTGAGATGCACAGAGTATGACTTGCAGATGGTCACTCCTGCTTACAAATTATATATGAATATGTTCAACAGAAACTTTAGGATTTACTAGGCTAGTAAAAAACTAAGGCTGGGATTTACTGCTGATCTCCATCCTATCAACCTTTCCCTTAATCTTCCCCCACACTTCTTCCTCCCATCTTTGGCCAAAAGCACCAAGTAAAATTGGTTTCTTTTAATTATTTTGCTGATTATTTTTTTTCCAAAATCAAAACTCTACTTCTAAATTCTTTTTCAAAAATAATAAATACTATAATCCCAATCCTAATCTTCTAGTAGATGCTGGAAAGGAAACCCCAGCAACTTTCAGGCTGACTAATCTAACTTTTAAAACAAATGCCTACAGTTGGGTGAGATGGAAGTGGGATGTAATTATGATGATGCAAGAATTAATGTTGAACAAAACCACATACAGGATGTTTGTGTTGAGCAGTGGTGCCAGACGAATATAGTAATTTGAAAGAAGCTGTCCTCCAGCAAAAGGCTTGTTGAAATTGACATAGATTTTGTTTTTCAGGTGGATCCTGCGAAATATCAATGTCTTGTGTTCAAGAACAAAACTATCATAGGACCCCATTCTACTGATGACCTGAAAATACTTTTCCTACCTTGTCATTCAGGGATCTTTCAGTGTATTCTCAGCATTTCATCTTGGCCAGTTTCTGCAGATGCTGAGACAATCGTTCAGGCAGAAGCTTTGGCAAGTAGGGTAGTTCTGACAGCAGTTGCTGAAAATCCTCATTTAGAAGTAAGTAGCCAGTTGCGTTTTTTAATTGGAATTTTATGAATACTTTAATGGCTCTGACAAAGAATAGGAATGTGAAGTTGTTCCTCAAAGGAACCTAGAATTTCTTATGTTAGGGATGGGTAGGGAATATAAAAGAATATTTTTTAGAAACTTATAACTACTTAGGAAGTTTTAATTATGGAAGAACACCTAGCTGAACACGAAGAATTCATATACAACTGTGAAAATAATTAAACAGTACTGCTTTTTCATTATTAAAAGAATGGATGAGGTCTTTAACATCTAATGCTTTTTCAGTATACATTACCTACTGTGTTGGACATCATTTAGCATTAAAACATAGTGAAAAGCATTCCAATTGTAAGTTTTATTTTTTCATTTTTTAATTACATGAAGTGGGTTTTGTCATGGTTAGTTATTCCTTTGGGTTTATTTATGGCTGTAGAGAATCTTTTCAGAATAGTTCATAATTAAAAATAAATGGGTATATGGAATGCTTTATCATCTGTCTTACCATAAAAAACAGCTAGATGGGAGGTAGTATACTAACTCTAAGAACTAAATTTGGATTTGTGCAGTTGCACATTTAAGAGTCTGGTCAGGCAGAAGTGTGCATGATGCTACTTTTGGAGGTGTCTCAGCAAATTATGTGGTTGTCTGTGACCTTGCTGACAAAAGTCAAATTGTCAGTATATTAATCACAGCTAACAATTTTTTTCATCTTACCCTGAACTGTTAACCTACTTGGCCTAAGTAAGCATTTTTAACAAGTTTTAATGATATTCTAGTTGAATATATAGGAATAGATGCACTATTTTCATACTTAGTTAATTTGAATTTAACTTTCAATGTAACTTTCGTAAGTAGTTTGACAAAATCCATCGTTGTCCATGTTCTTCATTCAAACTTGCTCCATTTTTAAATTAAAAGTAAACCATACTATACCTCTACATATCTTGTTATCTTATTGAGATGGTAAAGTGTACCAAATAAAAGCTGTATTTTGCTACAGATCACAACACAAAGTATTTTTATAGAAACAAAATTAACCCCTCTTTAGTTATTTTCCTGAAGTTTAACTAGCTAAAATGTTACAGTTAACGTAATGTAGTGTCCTGCTCCTTTTGTATGCTGGTGCATTTTGGTGCTTTTCCATCCTTATGATTTCTGCTTTGCCTTAAAACCAGGTGGAAACAGGAAAACAAGATTATCTGGATTTTGGTGACTTGACTTCTGGCAGTTGGAAGGCTCTTCCACTAAAACTTACCAACAAAACCCATGCTTTTGTGCCAATTAGACTGATTATTAATGCAGTAAGTACAGTAAGCATCTTGTATGTGAAAGTTAACTTCTTGTGATACTGAATTTTAATAAAACCCCTTGTGGTGTGTATGTAAATGAGAAATATGCCCTTGACACTAGATGAAAAATCCCAAGGAGTCTAAAGTTAGTAAGGAAATAATTTTCACTGGGTGGTAATCTGATTCAGCTGTAATGGTACCAACAAAAGCGCTTCTGGAAAAAGTTGAACCTCTTTTTTTCCCCCCTCCTTTTGTAAATCAGCACAGCCACAATCTGTCCAGGTGTTGCATGATTTGAGTCAGTAGTTGAGCAGATAGCGAAAGAATGGTGTTGCCTAAACCTTCCTTTAGAGAAGACGGAACTATTCAAGGGGAAGCTGATGACTGAAACAAGCAGCCTTGCTTCACAGCAAGTTGAACAAGTCCTGTGTTCCTCTGCAGGAGTGAGAGTGAGACTCTGCCTGCTCTCTCCCACTAGGCAGGAATGCCCTGCATTGTAGGCTACAACATGCTCCCCTTTGCGTCTCTGATGCAATGCAGATTCTGCGTTGGTGGCTAGACTGGCTGCTTTTTGTGCTGTCTTGTTCCCTTATGTGGGGACAGCAGGGGAAGGACTGGCCTTATGTTAAGGTTGGATCATCTCCTCAGTGACTGGTCAGGTTTGGCCTTGCGTAGCCAAACTTCTCGAAGCCTTGCACTAATGGTTGTCTCCTTTTACTGCAGAAGGGTTTTGGACTATCTTCAGAATGTTTTCTGGACTGTAGCATACCAACTAAAACTACAGGCTAATCTCTAATTATTTTTCCAGACTAGTTTTCCTGTTTAGAGATGGCATTACATTTCTCAGCTCTCTCAGTATTCTTGTTAGTGACAATAAGAGTTTTAATACATTAAAAACTTTATTTTGTGTACAGAATGCAGTAGCTTGGCGTTGCTTCACATTTTCCAAGGCACCAGTTAATCCTCCTAGTGAGCAGTCACTCCAAATGGATACGGTTTCTCAGATAGCAGCTCCATCAGTTGTAAATCATGTGATCCATGCAAGTTACGATGGACAAGTAAGTAGTTTGAGTTGACTGATTCTCACTGTTACTGTCTGAAATGAGTTCTGAACATCTGAATTCACAGTAATGATCTCTACAGAGCCTACCTATTTGAGTAGTGTTTTATTGCTACAAGTTTCATTATATTTCTCTTCAAAATCTGTCTACTCCATGAGATGAGTCAACCAATTTCTTTTTCAGGATCCTGAAGCTCTAACTGTTTGGGTTCTCTTCCATGCACCTAAGAAACAAATTTCTTGTTCAGGTATAGTAATTTGATTTTCATTTTTAACTAAAACAAATTTGACTTTTAATGTATGCACATGTTAAAATTGTAGAAACAGGCTGCAAATTTGAAATTAAACAGTCTTTGGTTTGTGTCCTAATGTTTTGGGTATCATGTTTAAATTTAGTACCTGAAGGAGAAGGCATACTTCTATGCCTTAGTCTTTTAGATGTTAACAGGGGTACTTACGCTTCCATATCAGGCTGTATAAAGTGATTATCTACTTCAAGATGTGTGAAATTCCCTCTTCTTTTGCTGAGGGGAATTAAATAATCGCTTAAGAAAATGCTGCAATATGGATGAGAAATTTGAAAAAAAAAATCTTTTTTTTTTTTTTCCCTGGCTTCCTCAAAGAAATAGTATATCAGCTAGTTTGGCTAGTGTGCTTTTTGGTTTGCTTTAGAAAATTTCAGCCATATTTGGCAGAAAGGGAAAAATCTTAAATAACATCCTGTGAGACTTTACCTGTAGGTTTGCTTGTTGTCAGAGTGATAGGGAGAGCTTATATCAATATCCCCACTTGAGAGTAAGGTGTCTCAGTTCAGCTACTGATCAACACGTCCATAGGAATGGCCTCTGCTGCTAGCATACTTGCTTGAGTTCTGTGATTGATGGAGTTGTTCCTAGATCCCTTGGGTCCAGCAGATGAATTCTTGGCAAGAGTCGATGTGGAATTGGATAGTCCGGGACCTAGCAGTGTGATTAAAAGTATTCCTCTTCGAGCAAGAGCTGGAACAGCGAGGATACATGCTCCAAAGGACTTACAGGTTTGCATGTATTTACAAAGTATGTTCTAAGAATAGTTTGCTTCTTCCAGTAATATGTTTTTATAATACATTATATTTTATATTTTTATATTTATGTGTACACACATACATACACAATTTTCCATTTCCAGACAATACATCTGTCTACTACTGTGGATTCAACAGCCAAACAGCAGCTGCCATTGAAAAATGCTGGAAACATTGGTGTATACTTGAAAGTTAAGGTAGGCTGGCTTCTCCATCTTGAAATCATGTGTTCTGTGCCATTAATGTTGTATTTGGAAAAAATAGTTAAGCCTTGAGATCCTAGCTTAACTGGTTTACAAGTTGACATAAAGAGAATGAAAGATAACAGATGAGTTTGTACAATTGGAAAAAAACAGATGAGAATTTTGTTGCTCAGCTTTGATTATATTTCTTTTAACAAATATACTTTTTAGGTATGTTAATGAATAGATTTTTAACAAACTTATAATGTGTAGAAGTAGTGAATCCTGCACTACACAGCTGATGTTAATTAGCTCATGAAGTAAAGTTTCTTTAGAACAAGTAGGAATATTAGCATTGGTAAATGTTTTTTATTATTTTTTTTTTAATAAAGCTGCATTAGTTTTCTATAGACAGCTTGCCAAGTTAGGTATGAAGCTGAGTTCTTTTCAGGTATATACGTTCTTTTCACCTTACTATAATTTGTCTGAAAATCCCTGGAGAGTCTGGTCCCATACTGAAGGGTAATGACACATTTGAAACTAGCACTTTGAGGTCAAAAAAAAAAGGAGCAGTTAGGTCCTATTTTAGTTATACATATATTATGTATGAGTATAAAACAAAGTAGATGGCTGTGAGCACAAAATTTCTTGGAACAGAGGCCATGGAGATAGGTGCATGAGTAGTGCCACAAAACTTACGTTAATGTAATGTTAAGAGTTGGTACCCTATGTTGAGGCTAGTGCTGTTACTTAGCTAGTAGTGTATCATTGCCACGTTGTAGTTACTATTCAATTCTTTAAATCTCCTCGTGGCTCTTTTACTGTTGTATGCACAGTTGTCTTCTGCTAGAGATATTTATGCTGTCCAACTGTTGGAAGAATTTAGCTTGTGTGAGATAGTGTGAAAAAGTTCCGAAGCTGTCAGGTATATCTAAGCTATCTGAATTGCATGTATGACAGAGGGACAGCCAGATTGCATTGTATGTTCTAAAAGTATTTACTGCCCTTAAATTAACCTTCCCCATTTGTCCCCCCATTCACCTTCAGACATCAAATCAGGACAGCTGCTTTGCTGTTGAACCTGGCGATCTCTTCCTTCTTCCTGAAGAAGAACGAGAAGTGACTGTGATGTTTTTTCCAAAAACTGTAATGTCTATACAAAGGTAACATAACTGATTTTATGCTGCCTATTTTAAATGGTTACTTTCAACCTTATGGTCATGAACAAATGTGTCTCCCCAGCAGGGGACATTGTGGAGAGAACTTTACGTTGCGTTGCTTTCTTGGTTCCCCATTCATGACTAGATTTTTGCTAAGCATCGCCTGTTCCATAGATTCCCTGCCTCGTTTGCTGTGCATAGCTTAACATTTAGGCAATTTTCCCTGTCACAAATCAGCAGCTATCTTGAAACTTGTTGTTTTAAAAACAAAACAAAAAACAGTAATTCCCTCAGTACCTTTTGTGGTACTTGCTTCTAAAGTACAGCAAAGTTTTAAAATACTTAACTTGTGCAGCCCCTTCAGTACCTTCCCTTTCCTTCATCTAGTTGAGTCAAGGGAAATAATTTTTCTGTTCTACAGCTGAAAACCTGAAGCAGAGATCATCAAAAGTATTAATTTTGGCTGCTGTAACTGAACAGAGGTTACTACGTAAATCTTGTATAATCCTAATGTGTGTATTTAACTTACAAATGGAAAATATATGAATAATTACACTTATATATAAATAGTTTATATAGTTTATAATAAATATAGTTTTAAAATAGTTTAATAAATACTAGTTTAGTATAAATAATAGTATAGTGTATATATGGTATAGTAAATAGTATAAATAATAACAGTTTAATAAGTATAGCTTATAATAAAACTTCCTCTAAAATAGAGCAAGGATAGACAAAATCTGTCCAAAATATGTTCAGCTTCACTATCTAGCTTAATTGGGCATACCCAGTGCATTAAATTAAAAGCTGAGTTCTGTGCTAATGACAGTATGATCCTAATGGATAGGCATGCGAAGTGATTGATCTGTGCTTTCCTGTGGCCTTGTGCATAACTGCTTTGCTTTACAGCCTCTAGGCGCTCAGCAGCGTTAGAACCTTTTAAGTTCACTTGCAAATGCTGCCAAATGACTACTAAACTATCTAAAGCAGTAATGAGAATTCCTGTTCCCTGCTGGTGGGATACAGGACTGTCAGTAGGCATCACAGGAATTCAAGGACAGCTAGACAGAAGTTCTTGAGTTTCATTCCTGGCTTGAAGTGGGTCTGTGCTATAGCAAATTCTTCAGCCTGTTCCTTGTGAGCTTGGTATCCTTACTGCTTTCTGCCTTTTTTTCTAATGGCTTTTTTCCTCTTTTTGCTTTTTTGAATGTTTGTTTCTTGTTCCTTGTATCATTGGTTAGGTAATTTCAATCTTTACTTCCTTCCCTGTATATACTTCAGTTTTCTTGTTTTATTTCTCTGCTGATTTTCTGTCTTTTTTTACTTAGGTGGCACTTTGGCTTTCCTTGTTCTTCTGCTTTCTTTTTTTTGTTTAGTTTTCCCTCCCAGTTTTGTTTGATAGTTTGGTCCAAATTTTCTATTCAGTACTAGCCTATTTCATTCTAATTCATTATTTAAATTTGTACCCTTGATGCTCTCATTTGTCTATTTCTCTGTTTGGTCTGAAGAAGGCAGTAGTCATCCACACTGTGCTTGTGTCCTGCCGCATAGAGGCTCTGTCATGAAAAGCTAGCCTTATCCATAGGCACACTGTCCCAGGAAACAAACTGAAGAGAGAACCTTGATTTTTGTGGTTTAAAATGCTATGGAATTTTGAAACTCCTGGGTGTATTGCACTTGTGAAACTTCACTGAAGCTTTACAGGCATTACAAAAGGCATTTCTGTACTGTACAAAGAGACAACCAGACTTCATGGTTTCTCTCCAAGGTTAGTCTGTCAAAATAATCAGAAATCAGCAAGGGGAAAAAATATTTTCTTTAGCTGTAGTCTCTGAAACACTCAACTGAGCCATGCCCAGATGAAACACTTCAGACGACAGTATGAGGTACGTGCGGCACATATGCCTGTAGCCTGAAGGATTTAAGTTCTGTCATACTTAAAAGCTCTGCCATGCTTAGTAAAATAAAAGTGCATTTTCTCCTCAAGAAGGTAGTTAAAAAAGGCCTATCTACAGTATTTTTTTCAGTTATGTTTTATTTTCACCAGCTAATCTTGTTCTGTGATTGAGTTAAAAATTATTTAATTATTTTTTAAAGTGTTTTGAAAATCCTTGTTCTGCCATCTGGGCCTCAGTATGAAGTGGTGATGAAAGGTGAGGTGGAGTCTGTGGAAAATAGACCTGTGTCTACAACTGCCAGCTGCTCAGACATCCCACCCATTCTCTCCAACAAGCAGTTCATTGCTTGGGGAGGAGTAAAACTTGGAGGATCAGTGTAAGTAAAACTTAAAATAAGTAAGTGCAATATAATATAGAATATCATGCTATTTGCAGCACAACTTCTGTACTGTTCCTGTTCACGTAATAATCCACAGGTGATAAGCTAAGCTGTTTGTACACAAGTGAGAGAAGCAGTATATTACAAATTTTATTTTTGGACAATAAATTTTTGGAAACTAATTGTGATCTTGTTTAAGGCTTCTTTATTCAAGAGCCTTTAGTTCTTGTTTAAATAATACCTGATTCTGTAAGACTTGTGTGTAATGTAAGTAGAAATGTAATCAAAAATATTTTCCGGATAAGATGGAAACATTCTATTAGTTCTTATGACGACTTTCTCCTGCTAGAAATATCTGTTTTTCTTCAATTCATTAAGTCTAGAAGAATCCAGTCTGGTAATGACAGTCTGAATAGCACAGTGTTGAACTTCCCTGAATTTATTTGAATTTGATTGTGTTCTGATATTAAAACTACTAGTGACTGAGAATCCATTGCATCCCTAAACCATGATTATTTATCCTTCAGGCTAGTTCTTGTCTGAATTTTTATGTAGTTTCAAGATTCCAGTTTCACTATTCCAAGATTCAGTAAAACTTTTCATAATTGTTGAGATATACTTTATTGCTTCTTTTGTGTGTCAAGATTGCAATTTTTGCAAATCTCTGGACTTCTACTAAGTATTACTTTGGGGACTAATGCACTTTCGTACTAATACTGAACTTCTCAAGGAATCATAGTATCATTAAGGTTGGAAAAACCTCCAAGATCATCTGATCCAACCATTGCCCTACTACTAATGTCACCCAATAAACCATGTCCCTAAGCACCACGTCCAACCTTTCCGTAAATACTTCCAGGGATGGTGACTCCACCACTTCCCTGGGATGTTACCAGTTACCATTCTAAAGTGACCCATAGAACCACTTCTGATAGATGTATTTTTTGTCACGATAGTGGATTTCTAAAATAGTAGTTTTGTTGTTTTGTGTTTTGGAATGATTTTCTCAACTCTATTTTTTGTTCATCCTGAAAAGTAGTTTTGACTCTCAAAAACTATTAGGAAGCTGAACTTCTTAAAATTTTTGTTTCAGTAGTGTACAAAACAGCGTATGCTGCTGAAAACTGAGGAGAGGCTTTTGTCTCTCTCCCTCCTGTTTGCTCTAAATGCAAAATCCTTCCTCTTGTTTTTACCAGCTTTGGGGCTTATTAGATCGTTATGTTGATTGGTTTTTGACTCACTAAAGCAAAAAAGGCACTAGCTCCTCTTGCTGGAGAGTTTTTCTACCTCTGAAGAAGGATCTGAGTACTTGGAAGCCTGGTCAATGCCAGGACGTATCAGAGGGGAAAAAATGCTTTTTGATCAGCTTCATGCTGCCAAGTGGCCATAACTTCCTGTGGTACAATCCTATTGAAGAGCACATGAAAAGGAAACGTTATCCTTAATTTAGTTCTCTACCACTGTTCCAATGAATCTGGGTTGTGCTAGTTACAAGACTGCTTTTGCATAAGTGAGTGGTTCTGGATAATCTGATAACATTTCTGTCTTAAAATGGTTTTCATTTTTTGAATTTTTAAAGGAATTTTGGTATTGACACAACTGCTGTGTTCTTTGATAGTTCAAGTTGCTATTTACAATACTTAAACTTCAGAAAAACTATATATATATATACACACACATTTTTCTGCTGTATGAGGACCAACGTGTAATGATGTATAATGCTGTAAAGTCTAAGTTTGAGAATATAGAAGTAACTTTCTAGCTAATACATTCTCTTGTACCAGGAGGTCATGTTTTTTATGAAATGGCTTCAATTGTCCCATTTACATTGCTTCCATGAATAAATACATATAGTTAATTTATATCTGCTGCAAAGTATAACTGAATTTATATTTTTTCAGCCAGCAGAAGTTAACTTTAAGAAATAACTCTCCATCTGTGACTCAGCATTTAAGACTGGTGATAAGAGGCCAGGATCAGGACTGCTTTCAGGTAACCGCAAAGAAAATTTCTCTTCAGTATTTGTTATCTATCAGGATAAGTTTATAATAAAAATGTCAAAACTTGTCTGTTTTGTAGTGCTTGCTCAGTGGTAGCTAAGATAGATTAGAAATCAAGTTGTAGAGGATCTCTGCAAATAAATTTCATCACAGAAAGTGAATTTTGGATTTGCTATTTTAGAATAGCAGCTCACTCACTAGTCTGTTTTCAGTCCAGAAGAGTTGAATGGGGTTAAAGGTTTAATATATAGTTATACTAGCTCAGTGGAATGGCACAATTGAAAATAGTTTGTCTACTTTGGATGGAATTTCACACAGTAAGCATATATTAAGATGGGGAAATATCTGTAATTTTCTGGCTGTCTTTTCAAAGAGATATTTTGGGTCATCATATGGTCTTGTACTGCACTGATAAGGATTTTGATTGCTCTTTTGGTCCTGTGCAGTGGTCGTGTTCAATCTGCCAACCTATGTCCTATTTCTTTATATTAGTGGATGTACCCTCAAGCTGTGTACAATTTGACTTGTCATGCCAGCACAAAAGGACAATTTCATGAATTAGGCTGTTATCCTACTCAGATTCTGTTTTTCAGGTAAAGGATGTCTCTGAAGCACCCACTAAATTCTGGCAGTACTCTTGACCAGGCTGTTGACATAGCTCTTTGTGGCATTGCCTGCTTGACTGAAGGTGGTGGCGATCAAAATTGGAGTGGTGTTCCCTTTTCTGCTGGTGCTCTGTTCCATCTTGGCACCAGGACCTTGCTCATCTCTGTCTTGGGTTGACCAATCGTAACAGAGAGGAGTCAGACATGCTCTGAAATGTTGATAGACTTGTGACGCTGCTTGGCTAGGCATGTGACATATTTAATGTGCCAAATAGATTTTGAATTTCAGATTTCACAAAAGAGAAAATCTGTAACTAATGAGGCATCAGATGTCCTGGTAATTGTATGGAATTCTGGACATCAGAGACTGTTTTTTTTTTAATTCTGGAAGTACTGGAGATGTTTTTCCTGTGCTTATCAGCAGATTCAGCTCCCAGTTATTAACCGGTTCATCTGTAGCCTTTCCTTTGAAGGGTGGCTGGTTTTCTTTGGGTCATTGCTAAACTTATATTCATTCTCCAACAGTCTGAGAGGGTTTTAGCCAGTGTGGCTTAAGTTCCATTACTCCGCATTAAAGGTGATCTGGATGGAATTGTTTGGTAGGTTGTTGGTTACAACAGGAACAGAAACCAGAAAATCTCCTGGCAGTGTTAACTGCCAAAATAATTTTTTGTGCCTCTCTTTAATAACACTGTAGGCCTCAGTTAAGAGGATGAGCAGGTAGCCCAGGAGTGCATTGGCCAGTGAGGACTGTAAAAGAATTAACACTCCAAATAAATTGGAAACTGTGGAAACCAAGTTTTTTTCTTCTAGCTGGAGTCAGTAATTACACATTATTGCCCCCCTGCCCACAGTTTTTCTAAAGAATGCTTGAACCTGCTAAGTAGTTTAATACTTAATGCAGCTGAGATATGGCTGCTTAATTAAAGAGCTCATACTTGTGTCTGGTGTGCCTGTTCATTCTTCCTGAGTGACTATCATACGAGACTAATTGATAGAGCCAGAGGAGCAAATGGCTCTTTTACTGAAAGGAGTATTAGGATACCGGTGTCCAGCTGTGCTGAAACTTGTGAAGGGGCTGGTTAAACTGTTCTCACTTATAGAATCATAGAATCATAGAATATCCTGAGTTGGAAGGGACCCTTAAGGATCATCAAGTCCAACTCTTGATACCGCACAGGTCTACCCAAAAGTTCAGACCATGTGACTAAGTGCACAGTCCAATCTCTTCTTAAATTCAGACAGGCTCGGTGCAGTGACCACTTCCCTGGGGAGCCTGTTCCAGTGTGCAACCACCCTCTCTGTGAAGAACCCCCTCCTGATGTCGAGCCTAAATTTCCCCTGCCTCAGCTTAACCCCGTTCCCGCGGGTCCTGTCACTGGTGTTAATGGAGAAAAGGTCTCCTGCCTCTCGACACCCCCTTACGAGGAAGTTGTAGACTGTGATGAGGTCTCCCCTGAGCCTCCTCTTCTCCAGGCTGAACAGGCCCAGTGACCTCAGCCGTTCCTCGTACGTCTTCCCCTCCAGGCCTTTCACCATCTTCGTAGCCCTCCTCTGGACACTCTCCAACAGTTTCATGTCCTTTTTGTACTGTGGTGCCCAGAACTGCACACAGTACTCGAGGTGAGGCCGCACCAGCGCAGAGTAGAGCGGGACAATCACCTCCCTTGACCTACTAGCGATGCCGTGCTTGATGCACCCCAGGACACGGTTGGCCCTCCTGGCCGCCAGGGCACACTGCTGGCTCATATTCAACTTGCTGTCAACCACGACCCCCAGATCCCTCTCTTCTAGGCTGCTCTCTAGCGTCACATCGCCCAGTCTGTACGTGCAGCCAGGGTTTCCCCGTCCCAGGTGCAGGACTCGGCACTTGCTCTTATTGAACTTCATGCGGTTGGTGATCGCCCAGCTCTCTAACCTATCCAGATCCCTCTGCAAGGCCTTTCCACCCTCATTCGAGTCAACAACTCCTCCAAGTTTGGTGTCATCAGCAAACTTGCTCAAAATACCTTCTATTCCTACATCCAGATCGTTTATAAAAATATTGAAAAGTACCGGCCCTAAAATGGAGCCTTGAGGGACACCACTGGTGACCGCCCGCCAGCCTGACGCAGCCCCATTTACCATAACCCTTTGGGCCCTGCCCGTTAGCCAATTGCTCACCCATCGTATGATGTTTTTATTTAGCTGTATGGTGGACATTTTGTCCAGTAGGATCCTATGGGAAACCGTGTCAAAAGCCTTGCTGAAGTCCAAAAAAATCACATCAGCTGGTTTCCCTTGGTCCATCATACGGGTGATCTTATCATAAAAGGAAATCAGGTTAGTTAGGCAGGACCTGCCCTTCACAAACCCATGCTGGCTGGGACCAATGACTGCTTTGTCCCCCAGGTGAGCCTCAATAAGTTCGAGAACCATCTTCTCCATGATTTTACCAGGCACTGACGTGAGACTGACAGGCCTGTAATTGCTAGGGTCTTCTTTCTGACCCTTCTTGTAAATCGGCACAACATTTGCCAGCTTCCAGTCTACCGGGACCTCTCCAAATTCCCAGGATCGTTGAAAAATAATTGAGAGAGGTTCCGCGATGACGTCCGCCAGCTCTTTCAACACCCGGGGATGAATCCCATCCGGACCCATGGACTTGTAGGGATCCAGGTGGAGTAGCAAATCCCACACACGTTCAGGGTCGGTTGGGAGTTTGTCATCCCCACCGTCCCAGTCCTCTAGCTCAGGGCACCCTGGGTCCCGAAGCCCATCATCGGCATTGAAGACAGAGGCGAAGAAGGCGTTAAGCGTCTCTGCTTTGCCTATGTCATTGTCTGTGAGGAGACCTTCCCTATCAAGGAGCGGCCCTATGTATTCTTTAGTTCTCCTTTTTCCATTCACATATCTGAAAAAGCCCTTTTTATTTTCTCTCACAGACACAGCCAGCTTCAACTCAAGGTGTGCTTTGGCCACACGAATTTTCTGCCTACAAACACGAACGGCATCCCTGTATTCTTTCCATGACACCTGGCCCTCCTTCCAGTAGCGAAACACTCTCTGTTTCCGCCTAATCTCCATTAGAATGTTAATGTCTGTTAATGTTAATGTTAACATTAGAATGTTAATGTCTTCTTTTAAAAGAAGTGATCTCCCAGCTCAACCTAAAGCTTGTGGTTTGCACTTCTATAGGACAAACTTCTGGTTAGACTTGTTTTAGAAAGTGTCCTTATCGGTAAGCCATCACTTTGGGTTAGAGTAGTTGGAGAGTTCTAGCAAGTTCCTTGCTGCTGTATCTCCGTAACCTTTTGGTGCCTTCTCAGAACAGTGTTCCTGTGACTGTATCTATACATAATTTCTTTCAAGATATTTTGAGAACTTTATTTTGAGCTCAATCAACTCAAAGTGCTATTTATTTATTTTCCTAAAATCATTGTCTTCACAGCTAAATTGTGGCTTCTTACAGACTTGATGCTTTAACCAAACAGGTGTTTTGTCTCTGGATCTTGTCTGTAGCTTGCTGTCTTTGCCCTGAAGTGCTTGTTCCTTTGTGTTTAAAAAATAATAATAATAAAAAAAAAAAGTCAGCGACTAACAAGCTGCGTATCTACTTTGAGACTGCCCAGATGAATATGGTAGCAGAGCTACCCTGATAACCTTAGGGAGAGCTGATGCAAGGCTGCATCAAACTGGGGCTCGGTTTACAGCTCTTCAAACTGCCCTAGCACAACAAAGTCAATAACTGTTGGAGTGATCCTTCAGTGGTCCTTCTTGCAGGAAGGATTCCAGATTTACTCCAAGGGACTGTGTGTATGAGAGGGGTGAAGGAGAAACTTGAATTAGTCTTCAGAATTATTGTAACTATGGAATTTTTGTTATATAGTCCTCATAAATTTATATCCCTTTGTCCCCCAGTCTTCAGATCTGATAACTAAAAGCTTTAGCTGAGAGAATTAATGTAGCACTACTTAAGTTCAGCCTTACACACTGTATTGGGGATTGAAAGGAAGGAGTTCTGTGATCTAAACTGAGAGGTGCTGGTGTGCTCACTGTGAGAATATAAAGCATCTTGAACCTAATATTTTCTTTTAAGTATTGCAACCTTAAATATCTGCCATTGTCAACTTAGTTAATTCAGATTTTGATGAAGCTAATTTAGGGTTGTTAATGAAGTAAGTCTTTTTAGTATACACCTTTTCACTGTAGTTGCTTATTTCTGGTATCTTCTTTTTTTTATAGCTGCAGAGTATATTTGGATCAGAAGAGCGCCTAACTAGTAGCTGGGAACTCAAAATCCGTCCCAGAGAAGACACTAATATATACTTGATGTTTACACCTACTCGTGTAACTTTCTTCTTTGCAAAGCTGGAAATCAAACAGCTGGGGATTCGATCACGGCCAGGAATCAAGTTTACTGTAAGAGTCCTAACCTAAATTCTAGTAATTCTGCACATAGTTTTTTTCTGAATTTGTTGAAAGTATAACACTGTGTATCTGTTTCTGTCAAAGACAAAACTTTTCAAGATATTCACGATGCGCATCTGTATACTTGTTAAAAGATTATACAGCTGTTACATTTTAGAATTTAAACGTTGAGCAGCCTTAACTTTGTATGCACTTTTTTCCATGTGTGAAGAAAGAAGCAAGATTTTATGTGCTATGATAAAAGTAGCCCAAGATTTTAACTCCAGAACTGCCAAAAATCTGAACTTCTTTGCTTTTACAGATAGGCCTTAAATTAATTTTCAATAGAATTTGAAACAAGTTAAATGAACTTAAGCTTCTTTATTTCTCGAAAGTCTTTTCAGTTTACATTTTAATCATTTTCAGTTGTTCTGCTGTATGTCTTTGTATAGTTTAACATGGTTTTACAGAAGCTTTAGTAAGGCTTTAAATTGAAGCACTGCTTTTTATTTTTTCCCCAGATACCTTTATCTGGATATGGAGGAACTAGCAACGTAATTTTAGAAAGTGTTAAGAAACTATCAGACAGTTACATGTTAACACTGGATGGATTATTGCCTTCAAGATTAAGTACAGTTTCCTTCCGCATAAGAAATACAGGTTCTCGGGCTGCTTATGTTAAAGCACTGTGCTTTGCAAACCTACAGACAAAAACAGTTATGGATCCTCAGGTAATGATGGTGTCTCCAGAGAAGTTTGTACTAAGAGAAGGAACATACAAAGTAAGTAGGCTACCTGATTCTGAATGTTTTATTGATTAATATAAATGTGATTAATGAAAATGTCTGACTGGTTCTTCATTAAATTCTCATTTAACTTTGACTTATATTTAGTACTAATGTTTGGAAAATTAAGACGTTTTTCCAAAATATGTTGTCTATTTATTTTTATCAGGTGATTACTGTAACATGGAATCCCATGGAAAAGGAAAATAACTTACTTAGAGCAAAGACATTGTTATCAACAGTGTGTTTTTTCTGTGGAGATGAAATTTCCAGGCAGCAGTATCGTAGGTAAGATGTACTTTGCTATTGTTCTGTAGAGAGATGTTAATGAAATGTTAAAGCTAGAGGTTTATGCTGCCGCAGGTATGGCTTTAACATGCTTCCAAAAAGGCAAGCACAAAACAGCAAACCTTGATGACATGGGGAGATCCAGTAAGTCTTGCATCTGGTAGGCTGTTTGGCGAGGGGGCGTTGTTTGTGGTGGTTTGGGTTTTTTGTTTAGTTTACATACTGTAGCTACAATCCTAGGTAAGGGTTTTCTTTTTAATTTTTTTTTCTTGAATTTGAATGTATTATCTTTGGGGGAGGATTTTTGCTTTTTTTTTTTTCCATCGAGAATTGTCTTCTACTTTGGTATCCCTTTTTTCCAATACACTTGTAGATTTAGTTTTTAAAGCAACAATTCTACAGATTTCATTAGTGTCTGTTATGTTTTACCTAGCTTAAGTAGAGGCTATATTACTGTATTTATATTTGAATTTCTATAATGTCAATGCACAAAAATTGAATGGCATGCTCTGCGTTTAACAAAAGTGACTTGTGCTGTGTATGGTGTGTAATGATCATGCGAAATGTTGAAAATAGGCAGAGTTCTAAGGTGCTGGTGATCATCATCCAGTGCAAAATTTCATTAAGTGAATGAGTCTTTCACAATTGCTCTTAAATGTCATTCTCTGAAACTTTATGAAAGTCATTGTATTTATTGTTATTCAAATGAAGTATTAAACCTAGTTGAATTTAACCATATAACTTTCAATAAAAAGCTCATGAAATAGCTGCATGTGTGATCATTTTGATAGCAAATCAGCCTACCTTAGATATTCCAGAAATGATAAAAGTTAAAATGATGCTGGTTTCTTACAATCTTAGCCATCTTTTCAGACTGATGCTTCCAACACTTTGAATAATTTAATGATTCTGGTTTCTCATCTGTAACAGAGCTATGATGTGTGAACTTGAGGTAGCAAAACACATAGTCCCTGAAAACAGCATATTGAGAAACATTGTATTTGATGAAGAATTTCAAGGGGAACAGCTTGTGACAGAAGGTAAGCCTATGAACTTTCAAAAGAAAAATGTAATACTGTACTGCAAATAAGCCTTTGAGGAGGGGTGCTGGAAGAGTAGCTCTTAGGGAAACAAAGTAGGTTTTTCTTGCTCTTTGTTAACAGTGTTATAAACTTAAAGCCCTTCCTTGCCTTCTTGTCATCCCAGATCTATGTACTAACATTAGCATTTGAAACAGTGCATTGTCAGTTTGTCATCATGGTGCTCATTTGATACATCAGTGTGGTATATGTAACAGTGCCATTAGACTAGGCAGCATGCGTACTCCTAAGAGAACTAGAATTTTACAGGCATTCCTAAGTGTCAATGTCATTGGGGCACAGGAGCATAGAGGAACAATGGCAGGTGGGGGAGCCCAATAATATCCTGCCCCTGCTGTTCCCATGGCCATCAAAGAACAATCAGCCTGTCTCCACAAGCACGAGGAGCTCAGAGGCAGGTGGCGAACCCCAGTAATGTGCTTGAAGAAGGAGACCTGGCCTCTCCTAGGGCTGTCCCAGGGGAGCCATCAGCCTCATGGCCCCGTGCAATGCCCACAGTGGGTCAGCTGGAGAGGATATTGGGGGATCACCTTCCAGACTGAGAGGGGTTACTGCCGACGGGGCGTGGGACGCGTGGGCTGAAGGTGAGGGGCATTTGAGGAACAAACAACTGGAATTCAAGGAACAAGGTGTGTGTGGAGAGAGAACAGAAGTTAATGGAGTAGAAATAATGGTCATCCTATAGGGTGAATGTATTTCCATGCTGAATGGCATTACATATGGCAGAATAAATAAATAATTTGCTTCCAAAATCACATTCTGATAGACATCCTTCTGAAAGACTTGGCTTTGTTAACAAGTTTCTGGTTGCATGTAAATTTTAACTAAAAGTGCTTATACAGTAGTTATTACTGTCTTATCGTTACTGAAGTGCAGATGTGTAGATTTGCATACAGTTATTAACAATTTGCCCTGATATCTACTATTCAGCAAAAGTAATAATGGATCAAATGTATCTTCTGTGAGAAATGTTCACTTCTTCATTCTGTCCATTTAACATGAAGTGGCTTAAAGCAAAGGAGTAAACTTTGACTAGGTTATTAATAATTTTGATGAAACAATTATTTTTAAATCATATGCTGACATTTCTGGGCTTTTGGATATTTACAGGTATAACTAAATAACGAGGCATTGGATTGAATAGATTGAGTAATTGAAAAATAACTTCTCTTAAAAGTTGAGTCTCTATGAAGCCTTTGGAATTTATTAATTGTATTTGTCAGGGTAAAAGAAGGTAAATTTTAACTTTAATTGGGTGTAGAATAAGATTAGTATGTACTGTTTGCATAAAGGTGGAAAATAGGCATTATTAAAAAGTTAAAATTTTTGTGTATTTATATTTGTTGCATCTCATGTTTATGTTGATTTGTGCCTGGTAAGTAAACTTGTTATAAGCCATTTTTGAACTGTAATACGTTAGCCAACAGATTATTAATTAGGATTATATCCTAAATCTCTGTACAATTTCTGAATATTATTGATTTGTTCTTACTCGAATTGGTCTATTATTCTTATAGTGTGCGATATCCCACGGGGGACAAGTGACATCCGTCTTTTCTATGCAAATATGCGAAAAGTCATTCTTACTGTGGTTGGATGTTTCGTTTTTGATCGGGATGGTTTCCAGCAATCTCCTGGACGTCATCTGGAATCAAACAGGTAATGTAACTATAAGGATAACTTTCAGATAATGCCCAACTGAAATGTGGCTCCTTTCATTTGAAATCATGAAGATTTTAATGACAGTAATGGAAAACGACTTGCTCCACAAGTTAAAGAGCTGCCTCTATGGTGAGAACGGCCCCAGTGAATATATAGGTGGTTCTTCTCATTGTTTTTCTCTGTAATCCGTTAAACTATTATGATAACCTTTAAACTATTCCTTAAGTTGACATCATAGACTGTATCTGCAGCTTCCTGTTCTTCATCTGATTAAGCTTTTCCTGTTGGTCCTACAGGACTATAGCTACCTCATTCCTTGTCAAGAGTTTTTGATGTTTTGTGATGGAAGTAGTTTATATTCGGAAGGATTAGTGGCTTTTTCCTTGTCCAGCTCGTGTGCCAGCCTGTCAATGTAATGTATGCTATAGCTCATCAAAAGAATGACTGGTGCTGAAGCTTCCTCTCCTGACCAAATGAAGTGGTCTGTTACTGAGGATTTCTCTGGAGGATTGGCAGAGACTTGGTCTTCAATTTGGGTGTGTTATTTTTATTTAGATAGGTTGCTATAGCACTTGGAGCCCTGAAAACTGAAAGATCCAAATTCTTAAGATAGCATAGCATAAAAACAAAATACATAAAAAATAAATATGGGTTAACATTAACGCTATGAAGAACAAATTAGCATAGTTGGTTCTTGAGTCTTCATACTTTTTTCCCCTCAAGATCCTGTAACTTAAGTGAAGAAAGGATCCTACCTAGTCCTGATTAACATCTATTTAGACACTTTAACATTTAACACTTTAGCATTTATTATTAACAGTTAATCAACATTATTAACAGTTTAACATTTATTTATACACTGCCTTGGAATCACTTGTGCATGTTGAGCTCCAGATGCTGAACACTTTGGCCTACTTGACAGATTTGTAGACTAGCAAGGTGTTTGTTGGGCACAGTGGGATTGTGAAGATAGAGACTGGAAACAAGTATCCACAGCAGCAAGCAGGACACTTTTCAAGCCTTTTTTCCCCCTGCTTAATAGCCTTAACAGTTCTTCTAGTTTTGAATTTATTCACTGGCTAAGCATCATGAGGATCTTCACTTTCCAAGTAAGCTGTAATTCTCAGAAGAGATCTGTTAACTACTTATATGACCATTGTGAAATCCTGTGTCGTGGGTGTGAATCGGCTGCCTTTCTGATTTCATCACTATCTTAAGGGATTAATCCATAGGTATTAGTTCTGTTCTAAGCTGTGTGAAGATTCTCGGAAGGCTTACAAAATAAAAGTAGACATATTAGGGAAAAGAGCGACATTTACATAACACTATATGGAGCAAAAGTTACCTATTTTTCCCTGAATTGCTGAATTCTGCTTCTATTTTACTATTTAAAATCAAATCTATTGCGAGTTAAGCTTTTAACTTAAGAAAATACACCGAATCCCAAAATAGCAACTTCCTAGCTTTTGTATATGACCTTATCTGCCATGTTTTTTGCAAGCAAAACTGTGAAGTTCTGGATCATAAGGAAGCATGTGTTTGGAGCATGATTGGAGCATGTGTTTTGCATTGAGAGGCTGAGGCAGCTGGGTTAGTTTAGCCTCAAGCAAACAAGGCTTTGGGGGGGGGGGAGGTGTCGGGATTTTATCCAAGTATATAACTACCTGATGGGGAAAGTAGAGAAGAGAACCAGTCTTCTCAGTGGTGTTCAGTGAGAGGTCAAGAGGCAATAGGCACAAAATTAAATGCAAGAAATTCCATGTAAACATAAGAACTTTTTTTTTCCTGTTGAGGGTGGTCAGGCACTGGAACAGGCTGCCAGATAGTTGTCAAGTTTCCATCTGTAGAGAAATTTAAAAGCTGCCTGGACCGACCTGCTGTGGCTGACCATGTTTTGAGCAGGTTGTTGGACTAGTTGATCTCCAGAGGTCCCTTCTGACCTCAGGTATTCTGTGATTCTGCTAAAGATAACTTGCACTGCTTCGTTTCTCTCTGCAGTGCCTTTTTAATCTAAGTATGTATAGAGAAAGCTATTTACTTTGCTATCACCTCAAGATAATTGTTTTAGTACCTTATATTAAGCCACTTCTAAACATCCAGGGAAAAAGCTGCATCATGATTTAGCTGCTGACTTCATTTTTTCAACTGAGATTTAAACTGAAAACACATGTGAAGAGCATCTTATTTCAGTATTAAATTTTGAAAAATATTAAAAGTAGGCTGTTAAAATTACTAAGTTATTTTCATTACTACTTTTGCTTAACCCGATCTTATTTTTTCAGATCTGAGAACTCTGTCAGACATATCAATGCAACTTTGGATGTTCTTCCCGTTAAAGGACCTCAGGGTCCTCCATTACCTGTAAAAACTGATGATCTTATTCAGAATCAAGTAGATGTTCAACAGACTTGGGCTGTTAAACCTGAACACTTGATTTTGACATCTCCTTCTATCAGTAAGTATTTTCTGAAGTTAATAAAACAACATTCTAGTACTAAAATAACTGTACTACTTAGTATGTTTATGTTTGTAAATGTGGCTTGAGCAATAATCTTGCTTCATGTAATGTTGCACCTGAACAATAACCTTGGCTTGAACAGTTGTGGTTATATTGTTGGGGTTAAGGTGTTGTACGTGTTTTGTATACCTATAATACTTGATACATTATTACAAATATCTTAAAGCATTTTGAAGGTAAAAATAGGGCAGAAGGGCAGAAAATGCTTTATCTTAATTGATGCGTCTCAGACTTCTGGACACTACTGTGTTTTTTTACATGTTA
Organism: Anser cygnoides; assembly: GCF_040182565.1. Lineage (NCBI taxonomy): Eukaryota > Metazoa > Chordata > Aves > Anseriformes > Anatidae > Anser > Anser cygnoides. Next base: position 107,612,553 of record NC_089874.1, on the reverse strand, counting down.
GCTGTTTGTGGCTGCCTTTGTTTTACAGGTGGAACAGCTGATACTGGGCATGTACAAATTGTCAACCATTCTAATAGGATGCTGACATTTGAGCTTTCATGGCCAGCTCACTGCCTTACTATAACCCCACAACATGGAGTTATTGAACCAGAGTAAGTTTCTTTTCATAGTTTTCCTTTATATGTAAAAGTGTGGTGAGGCTTGGAGTGATTTATTTTGGTGGGCTCCATGGCCATGGTATAGATATTGTCATCTCCCTCAGCTGCTCCTTGTAAGACTTGTTCTCCAGACCCCTAGACATGCTTGAGCACCTCCATGTCCTTCTTGTAGTGAGGGGCCCAAAACTGAACACAGTACTCGAGGTGCGGCCTCACCAGAGCCGAGTACAGGAGGACAATCACTTCCCTAGACCTGCTGGCCACACTGCTTCTTATACAAGCCAGGATGCTGTTGGCCTTCTTGGCCACCTGAGCACACTGCTGGCTCATATTCAGCCAACTATCAACCAGTATTCCCAGGTCCTTCTCTGCCAGGCAGCTTTCCAACCACTCCTCTCCCAGCCTGTAGCTCTGCTTGGGGTTGTTGCGTCCCAGGTGCAGGACCCGGCACTTGGCCTTGTTGAACTTCATGCAGTTGGCCTCAGCCCATCGCTCCAGCCTATCCAGATCCTGCTGCAGAGCCTGCCTACCCTCGAGCAGATCGACACACGCACCTAACTTGGTGTCATCTGCAAACTTACTGAGGGTGCTCTCAATCCCCTCATCCAGATCATCGCTAAAGATATTAAAGAGGACTGGCCCCAGTACTGAGCCCTGGGGGCACCACTAGTGACCGGCCTCCAACTGGACTTAACTCCATTCACCAAAATTGTAACTGCGTTGGCCGGGAATCGAACCCGGGTCAACTGCTTGGAAGGCAGCTATGCTCACCACTATACCACCAACGCTGTGCCCTTGGGGTCAGGGCTGTCTGAGGAATGATTTTTTAGTAAGACAGAATTGAAGACAGCATTAAAGAAACTTTTTTGTATTGCGTAATCTTAAAATGTATTCCTTTCACTTGAGAAGAATGTGTTGAAAACCTAACAAGTTGTGTCAAAGTAAGTAGTCTGGATCGAGAATGGAGGTCTGCAAACAGGAAACAGACCTGTGGGAACGGCTGACTTAAGCATGGCAAGCTACACTTGCCTGGTTTTCTGCTTTTCATGACCATCTTACTGCAGTGCTAAAAGCAGCTGTGCCATTCAGGCAGAATCTTTTATAATAAGCACTGTGATTGCTGGAGCTGTGTGGAATTCTTGAACTGATTTAGCCTAGGAAAGAAGGTATGATTCCTTAGTGATAGCGAAAGCAAGTCCAAAGATGAAGGACTGCCTTTGCTGTGTTCGAACATGTCAGATCAAGCAGGCCGCCTCCTGTTTCAGCTTGACTAAAACTCTCAAGTTCACTGGAATGTGATTGAGGCAACCTCTAACCTGTCTGAATGTGGAATAATGAAGTTCAGAGTCCCTACTGACTGTAGGTCGGTTGGTAGCGCTCGAAGATTTTCATGGGGAAGTGTCTCAGTGCTGAGTGTTGGTAGGTGCTGTGAAAGGAGATGCACTTTTGGAGCAGGGAATGTTGGAATCAGGAAAGACCGCAAGAGTGTTCTTCAGAAAGTGTCTCTGGGGCTTCCCTTATGAATAAGGTTTGAAAGGGTGGTTAGGCAAAATTTTTCTTCCCTAGACTGCTCCATTCCACAGCAATGAAAGCACTGAGAGGTAGTGTCGTCAGGCTGAATATGATCTTTGAGACGCATGTGGTTTGTGACTCCACGCAAATCGGATTTGTATATGAAGTTTGCAGTAGATGTCTTGGCTCCTATCAACTTCTCCTTGACAATGGAATGGTTTGTGACAATGGGTAACTGAGACAGTGTGTGTACTTAGTAAGTCATATTCTCACATACACAGCTTGTATATGAGAGAGGGGGAGAGTGTAAGTACCATACGTGTAAAGACTCTGAAAAATGCTGAGACTTTAATAAAAAAAAAAATCTAAAATGTATAGTTGCAGTTGCTCTGTGTATGTAGTGGTTGGCTATGCCAATGAAAGGCTTCCTCCTGATAGAAACTAAAATCCTACCCATTATTTATTGAGACAATTCTGTAAGGATATATGAACATCCTGATTTCGTATTTTAAGGCTGTTGATGTCTGTTTGACAGCAGAAAGTAACTTTGTTGCTTTCTTTCTGCTCTCTTTTATATCTAAGACTTTGCAATATAGAATATGGAACATGTAAATCAGAACTTACGGTCTCACTGGTCGAATGACTGGGTTAGGTTATAACTGCTTGGGAATGAGTTGAGTGGACTCTCCAGTTTGCGCTACCCGGAATAATCATAGAAACCACTGATAACTTTAAAAGCATCTTCATTTTTTTTTTTGAAAATCAGTGGTTCTGAATGGGAGGAAGGAAAGCAAGTTGCTTATCTAAAACTAGAATTGGTTTCTAAGATATAATTTGTGCAGTATATGTTGAACAGTAGTTTCCTTGTGGACTAGCATCGAAGCTTTATTTTATCTATTTTATCTGATTCATGTAGTTTTATGTGGCCTGACAGGGTGTATGTGTTAATGATAAATAATTTTTTCCCCTCTGTCCCCTTATACAACCATCAATGACAAGTTCATAAAACTTGTTTACAAAACTTAAACTTATAAAACTGATTTATAAAACTTGTTATTGTTAATCTTCTAATAACTAAACCTGAATAGTAAATTGAATACCCAAAAATCTTTTTGGATAAAAAATAAAAATATTTCTAGATCATCTTCACTTGTTTACTATCTTAAAAATGCATTCTTTCTTGAGCTAGTGAGCTCTATTTCAGATGCTCAATCTAATATGAGGATCATACTAACTTTTTTTCCTTTTATTAGGAGCCGTACACTAATTCTGGTGAGTCCTAATCCATCACTTGCCACGAAGCCTTCGGTAATTCCTTGGAGTGGGCTAATCTATATCCATTGTGATAACGGACAAAAAGTACGTGGCTTACTTGAGAGCTTAGTTTGTGACTTTGTTTTGCTGCATAAGAGCTAGTAATGTTGTTAAAATCTTTTAGATGTGGAGCACAATTTCTGTAAACTTGATTCTCATTTAAATCTCCCATCTACCCAATCTGCCCAAATTTGTCAAGTTCACCTTTCAAAAAGAAAAAGATCACGTTTTGGGAACTGAGATTCTTGTCTTGGTTCATTCATCTCTAAAGAAGTATTGTAAGGCGAACACTTAGACTGCATTGCCAACAAAAATTGCATCTGTATACCCATCGCTTATACATCAATTTCTAGAAATGCTAGATTTATATTTTTATATATATCAATATATATATTTGTCTCTGCTTTTTTTATATTTACGTATATATTTAGGTATTTGTTTTTATATATAATTGTCTCTAGCTAGTCTATATAATATTTTAAGATGAAAAGTTAAAGTAGGTTACTGGACAAGACACCACAGCTCCTTTTGGGTACCCTTAAGGTGTACTTAACCTTTTGGTGGACAAGTCTGTGATAATGTGTAGAACAGATTCTCCTCTTCATGTGTTTTAAGCCAAGACTTTGCCCTGATTGAATTAAGGCATAATAATAAAATTTATGAAGCCAACAGGTTTTGTGCTTTCATCAGCATAATAGTAGAAAGGCTCCTTGGTAATCTCCTCCAGAGAAATAGATATTTGATTGTCATTTTTACAGCCAGTATGTATTTTGGGTTAATTATAATGGTGCAAGGCGAGAAATTAAAGACACTGAAAGGATAAAATAGCATATCTGCTTACCTTCTTGATGAAGGAAAATGATGTGTGTGATACTGAACTGGAAACTGCTTTGGGGAGGGACCCTTTATCAGTGGGCATAGCGATGGGACAAGGGGTAACTGTTTTAAATGGGAAGAAGGTAGAATTAAATTAGATATTAGGAAGGAATTCTTTATTATGAGGATGGTGAGGCACTGGAACAGATTTCCCAGAAAACCTGTGGATGCCCCATCCCTGGAAGTGTTCAAGACCAGGCTGGATGGGGCTTTAAGCAACTTTGGGTAGGAAATGCCCCTGCCCATGGCAGGGGTGGTAGAACTAGGTGATCTTTTAAGGTCTTTTCCAACCCAAACCACCATTCTGTGATTCTGATTTAAATCAAACAAGCCTCCCTGCCCCCGCCCCCCCCCCCCCCCCCCCCCCCCAAAAAAAAAAAAAAACAAACAAGCAAAAACAAAAAACCTGCAGGGAAGTTGGTGAGAAGAATAAGTTGAGAAGGAAATGAAGGTTGTGCGCATCTTTAACTGTTACGTTGTACAATATGAAAAAGGTTTGAAAAGAATCATAGTCATTAAATTGGATAAGACCTCTAAGATATCTGTTCCAACCTTTAACCTAGCACGGCTACATCTACCACTAAACCATGTCCCTGAGCACCACATCTACGCGTCTTTTGAATACCTCCAGGGATGGTGACTCAATTGCTTCCCTGGGCAGCCTGTTCCAGTGTCTCACAACCCTTTCAGTGAAGAAATTTTTCCTAATATCCAACCTAAAGATCCTCGGGCGCAACTTGAGGCCATTTCTTCTTGTCCTCTTGCTTATATGACAAAAGTAGAGGATATAACAAAAGAATCTAATTTTAAGTTATGATATTTGTAATGTTTTCTCATTTCTTTGCAACCTGTCCAATTAAGCGGGAAGTACGCTAGGATTTTCTTACTTTTTAGAAGCATTGCTTATGTAACCAGAAGTGAACACAAAGCTCATTCTGCATGAGGCATCCCTGTTTCCTTTCTCTGCAAATACAGAATACTGTAGGAGTTGGCAGTTAAATTCAGCTAGTACAGTTTATTAATGTTTCTTTTATTAGTAGATTGACATTGGATTATTCTTCAGTAAAAATACATTGCAAAGTATTTGTTCAAGACGTTAGTTTTAAGTAAATACAGCTTGTAGTAATAAATAAACTATAAATAGTAGCAGAAAATAGCATTAGGGAGAGGGGTTCAGCCTTAACAGAACATCCAAAGTATTGAATAAAAATTTCTAGATAGTAAGTGTTGAGTAAATTTTCTTATTCTCCTGTATTAAATTTGTCCTACAATTTTAAAAGTTTACAAACTGAAGTTAGAGAAGACCAGGTAATTCATTTTTTTTTCTGTTGGAATGTGAAGACGAACAGTGCGAGTTCTTACAGCTCAAGGAAATAGAGCTTAATAGTTTGACTTCTGGGTATAAAAATGTTGACTATTTAAATATTTCTTACTCTTCAAATTGTGCAAAAGTTTATTAAAGTGCAGATTCGAGAGGAGAATGTACAAGATGTGCCTGGAGCAGGCTCTCCATCTAGAAGACGGGATATATTTACTCTACAGTCTGCAAGTCCTACTGTTCATGTGGCAAAACCTCTCTCAGCGCTTCCTTTAACAAAAATGGAAATAAAGAACAGATCTGTTCTGTTTCCTAAAACAAGAGCTGGTGAAAGTTCAGGTAATAATACTTGCATAGTAAATGAAACATCTGCAGTGTCTTATGCTCAGAGTTTTTGTTTACTATATTGCATGTTTGAGAACTTGAATGCATTGACTTTGTTTTTTGTTGTTTTCATCCAGTGTGATTGGACAGTTCCCCTCTTCTGATCTTTGTTGAAATGTTAGTCCTTGTGATGGTATTCTTTTTAGAAGGAAAGAACCTTTTTTTTTTTTTTCTTCTCCTTATGTGGTATAGCAACACTGTTTCCTGCAGATAGTTTGCATACAGACAGATAAGTTGCCAGTTTCTTAAATCATGATGAATGCAACCATACCGTACCTCTGCAGAGAAGGTGCTTTGTGGTTACTGTGTTTTGTTGAACCTTTTTTGGTTTTGGATCATGCTCTTGTGAAGTACACCTGTTCTCTTCATCTTTGTGTGTGTCCCTAAGATATTAGATGAAGCTATCTATGTGTAGAAGAGAAATAAACGTTCTTCCTTAAGACAATAGGAATGTCAGCTATGAGATTGGCTATCTCTGTCTTGTTCAAAATGATCTAGGAAGATGTTGTTGATAATGGTTTCTAAAATCCTCAGTTTGTACTTTTAATTCCAGTAATGCTTAAAATTCTTCAAATTACTGTATGGAGCTATCATTGTGTCATCTACATACCAGATTTGTTAGTCCTTGGTTTGGTTGGTCCCAAACAAGAATACCATTGCTGTTCTTCACTAAGCAGCCAAATAATATCTTGGAAGAGAATTGGGTGTCTTGTTTTTTTGTTTTTTTTTTTTTTGGGGGGGGGGGGGGGGGTAATTTAATTTTATGCACTAAAAAGTGAAGATATCTGCCAAAAATCTGAATGCAATAAATTGAGACTGTTGAAATTGACTTAGATTTCTCTCTGATAATGGTCTTATTCTGGATTTTAAGCTTATTTCCTACTACAAATGGTACATTCATGTAACTTTCTTGGACATGCTTCACAGTCTTTGGTAGAATTATCGACTATTGTTTAGGGTTTTTGATGGTTAGGTGTAGGTCTCACTTCGTTTCTTGTAAGCATCTTTGATATTATTCTTCACTAGAAGACTTACAAATTTATTTATATGAGCTTTAAAAGATTTTATAACAGTGTGCTTTGTTTAAGTCTGGTCCTGAAGTTTCAGATCTACTTGGCATCATGAGAACTGTTTCCATTAAACGTTTTTGTGTCTAGAAATACAAGTTTTCTGTTTAAATCCTTTCAGCTAAAGGTACTTGAACAAAGGCTTTTAATATATGTATATATTTGTCTCATTTTTCTCTTCCAGAGAGCTACCTGGAAATGGAGAATAAGGGGGATGAAAATGTGAGGTGGAATTTGTCGTCATTTACACCACCTTACGTTAAAGTGAGTGAATGCTTGTATTGGTAGGGTTCAGCGTCAATCTCTTGGGTTTTTTCTTTTTTCGCTCTTCCTGCTGCTCTTTCTCCCTCTAGCCTCTCCAGGAAAAAATACGTATTTGAGCCTGAACTCAGTTACAGGGTTTCTTCTCAGTTTTCTGCCTGTCCACATTAAGGAAATGTTCTACTCTTTTCCTCGGTACTGTGCTCTCTGGCTGTGAATCAGTGCTGTGTGGGACAATTTCTGGTTCACTTAATGAATTTGCCTGTGCTCATCCAGTGTAATCCTCCAGATTGCATTAAATAATCAAACATACATAAAAGATGTGTGTTCATTTCTGATCCAGAATGCCAGTCTAACTTACCTTGTAAGAGACTTGTGCTTCTCGAATTACGCTATATGTGATATCTCTGTAGGTAGTTAAAAGTTAAGTCAAGGGTATTTGAATCACTCTACTGTTGCCTCTGCAATTGTAGCTGTAATGTTAATGTCTGTAACCACTTGCCTATTTTGTGATAGTTTGAGTGCTCTGATGGTCCCTTTGGTTTTAAGCTAGAATGATGACTTCAATGTAGTAGTTTCGTGTCTCGGCTCATTTGCTGAAGGATTCGATGTTTGTTTATTTGAAAGTAGTTTGAGGTTTTTTTTCAGTCCTTTGCAAGGATAGTGCATGTGTGTGTTTCTTTAATGTTTTCTGAATCTGACTCGTAACTTTATTTGCAGGATGTGGATGGAACTGATTCTGTTTATAGGGTTACTTACTCTGCTTTCAGATGTTACCGTGTTTCTGGTACTCTTGAAGCTCATGGAAAAGAAAAGGTACATTAATATGCTTGAAATACGTCAATTTACCTTAACTGTAAAATGATACCTTCCAGGAGAAATTCTTGGAAATAGCAGTCAAATTTTTGAAGCTGGTTATACTCTATCTGATAATATGTATCAGGTAGTCAGTATCTACTTCCCACTCACTGTCTTCTTACCCAGGCTGTTACAGTGTCAGCTGAGTTGATTCTAAGAATTCATGCAATCTGTAGTTTGACTTTGTGCCACTTCTTGTTTGTTTTAGAAGATAAACTATCCTAGAACAGAAAATTGTTTTCAAATGCTTTGTAAAATCCACAACAATATTACAACTAATACTGTGTTATTACAAAACTGATATGAGAACTAGTTTCTCTTCCTTAAGGAGAGGTCTCTTTTTGTAGTTCTTTAGGAACAAACGTCTGTTCTTGAAATTGATTTCATTTGACTTACAATTTTATCTTCTGGCCAGTAGAGGGTTTCATAACCACAGTTATAAAACACATTCAGAGACATACTTGAAGGGGTTTCTATAGGGCTTTTGTCCCTCACCTTCTCCCCTAATACTACTTTAATTACAGAATGTCAGGGATTGGAAGGGATTTTGAAAGATCATCTAGTCCAATCCCCGATCTATCCCCAATTCTGTCTGTTCATCTTCATGAACACCTATCTTTTAATCATTACAGATTGCAATATTGATGATGCAATTTAGGATCTATTTACAAGAAATAGAAGACTTCCTTTCAGTTTCATTGGTTATGCTACTACTGGAAACCACTATTTGATTTTGATTTTAAACAAATGTGTTTGCTTTATCAGTCCCAATTCAGGTGTATTTATTAGAATAACGTTTTGATTATTGGTATATAAGACTGTTGGGCAGAGCTGATAAGGTGTAGATTGCTGTCATTATTAGCTCTCTTTTATCCCAACTCTAAAATCAAAGCAAGGCTACAGTTGAATTAAGCAGACATGACATTATATAGAAAGGATCCTTTATTACATAGGTGGCCTTTAAGAATGATCAAATATGTGGCCTGTAATTTACTTTAAATTTTAGTCCTTCTAGTAATTGTAGTACAGGGTACTTATAGACTAAGTTGTTGACAACTTAGCTGACATGTTCCCCTCGTGGTACACTTCTTCCCATTTTACTAATACAAATAATCGTGCAAGCACTTGCTGACTTTTTTTAAGGAAGAATAGCTGAACTTAATTTTTGTGTGAGTGCTTACACAACCCGTTTCATCAGAACTTTTTTTATTTGTGGGTTAGGGAGGATGAGCCATTAATGTATGCATCAATTTCTGTAGTGAGCAAATTTTGCGCTGGCTTAAGTGTAACTTTGTGTAAGTATGATTGTGAAGTTGGATAGATTATTTTAGTAAAATTCTGCAAAATTTTTCTTTTGTTTTGGTAGGTTGCTCTAATATTTTTACCTAGAGACAGTGGGGATTACTCCCAGTTTTGGGACCTCGAGTGTCACCCTGTTGAGAAACCTAGTTGGAAACACAAACTAAGATTTCAGCTTTCTGGAATAGTGAGTATATAAATACTATAAACTGTCCAGAGCATAGTTTTTTGATAATCTATTAATGTTACTACACAGTAGTATCTCTGGTATGCCTCAATGTTATTCTGATAAAAAAAAAAGGGGGAATATTTTATGTCAGCCTAAACTGTACTGTTTTTCTTATATTAAAAATATATTTCTCATCTTGCTTATATGATAATGCATTATCTTTTGTCACCGTGTAAAATATTTGTCTGCTCAGAGAAAGCAGAGAAACTTGACCTCTGTGGGAATTTTTTCTGTAGTGTAAGGTTTGCTTATATCAGACACAATGCATTGGTTTCATTTATGTAAATGAATATCAAAGTAATTGCCCTTTGCTCTAATACATAACTTAATGCAATACTGGAATTTAAAAACACCTATATTGGTTACATGGATATGTTTCTGACGGAGTCTATTTGAATGCTTTATCAGAGCTCATGGGGTTGATTTTTGAGATTTATACATAGGAACAATTAGATCTGAGCTCTCCTTTGTGCCCCCCATGTTCCTCAGGTCTCGTTTTATGGTGAGCCTGGAGAGAAGGGTTTGGGAGTTAGAACTAATTTCTGACTCTAAGGAGACAGAGAACCTATCTCAAATATTTAAGAGTGAATTCTAATGCTTAGTTAAATGAGCTGAATGTGAACAACTTTGTATATTAGGTATTACGTAATTACTATATATGTTTTTATGTCCTCTCCAGAAAGTTGGACTTGATTTTTTTTGAGAAGCCCAGGTAAATACTTAGGGTCTTTCTGTAGAGTACCAAGGATGTTTCAGTAGAAGGAACCTTACTTGTCCTTCTTGGCAAGATACCTGCCTTTTTTTTTTTGGTAGGGTCTTTGTTCTTCCCAGTAATTATGTTGAAAAGTGGGCTTGTTAATGATGTATATGTTAAGTGACTTCTAATTTTTGCAGGAAGAGTGAGGCCTGTATAATATCTGGCTTGAGAGAGGATTTTTTAGATTTCATCAAATTCTTTGAACATAAGTTTCCTTAAAATGAGGAAAGCACCTATCATTTGACTGTTAAAAGCATGTTGAAATTGAGAGAAGATGAATTCTTTATCAGAAATCTAGAGTTCTGGATGATTCTCTTCTTAGAACATGACTAGTTGTCAGAGTTGTGTTAAATCTTTGAGCAGCACAACTTGATATTAATGTTTTTGAACTAACATGTCAGATTTGTTCCTCTTGATTTTTTCTAAAGCTGTTTTAACAGTTAGATCTTTCCAGCATCTCCATATGCTTATGGGAAAAACATTGCAGAAATATGTTGAGATCATTTTGAAAAAGAGTTGAAAATATTTTGCTTATTATCTAAGTAAGGAACTATGTATCAGTTTGCAAGAAGGGTCAACACAGAACATTTACTTAGATTGTTGCAGCTTTTTAATCAGATCCACTTTTAGTTGAGATGACAAGTCAATTATTGTCTATTATGTCCTAGGGACGAAGAGTTTAGACTGCATTATTACAACTTTGAAAAGGACTTGTATCATGCTGGGTTTGCTGAGGCAAAGAGGGCTACTGCTATGGTTAATGTGACTTATGATAAAACGAAGTAGGAAAACTGACTGTCATTCACAGTGACTGAGCAGTACTTTTTTATTACACCACTTCAAAAGAAAAGAAAATGTGAAGGAGATCAGGAAAGAACTAAAAGAACCAGGTGAATTTAGGAAAATCAGTGACACCACTTTGATTTTTTTTTTTTCCTTAAGAAACAATTATCTATGACTTTGATTATGCACTGCATGCATTTGTAGTCCCCACAGCTAGAAACCATCGTCAACAGCTTAGATCATGTCTCCAATCTGATCCTATGGACAGGGAAAGCAAGAATTGTACGTACCCTTTGCAGCCCAAGCATGTCAATACTGGTGATTCAAATTCAGTTTTTCCTTTTCCTGAAAAACATTTATTAGGCTGCTATCACAAATTGGTCAAAAATCATTGGAGTAAAAGTAAGTATCACCATTGTGCACAAATCTCTTGGATTGGTATTTTGGTTTAAGTATTGGTCTCTTCTGGGTGAAGCAGTGAATCAGCAAGAACCTGTCTGCTGAGGCAGGACCTAAGTTATGATTGGTCACGTGGAAAGCTGATAACTGAATAAAGAACTCTTGCTATTGTTTGAAGATACTACCTTTTTTTTGTGTGATTTGTGTACTTTAGCTGTGTAACTAACTTTTTAGCATATCATTTTGCAACAGGCAAAGTGAACAAACTGAGCTCAATTTCTCAATCCTAAACACAAAACATACAGTCACTTAGAAGTCTTGATTTGGTTTTTATTGTTATCAGCAAGTATGGAAGCTTCATCTTTTTTGGCTATTCTCGGAGTGAGAGGAGGAAAGACTTTTTTTAAACTCAGTGAGCAAAACAAATTCCAATTTTAAAACTAAACAGATTCATATGCTCCTGAGGTTGGTTTGGATCAACAGCGCTGAATGTAACCATTTGGACAGCATTAACATACTGCTTTCATTTGAAACAGGCAAAATCAGTAGGGAGTCAAGTAAAGCATGCAATACTTCACAATGCTCTTACAAAACCAGGGAGATCCTCTGAATATTCTGTATTATTGTGTAATGTGTATTATTCCCATGCAGTAAAGTTGCCCTATTCTAAATTAGAATTTGAATGATAACACTGAGGTGTGACACCCATCATATTTCCTTACATGGAAAACATAAAGTTCTTGAAAGAAGAGACATACCAATCCTTTCTTGTCTTTATGTATCGGGTTCTGTAATGGTTCGTGAGTTATTTGCAACTGAAGAGTATGCTCTTAAAACTAAAATTATTTTTTTGGTTGCTGGCTGCTGCTACTTCTGACAGACTGATTAGCAGCTCCTTCAAGACAAGAAATGAATGTCTAAAAGACGAGTTTGTCATAGCAGCTCTATTGAAGAATAGTCTATTTTTTAGTCTTCCCTGCATAAGGGAATCAACTGCTTGTCTAAAACATCAGCATAGTTTGGAAAAAAAAATAATAAAGATCATGTTGTATGATCATAAGCACAGGAGGTAAAGAATCTTTGTTCTTTTATGTCTTCGTTCACGTTGTTGTGACCCGAGGAGCTCCAGACAGTATCTGGCTAGATTTTGACAAACAATGGAGAATTTGAAATTAGCTATTTGGCAAAGTATTCCCTTAGGATGAGCTGGTTTCCTTGTGTTAGAGAGCACACTGAATAGAGGCCCTGAAAATGGTAGATGTTTTGGTGTAGTATCTCAGTTTAACTGTTACTATATAATGCACTATCAGATTCTTTTTCTTTGGAGAGATCTTTCTTTGGGAATGATATATTATCTATAATACAGTAGTATTACGAATTTTCTTGATTTTCTGAGAATTTAACCTATAATGATGACTTAGGTCTTCCTTTTGGAGCAGTCGTTTTGCTGACATAGCTGCTCCTGAAGCCTATGGGCAGAATATCTGCAGAGGAATTGCTAGTGGCTTTCACAAGATTCTGCCTGCATTGCTAGTTTGCTGTGAACTGGCTTGTGAGAAATATTTATTAGGTGCAAAAGCCTGTTAGTGTTCCTCCCAAATTACTGCTTTTGTCTTAATAATCCAGACTACTATTCTGAAGTATACTTGGAAAAAAAAAAAAAAGATAAAGCCTTAGTCCCTTCTCATGTGTAAAGAAAATTACTTAAATACTTTTGAATACAAAGTGTAAAGGCTTCTCTATTTTTCCAATAGGGTACTAAAACTGAAAATAAAACTGCAATTGTGAAAGCTTCCACAGATACCGTCATAGGAACTGGGCTTCCAGTTATACCAGAAAGGAAGGTTTACTCTGAAGCACCTACAATTAAAGCAGGGTATGTATGGGGCAAACATTGAAACGAGAGGCTGCAACTGGGTAGAAGCTTAAAAACAAACCTTTTCACTGTTAGGGTAGTTATACGGCAGAACAGGCTGCCCAGAGAAGCTGTGCAGTCTGTGGAGATTTCTGGGACCTGACTGGACTGAACCCTGCGAAGCCTGGTCTGACCTCAGAGCTGGTGCTGGCTGGAGCAAGAAGTTGAACTAGAGACCTCCTGAGTTATCCTGTAACTTTATATTAAGGAGTTGCAAAACCGTACTTGGCCAAACCTCTTATTAGCTTTGTATTTTCAGTCTACCATACTTTTTTTCTTTTCAGTAAAGTTCCTCATTTGCCTAATCATAATTTGTTGTTGTAAACTAACCAGTATCAGCAGTAGAATCTTCTGTAACTGACCCATTTTGGAGATTCTACAAAACTGCAAAGTTGCTTCTAAGAAGAGCAGCATTATACTGCATGTCTTAATTTTGCTGTTCTTCAATCTAAAGTTGATCTACAGTTCTTATTCTATGGGAGGGGAGTAAAATTTTCTGGTTAAGCATGGAATCCCTGAAAAGAGGTTAGCTCTCTACTAAAACATATGGGGGAAATTCAAATTGTAAAAGTGTGTATAAGTAAATATACATATATTTATATATGTGTGTATTTATATATATTTATATATTATATATACAAATATTTACGCTGCAGCGATGCTTTCATTATACACTTAATGGCTAAAATGTATAGCCTATAAAACGTAAGGTGACAGTCGATGCCTTTAGGATCTTTCTATTTTTCCTGATTTATTCTCATGAGAAATCAGAAATGTGTTGACGCATGGAGTCAATATATGCAGACCGTGTAAATAAGAAATTTTAATATCTTAACTCCCTTTTTCAAATCAGATCGAGTGACATAACTCGAGGGGTATATGCACCAGAAGACCTGTACACTTTTCCTCTAACTAGAGTTGGGGAATCACGCACATTAAAAGTCAACTTGCGAAATAATTCCTTTAGAACGCACTTGGTAAGTTTGACAAACTTGCTTTTAAATATATTCTCATAAGTCCTTCCAGCAGTTCAACTGCTATTTTTAAATCTTAACAGAAGTTCGCAATAGTGCAAGTCTTAGCTTGATAGTTTCAAAAGACAGTATTATATCTGAAGAATTCTGCTCTGTAATTTTTCCCTTTTCACTGAGTCGGTGAGGTTATTTGTAATATATGCAATTGAAAAAAAATACTAAATTATAGTTCGTGTAGAGTTGTTGTTATCCTGATTTATTTTTTTTAACTTCATTAAAACATCCTGAGATTTGGATTTTTCTTAATACTCACGAATATGGGCATGTTATTTTCAAACACTTTGTCTATCTAAAGCTGTATTTGTAATTGACCTTGTTTATCTTCACCATGTTTTAAATTAAATATGATAGGCTTAGATACAGTGAGTTTTTAAGCATTTTGTATTAAATTGCAGCTGACATTCTTGAGTCCCAAAGAGCCTTTCTACATCAAGCACTCGAAATACTCTCTAAGGTGAGTAATGCTTATGCTAACACTCTCATCTAACAAAAAAAATTAAAAAAGAAATTCAATAAGATAAATATCTTGTTAATGTACAGTGCGAAAATGTAGATACATACATTTAATTAGACGGAATGATGGGTATTATATATATATATATATATAGTTTTGCTAATGCCGTGCTCTGTAATCTTGGTTAGAAGCAGAATAAGCCCACACAGTTATTTCTGCATCTGCCAATTTCTTCTCTGCAAATTGTTTCTAACAGTGCTGCTGCTTTTAATGCTAAGCCTAATGCTTCACTTAACCGTTTGGCATACTGTGCACAATCAAGTCATTCCTTCCATTTATACTTTGTACACAACAGACCAAGCAAATTGCCTTTATCACGCTTCTAATTTGACAAATCTGCAGAGCTGCATCAAAGATTCTCTGCAAATACAAGGTTTGAGCAGCCAGTGGAATTGCCTGGTCATACCAAATATTTAAGCATATTACCTGCATAAAAGGAATCTTCATGTTGGTGATAACAATCCCTCAAAATATACCCAATCATCTTTGGAGCGGATTACGAGTATTTGACAGACCTGTTAGTCATCTCTTCAAGAAATACAGCATCTCTCCTGTGCTTGTCTGCAACAGTGGGATTGTCAGGAAGATAGAAATGCAACCATTTCATTAGAAGTCTTACAGCACGCATTTTCAGTGTTTTAACAGATCCCCATTTTAAAGATGGAGAAACTAAGGGTATACAGAATAGAAATTGTGAGCCAAGTCAGAAATAGAACTAGATACTCTGACTCCTAATCTAGTTTCCTGTCTACCACTGATACTTACCATTTATTACAAAAACAGGGCTGTGGTGTTATTAACCATAGGTATTCGAGGTATTTTTAAAGCCACTTTTTATTGTTAAGTGTTATTACTCTGCTTAGGCAATTTTCCAGTGTCTCTACTTAACTGGCTTTTTTCTTAAATATGATATATCAGACAGTACAGAAGGGTTTTTATGGAAGTAGCAACCAAAATAAAATCTCACCAAATAAAGGTGACTAGCTATATCTATGAGGCTGTACAGCTACAGACAAAGGACAGGATGTCATGACACCCCATGAAAGAAGATGAGTAACTTTATTGGAAGATACTTAGATATTTCAAAAATATTCTTGAGGAATGCTGTCAAAGCTATTTGGTATATTTTCTATGAGAGTTGATAAACTCCTATGGCTTTTATCCGAAGCAGAATTAACAAGTCTAAAATTGAGCCTCCTATTTCTAAAGGTTATCAACTAAATATACCCTACCTTTTAATAATCACATTCTAGTACTGTTCTTCTAGTAAATTTGGCTATTTTCTCCATTTGTAAATATTAGCCTCTTCTAGCTTTTTATAATTCATTCATCCAAAGTCGACATAGCTCTCTGAAAAAGCTCTCCCATTTAAGAGCATAAAGCACAGAAGAATTATGTGACTTGAACAGATGCTTTTAAAAAAAATAAACAAGTATTAAAAGAATTTTAAATGGACTTTGAGAACAACATCATTGAGGATTTCAAGAAAGCCGGCATTAACTGCATCCTTCTAGCCTAGGTTAACTGGACATATTGTAGAGTAATGTTCAAAAGCAATTAGCTAAGAAAACTGTTCTCAGGAACTTGGAATATTAGTCTGTAAATAAGTTTAAAAATAGAAAGTACCGCCTGTCTACATTTGGACCAAAAGAAGTGTTACTTAATAAACATGGTGTGTTGCATGTTCTTTATTTTGAGGGCCAAATTTGAAAGCAATCATGTGTAATCAAGTTTTAAGTCTGGGTAGTGAAATTGCAGGTTTATGTTTGTATTTAAAATCAAGAAATCTGACCTTCAGAAACCAGCACAGTGGTTTGCCAGTTATTTGAATTGGTTGTATGCTCACAAGTACCACTAGTTAGCAGTGCTAATTCCTTCACCTCTGTTTGCTGAATTGAAAGTAACAACAGGCTCTATCCAAAATACAGCATCTTGCAACCAAAACTGCAGGAAAAATAATAAGGAATTTCAGTAATTTTCACCAAATATCTTAATGCATATATATATGCTAAGTGACATCTTCGTGGTTAAAATATAAGTCCTGTAAAGAATGGATGGGAAGAAATTGTTGGAGGTTGGCATTAAAAAGAGGAGTTATGTTTGTTCACAAATACAATATAACAAATTCAATATAACATAGAATATATAAGTATATTCTGTGCTGCAAAAAGTACTTTTAACAAGATAACTCAAGTTTTATAAATATATGGATGAAACATTAAAACACTTGACTTCATAAGACCCTTTGAGTAAGTTCTGTTTCTGGAAGGACTACCAGGTTATGCCTACCTAAAGAAGTTTGAAAACTAAGGTATTTCTATTGTCTTTAGAAGCCATCTGAAATAACCTGATTACAGGGTAGTAGGTATTTCAGATACTGTGCTAAAAGGTAAAACTCTTCTGCACTTCACTGATTTATTTTTGTTTCCAGTTGCCGTTATTCTTGCAATTGTGATTCATCGTTCACTATTGATAGACTTGGTTACTATAATTTAGATGCAGCTTACCAGTACTGTTTCTGTTGAAATAGTGGTTTTGGAGAACTACAATATTAGTTTGTGTTTGACTATGAAGTAGGCTTCAGGCATACCTGACTTCAGAAATACCACTTGAAATTGATGCAATAACCTGTAAAAGCCACATAGACTTCATAGACTGAGTTGTGGGCATAGTGACAAGTTTGAACTGAAGTAAAACTTCTCATTAAGACCAAAACAGTTAATTGCATGTAAATTTGAGTTGTTCTGACAGTACTTTGACTATGTTTCTGGTTACTGTACTTCAGAAAAATCCTTTGGGTTACTTCCATTAATAAGAACATTTATACTGTGTAGTAGACCAAAGAACTGTTATAGTTGGAGTCTGACCTTCCCAGTTTTCTTTGTTGAAGAAAGTGAAAATAACATCTTTCCCTTTGGACTAGGAAATATGAGAATTCAAGGCTGTTAAGCCTTATTTTGGTAGGGAGAAGTCAACTGGCTGCTACAAAGCAAACTGAGTAATATCTGACTAATTCTGCTTTTAGAAAGGACAATGTATAGCACCAATTAGATGTTATACCTGAATTCATTGGTCAAAGTAAATGGAATATAGTTGCTACATGCTAAGAAACTGCTCAATATTATTGAGGTCATATATTAACTATTTGGGAAAATAATATTTGAAAGCCAGATAGGACCATCTCGTGAAAAGAATCATCCATGACTTACTATTGTTTTGATAGTGTAAGTTTGAGTTTGGTTATGTTGTTCTTTTTGAGTAAATGTTACGATATGTAAGGAAGCACACACGTGTGATTTTGAAGATGATATAGACTTGTGCATCCCTCCTGAATTTACTTTTATTTTTGTAAAGTCTTGAGTGGATTGGTTGTATGCAGCTGCAGTCTCGATTCTTACTAAATTTTCTTCTCTATTGCAATGTATCTGTTATAGAAGAAAAGGTCTTACTTGATGTTCTTCATTTATAAAATAGTTCTTTTTAAACTAAGCTGAATAAATATCTTCATCCCATATGTTATAGGTGTTTGAAGAGGCAGAGCTTGGCAGATTGGTTGTATAACACTAAAGTATGACATGAAACACTTATCTGGCTGAACTCCTTTGCTGTATTGTTTATTTTAGTTCAGTACTTCATGATCGATGTGTCATTTTTCCACCAACTCAATTAAAGAATACAATAGCACATCAGTCTATATTCTGGTAGTGTATACTCCTTACAGGTTACCTCACCGATCATGTTCTGTTTAACAAAAAAAAATAAATATCGAAATATATTTTCATGCTTTAAAAAAAAAAAAAGCTGGGATCAGGTTTATGCATAGGGCAAATATTATGACTTCCAAGTGTAGAAGAAGGATAAGTGCACAGATTGATTACAATAGGTTGGATTACTGTGGAAGAAAACATATGTAGAGGTAGGAACAAGATACGGAAAAAGTAGGGGAAACGAATACAATGCAGGGGATGTTAGATAGCACTAATCACTGTCCAGGGCAGAAAAGTGGAATTACAATAAAGTTTAAAAACAGTCTTATTTTCTTTGTCTCACCGAGTTTTGCTGTTTGTTTTTCCTTATTCTACTACATGCCTGCTACTGTTACCTGTCTGCTAGTACTGGGTATTTCCATTGTATGCCATGGAATTGAATAGGCTGCCACTTAGCACTTCCAGCTTCTTTGCTTGTATAGCTTGTGTTTATATTTAAAAATGTTCGCTCTGGGCTTTTGAGAATTAAGACAACCAGCCATTACATCCTACCTAGAGCTGATTTTATTTATTTTTTTTTACTACTTGGTATGTTTTTATGCAATCTGAATAGAAGAACACTTATATAATCTAAAAAGATATGATGCAACATCTTGAAAATACAGTTTGAGGGTGGATGCATTTATTGGCTTGTGATGATTCAATGAAATATTTATTCACGTGGAGGCAATTAGAAATTAAATTATTTTACTAGTTTCAAATTGATCAAGAGTTGGAAGTTTTAGTATGCTCATCAACTGATTTTTGAAAGGAAGAAATGTAATAACTTTGCTCTAAATATAGTTAAGGTACTATCGATATACTTGCAAAGAGGCAGACCAAACCTAGTCAGCTAAACTAGCAGCAATAAGCAACTAATACTTTGTATAGTTAGTAGGAAAGAATCATCTTTTACAATTGAACTCCCTCATAAGATAAATAGATCAAAACTATAAAAATAAATTGATCCAGTATGCACTCTCCAGTATGCATTCAGTACACTGCTCTTTGGAAAATCAAAACTAGAACTTCTCTATCTGGTACAATTTACTTGCATATTAACACTGATTATACACATAATTGTCTCTTTACAGATCCCATCATTACATCAACGTGCCAGTCCAGTTCAAGCCACCTGCAGAAGGCGTATTTGAAGCTCTCTTGGCTGTGCATACATCCAAATATGGCTATGTTAATATTCGACTATGTGGTAAAGCTGTTGCAAAAGACTAGTCAGAACAGTTTTACAGCCATTTATAATAATTTATAACGGTTCATGCAATTTAAAATATTGAAGGATTTGCTACTACATTTCCATACTAACTTCCTACTTGTTTTGCCCTGTGATGCTGCTTTGACAGAAAGTCTTCTTTAAGATGAATTATGGTGCTTGTTCTACAAGTATATTTTCATAGTAAAAACACTGAGAAATATCATTGTATGTTTTAAAGTTATCATGTTCTAACTTATGTTTCTGCACTTTTGTTGAAGAGGGAAGTTTTCTATTTTTGCATTTATTAGGACTAGTTAGATACGAATGTATTTTATTTTTAACATTGTAAATACAGAAATAAAGCGTGTTAACCGTTGATTCTATCTGATTTCTGTCTTCGGTTGTTAGAGGATTCCTCGCTGTAGATAGATGATTAATCTTCCTGCTCTTAGGAAGCAGGAACCTAGCAAAGCTAGTTTTTTGTGTGTGTTTTGTTTTGGGGTGCAGGGGGATGTGGTTGCAGTACAGAAGCTGACTTGTTAAATATCATGCCTTCAACCTGGTAAAGGTGGGACGGACCATAAAGCTGACCATTATCCTATACTCTGCACAGTTCAGTGGCAGACATAAGCATTGTTTTTTAATCCTAGCAATGTGAAAACCTAAATTCAAAATGAGCATACTGCCTTCAGCCCTCCAAAATGATTCATCTAGCTCAGCATTCTGTCTATTAACAGTTGCAAACTAGAGATGTTGTTCTGGGAGATCATGTAAGCATGACTTGCTGCCTTTGGTTCCCTTTGCTTGTACTTCCCCAGCTATCTGCAGTCCTTGGATTAGGGATGGGAGGTTAGAGATTCCCACCTAGTTTGTTTTCCATTTATGCACCTGTTCATGAATTTATTAATATACTTCTTTGAACACTTCGACATCTTGTCATGTACCACCTCGTGGGGCAGCAAACTCCGGAAGTTCATTGCTCTTTCAGAAAAGTTATTTTTTGTATGTGCTAAGCTGGTTTCTTACTAATTTTGTTGAGCGCTCTCCAGTTTTTATATTGTAGAATGATCAACAACCTGATTCTACAATCAGGTTACCCATTGCTACCATGCCCTTCGTACCCTTTGGCTGTCTGCTAATTTATTTCTGTAGCTGGTAGCTGTATGCCTTCAGTAGCATAATGTTCGTAACCTATGAGAACTATTCCTTTCAGGTTGAGAGAAGAGAACAACTATTCCTTGCAGGTTGATAGAAGAATGAGTGAAATTCATTTAAATATGAGATTGTTTAATTCTGTTTTCAAACAACTCATATTTGAAGATAATTTTGAAGGGAAAACATGAATTGCCTTTGATGCATTCTACCATGGTTATGTTAAAGTATACTGAAGTATACTACCGCTGCTTTTTCTTTATTAAAACATAGTTTCTCAGCAGACTGGACGCCAAGAAAGGGAGGATTTACGTGTAATCTGTCTGCTAGATACTGTGATCATCTCTCCTTCTCTCTGGCTGATGCTGCTTGCATGTTTCCCTCATTAATGTGATGGCTGTGTACTTCTGAATACTGAATTGGAATGAAGGAAATCTTCTACTGTCTGCTGCATTTCCTCAAGGGACTTGGCTTCCTTACTTGAGAAAGACTTTGGTGTCTAAAAGCCAATATTGGATTGGGTTTAGATGCACAGTTGGAAGTATCCCTCTTCCAGAACTCGAAAAAAGATAGACTTTTGAAGATATCCACACTGAGCTCAATGCATTTCCTAGCAGAATACCTTCCAGCTGCCCTCTGTTCTGAAGTTGTCCTTGCCTCCTGGTCCCAGACTCTGCAGTGAGGCAAGCTTCAACATCATCTGACACTGTATCCTGAGGAGTGGTTAAAATTGATCTTTGTGGAAGAATTTTCAAATCACTGAACTATGTATCATACTTAGGAAATCGCTGTAGCCTAAAATAAGATTGTTCATACAAGATAGTAACTGTTACCCTTGTACTACAGGTTCTCATAGGACTGAGCTGCTTTTAACTTGATTTGACAGTTGTCCAGTTGTCAAGTGACTGTTGTCCCCCTGTCTAAGGTTAATCTCTAAATAGCTGTACAGTGGCATTTACGCAGTAACTACACAAACGAGCAGTGGCCATTTGGGCCTGGAAAAGGCAATTGTGCTACTTTCACGTGTACTACAACTTTGAATAAAGTACCAACAACACACTTTTTAGTGCAAAGAGGAGGAGCTCATATGCCTGGTAGAGACCTTCGGATGCTGACAGCCTGTCCTGACCCTCCCCTATTATTCTTGAGAAAGAATATTATTCTTGAGGAAGGTACTGCCAACTTCAGGACAAAGAGGAATACTGGAAGTGTATACATAACACCATCAGGTGTGTTAAAGCTAAGACATTTCTACATAACAATTATAACTATACTTTGACTTTTTGTGTGTGTTCATGGGATAATTTCAACTACTAAACTTGAAAGATTGATCAGATCAAAATAAATTCTTACCTCCATAGGGATAGTGTATTTCCTCTGGCCCATAAAGCCATGAAGTATAACATCCACCAAGACTGGTGAAGGACCTTAATTTCAAAAAGAGATCTTTTCTGTCTATCTCCAGGTAACTATCAGAGCATGTCATGTCCCTGAGCGATGTTATGACCTGTAGAATTTTCTCAGTAACCCTCAGATAAAATTCTCTCATTAACAATACTCATTCAGACCCTGCAGCCCCTTGCCACCAGCTTTTTTTTTTTTTTTTTTTTTGGAGTTTTACAATGTAATCCTTCAAGTACACTACACATAGAACATCATTTACTGTTGTCTAAAGGTACTCTAGTCTTGGTACTCTAGCTACTGTTACCTAGAGGTACTCTAATCAAGACTCTAGTCTTGCTGATGAAATAAAACATTTGAAAGTATGCTGGAGAGATGTAAGCCATTGCAAAAATTCTGACACTTTCTCAATGGCCTCTTCAATTCTTCCTCTGAAAAGGTATTTCTAAAACATTACATATGGTTGTAGATAACTGCATTGCAGAGTAATTTTACCTAGTCTTCCAGGATGGACTAGAATAGTTCAGTTGGAAGAGACTTTCAGACAAACATATGTCCCAACTGCAATGTTGAATGCAGTGCAATAAGGATGTTACCTCAAAGCTGTTCACCTTTCAGGAGATCCCACTTTGGCAGAAAACTCAATTTACCACTAAACTTAAATGCTAGAAGCCTCATCTTCCTATCTTTGAAGTGGAAGGAATTTTACAGGGCCTGGTTCCTGGTAGGAAGGCAAATGATCAAGAGAACTAGGACTAGAAGGTGTTTTGAGCAAATTTGCCGACAACACCAAACTTGAAGGAGTTGTGGACTCGGATGAGGGTGGAAAGGCCTTGCAGAGAGATCTGGACAGATTGGAGAGCTGGGTGATCACCAACCACATGAGGTTTAACAAAAGCCAGGGCCGGGTCCTGCACCTGGGACGGGGCAACCCTGGCTATAGGGGCGTACAGACTGGGCGACAAGACGCTGGAGAGCAGCCCCGCAGAGAGGGATCTGGGGGTTGTGGCTGACAGCAAGTTGAATATGAGCCAGCGGTGTGCCCTGGCAGCCAGGAGGGCCAACCGTGTCCTGGGGTGCATCAAGCACGGCATTGCTAGTCGGTCGAGAGAGGTGATCGTCCCGCTCTACTCTGTGCTGGTGCGGCCTCACCTCGAGTACTGTGTGCAGTTCTGGGCACCACAGTACAAAAAGGACGTGAACTGTTGGAGAGTGTCCAGAGGAGGGCGACGAAGATGGTGAAGAGCCTAGAGGGGAAGACATATGAGGAGCGGCTGAGGTCACTGTGCCTGTTCAGCCTGGAGAAGAGGAGGCTGAGGGGGGACATCATCGCAGTCTACAACTTCCTTGCAAGGGGGAGTGGAGAGGCAGGTGACCTATTCTCCGTAATCACCAGTGACAGGACCCGCGGGAACGGTGTTAAGCTGAGGCAGGGGAAGTTTAGGCTAGACATCAGGAAGAGGTTCTTCACTGAAAGGGTGGTCGCACACTGGAACAGGCTCCCCAGTGAAGTAGTCACTGCACCAAGCCTGTCTGAATTTAAGAGATTGGACTGTGCACTTAGTCACATGGCCTAAACTTTTGGGCAGACCTGTGTGGTGCCAGGAGATGGACTTGATGATCCCTTATGGGTCCCTTCCAACTCGAGATATTCTATGATTCTATGAAGAGAAAGTGTCTCATACTCTGTTGTGAAGCTGTTACAACTCTGGATAGCTAAGGACTGATGTGTGCATTTCCTCTGATTGCTCTGGGAGTAAACAGTGTACAGCTGAGCAGATGGTGGGTGAGGGCACGAGGGGGGTTGTTTTGTCTTTGTTTGTTTGTTCATTCCACGAGGTTTTCAGAGGCTTCTGTCTTAGTTGAGAGTCGTAGTTCCTTCAAGATATCTCACCAATACTTCCTCTTAAAGTACACTCCTCATAGTATTTCTGAATGCTAAAGTGGCTCTTGTGTTCAGAATGAGCTACCTGTCCTTGTGTAACAAATTTTCATGTAAGCAGTAGAAGTGCTTTTGGAGTAGACCTAATTATCCCTACTCACTGTGCTTTGGTTTGTGTTGCTGACCAGTCTTAAAGTATGCAAACAGAATTACTTTTGGATGAGTTGAAACCAAAAGATATCGTCCAGAAACACTGCAATAACTATCAGAAACTTGATCTCTGAAATCAGACTACAGCTTGTCTAGAATACTTCTGAGATATATGTAGAATGGATGTACAGTCATTAGCATCAGCAGTTTAATTCTACAGGTTCTCTTTAGCTACATTAACAAGTAATATATAACAAAAGCCTTATTTATTGAAGAGGAGAAGGCTTGTGATCTGTTGCTCATGGAAGGCATGTTTGTTGTACGTTTACTACTCTAGCAGTAGATCATCTACTTAAACATGACATTTTAATAAACTCTGCTATGGTTTGGTCATACTTGTACAACCTGATGGTCATCTTTTCTGAGCCATTTTTATGAAAGGGCTGACTAACCTTTTATCTTCTGAAAAGCCTTGGTTTCACTAGAAATTGTCTTTAGATCGCTGTCTGCTAATAAGGAAGCTGGACCACTAAGGAAGAAGGATCTTTGCCTGTTAATAAGATCTATGTAGTTTATTCCCTTTTACTATCCATTGGGACAATGTTTTTAGTAGTCATTTCCACAAGGGTAGATGGCAATCCTCCTTGTGCTAAGATTTTGCAATGCTGGTTTCCATGAGGATAAAAGAACTGTTAGAACACATCCAAAATTTTGTCAAAGGTTTTTTGTATATTCAGTTGATTTCAGAAAGACCTGGTTTGCAGGTGATGCTAAATGTTTTGGCGTCTATTTGCAGCCCATTTCTCTTGCTTTGCTTCTAATGACAATGAGTTTCTTTGCAGTGTGAAGAGGAAGCTAGAGACTGGTAACTCCGTGACTAGACTCTGTATTAGAAAGTATCCCTAGAGCTCTTGTCCCAGCAGCTGTTTTGGCGGTTTGAATTATATTGCTTTATTTGTATTCATAAGCCAAATCAAAATTATTCCAGGTGAGGGAAGGAGGATAGGTAACCTTCTAATATTTTCATTATTCTACCCCTTAGGCTCTTGTTTTCAAATGTTTATTTAACAGAAATTTCTATTAGTGCTACATGATGTGCAATTAACCTACCTACTGAATAAATAAATAAATTTGGCATCACTGTGTTTTTTTGCAGTTTAAGTACTGCATACTATTTTGTTGTGGTTGCAACAGTCGTTGGATGCATTGGCAACAGTTAGCATCTCTAGACATGAAGCTTGTCACATACAGGTAGAGCAAATTATCTTTAGGAAAAGATAAGGTCTAATGTGCACAACACAAACTTGAAGACAGCATTTTATTTTTTATTTATAGCGGGACAGAGAAGACGAGGAAAGGAATACTTCAGTGGAAGCCCAAATCTTTACTGTACAGTTGATTTATCAGTTCTAGATGAAGTTTTTCCCCAGTAATGAAGGTCCAAGAGCTGGAGCATAGCCAATGTATTTTTAGTTGCAAGTTGGCAACATCAATGGGACTTCAAAAGTCTTGAGAAAGTTGCTTCAAGCTAGTTTCATTCCTAGTCTGTAAAATGAGACTGCTTCCTCTACCCACAGTTGTCTTATCTACACAGGTTATATAAACTTTTGTGGTCAATGTGATCTTGCTTTGAGTTGTCCAGTGCTTACTGTGAAGTAGCCCTGATGTCTGTCTTTACCTCTTTTAGGGGTACAGAAAAATAGAACAACTATGACCAATTCTCAAAGACTACAAATCAAATTTAATTAAGAGTCCAAGCCACAACAGTTATGATCAAAGAATCAGAATTAGCTTTGTATATAATTCTTGTCTCTCATGTTGCTCATTGTCGGTTTTGAAACTTTTCTCAATTTTCTCCTGTTGGATGCAGTCTTTTGTCTCAGACTGTGAAGATTGGCTCAAACATGCCAAGCAGGCAAACTTTTTAGAAAAAAAAGAAATCTCTCTTTAATTAGGGTAATCTTAAGTGTTGGTTTTAATACCAATCAGAGAGAAAATTCAGAAATAAATTATTTTTTGAAATTCATTAAGTGTCTAACACTGAGGATGTCTTTGTACCTGCTCAGCCTAATTGGGATATTAGTAATCATAATTATTCAACAGCTTTGTAAAGTTTTCACATCATTGACTACAAATGGAGTTATAATACATTCTGTACACGTGCTTCAGTGTGTTTTGGAAATTGTTTCCCTGGCATCTGAAACTAATTAGTGTTTCAGACAACCTAGTAAAGGTGCATATCAAGGCCTCACTGTCTAGAAAGTTATTTTGATTATATAAAAGGTTAAAATGGTAAAGAGGATTTTGTGAGGGATTTTTAGTTTACAAAGTAAGTTCTTGAGGGTGGTGGTGGCTTTTTGGGGTAGAGTATTAAAGACGTTATGGCATTTCTGTGGTAGGAGTGCTTGTTAAGTGAAATGCTGATATATTCTTGTTCCTAGGGTTTGTGGAGGAGTTGCGGGGCTGCAGGGTTATCAGAGTTCACTACAAGGTTAGTGGGTAATGTATCTTACGTACTCGAAGTATGCTAGGTTTCTATGTTGTAGCATCTTTGGTAATGAAAAAAAGGCATTATGGGAACAAAAGTCCTTAGAAGCTAATGAAAGAATGGACATTTGACATAAGATCAGTTGTCCCTGGATCTGTAATTGAATGTCCTGACTTTTATTCACAGCTATCTTGTTTTAACTTTTTTTTTTACACAAAGCTAGATAATAGAATTTCATGCCTTAATACTTTGATTGTATAGCACAGGTGAAGAGTATGCATATCCTTACAATCAGTAAGAAAGACATGAAACATGAAGAATCTGCCTGCCTGCAGTGATGCCTCATATTCAGTAAGAAAGTTGACTGTTCGTAATCTTGAAGTGGCAATGTTTGCATCATAACATTTTTCTCACCAAATCTACCAGTTAAACTAGAATATTGATTCTAGTTTCCAGCTTAAAATTTTGAGTTGACAAAAACATTTTTTTCAATGTACTTATTAACATTTATGTTTTTTCTTCTTTACAGCTTTGCATTAGTTCGTTGATCTCCCATGGAATGTGTGTTATAGGTTTCTAGGTAGTGGTGACTTCAAGTACAAAACCAGGTATTACAAGCTGGACCACGTAGTGTTAAAAAGAGGGTTTTCTTTAAACATTTCACACAGTTAAGCACACTGCTCCTTAAAACTTTTAAAACTCGCTGTAATGTTGTGCTGAACCTATAGTAACAGCATTGAACACCTCACAACATAAGAAAGTTAATATAGAAAATGAACAGTTCAGCTTCCAATAACATAGTTGTTGACCACAAGGCTTTCCTAAGCATATCCTTCCAGCTCCTCTTTTCTTTTAGCTCCATGATTGTCTAAGGAAATATTTACATGAGCCAGTTTTAGTTGTGAAACCAGATGGATATAAAGCACTTAATTTCATGTAAATGTTACCTGAGCATCTCTGAAAACTGAGCGCTACGTTTTGGCTGACCCACAGACATTGCAACGTGAAAACATGACTTTGATGTCAGTCCCTTCTCTCTGACTCTGGAAATGTGTCATTTCTGAAGCTGCTCAAAAGCTCAAAAATTGCATCCAAATTGTCATTCAAAATATTTGATATACTTAGAAAAATCTGCTACATGCCTGGTCTGAGATTTTTTTAATTATTATTTATTTATTTATTTATTTATTGGTGGGGAAAAGGAAATCAATGGTGACAAGATGCAACTTTTACAAGAAATGCCACATCAAAACCTGGAAGGTTAAGACACTTCAGAAAGCCCTCTACCTTAATATTTTTCCTGATTAGCGCATTCACTGCTATTATTTTCTCAGCCAGTTCTTTGTAACACTACTTCATGTCCTCATGGCTCAAAGCGCCGAATTCTGAAATGGTTTCTCTTTGATTCCGGTGGCAGCTTGCTGTCTGGGAAGGACAGTTTCAGGTATAGCTTTCCTCACAGGCCCCCATCTCTTGCCACCTGCCTAAGTCTGACAGTTGAGCACCAGCTGGGAGTTATGACCCGGAGAAGCATAAAAGGGCCGGGAGAGACAAAATGATCCATCAAGTCCTACTTGTAAGTCAGGTCTCCAAACATGCATTTTCTCCTCTATAAATTCAAAATTAAAATACTAATGGGCGTTCTTTTGTATTCATCCAACAATTGGTTCATTAGGTAGGTATGTACAAAGAGGCTCTGCTTGTCAATGCTGTTTGGCTCTAAAAGGAGGAAAAATCGGTAGGGGTTAGGCTAGTCGTGAAATGCCCCCACCCCTTTCTTACCTTCCCTCCATGTCTGCTCTGTGAGGCTGGCGGTAGGTAATACTCATCCTGCATAGAGCTGGTTTTCATTGTGAGTGTTCTGTCACTAGTCACAGCTGTCAGGTATGTCAGTCATGTAGTATTGTGGTGGTGTCAGAGACATAATCAGAGAGATTAGGTGGACACAAAGAGCTCTGAATGAGGTGGTAATTGCGTTCAGGGGGAAAAGAGAGTTAAAGAAAGAAACTTTCCTTTCTCACAAGATCCATTAAAGAGGTGACAGCTAATATATTAAAGCTGGAACAAGATAATTGTGGTAAGAATCTTTGTGTGTTCTCCCTAAAATGCAATGTGCTCACAATAAATATTCAAATGCTTATTTTGTGTTGTGAATACCAGATAACCATTTACAGTGAAATGCAACCTCTTTCAAAAAGTTTAAATTCATTGCCAAGAATGTTCTAGGAACAGTTATAAAACCCAAAAGGAATATTGGTGCTATGCTGAATCACAAAAATGCCATCTTATGAAAGCTTCTTTGCAGGGATTTTCTTCAAATTGGTCTAAGTGATGGAAAAGAAATAGAGATGCCAGCCGTGGGCCATACTCTTCCAGACTTTACTCTTTGAGTGGTACTTTGAATAGTACCTCTCCCCACCCCACCCCCCTCTTTTTTCTTTTTTAAACAGTGTGACTACTTGAGTAACTGTTTACATGACACTTGTGCTGTATTAATGCCATGCTTCAGAATTACCTGTAGGATCCAGGAATTCTCCTTCCCTCTACCCCTTCCCCTTCCCTGGCCTCTGAAAGTGTGGTTGTTTTTTTT
Source organism: Anser cygnoides (assembly GCF_040182565.1). Classification (NCBI taxonomy): domain Eukaryota; kingdom Metazoa; phylum Chordata; class Aves; order Anseriformes; family Anatidae; genus Anser; species Anser cygnoides. The sequence goes on along the minus strand of NC_089874.1, from coordinate 107,583,253 downwards.
GTTTTTGCTTTGTTCTCATTGCCTTCCCCCACTTCTGAAGCACCGAATATTGCTACAAGTGTACACACAAGGTTGGCAGAGTCTATTGCTGGGTTCTTTGGGAATAAAGTCTTCTAAGCACCTATTCGATGCATCTTGCCGCTCGATTTGGGGACAGGTCCTCTGTCCCCTCCACTCCAGGTAGTTAGGCATGAATATTTTGTTTTCTTCGTGGTTTAAACATTTTACTTTGAAACTCTAGGAGCACTCTAAATAAAATCTCAGCTGTTCCAAGGATGTAAGAAATTGTTGATACTCTACTTTCCTGTTCTTATGCAGGTACACACATATTATAGATTTTGGTCATTTAATGTGGGCCAATGTTACGTTGGTAGGGTGTTTGGAAAAAATGCAACAGCCTTTGGAGTACGGTATATTAACAGAAGAGACGTTACATAGACCTTTCTGAGTTAAGAGTTAATTCCATGGCTTCTCGTGGCTGTGGAAAACTAGGCTTCCATGATAAATCCCATGGTCTTTGTGTTCTCAGTGAACAGCTACATCGATTTCCTGGCATGGCACAGCTGCTGACATATCGAGTGGTTAATCTGAAATCAACGGCACTGCTGAGTAGTCTTCAGTATCAACGAGTATAAAAATTATGAGTAATGAGTATAAAAGCTAAAAGCAACAGTAGGGACAAAATCAGTCCCACCACAAATATAAATAATACCGTACCTATTTCACCATTGTACCATTTGCCATCAGAAGATGTGAAAAACACAGTTCTATTTCTGTCCGTTAACTTCTCGGTATCTTACCAGAATTTCAACATTGGCTGAAGTTAGAGTCCAGTCTGGTAATCTTTCCTCACAAAGCTCTCACAGGCTTCAGTGACAACTGTGTATGTACAGCAGATGCCAAATTAGATCCTACAGAGATAATGTTTTCATGTCTCGATACTTAAAGCAATATTTTTCCATTTTCTTCTGTTAGCACCAAGTTCTAGTAAGCCTCCTTACAATGTGAAATGAGAAACTAGTGACAGTGAGATAACAGTTAGTTAGAAAATCTTATTTGAATGTTTCTTCATAGAAATGAAAGCGTTTTCAGGTTTCTCCTGGTATTTATGGATGGCAATGGTAGGTTTCCAAACCTCCTTCTTGCTGGCTATTCTGATTGGTACTGAAAGGGGTTGAGAAGTGTCACCTCCGAAGGCAGAAAGATTTGACATATTACCGTTATAACAATCCTGCAAGTGCCTTGGAGATAGTCGAGTCACCGTGTGTTGGTACAATGGATTCATCGGTCTGATTCTGTGACACAGGTAAAGCACTTTGATATAGGTTAATTCAGGCTGTGTTTACAGAGGTTGCTCTGATCCCTTTTCTAGGGCAGTATATTTGTTTTCAAAGAAACAACACCTAAAAACCTTTAGAGACTGAAAACCCATTCCTCCCTATTTACAGAATAGTATTTTTTTTTCTTTCCAGCTGAAAGCCTGATAAAATGCCTTACATTTTCCTCATAATCCTTTATGAGTTTTAAATCTATTTTTTAAGTTGGCAGTTTTAAATGGTTCCTGGTGACTAGAGCCCTGGTGAGCTTCAAAACCACACACGGTTTCAATGAAGCTGTGTGAACCTGCTTCACAATCTCTGCAAGTTTTCCAAGCTTTTATGCTCTCGTATGGTTTACAGACAAAAACCTACAGGGGTCCCATTTAAAGCCTCCTAGCAGCTAAAAGATAGAGAAAAAATGGCTTTTAAAAAACCTGAAGTACCCTCTTCTGAGTGCATTAAAAGCAATTTTGTTTGCTTTCCACTTTCAAAATGCTTCAACCCGCCAAAGGCGCCGTGTTAGAAAATGACTCATGAGTACTAGAGAGAAACACTCTTTGAAAGTTTGTTCATGGTAAAAGATGATAGCTAGGCAAGTGGATTTCTGCATTCAGAAAGAAATATCTCGTGTCCTCATATTGCAGATTTTTTTTTTTCCTTTTTCAATAATCTATTCAGGTGTTCTTCACCTTTATCTTACAGGTTTTCAGCAATTGTGTGAAAATCAACTCAGAACCTCCGCTTGTTTGTTCCTGTGGATGCCGTCAATGTCTGGAGACCAGGGCCTCCAAGGAGAGGGAAAGCAATGCCAGAGAAACGAAGGCTCATGATTTAACCCACTGGCATATTTAAGATGCAAAGAGTGTGAAAAATCTTTCTTCCTTTCAGGTAAATCAGGGTGTGTCACCCCTATTGATTGTCTGAGAGCATGTCCCGTGGGGTTTAGGAGCTTTTAGTATTGTTTCGGAGCATCATTGCAGTGTCTGGTATTGGAGTGGTTTCTTGATTTATTTTCTGTCTGGGAAACATTGGGTGCAAAAGCAAAATATTAAAATGTCCTTTTCACTTTGCTGATGTTGATACAGTTCCTCACAATCTTTTTCTCTCTCTGTCATCCTGTATAAACAAAGACAACATCGTGGAGTAGATTTTCCAAAATTTGGGAATATTTGGGCCTTGTGCTCTGTTCTGAGCCTCTCTCAAACAAGTAGGCTTTCCTTTCTAAATTGCTTTGCTGAGTGTTAAGGACAGAAGATTTGTTTAATGGAATCTAGAGATGACTGCACAAGTGAAATTTTGGAATTTTTCTAATAATTTAAATAGTTGATAATGATAAGAATCTCTCTCCAAACCATCAGTTTTGAAGGATTACCTTGGATACTTTACAGTTTCTCACATGAGATGAACAGGAATTGTGCATTAGAATCAGAAGGGAATTTCCCATAGTTTGGTGGAACCTCTGTTTTATTACAAGTAGATATTATAGATGTAAATTATTTAAATATGTATGTTATCTGTGTATAGTTATACAGTATATTTAAAAAGCATTTTGATTATTTTTTTAAATAGTTGTACCGGCAATTCAAAAAAGTCTGTATTCTAAATGTAGCACGTTATAAGAAAAACTATGGAGAAAATGGACCATCAGCATGAACTTTTAATGTTTTTAGCTTTCAATTTTTAAACTTCACACATCTGCCAGCCCCTTAGTTTTCTCTCCAGGGAGTCGAAAAAGAAGAAAGAAAAATTTTTATGCACTTAGTTGTTGACAATAGCTGAAAATTGAATAAGAATTAAGTAACTAAAAGAATTCGGCGGAAAGACAAGTGGTATTACAACGTGTCTAAGCTGTATTGTCCTTGTGACAAAACAGAAAGCAAAACATGTGTGAACATATGAACAGAACCTAAAATCATGCGATAAAGGATATGAACATAACCTAAAATCATGCAATAAAGATTCTTACCTGTTTTTAGCTGATAAAACGTGCTTAAAAGCTCTCTCTGGATGGAAAAATCATTGGCTTAAAGGCTAGCAACCTATTGTGTAGCAGAATAGTAATTTTAGAGTTTTGCTATTTTTAGAAATCAAGCCAATTAAATTGTGGGATTCAATTTTCAAAGCATTTACATACCTAGAGCAGCAATTGGTGATTAGTCTTGCCATTTAGTTGCATAAATCATTTAATGTAAGTGAATTATGCACTTCCCCAAAACTCTTTTGCTGCACCTTCACACCTGCTTAGCTTTTCCTGGTTTCAAACAATATATGTTAGGTAGCTTGTATACGTTAGGAAGTAATTCCAAAGCCTGTTCCATGAGCTATATATTTCTTGTGTAGCCTCTATAGTTTCTGTCTCTCTGTCTCCCTTCTGGCCACCCCCTAGAGTCCTTAGAGGATCTACTGGCTTAGCTTCAGGCATCTCCATGTGATGGAGAGGAACTAGTCTGTTAGGATTTTCAGTACTGCTGTTAATGAGTTTTAAAACAAAGCCAACCAACCAGACAAAACGTACAAAACAACTGAGGCTATTTGCCAGAACTGCTATTATAATACAGAATTATTTAAAAGAAGAATAATCCCTAGCATCACCAGAAATGAAAGCAGCTGTCACGGTATAGTAGTTACCCTGTTATGAAGAATGTAGGTAAGATACTTCTGATGGCTTCAGTAAGGTTATCATGGATCTTATTTTACATCATAGAGGTTCTCATCCAGTCTTTTGTAGAAAGATGAGTTTTATTTTGTGTAATTACAAAGGCACATTTTTGAATATAGAATGAAATAGTAATTCATAACTTTTAGTGCAGTATGAATGAGACAGGTGAAAAATGTTAAGAACACAGAAGGTAAGGGAGTAGCTTGGTCTTTTTTTTTTTTTTTTTAAAAAAAAAGGTTTCAGGAAGATATTTTGGATACTTTGACACGTGGCTGTGCAGAAAGTGATTTTTGTTGAAGATGTAGAGGTTAGCTTTACTACCATAATTACTCGTGTGTTGCTAAAATTTTTCTTGATTCTAGCAATGTATAGGAAAAAAGCTGCGTTTTGGAGTACAGAAGTGTAGTTAAATGAAGTCGTGGGCAGAAGTTACTGTCCGGATCTTGTTCTGTTTTGCGGAAGAGGTAACTGCCCCTCAGCTGTTTGTCACCTTCTTTTCAGCTGGTGAGGATAATCATCTCAGCTCTACTAGTTTTGTGTGTAGTCATTCTCTAACCTGTCTCTCAAAATGAGTTAGGTTAGAAAGACATTTTATTTTTTTTTAAATTAAGTTAGTTAATTCTGAAGGAAACAGATTGTGGAACATTTGTACTGGAGAGCCCCTCCAGCAGATAATCTTTGTCGGAAGGGTGATAACAGGCATCTGGAGTATGTAAACTCATCTAAGCTGGAGTTTTTTTTAATTTATTTTTATATATATATATATATATTTAATGTAGAGTCTGGCCAGATCAGAAAGACATCCTGGAAATCAGGCCGGCTTGGAACAGTGATGCCAAGTCTGAGGATGTCTCTGTCAGCTTGGTTGAAAACCAGCCCACATACTGGTGCCATTTTTTTCTGAACTTCTTGAGACTGGATTGAAACTCAGATCCTCTTGTCCCCGAACTGCAACAAAAGGGAGAACAGCTCCATCAGCAACAGCAGGTACTGTGTGGTCTGTTTATCCTGGATGTTTTTTTCTTAATTTCATGATGTGGGAGTTGCACAACAATTTCCCTGGGGGGACAGTGGGCTTCACACAGTGCACTTTTGATGGGTAAAGCCCAGGCTGCTTGCTTAGGCAGATTTTTGTCATGTTAAAGAGTCCTCTGTCAGAGAACCTAGCCAGGGACTCGCTTTCTCCAGTGATTAGTGTATGGGCCTAACCTGGTGACTCCACATTCCCTGAATCTCTGACTTCAACCACGAAGAACACTGTACAGTCACAAGGGCTTCAGGCTCCTTAATGGGACCTACAGAGCACAATGCCCGTTTAATGCAGCATCTTTGCATCCAGGTCAGTACTTCTATTTCAGCATCAAGCTTCTGTAGATTCAGTCTTCATAAACTGAAACTCTCAAAGCACTGAAGGGTAACGTGTCTATTGTAGCTGCCTCTTGTGATGTTTGTTTTAGAGATGATTCACATACTCATGTCAGTTCAAGAATAAGTGTTAAGTTGCTGAAATGATCTACTTACTGGGATACATCTGAAGGAAAGGATTTTTCTTTTATACATCTATTGTACCTGATTATCTCTTATTCAATTCTTTGTTTAGACCTCTGGAAGGAAGGGTGACTTTGGAAGAAAGTCACTAGCTCAAAAAACGTGTTAAGAGTAGTAATATCTATTTGCAATAGACTTATTGTATGACCGTGATGCTTTCTTAAAAGAAAGCCCAACTTTAGTAATATGACCATTTTCTTTCTGAAATTTGCCTTGGTGTGACTTAGAAATCTGAACAGTTTTTAATCAAAAACATACAATTGGACTAAAAACTACGTACAGTCTCTGTAGAACTTACAGAAGACCATGGAGCAGAAAATATGTATTCTAGCCTTGGAAATAAGCAGATGCTCCTGAAGGTGCAACTGCGGGTTCTTGGTCAAAAGACAGCTTTAATCCCCTTCTGAGATGAAATTTTGCAAGGCATCTGGGGGCCAACCGATCTTAAAAGATTTACTATGGGGATGAGGTATTTTGGGGGATGGATACTCTGAATGGCATCTTGATGTCAGCCTAGCCCCGTGCCGATTTTCCTTTCCTTCTCATTCTTAGGGAATTGCTAGGTGGCCCGTGTTCTTCTTGGTGTTGATGAGGTAAATTGTAAACATCCCTCTGGACTTCTAGATTCACCTTGTAGAGTGCTTTGTGTCAGCTGTGGCAATGTAAAGTTTCTTTCACTCAGTTAATGGGACAATTATATCAGAATGGTGAGATCATGCCTTTTGCTGAAAAGAACAGTGATCTTTCATGGACAAAGAGAGCTTTATTTAAATCATTGCAAATAAAGCACTATTTTATTCAGTGGAAGGGGGTGAGTGCTACAGTTTGGGTAGGCACAGCATGGCAGGAAGGTGAACTTGCTTTACAGAGTGGTAGGTAGATGACTGGGGTCTCTGTCCCAGAACAAATTAAGCAAAGTTTTGTTTTATCCTTCTTTCATCAGCTCACAGTGTGCACGCAGTTACAGTATTGCCCAAGATTGTTGCAAGTAATCTTATTTGTTTTGTTAAATGTAGAAAACTTATCTTGGTCTCTTGTTGTGTATAAGGATTTTTCCTGTAAGGTAGATATTGTGCACGTAAATCAAGCTATAGTGGTGAACAGCTCTGTACTTTGAGGGAACTACTAAGATGCATAAACCGGTCATGGGTTATGAGCCATATCCAAACAGAAACATGGACAAATTACCCACTCTGATTCTTTAGGATCCTAGGTCTATATGAGGGAGAACCCAATGACATTGCTAAGAGAAATTTCAAGATATATTTGCAGTTCCTTCGTCAAGCTGCAGAGAGTATTTTTTTTTCTTTAAAAAAGACTTCCAGTGGGTACTAATTTTAGTTTGACTTTTGACACTGTTCTAAATGGCATCTGGATTTCTTATAAAATTGTATCTGTCTGGTACAAAGCTGAGACTAATCACAAATAATTTCCTCTGCTCTTGTAATTCTCTTTGAGAACAGACAAGTTGCAGCTATATTGACTCCAAAGCATTTTTGTTTTTTATTTTTAGTGGCAGGTGGGATTCTGAAGTTCTCTGAGGCTTCTTTAAATGAACTGAGCACTTAGCCTGTGCCTGGATTGTCCCAGTTAGCTACCAGGTAGAGTCTATACCGATTAACAGGGAGGTTTGTGGATGGAGAGGAGTCTGCCTGGTATTGTTACAACCTCCGCAGTATCAGCGAGGGATCTGTGAGAGCAGAGAGGCCCAGGAGGCGAGAGGGTAGCTTGGAGTCTCTTCCAGCAGCAGCTGTGCAGCCTCTGGCTGAATGCCCCGTGCAACTGCTAAAGCACTCCAAGCTGTGCCGTTCCTCGCCAAGATCTCCACGTTGCTGTTGGGATGCGGTGCCAGGAATGGTGTTGAACAGAACAATATCTTCTTTGCTCTGCTGCCTTGCCCCCAGCAGAAGGGCAGATATTTGGAGGGAGGAAGGACTAGGAGATAACAGTTTGCCTGTTCCCCCGGGGAGGCTCTGAGGTCTCTGCAGGGCCTCGCTGCATGTGGTGTAATTCAAGTTGTTGCTCACATCTCATGGTTTCAGGATAACAACCGCTCTCAAGTACGGCAGAGAAATAAATAAATATCACTGCAAAAACAATGCTTAAACAAAAATAAAGAGTGAGAAGATATTCCAATACCCATGGGGAGGAACAGCCTTCATTGTGTGATAATTGTCTGGTTTTGAAGCAATACACTTTGGGATGGTTATGTGCTAAAAAGCTGTGGATGCCATAGCTAGAAGTAAACCATAAGCACATTTATTTGCCCATCTGCGCACACTGGTGAAAAGTCTCAAGTTTGAGGAACAAAGAGATTATTTCGCATCTCTGTTGTCTTGCCAGAAAGACATAGCTTGCAGAAGTGAAATTTTCTGGCAACCTTTTAACTTAGGTTGGCATAAGATATAGGTGTGGCTATGTTTTATAAAAATGCTGCCAGACTGTCTGACATAATGTAGGTGCATGTATATTGAGAGTGTATGTGCACGAATAACCTGCTCTGTCTCCTTATTCTAAGTAATTTACCATGCATTGGCTGTTTGCATTAACTGCCTGTATGCAAATTGTTATTGTCAGGTCAATATGAGATTATTCAAAGCCATTTATTTTCTTGGTTAAAGACCAACTTCTTCTGCATATGTTGTTGGGGCAGAGCGTACGTTTTATAGAAATTACTGCAAATTTACTTATTTGAAGTAGATTTGACATCCTTGCTTGTGACAATTTGTTCACGAATTTCTACTGTTAGAGTGCAGTCTAGTGAATATGACAGTGAGCAAAAGCAAGATGATGATAACCCTGCACAAGTGAGGCAGAGCTTCACCAAATGGAACTTCTTTCCCTACATATTCCTGATTCATTCTTTGGGCAGTCTCCATTCAGTGCAATGAGGGGGAAAACTGCTGTAGAAAAAATAAGATGCAATAATAGAAAAGAAATATAAATAAGATATCAGTGCCACAGTGTAGATTGACACATATTTCTGCAAATTATATTGTATCAGAAAAATTTCTGAAAAGTGCACTGATCTGCAACAGGAGTTCTTCAGTGTTAGGATTACAATCCATCTTTTCACTTAACATTACAGAACAAAAAGCAAAACCACAAAACTTTAGTAATCGTCTCCTAACCTACGAAAACTTTTCTCGTTGTTCATTTGTATTCATGAAAGTCTGTATTATACAGTGTATAATGAATGCATAGTGTTTCTAATCAGTTGCAGAAAACTGTCTTTGAATGTAGTAAAATACTCTTTCACTTCATAGGCTTGAGAGTAAAATACAGTTTTTTTGTGCATCTCATTGCATTAAACATACGAATCAGGGTATCATTTTCACAACATGACAGGGCACATCTTCGTACTTTAACATTCACTAGAGAAATATGTGAATAACCTGGTAGGATTGTATCTGTAACGATGATATACACAAGCTTTGGAGTTAAAATTTTGAAATGTAGGAACATTTTTCTCAACAGTTTTTGAATATATTTTTCTAGTAGTGTCTTGTTTAAAGTGGTTCAACTGTCAGTGAAGAGTGCTGAAGGTGCCAGCCAAATGAATGGTGTGTTAAAGGAAAAAGATGTAAAAATCTATCATTTTTATGTATTCCACATTCTCTCAACTTGTTATGCTGATGCTAAAATAACTGTGAAAGATTAATTTTAATGACTTTTTATTTTGGGCTCTGTTCTTGGAGTCTGTAAGGTATGTTAAAGATCTGTAGGTAGCCTGCTTATAAATAAGTGAGTAGCTAAGGAAGTATCTGAGATGAGAGGCAGCAGGTTATTGGAGGAATTCCTGTTAATACAGTCATCCAGATCTGTGCATTAGGGCATGGTTTGTCCTTCTTCAAGCTGATTGTGATCTAGTGGTTAAAGTTTGGCTGTAAGGATGAGTTCTGTCACTCAGCCTTCTCTGTTGTTGTTTTCTTGTCCACAGAACAGGAATAATGCCTGTGTGTGTCTGGGCTGGTGAGATACAGCTGGTTAATGTCAACAAAATGCCTTGAGAGCTGTTAATGGAAGGCATTAAACTACTGTGTTATGCAGATTTTTAATATTAAAAATGTATTACAGATGATCTGCAAAAGAAGTGGGGAGGATTAAAAGTAGGAAAAAAAAAAAAGTGATACATTTAACACAAAAGAGCAAAGACAGGATCCCTAGGACCTCTTTGGGAGTAGTCTGCTAGAGGGGAATACCACAACAGTCTTATTTTCAGTATTTCTGTAAGCAACTGTGGAAATGTTTTTTTCAGACATGAAAAAATGCATTTGGTCACAGCAGGCAATGAAGCAAACCAGACACAGTCAGCAGCAGGTTCCATTTGCTCTTGTTCTGGACAATACAGCTCTCAGGTCGGGCGGTGTTAGCCTGTGTGCCTTGAGGGAGAGGAAGGGTTCTCGTTGTCTCTTAGACATGAAAAACACTCAGCTACTGCTCATATGGGTATATATGCGATTTGAGTACTGTACTGTCCAAGCTATTTGTCTTAATTTTAACTGTCTTCCTTCACAGCAAAGTCTTCAAAATTTTCAATGCTGCATTAACGCAAAGGCTTTATTTTAAAAGGATTCCAAAAGAGGGGGAACAAAAGCAGAAAGAGAAAAAAAGGAGTTGTAGCAAGTGGACACTGGTAACTTTTCAGAGCTCTCCAGCTTTATCCTGGGGAAAGCTGAAGGGCAGAACTAAGACAAATTTATTGCAGTACAGGGTTCTTAAAATGAAGGCAATTTTATTTTAAAGTTCAAGCATTGACAAGGTTCTCTGTACTGTACCAGGGGCACAGTGAAGATGATCCTTATCTCAAAAATAAGTTTTTTTTTTTTATTTGAACTGCAAGAATAGAAAGGTAGAATTATTCTTTGAAGCCCTAAGAGGGGCGAATTGAGTATCTTGTAAAAACATTTGGATGTGTCAAATTATTGGGAAGGATTTGAAATCTAGAAGTATGGGCAGCTGAATAGGAACGGTTATATTGGTGACCAGAAAAGACAGATGCTTATACATTGTAATACTGATTCTCCCACTATAGTTTGGCCTAACATCTTGATGCTCTTATTGGTAATTAGTTCTGTTATGCAACCTGCTCACATGATTTCCCTGTTGCTATGACACGATCCAAAGTTTTTGGGTCATGGCTTCATTTTAGTACTAGATGAGCACAGCATTCTTTATCTATATTTTCTATAGGTTGTGTGTGTACGTGTGCATATGCACGTGTTTAAAAAATGAATCTGATCCTGGTCCTACTGAAGTCGTTGGGATTTCTGATGTGGACCTGAAAAAGAGTTAGGATTCCGTCCAACAATATTTGGCAATTCTTTCATTTGAAAGTGTTTTCCAAACTGATTACTTCCTCCACAACTAACATAAAGCAGTGCAGTAGAACAGGTAGCTAAGAAAGTAATTCTGAATAAGGTTTTGGAGAAGAAGGGGTTTTGGTCCACTTTAAAAATAAAAATTTATAAAATAATAAGCAGTCAATAGCAGCCTTGTGGTTCAGTAGATAGAACACTGTAAAATGTAAATTTTGATCAATACCCAATTCTGACTGTTTTTTAATGCAAGATCACAGAGCAGATCCTCCGGGAAACTATTCTAAGGCACATGGAAGACAAGGAGGTGATTGGCGGCAGCCAACATGGCTTCACTAAGGGCAGATTGTGCCTGACAAATCTGGTGGTCTTCTATGCCGGAGTTACAGCATTGGGTAGGGGAAGAGCTACTGACATCACCTACCTGGACTCGTGCAAAGCATTTGACACTGTCCCCCATGATAGCCTTGGCTCTAAATTGGAGAGACATGGATTTGATGGATGGACCACTCAGTGGGTAAGGGATTGGCTGGATGGTCGCGATGTCTCAGTGTCCAGGTGGAGAACAGTACTAGTGGTGCTGCCTCAGGGGTTGGTACTGGGATCAGTGCTGTTTAATGCCTTTGTCATTGGCATGGACAGTGGGATTCTCCATCTGTCCCATGGAGGTACTAAGCCTTGTCCTCCAGCACAAATCAATTTGTGACTTCAGATTGAAAATTAAAATATATTTGTGAAATGTTATTATAAATGAGAATCTTGTATCCTTTACATGGCAAAGACTTCATTTTGCAAAGCAGAAAATAGAGAGTTGTACAATTGGATGTAAATTGATAGTAACAGAGTACATTCTGCTTATTAATTCATATGTTAAGTCACTGAAGCAGTGTCCAAAGTGCTTCAGTGCTGTGAGAGGATTTAGAAATAGCATTTTATTATCCTTATGATTTTGCATACTGGGGGCTTTTTTCCCCCCATCTGAAAAATTTTCTGACTAAATTTGTAAAGAAGATAAATGAGTGCGAAAGCATATGGAAGTTACTAAATACCTTTCTATTTTAATGTGGTAGTGCTATCAACATTTCAGCAAACTAGACAATTTGGTATTTCAAATACAAGTCAGGGAATCAGTTCAGAGCTGTAGGTGCTATTTTTATTTTAAAGCAATGCTGTCAACAACCTGTTTCAGGTTAGGATTCCATGCCTTCAATCTATGCTGCCTCATAAGACACTTGGTAGATTTGTAAGGATCTGCTAACTGCAAGAAAAATGGTTTGAGGGTCTTTTTTTTTATCGAAAGAGAGGAATAGTCAGGTTAAGACAACTATTTGTTTTTTATTTGATGGTCAAATATTATCAAATTACTACATACATTGTCAAGCCTATAATAAGATGTTGGTCTAGAACGCTCTTTTGGTGTTCTGTCATTCATCCACCTTTAACAGGGAATATAGTTTCTCTCTTTGATGCAATATATGTGGTATTCGGTATCTTATGTGAGATGATCTCATTCCAGTCCATTTCTCTTGGTTCCTTGCAGCTGGCTTTCCACATCATAGCTTTCTTGGCTGATTTATCAGAAGCTAAAGGTAGACCTGGCATCTTGATCTATGCTCATTCCCAATGGAGGTATTTTCCATTAACCCTTGTTCTAGGAAAAAGAGGAGGTGGTTACTGCCGTTATAGTCTGGGGACTCTTGGGGGTGCCACTTGTCTTGTCTGTGCATCAGTTCTGTCTAAGTTCTGTGACAATAATAGTTGTCAAAGCTTTTCATCCACTGTTTTTTACAGGCTCCAAATTCACTAGTACATTGGTGCTGCCTTTCGGTGCCTGGTGCTGTTGGCCATGATTACATGGCCAACATTACAGGTTTTGAAGCTACAACAAGAGATAGAGAATGTGTGTCCAACCGAGATTACTGCCATGCCTCTCACAGGCTCTTGGATTACTTGCTGTGTACAGTAGCTGGGAGCATTGTAGTTGATTGCTGATTGCCTTCTCTATATTTCTTTGCCTAATGATGTCCTTTCGAGTCTTTCTATTGTCCAAAACCTTATGGGAACAAAGAAATGTATGCTCTGTAACGTTACCTTTTTATTAAAACCCAAGGGTGCAATCCAGGTATTCATAATGCTCGCTAAATTTACAGTCTGATGTTGCATTTTATTTAGCATGAAAACCCATTTAGTTAGGTCCCGCATGACAAGAAAACCAAAACATCTCTTAAGATTTGTGTCATTATCTAAAACTGAGATTGACATCTAGTGGAGAGGTCTGCAGGTGTGTGGGTGGAATTGGCAGGTGAACAGCACATTGCAGAATGAGTGAGCGTGCACGTGCACCCAGGAGCAACACATAAGTTGGCGTATGATTTCAGTGAATGACTAGAACAAACAGATTTATTTATATTTTTTTTTACAACAGCCAAATGTTGTAAGTAGTCTTTCTTGTATGGCTTTACTTACAGCCTTACATACTTTTCCCCTCATGTCATCGCTTTAATACCTATCACCTACTTAACAAGGCAGAAAAAGTGGTCATATCAGTGAGAGCACAGACACTGGAGTGGCACGACTGCACACCACTCTAACACGCTGTTGGAAGTTCCGTCGAGATCCCAGAGCTCCCTGTGCATGATCAGGGGGCCCCACGGGTCCATCCGTGCACATCTGGTTTGGCATCGGGGGGCGCGGCAAGACTTTGCACCTACTCTGAAGTTCACTGCAGGCTGAGGGCTCCATCCCTCTGTGACTGAAACATTAGGAGTTGTTAATTTTGTGTTAGAAAACAAAATACCAGCAAAAAACAGCTCTCCCTACCCCAGGGGCTTGATTGAGTAGGGCCTTTTGGAAGTTAGCATACTGAAGTTTTTTCTGTCCCTGTGTACTACAGGGTGGCAGTAAGGTTGCAGTCTTTTTTTTTCCTTTCCTTTCTTTCTTTTTTTCTCTTTTTTTTCCCCGTAAATCATCAGTGCTTATCTGCTCCTGCTGGACAACTGGGAGATAAGTCAGGATGACCTGCTGGGTAAAAAAACCCTACCAAAAAATCTTCTAACTAGTTTTAGGTGTTGCTTTACTTGTAGCATGCTTTTACACGTAGTTTAGTAAGGCTGGCCTATTACGCGCACCCATGTGTTGTTTGGCTGTGTTCTTAACTGTGGTTTGAATGGTTTTAATTTTATCTTCCTTGTTCGCTCAGTGAAACAGATAATAGGAGTCGGTAACACTTGAGATGCACCGGTCTGTGGCTTCCTGGTGGGAAACAAGATGAGTCACCCGTAACCAAAACCAGCAGCCACTCTGTCCCTGGATTCAGATTTGTTCCTCTCAGCCTAATTGTTCAAATACTTTCTCTGCTGGCTTCCTCCCCAGCACCGCAGCACATCTTGCAGACTGCAAGGCACAGAGGAAAGAGGTGATAGCAGCGGCAGCGTATGCAATAAGCCCAGAGAAGAGGCCCCACCAGTGATGGATTTGGGCATGCAGATCACGTGCTTCACCAGCTTGTGCATCTCTGATGACAACTAACAGCAAGACTGGGCCAAGGGTTTGTTACACTCCTGTTGTTACTGTGCAGCCTCCCAGTAGCACAGAAATTGCTCTTATTACCAGATGAAATGATAGAGTAGTCCAGAAATAAATAAGCTAAAACCAACAACAGTCCAAACATTAACTACATTGTTAGCAGGTTTAGAGGGAAGGATAAAGAAAAGAAAGAAAATCATACACAGATCTACCTAGACCTTAAATCGGTTATAAGAGCTTTCTCTTCTTTGTCCAGGAAAAACCAGCAGGATGCCAATGCAACCTAATGGGTATGAAAACCCAGCATCACGGTATTGTGAGTATTGCTTTCACAGAATTCTTATTTATTCATTTATTTCATTAACAAGTCCCTTCATACGCCCAAGCCCTCTCTGAGATTCTCTTTAGAGTGAAACCTCTATGCAGTTCCAAGATCTCCCGTGATGTATAACTTTATCAGGAGATAAATCTTAACACTCCTCTTAGACTCTCTCTCTTTAAATTTTGGAAATGCTGACATTCTTCAGGCATATTTAAGTGGAGCTGTACTTCATCCAGACACTGAACAGAACCTGGAAATGATAATCGCGGTGATTAAAAGGTAAAGGAATTTATATATCTGAGAAATTGTTCCTTCTTTCAGGTGCCAGTATGTTAGGTTTCAGCTTGTCTCTTCCAGGGATATCTCAGATAGGAACAAGAGTACCAGGAGTACCGAGTGTTACCTTTGTCTCTTTTTCCTGGCATAGATCAATACACACATAGCACTTTCTGACCATGTGTATGAGTATGCCTTTTTTTTTTCTTACTGTCTTCCTTCTACATAGCCAAAATATTGCAGATTGCTGCTATTATACTTTTCTATGACCTTCGAAGTGCGTAAATCTTTGAGTTAAAATTATCTTGTAGTTTGGTTAATCTCTGAAGATGGTGTGTATGGCCTGAAACTTTGAATATAAGAACTTAATTTTAAACTTAATTAAAACTTAAAAATTTAAATGTTTTGAGAAAAATATATTGACATGTTGATTTCTGTGAGAAATCAGAAAAAGAAAACTTGAAAATATGAGGAGAAATATCAACACTGTGCGTATTTGTTAGCTGTAGGGAATTATACCAGTGAAAATAAAACCAACAAAAGAGCACGTCCAGTCTCTAGTACATGGGGCTTTATATCTACAACTGTGATCATGTCCACTACAGAACTTGTAATAGATTGCACCAGTTCGTAAGGGACCATGTATGGCAGAGGTGCTCTCAGGGAAAACTCACTGTGTTGTTATCAGAATAAAGGATTAGTTTTCTGTGTGAAAGTAAACCAAAACAGTCCGCTTAATCTACTCTTCCACATCTTTCCTTTCTAGAGGCAATTTTTTCCACTCTACAGGTAATGCATAGAGATGGTTTGTTACTTGATGGGTGATCTTGCTGTGCTTTGCAAAGTTTTCCATGGGCTGTGGATATTACTTTGCACACGACAAGAATCTCCGCCTGAAGTGAGCAACTTCTTGTTTTCCTCGAGAAGTCATTGAAGGGAACGGAGCCGGAGCATGTCAAACTCGTTTGTTACGAAGCACACACAGATTACTGGGACACGCTGGGAAACGCAGCGCTTGATTCCTGATTGCAAACCACAGTTTGCAGACTGGAAATCGGGGTTCTCCCAGTTTGCCAGTAAAATGCAGGTGGGAGTCAACTCTGGTGATTATTAAGCCTGTGAGCTTTGGATGATTTTTGCAACATTCAGGACAAGCAGCCCCCGGACATATCACCCTGATTATTGGAAGCTGTTCTTTCCTGTATTGTTTGGTACTTCTTTGGCTCCCCGCTGATTAATCCAACATATGGTTGCTAAAATTATCTCTCACTGCTGTTTCTCTCCTTTGGCATTGATCCCTTGCTTCCCCATTTTCTGTCTCACCTGGTGACCCCAGCTCAAGCTGAGGGCCTTGGCCCTTGTGATCTTCACAGCGTGGCCTCCTTGGCCCTGGGTTGCCGGAGCAGCGTCCTGATGGCTTCCCGTCTCCTGCCGGCAGACTTGCACCTTCCCTTCAGCTTGACACTGGACAGAGGTGAGGCCAGAAAGGAAACCACCTCAACTTCAGAAGCACATTTGAGTTCAACAGGCACATGCTTAAAGTAAGAGAGCTCATGGTGTTATCCACTCCCTGCTACTTCTCCTGTTCCTTCCTGGCTCACACGTACGGTAAGGAAGGGAAAATATTCAGAGCCCCTCGTGGATGGGAATGTGGACTGAGACTGACGATGTGAATTTGTGGAAAGAGGGATTCTTTTCCCCGTGGTAATGGTGTGCGTCAATATTTTGGTGTTTAAACTTACAGCTTGTGGCTGTTGCACTTGTTGCCACCCGGCTTGGGCACAGCCGAGGGTCAGGTTGCCGAGGGGTGTCACAGCCCTGTGTCCCACGGGGGGGTCACGGAGATACGAGGAGCGGGATGGTGGCAGGAGGCTGGGTGGCGTTACTGCGGCTGTTACCAGCCCAAAGCTGGACAGCACCTGCGGGTGAGCGCTGCCTTCCTTCTGCGAGGCGGGGCCGAACCCTGCCTTGGGTTCGTGCCTGTGGGGCCGTGCCCGGAACGGGGTTTTCCTGTCTGGCAACATTTTTTGGAGATGTCACAAAATTTCTCATTCTGCACGGGACAAAATCGAGCCCGGAGCCAACCCCCCCCCCCCCCCCCCCCCAACACCGTGCCGTGCCAACCCTGCCTTCAGCACCGGCTGCGGAGGGAGGGGGGAGCCTCGGGCTGGCTGCTCTCACCTCACCCCAAAATTTGGGGAGGTGGGGGGAGGGATAAGGGGCGTTTTGGGGGGGCCGCAGCTCATCCCCCCGGCAGGGGGCGGTGTGGGCCGCCGAGCCGGGCTGTGCCGAGCCGGGCGGGGAGGGGAGGGGAGGGGAGGGGAGAGGAAGGGAGGGGAAGGAGCACAGCCGCCCCTCCCCCGCTTCCTCCTCCTCCTCCTCCTCCTCCTCCTCCTCCTCCTCCTCCTCCTCCTCCTCCTCCTCCTCCCTCCCTCGCGCCGGCGGCCCCGCGCCCGGCCGCCAGAGCCAGACTCGCCGCAGACAGGCGGCAGCCAGCGGGGCGGGCAGGGCGGGGGGAGGAGGAGGAGGAGGAGGAGGAGGAGGCGGCGGCGGCGGCGGCGAGGCTGGGGATGAGTTGGAGGCAGCCGCGGAGCCAGCCCCAGCGCGCCGAGGGAGGCTGCCGGGGGCGGCGGGCGCCCCGTCCGCTCGGCGGGGGCCGGGGGAGGTGAGTGCGGGGGGCACCGGGGGGGAGCGGCTGGGGGGGGGCCCGGGGTGGGGGGGGTGGCCCCCGGGGAGCTGATCGAGGCCGGATCGCCGAGATCGCTCCGGGGTTTTGGGGACCCGGGATTTTATGGTCCCGTGCTGCCCCCCCCCCCCGGCAGGGGCCGCGCTCCGGGCAGGCAACTTTGGCAGCAAGGACAAGGAGCGGGGGGGCTGCCGCCTTGGCGCACAAATGACCTATATTTGACAAAGTGACCCCCCCTCCTCCCCCCCCCCTTTTTTTTTTTTAAAGTTTATTAGCAGAAGTGTAGCCCTGCCTGCCGGGTCTGCCCGCAGCCCTCGCGTTGGATGCGTGCATCCCAAACCTCCGAGCCGGGCTCCCCGGCGTGTAGGTGGGTGGCTCTGGGGAGGGGGCGAGCGCACCGCTGTGGGTAGGCTTCGCCGGGGAATAAACAGGAAGCAGGCAAAATGCAAAAGTAACTTTTTTTTTTTTTTTTCTTCACTTGGGGGTGCATATTCTTAAATGAGTGCCCACAGCCGTAAAGGCTTTGCTGGGATCTTCCTCTCCAGAACGGTTCAGACCCTTTTGTGAGTAGCAAGTGATGGCTGTGCGAGAGAGCAGGAGGGATCTGGTGAATAATTTTATATGCCGCTAGAAATAGCGTTTGGTGTCGTAAAAGTTTTATTGATTTAAAGCATGGCTATCTTCCTGTCAGGAAGGAAAACTGAGAGGTTTATCTGTGCTTGCAAGCAGAAAAACTTTTGCATTAAACGTGTGGGGAATGGCAAGGTGCACCACGTAGCACGAAGAGTGTGCAGCGCCTTCCGTCTGAGGCTATAGCTGAGAAGGGAGAGAGTTTTCATCAGTAAGAAAGCCCGAGAGGCAATTACCGGTAGGCACAGACGAGGTAAGAACATAGATGCTGCCTAAGTACAGTAATGTACCTTTCTGGAAGGCGCCTTTGGCTTTTCATCCCTCAGCCCCTGAGTGGTGTTCGTACGGCAAGACTTGTCTTCTGCCTCCCCGCGTCGCTTCTTGGGTGAGGCTTGTAGGAAACGTGCTCCTTGCAACAACCCAGAATCGGTCAAACAACGGGTGGTGCACTGTTGAGTAGAGATGAATAACTGTGCGTGTGGTGCACACGCGTATGGTCCCCCTAATGAGAATATAAATATTAGGGCTTCGTGGCTGTGAGTACCAGGGGAAGGTTTGCTGGGAGGACAGCGCGCTGCTGGGGAGCGCTCTGACCGACCTCCCCACGTCCACGTTCACTGAATAGCGATGGTGCTCTCCCCATCCATGTCTGTGCCGGGGTGGTAGCACCAGGTATTAAGTTACTGCGATACATAAAGCGAGCAGTGTGAGGAGAACTGACATCGGAATGCGTCAAGTATGCGGTTATGTACAGAAGTAAAATTAC
Source organism: Anser cygnoides (assembly GCF_040182565.1). NCBI lineage: Eukaryota > Metazoa > Chordata > Aves > Anseriformes > Anatidae > Anser > Anser cygnoides. The sequence goes on along the minus strand of NC_089874.1, from coordinate 107,564,204 downwards.
ATCTTCTTATATATTCTGCGTTTGTATCATCTTATTTAATTCTGATTCTTGGGTACGTGAAGACCATTGCTGCATACACATAAAGCACATTGGTATTCGCCGGTAAATTAAGATGCCCGTGCAGGCCTAAATGATGATGAATGCGTAACACAGAATGAGTTAACAATGTGAGACAGTATATTACAGACCATTGGTTTATGTTAATTGAAACATTACAGGCACTAGGCAGCGTTTGGCTGATGAAGCTTGAGTTCAGCCTTCGGTGGAAGCTGCAGGAGTAGAAGGAAATTGGGATTCAAGACTGAGGCATAGCAGAATTACATTTAGTGAGATGCAAATCATTGAGCAGTAGTCTAACCTAACAGTTTAGAGATAACCTGTCCCTTTGTGATTTTTAAGCAGATAAAATGCTGTTTTTTCTGCGTAGGACCATTAAGGCGAGACCTGAAAAGATGAGTTGTTGTTAGTTTTCTGCTCACTGAAGGTACCGTGTCTGTTTTATTTATTTATTTATTTATTTATTTTGAATGAGAATGAAGTTTCCCCTCTAATTTTCTTGTCCAAACTTTAGTTCTCTTTTTTACAGCTGCCCTGCAGTATTCTCTCTAGCGGCTGCTACCCTACCACCAAGAACTGGTTGCACTTGAGTGATGCTGTCTAAAATCATTGGGAGTACTTTCAGGATATGTAAATCAGAAATAAGTAAATTATTATTAAAAAAAAAAAAAAAGGAAGTGTCTGAGAGATTGTATTGAATTAAATTACTTTTGAGAGAATTGAAGTGCTAAAAAACGCATGCCTGCCCACCAACTCTTGTATTGGTGGAAATGGTTCTTGCATTTAACTTACGAGTGGCCTTGGAAAAGTTTTTTTTTTTTTTTTCTTTTCTTTTTCTTCTGTCTCTGGTTTCTAATAGTTTAAAACCGCTCCTTGCGAATGAATTGCCAGTTAGGGAATACAAATACTTCTAGGAGTATGGAGACGAATATCTTTGCAGATTGGTTCTGTGGTAACCGTGAAATTCTTCAATGGCACCAAGCTAGTATCAGCTGCTCGTTAAAGGCACTGATGCCAGAACAGTGGTGCATCAGTTGCTGGGAATCCAACCCTGTAGTGAAATGATTCATACATATACATTTTCTTTTCTCAGTTGACAGCTATTTTTAAGAATAGCCGTCTTGCCTAGAAGGTTGATGTCTAAGCAAAGGCAGCCTAGATAGCTAAAAATTTCTTTCCCACCAAACATAATCTTATTTTTGCCAGACTTCTAATATGTACACTAAAACATTTAAATGGAATTGGTTTTAATTGATTTCTTGTTAGCTCTCTGGTGCTAATTAGTCATTATAAAGTGATCATGATATTTTGGAACTGCTGTCAGGAAACCAGCAAATTTTTGTACAAATCAAAGTGATGAGTTTGAAGTAAATGTCAGTTTAAAGGAATTTCTTTGTAAAAATGTATAGTGGTGTTTAAATGATAGCAGAGGACTCGATTAGCTGAATAGCTTCGTGCAGTTAATGGGATTGTCTAGGTACCTAAGTCTGCAGAAACAGTCTCGGAACAAAATAATGACACGTTTATCCAGTGTCCTTTAACTTTTACTATGTGTTGCGCAGGCAGAATGTTCCAGTGAAGGAAGGCTGTTGACCTTTCTTTTTCTTTGCATTCTTCCCAACCTTGTATTTGAAAGAGAAATCTAAGTTATTTATTTTAGAGAGGAGTTTTACGTGCTTACTTCTGAGACTGTCAGTTGAGTGATAGTAACTGTAAGGGGACTGCAGTAGAAAGGAAGCGTGCAAGTTCGAAAGAGTGATCACAGCATTGCAGTGTTTTCTGTTCTTCATGCTGGCAAAATGTCTCTGTATTCATTATCTATATTTATTTAATGTATGCATTTCAGTAGCATATGCCTTGATTTAGCATATTTGGAATATGCTAAATGTAGGTGCATTTTGCTAAATGCTTTTTCGTATTGTTTAGTTAAGCAGTGGAGATTTGCAAGTACCCATATCACCATTCGTTATCACTCAGCATAATAGTAGGTAAATTTAATCTTCCTGATTAAGATTATTTTGGTCACAAGAGACAAGGGAGTGAAAATGAATCATTTTCTTGATGTTGCGCTGGGTCTGTGCCGTTCATATCTGCCTTTCTTTTCTCTAAAATCCTATTACAGACAGTACTCTGACCTTTTAAATGATCTTGCTCTCCATCAAACTTTCCTTTCAGATAGGAGACAGAAATTAGGAAGAACCTAAATGCAATTTCTCTTCTTGTTGCCAGTGGAGAGCTTTCCTAGATTTGAATTAAGCTTTCTTTGTGCCAAATGGTTGACTTTTCTTGAATAAAATCTCTTTAGGGTATGCAAAAAGTCCTCTGGTTAATATATTGGCATTCCCAGAACCCACTAAAACTTAGGCAGGTTGCCAGACACCACTTAATGAGGATGCCGAATGTCTGGCACAAATCTGCATGAAAACCAGCAAAGAAGTTGGGGGTGGAAGCGAGTGCGGTGGGGAGAGGGCTGGGAAAGCAACACGTCCACACCCACTGGTTATTTTTATGTCTGCGTTTTGCAGATACCACTGATTAGAAATCTTTTCTGATGGATTTTGAAAACTTGCAGGGCACGACTTTGGACGTTCCCCATTGAGGTAGCTGTGTTCACTTGGGTTATCATTTTATTGTGGAAGTAGTTTATGGGCTAGGGGATTAGTTTTTGAGGAGAGCACCAAAAGAGGATGGGAAATTGTAGTGATTTTTGAGACTTATCTGCTAAAACTGAAAAGCATTTGAAAATGTTGTTAGTTTGGGGAACAATGCAAGTCGGCGATTGCCAGCATCCATGTAGAAAGGCTGGTGAAGTTGCAGGCAGGGATAAATAAACTGCTGCTGCCTGAAGAGTTGTGTGCAAAGTGAACCTGTGGTGTGGTTCTGCCTGATGCGACTGTGCCTAGGTTTTGCTACATGTTAAGCAGAAGTGCCAGTGTAGTAGACTTTTTGACCTGATGGCATGATACCTTTAAAAAAAAAAAAAACAAGAGTTCAAGCTGAGGTATTTTTCCATTATAGCGATGTTAGAAGCATAATGTATTATTTTGTGTCGAATCAAATGCTTAGTCCTGAGGGTTGGAACTGATAAACCAAGGTCAGTTATATTCTGACCTAAACATTATATCAGACATTTAAAACACGAACATTTTCAGCATTTTTCCCAGGCTTTAGTCTCTCCCTTGCTCAGTGAAAAAGCAGTAGACCTATATAGACATCTTTAAAGTAGATAAGCATGTATATAGGCAATTTTAAAGTAGATAGGTTCATAGGCATGACTGAAATATTTTATCCAAAATATTTCTTTTAACTCCAATGGGGGAATTCATTATTGTTTGTTTATTTTTGCATGATACTGAATTCAGAAATGTGTGTGCTTGTTACTCACTTTCCAGTATAAGTTTCAGTTGTGTAGTTTTGGGGAACTATTCTTAGGAGGAATTTTGCTCGCTAGAGTAATAGCAAGTTTCTGAAGTATGCGTTTGGATAGGACTAAATTATAATTTCCTGTTTGGTTTCACTAAGATGAGGCAATACATGAAAGTATTAAAGTCTTTGAACTTTAATAGCAGTGGAGAAAGGGCCAAGTGTATGGAGTATTTGGAGAGTTGTATGGGAATCTTTGAGTAAGGTATTACTAAGTTTTATCTGTGTTGACACTAATTCTTAGCTGTCTATAAGATGGAGGAAACAAATGGTGAGAGTGGTGGACAGTGTACCCGTGTTTTTGAACCAACATGTTTAGGATTAGTGCAAAAAGGCAGGACTGCATCTCCTAGAAAAGCCCCACTGCTCGAATGCTGCACATAGGAATGGGATGTGTTGTGGAAGTGTCTTTAGGAATTGCGTTGTGTTTGCATCTCCAAGTGCTCTTGATTTCTTCCATGCTAAGCACCTTGGTGCCCTTTTTGCTAAAAATGGAAACGAACAATGAATCTGTTTCTCAAAAAGACTGATTCACAGTGTCGAACTTGCTATTGCCTATAAAAGTCAAGTTTGGAGATTTTCATTCATTTTGTGTTCAGTATATCATTTTGTTCACATGTTCTGAAGTTGTCTGTAAAAGATGTAATGACTTCTAGGCAAGAAGTGCTCTTATGAAGAATTGTATGATAGATATCTTGAGGTTTAAAGGATTCTAGTATAATCCTTGACCACTGAATATATTTAAGTCATGATTTTAGACAATAGTATACAATTCTGTTAGAATGCATGTTAGTGCTTAGTAAAGTCAAATCTGAGCTCTCTTCAACATTGAGAGAACGCCGGGAAACCGTGTTTTCTTGTGGAGAAATCCTGGTTTTACTCAGAATTCTGAAATAAGAGTTGACTCATCTGTCTAGTGATGTCCAGCATATGCCAGTATAAGGCTACTGTACCTTGTCTTCAATTTTTTGTGTCCGGTACTTGTAAGCATCTTCAAACAGAACAGTTCTTAAAACACAACTTCCGCTCTTCTTGATTTCAGAGGTTATTAGAAGGAAAATGTGTGCTTCTTTTCAGTTACCTTTTCCTGTAGTCTAACTGAGCCTATTATTTTTGGCTTCTCACACCTGTAACCTACTTGCTCTCCATTTCATAGAAGGAAAGGAGGGGGCAGTCTGTGACTGAGATATGAAGCAATCTCTTTAACAACCCTCTTCTTCCACTGAGACTTTCATGAAATTTTTACTGTGTGTTAATTAAGAGTGATCCGTTATTACTTTGGACTTGTAAACACCTTCAAACATTCCATTAGGTGTTAATGACACATGAAGCAAGAATTAATATAAATTTGTTATAGTACATCCCTACTAGATATACGTCCATGTAATTGCCTTCACGTAGAATTGTTACACCCAACTGTTGGGTGTAAGTGGCGTTGCTTCATTTTCTGCTTTTGCTTAACCATTAGTTATTGTGTCAAGTGATACTAAGAGTGTATTTTGACCTGTATTATACAGAATTTCAACTGGGCATTTGCTATGGTTTGCTTGGGATTTTTGTAAGACAGAAGTGAGTTGCCTGCCTTCTGCCCTATGGGTCAGAGCTGAGGAGCACAGCAGGAGGTGTGGGAGAGGAGATGATGTGAGGAACACTTAAAAATAACCTAATTTAATCTCCATAGCCATTGAACTGGCGCCTTCTGTGAATTACCTAATAGGTATATGTTCCTCTCGCATAATTTCACCTTAATGGATGACTGGTTTTGTAGGTTTTGCCTAACTAGTGTTAAGCAAAATGAAATTGAACGTTTGTAAAGAAAAAAAAAATACATATGTGTGTGTATATATATATATATATAAAATATGTATGTGCAGATAAGATACAATACTCCTAAATTAAAGATTGCAGCTGCTAATATAGAAGCTAGGCTTGGGCTGACTAATAGCCCCTCTCGGCCAGTGCACTTGATGTGTAAATGTTTTTGTTTTACAAAAGTTTTTTGTTAGTTATGATTCCTCACCAAACTTGTATGGGTAGTGGAAGGGGAGGGGGCTCTATAAATATTTCCAAAATGTATGTTTTCTGTGTTTGTGACTCTTTCACATTCCTCATACTGTTTAAATAACCTTCCTAACAGGTTTCTAGAAACAGCACGTTTGAGATTAACTTTTTGCAAATACTCAATTTTCACTTAAAATGTCTTATGTTATGAGTTAACTTTATTTAGTTGGGAAGCTTAAAGCGATCATCTATCCAATCAAAACAGCTTGCACTATGTTGAGTACAGGTACTGTTTGGTGCTTACTTTCACATAGATTATAATAATAATATTTTTTTCAAAAAGCTACCATCTGTTGAAGAACAGAAATACTGCCAATGTTTGTCAAATGTATGCTTTATCTGACCTGTTCTACTTAGCACCTTATGGCAAAGCTTTCTCATCAAAGCAATTTACAATTTACTTTATTCTTACTGCGCCTTAAATAGATTGATAACAGCGATAGTATCACTTTTTAACGTAGGCATTAATGTACTGAGGATTAGGGAGATAAAAATCTCTCTAGCTGCAAGAGGAAGTTACCTACAATAGGTGTAGAGATTAGGATTCTAACTCACAGCTGTAGGTGAAAATCTGTTTTGTCCTAATGATCTTTACAGCTCTTTGATGAAAATTACTGGGATTATGTAAAGTTCCTACAGCAGAAATCTCCAGTAGTCTGTGTAGATTGGTCTGCTTTTTTTTCGTGGGTGGTTCCTGGGCAAGTAGGTAAATTTCAAGAAAAAAATACCACAGTGCTGGTGTGTGTTAGTGCTGGTAATGCACAAAAATAAGTTAAGAAGCATTTGGTTCACGTTTCTTCTTTTTTTTTTTTTTTTTTAATCACCAGAAAAACCTCACCATCCAAGAGGAATGAAATACTAGAGAGGAAAAGAGGGCTTCGATGGGCTGTAGAGGAGGAGTTAGATGCATAAGATTTCCTGGAAGGGTCTTTTGAGATGATGAGTTCTCTCTTCAGTTGAATATGCAACCAGCAGCAACAGACTCTGCCTTTTCCCATTCCCTCTTTCCCTCTGGGTATTGTTAGAGGTTGGAGATAAAAGCCTTTAATTGTGTCTACATGGAGATACCAAAGCAAATCACCTGAAGTGTTGAGTCAAGATGTGTATGTTTAAGTATGTTAAACTTGTGTGTGAATGCTGTGTTGAATATAGAACAGCCTTCTAGCTCTAGCTTGAATCAATCAAAGGTCATTTTACATCTGAATGAGAACATCATTCAGAGCATAAGTTGAGTTACAGTGATATGAAACCATCTGTGTATGAATGAGAGCCTCTTGACATAGATGTTTACCATGCTTTATCTTCACCATTTTATCCTGTACTTGATTTATCTTGACTTTCCTCAGTGTCACTTATTATTGATCAGTTTTCACGATGCTGCTATGAAGAGGCATTTCAGATGAAACTAATTGCGAACTTTCAAGTGAACGTAATTTAGTCAGAAATGGCAGTACATTGAACTTGAGATGATTCATTGCAAATATTTTAGATTTGACAGACTTTCACTCAAACCAAAACAAGACGTGACCTCTCTTTGATTCCTGGTGAACTGTGGTTTGGCCGGAGGCCTGGTGTTTTCAGGGTCCTTGGCATGGAGCAAAACTGCAAAGGATCCGACCACGACCAAGGACATTGTGTTTCTAGGAACATGGGGTTTTCTTGCACAGCCTGCATGAGAAGTCTATTGCAGAGACAAAGGCTGAAGAAATCCCTGGGGACCCACCTCAGATGTGGGGACCTGCAGTGATCCTTTGTATTCTGAAACTGGCAGTCCTCCAAACAGTAAAAGTAAGAAAAAAAATAGCCCTACTCAGCAGATGTAAAACTGGAACCTTCAGTTGGTAGGAAATTAGGAAATTTTGGGGCTTTGTCTGCTCTGAAATAAATGAATAATAATGAAAAATATGTTGCAACCCAGAAACTGGCTAGTTCTAGGCTGAGCTGTGTTTCATTATGCTTTCATGGATGTTGATTAATATCTGTCTTGCCTCTTCTTTTCAATCTGGAGCTCATCTGAGGAAGTTCCTCAGGAGAACCAAAGACACTGTTGTCTAAAGGCTTTAATTTACATTCCATCATGTCAGCCTTGACCACAGAGGTTTGTAAGTTGCACTTTCCTATGTTTTGCATTGGAAGATTTACATAAAGCAATGATTGTTCTGAAGCTTTTATATTCTAAGGCGTTAAAATGGACCGTGAAGCATTCTGAGAAAGGAGATAGTTGGCTTCTTTTCCCCATTTCTGTCCAGCTGAACTTATCTCCCAGAGGGACCAATGTATTGCAGAGAAGAGGAACTGCCCAGTTGAAGCAGTCATAGATGCAGAGTACGTAGCTGAAGTTCTGTTCTACTTGCACCCTTCTGAAAGTTACCCTTACAAAATTAAGACTGTTCCTGACGCTCCTGTTGAGACCCATGAGGTGATGGTGGTAGAGGTTATATCCTTTCTCTAAAGAGGAAAAGGATACCCTTTCTCTTTCTTTATAATCATTCTATTTATAAGATGATTCAAGGATTGCTGTATTCTCCTTATGTTAAAAAAAAAAAAAAAAAACACAAACAACCAAAAAACTTCTGAACTTTCAATCCACCAAGAAGATAAAATGCTCCCTGGAAGTTGTTTGTTATATGAATGAAATCTTGGGAGTGACTCTGAACTCAATACATTGAAATGGTTGTGTGGTTGAAGATGTTGATAACACAAGTGTCTCTTTAAAACATAAAGGGACAAATGAGTTGCAATATACTAGCTGCTGTACATTCAGTTGACATATCCATGATGTTTGCACACTTGTTAAGTCTAAGGCCATTGCGGCAGAGGCAGATAGATTTTAGCAGCCTAAGCATCTCCCTGACTCATGAGTACACAGGATTCCAAACATATTCCCAGAGTCAGTGAGTTGATTTGTTTTTAAAATTTGAGTTTTGTTTGTTTTTAAAGCTTTGTCACAGAGTTGTAACAGTTTCAGCAATCTAACTTATGTGGTTTACATGGTATAGCAGGTACTAGGGCAAGAGAAAATATGTAAGAAGTCATCATCCTGATATCATGAGTCTTTTTTTTGGGTGAAGGAGAAGAGTAAACTTATTAGTGGATGCTAAGAGTAGTTTCTTTTCACAGTGTAAAAATGTTAAACGAGTATTTTTTTTCCTGTCTCTGACCATGATAAGTAAAATATGCCTTCTTCCCCTCGTGTACTTGAGATGTTTTTGGGTGTTTCTGACGCCTACCAAAAAAATAAATGCAGGATGCAACCACTTCTGTTATCTCCCATATATTTGTTAGTTTTCCTGTCGCTCCTGTAGCTGAAGACTTCCCTTTCCCTCTCTCCCTTGTACTTTAGGATGCAGACATTTCAGAGAAGTCATGCATCTGTAATGTCTCAATGGCTTCCTCTTCTTTGCTTTTCCCTTCCACCCCAATCAAGAAATTCCAGATGGAAGCTCCTTGGTGTCAGTAACAGCTGCAGAGCAGATAAATTTTTTTTGCATCCTCAGAGCTGTAACCGTTGTAGCTCCATATATGTAGTTATAATATACATTTACATTATGGATCTTCTGGTCTTTACAGCTCCTTGAGGCTCTTCTAATCATCCTTTCTGTAGTATTTCCCCTGTTTTCTGTTCCTGGTTAAAAGTAGTCGCTTTCAACAAAAAGAAGTTAAGATTCCATTATAGACTTGATTTTTAGGAAGTCTGACTATTTCGGAGTTCTGTGTTGTGACTCAAAAACTGTGCTCCCTTCTTTCATCTCTAGGGTTTATAATAAGGTGTCAGCAATGATCTAGTCCATCTGGGAGCTTGCATCAGTACTTGGGAGAGCCATATGCGTCTGCCTCAAACAAGGCTATAGAAAAGTGTTCCACTAGCAACCAAGATGTCATCCATCTGCTAGACAATCCTGTAGCTAGTTAGCTTAATGACGTATTTATTTGACTAGATGTTTCTGCGTAGCAGACTCCAGCTTTTCTCCCTGGTCAAATTAATACCAAAACCTCCGTGCTCTGGAGGAAAAAAAAAATAAAAATAAACCTGTCCGTTCTGGAGGATGTCAGGAAGTTTGGGGCTTGGTGGGTTTGCTGTATTTATCTACTTCAGGATGTGGCGCTCCCGATCTCCACGTGAGCGCATTGTGAGGAGGTCGCCCCGGCCTTCCTGTGCGGGCAGGCCGTGCCGCGCAGGTGTCGGGGTGGTGGGGGGATCAGCGGGCCAGACACAAGACCTGCGTGACCTTAGCTGCACGTAGAAATCCAATCACGCTGCTACTACTTTGGAGTATTATTTTAGCACAGGGAGCCGCGTGAGGATTGCCTTCCGCAGCAGTGAGAGCCTGGGTAGTCACCGTAAGTGCTTTCCACGGCTACACAGAATAAGCCAGGTGATTATTTCACTTTGTTGCTTTAGCAGAAATTGCAAGATTAAGGGGCTCACAGTCTTCAATGCACACATTGTAGTTATTTGTGTTCTCAGGTGGTCCTGCACGGTCAGAGCTGCAGGAGCTGGGGTGGAAATGTGCTGTGGGAAGAGAAGCCCTGTAAACTTCAGATATTGCTTGTTCTTACTGTGGTAAAATAGAGCACGTTGGGGCTGACTGTCATTGATTTTTTTTTTTCCCAGCCACTCTATCTACTGTTTATTTTTAGTCCAAAGAGGCTAAGTCAGTGTTGCAAATTCTAGGCTGATCTGATTTCTAATCTGTCTGTGAGTCAGAGTTGAGTTGAGAAGGGGGCAAAGCAACAGGAAAAATGTAAATGTAAAGGAAAAGAATACTTCATGTTCGTGGCAATTGCATTAATCTGTGTTGAGGTAATTTGGTGAATATAATGTGGAAAAATGCATATGTGTGTGCACAAACAACTAAGCCATCGAGTCCATCGGTAAATCTTCATTCATATCTTGCAAGGGACTTTACATGCATAGTTGCATTAATTTCCGTGAGAGACCATCGCAGTGTCTTCTGAATACAGCTATTTGCATGATTGGAGCAGAAGCAATGCTATCTACTAACTCTGGTCAATTTTACCTGTCAATCTTTCATTAAAAATCAGTGGACATTGATAAAAATGAACTTTGTGAACCTCAATAAAAATTAGTAGTTTATGGAGGTCCTAAATAAGGCTGAGAAATAGACCCTAAATAAGGCACAGAAACAAAATTGTTTCTTTGCAGTACGCTTAGATGCCTCTCTTCTTACAGGTGTAAAACATCTTTTGTGGGTGTAGTAAGAGCTCTGTACTCACTCTTTCCTCATCTTCTGATGATACAAAGAGAACTGAGGAGTAATTCAGGTTGGAAGGGACCTTCTGGACTTCATCTAGTCCAACCTTCTGTAATAGGACTCAGGTTTTGGTGAAGTGGAAGAAAATACAGAGCATGAAAAAAGATGACCTGAATTCTAAACATTGCAAGTCCCAAAAAAAGAGCAAAATTTACATAAACTCTTGTCGCAAGTGGAAGGAAGTTACGAACTCATGAAGCTGTTGCATGTGGTTGAAGTAATCAACAGTGGTTTATATCCTTGAGATGTCTTCTAAGTGTTGTCTATGTAATTAGTCAAGTGTCATGCTGCTTACTTTCTGAGAAGGGAAAGAGCTGACAATACTTCACTGATAGTGAGCGTATGCATTTTTATTTGTATCAAGTCACTTTTTGCCACGGTGGTGCTATCTGTTGTTACATAAAACACCATCAAACAATCTTCTCAACATCTCACAGAGACATGGATTATATTGTTTGCTGAAGTCCTCTCAGAGGTAACTGTCTGATGGGTCAGAATAACATTAAGTTTTTGGTAAGAAAGGGATTTTACATCTTACTGGAAAGCTCACTGTATTAACATTTGATTGCTTTATAACAGAATGAAAAAAAATATCACTTTTGTATTTTTTTTTTAAATTACATATATTTTGGATCAAAATGTTCTTTTGTAGTCTTGTATGATACCATGCAAAATAAAAGAAGAAATCATTTAGAATGGAAAGTCATAATGTTATGAAATGTTGTAAAATTTCTGCATTATAAAATGTCTATTTCAGTTTTTATTTCATGATCAGTGTCATCAAAAGGATACCTTACAAGAAATATTTCTGCTTTTTTGCATTGGATTTTCTGATGGAAAACAGATCCACAGGAATGTTTCTGGCAAGAAATACAAACTTCTTTGGAAGATTTGCTTTGTATTATTTAGTTGCATTTTAAATATTCACCCCTCTTTTTAAAGTTCCTTTACTTTCATTGCATTTCATTGCAAACTTGGAACTTTATGAAGAAGATTACCAAAATTTTGGTATTCTAATTCATTACTTCATTCCTCTTCACATTTGTTTTACCATGTAGGAGTATATATTACTGTATAGAAGATAAATCTTCCTGATTGTTCTCTGTTATTGCATATGGTTTATCTGACTTAATTGCTGGCAATATTAATCTTATTTGTTTCTTACGTGTACAAATACTGTATAAGATGCCCATTATTTCTGTATTTTTTCATCTCTTCTACTGCGGATTCCCCAGTTTCATTTACCAGCTGCTAATCCTAAGTAGTTTAGAGCTTTCCGCACATGGAAGACGACTTGTACTAAAATCTAGTCGTTTTGAACCGGCTTTATATTTTGTTCACTTTGAACTAAGACTAATAACAAGCCAAATGAGGTTTTGGTTTTGAAGAGCAGTTATATCATGTCTTCTTCATTAGCCAAGAGTTTTTCTTCTTTCAGCGCTTCATGTGTTGATGTGTATATGATTTTCCTGTCATTAAATGTTCCTGTCCAGTTATGCAGAAGTGCTGTGTTATGAAAGAAGGTTACGTGCTTGACTTCTGCTCAGATAATTAGCATAAAATTTGACTGTCTTATTCAATTTAGTTTATGTATACTAAGACAGCTTTGTTATGCAGACTGACCCCCCCCCCCCAAAAAAACCACCCCCAAACAAAAAACCACCACCACCAACAAAAACAATAATAATAAAAAAGAAAAACAACCAAAAAACAACAACAACAAAACACAACCAACCAAGAAACCCTAAAGCAATGAATGAAGTGGTACATCTTCCTGGAGTAATTTCTGGAATGCTGTTTGGTTGAGTCTCTCAGTAATAAGATTTAAGTCACTGTCTACGCTTCTGCTGTAGGGGAAAAAATAAACAAAAACACTGGGGTGACAAATTGGAAGGTCCTTACCCTTGATCTTGAGTGGTTTCTGCTTGGTACTAATTTGTGTTACAATCTTTATTCTACTTAAAAGAAAAAAGGCTTAGAAAATAGGTGTAAAAAAAAAGGTTGTCTTTGAGTTTTGCCTTGAAAGTTTCTTCTGTGAGCTTGCATATGTGCTGGGCTTGAGTGCTCTAAAAGCCAACAGGTTTATTTCAACATTGCTCAATGGGCTAGACCTTGAACACAATTACGGATGGAGAGTTTAATAGTGGAACAACCTATAGTGAGTTATCACATCAAAGTCTGAATCACTAGAAATGGTAGGTGATAAAGTTCACTTTATTTTCAAGTATTTGCTACAGAAAGCAATTATCTACTTTTTAAATTTCTGTTTAGCTGTCTGATTGCTGACATAGCATAACTTTTTTTGTTCAAGGTTTTTCATATCAAAGTAAATTACATGCTACAGGGCACATTTGTTTTGTGGACGTCACTTTTATAGTCAAAACCTTAAGCTGCTGGATAAACAAGGCATATTGTAATTAGGTATGTCTGTTTTCAGCAAAACGATGTCATAATGTAAAACCATCAGATTAATTAGAGTTTGATTAAAGTGGCGTGAATATCATTGTGCAATCTCCTCTGCACTTGTACCTACCTTATTAAGACTATATTCCCTTTGTAGTGTCAAATGGTCCTGCAAGGAGTTGAGCAGGAGGTATTTTTTTTTTTTAAATTAAGAGTAATTTATTGAGCAAAACGGCTGAATTCAGGATGGTACTTACCTGAAAATGTTGTCTGTTAATGCTTTTTTTTTTTTTTTAAGAAGGTTAAAGCTGTTATTCATGTTTTTTTTGTGTTAATTTTAAGTAGTCTGCAAAAGGTAAGTAGTACAAATACAAGACCCCCACATAATTGTGAGCTGTATAAAACGGACCAGAGTAATGTGGATAATGCAGAAAAGCAAACATGCATATAGATATGTTAATTAGCTTAACAAATTTGTCTTCCTTGACCCAGAACCTTTAAAATGAACTTATCATATAGAAAACTTGAAACTGAAAGTTCATGAACCTTCGAAATCCAGTATTAGCTAAAGCAAGGAGCAAGGACTTCCAAAAAACCACCCTGGAGTATATATTATAGAGGCTTGTAATAATTACACAAAAAAAAGTCTGTTATTCTTTTTCTTTGCTATGCATGAGCAGCTGTTAGATTCCAGCCATTTCAAACATTTAGGGAAGGAACAAGACTCCATTTCCTGTGTTATTTTACACGCTCTTGTACCATACATTATTTAATTAAACTGCTTGTTGCAGAGGACTGTCTGCCATCTGGAACCACCGAGATGACTTCTGGACCTTTCCCTTACTGTTAATTTAATTTTCCTCTCTCTACTGATTAGACTATTTCTCCATCCATTTCCACAAACTTTGTGGATCTTACCTTAGTAAGGTTTTTCTAAGTCCAAGGTCTGATTTTGACCTTGTGAGTATCCTTCTTGAGCAAGTTACTTGTGGCCTCTGCATCGGATGAAGAGCTTGCATTATCCCCTTAGTGCAGGAAAACCTGCCAAGGTCACAAAAAAGGGGGAAAAAAAAAGTGGCATACTTTGCCAGCCCTTTGCCCATTAACTGTGCTCTCACTTTTTCAGCAGAAGCAAAAGACATGAAGAGAATTGATGAGAGGCATGAATTGCAAATGGGCAATACTGGTTAGTTCACTGTGATAAATGTGTTTGGTCCCATGGTTTGAATTCTGCATTTAAAAAAAAAAAAAAAAAGGAAAAAAAAATCTCCCAACAGCCTCTTCCTGTCCCAAACTCCAAGTTACAAGTTGCCATCAAAAAGGGGAACGTGGAAGAGATGGAAATGTGTTTATAAACAAATACACAGCAGTGTATTTTCCATGGTCAGAACTTTTACAATTTTTTAATATATTTTTTTTATAAAATATGATTTTTCTCCTTCTCCAGTTTGAGCTTAAATTAAATACTTCCCATATGTGACCTTCAGCAAAAAAATAAAAATAAAAAATTCTGGTCCCAGCTCTGCAGGAGTCCCAAGCTGATGTTGATGGCTGGCTGTGCTTCCTGGAGAGAGTACTGTTCACAAGTGGGATTATAACCAGGAAAAAAAAGTGCTGGCTACTCTAAAGACAGATCTCCCTTTTATGTCTAGGTCTGTGTTCATAACTGAAAATATGGGCCACTTTCAAAGTTGAACTTCTGTTCATGTCTGTGAGGGGAAAAATGTGTTTACATTACAGGTTATTGCGTATTGTGTCTACAAATGTAGGTCCTTTTGATATGAGGAGAGTTTGTATTGAACACACCAGAATTTGCTCTGTATAATGCTTTAGGAATGTTCACGTTGGTATTTTGTGTATAGGGGGGTGGGTGGGAAGAAAAAATCTGCTTTAACTTAAGTTTAGTAGCCTGTGTAGAAGGATCCCAGCAGCTAGATAGTCTTCTCGCTGTAGCTGTTTGAAAAAGAAGTATTAGCAGTATGCAGAAGTCTCTGGTGATTTTCCTACATTTTATACTGGATATAAAAAATGATGGTTAACTTACTGAGTGTCAAAAAGAAAGATTCTTCTTTTCTAAAACCAGGACTGGAAAGACATTAATACAATGTGACAGTATTGCTTGTTGCTCACACTTAGAAGTCAGTATATTTTGAGTGTGTAGGAAGTTTGTCGTATTGTTAGGGATCAAAAGCTGTGCAGTGTCAAATGCTGAAATTTTTATTTTTCATGTGATACTCGTGGTGTTTTATTGACAATATTGCAAGAAAGAATGACTTTCAACTCAAAAAAAAATTGTCTTAAGACAAAATAATAATAAAAACAACAACCCAGGCAACTGTAGCCTTCCTTCTTGATGCACAGGGTTCAAACTGGTTGGCAGTAAATATGGAAACTTAAAGGAAAAGAAGCAAATCTTAATAGATTATCAGTGGCACTGTTTAATGCAAACTAAATTATTCATTTGGACGTTATAGGGGCTCCATTGCCACATGTTGAAAACAACCTGTGAGATAAAAATAACATATAGCACTTAAAAAGTAGAGGCAAATCCAGAAGCTCTAAATCTGACAAACGAGTGCCTGATGTCTTGGCTGAGCTGAGGAGCTGTGCCAACATAGGGATGCAGGAAACAATACTCTCATAGCTCTGAAAATGCAAATTTGACAAAAATGCCTGTTGCTCAAGAGGACTGCTTCCAATTCACCAGACACCTTCCCCACATATTCCTCAGTATGGCATACTGAGGAGGTTATTTGTACATCGATGTTCATTTCTTCTCCCCTCTACTCGTCTTTTCTTCTCCTCTTCTTTGTTTTGCTGCCAGTGAGCTATTCTGGTTTCCTGCAAACTGAGTTAACAAGAGCTAATACTGATACTTTCAGGTAGTTTATTCCCATCTGTTCATGCAACTGAATAAATGATATGGCTAAATGTTGTATTTCCGAAGCATTTCTTCAGAGGGGAAAGATTGCATCTGAGGTTGGTGTTCAGGGTACTGTTGCTTTCTCAACGTTCAAGTAAGCGTGTATTTAGAGAGGCAAAGAGATGAAAAGCAGATGATGACTGTGGGGTGGTGGTGGGGTGTATATGCGTGCATGTGTGCATATATATAAAGAAAAGGAAGATTAGTATCTCACATGGCTTTCACATGGATCTGTAAAATGAAGTGACAGATAATAACTGACTAAATCCTTTATTCTGTACACACTTAACCCTGAATATCCATCCTTTCTCCTGTCTCTTTATGTATATTGAATGAATACCAATGGGGTGGGAAAAATGCTTTGGGTAGACTATTCTGATGTGGTTTCAGCCTATGGCTCATATAAACCCAAAGACTATTGCAACAGCTATGTCAGAAAGGGGGAGCAGATCTCATAGCTAACGTCCAAGATGTGTGTGGTTTTGGCTTCATGCATGAAACCATGTACACGGTGAGTCTGGGACTCTAAAGAGGATATTCATGTCATTTAACTATGCTGATCTATTGTTTTGTTTTAAATACAAAATAATTTGGAAGAAATAGAGGGTAAGGGAAATAAGATGTGATCCTAATTTACTTGGATTTACAAATACTAAACTGACTGTTGGCAGAATTTCCCACTGGTGCCTTGTGGACAGATAGCAAGCTGCTGAATTACAGATTCTGGGTGTGTCTCACGTTGCATTTTGTTTATTGGCTGTTATGCGTATACCACATAATAGTAATAAAAATCTCTGTACATTCACTTTTTCTCACAGTACAAGGCTTGACCTAATTTCTAGAAGCATGCTCCTTTTTTTCCCCCATTGGTACTGCAGTGGGCTATGTTCAGTACACAACAACTGCTGTGTTCCTCTGTGTTTCCATTTTCTGGCAGTGTGACTTCACTGTACTGTGGTGTGTTTTTCTTTTTCTTTTTTCTCCACTCTATCCTCAAATATTTCTTATGCCCGGATTTTCTGTAATCAAACATACAAGTTCGTCGGTTGCCCTGTGCACATCATACTCCAGTTTGGGGTGGCCGTTGTAGCAGGGTACAGCACAGAAGCAAAGTATTGCTGTCAATCAAGTGTAAGGCGGATTGCTCCTTGGATCCTTTGGTTTCCACCCCGTTTGTGTGATCTTTTACAAATACCCAGTCTCCTCATTTGTTTTTTGCCATTGTTCTGATGGCAGCCTGACCCAATCCTAAGGAGATGCTCTTATTTCCTGGCTACCAGGCCAATCTGACGAACTTTTGGTATTGACTGTGACATTTTGCTTACAGTTAAAGCATTTTGTAGAAGTGGAAACTGTTGTCTTGACAACTAAACTCCAGCTAATAATAGATAACTGAAGAAACCAAAAGTCCAAATATATTGTAATTCTTACAAAATGCAAACTTCTTTTTGAGTTTGAGAGCTCATTTCAAGATAAATGCGCTTGTGTTTCTGATCTGTAGTATAAAGAAGTCAAAGACAGCTGTGACACAATGGTTTTATAGTGGAGTTCATCTGTATCTACCTTAGATACTGTTTTTCTGTGATAAAGCCTGTTTCCTATACTAGTTTTCTGCAAAGAAGACTTTATTTGCACTGTAATGGCTCTTCCTTACATTTAAGTGAGTTAAAATTTCAAATGTGCTTTGAAGTTTGGGAGCCATCGTGTCAGTCCAGCATACCGTATTTTCTTCATGAGAACTGTGGCTTTCACTTGGACAGCCAAGTGATAGATTCATGGTAACTTGTATCTTCCACTAGAACTTGCATCGTTTTCCTTTTTCTCCCTTACTTATTCTTTTAACCATTTTAAAGTTAGGCTTCCAGGATAATTTGTGTTGTGGTTGGGACTTTAAATAGAGTAGAAGCAATGCAATATAATGCAGCAGTTGGAAATACTGGAAAAACTGTTTATCGATTATCTGTTTAGTTTTCCTATTTAGTTTTACTATTTTTTCCTGTTAGGTCCATTCCTTTTCTTTCTTAGGATTTAAGAAAAGCTAATCTTCATTAGCTTGCATTTGGTGGGTGCTGAGAGGTGCTTAGGTACTATAGTAATATGAACAATACACAAATGTACATGGAACAGAATATTAGACTTCTCCCTCTGCCCCTCCCTCTCCCCGACCCCACCTTTTTTTTCCCCTAAAAAGAGCTAGAGAGTGTCCCAGCATTAGTGTTAATACTCCTTCCCAAAGTAGGGCGTGAGTAGACCTCAAAGCATGGACCTCGGTTTATGATCCTCGTTTCTGAAGAGAAACAGTAGTTCTGGCTCAGCGTTGTTATTCCTCAGGAGTTATGGTACTTTTACAGGAGGAAGTATATAGAATTTATATCAGAAATCACATAGAAACATCGTGTTTGGTTACAGCACAACGGGAAGATTCTGAGTTCTCTCCGGAACGTTTCTGGAGTAGATGAAAAGAACTATTAAATGACAGTGAAGACATTGTCTGTAGTGAGGACCTCCGTGGGACTGTTTTTTGGAGTGGGAGTTAGTGTAAATGTGTTTGGACAGGCTCACTTGTTGTGGTTCCATCTGTGGTTTTGAGAGAGATTTAGCAATGGGAACTTTTTTTTGTTGTATTTGCCAAAAAAAGAACATTGTATTTAGTCATTTAAGCTGGTAACATTACTACCCTTCTGGAGCTGTGAAAACTCTGCTCCTGGGCCCATTTATCAAAGAATGCCATCATTCAGGAATACCTCATTCATGCACCTCCTGGCCCTGGAGGTGACTGGGGTGTGTTCTGACCCTGTACCTGCGTCTGTCCCTGCATGAAGTCTCCTGAAGTGTCTTAAATCTTATGAAGGAGAAAACCAATAGTCAGGACTGTTAGGTTGGAGATGAGACATGGGGTTTGAGGTTTCCGTTCCTTTATTTCTGGAAGATGTCCTTAATACTATATGCCCCTCTTGCCCCCTTTTCTCATTTTACACGTAGAGGTATTAGATTTCTAACAAATGCTTTTGTTTTTCAAAGTCTGAATTATGGCCATTTGTATTTTGTGACTTCTCAGGTGGAGCTCTGTCCTTCTGCTGCCTCCTTCAAACACCGACTGCTTGAGTATCCACCTCGAGAAATCGTTATGGGAGAGAATCCTCTCGATTGGGATTCACCAGAAAGAACCTGTTGTATGCTTGCTTTCCCTTTTCCTTCAACAGCTGTAGAAATAGGCACGCAGTAGAAGTTGGAGGATCCGCCTCTGCCTTGAACAGAATTCAAGGCAAAGAACTTAATGCTTCTGGGTTGCACTTCATACTTCAGTTTTTATGTCGTAATGACTAATAGCAGTTCAAGAGAATACTTTCCAGATAAAAAAAATGGCTATAGTAGTAATCTACGTGAAACACTTTCTAGGGATCTTCAAGAGGAAAAATGTAAAACTATAATGCTGTATTAGATATAAATTAGTATAAAGGGAAAAGTAAATGCTCACATTATAATAGACTGGGCACCTGTAACTGAGGTTGCCTGTTGCTTTCTATTGTAAGACTGCTTTGTTTGCTTCTGACTTTCCCAAAATTTAAAGGCTTGAGCCGAAATTTTCCAGACAGGTTATCGTCCTCAGACTGCTTGGTTTGGGCTGGTGAAACGAATCAGTCGGAGTACTTCTGAGCATGAATTTAGGGAAGAAGGCTGTCTCTGCTGTCCCAGCAGTGAGGTGTGGGTCTCTGAGGGAAGATGTGGTGGCTGGTGGTTGACCATAGCTGGAGCTGTGCCAGGACAGCTATTTGCGGTGCTGCGCTCTAAACCAGCTTGCTGAAGTCGTGTGGATTTAGACTAACCCTCCAAGTGGAAACAGGAAGGGGAATACTGTTCATGCAAATAATTTCAGTCAGACAGTTTGGTTGTAGCCCTGCGAGAAGCTGCGCAGCACGAAGCAGCCATCCTCAGGCTGTGAACAAGAGTGGCCATCCGGGGTGGAAATCTCTTCGGCAAGCTCTGCTGCTGAAGCCGGTCTTCCACCTAGCAGGGATGCCATATTATGTTTTACTCGGAAACATCTTGTTTAAGAAAACAAGCTGTGTTTCGATGATGATGTCTTGACAGGTTGACTCTCACTGTCAGCACTTTGGGAGCACAGATGTGCATGTGTTCCGCAGCCTGGGTCTGCCCAGATGTACGTGAACACAGGGCTGGCGTTTGTTTGGGGAAAATACCTCTCCAGGGGTCCCGAGTCCTGTCTGCATTTAAAAAGCTGCAGGAGGTGGCAGTAGGAATTTATAAGAAAAATAACAAGAAAAAAAAAAACTACTTAGAAACAAGGAGCCTCTATAAATGACCCAGTGTGGGACCAGTATTATAAAAGGGGTTGTTTAATGTGTCAGCAAGAAAGTAGCTGGATTTAGGAGTGAATTGAGAGAGAAGGTTATCATGAGCGATGTGAAGAATAACCGGAAAAATAACTTTCCCTACCATATTGCATGACAGCCTTTGGATGGCATTTTTTTTGAAAGCTGACTTAAAAAAAAAAAAAAAAAAAATTCCCTTTGGCTAGAGTTGATGGATGGTGCTGGTTGTTGACTCTGGGGTGAGGGGAAGGCTTCCATGCAGATATTTGGGATGCATCTGATAAGTTATACTGTTCCTAACTCTCTTCCTCGTACACAATTTGTCAACATTGTGCTGTAGGCTTTTTGCAGGACTGCTGGTTGCCAATGGGGCTAGACCTCCAGAAATCAGAAATTCCCGGATTTCTGTTGTTTAAAGGATGAAGTGGCTAGGTTAATAGAATTATTTCACTTTAAGCCATCATGCTGAGTATAGAAATACGCATTGTTTATGAGTTAGGCCAAGAAGTAATAATAAAAAAAAAAAGTTGCTGTAAAGTTAGCCAGTAACCTGCATGATCACTCCCAATAAATAACAACAACATATGCTATCATATAAAAGTGGAAATGGATCTGGAATGGCTGGTTATAGCAGACTTCTGTCCATCTGTCACACAGGCTAATAAGTAACTTCTTTGTTCTTGTGTTTAATAAGGGTGGCCCCATCAAAATGTCAATAAATATTGTGAGGAGTATAGAGGACCCATGTGGTTTGGGATGGATCAGAGCCAGTGGCGTGTCTCCATCTTCTGTATTTGTAGCAAAGAGAAAGGCGATGCTGAAGTAGAAGCAGAATGTTCTGAAATGTCTGTCTCCAGCTTTTGGGAACTTACTTAATGTAGTTTCATGTACGTTAAGGTGATGGCTTTTTGATGTAGGTGAAGAGCAGAGCTGACTACCCCTGCCTTGCACTGCCTTGCTGGGACTGGGAAGTGCCTATCCAGCCTGCAGCTCGTGTCTGAAGCGGCCACCACTGTAAAGGTGACTGTTTCGGATTTGTACAGCTCAACCTTTTATTTTTGATCATATTTAACCAGGTGCTGGTTACTTCAAATCCATTTTTTTAATGCTAGTAAATTGCTCTTAATTCTAAGAACTAAAACTGTCTGCTATAATGCAGCATATGCAGCCTATGGTAATTTCTTAACCGTATGATATCTCATCTTCATTTCCATTTGAAATTTTAGCATCTACTATGCATTGTTTTTTTGGTTGTTTGTTTTATTCTGCTGCCTTCTTGTAGCTTTTTTTAATTTGAGAGTGTCTGAAGCACCAGACTTCTTGTTCACACGCTGCTTGCTATGATGAGCTGCGCAAGACAACATCTGTGTAGTGCAGACAGAGTGCCCGAAAGAATGCGGGGTGTGTCTGTCTCCCTGCTTATCTTGGCTTGCTTCTCTTCTCCTGACTCCTCTTAAGGTTTGTCTTTCTAGTCTGCAGTCTGTGCTAGCAACTTGGTGAAACTGGAGTCAGTCTCTGGGATACTCCACAGAGACCTGTCAGTGGCTGGGCAAGAAAGAGCCAGCCAGGTCCGTCCTGCTGCTGGTGAAACGTGAGGTGAGGTGGGAACATCTGGACACAGAGAGAGTGGCACTCTTGTATATGGTAAAGGACAAAAAAGGAGGAGTGAGCGGATGAATAATAGAGCAGAGCAGAGCAGGGAATGTCTGAGAGCATTTTTAAGGTCTGAGGTGAATGTGGGAGAAACTCTTGGATAAACCAAAAGCAGAACACAGGAGCAGCAAATTGTGACTGAAGGAAGTCTAGGGACACTTCTTAAAAAACGTCCAGAAATGGTGGCGGTGAGTTCTGTTCGTTTTAGTTGCTTTTAATTCTTATTTTCCAAGTCAGGTTACTTGGACTAGGTTGCAGCTGAATTTCACCTATAGTTTCCTCATCCACATCCAGCCCAGGCCTGAAAACTCTTACAGAAGACGTCTTGGGGGCTTTGAGGCGGACTCACAAATGCATGGAGGTATGGTGCTCCTGACTTCTGGCTGCTTGGTGCTGGGGTGGATGTCATACACACATCGTGGTTTGCCAGAGCATTTAGTTCCTTTGGTAATGAAAAGGGACAACTTAATAGGAAAATAGGATTCACAGACATCAATATTATGTCTCTGAGGTGGCAAAATCCAAACAAAAACCAACCCAGCCCACAAACCCAACACCTAGAGAGGGGTGTTTTCATTTCCTCCAACAAACATTTAATGCCAAATGCAGAAGTCCTGGAGAGAAGGACCACACTGAGGGAGTCTTCTTCAGTGGTGGGTGTCCTTGGCAGGCTGCCCCTGCTTGTGGCCTTTTTTTCCCCTGAGATCGAATGGTTCTGGTCATTAGTGCAAACGTGATGGGTTAATATTCTTTGAAGCTAAAAATGAACAGCCGTGGTAGGAGAGCAGTTGTCTCTCCCCTGTGTCGCGCTGTAGACAGACTAATCCTTCTCTTGCCAGTCTCTGATGCAACTTAATTAATTTTAGTGGAATTACTCCTGATCTATAATTAAGTGAGAAGGAAATTGAACTGGACAATGTGAGAAGCTTCCTATGTTGTTGCTTATCATTATGAAGAGAAATGGAGGAGTTCACATTTCATTACTGCCAGTCTGTCACCTTGAACACGAAATCCTCCTAACTAAGCACCGCTTCAGAAAGAAGTTACTAAATGTGGAGTATAAGTTCAAGTTCATCTTATTCTTCAGCCAGCCATGTAAGAATGGTTTTAAATTCAGGCGGGCACCTAAAACTGAGTAGCAAGTCATAGACTTTTCTTGATTTTTTTTTTTTTTTTCATTTTAAGACATGCTGTGCTAACATCCCCCAGTACTACCACACAGAACCTGCAGGGAGGTCCTACTGAAGCCCTGGCTTTTGATGCACTCTGTCTGCTTGCACAGCTCTGCCTTCTGGCTTTGCGATTTGCTTTATCATATGGTCTGTTCCTGTTTTACCTGGGGCTGGGAGCTGTTCTGGATAAGATTTTTCTTTCCAACAAATTTTCAGCAGGTCCTGTGCTACCTATTGCAGCACAGAAAGTAGCAGTGTGAGAACTTTCATACCAGCATAGTGGGGGATGGCTATAGTAACCGGAGGAAATAGCAACTATTTTTGGTGCCCCGTCTTGGGTTTGGGTATTTTGTACAAAACCACTTAAACTTTGCAGGAGCAATACAACTCTTGAAATAGAAACCCATCGTTCACATCTGAAGTTAAATATGCAGAAGTTGCTGGAAGGAATTGCAGATTATTTACCATTTGTCAGAGCTCTCAAGGGAACAACTTTGTTGTCATCAAGAGTGTGCCAAAGGTAGTATTTCTGTGATTCCTCATTCTTCATGGAAACTCCCTGTGTTATGTTATTACTGTTCTTAGGCATCTGAATTACTTTGCCAAGTTCTAATTTAAATACATATTTGTCGTCTTTTTTGATAGCCATTTCTTTGTTACTGAATCAAAGTAAGTTTTAGTGCTCCTTCTGCCCTCACTTGAGAAATGTAATGAAAATGTTTGTCGTCTCTGCGAGGAAGGAAAGTGTATTTGGCCTAGGATTAAATAAAAAGTTAACTTTGCATATATAGTAGTATAAGCTATAGCCTGCAGAAGATTAAATATGGTTGACTGAGTCGAACGTGTGTATCCCAGAGTAGTTGCTTTGCTGTGTGTGTATGTTCGGGAATCATTTGGCCTCTTTTGTGTTCTTAACTTCTGGGATAATCAAGTTGCAGCCTTACTTGTATTTCTCTTTAAGATATTACAAACACAAGTTATTAAGTATCTGTTGTTTTTAATTTTCAAGTTAGTTTCTGTTGGAATTGAGTTAGGTTACTTTACTATGCCATGGCTTCTCAAATTCACCCGCTCTCACTAGCCTCTCTTTGTGTTTCACATAGCAGCACTTTCATTATCAAATAAAGTATCCAGTGTTGATACATATGGCTTCCTCTTTGCATTTTTTGACTATTTGGTATGCTAAGTTAAAATGCATGATTTAGTAAAAATGCAATCACGAGTCTCTAATTGCATGGGTAAGAAATATTTTTGTAATTAATATGCTAAATATTTCAGTAATTTGATTTTTGTCTTAAAATAAATCAATTGCTGTGTGAAAGAAAACAATTTTCAATTCTTTTTTATTATTCTTTTTAAAAGAATTTAAACTTTTTAATAAAAATAAACTCAAGCTCTAAACTGACCCTTGGCTTTGGCCCTATATTTATGTGGCTGCAATTATTTGATTACAGCAGCTGCAATTTAAAATGTTCTTTCTCATTTTGCAGTGTGGCAGGATGAGCTATCTGTTCTGAGAATTATTTGGGCAATTCAGAATCTTCAATGATATTTATAGCCTTCAAAATCTGAAAGTTAGGACACAAAATGTATTCCCCTTTTGCTATAGCCAGTCCTATTTATATATAAAGGAATTCAGCTGATATAGTAGCATATGCCAAATCTGATGTTAATGCTGTAGGGGAAAATAACAAATAGAACATCTTTGCTTTCAGGTCAATTGATGTCTGTCTGTGACTTGAAAATCTTGTTTAAAACCCTCTCATTAAAGGTCATTTATTTTAAATGCTATTATTTAAAAATAATTTATTGGTTTTATTTTTTTTTATTTAAGGATGCTGTTGAACCATTTGCTACTCTGAGGTGATCTTTTTGCACAAGTTGATAATAATTGATATACAAAGAAGGCTACGGGTAGAAACTTTAGACCCAGAGAGAGTAAATAATTAACCTGCAGGTTACATCTCCCATCAATCAATTTCTGGAACAGCAAAAATAGTTTAAAAATTCCTTGAAATTGAGGCAGAAAGGTAAACTGGAAAGGGCGCATCCAAGTTGGATGCGAGAACTAGCAAAAGGGACAGATTGCTTGGAGAGGATCAGTTTGAAACAGTTCAGGTACTCCAACTTCTGGTGAATATGGAATCCCTTACAACATCCGAGAGGTGAAAATATGAATCTGGTTAAAAAGTAATAGCAATCTTACGGAGAGTGCAGTTATTTGGAAATCAGTATACGTCCTTACCGAAAAGCTGTGCCTTCCTTTTGATTTGAATGAAAACATTGCTGTCAGAATGATTTTTTTAAAAAAAGAGGTATGTTTAACAGTTCACTAGGTGCAAATTTAAAATGTGTTTTCTGGTAATAAAATGGATTTTCTGTACTGTTTATATGCTGTCGCAGAACTCTCTTCCCATATATTTTGTAGATGTTATCAAATGCTTGAGATTGATGTGTTTGTGAAGTGGGGAGGGTGCAATACAGAGAAACAAACTTGCGATGAAACGTCTGCATGTGGTGGTTACAATTTCATTTCAGCTTGGTAGGGTTTGAGAAGCATGTGTGTTATGTCTAGCGACATGGAAGAACAAACAAATTTCCAGTTTTCCTCAAGGCAGATCCTCAGCTGATGTAAACTATCGCAAAGCAAATGATGTTAATAGAGATTTGATTATGTTTTTCTAACCAGTGGAGAATCTGTCCTTCTGTCGTTCATTTCCCAGAGACGCTGCTGTGGTGTCTGTTGGACCTGAGCCATTTTTTATTAAGGAATTCTTGGTGTGTAGGAGCTGGTGAATGAGCTCCATGTGAGCACATCCCTTCCCTGAAATATCGATTCTCATTTTACTTTTAAACTTTTTACAGAAATATAGCTTTTCTTCCTGTTCCTTTTCCCTTAGCTCCATCAGCATCTTTTGACGTCACCCTTTGGCAGACTTAGTCCTCAAGTTCTGTAAGAGGAGAGAGAGGACAACTACTGCTAAGTCTTTTTTAGAAGAGAAATTAGAAACAAAAAACTGATTTGGCAAATTTAGAAAAAAAAAAAAAGGGGGGGGGGGGACATTTTGCATGTTACAAAAACATTAGATGCCATGTGTAAATGAAGCACTATTTTTTTTTTTTTTTTTTAGGGTGCATATGTTGTCATTTATATTTTGGTTTATTTTTTTCAAGTTTTTACATCTGGGGTAATTTGAAACAGCTTCTACATGGTCAAAATAGTTTAGACTGCAATATAAGGCACTGCAGATTAGCACTAGCTAGAGATGCAGTTGGAAGTTAATCTAGATGACCTTATTTTTGTCATGGTTTTTGGACTGTAAATGGCTAATTCTGTATTCTATCCAATGACATTTACTGTTAGCTTATTCTTAAGAAATTATGAAATACTCATTTTGATATGTTCTTTTAAACAGAGTTAAAGGCAAGAGGCAGAAGGAGTAGAGAGAAGTATTATATTAGAGTAATTCCCAATAAACAATCGATTTAGAACAAAACCATCCTTAATGATGTGTCCTTTGAAGATGACCTGTGATTGCAACCCACAGTTTTGCTGTCATTTAAGCTAGAGGGGACATGTGTTACTGTCTTGCTCAATTGATGAGATTGGATGGATGATTGAATGATGAGACTGCAAGCCAGGTCTTTAGCTTGTCAACTCATGCCTAATTCACGATGACAGTGTGCATGCAAGGCAAGCGTCTGTATTCGGTCATATTTAAGCTTCTAGTTACAGTCTTCTCTCTGTTAATGCTGTAGGTGCTCCAGAACAGACCAGAAAAGAAAAAGAAGGCCATGGACAGAAAGAGGGGGCAATTTTTATGTACTTTGGTTGCTGTTTTTTTTTTTCTCTGGTTCTTTTAATGTTTCCATATAGAAATAAGTACTAAGGAAGCGTTATCCATGGGCAAAAATACAACTGTCTGGGAAAACAGTCTATGTTTTTATGAAATACATTTTTTGTTAACTGCTTTTTTTTTTTTTTTCAGTTTCCAAAATTGCTTGATTCTGTTCTCTGCTTTTTGTTGTGATTTTCACACGTTTTCTTCTGTTCTTGCCCCTTCTCCCTTGCTTGGCTCTCGATTGTGCAGGTGTTTTCATTACTGGGAACCATGCTGATACCACTAATAAAGTGACATAATGGGTCCTAACTATTTTTGGAACTGACCAAATCACAAGTAGTTGCACATCCTAAAGCTGCTGAAATATTTCTAATATTTTATGTTGATTTTAAAAATGTTGCCTTATTCTATGGTAATGATTTTAACCCTACTGCTTAGCAAAAGCCCAATGACATGGAAGAGGAAAGTAGCTCTCTGCACGTCAGGAAAAGCAAAAGTCAGAATGCTGGGACGAGAAGAGAGATTAGTGCTGAAGTGCTACCGGTAGGTTAGAACAGTTCAGATGGAATTTTGGTCTTCTAGAAGTTGGTATCATTTTCAGATAGATGATTGAGAGTTTTGTAAGATGCCAACAAATTCACAGGCACAGCTACCAGTGGATCGTTTTTTTTCCCTCCATGTTTTAAGTGGTTTCATAGATGAAGTTGTTTATGAAAGATGCTCTAAGTTCTTTTCAGAAGTTCCCGTGAGTTTCACAACAAGAACCACTTTGGATAATATATTCCACGTACATAAATTTACTGATTTTTTTACCCATGTTTTGCTTCACCGTGTCCCCAGTGATTGTCATACCCCCCTCAGTGTCACAGGTGTGACAATGAGCGTTGTGCTGGTTCACTTGCTGTTGCTCAGCCAAACGTAGTTTCTCCAGGCAGCCAGTGGGAGTTTCATTTCCTGTGACAGGGTTTGCTGAGTGGTCTTTTAATGCCATCAAACAAGTCAGAAATGTAGGCGAGTACTTGGAAACCTTGTAAATCATGTGACGTTAACTGGTTTTGAGTCCTAACAAGTCTAACAAATATCACTGATGTACAGGCTCTGTCACCGTCTCAGAGGATTGATCTGTTCACGCATGCATGAAATGCCAAGTGCTCTGCTCATCCAGTGGAGGGCTTGGACCCTTTTGGTTTTTGTGCTGCTTTAATTCATTAGCCTGTTTCCATCGTCTTATTTTGCAGGATGTCTTATGTAAATGATGTATATTACTGGTTCTTTAGATTACTTACGTTCTTTGTAGTTGAGTGAGTAAACATTGCGCAGAAAATTTCAGAGGTCACATAAGCTGCAGGACTTTCAGACGTGGAGAAGCACTGTGACACGGTTGACCAAGTTGTTCCATCCTGCTGTGCTCTGTACGCTTCTTTTCAAGCCTTAATGCACCTACAATTGGGAAGATTGGGCATGTAATCTACATTTCTTTTAATTTACTCTTTCAGTAGACTGTGTATTTTTTCTTACCTCTCACAGAAGAGGGCCTGGCTCTGGACTTAGCTGTAAGTACGTGTGCCTTTTTTCCCTGCAGGGGGGAAGTAGCAACAGGGATTCAGTGCATGGTCTCCAATAAGTTACATATTGTCACATTCTGTAGATGTATGTTTGGCCCTACAGATATACTGATTGGCATAATCAAAACTATTGTTTGGCACAGAGGTTTTTAAGAAGCATTAATATACTTGTAATATTTTTAAGGAATGCATGGGGTCAAATTAGGATTCAGACTATCAAAACTGTAGAAATGTGGAAACGACTAATTGCATTCAGGGGGTTTGACAACAGATTAATAGAAGGTATCTGTCGTGAGACATTGGTGTGACTGCCTTGTAGGAAATGGGCTTAGGGAGCAGACTAGTAGGCAGAGTTCTGTCCTTTGCAAGTGTAGAATATATGCAATGTGTGGTATCAAACCAATAATTTATATAGTATATTGAGTGTAATACAGTGTAATGAGAGTATATATTTGATACCAAGATACAGTTGTATTACAAATTTGCATGAGGTGCGTATGAGAAAAATCTAGTTATTGCAGACATTTTGACATGTATATATTTATTTTCCACAATTTCCTTAAAAAAAAAATGTTTTTTACTTCCTTTATTTTGACTTTGTCTTATATTTTCTTGGAACTGTATACTGTAACTGTACCCTTGTGATTTTTTTTTTCCCAGAGTTTCTGTCACAGGATGCATTGTGTATCTCCTGAGGTGATTTTGTTTCTTTTGGGGAAAGTTGGGTGTTGTTCTTAGAGGGTGTTCAAAGCACAGGTTCCTATGCACCTACAAAGAGAAATCTTACAAGAGAAACTCCTTAGATCACAGAGTGTAATTCCTATCAGGGCTGTGCCTGATACGTAGGGTTGAGGCCCTTGTTTCTGAAAGCAGGTTGCGTCATTATTGGCTGACTTAAAACCTAAACTGGTAACAGGATCATAAACTCTGTGGAGAAGGGATTCAGTATACGTCTGTGTCAGAATACTTTAATTTACAATCTTCATGCTTACTTAAACAAGGGTGAAATAATTGGCTGTTGGAAAATTACTGGTGAGTTGATATCTTTGTTTTCGGTGCCTGTGTCAATCATTAGAAGACTCTGGAGAGTCACTTCTTGCTTTATCATCACTGTAAGTGAGCATATTATACACAGTATACTTGGGAGACTTAGGAAGGTCGAAAAATTTATCTAGTACATCTAGTGTATTGGTGTATTTGTGGAGCAAGTGTATTTTTCACAATCTGTCTGTGCATTTCTACAAATGTCCCTTCTGCTTGTATAACACTGGGCCAAAAAAGGCTTCTCAGAAACTCAGTATCTTTAACATACCTCCCAGAACTTGCTATTAGTTTCCATAATTTTCAGGCATAGAAACCAAACTGCCCCTTCTGCAAGCTGTTATCAGCTTTTTGAAAACAATTTGCTTATAGAATTTTATATTATTTGAATAAAGCCTATGCTTAATTAATATGGCATCAGCACTGCAAAAAAAAAATAATGTTGCTTCCTTTGAGCTTGTCCAGCTTGTTTGGTTTCTAGAAGTTCATAGCCAGTGCTTTGGTACGGTGTTAGAAATAACAGAAGGGCAGAACTTTGTGGTAAGAAGCTGTTACAGTCCCTTTTACTTGACAGATTATTATTATTATTATTATGCTCACTAAAGTTTTCTTCTGCCTATTAACCTCAGATCTAGTGCTGCAGCTGTGGTTAGGTGGGCCATCAGGGTAGGGTACAAGGATTTCTTCCCCTTTTCTTTACAGAGGCTGAGTAGGGCATTGTAGGACTTTGGCTGGATCCTATTCAATCACGAAAAGTTACTTGTATCCTGTGGGTCTCCTAACACAGCATATACTCTTGTTCGTCTGTCCATCTCTTCCTTAGTCTGTCGTGCTTCCTTGCATGATTCATTTTCTAGATCAACAAATAAGTGCTGTATCTTTTTATTCTTCAAATACCTTTTTTTGTTCTTGTTTCATGGATGGGCTTAGCACTGGTTTCAACAAATGCATTGAAACATCATGTTGGAACCTCCCCACTTGACAACTCGCTTGCTCTTCTCAAAACACTGACTCCTAATGTTCCCTTTCAGAAATCCTGCCATGTTTGCTGCAGTTACGGAATCTGAGTTCTTAGTAACTCAAGTGTATAGGACTTTTAAAGTAAGTGTATATATTTGCTTTACATTTATTATTTTTTTTCCCCCTGCAACTTCTGCAACTGGAGGGTTTCTTTTTTTCTCAAGGCTTGCCGTAAGTGCTCTGTGGCATGCCCTCTTGGGTTTCTCCTTAGCTTCCTACATCTACTTCTCGTGCCCCTCTGCTGGGGTGTTTTGTGGGCAGCTCTGATTGGCACAACTACTGTTATGTTCCCTGTGTACCGTAGTGAAAAGCTGGAAAATGCCGATTTTAGGGCTACCTATGGAGCTTGTGTACTTCAGTTTCCTACACGTGATGAATGAGGCTTGAAGTTTTAGTGTGGAGAAGAGGAGGCTCAGGGGAGACCTTACTGCTCTCTGCAACTACCTGAAAGGAAGCTGTGGGGAGCGGGGGGTCGGCCTCTTCTCACAGGTAACTAGTGATAGGAATAGAGGGAATGGCCTCAAGTTGTGCCAGGGGAGGTTCAGGTTGGAAATGAGACATTTCTTCTCAGAAAGAGCAGTCAGGCGTTGAATGAGTTGCCCAGGGAGGTGGTGGAGTCACCGTCCCTGGGGTGTTCAAGGAAAGGTTGGACCTGGCACTTAGGGACATGATTTAGTGGGTGACATTGGTGGTAGGGGGGTGGTTGGACCGGGTGATCTTGTAGGTCTCTTCCAACCTTAATGATTCTGTGAATTCAAGGTCAGAGCCAGGCCTCTTCTGCATGAGTGGAAAGCTGCTGAAAGCAGAAGAGCGTGCTCTGGGCACCTTGCCCCTTGGAGCTGCCCTGATGACTATCACCAAGTCTGGGGTGGGATCCTGAACAGGGGCACCCTCTTGGTCGGTTTTCACGACTTGATCACTGGCGATGGTGATGTACTGGCCTGTCATACAAACATATCTGTCACTTGTGTTTGGAAAAAGTCAGGCTGGGTGCACGGATGAGGGCTTGCTGTCTGGTCCTAATCATGCAGTGATCCTGTGCAACTGCTTTATTACCTTCCGTGCAATCCAGGACTGACAGTTGTGCTTCCCAGGGAGGGTGAATGTTGGATTATGTGGAAATATTAGTCCTAGTGATTAGAGGAGGGTGCAGAGACCTCGGAGCCCTAGGTGTGAGTGGCAGTTCCTGTAAGAGAGGCAAGTTACTTTGTGGAGGAAGGTTTTTCTTCCACAGTTTGAGTTTTTCCATAGCATATGGGTAGGTAGGAAGAGTTTGCCAAATGTGTGATAGTTACATAAAACATGCAACATCTGACAGATACGGAAAGGATTGTAATAAATGATTTCTTCGCACTCCTGCTCCAGAAAAGCTAAACAAAATGTTAATACAAAGTCTATCAGTTCCTCTCTCCCATTTCTGGGGTCCTTTGTGTTCGTGTGGAAACTCTGTCTGTAAGCATGGGCTAACATTGGCCAGATCAGCTTGAGAGCTATTTACTAGGAAAATGTTAGGTACTATGCTATTTCGAATAACAGCCTTTATTTGTTTATTTGCTATTGCTATTAATACTTGTGGGAGATTTATTTCCCATATCTCATCTCCATTTCCAGTTCTACATCTACTATAACCCAGAGACACTAGATGCTGCTTGCAGTAGTCATTTTTTTTGTCTCCTTTCTCCCATTTCTGTCTTTCCTATTTTTAAAGCTTATTAGTTTTCTGAAGGATAAAGTGAAGTTTAAAAAAAAAAAAAAAAAAAGTAGAGTTGTATTTAGGAACTGGGGATTATTTTGTTTTACTGGAAATATTTAGCCAAGTTGGTGGTTTGGAAATGTTTTCATGAGAACTGCTTGAGCTAAAAGTTACCGAGACAAAATTCCAGAAAAATAACTGTGAACTCCAGTTTATAACAAGGTCATTTCTGGCAGTCTTCAGTTTAAAAACTTTCCGTAGCTGCAAGAAAGGAAGAGTTACAGATCAATGCGATCTGGAGTTTTTGGCAAGTTAAAACAATTTTTAAAAAAATATTAACATTTGGATTTAACCCTCCCTCCGCCTCCTGCTGTGACTAGCTCATTTCCATTCAACTTTTTCTCTGTATCCTTAATAAGAATGACACTGAGGAACAGAGGATGGGAAGAGACACTTTTTTTTTTCTGTTTAAAATTGGTTCCGCAGGATGGAAATTTGGCATCACATGCGGAAACTAGCAAATCTGTTTACAGAACTCTGCCTCTCCATCCAATGAAACCAACAAGAAAGCTCAAATAAAGAGAGATTTTAGTGATGAAGTCACATTTTGTTGAAATTTTTCTGTTGATTTCTTGGTCTTTTTAGCTTGTTCAAAAACTGGTTGGTTGGTATTGAGACGCAATGTAAATAGAGGGTGCCAGTACTTTTGTCCTGTGGTTTTCAGAGCTTCAGGCCACTGTTCACGTGAACGAGCCATGTACAAAGAGCGTGAAAGTGATGGTATCAAAGACACTGAGGGTCTTACAGGTAGGGCTAACATAAATATTAGGAGGGTATTTTTATGAGAGGAGTCCTTGCAGGTTTCATATGTAAGTGTAAGGGTTGGGATTATGCATGCTATTAATGCAGAAACACACAGGAGTAAGGGACATCGGTTTCCCATCTCTAACTTCTATGAATTCTAGAATCTAAATTCTATAAAAGCCAGATCTTTTCGAAGTTCAGGTGGGAATACCCTGAACACCCCAGGGAATACCCCTGAATAGCCCTCTGTGGTATGCTAGCACTAAACAGGTAGGATGGGAGGTTGGAAGGACACAGTTCCCTGTGTAGCTAACTTAATAACCAGCAAAAAATCAGACAATGGGGCTCATGAGCCAATGGGGAAATTAGTCTATTAATTTAGTAAAGAATGGTAGAAACTTATCTAGGAACAAGCAGAAGACTTGGGAGAAGCCGTAACTTGCTGAGTCAAAAAATGTTCTGGTGCTATGCAATTGTCAGCAGTTCCACACATCTGCCAAAGAGCAATAAAAAATAGGTAATTTGTTTTAGTAATTACTAAATTTTTAATATTTGCTTACTTTTTATTCTAGAGATTAAAAAATGTTAGAAAAATGAATAAGGGCTTGTTTTCATGGAAGAGTTACAAGAGGAGTAATTGTTTTTATTGTGCCTTTCCCACTTCTTAGTCATATACAAAGCTGTATAGAAAGGGAGAGTTTAGTGATACCATACATCCCTTGGCTATTTGGCTTTAAAATAAGGAAATGCTTATGGATCTTTTTAACAACAAGAATAAAAAAAACCTCCAAACTAACCAACCAAAAAAAAAAACCACACAAAAAAAACCCCACAACATACCTACCTGAACCAAAAGGGGAAAAAAAAAAACAAAACACCACAGAATTATATTACTTTGTTCCCTGAAGTCTTGTCTGCAAAGACAGAGAATTCATCAATTTCAAGGATAATTTATACTTCATAAGATGATATTTTCAAATGTGTTACCTGAATGAATATAATCGTTGGAGGAAGAGTCAACTTTTCTTTTATGAAGGGAAGTGGCACCTTTCAAACTCACGGAGGCCCATTGAGAGGGGTGAATGTGCAAGTGAATAAAAAAATCTGGAAGACATTCAGAGGCTTTGGAAGGAGGGTCAGGTTGTGGACTAACACGTTGTTAAAAGGTGGGAATAATAAGGCCAGGAATAAGTGGTCCCTTCTGGCAGTGGTCCCTTCCAACCGATAGAGTTGGACTTGTGTACTCAACAAGTACACTGGAAAAGGAGCTTACCAATGAAGAGGGAAAGTTTACTGATGATATTAATGTGTTCATGGTAATAAGGTTGGAGTGAACCATAAGGAATTGGAGGAATGCTGGAGAAGGCAGTGTGACTGGATAGTAGAATGGTAGGTAAAATTTATTGCAGGTAAAATTTAGTGCAGATAAATGGGAAGTGATCTACAGGGAGAGAAGTAACTGCAGTTCCACTAAAAAGTGATGAGCTTTGAGCTGACTATTACCATGCATGACTCGGTTATGATAAACAGCAGTGTAAAATGAACTCAGAGCTCTGCACTGATCAGAAAAGCAAATCACATGGTAGGCGTTGTTAATAAAGGAAAAGAGAGTAAAACAGGACATCATCATTGTTGCTGATGTGTAAATTCATGGCTCACCAGCGTCTTGAGTAGTATGTGCAGTTCCTGTCATCTCAGCCAGCAGTGATACAGTAGGCTGGAAAAAATTTAGAGAAGGCGTTCGTAACAGATACAGAAAAGCTTACATACAGAGTAAACTGTCTCTCTTTATCCTGGAAAGAAGAGACTTTGGAGTGTGTGCTTGAGGTATGCAATATTATGAGTGAAAGGAGAGGGTGGACAGGTGTGACTGTTCAGTGTCTCTTCCAACACAAGTTCTAGGCGGTATGAAAAGGAGTATAAGCAAAGGGAAAGAGGTGGGTCTTCGTGAAACAAAGTGCCAAAGAATATTGTGTTTGAAAGTTTACATGGATCCACTTTCGGATGGTACATGCTCAAAAAAGTCCATTTTTTTCTGTAATTGATGTAGTGGATGGGTGC
Source organism: Anser cygnoides (assembly GCF_040182565.1). Taxonomy (NCBI): domain Eukaryota; kingdom Metazoa; phylum Chordata; class Aves; order Anseriformes; family Anatidae; genus Anser; species Anser cygnoides. The sequence goes on along the minus strand of NC_089874.1, from coordinate 107,528,876 downwards.
ACTTTGAAACATTAGTGTTTTTATGGACTACTGCAGTTTTTGGTTGTCTTTTATTTCCTGCAGTAGGCAACTATTACAGGTCTATAAGGAAAAGTGAGATTAGCACACTTAGCTGAATTAATACTAATTATAACTGTGTATAATATTATAACCTTTCATGTGTGAAAAAGGATTTTTATTTTTTTATTTAGTCTCCCAGCTTCCTCAATTATTTCAGAGGATTTAGGGGTACCTGGATTTTAAAAATTACTTGTGGATTTAGTTTCCAGTAAATGTCTCTACCATTCCCTTTGCCTCTAGAAAATAATTCTCTCAGTGTGTTTGATAACTTCAGTTGTGCGCGTAGCAGGAGTACTCTAATTTATAAGGGCTTTTATATTTATGCCCTCTTAAGGCATGCTGTTCTTCATTGGAGGTAGTGGTGAAACGGTGTCTTAGCCCCCAGATGTGGCAGCTTCCTTCTCAGTGAGTTGCTGGCTTCTTCTCAAGCGGTCCTCCTTTAACCACTGCTACTGAAATATTGGGTCCCAGGTTTGGGGCATAAAAGCAATTGTTCATGCCTAGAAAGCCGGGAACTCACTGCCTTGGTATCATCATCTTGACAACATGGTATATTTCTCTTGAATACGCCTTTCCCAGTTTTGTAGCTCAAGCTGCGTGTCGGTGAAACTACGTGTGTCTTCCCCTGAAAGCAGAGGAGTGATGAGGACGTTGAAAACTTGTCGGTGCGGCTCCCCTCACCTCCCCGAGCTGGGTGAGCTCGGTCCCCTCCTTCCTCAGGAGACTTGCGTCAGTAGCAACACCTATTGCAACACGTTGCGTGTGCCTGTGTTTTGTGCGTGTTGTGTATGCTTTGTGCCTTTTCCCCCCTCCATCCCCGGTGCCTGCACTCTATTTCCGTGAACCTTCGCTGGAGATGTTAGCAGTCAGCCTTGGCAGCCTCGTCAGGGAACTGTGGGCCAGCCTCTGTTGCTCGGCCTGTCACATCCGTGACTGCCGTTAAAGACAACAAAAAATCCTTTTACAAATACATCAACGCGAAACGGAGGACTAGGGAGAATCTCCATCCTTTACTGGATGCGAGGGGAAACCTAGTTACTAAGGATGAGGAAAAGGCTGAGGTGCTTAATGCCGCCTTTGCCTCAGTCTTTAGCGGCAATACCGGTTGTTCTCCGGACACCCAGTGCCCTGAGCTGGTGGAAGGGGATGGGGAGCAGGATGTGGCCTTCGCTATCCATGAGGAAATGGTTGGCGACCTGCTACGGAGCTTGGATGTGCGCAAGTCGATGGGGCCTGATGGGATCCACCCGAGGGTACTGCGAGAACTGGCGGAGGAGCTGGCCGAGCCGCTTTCCATCATTTATCGGCAGTCCTGGCTATCGGGGGAGGTCCCGGTTGACTGGCGGCTAGCCAATGTGACGCCCATCTATAAGAAGGGCCGGAGGGCAGACCCGGGGAACTATAGGCCTGTCAGTTTGACCTCAGTGCCGGGGAAGCTCATGGAGCAGATTATCTTGAGGGTCATCACGCGGCACTTGCAGGGCAAGCAGGCGATCAGGCCCAGTCAGCATGGGTTTATGAAAGGCAGGTCCTGCTTGACGAACCTGATCTCCTTCTATGACCAAGTGACGCGCTTGGTGGATGAGGGAAAGGCTGTGGACGTGGTCTACCTTGACCTCAGTAAGGCTTTTGACACCGTTCCCCACAACATTCTCCTCAAGAAACTGGCTGCTCGTGGCTTGGACTGGCGTACGCTTCGCTGGGTTAGAAACTGGCTGGATGGCCGGGCCCAGAGAGTTGTGGTGAATGGAGTCAAATCTGGTTGGAGGCCGGTCACTAGTGGAGTCCCCCAGGGCTCGGTACTGGGGCCGGTCCTCTTTAATATCTTTATCGATGATCTGGATGAGGGCGTCCAGTGCACCCTCAGTAAGTTTGCAGATGACACCAAGCTAAGTACGTGTGTCGATCTGCTCGAGGGCAGGAAGGCTCTGCAGGAGGATCTGGATAGGCTGGAGCGATGGGCTGAGGTCAACTGCATGAAGTTCAACAAGGCCAAGTGCCGGGTCCTGCACCTGGGCTGCAACAACCCCAAGCAGAGCTACAGGCTGGGAGATGAGTGGCTGGAAAGCTGCCTGGCCGAGAAGGACCTGGGAGTATTGGTGGATAGTCGGCTGAATATGAGCCAGCAGTGTGCTCAGGTGGCCAAGAAGGCCAACGGCATCCTGGCCTGTATAAGAAGCAGTGTGGCCAGCAGGTCGAGGGAAGTGATTGTGCCCCTGTACTCGGCTCTGGTGAGGCCGCACCTCGAGTACTGTGTTCAGTTTTGGGCCCCTCGCTACAGGAAGGACATGGACGTGCTCGAGCGAGTCCAGAGAAGGGCGACCAAGCTGGTGAGGGGTCTGGAGAACAAGTCTTACGAGGAGCGGCTGAGGGAGCTGGGCTTGTTCAGCCTGGAGAAGAGGAGGCTCAGGGGCGACCTCATCGCTCTCTACAGTTACCTGAAAGGAGGCTGTAGAGAGGTGGGGGTTGGTCTATTCTCCCACGTGCCTAGTGACAGGACGAGGGGGAATGGGCTAAAGTTGCGACAGGGGAGTTTTAGGTTGGATGTTAGGAAGTACTTCTTTACCGAAAGGGTTATTAAGCATTGGAACAGGCTGCCCAGGGAGGTGGTGGAGTCACCATCCCTGGAGGTCTTTAAAAGACGTTTAGATGTAGAGCTTAGGGATATGGTTTAGTGGAGTACTTAGTGTTAGGTCGGAGGTTGGACTCGATGATCTTGAGGTCTCTTCCATCCTTGCTCCTTGTGCTGTATCTAGTCTGGGGATTTTGGTTTCCCGGACCGGCTGGAGGGCTGGAGTATGCACGCATGAGCCTCCATTGCTCGTTGAACCCTGAATGAGTTTTTACACAGAGACTCTGCCAGTGGTGGTTTCTCACAGCTCTACGAAGCCTCCATTCATTTTTATTCCGATGGACGTTTTCTCTTTTAGGAAACTTCTCTCTCATGCAGGATTATTTGTCTGTAGCATATAATATAAATACCAATACATATAAATACCAATGCAGTATTTGATGTGGTACTTCGATGGACTTGTGTGTAACATTTTGCTTCTGAAATGAGAGACAGATCTTGGGAAGGTCCTCAACACAGTTGCAGAGCAACCATGAGTACCAAAGTTTAGTGGGAGCCCAGGTTTCCTGATGGTAACTTGTTGTGCTAACAGCAGATTCATTTGTTTCCTAATTAATCAGAAAGAGTGTTCTTTTTATTTCAGCCATCTGGAGGAGAGCATGTTGTTTAGCTTCTTGCTACTGCAAATTGGAGCTACACAGGAAAAAGGATGTTTCGACTTGTGTTTTTGGCTTGTTTTTCTAGGTTGAGTCAATACAGAGCACATTAAAACATACAGTGATCAGCTGCAAAGATCATATCTCAAGGACTGCAAAAATGTAACTTAAAGTTTTGTCCTTGAAAAGACAAGAAAATATTGATGGCTTAATTGCTTATTATTACTTGTTTTGTTCCACGGAATCAATTGCCAGACAAAAAAGATATTTCCTGAGTGAACTGCAGGACCGTTCTAGGACACCGCATTTGTTAGCGCGTTGTAGGGAACATTCAATGTTGCTTTTACATTTCTTCTTTGGATTAATGTCAAAAGCATATTGACTGTCACACAACTTGTTGAGTGTGCCATTAGCTTGCTAACTTGCCACAAAGATCTTAAAACATTGCATTTTTTTTTTCTCCAGAGGTTGCTTCAGCGCAACCTTTCTTTGGAAGCTGTATTGTTCGTGTGGAATATTTTCCAAGGAGCAGTCTGTCCCTATGTGATGTTTACTGTATTTTTGCCTTGCAGCCAGTAGATTTTAGTACAAACTTGCCTGGGGGTGGCCTTGTCCTATTTTCCTCTTAGATGGTTCCGGCATTTATAGAGCTTGGGAGATCGTGCTTCTGAATTTTCCAGTCTGAAGAGCTCGAGCCAAAACAGCAGGGGAGATAGCAAACCTGTACGTTGTTTGGCTTACGGCAACTGGGCCTGTTTTTCCTTTGACCTAAAGCAATGGCAGATTTTCTTGGGTTCAACGTGGAGGAGGGGGGACGTGAAGAAGAGGAAAGGTATATGAGGGAAATTGCTTTATCTCTTTGCTTGGAAAAAGCAAACCTCTTTTAAAATTATTTTCTTCCCCCATCCCAACGCCTATTTTTGCACTCCTAACAAAGGTAACTTAATAAACCTCAATTTACATTTACATCACAGATAGGGAGGTTTTTTTTTTCTTTGTTGGAGCTGATTTATGAATACCGATTACTGATGAGAAAAGGGGCTGTGTTTTGTTTTAATATTGCATTAGTATTTTGAGCAACAAGCTCTTTTTTATGTTGTCGTACCATTGTGCTCGCAGAGTTGACTTTTTATTAGAGGACTGGCTCCTCTGGGGTTTTTAGTGACATTTGATAGTTTCCCACCACACTCTATTTTCTCCTTTACGTCTTGGTCAGTGGAAAAAAAAAAAACTAAACAAAAAAAATCAACCAACCCTCTTGCCAATTGGTGCCCAAAGCCTCTACTGGGGAATGAACTTTGATGAATGAATGTGGGAAAATTGGAAATATCCTGCAGATGGGTGGCTCAGAGAATATAGCAACTCTTATGGCTTGGCCTTGTTCTCAGAGAGCCTTTGTTGTCTGTAAACACTTTCTCCACAGTCTTCCCCTCTAAATGAGGTTTCCTGTGGAAATAGACCTCACTGTAGCTGCCTTTTACTTGTGCTGCTTTTACATTTAGCAGTAGCTGTTTCAGTTAAGTTTTGCATTTATGTAATAGAGTTGTTTTGTTGTGCCACAGAGTGATTTTATTCATGAAGGAATGCTTTTTAATGTGATTGAGTCCCGAGCTCATGAGTTCCAGGAACATAGGAAAGTTTCCTAAAAAGTTGGTGAGAACAGCGAGTGGTGAAGCTCGCCACGTGTTTAAAGTGGAACACAAAGTAATGCTGCCTGTAGTGCTGAGCACTTCTGAGGGGCTCATCCTGATTAAATCAAATTCAAAAGTGTGGTTTTTCTAAAGATTGTTAGGATTCTTGATTGTATGTCTACACTGCTGTGGGAGAAACAATTGATAGATCCTGAGCATCCTCAGCTGAACATGAAGGGAAAGAACAAAATCATCTTTCTTCCCCTTTCAGTGTTTTCTCCCTTCATATTGTTTACTTCATAGATTTTTCTTGCAGGTGCGTGAGGATCATCTTAACATCTGTTGCAGGAGAAGCTATCAGCTCTACTGTACTTCTGGCAGGGGATGATAGTGCAGAAGCTATGGGGCTGCTGCTTCTGCGAGGAAGCTCTTTACCTGCTTCATAGTGCAAGTGCTCGTCCAGAGTTTAAAAAAAAAAATAAAAAAAAAAAAATCCAAATTGGCAACTTCTGACAAATTTCCTTCCCTTCCTCTTTTTCCCATTTGCAGTACACTCTAGGTTACTCGTAACTTGTATGCGTCACCATTTCATACCAATGGGAAGATGGACCTACAGTAGGTGGAAGAACCAGGAGAATCATCATCACGGCCTACAGCTTCCTCTCACGAGGGGGAGCGGAGGGGCAGGCGCCGATCTCTTCTCTTTAGTGACCAGCGATGGGACCTGAGGGAATGGTGTCAAGCTGAGGCAGGGGGGGTTCAGGCTGGACATCAGGAAGAGGTTCTTCACCGAGAGGGTGGTCGCACACTGGAACAGGCTCCCAAGGGACATAGTCACTGCACCAAGCCTGTCGGAGTTTAAGAAGCGTTTGGACTGTGCACTTAGTCACATGGTCTAAATTTTTGGGTAGACCTGTGTGGTGGCAGGAGTTGGACTTGGTGACCCTTGTGGGTCCCTTCCAACTCGGGATGTTCTATGGTTCTATGCCAGGCAGAGCAGATGTACCTTCATCTAATGGTTCACACTGAGAGGGAAGGGTCAGCACGGAGCAGGTGTTGCAGAACCAGCGTTTTCGGTGTCTTCTGGCTGAACAGTGGGGACACCTCAGGCTGCCCGAGTGGGCCGCAGCGGAGCTGAACCCTTCCAAAGATACCTTGGCTTCAGAGTTGTGCAGTGTGTTATGTGGGCGAGCGATCCGGTCCTGCTTAACTGTTGTGCATTTCTTTTCCTCTGTTCTTTCTGGTCCTCAAGTCAGCCTTGCAGTATGAGGCTTTCTTTACTTTATAGCTTAACTTGTTTCTTGTCATCTGGTTGAAATACCCTCTTGTTTTCAAGTTTCACTTTTTCTGCATAGAAAGACTGTTTAAATTAGATACATTTAAAAAGAAAGTAATCCCTTCAGAGGTGATAATTTATCTCCATTTCCTTTAATAATCATCGCTTTTCGTTTATTTTCTTCATGTAGCATGAACTTTCTCTGCTTTTTGTTGCCCTTTGTCATCCCACAAATCCAAAGAGGCTGTGGTGAATTTATATTTCACATCTTCCCTTTATTCAATGATCGTCCAAACTGAAAGCAAAACACACAGGCAAAGGACCCTCGTACCTCCATGAACATCCTCTCTTGGGTTTTGGTATTGCCCCTCATCTCACCTTTTTCACTAAATGTAATAATTCCTATAACTTGTCTACTGGTATTTAATACTTTTACTATTGTCATTAGGAATAGATTTCCTTTCCCATGCCGAGCTTACTCAGGGAGGTTGTAATCACTACTTACTGATTTCTCTCTTCTTTCAGTGTTTTCAAGAACATCTTCCTTAATGTTCTACTGGAAGATCTGGTAGATTCTTCGTTGATAATAATTGCTGCATAATGAAGCGCCCTTGAAAGTCAGTTATGTAAATGAGCAGCCTTGAGCTGGCCATCAGAACAATGCTGGCTTGAACTTTAATTTAATAATTGAGGAATTGGAACATAAAATGGTTCTTTAAATCTGAAATCGGGTAGAATCATATTTTTATTAGACAAATTCTAATTGCACGAACTATGATATATCACTGATATAAAATTTGGTTTAGCTGATTAGTTTGCATGCAGGCAAGCACTTTAGATACAGTTATTTCTTAGGAAGAATTCTTGCGTTCAGTTGCCTTAGGTGTTTTTAGGTGATTATTTTGAAAGAAGTTGCTAACTTGTGGCTTTAAAATACCAAGTAGGGTCTTTTTTTGAAATATATTGTTTGTGTCTGTTTTCCTTCCTTTCTGCTTACCTTTGTTATGATAAAAATCACAATTCTTATATAACAGTTCCATGTATTTTCCTTGAAAACACATCATACCTGAATCTTTTGGCTTATTAAAAAGTCCATGAGATGTAGACAATTGATGGCAGTTACATCATCCAAATAATTTTGTCAGTTCAGGTAAAGTTTATTCATTGTTACGTAGAAGATATGCAAAAAATGGTGGATGCAAAGTTATTTGCAAATACAGCCTTGGCAAACCTCCTCTGGAATTCTGAACGGGTTTTCCAGCTAGACTTAGTCATTTTTTCCCTAATGTCTTGGCATAGCTGATCACTCAGGAGTGACATATGGTAGAAACATGCTCTAAGGGACAAGTCTCCCGGATGGCGCACAGCACCACACAAGATAGACAGATGGTGGCTTATTCAACCTTGGAAAAAGTTTAATCCTACATATTGGCAAGGCGGCCTGGGTACGGAGAGAGAGGCACACACATGCCTGTGAAATCACAAAGCTTTTGCGAATTTGCTTGTTATTACTGAAAGAGCTAGAAGGATTGTGGTGACATTATACAGTGTAAATATCTGCGAAGTTACATGTTCAGCATGCTATCAGGAAAAAGTGAAGTCACCTAGAAAGTGGAAATCCCAGAGTTAGCGGAAGACTGCAGAAAATAAAGTTTGCTGAACTTTCCACAGCTGTTATTAGACTAAAACATCTTTATTCAGCAGAGTTGCTGAGTACTTACCCTATGTACGAATAGCTGTTGATTAAATGAAGTATCTAATGGGAGAAAGGGTATTTTATGTTTCTCATGGTTTTACTTAAGTTTCAGGGGTTGTTATCGGTTTTGTAAAGTGTGTTAAAAGCATTTCAGAGTACAGGATCTGTAATGTTTAGTTTAGTGATCTTAAATGTAAGTTCAAACAAAAAGTTACAAATTGCCTGACACTAAATTTAAATTTATAGCAGAAAATGTGATCTGTATGTTATAGTTTTAAAATAAGAGCATCAGGCCTATCACTTAAATATCTTTGTGCTTAAGACAGTGAAAACAGCCCCAGAGTATCTCAAATGGAAAAATGAATTGCTGGTGTGCTTTATTGAGATACCTAAGAAAGAACACAATCTGATGGGAAATCTTTCTGGAAATCCAGTAGTGACTGATTTTCTGGAGGCAGCACAGTGTTTTGTAAGGACCTTGAAAATACTGACCCACTGAGAACATGAAGGATTGTCTGCCAAACATCTTTTTCACTCTATTTTCTTTTATTTTCCTGGTAGATCACGCTCTATATTCATAACCAGAAGGAACAGGAAGAATCTCCTGACTCCCTGAACTTCAAGGATATCACTATGTTGTATTGGGTGAGTTTAAACTAGACAAGACTTTTCTTTCTGAAACACTTTTAGAAAGGTAAATATAATTCAAACTATTCTTTTATTGTAGAGGAATACTTTAGTCAAATTAATCTCATGCCAATAACATTTCAGCCCTACCGTAATGTGATCTTTTGGATACATATTTGATTGCAAGTATGTATGTATGCATGTTTTGATGTGTGTGTATAGATAGGTATTCATATGCATAACTGTAGCTAAACGTTACTAGTAATTTTTAGATATCGACATATTTTGATTTATTAGCCCTGGAAATAATACTGTGGAAATATGCTGGTTTCAAGGAAATCTCTCAGGTGAAAGTGATGAAGAAGGAAGGAGAAGTGATATGCTTGGAGCAGCCAGTATATTGCTAATTATTTGCCAGGATGTGGAAGACCCAGTTAATATTACTGTTTAACCTACTGAGAAAAATGACTTGAAAATGAGATCCTAGTTGCTGAATTCTTAAGTCAGATGGCTCATTTGGCATTGAATGACAAGTACTTCTGAAACATGGTGCAGTGTCAGAGTCTGAGAGGCAGTTACAGCAAGAGAGAGCATAATTCGATAACCTGTTTAGGTTATGGATTGAATAAGTAAAAGACGTTACATTCCTGCTTTCAGCTGAGGGTGCTCTTGTGTAATATGATGATATGCTTACTTTGGGGCTAGTAAACATGAACGTTCTTCCTGAGTACCTTTCAGGTACTTATTTTCTTGTCGCTCTTTTCTTTATTTTGCTGTGCTCTGTTGTGAGAAATGGTGACCATATCATAGCTGAACCTGAAAGCATAATGTAGTTGCTGCAGAACTAGTGCAATCTTTGATTTATTTTTTCAGCTTCTATAGCTAATTATTACAGGACTAAGCCAGTACAAATATGATTAATTAAATTTTGTGTCCAAGTGCACAGTCAGCAAAATAAAACAGACATCAGTTTACTCCCAGCCTAGACATTGCAATATTTTTTTACATACCACATAGAAGAAGCGAGCGATTTGGTAGCCCATCTTGCCCCCTAAGGCAGAGTCCTGGCTTGTTGTCACAAAGCATGCCTGTGGGCCTTCCAAACATCATTTATTTGTGAGAAAGAGAGCTACAATCTGGTGAGATGATTAAAATTCTGCAGATCCACAGCTGACACCTTTTTGACCCAGATCTGAAGTTCAGGCTTGGAAGTACTTGAGTCCCTTGAAATTTTAAGTTATGCTTCATGGAGTTGCTGTTTATATAATTCATAGGCTAAGCGTGATCATATCGTTGCTGAATTGCTGAACGCCAGTGTGTGTGAATCAGCCATCTGCTGTCAGGGCTGAGTCTTGTATCTCCCTGGCCAGTGACAGTGGAGGTCATTAAACCACGATGGCTCTCACTCAGATGGGCATGGTTTGAGGTAATAACATGGCCGTGTCAAAAAAAAAAAGTCACTTTTCTTCAGCCTACGTATAGTAATGACATTTGAAGGACTGAAGTGGATGAAAGTGGAGTTGGAATAGGGGAATGGAGACGCACAGAGATGTAAAAGGGTTGGATATGTGAGAGGAGCAACGTCTGGCTTTTGTAGCAGGGTTTTTGAGTTAATTATGGGACCAGATGAGGAATGGAGAAACCATGTACACAGGAGAGGAGCAGCCTTCAGGATTTGGAAGGGAACCTGCATGTAGTAGGTGGGCTTTCTTTTTAGAGAACCTTAGAGTGGTAAGGTAAATGAGATATAAAATGCATGCAGTCTTATTTTATTTTGTCAAGACTTGTGTACCTTGTGCACTTCCTAAGTGGAGAGTGATTGGGCTCTTTTGTAACTCCTACAAAGCTTCTGTGTGCTTTGCTCCAACGGCCGAACGTCCTAGAAACCCAGAATACTCGCCAGGTTAGATCTTTGTGTTAAGCCTGCTGTGAAGTTTGATCAGGATGTGGGTTAGTGCTAATCACAGGATCCTGCGCCACTTTGCTCTGCCAGATCCTGTTTCTTTGGAGGTGTGGTAATCAATACCAAAAAGTCAAATGCAGAAACAAAGGAAAATACATGACAGGGAGATAACTGAGCCAAACCAAAGGAAACTTAGAAGGTAGTGAGGACAGGACACAACTTTGTGTACAGCAGGGGGAATTCGGCCATGCTAGTTCCTGCTAATTGCTGCCGGGCTGTTGAGAGCCTCTGAAGTCAAGGTCACACTGAAACTTGAAAATCAGGACTGAAATGTCTTGCACACCTTGAGGAATACATTTAGTCTTTATTCCAAAAGCGGTATTGCCAAACAGGGAGAAAGAACATAAATCCTCATTCAGTCTGTAATATGGTAGTAGGAAAGTGTGAAGTTGTAATTGCCTTCTCTACTTTGATTTTTCCTTGTTGTGAGGTGGTGAGGTTTTTTTTTAGGTATTAATTCCTTATTTAGTAATTAATTCTGCCCCTCACCCCCCCCGTTTCCCTTTGAAGCCCTGGTTTAGAAACGATACCCCGCAGGTCTGCATGAGCAAGAGCAGTAGGGCTGTGCGCTGGAGGCGGCCGGCGTACCTCTGTCGGATCTGCAGGTAAAGCTGAAAATGGCTGCGATCACTTTTATGCTTTCTGTCTGTCCCCCTTTGTTCCTTCTCCCTCCCGCTTTCCCTCGTGCTCACTTGCTCTCTCTTTAGTTTAACACAGTTGAACAGCAGTGAAGTGTAAAATGTGCTTTTGCCAAGGTCAGTTTCTTGTGATTACTCGCCTGTGGCAACTTATGCCAGTTGCAACAGACTGAGTCTCAGCAGTCCACAAAGTCACACTGGTGCTTATGCAGAGGACACCCAGTGTAGGTTATAGTAACCGTAGACTGGAATAGCCTGCAATGCTGCTGAATTTTAGCAGCTTTATTTAACTCTTCCCATCTAGCTTGCACTTGCTTCAGTGGTTTGGAGCCTGTTCCACGAAGCGGTAAGATTGTCCTGTTCTCTGGGGACCCTCGAGGAGGTTTTTGCAAAGACTAAGTTCTTGTTGTTAGAGGTTGTTTGCTTTCTTGTAGTGGATTGCCCAAATTTCAGGACGTATTCATAGGAGAAAATATAATAAAGCATCACTGAGGCATTGCATCTTCTAAATGTTATATATTTTTGTTGGCTTGCTTTTGGAGAAAATCCTATCAAATACTGCTCTATTGAAAATGATATAAGACAGAGGAGAAAATTGATATTTACATAACAAGAAACGTTATGGAAAAGTTTAAGAAGTTGCTTATTAAAGCAAGAATGCAGAAGATAGTGAAACAGTCTTTATACCCCTCTTTAAATGTTGTATACACTCATAAGCATGAAACAATTTTTTTTTTATTAGAACCTAATAATGGTTTTGACTACTGTGACTGAGGAAGGAGTGTGAAATTCAAGAACATCTGCTTTTGGAGACATGAATTGTTGGATCCCATTGTGCTTGGGTACCACTAGATGGGAGGTACCCCAGCTTTCATTCCCCTTTCTCGTGTATGAGCAAACTTATCCCTTCATGGAAAACTACTATATTTAGAACAAAAAAGTGTGAACTTCTGATATTATTTTGCTTATTTGTATTATAATTGACAAAATACGTAATTTTTATTTTGTAAGTATTTACTTCTGTAAGAAGCATTTAGCTCTTCAGCTCTCTGATACTGATTTTGGGTTACCTGTCTATCACTACTGACTACTAGGGAGGCAGTGAGTTGTTTAGATGATCAGCTGAAGGGCTAGAGCTGAACTTGAGTGACCTTTGAAATTCAGTTAAGTGCAAAATTTCATTGCTTAAAATGGATTATGCATTTGATTCATTTTGAAACCATGCACTTCTATATTAAACACCGCTCTCTCGTGTCTGGCATTGGAATGATTGTTGGACACAAGTAAAATAATGGGTCAACAACTGAGTCTTGATCTTGTAGACACCTGTGCACAAAGCACACAAGAAAATTCCTGTTGAGCTCAGTGTAACTGCCCACAAAACAAGGTGAGGACTGAGAAGTCATTTGAAGAAGAAGGGTCCATCATGTATTTTCTGTTTAATCTTGCTTCCAGGCTTACGTAAATTGTGTGTGTGTATATATATATATTTATATATATCTTTTTTCTTTGAGGCAGATGTCACTTGTTGCTTTTTTGCATACGTAGAAGGCAATGGAATGAATCTTTTGTTGCAAGTATGTTTTGGACTGACATTTGCTTATCCGATTCTATTGCTATTCCAGCCCCTACTCCTTTGCTTTTAATAACATTTTTATGGGCTCAGCTCTTACGGAAGAATATGCTGTGGTAGCTCTGTTCTGACTTTGGGAAGATTGAACCGTCTGCTTGTCTTTAAGGTTTGAAATGCATGGTGGAAATGAGCATTGTTGCGTGTGTGTGTGTGCTGCGGTATACAGGCTTGTAGCACGTGTCGAGGTGCAAGGCGTCTTCTGATTGTTTTAGAGGGACAGTGGAAACACATGTTACCCTTATGAAGAAAGTAGTACCAGGAGAAGCGCAGCTGAGGTCTTCAGCCAGCTGAGAAACGAACAAAAGGGTGTTCTTGGGTGTGATAATACGGAAGAGTTGCATCGTCTGTGCTCACCAGAATTTATCCTATTCATTTCTTTTGATCTTAAGGAACTTGAGAGAAGGAAGGAACTACTCAGCAGGTTTTCTGGAACATTCCTAAAGACATTTCTGCAGCGGGCTGCTGCTGATGCATGCTTAGAGGATTTCCTCATCAGTATGTCTAGCACAAGCAAAAGGTTGACAGTTGAGATCGAAGAAGCCTGCACAAAACCTTGAACTCACTCAAATCTGTGTGCAGAGCTCCTAAACAGTTTTAAAAAAATTCATTAGAACTTTGCTATTTCTCAAGTTCTTGCTTCCTTGATTTTGGATGGTAGCAGAAATACTTTGCTATGCACAGGAAGGTGTATATGTGTGTATATATATATATATAATTTTTTTTTTCTTCTGGGCTAGTGAGAATCAAGAGCTCTTGAAGTCTTGCAAAATTTGCAGCCTATTTTTTTTCTTTTAACTCATGGGTTGAGATGTGAAAACTTGTTAAGGGAGTTATCCATATAATTTCTGGTAGTTTGAAAGGGAGCCCTCTGAGTCAGTGTCCTAGTCAGCTTTGAAACGTTTACTGTGCTAATTCAGCTGCAATGGAAATAAGCATTTTAACATATGGATAAACTTCCACCTTTGTAATGCATCTGCAGTTTGTGAGTATCACAAGAGGTTTGTGTTGTACAGCAAAACACCTCTCTCTTGAACTCTTAGCGTTTATCTTGCTTGGTTTGGGAGCAGTAGTAATATCCCCTCTTAGCATTCAGTTCACCTTGAGACATAGGGGGTATCTGAGAACTTGGAGCCAGGTAAAGAGAAGTCAATACACTTAGAAAGAGAAAATGCTCTCAAGTCCAGTATGAAAGATGTTTATTCCAAACGAAGGCCTGTGTGATTTGAGTAGCTCCGTAATAGTTATCACCCTTACATCCTTGGAAGATGAAAGGGAAACCAGTTGATAAATCGTGTTTTTGTGTTTCCTCTTTTAATAGGAAGGTTATTTTTAAGCTTCTAACAGCTTTTAATAAATGCTGGTTTTCCATCTCAGTTATGACAAGACAGCATCATCCTGATGGTTTCCTTCTTATCGGATAGGCAAAATTCAACAATTGAGTGAACATAGGAGGCAGGGTTTCTTATGGTTTGTTACTTACAGCTTTGACACCTGAATCACTGCAAGGACTAGGACAGTCTATAACGTGACTTCAGCTTCCACATGGGAAATATTGGCTAATAATTTCCTGCCTCTTGGGTGCATGTGAAGATTAATTTCACAGAACGAGTGAAGTATTTATTAATAAATGGCCATTCTTGGGATGTCACTTACTTGTTCATAGCAGTGACACGGGTAATATATTGCTCCTGAGAGGAATGTAGATGAGCACATAAAACAAAAGACACACATTTGAGTAATTTTCATCATCCTCCCTGAAAGCATGTGTATTCAGTAGTGTCCATGTTAGTACTTAACTGTTCTGATGATTTTAAACTGCTAAAGAAGAAATACCGCCAAATATGAAGGAAGAACCCAAGGTCATGCTCACTTTTTCTGCTTTCAGGTTGCACCTACAAGAGCACTTAATAATCTTTCTTTCAAGCAGCATCCATTTTAAATCCAGCTAAATTTTAGAAATTTAACGTTGTTGCGTGTTTTCTGCGGTGCAAGTACGAGGTATGATTAAATTGTGAAGTGTTAACAGAAGTGTGGCTAATTTTTTTAATTCTTTATTTTTTGTAAAACAGTTACATAAAATATTTTGCCAATCCTTTTCCAGTGTCAGAACTGTCATTTGGTCTGTGATGGGAGATGTGGGAAAATGAGCATTACTGTACATTTCTTTCAGTGGGCAACTTGAAGGATATGACTGAACAGCAAGGTCATACAGGGTTTTGAAGGAGTTTTAGATGCTTTTATTATTTTTTTAGCTCCCTGATGGAAAAAAAAAAAAGCCTCTGGATCTATATGTATATTTTTTGTTTCTTTATATGTTTAGACTTCTGTATTCTACTATAAATATTAAAAATAATCTTATGATAAATATCCTTTGGGCTTAAATTGGAATTGCTTCACAGAGCCTCTGTTTTTGGATGTGAGTTGGAAGAAAAGAAATGTCGTAAATTTGAAGGCCAGGGGAGGAGAGTGCACTTGAAAACCTGATTTGCTATAAAAGCTCAGGCACAGAGGTGATTTTTGACAAGGTGCTGAGTGTCTGTCCTGCAGACATTGGTTCCTCTGTTGTTGTGTCATTGCACTGAGATAGTTTTTAGTGCTGTAGTCTAATTTACCTAAACGTTACATTTGGGAGAGGAGTGGGGAGGGTGGAAACAACAAGAACAATTTAGTAGCTTTACTAAATCTCAACTGATTTTAGAAATTTGTGTTATCTATGGTACTGGCAGTGCCTGAGTTGTGCCTTAATGAGTCTTTCGTCGTAATTTCAGCCAGAATGGTCTCTTTGCCTTTGCGCCCCGCAGTTGACATGAGAGTTTGCAGCTGTGTTGAATACAGCTTAGGAATGTGGTGTGGCATGCTAACTGTCCTCTGCAAGGTTTCACTGCCTGCAGGAGTTGCTGAAGGTTACTGGTGGTGGTTTTAAACCATTGTTACGAACACATATAACAGCACAATTCAGAACTGAAAAGATGTTGTTAATTTATGTTGTATTTTATATTTTGTAATTAAGATGAGAGTTAAGTTTCTATCTTATATTATTGATGGAGTTCTTTATCTCTCAGGAATTAAACCTGAAGCAATAACTTATGAGTCATACTCTTTGTCCCGCTTACAGACTAACTTGACTCATCAGTGATTTTTCTTCTGGCATGATTTGAGGGGAAAGCCATTTAATTTCTCGTGTGTGGTTTCTAATCATTATTGACTGTTGAAGAAAGACAGAGATGAAGACAGTCCAGCTAAACAGCTGATTTTATTTAGAATTGTGCTTCTAAAGAGTCACATCATACAATAAAATATTATGATTGCACAAGAGAGACTGTAAGATGCAGATCTCTCATTCTTTAGTGTCAGACAAGGATGAGTTGTAAGAACTCATTATTATGCTCATAATTCCTTACCTATTCGTTTCAGTAGTTTCCATATATATCTATATATATAAGATAATTAAAAAAAAAAAAACAACTTCATATGTGGAAAATGTTTCTTGCAGATAAACCCCAAAGCACAGAGCTTTGTTTTTTTAGATTTTATTTAAGCTACTCACAATCTAATGATAATTTGAATTTGTATACAAATTATACTGCTCGTGTGACTTTTGCCACACTTAATAATCCTTATTTTATTGGGTGACATTATTTTTAATGTTATACTTGTAGTATAACCAAATGCACAACATTGTTCAGTGCTAATTTTGTAGCAACTTGAAAAGCAAAGCTCGACTTCAGTACTGCTTTACAAGTTTACAAATGTATAATAATCTAGAATTAGCACATTAAAGCACTATAAGAAAAGTTTCTCTTATTAATAAGAGTAACCATATACCTTTTTCTGTATTAAACTGTTCCACACTAATTTTATTCCTATGTCCAAGATTTAAATACTTTTATGTCCTTTCTTGAATGTGTAAAAGCTTTTAACTAGTTTTCTCAAAATGTCAGTTTGTTTTTATCTGCCATGCGTTCATTAGCCCTGATGACAGAAATCTTTCTTACAAACAATAAATAATTTAATCTGTTTGATATTATAGAATCTCTCCTTCTTGCTATATGTTCATTTTCAGAACTTGACTAAAGGAATTTATTTCATGCAGTGCAACACTTCTTTCCTAATTATCTGTAAGGAAAACAGATATGGATGTGTCAGTTGTACAGTGATGGAGCTATGCAAGATATTTCTTTAAGAAATCAATATATATATTTTTTGCCATGTATGAAGACTCAAAATCCACACCTTCACTCCATGACCAATTAGTAGGTACTTTATCTTTTAGTAGAGAGTCACTTTAAAGTCACTTTACATCATTTATGCTGCAAAAATTGTTGGAGTGACTAGAGAAGAGAGAAATGTGTCATGTGTATGATACCTACAAGAACAGACGACAGGCAAATGAATATATCATGGGTAAGATGTGCAGATTCTCTCTGCAGGTAGGGGGGAATCCAGACTGTTCTCATGCATCCTGATGGCACTTGGTCGTTCATCTGTGGGGAACGAAACCCCCTTGGTTCTTATCTAGGTAAATCAGACTTCTTAAATTGCTGGTATCATTTTAAGACAAATATTTCTTGCCAGTTACACAGCGAATGGGAAAATTTTTAAGGAAGAAACAGAACTGAATGATAAATGTGACAAAAATATTTATTACAGGGCTTTTCACTGAAGAATAATCTCTGATGTGAGCGGCTCTTACTTCCAGGTGATGTTTGCCTCCTTTCAAACTGACCAAACAGCAATCCTTCCCTCAAAAACGTAAAGCAAAACTTGCTCTCGAATTCTTCGTTTCTGCTCCCTGCTGGAGTCATCCAGTTTTGTTGATCATGATGTAATCTGTTGCATAACCGGAGAATACGGAGCCTACTGCTACAGCCTGCTTCTTTCTTGGCACTGCCGGGAGGCTTCAAAGAGCGACTGTGCGTGTGAGGCGGCTGCTCTACCAGCAAGACCAAGAGGATCAAAGCATATGTTTAGAAACGAAAAACAACTCGAAGGAACGATGACCACATGACTGCCATCCGGAAAGTGAAAGTGCTCTCACAAAAATGAGCTATTTTGAAGTTTAGAATAATTATTTCAAATTTTATGGAGCCAGAAAAGATCAGGGAAATTCATAACGATCTTATTTTGTAGCTACTTGATAGGAGAAAATTTCTCATGTTTTGGATGATTGGATGTTTTGACAGTTGTATGCAGTTTAATTATTTTGTGCAGGACTTTTATGCTGCATCATGTTGCTTTCTTGGCTTTTTTTCTAGTGTTTGTAGTTAGTTTTTACCTAAAATCAGTAGAAAAATTACTTTGAAAGTAAGAAAAGAATTGCAGGAAATTTTTTATGTAGAATTTTTCTCTGAAGGTTGAACAGTTGTTTCAAGATCATGTTTAATGAGCTTGGGAAAAATACAGATTTTGTTCTTTAATTTCACAATAAATGGAAAGAATTTGTCTTCATAGTATCCCTAGACAGTTCAGATGAAAATGCCTGGTTTGTCAGGAAATACCTAATTTAAGACCATCTTAATTATCTTTCAGAGAATTTCATTAATCAAGTTTTCTTTATTATTCCTTGTTCTTTAGCTATGCTTTACATTATGATATACCACATGCTTAAACCGCTCCTTTTTCAATGTCAAATGTTCAATTTTTTCACTTTCAATACTGAATATTTTTATTTAAGCGTTTCCTGATGGCATTAATATTTACCTGTGCTGATGCAGTAAGTTGTCATAATGGGGATGTAGCCTTCTTTGCTTCGTGTTTTTGGTGAAAATGGGTATGATACACAAAATATTAAAAAGAAACCGCGTGGCTTTCACACGGTCAGCTTTATGGCACTGTTCTAGCTCCTGTTCCATTTGCTGTTTACCTTCATCCTGCTTTGTGTTTTCTGTTACAGGGAACATGATAGTAGTTTGCTTTTTCGTGCGCATCAAGTCTAGATGTGAACCTACTAGAGAGGCAGAGGAGTGAGTGTTGAAGATGGGTGAGCTTACTGCTCTCTCCTTGCCGTCCTTCTCTAGTCCTCTGCATGGTGAGCCAGTGCCTGTGCCTCTACTGTTGCAGCAGTTGGCACGTATGTAGTGTTTCTCATATGCTGTGAACCCTAAGAAAAACTGCAAAGCACAATGTGATCACTCTTGATAGACGCTCACTAAAGTGTAGCACCCTGATAAAGTGTATGGCACTCTTCCCACGCTTAACAAATCTGGGATTATTGTTTAACCAGGATTTGGAACTCCAGCGTCAGAAACACTCCTCCTCTCCTCTTATCCCCTCTTCTTTCTTTGATAAGCCCCACTGTGTATATGTGCAAAATTACATGCTCTGAGGAGAGTTTGTTCTGACGACTGCAGGAGGAAGCCACAGTTGGGATTTCTGCTTTCTTTCTGTGACCGCTTTGCCCTCGGTGGTGGTGCCTGTTCCTCCTCTGGCACTTCCTCCTGGTGCAGGGAGGAAGGGATGCTCTGTCACACCGGGCCCTCTTGAGACCACAGCTGCGAGACTCTTGCTTACATTTTAAAGAATATGAGCAACCTGTATCTTTTCAAAGATGTGCTAGCCAAATTCGGAAATTATCCTGAGGATTACACAAAAGGTGTTTTCCTTATCCAAAAACTACCCCGGACCCTTTCTTGGAAGCATCAGTCTTTGAAAGCTTTCCTTTAAAAAGTCTTTCTTTTTAACAAGAGCCAAATGAGATATTTTTCTTTGTCCTCCTTCATGAGCCAGCTGGCTGAAATTAAAATACTTTAACAATTAAGACTTAAGGCAGCATGACTCAGCATGAAAAAATTCAGATCAATGTTTAAAGCTTAGCAGAGTTATAAATAACTTCAGGGATGGACAGTGCTCTCAGCCCTGATGGTAAGGCTGAGGGGCAGCTGAGAATGTTTTCTACTGTGCGTTTACAAATTCGAATATAAAGCTCACTAAAGCTAACCAGAGGTAAAGATCAAATGTTCTTTAGTTTCTTTAGCTCTTGGGTGTTTTTGAGGTAAAATTCTGGCCGTGCTGAAATCTATGGAAGATTTAATAGGATAGGAGATAAAAATGTTATGGGTTTTCTTTTGCTTTCTTTTTCTTGGGTAGGAACTTTGTCAGAAAATGCTCAAAGTTCTCCTTTTTGCAGCTTTAGTCTTTAGCAGGAAGACAACGTGCTAGGTGAACGTGGTTTTCTTTTTTTTTATGCTATTTACTATGTCAGCTTCTTGTGAAAGAGCTGGATTTATCAGCCCTTTTGACATCGGTCTTTTCTGTCACTAGCTTTGAAATACTACCTGCACTGTAGAATGGCACTTAGGGTTTTAAATCTAAGCTTACTGCTAAATTCTTTTGCATCGCATTGTTCAATTGCTAGGTGTGTGTATAGTAGAAGAATAATACAAAATCATGTTTTCCTTTGGTTACATTTGTCCCTTGGTTTAAGTAAGCAGTGGTTGTTTTTCTTTACTAAACACAATCCTTGCACATTACACTTTTGAGCTGCTGTGCAATTTCCCTTAGACCTTCTAAACCGCTGCCTACCTTGCTGTTAAAATAAGAGGGCAATTTCTTGAAGACACCGCTGGAAAAATCAAGCATGCATTGATCTTGTTGAAGAAGGACCATCACCAGTTTACTAGTTGTGATAATAACATTATTCGGCATGTGTTAAATAGCCTCCCTTACTAGAAAAATAGATCAGTAGCAGTGAAGTTGTGGTGTTTAGTGGAAACTCTTCTCCTTTTTTTTTTTTTTTTGGGTCATTGAATTCTCAGCTTTTGAGAGCCTTTTGTACTCTGTTTTTATGTTGAGGGTATTTTTGACAGGGACTCAATGCTCATTGCTGTTGCAGTTACTATGGAGAAGCTTTCCAACAGGAAGGCTTATGCTGTGTTTTCTGAAGATGGTCAAAGACTGAATTTGCCCAACTTCCTCATAACTTGCAGTTACGAAGTTCATTTTGTAACAGTTGTCTTTAGACTAAAAATTCCTTTGGCTCATCTGCGCTTCCTTTTAGGCTTCGCAATCTGTAGTGTCCTAGTGGAAAAGATGAGAAGCAGAATGCAAAAGTAGTATATCCTGCTCATCACAAGAGGAATGAATGTGCTATTTTATGGCTGCCTTGGAAATGAGTTTATCTGAGATTTCTGGTGTATGCTGAGACGTGTCTGTTAGTTTTTCCACTTGTTGGGTATGATTTGCATTGAGAGGTCAATACCTTATGCAGGATGCTAGGCTGTGGTGTTCTCCTTGACGTCGTGGAACAGGAGCCTTTAAATAAGTTTGTTTCGATGTGAAACGCATCCTGGGTCTGATGCTGAATGGCAACAATGCATATGCTTTGATTCACATGTGGGATTTTTATTTTTTTTTCTGGTACCTTCTGTAGTTTTTCTTTGTATCTGATGCATTGAATACCACTTAAAGAGCTACCAGCATTAAGGTGCAGTTCAAAGTGGCAGAAAACCATATGAAGCTGAGAACTTTACCCAAAAATAGATTGTGAAAGGTTCTGAAAGCATTTTATTTTCATCTTCTCTGTTAGTGTCTTTGCTGATTGAACGCTTACTCTTAAGCCCACTGTTCTCAGACTGGTGAGGTTGTGTGATTTTTATTTTATTTTTTTTAAGCTCTCACCTCCTCCAGTGATAGGAAGGCGATGCTGTATCCTTTGAAGGGCCCCAAGGTTTGATAGCATTGTGCTGCAGTGCGGGCTTTCAAACTGATCCTCTTCAGTCCACTGTGATGTGAAGGATACAAGCCTTTTTCTCCTCGTCCTTTTATTTCTTTCAAATCATCTGTTAAATACCTGAGAATGAACACACTTTTGGGGAAAAGTTTTCCATATAATAAGGAAAGTTGGAGAAGAGGAGATTCAGAGAGGGAACTGTTTTCTAGGTTATGCCTGAAGGATTATTCCGATACTGCAGGAAAGACTTCATAACATGCAGCTAAGCCTCAAATCTCTTCAAACTCCTAACTGAACTTTCATCATTTATCTGTAAATACAAAGGTATTTTAAAGCCCTTTCAGATGGCTGGTGTCAGAATCTGAGCACGTGGGAGATGCTTTCTGGTCCTGTTTTTCTGAGGCATGATACAAGATGAGGAGGGAGTAAACTTTTGTAGAAGATCTTAAGGCTTCAAAAAATTGAAGCAGTAACAATGGTATTGGATAACATAAAAACTGCCTTGTCCAAGGTCACACTGCAGATAATTTTTAAGGGTTGGGATTATAATGAAGGTGTTGTGGTTTTTTTTTTCTGCTTTCTGCCCTTCCTAGCTGTAAAAATCTAAATGTTTTTCTTCCAAAATTTCAGTGCTGAAATCCCTGAGTTAAATCTGAAGCCATTCTTAAACTGCAGAGAAATTGTTTGCTGAACAGATGACAAAAAAACAACCCTGAGGACTGCTGTGTTTTGCTTCCTGTTCTTTTTTCTTTTCTTTTTGTGTCTCTGTCTCATAGAGCTTTGCAAGCCAAAGCTTGTGAACTCTTACTGAGGATAAAGGCTGAAGCTTCTTGTGTATAATCATGAGTGAGCTGACAGATAGACTCTATCAAAGTGACAGTTACTGTGTGTAAAAAATTAGTGATAGATGGGAAATATTTTGTCATTGAGTCTTGTCCAAATTGTGAACATTTTCAATTGGTGACCTTTTCCAGTTTAATTAGTGTAAATCTTAAAAGCACAGGATATCGTGATTACAGAAGACAAATGTTGTTCAATTATATTGCTGAGCTTGTCCCCTAAATTTGGTATGAGGTCTGGTGTTCACTGCCAGATTACAAAAATGAAGTTTGCTCTTAAAGAAGGATCATCTTGAAAAATCTAATGTGTATAGGTTTCTAATGTCACCTTTACCTCTGGTATTTTTTCCTGCTATTAAGCCAGCTCATATTTTTTTTGTTAAAAAAGTCTTGGAAGCATCAACATGTACATTAACATTTATGAAGAAAGCAGCGATTGGAACATACATTGATTAAAAAAAAAAAAAAACAGCAAAACACTTCTTGCAGCTGGCCCAACAACTACTAGTCCTTTGAATATTTGGTCCTCAGTAAATATATATGAAATTGGAATTATTGATTCATATTAATGCATTTCTCAGTTCATTTTTGGGGGGGAGGAGAGGCAGCAGGGGCAAAATACTGAAGTTTCATGGTGCCATGAAGTTTAATTACCTCACTGTGTGCTCATTTAATAAAGTCTGATGAAGTTTGTGTCTGTTTTGCTCTGTCTTTGGAAATGCAGTTTATTTCCTTATAAAGCAATAACTACAGGGATGCTGTGATAGCTTGGGTGTTACTGTCCCTATTTCTTTCCAATTCCTTATTGCAGGTGTGTGTTTGAGTACCATGGTGAAATTTTCTCTCCTATGTAATTGAAAATTCCAGCTTCTTTCCAGAATTCTCAACACAACTCAGTCACCAGACTGCTTCTTGCTGCCTGAAGGGTGGTGACCACCTCCATAAAGCGCTGACACAAAGCAGGAAGGGTCACAGAGGAGAGGCTGAGGGCCGCATCCACCGGACAGACAGTAGTTTCAAGTCAACATTTTAGAACTATGAACTATCAGAAATACACAAAAGTTTTCCTGGCTTCCCTCCGAGAATTGCATGCCCATCTGATAAGGGGCAACGTGACCATGGTGTATTATATCAACAAACAATTAGGAGAAAGTTATTTCTGTGACACCGAAGCACAGAGCTACTGCCTTACCAGCAGTTCTGGTAAGATGCCTTACCATCTGCTTTTATACTCCAGTTTTCTTGCAGATGTGCTGAGGGGAGAGGCTCTTTTAGATCACAGCTGGGATAAAAGTTTAATTTACCTTTGTGCCCTCAGATGCGTGTGTCAGGTTGTATGCCACCCCCAAAACAACTGATGGCTTCTTCTGCCAGCAGGGAATGCTAGTGGTATCTCTCTCCTTGGTAAATTATGCCTGCATGTGTCTGTGATAACATGTTGCATAGGTAGCTGTGTGCAATTCCTTTTTCTCACCCTTTCTTGGAAAGGTGCTCAGGATGAGGCAGACTGGTGATCCTTACTGCCCTGCCTAAATAGCTAACTAAACTGTTATTTCATGATTTGCTTTGAATCTCCTTTTACCATCGCTGGGGCATGCTCTTTCTTGGTCCCGGGGGCTTTGGAGCACTGAGAAAATGTCTCCGTCTCCCACATATCTTGTGTGGATCATGGAACTTGAGCCCAAATTTTACCCCCCACTGTGCTCTCTCTCAGGTCCCTTGGTAGATTGAGAAGCCAGTTCTGTAAGAAATAATAAAACTGTCTGCTGAGTCATTAATGATACGAAGGTAACTACGTGAGGTTATTATATTCACCAAAATGAACGTACGCACTGTTCCTCTGCACCTGCAAAGTGAAGATTCCCTGGTGGTATCTGGAGCTCTTTGAGGGATACAGGCGATGCATGCCTTTGTGTCCTCCTTGTTTCCACCCTTCCTTCAGAGTCCTTCAGAGCTTTCGGTTGTACCTCTGCAGTTGAGAGGAAGCTGGAGGCATCCTGAGCACACTCTGTCATATACGTTTGTGTTGTAAGCTCAGCAAAAGGAAACGCAAGAGCTGTCTGTGCCTTCTTCAGAGGTGAAAGCACTCTAGTCTTGAGCACTAGCGTCTCTTACACGTGGTGTTATGGTGGGCATGTGGACTTGAAGTGTCTGAAGAACTCTGATTCCTAAAGTGAAAATTTTAAGTTAGTTCTCCTTCTGCAGATTTTGTACTCCCTTAACAAAACGATTACAAAGTTACCTGAAAAAAAAGCTATTTTGAATGCTGTAGAGGAGGTAGTGTTTAATCTGTAAATTATAGAGATGTTCTCTATATTCTTTCAAAGAACTGAAAATTATTCGAGGCATCAGTAAGAACATCTGCACTGGGTAAAGAGGATTGAAAACAGTAATTTTCCTTCTTCCATACAGTGGCAGCATACCTTTCTGAAACTTCCTCTAGCTCAAAGTTGTGTGGATATTTTTCAGGTGGTAGACTATCACTGCTCTTTTAGTTTTATAAAGTTCTTTATAAATAATTTTACTTATTTTTTTATATTTTTATAAAATTTTATAAAGGAATCAGAGACTATCCTGATGGTAAAAGTTATTTGGATTTTAAAACAGATTTAGAATTAAGTGCATGTATTTGTAAGATGTTCGTAGAATCAGGAGAAAAGGAATCCCAGGCAATTTTAGAAGAAACTATTACTTTCTAACACTGCTTTTGAATTTATTATGCAAATGATCTTATGTATACTTTATTTCACTTTCTTGCACTATTAAGAAAACAACATTTTTAGGATGCATTTTAATTTAATTGCACCCTTCTCTATTTACAAAAGGGTTATCTGTGAGAATGTGCTTTTTAGTGTTTGTTTTTTTTTATGACTTGGTGTTGCATAGTTGAATAAATAATTTGTGTTTGAAATGTGAAAAAGTCAACAGCGCCTTCACTTTAGCAAGCTGATCTACGTCTTTGTCTAAGCCAATTCAGAAGAACACATTTACATGCACCTGATGAAATCCAATGTCCAAAACATGACAGCAAAAAGGATGTGGTTGGACACCTTCAAACCTCTTCCACTGTGGGTCAGCAGAATTTTGTAAAGCTTTGAGATTTTTGAGGTTTAGTAGACAAATCTTACAAAGACTTCAATTAAAAACAACAACAAAAAAACCACTTAAGTATGAAAGAAAACCAGATTTTTCCTGTTTTACTTTTATTTAGGCGGCCTCCTCCAGCTCCTAACCATAGAGATGATGGAAGGAGTAGACCTGTCTAGGCTGTAGCCTGAATGTTAGGCATGGTGGCATCTTCTGTGGAGATGGCAAGAGGTCTCCCAGATACAGGTGGGGCCCTATATTACTACAACCAGATCCTCCTTACCTACACATGAACAACAACAACTTTGTTTTGGTGTTTGTAGTACTTTGAAAACATACGTTTTAAATTATGACAGACATGTGTTGGTGACGAACAAACTTTTTTGTTTTCCTTACGCAACTGGGCATACAGATCAGGCAATCCCTTCTGTTTTGGGCTTCAGCATAAAGTAGAGCTCCTGACGCCTTCAGCTATTTCTAGAAGTAGATCCACGCTTTGGGTATGATTAGTAATTTATTCTTCTCTCACAAACTGGTTATTTCTTTTTCATATTTTAAGTGTTACCTTATTTGGTTATGTGGCTTTGTCGAGACCTCATGAAGCTGATCTCCTTTCTAAGGAAAATTCACAAGACCCAGAATTTTGATTGCAATTTTATGTTTTTAACACAGTGCTCTTCACAGCAAAACCCATCTTGGCTGACTACAGATTATTGATAGAACAGCTCTCTTTGAAATGAAGTTTGTTTGAGAGCAGGAAGAATTGATGGGGCCTTGTGAAGGTGATTAATAGAATCACTGGATCGTTAAGGTTGGGCAAGACCTTCAAGATCACCTGGTCCAACCGTTACCCTGCTACTAATGTCACCCACTAAACCATGTCCCTAAGCACCACGTCCAGCCTTTCCTTAAACACCCCTAGGGATGGTGACTCCACCACCTCCCTGGGCAACCCGTTCCACTGCCTGACTGCTCTTTCTGAGAAGAAATGTCTCCTAAGGAGCATTAAGGAGCAGGGATTTTTTTCCTGGTTTTCTTAGGAGATCCTACACTTCCCTTCTTTGTTCTTGGTTTTAGCTTTTTTCTTTCTTTTTTTTTTTCCCCTCTATTACTGAAGATATGTTTCACTTTAAGTCAGGCTTCACAGAGATGTTTTTGTGTTATATTCTGTTCATTGAATATTCATTAGCATTCTTCATTATTTGGAAGAATTTTAAGTTCTGCTCAGTTATAAGAAGTCATCTGAGTTCAGAACAAACTTTGAAGTTCTCATCATTGTGAACAACTGTTTTAATTTCAGGCAACGCATAAGCTGCGTGCATTCATAGGAAAAGCATATATCTTCCGTAGCTTATACGTGCAGATGTGCAGATCATGTTGTCCTCACTAACAAACAATGCGCTTCACTGCAGTAGGAAAAAGTAACAGTAATGCCAGTTACCACAAAAATGTCAATTGCTTCCATTGAAAGGGCCACAAAACCTTATGCTTCAAGGCTTAACAAATGTCTAAGACATAGATCAGTGAAGTGGGGAATGTTTTTATACACGTACACACTAATGGGGCTTAAATTATTCCTGGAGCGTCTGTTTAGGCTGTTGTCTAAAGTTACTTGGTTACGTAAACCATAGACGTCTAGTGTAGTGGGATCTAAAATATCCCAAAGGATTTAATATAGCAGTTGCTGTGTTTTTATGGCAGTATTACCATTTGTCCCTTATTTATCACCTATGAAATTGATGACATTTTCAATGATATTAATTTATGACAGTAGGCTTAGAGTCTAGATGCAAATTGAACTTTTGATTAGCTATTCATTGATTTCGTGTGATGTATGAATTCCAGTCAAAGTATATGAAAGTAATTTTTTAAAATGCCATTTCAGTAATGTAGCCGTGACTACGTGGGATATTTTGCTGCTCATCTGGTTACTGAAGAAACACAGTTTTCACTTCCTGGGCATGCAGTAAACTTTCTGAGATGCATCCTGCCTGGAGAACATTATGGCTTAACTAAGGAATAACCGTGGAACTGTAATTAAATACAATTGTAGTGTTAGAGCACGCTCAATAAATTACCGTTTGATAAAAGCTTCATGGTTCTGAGGATTCTCTGTTCTGATACAGGTAGATAAATCTGAATGATCTTGTTTTCATTCTACATTTCTGTTATAAAAACTTAATCTATTACTGGCTTTCTAGTTTTTTTCTATGTTTCCAACTTGTTAGCTTTTCCAAACAATTTCCAATGTTTTTTTTTTCTTAACACAAAACTCAGTAAAGCACTTGAGCATGTGTTTTATTGTTCTCTTAAATCAAACCTTGGTCATCAGGGCATGAATCCCTTTTCTTATTAAACTACAACTGCTGGGAAGCTGTAAGGGGGTTGCATTCTCCAGTGAAGTATTCCAGGTTATAACAGCAGCCTTTGCCATGCACTAACCGTGTTTTATTTTAACAGCATTTATAGGAAAGTGATAGTGAGGAATAACTGTGAAATGAAGAGTTTGTGTTTTAGCATGAGGTGTTTGCTTTAAAATTGCTAATTATAATTTTTGATGATGAAATTGAGTTGAAGTTCTAGAGAGGGAATATACAACTGAAAATATAGGTCTTTGGGTAAAAAATACAACTATTCTTTTTTAGTTTAGTTTCAAATTTTCACTTGCTGACTTCTGAACAATCTGCTTTCTTAAGCTAAAATCAGCACATTTTGTGCAAAATGAACTTTAAATTTCAAAACGCTAACAAAAAAAATCTGTGAATAATCGGGTCTTTGGTGGTACATTAATATTTCATACTGAACTATTTATTAATTACAAAAGTTTTTTTCTTTTTTTTTTCTTTTGATAAATTAACATATTTGTATGAGGTATGGTAGACTGCTGCCAAAGATCTTGTCTTCTGAAAATTGCGTCAGCATGAGATCAGTCTGATGGGGATTTTGCAGGTGTGTGTGGCTGTTTGGCAGTGGTGTGAACAAAGGAGGAGGATGTTGGTGAGCTGGCTTCCATACATGTGGAAGCTGCAGTTTGTTTCTAGTCATCCATCTTCATTTGTACCCTCTCAGTGGAATATATAATGTTAGGTTTGGATTTCATTTTAATACAGCTAAAGTTGGGTCTTGTTAATCGGGAAGTCCAAAGCTTGTTTCTGTTTAAATTCTGTGGAAAATGATGCATGCTTCAAATTTATTTTATTTATTTTATTTTGTTTTGTTTTATTTTATTTTATTATTTTTTTTAATCTAAAATGCTATTCTTATTTAAAGGATTCATGTCAAACTTGTAGATCAAAGACAGGCTATGTAGAGGCACACTGCTATGTTACTACATACTAAGGGAAATATATCACAAAGAGCTTATACTTAAAATGGAATACTAACAAATAGGAGTTTATAGATCTGATGATCTTGGCTGGCAGGCAATGAAAATTGCTTGTCTCCTGCATTAATTTATGTGTGTTAAAGAGCTAAAATACTAACTGGGGAGATGGAGTGGATGATCACTTTTTTTTTCAGGTTTGCATATCTTGCAGTATTGCCTAGCAAAAGTTTTGATCCATACTAAGTATATGTAGAATCATAGAAAATCCCAAGTTGGAAGGAACCCATGAGGATCATTGAGTCCAACTCCTGGCCTCACACAGGACCATCCAAAAATCAGACCATGTGTGTTTTTCATTATTCTTTTATTTCATCATTCCTTGATTGTTGTTCTCTGATGTTCTTCATTGTACTGCTAGAAAGTCTTGTTTTAATATATTATAAATATTTTCATTAATGCACCCTGTTACAGTTAGAAGACTATAGGCCTAGGCATTCTTAGAGAATAAGTTTTAGTTACAAATATTTGTACCTACTCTTCCTGTTGATCTCTTTTAACTACCTGACATGTTGTATGGTGTCTTTCAGCATTCTCCTATTTCAGTGACTACAAGACACACGTAGTTTTGTGTTCAAGCTATTCAAGCCATCAACTTTTTGACAGCAATTATTCTAAATCCACTTCAAACAAGGACAAAGATGCTGGCAGCTTTTTCCAATTCAATGTACAGGAATTCTTTCAGATTCTCACTGGTTGTAGAAAAGGAGAACTGGGTAGTGCCATTTTCACTTTAGCTTTGTGAAACCTAAGTGTTACTTTAAATTTATTTTTGGTTTTACTTTTTTTTGTTTCTCCTTATGGCATTTCCCTAAAATGTTTACCAATCCTATTCTCTTATGAGGTTGGCGATTTCGTGTTCTTAGTATCCACCTGTCCTTAACTCTGATTTTTGCTTCTGGATGAGTAACTGCTCAGCTGAGAACAGTGCAGACATGACTTCAAGAAAATGCCATTAGTTTTTACAATACAGTCCCTTTCCCTTTGATAAAACCATGAAGAATTTAATTGGGTGTACAATAAGAGGTATATTATTTGATATGTATATTTTTTTCCTTAAAAAAGTTCTGTTGCTTGGAAAGTTGAAAAGTAGTAGGAAGGAAACACAGTGCAATTAAAAATACTGACCATTTTTGTTTGTCATGTAAATGGAACTTGAAGTTCGTCTTATGCAAAACCTCCTGCTAGAGTACAAACTGGAATTTGACTTTGCTATATTCAAACCTGGAAAAAATGGTATACCTACTGCTGAATGGTTCTTTTATAGTGCAAGCTAGCCTTAATTTAGTACTGTTTCAGCTAGTCAGCTTTCTGTAGGCAAAATTATTGCAATGTTAGCAGTAAAAGAAAATGCATGTTGAAGAACTGAAGAAAAAAGCAAATAATTTCCTGAGCCTGACCTCACAGAGAAACCTCTTCCTTCCCCCAAGCCAACCATGATAAAATGCCATAAATTTTCTCCACATGTTCTAGCTGTGCTAAAGCAGACACTACTAAAGATTTGAAGCTTGTAATAAGATACGGTTCATCCTGAGGAGTGGGACTGAATTTCACCTTGTTCTTTACTGAATGTTTTCTTTTGGCTAGACATTTGAGTTGTATTTGTTTTATTTTTTTCCCCCCACAGGATATCTGCTAGTGGAGGGTAACATCGTTGGATGTACATTTCAGCATTTAATTTTTTGGATCAATGACCCATAGCTCCTTTTGTTGATGTTTTGGGGAGGGAATAGATCAGTGTTAGTGCTGTGTCTTATATGTGAGATAAACTTCTGCATCACTTAGTGCTAAACCCTAAAGACAAAGATGCAGAACAAAGACAACGGAACATTAACTTGCAATATTTATTCTGAAATTGATGTATACAGGTTAAAGTTTGTTCCTCTGTGTTACATTAGCCAGAATTTTATGATTTAAACATTACTTTTTATGACTTCAGAATTGATTAAAATGTATTACACTATGTTACAGTGATAGAAGTAGCATTTAAGAAAAGTTGGGTAATAGGAAGCTTTGTTACGAAAATGTTTAAATAGGTAAATTTTTAGTTCAAGTCCTTTGTGAAGTGCTGTTTGTTACCCTTGGGATGCAGCCAGTTCAGTTTGTGTTGCTGCTCTTTGTAAGATGAAATTTTTCTGGCTTGTCTAACACCTACTGCTTGGAAAACAAACAAACAAAAAAAAACAATTAAAACTCTTGGGTTCGTACTAATCTATATCCTTGAAAAAGTCACATCCAAATCTAGGGGAGCAGATCTCAGATTTGTAATTGCCAGACCATTTTTTTTTTTATCTTAATACTTCAGAGGTAAAGAATCCCTGTTGTCCTGCATTTCCAAAGCACTGAGCTATGTTGTGTCTTACAGCTGAAATAAACGTGCCAATGAAGATGAAACCAGTCTCTCCTCAGGAGGAAACATGCCTCTGGTGCGTCTAAGAAACTGCTGAAGCCAGGTGGGCATGTGCACAAGTGCCCAGGCACAAGGGCTTGGGGGTGGCAAGTAGCCCAAATGTCTGCTCCTTTGATAGCTTTGATAAAACAGGGAAGAGGAGAAGCAATTTTTGATCTCTAGATTTGAAAGTTACATTTTTTAAGCAAATTCAAACATTTTTATGAATCACGAGCTAGCTCTGTGTCTAGGTTTACATGCTGAACAGAATGGATACAGAACGGTTTGGAGTAACTGTAGACTGCTGCTTGCGATCCGAGCCCTCCTACCTTGCTTGCAAGATGACCTTGAAGGCGCGAGGGGGGAATCCCCTGCTCGGGCGACCAGGATTGGGTGACCACCAGAAATACCGAGGGCAAAAGTGGTCTGTGGTTAGGGAAGAAAAATCTTCTACAGACTGCTCTGACATCTCTCTGCGTGACCTCGGGTTGCTTCATCAGCTCTTTCTTTTGCTTGGTAGCGTCTGTATGGGAAGGGTTGTGTTTCTCTTTGGACTTGGTTTCCTCCCTTTGTATACCTGTGCTGACTGACTTTGCTGGAGTTATTTCTGGTCGGTACAGATGTAAGATGAGAGGCCGGGTTTCTGTTTACATTGTCCACATACGTTTGATCTCTTTTTAAGCTTTGGCGTTCAGTCTCTGCTCTATGCAGAACTTAGACCGATACAAACATTTTCTTAATGCTCTGTATAAGATGGAAAAAGTTTAAGATGATTAACTCCTGAATGTAAAGCAATGAGCAGGTCCAAGACTGAAGTGCTAACAGTTAAGCTACTCTGGAAATGAGTTTCTTCATTATGAGGTTCGGTTTTACATGCTGATGAATTTTGGATACGTAGAGAAGCTCCGGGATGTCAGGCAGAATGTCAGTAAAGCTGTTTCACACTTAAAGTCTGTCCTACAAGGAAAGGCCATTGCAGTCTGGAGTATTCCTCCTCTAGATATGCTAATGCACTGTGAAAGTGCACATCATGCCTGGATGGGCCCCGCTGATAAAATACTGCCTGGAGATCTCGCAAAGTGCTAATGTGTCAAAGTGCCCACAAGCAGAGGGTGAATAATACTGCTTTCTAAAGGTCACGTCTGTTGAAGTTAGCTCGTGCGCTCTTCTGCTGTGGAGCTGGATTGCGCTTTCAAAAGTTAGCTTGTTTTTAATAACATCAGAATCTGTGTTTAATTGATAAAATCAACAGGACTGATAAAGTGTCTTAATTTAGACGGGAAAGAAAAGCAAACACTGAAAATTTCAAGTCAGTCACCTTTAAACTGGCTTGTTGAGTTAGTGTGGCTATCTCACCTACTGTGGTATTTTCCCCAGATGTGTTGCCCGTGTGGGGAATTTCCTTCTTTTCTTCTCATTTCCAGTCTCTGTGTCTTTACAATTTAATGAGTGTACACTTCAACTTAAGTGTCACTTTCTTGAAGCAGTTGCTGGCAGTTATGTAGAACCATTTACCAAGCAAAGTTATAGCTATTCTCACTAGAAGGTGGATATTTTTAAATACTTTTAAAAACAAACAAAAAACCCGCACAACTACAATCTTAGACTAATTTTTTTTCTTACATTTGCAGTAATGTTAATCTTTGCGTTCTTTGTCTTTCTGTTTGAAGCCTTCAGCCCTTCTTGTGCTTTTAATATTTAACATCATTCGTGAAATACTGTGGGTGTAGTGTATCCTTTGTGTCAGTAACATTAAATAAAATGTATGTGAAACTATAGTATAATTTGAAGTAGCTTACCGATTATTAGGCTCTTGCAGTTTTATTTGGGACGTGGTTATGCTTAAACACTTCTCATAAAACAAGTATATAGGCAACTTACATGTTAATATAGCTAAAAAAAAATCTTCAAATGACTTTTATTAGTAACATAATCTATCAAACTTGTCAACTATTTTTAGTGTCTTGCTGGATGTTTGTATTCATAGTAAGTACAGGACAGGAGGTTATCTTGTTTATACAGTATGTGGCCGTCTTGGGCGTGCAATTTTTTTTTTTTTTAAACTTATTCCTATCTCTGAGTTCTTCATGATTTTGCTGTGCATTTTTTTTTCTGTCATGAGGAAGAGACATTTCCTATTTAGTCAGGAAAAGGTTTATCCTTTTCCTCTTAACTATTCCAGTTAGGAGAGTGCAGGCTTTAGTGAAGCTTTGTGAAGAGGAAATGCTCTTCCTCCTTTTGTTTCCTTTTTTGGTTCTTCTCAATGAGTTGTTTCTTGACACCATGTGCTTGGTTTAGAAGCTCTGTTTCATCAGGATGGTATCTTCCCTAAATGTTCGCTTAATAAGGAAAAGCATTTTTGAGCCCGCTTTTATGAGTATATTGAAGTAATGTTTTTTCTTCTGTTTGACCTGTGTTTTCATTGCTCGGCTTTTAAAGGATAGGTAAGAGTTCATCTTTCCAGCACATACTGGCCAACTGTTTCTATGCGCTCTGGTTGTTGCTTATTTAAGCTAGGGAAGACATTCTCAGGTTTCGTTTGGTTTTGTTCTTCCATTCCTCCTATCTGCCGAAGATCTTTCCATCAGATAGAGGAGACTTTGCTGTCCTAACTTTACATTTTCTTCTTTGCTGCTTTTTGAGGCATCCGTTTACGGTCACTGTTGCTTCTTCCCTCTTGAAATTAAGTTTATTCTTAAAAGCTCACCAAGAAGGTACCAGCTGATTTAGCTGCCTTGTGAACTGCAAGGCACGGGAATTCCTACACGACAGCCCTTTGTATATGTACAGAAGCGTAGATATTTCCCTTTTTATCCTTATAGCATGGCTATCTTAGGTCTCATACAAGTTCATTCTTGTGATTCTGGTCTAGTTTCAGCTGGCAAATGCCATTTCCAAGGCATTTGCATGCGTGGTGGAACCTCCTGCTGCAGGAAAACGCGGTGGCACAGCACTCAACGGTTCCAGTGCCTTGTTTCCTATTGCCCTGGGATGCCCTTCTGGCCCTCGCGGGCACTGTGCTGGATAGGGCCTTGGGCCATTCGGAAGGGTTGGGAGTTTTAAGGCAACCGAGAGCTTGATTATTGTCAACTGACTAGCATGTGTAAGCACATGGCTTAAAAATGAACCAGAACTCAAAGCCCTTCTTGTAGGACTTGATGCCATTGTCCAGTCTCCATTGAATGAACTGGGGCATGCAGATGGAGCACTGGTGGTACCACCAGTACCCTTGCTTGGTGCACCAAGCAAGGTGTCTAATAGGTGGCTGTGCTTGACAGTAGTTATTAAGCACCTCAAAATTTGAAAAACAGGACATTTAAAAATGTTTACAAATTTAGAAGAGCAACAGAACAAAAGCTTGACATCAGTTTGTGGTAAAACTAAATGTAGTACCTTAGTGGCAGTATCTGGTGAGACTGTGTATACCAATATATTTTTTTCTGAAATACTTGTTAAGTCCTACATTGTAAAACATGGTGAACTTAACTAGGTGTCAGGTACCAGAAAAATCATACTGCTTATTTTCATTTGCTGTTGTGTGTTTTTGTTCTTTTTTTTTTTTTTTTTTTTCCTAAGGGGAGAATAAATTTGATTTGAAAAAAGAAAGAGGAGTCTTACAGAGGAAGTACAGACCTGATTACAGTCAGGACAAAGATGCTGAAAATGGTTTGAATTTACAGAAGTGAATTACAAACAAAATCTGAGGTAATGTGGATATAAATCTGGTTAAAATTATCCTTATGGCTGTACACATAACTAGAAAGATAGTCCATCCAAACCAGAATATTTGGATGTACAGAAGATAGGATACTTCTCCCTAACGTAGGCCATTTGGTCAGCCTAAAGATACTCCAGGAAAACTTTGCTCTCATAATTGAATGATCCAAGTTACTAATTACTTTCCCATATTACCATGCGAATCTACTTGATTCTTTACCTACATGTTGTTTTTCCCTGCATCTCAGCAGCTTCATCTTTTCATTCCAGTGTTTTGGTAATTCAGCAAAGATTACATGTACACCTGCTAAATTATCTTCCCTCTTCCCTATGCGTTATGATTTGGAGCTGTTCGGGAAATGCAGTACATCTCTCTCTGCCTTCGTTAAAGAAAACTTCCTAGCCAAGATTACTGTTAACTATTCCAGACATTTTCTTCAGTTACAACAGAAAACTTTTTTT
Organism: Anser cygnoides; assembly: GCF_040182565.1. NCBI lineage: Eukaryota > Metazoa > Chordata > Aves > Anseriformes > Anatidae > Anser > Anser cygnoides. Next base: position 107,493,580 of record NC_089874.1, on the reverse strand, counting down.
TTTTTTTTTTCTCTATTAATGCAAGCTGGGGGCAGGGATTAACAGGCATTGGGAAAATAAGGCTCCATTTTATATTCAGGTTTATAGTCAAGAACACATCAATGACTTCTTAATGAATGGGTGAGCAATTGCCAGTGTACAGTGTGCTGATACCTTGTTAAGTATCAGCTATCCATCTTTCAAAGAAAACCTCATGATAATTGATAGCCACCTTTTTTATTTATAATCACTAATAATGTTTAATCAATCTAGTCAGCAGTGTGTATAGAAGGTGATAATCTGTATTAATTGATTACAAAATGAAACCTTAATATTTAGTAAATGTGACAGTGATCACCAGAAATAAAAACAAACATTTCTGTAAAACAACATTTCTTCCCAAATGTTATCATCAGTTACTGAGTGATGCTAAAGGTATTCAGCCCTTTTACCTTATCCTTCCTGGGGTTTACCATGCTTTATTCTTCTCCATTTGTAGCTAAAGGGAAATTGTCTCCTGCAGGTTTCTGGGTGGAGAGGAGGGTGAGATTGGGATGGGAAAGAAGGGAAAAGGAGCTTATAGAATAATCGAGACAGTGTTTTGGTTCTGTCTCGTCCTTCAGGGTGCTGCCCTGCTTTCCCCATCCTGAGGCCTAGGGGCCTCTTTGCCACAGAGCACGGAGCCACCCCTTGTGCCCAGAGGTTTAAAAGCGTCCCGCCTATGGAAGGTTTCCTTGTTACTTGTTTTCCTAGGTGTGGGATGAAACCTGGTAACATGTAGATAGTAGCAGATGATTGATTTATTAATTAGCTGTCTAGTATGAAATAGCAGGAGGAGCGTGGTGCTGCTGCACAAGCCCATGAAAGAAATTTATTGGGCTGTGGAGGCACCGAGTCTTTGAGTAGAATGGAATGTGCTCCTCAGAGAGTGCTAAGGACTGTGGCTTTTTATTTATTTATTTATTTATTTATTTAGTGTTTGTGAAGGAGCTCATGAACAGCAAAAGGGTTGTGCTTGTACCTCGCGGGCACTGCTGCTGTGGCGGCACAATCTGCAATGCCAGCGAGGCCTCTCCCACGTGGTGGTTTGTGCTCGGCTGTCTCAGAAGAGGAGCGTGGTGGTGGCTTCTGAAGGAGCCAGCAAGGATGTGGATTTTGGTGATCTAAAACATAAAGAAAAGGAGACACTTTGAATTCAAAGCCATTACGTGACTGTCATAGCTGGTCAGACCTCATGTTGGCTGTTTTCCAGGCCCTACAGAAATTCTGTTTGAAAAGAAGCAAATTTGATAGGAAACCTTAAATACCGGGCCCACAATGTAAACAAACCTCTCAGTCCGTTGGTAGAGCTCCCCTCCTGTTTCTTATGAGTGAAATACTCCACCAGTTTTCTTCAGCTCTTCCCTCCAGTGTATTTTTTGGTGGGCATGACTATGCAAAATGCAAGAGCAAAGGCCAGCAAGAATCAAAAATAAAATAATATAAAATAAAATCATGACGGGGTGACATGAAGTGCAGGAGGGCAGCAGAGCATGGGCTCTTGGGTTGTAATGTCTTTTTTGACAAGTGTGGTTCCCCTGGGGCAGCAAAGCAAGTTCATCTGCATCTACCGACTGCTTCAAGGTGCGTGTTATGAGGAAGGAAGGAAGGACAAGGAGAAAAATGTGCCCTTCTTTGGAAATATGTGATGCTGTTTCGGTGCCGCTTGACTCAGGGATCATAAGTGCTTTAAAGATCTCGTTAATGATAATAAGCTAATATATTGAAAACTAACGGCCTTATATCTCCATTGAATGGAAGGGTTGTTGTACTTGATTTCTTTAGTGCAGTTGTAAGCTCGCTTGGGTAATGACCTTTCTTATGTGGTTTGTAAAGCGCTGTGTTTACTGATGGTATTCTGCAAATTGCCGTAAAAATACGGGGGGTAATGTAGTGCCACTTACCTCATCTAATCTTTTTCTCTTCCCAGCGTAATAAAATGATACAATTATAATTGAAGAAGATACTAGGCTAATGTAGTCTAATGCTGTTGTTTTCAAGGAATTAGAAGCCATTTATCAGATATTTAGAGTAAAATGCCTCTTTTAATTCTTTGAAAATCGAGATGACAAAGTTTGGTTTGAAAAAATCTGCTTTTATGTACCTATTAACTTAATTTTGAGGATGTTTAAACACATATAGTTGGTATGTCCAAAGAAAGTGGTAAAATTTTAGGCACATGTTCTTTAAAAGCTGTGTCATAGTTGAGTTTGCTTCAGATATTTCTAAACATAGGAACCAAAATTTGGTTGATTCCAATTAAATAAATAGAAAATACATATTTTTTAACTTGATCCAGGTTCAGTCATGTATTAAAAGATGCTTGAGTATACATGGCAGAAAGGAAAGGAGAGATTTTTCCTGTTTTGAAATTTGGATGTTAGTTTTTGCGGTGTTTTCTGCAATATTCAGTGTTTTTATGGCTTCAAATTGTAGACTCAGTTGATTAGATGATAAATTTAGTTTTCATTGGAAGGAGGGGAGGCTGTGTTCAGCTTTGCTGATCCAGAGAAAAGCTGGAAAATGCTTCAGAGGAGCCCCGATTCACTTTATTCTTTGAGTGCCTTGATTTTGAGGACTGCAACCTGTGCCTTTTAAAAGATGGAGTTTGCGATGCACAGAGTAGCACATATCGAACAGGGAGCAATATTGAATGTCGGCTGCCGTTCTGTAGTAATGAATCCGCTTATGAATGGCTGTGGCAAGTTTAAAGGTTATTATCTCATGTTTGTTTACTTTGTAAAGATAAGATTTCAGAGAAAATCGAAGGGCACTGTCTGGAATTCTCAGTCACTGCAGTTCCATGGAGAATATTGATCAGTTCCTAGAGGTTGCAGGGGACTCATTATCTCCCTGCTCGTTGTAGGCTGCTGATGAAATCTCCAATATTTAAGCTTTGTGATTCTTTTATTGTTGTTTTGGCAGTTTGTCAAAATTAAATGGCTTAACCAAATCAATATGCTGTCTTGCTCGTTAACATCTGCATTTCACATGTCCAGATTTTTGTTGTTGTTTTGAACATATTCAGAGTGGATTGAGCCACAATGATGACAGAAGGAGCCTTGGCCTCCAAAACTCTTAGTCTCTAAGGAAATTTTCTGGAAAATAAACTCTTCACTCAGTTCTGCTGTCACAGTCTCCACCAAAATCAGTGATAATTGCACACGTGCCCGTGGGTAAGAATCTGCTGCTAAGGGATAGACACAGCACTGAACTTTACTTCATGAAATTCACTTAATTTAGAACAATAATTAGTGATATTCAGCAATGTTTAGCGGTGAGACAAATAACTGCATAGTTAAGAATAAATGAATAACTTCCTTTTTGTTGTGATGGCCTCTGTTTCCATTGGGTGACTATGTTCTTCTCACTGACTAAAGTTGTGGTGGTATGTGGCTTTAGATACATGTTTATCATTAACTAAAATAACACAGCTGTTAAGAAAAGGTTTATTGCCATGCCTGTTCTGCACGCTAAGCACATTCTGCGTGCATGTCAAACAAAATGCCAATTTAATAGGCTCCCTCCGAGCTTCCAAAGGAGTGATGATGAAAGTTTGGCAAGTTCACTTGTGCAGCTCTGTATAAAATCTGCAAGGCCATTATCTACCAGACACTTGCAATATGCATAATGCCAATGGTGTTTTTACATTCTTAGGAGTCTAATAAGCTACACGCGTCAAAACTGTAAAGTTGAATTATCTTAAGTGTGTGTAAATATGGCAATACAGATCTTTTCTCTTATTCATGTGGAACTGTTCCTGATCATAATAATTAAAAAATAAACAACATCAGAAATATTTAAATACAGCACAAGTATTTTAACATTTCACTGCTGTAGAGTGGGGTGGGAAAGGGAGGAGGGTTTGGAAATTCCTCCTGTGAGCGGCTGGGGCTCGGAGCCGCAGGACTCAGAGGCTTGCTGCCCGTGGCAGCTCGGCTGTGTGCTGTAGGTGTCTACTTTCGGTTTGAATCCAGTGACTTCTGGAACTAGCAAAATCTAACGTGGATTTAGTCATCAGTTGTTCTATTTCTTTAAAAAAAAAAAAAATATTAAAATTAAGACTCATTAATTTGATCTATTTGTTTTGATCAGAAATGTAAAGGAAAGCAAATAAAAGGCTTGTTGCAGACGCATCTGTCTACATCCTTACCTGACACCTCAGTAATACACTTAGCAGGTTGGCAAGTTCAGGCTGTCAGAGAGAGCATGCAGTGGTGAAAAGCTGTGTTTGTCCCAGAGTAGTTGGGGCACTGTGCAAATGGCCAGGATAGTGCTCTAACCTTGTTTCTGCTGTCCCTTTACTTCTAGCTTCATTCAGCTCTCCGGTCTCTGCAGCCACAGTTGCACAGGAGCTCTGTAGCCTTCCACAAAACAAAACTTTCCTTCTTCCAGGCAACGTCTAAAGTACTTAATAATACACTTTGTAATTTCCCTTTTTACCTCACATCAGATGACAGCTTGAAGAGCTAGGGCTGAGGGAAAGGCAAATTCAGGCTAACATTTTTCACAGAATCTATTTTGGGCATCAGCTTTGGGTGCCAGGCTTCAGAGAGCAGCTTTGGCTTAAAGAGAAATCGTGCGCTCTGACCTCGCGCTCACTCAGGTTTGAACTGCGGGACTCAGCACCCCTGTCAGGCTTAAAATGTTTCAGACAGAGTGACTCTTTTTGATAAACTGGATTTACGTGATTTGCCAGAGGTCAGATGAACCCACCCGGATCCAGAAAAGGAAAAGAGTTGTCCGAATGCCCAGTTTTATGCTTTGCTTTCAAGACTGACTTCTCCAGCCTCTTGGAAAATCTTGTCTTTAATGACAAGCCAGGAAGTCTTTTCAGCAGACCTGAACTAAACATTTATACCTTCACACCTCCCTTTAATGCCTTTCTGATTAATAGTAACTTTAAATCATGTTTTCCAAAGTTGAGTTTTGCTGCCTTCTGTTTTCGCCTTATCCAGGTTAATATTTGAAAGATAAAAAGTGAATTATGGAGTGTGTTTTCTAGCCACAGTGTCATATTTATGCTGATGTATCTCAAGTGTAAGCAGTTAATTTTTTCTGTCATAAGTGAGGAATAACTCGATCAGGATTACTGGGTGCACAGGATAGCTCATGCACTTCCACGTTGATCTCTGATCAGATAACGGGCCAGCAAAGTTGCAATTCCAGCAAAAAAAGAGCTGTGTTACTCTCAAAGGGAAAAGTGGCCTACTGATGTTTCAAATGTAAGTCTTCCACACATACAAACCCGCTTTTCTCTGCATATAATGCTGCTTCTGCTAGCAATTAGGAATTAGCTGCCTCCTGACCCTCCTGGAGATTAATGATCTTGGTCTACCTGGGCACAGCAGCCAAGTGATGCAAAACTTCTCCCTTTCCCCAGTTCTGATCTCTCATCCCTGCCCTCAATGTTACCAGCATTTCTGTGCTTATTGTCAAGTTTTTTTTTTACAGTCCAGTAATATGACTTGGGCACAGTTGCCTTTCTGTTCCCATGGGACTAAAATCTCTGCTCCTGATAAATTGGAGCTGAAAATTAGTGGGACTGGGGCTGGACTGTACAGGAAGAAGAAATTTCATGTTACTGAACTTAGCCAAGTTGGGGCGACAGTGTCCTGTTAAGGCCATGGTGTAGAACAAGACCTTCCTTAACCAGCTGCAGGAAGCTTGCACTGCCCTGTAGTGTTTTGCAGCTTTAAAATCTTTGTACTAGTTAGCTAATGTCTTTTTCTGTGTCATAGGAATGATAAGCAGACCTGGCCTGGGAAGTAGGGATATTTTTGGGGAAAAAAAAATCAAGATTAAAAGAAAAAAAAAGCATTTTTATACTTGCTTAAGTAATGGGTATCTGACTGTACATGGTGCTGTAAGCTTGAATTTTGACAGCTGTAACAGTCAAGTACAGTTCTGTTATTGTAGTCTGAAAACATCAAATGCGGGTGCCTTTAGTTACCTGGCAGCTTTCTGGTGTTTTGATGAAGAAGCCAGTTGTTTGCTCTGCTTGCTGCAGGAGCAGAGAGCTGATGTCTTAGCAGAGAGAAAAATACCTGGAAGAAATACTGGATGGAAAAATACTTGAGGTATTTCTGTATGTGGTAGCGAGTGTCTGAGGTCAGTATGGTGCAGGCGATCGGCTGGTCTGAGGTTGGCTGTTATGTTTTTCTGCTAAGAAATAACTTTTTGTGAAGCCCTTTAATCACATCACCCCTTGGTAGCAACAAGTTTTGTGTAGAGGAAGGCTTAAAAAGATGAAAGATTTAAGGCTGCCTGTTAGAAGAACTTTCCCACCCAAGACATCTGCATACTTGCTGATGCCTATCGTATTGTGCAAACGTTTCTACGCCACTTTTACATTAACATCAGACGTTTTCCATTTTCACCAGTGTTGTAGTTGCAAGGTTATAGACAGCAACTTGTACATTGGCATAGAGATATTCCTCTCAACCAGACTTTGATAGGACAAACACATAATTTTATCTGGGAAGATCTCCTCTGCAGAAGATTGTGATTCATCTCTTTGTGTTCAGCTAAGCCAGGCAGTCAGCAGGAAGCTGCTGAGCTGCAGAAACATTTCTGCATAAGCTTTCAGCTCCAAAAAATACTTTGCTGCTTCTTGATTTGGTGTATTGTTGCTCTTAGTCATCAGAGCCCAGTGTTTCACCGCACCACTGCCATGTGTGTAAGAGCACAGCTTACTTCTCTAAGCCAAAAAGTAGGGTTTGTTTAAGAGCTGGGGGAGGCGTTAGTGATTCTTACCAGCTCGACTGCAAAGTTTCATAAAGTAGCATCCATTTCTTTTGAAAACTCTTTCCCTTGCTTATGCTTCTCCCCTGTTGGCCTACAGTGAAAGCAGCTATTGAAGAAGCCAAGGATTTTTTTCCCCGGCAGCCTGATGCATGTCCAAGGAGGAGACAATCTGTTCAGCAGGGGAAATAGGCTACGAAAAGCTTATGGGGGTTCTGTGCATGGTGACTTCTTCAGCCAGCGGCACTGAAGGTTGTCTTCCCACATTTCAGCTGAGGAAAGCTGAAGAATAAGTGGATTTGTGCTTGTGCATTTAGAGATGGCCTATGGGGAACCTGAGGTAAAAAATAAAATAAAATTGCTGGGAGGGTCATGTAATCTCTCCGTGGGTCAGTGTACAGTGACTGTAGGCCCCAGGATTTTCGTTTCAATGCAAGGTGGGACCTGATAACACGTTACAATATCGTATGGACCTGGGTTCCATCAGCACAGACATAGCTGTGCTGTTTACTGCCCTGCTTTCTCTTGCTAGTTAAGAAATGTGTCAACTGTATCACTATTTGAGAGTGATAGGTGCTGTAGATGGTCTCTGTTTCATCAGTAGATAGAACTACCAGCTCCTTTGGATGGTCCGGAGATGTAATATCTAAATTAGTCCTCCGTAGAGATTATGAAAAATTGTTTTTACTGCATGGACTTCATCAGAAGTGAATGTCTTTGCAGAGTTGATGTCACTTGAGGATGAGGGACGTTCTGCTGCTTCACTTGTCCTCTCACACCAGTTAAAGCACCTCGTGTGGTGCAGAGGAACTCGGATACCAGGCCGGTCATTAATGGCCACGTGACGATATCGAGCCAAGTTTTGGGATAAAGATGTTGGGTGGCTCAATTCTCTTTAACTTCTGATCGGTACAGCTCATCCTGAGCACATCTTGGGCTCGGCAGGCTGTGAATCAGGGCTTGATGCTGGTCTTTTATGGTCCTCGCTGGAAGGAAGGATATGGGAGTATGGTGTCTGGTTGGGTGTAGTCGTAGGCTGCCCTGATCTCAGACACTCTGCAGTGAGAGAAGCAGCAACAAACCTTCACAGGCTGTAGGATCTCCAAATGTAGGCTCTGGCAGGAGTGCCACAAGTTGGTCCCTAAATTTCCAAGCAAATCATTGACCCTAGGGTTTTACCTAGTAACAGGGAACGCTTGAAATGTAGCATTTCATGTTGGTATGCCTGACATGGGGACCTTCTCAGGATTTATGTTCTGCTTCAAGTTTCTGTTATTTCAGTGGTGAGCCTGAAAAGCCAACATTTTATAGGCAGAGAGCAGACACCTGCTCCACATCTGTCCCTCTGTTATCTCACTTCCAAAGCTCTTTTAATGTTGTTACTGTTATTTATACATCTTGTGTGCTCTATGCCAAAAAAATTATGGGTCTCGCTTGTAATTTTAGGAGACAAAAAGATAGAGAGAAATCTCCTGTGATTGCTTTGCTAATGTTAGTTGTGGCTTGTGAAGGTATTGCTTGTACTGCAGAGCATCCTCCAGCCTCAGGTGGCTGGTTTGTTTTGCCTTCTCTCCTGAGCTCTACAACCATGTTCCTATTCTGCTGGAGCATCAAAGGGGCAGATGGGCAATCCTGTGTCCTCGTAAGGTCTGTGTTAGCTGCAATATATGAAACAAATGTATTTTTGGCCTTCTCTTTCTCATCTCTTACAGTAGCTTTAAAATTAGGGAAAAAAGGCAACATGTTCAGGGAATTCATTAAAGTTTTCTTGCCAAATGTTTAATGAAAATATCACAGATTCAAACAATTATCTTTGGCCTCCTAAGTGTATCTTGAAATTTAACTTTAGAAGTGATTTTGTCCAGTTCCATTGCTTTGTAATCCACAATCCAGTTGAAAATATAGAAGCATTTACCTGTGTGGAAAGCCCCCATTCACTGACTTTGTGGCAGCTCATAAAAAGTGATGCAAACTGCTGTCACGTTTTCTAAATCGAATCTCTTAAGACTTTAGTTCCTCTGCAGTTCTCTGTGACTGACCTTAGCCCTGGGCATCTACTGGGTGTTTGATGGGTGTTTAGTGCACCTGAAAGATGTGTAAAACTGAGCTGTGTAGAGGTGCTTGTGTTTGCAGAAAAGATGCTCTGCAAGTAACTGCTCTGTTTTGTGACAGTAGTTTTTTGGGCAGACATAAATCCAGTGAATGCAGTGCAAGACAGAATCCATTGAATTAATTCTGACCTAAAATATTATTTGGTAAAGCATGGATGCTCAAGTAGATAAATAAGAAATGATAAGGTAAAATAAGTGGTACTTTAATGTAATTCTTTGCAGCAGTGTCTTCAGTTAACTAGGAATATGTAACCTGTACTTCATAATTAAGAAACAATGAAGCTTAAGGTAGTGTTCTCTTGTCCATTGGGTTTTGTATGGCGAGTATGTCTCAAAGTTGTGATTTTCCATAGAAAATGATTCTCGATTTACCATTGCCAGGACTTTTAAAAAGAAAAAAAAAAAAGAATAGAAGCATCATGCAATTGACCTCTTGTACATCAGTTTGCCATGTGGATGAATGAAAAGATTGCCAGTCAGCCATGTGGGAAGTATTTTTAAAATGTTTTGGGGTTTGAAAACTTACAACTATGAGTGTTGCTTTTCAGATGTCTTTGAGTTGAAAACTAAAAGGTGGGACCTTATAGAAAGGCAGAGTGAGAGCAGTAGTGTGGTGGTATTTTTGTTAGTGTATGAAAACAGACACGAGACTGGAAATCTCATTATTCCAGTAGTTTCTGAATGTTAACATTCATCAAACAATGTCTCTGAGAGGGACAGGAAAGAAAATTAAATGGGTGTTACAGTCCTCTGTTTCTGTCTCATGGAAGTGTAGCAGCCATGGAAAATCCAAATTTCTCGAAAAGAATGAATGTTTATTACAGAGAGCCTCTAGTACCTGAACAAAACAAACATCTGGTAGCCTGTATAAAGAAGGTTAATTAAACCGGTTTTTTCATGCTTATTTAAAGCTGTCAAGATGAGTTCAGCACTAACTTCCTAATCTTTTGAGAGCTGCTTCTTGTCTGCATGTGAAAACTAAAAGAACAAAAAAAAGTTTGTTCTGATGAATTGTATTGATGTGGATAAAATAAACACTTGCTTCACTCACGTGTAGACAGATGTCTTGCTCAGGTATGTATGTCTTTACTGTGGTGGCTGTGACTTCCATTGCCTGCAGTGACCCAAACAACTTCTTCAGGACAAAATATCGTCTAACTGAAAAGACAGGAGCCAGGCTGAACAGGAAAAAATGAATTTTATGTGCCTGTCAGTCCTACCAAAACCTGTAGATGTTCCAGGGCCAGGAGGGTAGTGTTCACTGGCTGCTATGGATGGATCTTCAAGGATGTCCCCTTTATCTGTCCGAAAAATTCTTCGTTCCAGTTCCTCATGGGTTATTTCTGATGGCTGTAAGTGAGGCAGTGGAGCATGGCATTGGCACCAGAGACTGCTCCAGTCTAACCACTGTGCCTGTGTGAAAAAGCTCTTGTCTGTTTTCCTGAATCATATATTCTAACACCTGGGTGAGTTAACTCTTTGTAATTATATGACAAGTAACACTAGTTTTCTTTTGTGGCAAGCAGTAGTCATTACAGAAATGAGTCATGGTACCAGGAATTCTGGCGCTTAACAGCTTTTCAAACATGAGACCTTACAAAGGGGAAAGAAAAAAGCCTGGTTCAGAATCTGAAAAAGGAGAGCAGTGCGTAAACAGTGATAAGTTAAACAAAAAATTAGGAAAGACAGGCTGGAAGATAAATGTAGGAAAGGTAGATGAATCACTGAGTTGATGGGAATGACAGACTCTGTGTCATAGCAAATGCCTGCTCTGTGGAACAAAAGAATTAACAAGGTAGTAAATAATTTAAACACATCTTATATAAGATTTAGTGTTTTGTCTTAAAGAAGGGTTTATTATGATTGCCATTATGAAATCTGCATGAAGGAGAGAGGGATTTTTGCCTAAACTTTGCCCAGTGTGTTAGTGCCCCAAGAGGGGATTTGATGGGGAAAAAATGCTTTTAATTTTGGAGTAAGAGTTTGACTCGTTCGTTGAAAAAAAAAAATGAATCTATGATAATAGCAAATTAAGCATACAGTGTATTTGACTTACTTAAAAAGTCAAAGAGAGAGGTCATCGAAACTGTGGGCAACAATAAATATTAGGATGCTATATCGTTAATTTTCCTACTGTAATTACTGGAGTCTTTGTTAAGAAGGAACTGCATGATAAGATCAGGCCTTGTAAAGCTCTGCAATAACTATTGGAGCCATTAGGATAGGCTACTGTTTACTGTTAGAGCATTATTAATATATATGAAAATATTGGTTGTTTCAAGGTGGCTGAATCTGCTAATTTGTATTTGCTGAGACTCGTGTTGCAAATTACCAAATTCTGTGAAAGCATAAACAAACAAGCCCAATCAGTCAAGATCACTGCATCTCAAAGAGAACTTTATTTAACAAGTCTGCTTAGTTTTAACTGGGTATGGTCCCACATTTGAACCCTAGGTCTAAAATCCTCAGGAAAAGTTTGAATTGGAATTTGGACTTCACAGATTTGATTTTCTTAGTTATAGGGAAATATGGAAGAGTTTTCTGTGCTGCAGGTTTATTCGTGATAAGGTAGCAACCCTTTTATGTTAGGTGTTATATAAATGTGTGTCAAAGACCAGCATTACTTTTTATTGAGCTGCAAATAATGTGTGCAGTTTGGAGTCAGGTTTTTATGTGCTGAGAGCCACCAGCATGCTGGTCCCCAGGCTGAAGAGGCAAGAGAGAATTTGGACAAGAAGAAGGTGTGAGCTTCCAACAAGGGGAAAACGTCACCAAAAAAATACTCTGCTGCCTTTTTCTTAGCTTCTCAGTTTTGCTGATTGAAATAGACTTTGTGCATGAGGCCTTCTCTTTATCAAGCAATTCCTGTAGCGTTCCTGTAATTTGGTGGTATGGTGAGAGAGCAGAATCCTGAGGAACCACAAGCCTCTCTAAGTGCTTAGAAGAGAAATCTTTCTGGTTGTCAGCAGCCGCGTTTGATAACAAGAGAACAAGAGCATCCTTCATGAGGTAATAACCAGTATAAAGCTTTCCTGATCCTTGGTTTCTGGTGGGAACACGGGGATGGTTGGCATTTCATTTCAGGGAGTTGCTGTTTTATATTCCAGTCATCTGGAACTGGTCCTTAGTCACAGCTAGGAACGATTGCCTTCATAAGCAGGTTTTGTAAATACAGGTCCTAGCCAGTGTTTTGGACTGTTTTTTATTTTCTTTAAAGAACAGGTAAGAAGTGCTGAGGCTGTATTTGGGATTTGAGAGAGAGAATTTTGCTTCTGATGTGGAATTTCTCTGTGGAGTTTGTTTTGAAAACCTCAGAATTCGGGTCTAATTTGTAGCAAAACCAAACATTACTCAGGAAAGATAGTAGTTGTCCATGCAAATGAATCCAACTTTTAAACGAATCCAGGTTTGCTATTTTTTTCTATTTACTGTGGACTTTTCCCCAGTCTGGAATATGTCAATGAAATTTATGTAGTTACAGCGCTTTCTGTACTACGTCTGTGCAGCTAGTTAAGGTAGAGCTTTTTTTTTAGCGTAATGTTGATGGTATTAATAATGATATGTACAAATGAGGAAGCAGATGAGAGTTTTTAAAACATCAGATTAGAGTAATCACAATGTAAACATGTAATACACTGGAATAATCAAATGACTTTCCAGTCAGATGGATTTTTCTTGCTGATTGCGTTAACCTTTCTCCTGACTAAGTGGGGTAGCTGTGTGTTTGTCTCAGTTTTATTCTTTTATGGTCCTACATGATTCATGTGACTGCATCAGTAGACAAGGGAAGACCAGCCAGTGTCATCTACCTGGACTTCGGTAAGGCCTTTGACACGCTCCTATATGACATCCTTACTGCTACGTTGTAGAGATACGGATTTGGAGTGTGGACCAGTCAGTGGGTAAGGCATTGGCTTGAAGGCTGCATCCAGAGAGTGGTGGTCAGTGGCTCTGTGTCCAGGTGGCGGCCGGTGACAAGTGGTGTCCCTCAGGGGTCTATCTGTCTTGCAGCTGGTGCTGTGTAATACCTATATCGATGACAGACAGTGGGATCGAGTGCACCCTCAGCACATTTGCAGATGACACCAAGCTGAGTGGTGCAGTTGGTACAACAGAAGGAAGGGATGCCATCCAAAGGGACCTGGACAAGCTGGAGAAGGGGGTCCATGTGAACCTAATGCGGTTCAACGAGTCCAAATGCAAGGTGCTGCACCTGGGTCAGGGCAATCCTGAACATGAACACAGACCGGGAGAAGAACTCACTGAGAGCAGCCCTGCAGAGAAGGACTTGGGGGTTCTGGTGGACAAAAAGCCTGACAAGAGCCAGCAGTGTGTGCCTGCAGCCCAGAAGGCCAACCGCATCCTGGGCTGCATCACCAGAGGAGTGGCCAGCAGGGGAGGGAGGTGACTGTCCCCCTCTGCTCTGCCCTTGTGAGGCCCCACCTGGAGTCCTGCATCCAGGTCTGGGGCCCCCAGCACAAGAAGGATGTGGGGCTGTTAGAGCGGGTCCAGAGGAGGGCCACAAAGATGATTGGAGGCTGGAGCACCTCTCCTATGAAGAGAGGCTGAGAGACCTGGGAATGTTCAGCCTGGGGAAGAGAAGGCTTCAGGGAGATCTCACTGAGGCCTTTCACTACTTAAAGGGGGCATAAGAAAAGATGGAGAGTGACTTTTTACATGGGCAGATTTTAAACTGAAAGAGGGGGGATATGAATTAGATGTTAGTAGGAAATTCTTCACTCAGAGGGTGGTGAGGCCCTGGAACAGGTTGCCCAGAGAAGCTGTGGGTGCCCCATCCCTGGAGGCGTTTAAGGCCGGGTTGGATGGGGCCCTGGGCAGCCTGATCTAGTGGGTGGCATCCCTGCCCGTGGTGTTGGAACTAGATGGCCTTTAAGGTCCTTTTCAACCCTAGCCATTCTATGATGATATGATGATTTCTTGTCAACTTTCTTACTTAGAAGCCAGCAATTTTTGGTGTTACTCCTTTACAGGCTTTGATCTCTTTTTACAACAGCAGTTGGAACTATTTTTTGTACTGTCTTTTCAGGTAAATTTTTTTTCTTTTTTGGTAAAAGATAGATGGAAAAATGTTGCTGGTTTTACATTTATCACTTGTGGTATAGTTAGCAGGAAGTTAGATGGGTACTATCGGTTTGTATCATGCTTGAATTTTTTCCTCAGCTTTCGGTTGTATGTTGTAGTCTCATATTCAACTATTAAAGAGTAGAAAATAATTTCAAGCTTTTTAACGTAACCCTTCTCTTCACTAGAAGGAGAAAGGAAAAAATCTTCTGCACTCTTAGAAATGAATAGAGAATTTTCAGCCCACCGTGTTAATTTTTTCCAATGTTTGCTTTTTAATCCTCGGTGAATGTCTGAATCAGAGTTTAGTGATGGGGAAAACTTCCTGTATGCATGCTATTAGAGATAAATGATATTTCTGCTGCTGGAAAGTAGGTAGGTATTCAGTAGCTTGTTAAAAACTGACATTTCCTCTGCCACATAGATTTGGTTGGTTTGTTTAACAGAACACTTAAGTGAATTTTTATGTGTTGGGATTTTCTCCAACATTGAAGACAATTTTGTTCAGTTGGATTTTCAAACGTTTAAAAATTGGAATAAGAAAAGCTGCACTGTTTAGGACCCTGGCTAAGGTTTTAAACAGAGGAACAACTCGTAGTGTTCGTTATTAAAATTAATTAATTGCTACTAGTGGGCAGTAGGGCTGAGTTACTGTTGCAGTGAGACCAATAACTTAGAAAATTTTGAGTCCTTTATCTTTAGACTTCAGTTAGAGCTTTGCACAAGAGAAGTTTGATTATTTCACTTAAAAATGTTTTTCTTTACTTAAAAGGGCATGGAAGAGCATCTCACTCATGGATTTTTAAATGCTTTCGATGTTTCCACGGCTATATCTTTGGTAGGAATTTGGTTTAATGGCAGATAAAAAAATCTTTACTATTTGATACCTGCTTAATGGTGAAATACATGCCATTAATTTGATCTCAGTCTGTTTTCTGTTGCACAGATGTTCACATTACAAAATCATTATTGTCTACTCGTAATCAGCACTCCTATTGGAAAAGCCAATATAGGAATGGGGAACTAAATGGGTGTCTGAAGTCTCATCTTATTCTAGAGACAGTCTTTCCAAATGAGCAATAAAGGAGGCTGTGTGAGGAAACACATCTTTGGTGTGTCTGATATGTCTGTTCTACAGCTAAAGGGAATACTTCAGCCTGACCATTCACTCACTCAGCACCAAGCCTTTCTGTACTGAATAATTATTTTTAATGAATAGCACGGGGAGTTAAATCCTTATGACTTAGTTATTTCTCAAGTGAACTGAAAGTCTGTTTCCATAGTGAATATGAAATCATAATTTGCAATAAGAGTTCGGAGTAATGTAGTTGTGCAAACCTTTATTATGGTCAGATGAAATTTGGCCAAACTTTTCAGAAAGATTTCGATTAGATTATGTGAAAATAAAACTAAGGAGTTTCTTCTGACCTTTGGCTGAAATTGAAATGAATATGCACAATGACTACCCTAAGTTTTAATGCATTTAGGTACACATGTATTCTTTTTTTTTTTTTTTTCCAAGTGAAGCTTGAAAAAAATGAATAAAATCAAAGATTTGCTGATTTCTTTGAGCTCTTTTCTCATCGTATAAGGCATAACACTCTTTGGTTTACTTGTAAAATTGTGAAATGAACATGGGTCCCTCAGGTAAAATTCTGGTCAGAGTGAACTTATTAGCAAAATTCCCATTGAACGAGAGCAGAATTTCACTGAAACACAGAGCATTTGAAATCCAGTGTGAGGTTAAAAAATAAACCCAAAACCTAACTCGTATTTGAAAAAGTCTGTATGGTTCTCATGTACCTCATATCTTTATTAAAATAAAATGTGTTTATTTTTCTTCAGACTGACTCTCATTTCTTTAGACAGTATTGCTAAGTTAAATCAGAGCGAGTTTGTTAGTAGAAATTAATTGCTCACAGTGTTCGTAAAAACAATTAGTAACGTACTAGTAAACACTCCTCCAGTTTGATAACCTTTCTTTGCCAATTTACGTTTCCTTTGACAGTATATAATTGGTCTTTGACACAAAGTATTAAAAGTGTTAATCCTAAATAGATGACGTGTTCATGTCATCCCCCTTCAAGTAACTGAATTTTGAAAAACAAAAGCCTTTTTTGTATTTAGTTTCAAAGTGACTGGGCTTTTTTTGTTTTTTTTTTGTTTTTAATTTGTGTTACTTGGTGACTCATAAAAGGAATTTTAAAACCAAAGTGGCAATGCTGTCTCCATCGCTTCCTCGCTTGGACAAAGGAAGATCTGATACTGTGTCTAAGCAAGGTTCTCAAGAAATGTAGCCCAGCATATTCAGCAAGACTGCAGCACTGAAGGAAATCCTTTGCAGCTTGTTCTTAAACTCTCCACTTAAACACTCCTTGGGGCTAACAGCAAGTAATGCAGCCCGTTTGTCTTGGAGAGGCAGGACTTCTGCCTGTACGACTTCTGGAGTCAATGCTACTTGTGAGAGACAAGCTCAGAGCTCGGGGAATCATTAATCCTTAGCACTTTTAAGAAGGAAAGAGGGCAATGTCATGCCCAACTGGGGCTGAACAACTGGTATAATTGTAATGTGCTCAGGGAAGGAGCCATTCTTTCCAAAATTGTCCAACAGATACCTGGACCAAACCTGAAGAGAGACCTCTGTGAGACCATTAAGATGAGTAAAAGGAGCAAACCATTTCACACAGAGAGTGCTAGGGAGGACCTAGAGCTGAGAGGAGGCCCTGGCTCCATGACACCTTTCAAGAGAAAAAAGCTACTGCTGGGGGGGCAGAGAGAAAGTCCTATTGTATTATCCCTTGCTTTCTCAATGAAAGACTAGTTTCTCAGCTCAGAATAAGAAACAAGAGAGACTGTTGCTTTCTAGGTTGGTTCTTTTGTATTTTAATGAGAGTTATTTGCTTTTTTTTTTTTTTTAATAGACAGATTTCATTTCTCCTTGCTATGCAGAGACAGCAGACTGTCTCAGAAGCATTATCAGCAAATGAGGTTAGAAAGTATCCTCGTTACAGTTATTTCAGCTGCTCACTGCTCTTTGGGGAAGTAGCTCATACTGGGGGTTGTTCTGTAGTGCCTCAGTGAAAGGCATTTTCCTTGGTAGTATTTTGGCAGTTGCCTGTTACAAAGCATTGCAGCTTGGTCCTTTCTCCCCCTTCTTGCCTTACCTTCATCTCTGCTTCTCATTCTTCCGTAGTTTATGGGCAGATAGTGATAGAACACAGGGGAATGGTTTTGAACTAAAAGAGGGTTGACTTAGATGAGATGTTAGGAGGAAATTCTTTTCTCAGAGGGTGGCGAGGCACTGGAACAGCTTGCCCAGAAAAACTGTGGATGCCCCATCCCTGGAGGTGTTCAAGGCCAGGCTGGGTGGGGCTTTGAGCAGCCTGGTCTAGTGGGTGGCATCCCTGCCCATGGCAGGGGGGCTGGAACTAGATCACCTTAAAAGCTCCCTTCCAACCCAAGCCATTCCTTGATAATTTATCTAAACAGCTTTCAACAAACCCAAAGAGACTGTACGCTTCAAAGCTGAGTTCTATTTCTTAACTCTCATACTTCTTGAGAGCTGTCAGAAGGTAGTTTTACATGTGGAGAGAGAATTGCTTGTTTCACCTCAGCAAGTATTTTTAGTTAAGCATTTTTCCTTTAGGCATTTTCACATGGTCTCTACTGGATCTTTAGTAACATACAGGCTAGTACATTTTGTTTTAAGTTGTTATTTGTAGTTTTGCTATAATTTGGAGATAGCCAGAGGCTGTACCTCCTGTAAGAAATATATTTTCATCTTCCTTAACATGAAGGAACTTGCTCTGTTAACTGCAGCTGACTTAATGTTGGGAGCTTAAGCACTAACCTGAAAGATGTCCATAGGACATTTAGTTTAAAACAACAAGGGTGTAATTCACAAGTCATATTTAAGTAGTAGCATCGTTTAAACCCAGTTAGCAACTGGTTTTAATAGACTTTGCTATTGCAACCTTGGTTATGACTTTCCTGGTTGATAAAATTATTTGTTTAAAATTCTTCTTTTTTTATTCCCCACTTACTTTTGCTAAGAAGTGCTTAGTTATCATCTCTAAAAGCCTGATCAATCAGTTTGTTAAACATATGTGTACTAAGTTAGAGAGACTTTTTCTGTGTGCTGAAATTTATTTTTGGCCTTGGGTTAGGCGCAAAGAAGGCTGGCAAAGCAACTTTTGCATTTCAACTTCCTCCCAGCTCCTGTGTCTGGCAAATCACAGGGCTGTAAGAAGTACTTCTGCTTCTCGTTCATGTCCTGCTGGCACTACCTTCCCAGTGGATTGCTTCCCCCAGTGTGGCTGGAGTGGGCTGTGCGGCACAAGGCAGGCGGTCCCTGTGGGCTGCTGGTTCTGGTCAGGTGCGCAGGCACTCCTAGTCCTCAGGTGAAGCTCTGTCTGCCACAGTAGAGCTTGCTGTGTCTGACACCTCATGTCAGACAAGCTCGAGAAGAAAGAAAAGTATTTGCCCTTTCTTTTGACATGAGAATTCCCTTTTCCTCCAGTTTTCTGAAAATAACACATTAACATTTTTTTTTAATTAATTGTCACCTGTTAGTGGTGTCTGCAGTAATTTTGTTGTCATCCTCATGTCATAGGAACATTACAACATATATGTCTGCCTCTACCTACAAGCAGGCAGAAGCTCCCAAGCATGTGTTTTTTCCTGCTCCTGTATTGTGATGGTGGAAGATGCAGTACCTGTGAAATGGTTGGTAGCCATGGCCATCTTGATGATGGCTCATCCAAGATGTTAGTCAGGGAGCAAAGAACTACCCTCCCACCATATTAATTAATTTAAAAAGTTCACTTGTGTAATCTTACAACATGTATGTTAGTGTCGTTCCTTGTATGTTGTTTCTTGTGGGAAAAATCTGTGGGGAAGCCTTCTCCTCTGAGATCTGGAGTTCTGCTCCCCATCTTCTCGGTTGTCCAACTGATAGGAATAAACTCAGAGATTTGAAGCTTACAAATACGTATTTTATACATACAAAGAAATGCATCAGATTTAACTTTAAATATCTAGTATACTCTCTCCAAATGTTTGGATGGATGCATGTGTACATGGAAGAACAATATCTTGGTAAATACCTACCTTACTATCTAAGATTTTAGAGTCATATTCTTAGAGCTAATTTATTTCTTAGTAATGAAAATTTTATCTGTTAGTGGAAGTATTTCTTGCAGTTGTTTTCCATGGAAGCTGTGCTAAACACCGTGCTTCCAAAAGTGAGAAGTGAACGTGTGTGCATGATACACAAGTATAAACTATAAAACAAATGTCTGTAATCTAGCTACTGCTTTTTAGTAAATATTTGCTATTGTATGACTGTTTTCAGCTGCTTATCACTTGACGTATCTTTAACTTTGGGTCTGAAGTTCTCCATGCTGACTGTCTGCGTTCCAATGTGTTTTGTTTTAGTGGAAATGGCTGCGCAGTTTCCAATAACAGGATTAATAAAAAGCATATTTTGCATTTTTGAAAAGGAAATACACTGGTGAACTTTTCTTTAGAAGACTACAGTCCTCCCTGATTTAGACATTTGATGGGAATTTGGTTTTTGCTTCTTAACTTTCCAGTGCTATTAATATATACTAGTAAAACGTTTCTTGTCTCGCCTAGCTTACCCACATCGAACTGATGTAATGAGGAAGCCCCTAAGGAGATGCATGGTTCTCCTGTCAGAGCAGGGTCTGAAGTTGTTAAACAGGATTGAGGCCATATGTTGAGTACAAAGAGGAAAAGCACTATCAGACGTTCATATTTCATTTCTGAAGGCATTTTTATACTTGGATGTGAGCAAAAAAATCTGTAAAATGCTGTGTTGTGGAGTACTTGTAAGGAAAAGTGGATATGAGCAGGTCTGAGCTTCTGGGCTGCTGGACTCTGGGAATAGCGGGACTGGGGTTGCCCTGAATTCTGCTGCAGAACCTGTCAGTTAGATTAGCTTAATGCATGTCCCCAAAGTGACCGAGGACAACGCAATCTTTTTTAGGAACTTGATTTGAAAATCTTAGTGATGTTCTCTGTACTGTGTCTTCAAGAGTATAGTCTGGGAATGAAACATTTAATCATGCTTTTGTCAGCACAAGGCTTATACGACTGTTATTTGAGGGTATCAGAGCCTATCTGTGGTTTCCAGTTTAGAAACTGGGAAGATAACGTTTTAAATTTTGTTTATATTTCTTGATTGTGTGTGTATTGTTTTTAGTAGCATTTTTGAAAAGTGAAAAATGGTTTCTTAATATTGTGAAATCAACTAACTGCGTTCATTTGCGTATGCAAGGATCTGTGAAGGGATAAAGGATAAAATTCTCTGCAGCTATGTACCTCTAGAATAATTTTTGTGAGGTTTTCTATTTCCATTTTATAGATTTTTAAATGAGTTAGAAATCTGGAGACTTAATGGACAGTATTAATCTACATAGCCATACTTAAGCAATCATTTGCCTTTTTTTTAAGAACTAATTAAGTTAATTCTGTTCAAATAGGTTTTATGAATAAACATAAGTTTACATAATGGTTTTCACCGTTTAAAAAAAGCCTGTACTGGTGCAGCAAACTTGCATGTGCTCACAGTCTCTCTTTTTACCCCTCATGGGGTAAGACGCAGCACAGTACGTGTCGTGGCTGTCATGTGGGGGTTTGTCCAGGTATCAGGCGCCATACTGTGAGTTGTGCTCCACATCTGGG
Organism: Anser cygnoides; assembly: GCF_040182565.1. Classification (NCBI taxonomy): domain Eukaryota; kingdom Metazoa; phylum Chordata; class Aves; order Anseriformes; family Anatidae; genus Anser; species Anser cygnoides. Next base: position 107,472,917 of record NC_089874.1, on the reverse strand, counting down.
TGCACATCTCAGGGGTGGGTTTCAGAAACATCACGTCTCCTCTGGTGGTACCCCCGTGGGAGCTGCCAGGCATGAGCTATGCCGAGCTCAGCGAGGGACCAATTCTCACCTGAGTTTCTCACCTCACCAGAGGTTGTGCCTTGGTGCTGGGGAAGGCCTTGCTGGTGCTGCTAGCTCAGCCAGCCCTGGAGAAGCTGACCCCTATCTTTCAGGCAAAGCAGAGCCTCAGGGTCTAAAATAAGCCATCCGGTTATGGATGTGGTTAATGCATTCGCTGGTACAGAGATTTCATTAGAGAAGAAGGGAAGGATCGCACCCTGAGGGATGCTGCGGTGCTGGTGAAAGTTGCTGGTATCAGTGTGGCCTCCACTGCCTGTGTGTGTCTGTCTTCAAATAACCGACTCCAGATCGTGTTCAGATTTAGGTATGGGATAAAGATTGGTTAAAGCTGTAGATTATTTAAGTAGCCAGAGTAGGATATGAAACATCGGAGTTCGTTTAAAAGCTCATTCATGAGTCGAAATGTTCCTTTGTTTGCCAGGCTGAAAATTACAGTATCATTCACTTAATTTCTAGTAGCACCCTTCAAACTTCTGAGGCCCCTGATTTTGGTGAGAGAAATAGGAGCACAGTCAAGGCACAGTGGTTTCAGAGAAGACCAGGGTAGGAAGGAGCCAGAGCCACTAAGATTAGATGGCACACCAAGGTGAGCCTCGGTGAAGACGCATGAAGTGTGTATCTGAGTGGCTCAGAGGCTTGAGGCCTTGGAGCTGAGGTGAATTTTTCAGCAGTGTTACTAGTAATGGGCTTTTAAAGTGTTGGAAGGGAAAGGAAATAACAGCAGTCCTGTGAAAGAGACCCCAAGAACCACCGCTGCCTTTATCACTGAGTGAAAAAAGCAAGTCTTGGTATAAAGATTTTTTTGGGGAAGAAAATGAACTTGACTGCAATGAGCTGATGCAGGCAGTACAGTAATAATGATAGACTTTATAAAGCAAAGTGTATTTTATTAATGTGCTGCAAAGCACTCCGGAGATTCTCAGTTCCCAAATTAAGCTATAAAAGATAATAGAAGGGTTTATAAAGTTTCTGCACAGTGAATGATTTCATGGCAATGGCTTTGTTTGTTTTAATGATGTGAATGGAGGGCATTTGCCTGACATCTTCAGCATTCCCAAGGAGAAGAGCTAGGTCCAGGAGTAACATTTTGCATTTTACTGACATAATAAGGACCCTTTTACTGAAGCTGTATCCTGGTGCACTTTGTAGTTTGTGGGTTTTGAAGTTAAAAGCTTCAGTAAGGAAACAGAACCAGAAGCTTACTATTGCTGTTACTCAGGCGGTTGCAGAAATAAATTCATTTGGATGGTAGTTGAGGACCAAGACTTTTTTTTGGCATCCATAATCTTAACATAGTTGTGCATGGACAGGACGACTTCTGTAAGTGGTGGTGTTTTGCTGACAAGCTCGCCTGAGGAGTTGAGAACCAGTATGGGAAGAGAGACTGAGCGGCCTCTGTCTTAGACCAGCCCTTTGCCTTTCCAAAACCAAGCATACGCAGAGCTTCTTTGACTGTGCTGTGGCTGAAGGGCACCCTGCATGCTGTCCCTGAGCGCGGAGGTGCGTGGTTTCTCCAGGAGCAGGGGATGAACAGAAAAGTTGTGCATTTTTCATCTGGCTAAATAGAATGACAGAGAAAAGTCTGACTTTTAGAAGTTAGATCTGAGCAACCGCTAATGTATTTTAGTTTGTGTGCAGCATGTTTGCTTCTTGATATTTTTTGTTAGGTATCCTCCTTTGCCTCCCTTCCATTCATTTTCATGGTTAAATTGAATTATTAATCTCAGCAGAACTACCTGCAAAAGTACTGCATTGTGTTATTTTGAGGTTAATATTTTTAGTGTAAATTAGTTTCCTCTTGAAGCAGAAAAATATCTGCATTAATGCCATGAGGTGCTCTAAAAGAGCATATATTGCAGGCACAATGTGCGTGCAGGGCTTTATATAAAGACGCACAGGCACAAGTGCATACACAAATACCCAAACAATTTTCAGAGATGCTTTGTATAGCTCTTACAATGCTGTTAGGTCATTGAAAGTTGCTGTAATATAAAGAGGTTGTAAGAAGGCTTCTCTGTGAACTGGGAGAAGGTATGGAGTTTTATTCACTAACAGTTAGAAAATCACTTTTTCTTTTCCTGAAGTCACCATATATCAGACTGTTTATAGGCTTTGAAAAGAAAGATTTTTTTCAGACTGTGAAGGTATATATGGTGTTATTTGCTTTTTTTGTTTTAGCAGATTCGTCTGTTGTTTGAACGAAGGATTAAAATAAAGTGAAGAAACTCAATCCCCTTCTTCCTTACAGGGGTGGAGGCTTCATCCAGCTGTGAGCTCTTCTGGCTTCTCTATAAAATGCTCGTGCATTGCCCAACTGCCTTCATGTGTTTCAATTAAAACTTGGCATTGTCAGATCAGATTTGTTGTAAGTGCAGTTTGGTGGTTTATATTATGCAGCTGAGTAATGGAAGGCAGAGCATATGTGTGCAAAAAAGGCATCTAGTTGGAAGCTGGAGCTGAACTGCATTCAGTTTCTGCCAGTGCTGCTTTTAAGTTTGTGCTATTTTAATAGTTTCCCAAAGTGATAGCGTTACTGAAAGAAAATAGCCCTCTGAGCTGGCATTTTTGATGTTTGCTTATGGCCACAAGGTAAATTTGGTTTGGTTATTTGTTAAAAATCCACATAGTTCTGTCTGCAAATGCATATTGGATGTTTTTCCTCGTCTGTTCCGTGTGTTTTTAATAAATAATAAAAAGGCCCAGGGCTTTTTTTGAGCTCCTGTATGTAAAATAAGTTTAGAGCTTCAGTCTTGCCACAAAGTCTGAATTATAAAATGGTTCTGTTTTGATGTATAACGTGATTTAACAGGAGCAAAACCTTTGACATTTTGTTGGTAATTAAGTTTTAAAATTGTGAAGATGTACGTGCTTGAAAATGACCTATCACAAATTCCAAAATGTGTAGTGAATTAGCATGCTAGGGTTTGTTTGTTTGTTTTTGTTTTTGCTAGGGAACAGATTTTGTATGCTACTTCAGTTAGTTTTTCTTGCATGTTGTTTAAAAATGAAGAAAAACACTAACAGAGCCAAAAGCATGAGTGTTAAGCCAGAAGGGGTGAGAAAAGTCAGAAAAATGCCTAGGTAAATCAGGGTTAGTCTTGCTTGCTTATTCATACCGGCTCACAACTTACTCCTTCAAGAAAAAACAAAAGGGGAGCTGGAGGGGGGACTGAAGAGAACGAGTAATTCTCCCATTTTGTTAAAGGAAGATAGCTGTGCACAATTCTGCTGGATATCGTCCTCTCAATGACCATAGCGTGGCATTGCTGTTTGTCCCATTCTGGAAGATGGGGCAGGAGAGGAGGGCAGGACAGTGATTCCTGGGGCATGGGGCATATATGACTTTGGGCTGGAGGTGGGAAAATTCAGTTAAGCCTGCACATCGCTGCTGAGCAGGGGATGCCTGTATAAAGACCTGGCTCTGCCTGTGGGATCTGGGACCACCATCCTACCTCAGAAGAGTTTTCTTACACACGGGTGTTGCCTTGCATCAGCGGTGGAAAGAAAGTACCGCATACCTCTACAAAAGTGATCGTTGTTGTTTGCAGGATCAGCGTTCAACCCCCAAAGATTTTGCGTTTGAAAAGAATGTGAAGTGCGGATATTTAATTTGATGATAATTAACTTTGAACAGTGTACCCAAGCATTTGGTGCATTCTGAAGTGCTTTAAAATCAAGGTTCCAGTTGGTTTCTTAGAAATTTTGTAGTTAACCCAGTTTCTGCTCTTGATGCATGACTGACTGGGTAACATATGATGAACTGCGTTATATAAGATGCTCAGATTGTTGATCCAAAATTCTAGATATTTAACTCTTCTGAGATCCTAGCGTTTCTTGTTTTATTTTTGTCCTGTTTTCTCTCTTTAGTATTTGAAGTGTTGATATGAAGCCCTTTTCTGCCAATGCTGTTAGCAGAAAGAACATACATACACCCATCTGCCTGTTCCTTGGGCATGAGAATGGGTTGCGCTGTCAAGAGCTTTAGCTATGTGGCGTAGTTTAATACAGGTGGGATTTCTCCTGCTTTCCCTTCTGTTTTCTTTAAATAGGTGTGTGTCTTGCTGTGGGATATAGTGGAATAAGAATCATCAGGGTTATTGGCTCCAGCTGCCTCCTCAGCAGAAAACTGCAGTTTATTTGGATGAGCTTTGCTGTCTCTTGAATATTTTGAGAGGAAGACAGTCTCTTCCCGTCCTTGCATCTTTCCAGCCCAAATGTTTGGCTCTTTATTATGCTTTATTAATAAGTTCACTGCTTTTTCTCAGCTATAGGGCTGTGATGCAGGAGGCAGATGCCCCTATTTGAAAGCATTCCCTGATCCTGGAAGCTGAATTATCAAAGGCACAACGTCAGACTTTCATTATGTTTTCCACCTGTTTAAAAAGAAGAAGAAAAAAGGTATTCTTTGCTTTTATGGTAAGACTGATGATAAGTTCGCCTCTGGAAAATACGAAGCTATAACTCTGTGGCTGAGGAAGACGGTGTTCATGTGCAGAGATCATCGTTTTCTTCTGAAACGAGATTGAAGCATTTCTGGTTGTAACTGTGAATGTTTAATAACGTTTCATAATTATCTATAAACTACATAGGTGTTGGCCCTTCCTATAGGAATCTGTGTCTATTGGCACAGGGTAGGGGTGGGAGAAGACTGACAGGTAGGCTTGAAGGACCACACACGTAATCTTGTGGGTATTTGAAAGTAACCATTGTGTTCTGGCGCTTAAATGGACAACGGGAAACAAGGCGAGAGGTCAGATTTCCCTGAAGGGGTGGGTAGTGCCAGTAGAGCAGGTGAATGGGATGTTTGCCTGAGAGAAACTGAACAGCCTGTCCTTAATGCAAATACCAATTTTTGAGCTATTTTGTAAAAAAACCTTAGAGTGTATTTTGCTTTCAATTAATTAGTTAATGGAGGTGCTGTCCGTGTTGCATTGCTAACAAGCTGCTTTAGTTGCATACAGTTACAGCACCTCAGCTGCATCCAAATAATGGCACATGAGCATAGCAAGAAGGGTTTTAAAATATGACAAAGGTATATTAAAATACATTTGTTAATAAAAATATTAGTAAAAAAGACGAGATGCTTTCTGAATTACAGCTGAAGCAAGAGATTTGAAATGCCTGTTCGCCTCCTTATGTCAGTACTAAACGAGAACTTCCTGACTAGAGGAATTATTCAGATTTAACTGATAACAACATTAGTTCCCATGCCTTTATGCTGTATGTTTATGTAAAAAGCTGTCCTTCAAGGACAAGAAAAAAAATAACCTCTTTGCTTTTGTTTGTTAAGTAATGAGGGATTTGAACTGAATCCGTGTTGTTCTCTGGAAAATGAGATTTAGTTGATCACCGGAGGATACTGCTTCCCAACTGTGTTCTCCGCTTGCATTTTGTGTTATTTTATGGGTTGTTTTCCAACAGATTTTTTAAAGAAGGACAGTCTTAAAGGAGACTGTCTTGTTAGTAGTGCCTGGAAATAAAAAAATTGCTGGCCTATTACTTAGTAAAAAGAGTTTCTTTGGGGTGATTTTACAACACTAATGGGATTGTTTTGGGCTTGCAGAATGATATATTCACTCAAGTGCAAAATCAAATTAATCAAAGTACTGCTTTAGCTTTTTCTCTCTATTTTATTAGTAAACACACCTGTTACCTAAGCGTTTTGTAGCTCCTTAATCCACAGGTAGAAGTTGCAGCCTCTTTACTGATGGGATCAGAGCCTAGAGAGATCAGGTAACACGTCCTAAAAAACAAAGGCAAATCTCCCAAGCCCAAAAAAAAAAAAAAAAAAAAGAGAGATGCTAAACCATTATTTTCTTCCTTTCCTCATTTCCAGGCTGAAAGTTGGCGTAAAGTTGTATTGCTGTAACTAAGAGCTACTGAGGCAACTGCTTAAGCCCCACTGAGCGTGGGGTTTAGAAGGAAACGTGTTTCTGTGCTGAAGGAGTGCAGGAGTATCGTATAGATGAATTGATGTGGCCTGGCATGGGCAAAAGCACCATGGACTCGAGTGAAACTTTTACCTGGATATGAGTTTACAATACAGGCTTCACATTAATCTGGTTGTTCCCTAGAATCGTTCAGGGGATAAAATTCAAGTAGATGCCCAGGAAAGCAAAGTGTCTGGAAACCATGTTACTGGTTTGGGTCTCAGGGTTGTTGCATTGAGTTCGGATCTCCGTTGTAGCGTGATGGTGATGATACGGGTTAACCTCGCTGGTTTTCCTGGCTACAGGGCAAACGGGAGACCTGGTCTTAACAGGGGCAAACAGGAGTCTGAATCTCCGTTGCCATATGCAGATTGTTGTAGCTTAGTGTGAAAATCAAAACTGGTAGAATATGGAGCAGCAGGCTGCAGAATTTTTCAGTTTTCTAACACATGGTGGAGTTCGGCAGGGGAAGGATTAGATATTTCTTACAACAAGAATCCTTTCTGGATATAGTCACACTTTTTTGCTTGATCATTTATTTTCTATGGTACTGAAGGTAAAACGGATTGATCTGTGCGGTATGTGATCTAAATAGGCCGTCTGAAGCACAAAAGCTTCCTTCTGTTAGAAGAGGCCTACAGCTGGGAGCGCCCTGTGTGCTCGGTGCCTGTCCCCGCTTTCTTTAAACTGGGGTTGCCCTCTCTGGATAGCTTCTTTATGCATCTGGGCTGCTAAGACGCTGTAAGTAAACCAGACGAATTCTTGTGGCATGGTTTCCTTTGCGGGAAACCAGAGCTGGCTGTGTGTAGTAGTGTGTGTGAAGGCGTAGTGGGCCTTTCTCCTACGTTCCTTGCACTCCTGCTCCCACCAGATGGACTTCGATAGCACTGACTGATACAGCCTTCCAGAAAGCTACAAAACTCTTATCAGTGCTTCTTCAATTAATATGATGACAGTCTACGCTAATTAAGTTGTAAAGTTCATGTTTTGTTCTTTAGCAGAAGAGGATTTTCTCTGGTCGTGGTCCAAGTGCCCAGCGTGCGATACCCCTCTGAGGTGGCAGAGCACCCTTGCTCCCCAGCGGAGCATGCAGCAGATCCAAGTGCTGTAAGGGCAGTAGTTTTATTCTCCAGCAGCTTCCTTGCTCCTTGAGTCTCTTCACCATCAGTTTATTTTCCATTGCAGTTAGCAGGCTTTCAGTGCTCTCTTCTGCATTTGCCAAAATGTGCTTTTTCATTCATACCAAGTGTTTTGACAGAAGCTGGAATAGTTTCTGATGACTCCTCCTATTAAGCTCTGAATTTTCAGCTTCCCATGGGTAGCTGTTTCCACAGTCCCCGGCCATGTCTTAAGGGAGGGCCGCACCGTTCTGTGTCCATACGCTGCTTGACATTTTCATGTGGGAGATGCTGTCTTCTGCACTTTCCTTCCAGAGCAATCAGAGTACAGATGTTTCTGCCTTCAAAAACTTAAGTGCAGCTTGGCCTAGATTCCTGCAGTCTGATTTTTATGCACAAAATTGGTGCCTGTGTATGGATCTTCATGCATGTATGTGTGTATTAGGATTTTGGGAGGTGTTGGCTTTGGCTGTGTACCCTTTCCCTGGGGGGTGCAGCGCCCTGTCCCCAAAGGGGCTGTCGATGAAGAGAGGAAGGGTGCCCCCAGGTCTCTGAGGGTTGGGCATGGTTGGCGTGGGCTGACAGGTATCGTCTGCGGCAGGAAAAAACGTCGTGCTCTCCTGAGATGTTTCCTCTGTGCTTGCACGTCCTGTGTGGCACAGCAGAATTAAACGGGTGACATCCTTATCCTGCTGCCACTGCGTACCTGGGTGCTCAGGCTCAGCACCTGTGACTATAGTAGCTGTGGATGCAACTGGGTGTTGGGCGTCTTGAAGGCTTGAGGTGTGCACCATCCGCCGGGTCTCTGGCAAACTGCTCCTTTCTGATACAAGTCACAGGGACACACGGCAAAAAATTCTGCTCTTATCCAGTCTCCTCAGTGTAATTTATACTTTTACCAGCCTTCTGCAAATTCAAAACCAATGCCACGTTGCTTTGGAAAAAGATTAATTGAGGCTGGATTCTGCTCTTACTACCTCTTCATTATTTTGGCAAATAAAATTCAGAGCTCAGGTTTTTCTCTAACTGTTGAGGTTCATAGGGCAGCATGATTAATGATTTCTCTTGACAACTTCTGGTAATTATAGTTTTATTAAGGTCCAAAAATAAACAATGCAATCTTCTCATTTGCCCTGCATAACACAGCTTGTACAATTTCTCCCAATAATTATCTCATCCAAACCCAATAGCTTGTCACGGAGATTTTAGTAAACTTTTCCACTGGGGTTTTACTGCATTCTGTCAGCAGAGCTATGGGAAAATGTATGGCTCCTTAGTTTGTTCACAGAGATAGAAAATAGAGGACTCAAATTAATTATTTCAGTTAAGAAGATTAATGGAAGGAAATATGGCATGCTCCTTTGTGTTATCAGTTATTTATAGGATTTGTCCAAGTGAAATACTCCTTGCTATCTGATTACCAGAGGCTATTTGCCTTGGCATGAAGCTACTAAACAGACTGATTTTATATCATTGCTTCGTTCCAAAAAGAAGTAAACAAACAAGAGGAGGAGTTGGAGGAGGAGAAATGTCTTTGCTGAAACATTTATTCTTTTTCTTTTAAACTAGACCTTGCCTGTGGTGTTTTTTGCAGTGTATGCTGGCGTTGACATTGGGGATACATCTTGCTTTCTAGACCATTTTCTAACAGGCTAGAAAAAAAGATGCTTCGTGATGGCAATGTGCCCTCTTCTCAAGACCCATTTCCTGCTTCAGCTAATGCAGAAGGACCACAACTTGCTTTGATCGTCCTCACGTTTGCTGCAAGTCAGGGAGTTCTGTAACAAAAAGGAAGGAAAAAACTTGGACACTGTTCCTGAACAAGCTGAAGCATATCTGAAAGAATCTGTAGGAATAGAAATATGTATGACATAACATTGAAACTAACTTTGTCAGTCACTGCAGTTCACTAAAAAAGTGAAATACAGCAGCTGTTTAAAATGTCACAAGGAAGCTGTACAAATATTGAAGATAGAAAGTGAAAACAAATGATGTATATGTGTGTGTGAGAAAGATGTGATTAGATAAACATATTTTAAACATCTGGTTTTCAGTTTGATTTGTGTATGTTCTCCTGTGAAAGTCGCCTTGAGTTTTCTAAGTGGTCTTTGAGTTATGAAGCACAGTATTTCCCAAGAACCAGGATTCACTTAGCACTGGTGCAGTGTTATCTTAGAGGGAAGACAAATTATAGATAGAAGTAAATAAAATAAATGAAGATCTCACAGTAAAACACAGACCTTACCATCTAAGAAAGAGTAGGTATAACTGGTAAATATTAATTTCTAGTTTAGAAGTCTCTATAAGAAGCAAAACCAAAGCCTGGAAAACTCTGGCTGACTCCAGTAGGGGATGGAGAGGTAACCTATATGTGTGCACACATGCTTCATTTTAAACTGAATTAGCAAACTTTTAAAGATTTTTTATTTTTTTTTCTTACAAACGTTGTTTTGTAAAGACAGAATGTTGGATTTATTAATTATTTTTTTCCAGCCAGAAACTTCTTAAATCTCTCTCCAAGTCGATGCTGTCTTAAAATGTAGGAGGTGCAGGCCTTATTACTTCAGCAAAGTGTAGAAGCATCCGGATGGTTCAGAGCTCGTCCTGGCTCCAGGTGTCCTGCTTTTATCCTCGGGTCTGGAGGCACGCTGGGCTCTGCTGCTGAGCTGGGGCTCTGCTGCCAGCCCTGCAGGTGTTCGGCACCCGCCGCCTGCAGGGCCCGCAGTGGGAGCAGCGCCGGAGTCTCGCTGCCCTTTTGCGCTTCCTTAACCTGAAAGCTAAAAGCTCGAGCAGTGAATCCTCCCTTGCTGAAGTTAAATTAAGCCACAGCTGTCCTTGAGGACGTCCTGTGCCAAGGGCAACCACTGGAGATGCTCCTCGTGGCTGTAGCCCTTCTGCCAATGCATCCAGCGAATTCTTGCTGCGTGTGGGAACCAACAGCACGTGGCCAAAGAGACAGGCTGTACTTAGGGAAAGGAAACGGGAACAAAAATCAAAAAAAGAGCTGCAGTGTTTACATTTTGGTCAATGTCTCTGAGTTGTTCAATATGTTACAGAGATACCAGTCTTGGAAAAAATGCTATTTTGCTGCTTCTTTGCATGCAAGTTCCTTGAGGCTTGGTCCTAACTAATGATTGTACAACACTTCATAAAACGTAGATATTATTGGAGGATTTAATGACACTCCCTGGCTGATGCTTTTCTCTCTCAGTTTCTTATTTAAAATTGCCCTTTAATACTGAATCTTCAAATATTTAGAAAAGAGCAATAACAGGTCGGCTAGCTAAACATACCATGAGAACCTATAACTCACATCGTGTGTTAAATAGTCAAAATATTTTGTTTGCAATTTGTGTGAGGTTTAGGTGGTGGCGTCTTTCCCAGGACTATATCTGAGAAAAGTAGAGAGGATGAAAAGAAAAGGGTTTGATTTTTCTCAGGCATTCAATCATGTAACTGCATAGTAGCTGAAAATCTTTCTAGAACAGCCACGTATTTATAAAACACAATGTTTTGCTTTGGTTTCCTTCAGAGACTCGTATAATACTGCAGTGGGTGACTGAAAGCAGAAGTAGAAGCCGAGTTCCCGTTGCAGTTGGGAAAGAGGTAACAGATGGAGCAAAGAGAAAATATCTAGTCTTTGTCTTCTAGATTTTCTCTTTGCCATCTGATCAGTTTAATGGGACGTGTTCCCCTTGAGGTCTCCGCAGGTTGTGGAGACTGTAATAGTTACACTGAAGATTGCACACTGTTGTAGTGCTGTCAGCACTGCTTACTTTCCTCTCTCCTTTCCAGAAGAGTATTTTCAGGCACTGTTCCTGTGAGAGGGTTCATTTAATGTTTCTGCACCACCCTGCAATACAAGGATCAAGGCTTCGATGAGGCTGGCTGAGCCATGCTGAACGGTGTCACCAAAGGTCCTGGCCCGTGGTGTGCATGCAGACATACCAGTCTGCTAGGAAACAAGCACAAACCTCTGCATAAACATCAGTTCCACTTGAATGGGAAAAATTCTGAATAATGTAGAGTACAGTAGAGTAGTCATATTAGAGTAGTCATATCCTTACGTGCTGTTAAAAGTGGAATTTGCCATTTTCCCGATGTGCTGTGGTATCAGGTGCTCTGCTTTGTCTTCTTCATCTTGGGAATACTGGAAATTTGAGAGACTTGACATTGTTGTGCAAATGTGACTGACTGGCTGGTGAAAGGTCTACCTGTTGAAAACACTCACTAAATCACCCGCTTAGCTGTAGTGTGAAGCAGTTTCTCAGAGCCCAACCGGGTTTTGAGTTATGGAAAGGCAGAGGAAGCTCTGAGCACTGCACAGGCTTCCCCCCTACTCATGTCCTGTCCTGCCAGAGCAGCGTCTCTGGAGCACAGTTTGTTGTCTGCCAGGGGAGAAGAGTGCTTCTGCAGCGACAGAAAATGCTCCTTTAGGGCAATCATCAGATATCAGTCTCTTTTTTTTTCATTTGGGGCCTTAAGGGAGGGCTTAAATGTGATGCTTCAGTGCAGTACCTTTCAAATTTCAAGGTCTGAATGAACTCTGGAAGAGTTTCAGTGTCCTGTAATGTTAAAATCGCGTGCTTTCTGCCTCCAGAAACAGCAGTTGCTGAACGTGCCAGCATTGTAGGGTTTCTGCGCCACTGCTGGCTTCTTAACAAGTTTAGCAGAGACGTTGAAGATGTGGAAAATAATTTTTCTTCTAACAAAAAGTTAATTTTCAGGAAAGTGGATGTATTTTATTCTCTTCAGAATCAGAAGTATGTTATATCTAATACACAGATACAGTTATTTAGTAGCAATGAGAGATTTTCCCTGGTTGCTAAGGTATTGGTGTGCGTTCCTTGAGAATCTTTAGGATGGGGAGAGACATCAAAATGCTGAAAATAGAATGCATCAAAATTGTGGAATTATAAACCAAAAGCTGTACGGCTGGAAATGTGAATGCAAATACGGAGCTATTCTTATAAATAAAAAAGAAACTCAGACCTCTAGAGAAAAAGCTTGGGAAATGAGTGCAGCATCAATCTGTAGTCATTATAGGATAGTTAGCACACTGTGAAGAGCCAAGAGGAATTCATGCTACGGTGTATGTATATTATACTTGTTCAGTACTATGTACTTTAGGATAAAATGAGCTCGTATTAAATCGTTATTAGTTGTACAGAGCACTTTGAAGGGCTGAAATTGAGTAGTAGTAGCATTTTTAGCACTCTCTAAAATGTTATTCAGTTTTTTTGATAGGAAATGTAAAGTCTTTGTAGTTTTTTCTTTAAGTTGCACGTATTTTCCTGTTATATTGAGATGTTTAGGTAAGAAGTGGGGAAAATGTCTTGAAACTGATCTGTAACCTTACATGAGTTGAATGCAAGTTACTGGGTTCGAATATAATTGACTAATTAGTTAGTCCTGTGCTGTTTTTTGAGACAAACTTGTGGTTTTCAGAAATACTGACTTCCCAAAATCGAAAAATGTTGCAACGTTATTAGGATGGAAAATTCAACAAAGCAACTAGCTTTCGTTCCGTATGTTCTGAAGGAAACAGCACTCATCAGGTGTCAAGCTCGCCTGATCGCAGCAGCACACCTGAGAACAGATCCTTTTTGTCTGTCAGGAAGGAGCCCTACGGAAGACCCCTAGGGCCAGCAGGCTGCGCACGCAGCGGCATGTGCAGAGCAGAGGGTGCTGCAAGGGGTGTGAGAGTCTCCTTTGCAGTTTTGGGCCATCTGGGATGTGCAGCCTTATGCTTCAGGGCACAGGGTGGCCGCTAGATGTTGCAGGTCAGGGTAGACCCTGAACTGGGGCTGCGGTGCGAGTGGCAGATCCTTGGCATCTGCTGAGCCAGGGCTGTGCTGGGACTGGCGGTGGTCCTGGCACCCTCCGCTGTGGGCTGCTCCAGTCGATGGGCCTCTGGTCTGATCCAGTCTTGCAGGCACTGGCTAGACTCCTTAGTTTAAATCCGTCAGTAGGTTATAATACCATCACTGACGTAGCTTTGACCTGCCCATGCTACTGAATTAGGTGAGCCAAGCACTGCTACGGAGGAGGATGGCTGGGCAGTGAGAGAGTTCTTCTCCCAAGTCATCTTTTCTTTCTGTGAGCAAAACCATCCCTTTTTTCCTAAAATAATCTTTTCCTTAAATACATACCTGTCTGCTGCACTCCTTCACCCCGTAGATGTATCCTAGTTTGCACAAAGCTGGATATGTAGCAGCTCTGGTTTTCAAGGACTTGCAGATAGCCATGCTCCGATGGAGAAGTAGTATCAGAACAACTTATCCACCTTTCCCTTGCATAGCCTGTGGGTATTTTTAACATTACCGAATCTGAGCTGTGTCATCTGCTTACAATTGAGATTTTAAACAATCAACAGCGCAGACGTATAAACCCCAGACGTTTTTAACCTCAGAAGACAGAATGGCATGTACAGTGTCAGCATCCAGTGCTCCGTTTCCCTGCTCCAGAAAAGAAGGGAAGCAGCTATATGAAATGCTAATAATCTCGCTGTGGTTTTTGAATAGACTAGACTTGAGAGCCTTGAGTATTTTTCCTTTTCCCTTTTAACTGCAATTTTGTTATTGTATTGCTGCCCCCATCTCTGCTAAATATGGCTTTTGAAATGTAAATCACATCATGTTCTCAGAGATGCATATGACACCCTAGCACTGTTCCTCTTTGCACTTCAAAGAGCTGTGTGGTCACACTTTGCATCTCAGCAAAATCGCAATATTTGCCTTCTGAAGATCTCCTTTAATGTGTACAATCAATCCCTGATAATGTGTTTTGGGTTTTTGTTCCCTGGAGTCTGTTAATTTTAATGTTGCTACAGGTCATCAGGAAACATAATCTCTTCTTTTTTAATTTCTCAGTGAGCGTGCCTGAGGGGAGACAAACACAAGAGAGGAGAGACAATTGAACATCACCATTGGCTGGGACCTGAAAAAATGGTGCTGGATGAACAGAGGATTAGAACTTAATTGTAAAAGGGAAATAAAGTCTTGCCGGGCTATTTTCTTCATTTCTGCATTCATCATGGCCCAGATTCTCTGGCTGGCTGGTTGATGGGACTGTCCAGCGCTTGCTGCTTGGCTTCAGTGCAGATCCCCTGTGCCTACAGACTGAAAGACCTGGGATCAGGTGGGAATTGGATGGTGCCAAAGCCAGGAATGGGAAGAGACATGGACTCTGACGAGCTAAGATGGAAGTGACTTGACAGCTTCAAGCTCAGCAGTTGTCTCCAGTAAGGACAGGTTAAGGTTGGAATCACAAGCTTCACTGGGAGAGCAGTATGCAGGAAGCTGGTTTTCAGGCCACAAATGCTTTCACAGGTAAGGACTTCTGCTCTAATTCTGCTAATTATTTTGGGACAGCTTGCTAGAGTTGCAAAAAAAATTGTGTAGCATCTTGTAGTACTTCCAGTTTAAATAAGATTTTAGAACATTTCACTTGAGAAACAGTTCAATACTTGTATTAATAGTGAATAGTATCTGTATTTCTTGCCCCCTGAAATGGTTGGTTATAAGCCTTGGGGAAGGCGTATCTCAGCTTTCCTCATTAAAGTACTCATCAACAGCTTAACAATGAGCGGCCTCCTGGGTCAGCTGGGCCTATTTGCATTGTATAAAATATAGTCTATTAAGTTGCTCTTATATTTAACATGGGAGTTTGGCGAGGGCGCAGGACGGACATTGTTTATGTCGGGAGGCTTCTCGGAAACACGGTAGCGTTGAGTTTTCTCCCTTCAAGCAGAGCACACCTCTGTGCAGGGCTTGCCAGATAACTTCTGCTTGGGCTCCCTCCCTTCCTCCCCACGTGGTCCAGTTGCAGCAGTACTTGATATGGCAAAACCAAAGGGTTTAACTGAACACCGTTTCAACTGATTCCAATGTGTTTCCCCGTAGACGTGTTGAAAATAATTTAGTAAGAAAAAGGATACGAAGGTGGTGGGCTTCCCTGAGAAAAGCTCCCTCTGGTGTGAACTCCGCTGGAATTCACTGGGCGCTTTGTGTCTGAACTGGTTTCTAATCCGAGAGTTGGAAGAAAGGAAATGGGGGTTAGAAGATGCTGCTGCCCTGTTTCCACACCTGCTGGCCAGCTGCGGCCCCGTAAGAAATGGATGGAAAATCAGCTGGATAGTTCTCTTGGTTTAGAGGGCCTAGGTAATGGGTTAGTACCACAGTGAAAGTAACCAAGGGGCGAGACATTTATTTTTCTGATGTAGATTTTTTGCCTTTAGAAGTTTGCTGGATTGGGGGTTGTATGTATGGGATGATCATTTTCTGTCTCAAGCTGCTTTCCTTTGGGCTCCTTGCTATTCTAGGAGGTCTTCCCAAGGGGGAACAACAAAACCGTTCGTGTCCCTGAGGACAGGCTCCCCCTTTGCCCCATCTCACAGCAGATCCACCCTCACAGAGGCTGGTCCCACCCTTCTCACTGCAGCGGGATGGTCGCTGCACGGCCAGGTGCCTGCACTTGTGCCTCAGTTCAGCACGGTAGTGCACATCTAGAGGAAATCCCATCATGTCCCCCTTGCTGCGTTGCTTTTATTTACAACATGACTTCCGTGCGTGTGAGCGAGATGCCTCTTGGAGGAGAGCAAGTGGGAAGCTTTGCTCCAAATGTGCTCCAGTGCTGATGGGAGATGTGAAGTCAGGAACCACCGCAGGGCTCTCCTGCCTCTGCATGACATGCAGCATGCTCCCACAGCTCTCTGGTGTGGTGCTTGGATGGTCTGTGCATCTTCCTCCTCACCACTCTCTGCTAGCCCTTCTCCTCCTCCTGCCACTCCACTGGAAGTCTTCCTATTTGGATATCTGTTCCCTCCTTCTGTGGCTCTCCCCTCTGCTGAAAACGCTGTTACCTTCAGCACCTTTGTAATATGATATTATTTTCTTTCCAACTTCACCCTCTTCTGCCACAGCCTCAGCTCTCCCTTTGCTCCCAGAGGGTCGGGATTCTTGGCACGCGGATGAGACTGCTCAGGCAGCGGGGCGTCAGAGAGTCGCTGACCTCGTGACTGCTGCTGGGTGGAGGGGAATGGCAAAGAGGGCTGCATAAATTTCAGAAAAATGAAACCCGTGTGCCTGGAGGCCTGGGACAACAATCAAATTGTGGTGACAACCCAGCAGATTCCTACCCATTTTGGACACTTTAACAGCATGAGGGTTGTGCTCTCTCTCGTAAGGAGTTCTTTTATTCTTTTGGAGTTGCCCTCAGGTAAAGAAGTTAATAAACATTTTCAAATCTTGTTAGCTGTACTAAAGAATTATTAAACTTTCAGGCAAGTTGCACCATATGTTCAGGAGACATGCAAAAGAAATGGGCAGGGGACTTGTAAAGCAAACAGGCTCAATTGCCATTGCTTTTAGATGATAAGAAGGCAAGGACTTCTGTTTCTCCCAACTTGAATCAAATTGATATCCACTTTTTTTTCTTTTTTTTGGAGGTCATTCTTTTTCCTTGGTAGATTTATATAACACATTCAGCAGTAAAAGTGGGTAGTTATGTTATTTCTTACAGAAACCCATAGGAGTGTGTTATGCCAATTTAAGAGTTGCAGCAGCATGTAATGGTAGGTGCATATAGCTTCTCCTGTGATCCTTGCTATGTTCCTCCTTTTGTTGGCATGCTGGGTTAGCTGTAGAAGAAAACAGTAGTGGCTAGTAGCAGAGGGGGCATGACCGCATGCAGAAGCGAGCTAATTTGTACAGAAAAAGCTTTGATATCTGAAAGCAGTGCAGTGTCAACACTGAATCTAGCAATGCTAAGTGATTGCAGCTATTGGAACAACTGGGGTAATCATTTTCAATTTACAGCTGAACATAGTGCTGTTAAAAGAAGCCTTGGAGGACGATGCCTCTGCGAAGCCACCTTTGGAGTATTCCAAAATACTCCTTTCTACCTTACTAATAGCTGTGACCTGGGAAGGCTTACAGGTATGGCTAGGAGACACTTTGATCCCATCTGTACGCTGATGTTACTGGTACAGATGCCAAAGTTGCCATTTTTTGCAGATGGCTCTTGTTCCAAGACATATGCTGTATTTATCATGTATTACCAGACAACGGCGTATGGTAAAACCCCTTTAACTTTACTGGCCAAATACTAATTTCAGTAGATGATGCAAGTATAATAGATTCAGGATTACAGAATGTGGAAAAGGCAATGGGAAGGACATGCTCCTAGGCTTGATTAGGAAAGAGATGGTTGAGCCTATGATAGTAAAAGGCAATTTGAGTGATAGCAATCACAGGCAAGTGAGCTCATTCTTCAGAAGAGGAAAAAAGAGAACTTCAGAATACAAGCAATGGTATGCAAGAAAGTAGACTTAATTAACCTAATAGAACCGATAGGTAAGATTTCTTGGGAAACAAACCTAAGAAATTCAGGAAGGCTTACGATTTCTAAAGGAACTGTGCTTTTCTTGTCATAATAAAGGGTTTTAAAAGCACAAATAAAAGGTATCCCAGTAAGAAAGTGTGAGAGACAAAATTGCATGAACTAAAAAATGAGAAGGACTCATAAAGTGGAAACTAGATACGTAATCAAGATGAATACACAAGAACAGTAGAAGAATGCAAGGGCCAAATTGGATAGGCCAAAGCACGAAACAAAGTGCAGCTAGTAAAGGACATGGTAACAAGGAAACGTGCTATATTCTCACTAGTAATAAGAGGAAGACTGAGTTTCTGGACTATTTACTGAGAGGGAAAGGCAAAACTCATGATCTGATGTGTGCAGAGAGGACCAAGTAGTTAATGACTTCTTTTTGCATCCTTCTTTGCCAAAAAGGCAATCAGGTGCAATCAGGCAGCAAGGAAAGGAATAGTGCTTTGAGGCGGGTAGGAATTCTAAACAGAACAGGAATAGAACTGATTATAAACTAATTAGATAAGATAGGTATTTTAAAACAAGCTGCAGCTTATTAAATTATCTCTCCAGCATAGGGTGAAATAGCTGAAGCAATATCTGAGCAATTAGCAGTTACGCCGGAGAGCATTTGGAGGACAGTCTAGGTTCAAAAAAACTATGGAAGAGCAAACACTGCACCTACGTGTAAACTTCCCTGCGTCTTTCTTTTCCCCCTTTGGAGTAGATAGCTTAGCTTAAGTTCTTGGGGAAAAAATGTCAGAATAAAATAATTAACTGTTTTTTTTTGTGTGTGTGTGTTTTTTGTTTTGTTTTTTAAACAAATAGCCTGTCGGTAATAATGCAATAAATGAATATGCATGATTTTTTTTCCAGAATATACCTTGTCAGTTGAGCCTAACTTCCCTCTGAGTAGGAAAAAAAAATGTACCTTCATTTTGGAAGGCTTTTCGCTCTTTCATAAACAAGGTGGCAATATGGGCTCCAAGGTGGGTACGCAGTTGGCTGAAAAAGCTGTTCTCAGAATAATTACTAGTGATTCATAGTCAAACTGGAAGGATATGTCAAGTGTGATTTTGCCCAGGATTGCCTGAAAATATTCAATATTTTAATTAACGACTTAGATGATAGAATCTGCATGCAAAATTTCCAGTTGACACCAACTAGGGAGAGGATGTAAACTCTCTGAGCACAGGATTAGAATTCAAAATTAATGCGGTATATTAGAGAACTGATCTAAAATAAATACGATGCAGTTCATTAAGGACAAGTTCTCCATTGTGGTTGGGCAGGAATAATCAGCTGTGCAAATCAAAATGTAGAATAACTGGTGAGACAGCAGGTCTGCAGAAAACAGATGGGCAGTTGCAGGAGACCAGAAAATGGCTATGAATCAACAATACCACGTCATAAACATTATGCTAGAATATATGGACAGGAGTCTGTGTGTAAGACATGCAAAATAATTTTTCCACTCTACTTAGCACTCTACTTAGGCTGGTGTACTATTTCTGCTCTGAGCAGCACTCTTCGGGCCTGTTGGAAGCATCCAGCGAAAAGGAAAAAGAAGGCCAGAGGTCTAGACAACATGGCCCTTGAGAATTGAAAAAATGGTCTTTTTGAGAGTCGAGAAGTAATTCCCAAACTTTCTGAAGATGTTTTTTCCTAGGTTCCCACGAAGCAGAGGGGTTTTGTGCCGAGGCACGTCTGACGCACTGAGCTACACGGCAAGACGTGGCCGTAATAAGCAGTGCAGCGAAGGGCCCGCTTTGGTCTGGTGGTCAGAAGGACCGCTTCGTTTGCACACTTCATAGCTGCCGTGAAGGGTAACGCCTTCTACCTTGGTCTGACTTGGTGTTGTGCCAGTACTAGGGTACTGGTGGTGGGGATCGGGACAGCCGAGGTCCATTAAAAAAAATTAAACACTTCCTTCACCAGTGCATGTTTTGAGTGCTGGTTTAACGGAGCAGAGCAATTCTGAAATTGGCTCTCCATCACTGGAGAATGTGTGGCACAGGGACATCCAGAATGATCAAAGGATAAGGGGAACATTGTAGGGGGGATTAGGAATCGGTGTATGAAGCATCCTGACTTTACAGGGTCATCTTAGGTCCGTCAAGATTTTATTAGCTCTGTTTCAGCACAAGCTCTGACGGACCTGAGCTGACTCTTAGGCATTCCTGCCCTGTGACCCTCAGTACTGCTGGAAGAATTATTAGCTCAGGCACTATGGAAACTGGAATAAATAGTGTGAGGTTGCTCTGTGCAGTGGGCCCCTGCCCTTCCGTCTAGCACTGACTTTGTCACCTTCTGATCCTGTTCCATAGCTCCATATCTTTTCCCTCATACCTGTCACCATGGAAGTGATTCTACCCTCAAATCTTTGAATAGTCCCTTGCAGCCTTATCTCAAGGTTGTTGTCGCCCAAGCTTGACCTTCGTCAGTATCCAAAGAGGCAGAGTTACTCCCAAGAAGGGCTCTTCAGCTTGGCTATTACTTCACCAGGCCCTAATTTGGCAGAGAAACTGTGTTTGTCTGTTAGGATTTCCTCTTGGTCAGAGGAACGTGGCTTGAGGGGATCCCCTCGCCTCTGCTCTGTGTACCCCTGGCATTCAGGACTTCTGTTGTGTTTCCTGTCCTGGGTTTCATGCTTCCCTAACCTCTCTGTGCCTCTTCCTCCTCCAATGCACAAATTCCTTCTCCCTGTACTGAGACTCCTCCATCCCTCCCCTTCTGGGCCTCGTTTCTCTTCCAGATTCCCTACCCTTCTGGTAATCTTCCTACTTTTCAGTGCCTTCACCTTCCCTTGTTTCTGGACTTCTCCCACTTCCAGACCAACTCACAACAACTCAGCTCCAGGCTTGTCTGAGAGCCTCTTCCCCTCTTCTCTAGACTTAACCCTTCTCCTCCTGCTCTGCCCTCCTCAGGGGTGTCTTTCCCCACCTTTCCCTGCTGCAGTGAGTTCTTCTGGTTTATGCGGGACCTTTCTTTGCACGATGTGAGAGCTTGCCACTTGGTTTGGCTCCTTTCCCCTTTAAGCTCCCCCTTTCTTAAGCTTGTTTTGCTTAACTCGAGTGTTTTGGGTGGAGATGTCTCTGGCCTGGGGATTATAGTTCCAGAATAGGGAGGCTCCTTGAAGGGATTACATGGGAGACCAGATAAATTGTTCCAGCAGATTGCGTATGCCTCAGTTGGCCATTATTCGTTCAGAGAATGAAAGAGTGAGGGAAGATGTGATAACCATTTAAATGGATATGGAAATTTTATGTAAGGAGGAAGGTAATAAAAACTGTTTTCCAGTTCTGCTGGGGATAGAGCAAGAAGTAACAGACAAGCTTACTGCGGTGGGGAGATTTAGGTTAGACGTTAGGAAAATCTTTCTAATGGTAAGGATAGTTAAGAACTGCAGCCGATTGCCTAGGGAGGTTGCAAAGTCTCTGTCACTGAAGGTTTTTAAGAACAAGTTAGACAAATATCTGTCAGGAATGGTTTATGTATAGTTGATCTTGCCCTGGGGCAGGGGAATGGACTTCATGAGAGTGCTTCCAGCCTTACTTTTCTGTCATTCTGTTATTGCTGCTTCCCTGGATAATAAATGTACATTTTATACATTAGTAATCCACCTGCACTACCCTATCTTCTCCATGTTTAAGTAGATTCTGTCGGAATAATTGATAAAGGATGGATTAAGTGTCTTATGTTTTTAAAGTCTACCCTTTCTTTTTGTTGGAGTGTTGTCCCATTGCCTTTGTTCTAGCCTACCCCAGCTTTCATTATAACTTTCTTTTTTAAACATCTTATTTTGTGAGGGCATGATATATATATCTGTATCAGAGCTACTAGTATAGAAACATTTGCACATTTTAGAAATACTGCATCCATTATTCTGTTTCACAGTATGCAAGTATTGCAAGAAAAGCTTTTTGCCACTCTTAGGTTGTAAACGTATTTAAAAGGTAATTGTTAAGAGTAATCAAAAGTGGGCCAAAGCCAAAGCAACCGCCATTTGAGGTTGTTTTCTTTATAATGAATAAAACTATGCATGATTTACTTGTCGTATGATAATAACTGGTGGATCTGATGCTGAAGGTAGGCTTATTCCTCCAAATTCTAATTGAGGCTCAATGTAAAACAGAAAAACAGGTTTGAAATGTCTTCTAATAAGTATATTAACATAATTAATATTAAAAGCAGTTGAAAACTCATTTATGCATTAACACAGGTATACCACATTGCTGCTGTCATTATTTGCATGATTTTCAATTACAGATAAACATTTCATTTAAAGAATACAACTTGAATATGTAGCAGAACATTCTCATTCCCCTCTGTTCTGATTTTGCTTTCAGCTGCCTCTTGAAGCTAGTCTGACCTTCCAAAATTCTCTGCATTTTTTTTGACAAATGCCTTCTTATTTTATGAATTTTCAAGGTCACTGTGTCACACGTGGACAGCTCTTTCTGTCTCTTAGTTCTGGGAGAAACAGATTGCATTTTGCAATGCCCCTTACTCAGCACATGGATAGTAACAGATCGTATTCCATTGTAGTCCCTTAGATATTTTACTTAGAGTTTGCAGGGGTTTTTTTTGGGTACAGACAGTATTCTCAGCAAAAATACATGGAAGAAGATGCAACCTCAGCCTTGAAGAGTTTATCTAAATACATTACACTCAGTAGCGTTCAATGAAATTGTTTTCAGTATGGTAATGCACACCTTACAAGTCTCCTGTTCAGGGTTAAATGCTTTAATAGAATTACTGGAGATTGAGAAACTGAAAATCAATTCAAGAATGGTGGTGCTACATGAGAGAAATAGCTTTTGGTTACAACTTAGTTCTTCTGCTGTTCTTACAACAGGTGTTTGGAACAGCAGTGGTTTTTGCTTTAGGTCACTCTTCAAATCCATGAGGTTGGCTTTTAAGTTATGATCCCAAACTTTGTGTGAGTGAAAGAGTGTGTTTTGTTTATTTCCTTTCAACTAAAGAGAACAGTTATCTTCAAAGTCAGGTTGAAGGACTGTTTAATCTGTAACTGGACAGATACTGCCTTTACTTATTGAACTGTGGTAGTCCTTATGCGAACAGAGGGACATTTCACACAGGCCAAGGATTTCATATTTTAAATGCTTCTCCTTTCAAATTTTAATTTAACTGGAACAGAAGACCTCCTTGCCAGTTTGCTTGCTGTGGTGAAGTACTTCATACTTGCCTGCTTGGTAAGGGAAAGAATGGGGGAATTTGTGTGTCAGTCACTTTCAGGAGATGGCCTTGCTGCATGAAGCCACTGGGAGCTCAGTGAATGTAGAAGCAGAAAAAAGAAGAAAAGAAGCCAAGAGGACTCCAGAGGAAATGCAGTGCTGTGGCGTCCTGTGAAACACCTTGAGAGATACTGGCCAAGGATCCTCTGCACACCTGGAATTCAGTCCCCTTATATTGCAGGCTACAGTTTCATGGAACACCATTCATATCAAGCTCCATCCTGAAATATTACTCAGATCTGGAAGGGTTTTCCTTCAATTTTTAATTAAATTTTCTTTACTATTTAAGTTAATTTAAATGCCATTAAAAATCCTTTAATTTTTCAGTGTAGGTGTAGTCTTGGCTATATGTGCATGGTCCATTTGTTCTTATGACAGTTAGTCCAGAGCCCAAATGAAAGCCTGTGAGGTGTGCAGACCAGGGTGAAAGCAGGTTCAAATTTTCAGAGACATTATGGCAATTGTGATTGTTAAAATTATTTGATGAAGTAGTGTGCTGCTGGAAATGGCAAGCTCCTTCACAAAGTCATGGGTGAGAGCACTCCGACATTTTCGTGGAGGATGTTGAACCTAGATCTTCGTCTTTGATACTCATTTTTAGTAGATTATATTTGAAGCCAGAGCGTGCTGTTTATGAAGTTGATGCATCTTTGAAAATGTCCATCTGCCATTTCTCGTTTCTTAGTAGTACATGTCACAGTGCCGTTGCATGAAACAACTTAATCAGCCAAATGGCCAATTCCAGACTGAATATGACAATAAATTGAACTGTAAATATGCTGCATTTCAGTATTTAATCATAATAAAACAGCAGACTTTTTCAATGAGGAAAATAAGCGTGTTGTCCCTTAAGTAAAAAGACAGAAAAACAGAGGTGAAAACTGATTCTTAAATTGGCAGTGTGTGCCAATTTAATTTAATTGAATCTTTCTGATTAATTTGGTAGCACTGGTTTGGTGGTTGTTTCATGTTTATTTTGAAGAAAAGAGGGAGCAGGAACCGCGAGCTCTGCTCCTGGCTGGCTGCGGGCCTGTCGCCGCTGACAAGGCCGCGCGTGTGCTCTGAGCGCAGCAGCTCGCTGCCATCGCGTGAGACAGAAATCAAGCCCTTGGCTGCTGCTTTCCAAGGTGCCCAGAAGTCTAAAGTCGGAACGTTTACTTTATTTCTGACAGAATCGCTAAGTGTCCTCCGGCATCACGAAATCTGCCAGCATTGGCACTTTGTAGCCGCGGTGCGACCTGCGGTCGGTGGTTGATTCCCACCTGCTGCAGCTTGGCCACAGACACAAGATGAAGACATCCCCCATCTCCACTGCTTAAAATTCAGCTTTGTATTGTTTTTTTCCCCTCTCTCTCTCCAAAAAAAGAAGGGGGGTCAAGGCAAAACTTCTCCAGGAGTGCCTGTCTCAGTGCGGAGCGCAGTCCTGCAGGGGGAGCCCAGCGCCGTGGGCTGGCCATGGCCCTGGCTCACCGGGAGGAGGAGGAGGAGAAGGACGCCAAAAGAGAAGGCTGGGCTGGCTTCCAGCGCCAGCAGGGACTGCAGGGGGGAACAGGCTGGAAATGCCTTTCATTGCAAACTTAAAAACAAACAAACCAACCAGCCTTCCCCCCCCCAAACAAAAACAAAAACAAAAAAACCCCGACATTAAGAGATGAAGCATAAAACCAAAGCTGATGTCAAACTATTGAAGGACTTCACTGAGTCCTTTTGGAGGCTGGGGAGGTACAGCGGAAACATGAACAAAACCTCCCTATTCACATAAATATGATGCAGGATGCTTCCAAGTACTCAGTGCCAGGCAGTGGTGTTTTGAGTGAACAATATGAGGCTAAGTTTTGAGTTTTGGTCTAATGGTTTGTTGTTGGTGGTTTTGTTGTTGTTGTTGTTTTGTTTTGTTTTGTTTTGGTTTGGTTTCTTTTATTTTTGTTTGTTTGCTAATGTCAAGGGGGCTGTTTGTTTGCCTAGAATATCAATTTTCTTTTACCGTAAAGCAGATAGTATGAACTAATGTTATGTTTCGTTGTTGTAAGCTGCAGCAGCGCCTTTACAAACCAGTCCTTGAAGAACAAGGGAGTCCAGGTAAACAGAGAAGAGAAAGTATTTAACGTTGCAGGGTAAATGTAGTGAAAAGGCCTAAAAGCTATTGAGGAGAAGGTAATACCATATATAGTCAAATGTTACATTTACTTTTCTAATATTTAATTCCTTTTACTTTTTGAAAAAAAAAGAGGCCAGGATGTATGGCCATTAATTTACTTGCTAGATCTGTTTGTTTTGTTTGTTGTTCAGAGCAAAGCTTCTTGCTGGGTGGATGGAGTCCTTCCTGTGAGCCTTTCTATGAATGCCCAAGTTCTCGTGGCTCTATCAGCTGCATCTCCCCATCCTGGGGCTTGGCTTTCCTCGCTGAAGTACTTCTTGATGGAGCAATATAGATCCACCCAAGCATGCACCCCACGCTGCACCTCTCCCAGTTTTTTTCCCCAGGGACTGCCCAACCCCTGCTCCAAACCCTTTCCAGAGGGCTACTCCCACCCTCTTTAATTTCAGCTCAGCCCTCAGCAACAGTGAATAAGCAAAATGTGAAGTTTCTAGTAGGATTATTACTTGCTAATAGGGTGCAGCCTTCAAGGCATGCCGGCCTCTTACAAACACCAAAGATAATCTTTTCCCTGGAAGAGAATATGACACAATGCTCTGTATATACTCTGTATATCTGTAAAAGTGCTGCTCCTTTCTGAGACTGATCTCTTCCAAGGCACTGCTCAGGTAGGGCTTGGAAACTGCTGATTTCTGAACAGAGAGGACTTTGGCTTTGACAATATCAGGAGCCCAGCAACGTGGGCTTCCAGTCCTTTCCTGTAGGCACCCCACTATAATTCGACTATGAAACGTACCCTATTAAACTTAACTTATGGAAAGCTTTTATGGCAAGCAAGGGGAAGGATTCCCAGCCATGTTTGCATGTCCCCTTTGTATAACATGGATGCTCTCAGACCCCTCTGCTTAACCCTTGGAGAACCTCCCACTGGAGCTGGGAGCTCTATCCCTGATTTGAGTTTTTGTTGGGTCACCAGTCTGCACTACCTCCTCACCCAGCATTGCCACCAGTCTGTTCGTAAGCTGTTTCATCCACCATACCCATACCTTTGCTGCTGTAATTTTACACTGTGTTAATGCTTTGTTGGTGGGAAAGTCACAGCTTACGAATTTTATTTTTTTAACATCTTACTCTAGTTCAAGCTGTAGGCCAAAGGAATCCCCTACAGATGATGTTTCTGTGGCACTAGTTGTGGATATTGAGTACCATAAAAAAAAAAAATATTATAGATACATAAATAGGAGAATGGGTGTTATACAGTGAAGAACAGATTGAGCAATAGGTCTTTCATACATTGTGGGTTTTGATTTTATTTCTTAAATTTTTCTGTCCTATTGTGGGCTCTTCTGGAAAAAATTTGGTGTCCTTGGCTTTCTTGCTCTCTTTGCAGAAGGCACTCCCTTCTGATCTAAGGGCAAGAATAGAGAAAGCTTTGTTGAAGGAGTGGAGTTACAATTTTTAATGATGAAAACAGCCAAAAAGAATCCTGCTTTACAGCCAGCATCTCGGCAACATCTTCAATCCATGCCTCTGAGGATAAGCTTGCTTCTGTTGTCAGCGGGTAAAATGGCTTCATTCAGTGCCGTTTGATTGCTGACAACACTGCATGCCTGTGTGATGTAGGTGTATGTATGCTGAGGTGGTGGGAGGAGGATTACTCTGACCCAGGACAATGTAGTAACTTCAGAAAAGCCTGGAAGACTTGTTTGGATCTGAATTGTTCAAGAATTGTCTGTTTATCCTGGAGGCCTAGACTATACAAAACCAGTAATTTATACTGTCTGAAGATGAATTCACAGCCTGGCTCTGTATTCACTCAGTCCTTGATTTAAACGAAAAAATTGGAGTTTGTGTATGACTCTCTCTTTTCCCCCTTTCTGAGCTTTATTATACTTGATTTGTTTATCTCAAAAGAAATACTTTGTACAAATATCTGCTTCCAGTTGCTCAGGGCAAGAATTCGAAGAGACACATGACCTGCCACGACAATGCAAGAGTAAGTTTGGAAAAACTTCACTGTTCTTAACTCAGGATGTAGGTGGCATCTGTGAACTAAAGATACTTTTTTTTTTTTCCATAGTAAACGTAACTTTCGTGCCCAAACCAGTGCTGTTTATAGAAGATGTTGTAGAGTTTATGTGTAATGAAAGGAACAGGGGTAAGCTCCAACAATAAAGGCAACAAGTATGACTCTTGAAAATGTTTTTATTCGGTGCCTTCTCTAGTGTATATGTGGAAAAAGTGACATAGCATTGACTTAGTGGCTTTTGTGCAATCTCTCAAGTATGTTACTGTATCAAAAGCATTTTATTCTACTTTTTGATACAAACAAGTTAACGTTCTCTCACACATATGGCTCCTGCTGGTAACGTTCAGTGTTGCAATAACACCAAAGAGCCTTCAACGAAGATGAGAACCCTGCTGTGCTAAAACAGGGCAAGTCAGCCCATTTTACAATCTGAAAATCATAAGGAAAAAAAAAATAGCAAGATGGAAGCACAGAACAGTAGTTACTGCTGCCCTCAATTTACAGATAGACAACTAAGGCACAGAATGAAATATTTATGTGGAGTGATCTAGGAAGCTTGGCAGACCTGAGAACTAAAGCTACAGCTTCTGAATCTGAACCCAGTATGAAGGGTGAGATTATAACCACAAGTACTAATGTATTTATTTTTATCTCCAAGTCAGAGCATACTTACTGCACCATTTTTTCTTATTTCCTCTGTTGTATCTTTATTGTCTTTTCTTGCTGCTACGAGAATGTAAGTCAGAATTTCTTGTGGAAACTGAAGGCTTGCTTTATGCCAGCACTGCTGAGAAGAATCTCTCTGAAGAAGAATTACAGCTACCCTTAAAATCTGTGACAGAAGCAACCCACCTCATCTACAAGCATTAATTGTGCATTGGGAAAATGGAGGTGCTGGGATACAAGACTGCTTGAAGAATATGGCATGTTACTTAAGGCCTTAGAAAATCTATTATTTAGTTGCCAACTAGAGAGTAGGATTACTGAAATTTGGGGAAACAAAATTTAGTGAGATGAATACAAATAAAGCTGCTCATACTGGTTTCACTCCTTCAAGGGTCTTTAAATGCAAAATGTGATATTCGTTAATGTAGTGCAGGCAGGCTCATTGCTTTTTTGCCTTATATGTAAGACTTGCTTGGTGTGGTAAGACTTATTTTGAAGAGTTTCAAAAAGGTCTGTTTTTTATGTAACATGCTTTCTCTGAAGTGAAAAAGGCGAGGTTTGTAGAGAGATCATATTTCTTACTAGAACTAGTGGTCAGTTTGGAAAGCAAACAAACAAGATACTGAAAACCACAAGCATTCGGGCGTATGAGCCCTTCACTTCCAGGAAATTTTTAAATGAGCATTCAAGATCCTTCGGTTTGCTAAGGGCCATCTTCTGCTGCATAAACAAAACAGCATTAAAAACAGTCACAGACAGGCAGTGGGGAGAAAATTCTCATGGAAGTGGAATTGACTGTATTTCTATTGGCATTTTGATTGCAATCAGTACTGTGATAGTGACCCACATCCCCCAGTTGTGCTAATGAGAAAAATACAGAAGAAGGAGAAGTGAGATGGAAGGACAATATCTAAAAGTGAGGTGAACGTGCAAAATTTCACCCTGAAAGAAATATTTGCTTGAGCCTGTCACCTGGAAACACCGTTCTGGGAGAGATGGAAGAAAAATGTCAAAGACAGCCTGACTTGTGATTGTTGCAAAAGGTAAAGCCTTGTAAAGGACTCCTGAGTACCAAAGATAAAATTAGATATGAATATAGTGGTTGACGTGATTGTCTTAACAGAGATTACTGTCATTACTACCACAATGAGAGCTCTGCCATCATTGGGTTAGAAAATGCTTAAA
Source organism: Anser cygnoides (assembly GCF_040182565.1). NCBI lineage: Eukaryota > Metazoa > Chordata > Aves > Anseriformes > Anatidae > Anser > Anser cygnoides. The sequence continues at coordinate 107,444,142 of NC_089874.1, read as the reverse complement.
ATACTTGTACAGAGAACAAACTCTGGAAATCTTGTCTTTAAACTGCCAGTCTTGAAACAATTTCAACTGGGAAAGAGCCGTGATTATTTTCGGAAGAGTATCATAAGTCTAGTGTGCTGATTCTTACTTTTTCTGTTCTTAAACGTAGGGCCACTGTCTAAAAGTTAGATCAATGTGAGACTGCATAGACATTATATGATGCCAAGAAAGCAGTTCTCTGATATTTATAAATAAACTTTTGATGTGTTCCCATTTTCCTTCCTCTTCTCTTTGCTGTTATCCCATGCATTTGCCCCCAGGCTTTCTGTACTTGTTTATAGAGGCATTAATAGTAATTCTCTGTTTCTGAATTTTATTCTTGAAGAAAATGGATCAATTATACAGTGTTATGCCAGCTAGGTTACAGCTAATGGCCATAGCTGTTAACCTCACATGTTCTTTTTACCTGCATGGTAATAATGAATCATTAAACTGAGCAGAGCAGTAATCCTTGAGATATAGAAGTAGAAATCATTTAACAAAGGTATTTCAAAATGATTCTTTTATTGATGAACACTGTGTAATATTGTCAGTATCTTTAAACTGTTACGAGAGTTTAAAAATGCAACTTAAACTGTGAGAATAATGTATAGAGTATTTGCACACCCTGCTGCAGCAGGCATGTGAATCTTTAAAGATAATTCTTTGGAAATGCTTTTTAATAAAGAATGAGGTAGGCAGTCTTTGTATAAATGGTACAAGGGGACCCATTTTAATAAAACTTAACAGTTAAGAGCACTTATTTTTGCTAACTGCATCTACCAGAAGTTGCAGAATTCAGTAATACTTATTGAAAGTAATGCTGTTCATTTTTTTTCTTTCTGTCAGGTTTTATAACAGAAGTAGCCTCCATATGGAGTTACAGGGGTTATAATATGTCATTGGATTTCTCTGTTTTAGACAGGTAATGGTCACTTAAGTGCAGCTCTCAGAGTTTGTATATAAGGAAGAATTAAAGAGAATTGAAGCTGCATCCTTAAAATAGCAAATAGTTTAATATTAGAATAAGGTATTAAAAAATGTGAAGGAAAACATAAAAGAAACAAAGGCTAAAATGGAGCTGACCAGAAAAGCTATGATGATTATCAGACTGAAGATATGACATAGCTTTGTTTTTCTCTTCTCAGTAGTAATACCACTTCAGTTGCTTTGTCTCCAAGTGATTTTGCTGGGAAAGAGATGACTCTGGAGTTTACTCTCTGTGACAGTGCTGATGAAGTTTGGAAGGGTTACTTTATTAACTGCTCTGCATCTGCTCCTGGACTACAGTTGGTAGGTGTCACGGAGAGTAAATTACAAATGATTTAGTGTTCGGGTATTGATATTAGCAGGTGCATAGCTGTATAGAGTGTCAAACGTAATACTTGTCCTCAGATTTATTCTGTTGGACCTTATTGCTAGGTATGTGGTGATTGTTTCCCATAATGACTTGCTCTGACAGTGGAAGGCATCACGTCTCTGGTGAGCTCATGGGTACTCTTGTTACTGAGAAGAGCTGCTCCATTTGCTGTCAGGTATTTGACGTTGGGCCTTACATCTCCGTATTAGCAATTTCTGCAAGGCAGAGATTATAGGGAGTGGTAGTTTCTTTTATCAGTCCATCTGATTTAGTTGGAGAACACGGAGAAGCTGTGTGCGTTGCAACCCTTCCTTCAGATCTCTGAAAAAGATCCTGAAGGATGGGTCTGCGTGTTCCAAATGCCGTCTATTTTTTTTCCACTTGTATCAGTTGATCAATTAAAAGATAACTCGTCTCTTCTTAAAGCTTGCCTTGATTAAACTGCCACATCCACAGTGAGCCACAACTTTGTAATTTCAGCCTTTGCCATTCGGGACACCACACCCTTATTTTCTTTCAGCTGCCCGAGTTAAAGTTACTTTCTACCATCTCACTTTGTGACAAGTTCTCCCTTCAGGATTTCGAGGCAGAGCTGTCCTTCCTCAGTGGGGCTGTAGCCAGAAGGGCAAACAGTTCTCCCTAAGCTCAAATCAAACTGTGCTCAAAACCCGATGAAGCAGTTGAGCCTGCAGTTTGCTTTTCAGCTCATTCTGTTCCCATCTCCTCAGATTTCACTACAGACCCTATTGGTAGCCAAAGTATGTATTTTCTGGCCTGTCATATGCAATTCAAATGATCAATTTAAGGCTTGGTTTTATACTCCTCAGTCAAATCACTCTGGTTTCAGGGACACAGGGTACAGCTTTGCATTCTTTCAAAGGGAACTTTCCCGGAGCAGGTAAGTCACTGTCTTCTTTGTAGCAATTGCAGTTTTCTGTCAGTTTGAATGTACCTCCTTCCTCCTGATCCCCAGCTCCTCTCAGAGCTTTGCATACACGTCACTAGTGGCTTCTCTACGGGAACCTTTTGGGCACTGCTGGCCATACAGTCAATACACAGAAGAGGAGTATGGGTCCCTTCCTAGCTGCTCTGTGGCTATACCGCCTTCCCACCTCTTTCTGATGACAGAAGAAAAGTGCCTCTTGCTAAGAATAAACTTCTGCGCTCAGGGCTTGTGGTCCAGCTGCTACCCTGAGAACACGGCTGCAGGGCCTTCTGCCTCTTCCCTTAAGTGGTCAAGCAGGGGGCTTTACTGGCAACCATGATGTCCCCTTGTGCAGCAGCTACAAAAATGGAGAGACCAGCTTCTACTAGCTCTGACTGTCCTTCTGCCAGCACTTGACCAAGCTGACTGTAGTGGTTTCTGTGGTAGAGCTATGCTAAGGAATAAATGGTTGGAAAACACCTTAGGCCAACGCGTTGACTGGTTTGTGCATTTTAAGTTAAAACACATAGTGGAGAAGAGCAAGACTGATTTTTTTTTAAGGCCACCATTTCTCTTCCTACAGGAGAGGTGATCATGCATAAGGAGGCTTTATTACAAAATCAGGATTCATATTAGTGAGCTTTAGTTAAAAACTTTGTGTCATCAGACTATCTAAAGGGGCTCTACATATGCCATTTAAGGCTTTCCCTTGTTGGGTAGCAAGGTGTGCAGCTATTGTGTGTGTAAAAGGATGAACAGAAATACAGCAGAAAATTTATCATTAACAATTAGGAACATAAATTGGTTAGGAATATTGAAATATTGACTTGTCTGGGTTTCAACTACTATGTTACGCTCTCTCATTTCTTCTGTTTTTACAAAGAATATGCGGAGAACTTGCAAGAGCCATCATGTGATGGGTTTGTTTTGCAACTACTTAAGCACGTTTTACAACTAAAATTTTTCCAGTAATGCTCCATAAAACTAACTTTTCATAAGAAGAGGGATTTTAAGACTTAAAAATGTTGCTGTAGTAACTTTTTTTTTCTTTTAGTATTAAACTAGTAATGTGGAATCTTGTAGAATTTTCTGAAATGAGGTTTAAGACACAAGGTACATTTACACTCATGAGGAATAAACACCCATGAAAATCCTAAAAATATCAACTTTAAGGAAGATATGCCTGAGGTGCAAAGTGCAGGTAATTTGAGAACTTCTACAAATGTTTAAGAAACTTCAGATTGATGGTTCACTGTAATTTTTCATCATATGATTAATTACTAAATAATGTTGTTAATATCAGTAGTAGACCTTTCATCAATTACAATGTATGGTTTTCATGCTGAGTGCAATGGAGGTGGTTTCTATAGTATCTTTTATATAACGTATATTATTTCTATGGTGGCATCCAGAAATCTGCTATGGCAATTTAACAGTTCAGGCACAAAATTTCCTACTTTTTCCCTTTGCATTCTGGTTGGTAATAATTATTTTGTATGTGATTCACTAAAAAAAATAGTTGTGAATATTGTAAAGCTTGGATTAATTTTGATTTTAAAAGAACAGTGTCTGTTGGTTGTCTGTGATGTAAAAGAAATTAAAAATACACATGAAGCTCATTTTCAGAAGCTAACTGGTATTGCCAGTGAAACTATAACCTGATCAATATTTGTTTAGTCTGAGAACTTTGGTGCTATATGGGTGTTTTCTACATGATGACAGAAAGAAGGAAAATCACTGGATGCAAGACATAGGGGAAACTGATACGTGAATATGGCTGTCTCCTTTTGCGCCTGCAGGTAATGTTGCATGCCTCAGGACTTTGCTTACTGTACAAGGTGTTCTTCTTCAGTACTAAATCTGCCAGCTCAGTAAATCCCAGACACGCTTAATTATCCTGTTCATTTTTCTGGAATAGGGGAATTGGGAGAGGCACCTGGATCCTTCATGTGCTGCAAATTCACCTGCACGATTTATGTTGGTTGCTGCAGAGGAGACTCTTTTCCCTCAGCATCCTTCACTGATTGCTCACTTGGCGTTTGGTCCCTGTTTAGAAGGCGTAGTCCTACATCCTCCTGGAAGTGCTGTTACGGCTGGATCACAGTCCTATTGAAACTGAGCTGTTGAGAGACGTATTATCACCTCTGTGTTAGGGACTGAGGACACAATGCCAAGCGAAAGTAAATTTGAGTCCTTGACCCATTGGTACTAGTGGCTGAACTGGCAATAAAATAAAATGACAGTTCATGTTTTAATGGCAGTTTAAGCCAAGAGTTACTGGTCTCTGTTCACTTTTAAAATTATCTCTCTCTGACATACTGGGGAATAGAATAATAACCCAAAGACAATCTGTAGGTTACAAAGCTGGATTCAGTTGCCTGCTAATTGTGTTGTTATCTTTATTCCTCATCACAATCTTTCTCAATGTGCTGGGGGCTTGCAATATTCATCATGATGGTTGCAATAGGAGTCTCAAAGCCACTCTCTCAAACCTTCACACCTTTCTCATAAATTAGAAATTTAAGAGGGCAATTTAGTATATATATATATTTTTTTCATTCTGGACTATCCCAGAGCCATTTTAAAATGATGGCTGTCTTGGACAGGGCCAGTTTCATGGCCTCCAGGGTGGCGAGGTGACAGGGTCATGGACAATTGACATAGACCGTGATGTATTTTAGACAGTGCACATGGCAGCTTTCCATCCTTATGATGTCTTGCATACTCTGCTAGTAATCTTTATTTCATGTGGAGATAAAGCATTTTCATTTGTCTGACTACTTTAATTTAAATAGTTGGAGAATTTGTCATCAGGGCCAAAGACATCCTTGTATACTGGTGAAAGAAATTTATGATCTTTCCTCCTTTCTCATTGAAATCCCAATCCTTGCAGTCTTGTGGTGAACATTAGCTTTATTACTGACTTCACTGAGCATAGAGATTAGATCCTGAAAGAACTGAAAGATACAGGAAGAATATGGATTATTCTTGTAAGAGAATATTGCTCAGGCTTTCTCCTTTAGGTGCTATTTCTGCCTCAGGAAATGAAAAATAAACAAGGTAAAGCCCCACTAGCAGCAGTGCCAGTTATCTATTGACACAATTGTTCTTCCTAGATGGTTTAAGAGACATTTGGAACCACTTCCGAACAACAAAAAGTTACTTTTCATGTAAGATGAGACAAGGCTATGTTTGGTGTAACTTTTTCTTTGATGGGGGTAAATGTTTGGACTAAACTAAAGTTGGCATTACATCTCATCTGATAGCTGTCTGTGTGGTACAGTTGAAACAGAGTGGCTAGTTTCCATTGAGGCGACTTGTACAGATAACAAAGTAATTAATAGTTGATGAGATTAAAAAAAAAATAAAAGAAAAATGAACTAGAAAATTATTAATTATTTTCTTCAATACTGGTTCTTCTCTACGCTGAGACGTGCTAATGTGACTCAGTCTGCTAGCACCTTCCTTCATGCAGTCATCACAAGCCTTACCTACCTGGCTTGTTTCATAGCAGCAGTAGTGACGTTACCATTATCCCAGCCCTAGGTATGCTGAGAAGAGCCAAAGAGCTTGCCCAGTGTCTTATAGACTAAGGAAGACTAAGGCTGAGGAAATAAATGGAATCTTCTTGTCCCACTATCTTGATCTAGAAAATCTTCTGTGACTTTTCACACTTCAGAAAAAGAAATCTACAATTATTGCTTAAGACAGCATAATACTTTCTACCATTGGATATTTTCATACCCAACCTTATGCATTCTCTTTGTGATGCTCTAAACTGGGAAACCATCCCAGTTTAGACTAAATCTCATGCTTTGCAAGTGTAGTAGTGCTGTACTGCAGCCTGCTTCCTCTTATAGCCACCAGCATAGCAAACCTTTTTTCTCCTTAATATTATATGAAGATAACTGAGGCCATTCCTCTTGTTTGGCCTGATGAGACATCATGTAATAAAATGAAAACTGGAAAATTGTAGTACAGCATGGAAGGAGTATTCCGTATGCATTTGGAATGTGCGTTTTCAACCTGAATCACCTAATGCAAGTCATACATTATATAATATCACCTAATTTAGACTCAATACATTTTTTTTTTTAAATAACAAATTGTTTCCTGTTGGCCTGTGGTAATTGTCACATACAATAATCCAATACTGTTGCAATGATTCTGCATTATAATTTTGAACTCTACATTGTCCTTATATTTAAGGAGTACGAAATAATTCACAGATGGAGTACTTTGTGAAGGAGTCTCAGGGTCAATACTCTACACCTCAGGCTAAACTTATGCTTCCAACCTTGGCTTACAATGCCTGGTTTTTGAGTTTGCTATCAGATATATTCATGTGAGAGCATACGTCTTTGTGTCTGTGTACGATGGTATGAATCAAAACTGAACTTTGTAAGGAAAGACTATGGAAATATTATATTTTTTGTTTTTATTTCTCTGTGATGCATTTGCCTATGTGTTCTAAAGAAAAAAATATTTTAAAAGAAAAGAACACTAGTATGATTCCTTTATTAATTAAGTTACATTTTCCTTGTTTTGCTCTTGATAGGTGACTTGAAAGATAAAAAATTTTAGAAGACTCTTGCTGATATCTTTATGCAAAAGGGAAGATTTAGGCTGCTGGTTGCTAGGCATTTGATATAAATAAGCATTAAGTGAAATAGATCTGTGAAGCCCCATTAAAGTTGAAGATCTGATCTACAGAGTTTTAAAGTGATTTAACTAGCAGTGTTCTCTTATCTCAGTTGCTTAGTTTTCATCATGTCGGTAACAGTAAATTTCTTGAGTTCTCTCTATAGTTTTGGTGAGAGAGAAAGAATGAATTAGTAAATATTAAAAAAAAAATAAGAATAGAACACTCTTCTCTTTTTTTAATGTCCCTTTTATATCCCCACCCATAGTATCTCTCCACAATCTTTCTCTGTATAGATCACCGTTAGTATCAAAGAAATGAGTGAGCAAGATATTTTAAATATATGCTTAGGAGTTGAATACAGTGAAAAAGAATCATTGTTAAAATACATGTGATTAGCCACGCCAAATCCCAACACAACAACAAGGCAGACCTGCTGCATATCAGTGTAGTATGAGGAAGGTGCCTAGCCTGCCATATTCTTCACCCATGTCTGTGATGCTTTAATTTTAACACTGATTTTGCAGACAGTCTAGGTATGTGAATTCCTCCCATCTTTCATGTCATCGAATAGAATTTTTTCCCCAAGTTTTGTCTGTAATTACACACCTAAAAGGCTGGAGGTTGGTGGTTCTCTGAAGGACTGTAATCTACCGTTTTGAAACTAAAACCAGAATTAATTCTTTTCTTCAGTTATTCCTTTGTGGGTCTTCCTCTTACAGCTAGCATTGTAAATGTTTCCCCTACCTTAGTAATTTAAATGATGCAGAGAACAGAATCCTACAGCTGTACTCTGTAGAAATCACCATGGAAATCAAAAAGTGATGATTTAGTGTCCTAACGAATAATGGTGAGGAGCAGAACAAAACTGAATCCATCCAGTCTGACAATAGAGGCTGTGCCGCAACCTCACCTTTCAAGAAGAGTAAGCAGATACTTTCCTGTGTCGTATCACGTGAATGTTGTTTTTAGTCACAAGGCAATATAATTTTTCTTTTATTAATGCTATGTTTAATATATGCTTGCAAAAATGTTTCCTTCTGTATTTTAAGCTTTGACAAAAGTAAGACTGATTGTGTGAGGTGGTGTTTGGAAATCTAGAAAACATATTTAAACCAAAACTGTTCTCATTTCCCTTAAATGTACTACCATTTAAGCTATGCATTTAGCAACTGTGGTACATTGTGAAGACGGTAAGTTCATGCAGTTCTGCATGTATATCTGTTTATGTTTAAAAAAACAACTCTTTTAACCCATTAATCCCATTTTGAAGCCTCTTATGACCTCATACTGTGCACCAGTATCAGTGTGAATTTATTGTTTAAAACCAGTAACCTCCTCAAAACCCCTTACATATAGAACTTCACTTTTAGATTTTCATTTTTTTTTTCATTTCATAGAACTTTGATCTATTATGAAAGGGGCTTTCTACCCTTTCAGATTACTTTTTATCAGGGTATGGAGTCCTGTCGTAGTCCTGCTTCTGTTTTCTGTGTCTTAGGTAGTAGAGCACATTAAATTTTTTGCTGTCAACTCAAATATGTGGTTACTGCATGAAATGTGGTAAGATGTTTTTCAATATTATTTCCTCACTGTTATTAATTACAACTTCTCTAGCTCAGATGTAATACCTGTGTGTTTGTTCCTAATCCACTGCAACACAAAGAACAAAGGGTTTTGTAAACTATTCCTGAAATACTTCAGATGAACACTTTTTGCTTAATATCGCAAAGAATAGGCAGCGTTTGCACACTGGAAGCTGCATCCGAGCCCCATTCTCACAACCAACAGGCTTGGTGTGCAAATTTACTAAAATGTGCTAACGTTCACAATATTCATTTAATTGTAGCCTTAGTTATCTACCAATAAATAGCTGAGACCTTAATTGGACTAAGAAAAAACCAAGGAGTCCTTTGTTAAGTTGAGTCATAGTTTCAGTCCCCTTTGAATTTGATTCTCAAATATTTGTGTGGTAGGTTGCTCATTACCTTGTCTCAGTAGCTGCTAAACTTCCTTTTTCTTTCCTGAAGATGTGCGATTATTCTTTTTATGTTCATCTGAATGCAGTGCCTGCAAAACATAACATGTTTTAAAAATGCAGCCTGGATTTCAGAATGACCATAACCTCTCAGGAAGGATTCTTGTATGTCAGTATAGCATTCAATAGTGAAATAGTTTGTTTTAAAGAAGTCTTTGCTAACAACAGGGAAAACGAATCTGTTTAGATACTATTTCTTCATGTCCCAACATATTTTTTACTCGGAATGACCCTAAATTAGGGGGATGTGATGGAACACACAAGGGCGCTCTAACACGTATTTTGTTCCTTTTCCATTGTGTCGTGTTCCCCCCTCCGCCCCAACCAAAGGAAAAAAAAAATAATTAGCACTATGCTTTATTAGTTGGCTTTTCCTCTTTATTACATAGAGCTCCCTAGCTGAAATCTGAGGAGAGACCAGCACTTTGACCTCAGCTTCATTATGTTGGCTTATAAAAATACAGAAATCTATCACCGTTTCTGAAGAGATTAGTAATAATGAGCAGGTGCAATATGTGACAAACTACCTCACCCACAATTAAAATACACTTAGGTGCTCTTGAGTTACTGATGCTCTAGCTGCTTATTCTGTTTCAATGGGCAGTATGGTATGCTTTTGGGTGGTTCTCTGTGTTCAATGTATCACTCGTATAATTTTGAACATGCTTTAACTTGTCATTGATACACTGATATCTTGAGCTGTAACCAGAGATTTGTCCTAGCCCATCTCTTGTCCACACCCAAAAATTCCGTAGGGCTCCTGACATACAGTGTCAGATTAAAATTAGATGGCTGAAATGGTTATCGCTATCAGCCACCTACCCCATCCCTCTGATACCCATCAGTGTCCCAAGGCTGGTGTGGCTGATCCGCATGTCAGCCACATCAGTTTCCAGTGCAGCGTCTTCAGATAAGCCACAGGCAGAAGTAATGTCTGGAAGAGCTCTAGGCTTGAGCTAATGTGTTAGGATTTTGGGGTGTGGTTTAGAGATCAAGTGCTGCTCGGCTCTCCGATATGAGGCATATTTTGTTGGTAAAGTCAGCTTCACCCAGCAGTGGTCCCCCAAGCCCTGGTCACACGTTTACACGCGCATGGCAGGTTGTCATCCAGAGGTGTGTGGGTGCAGCTGGTGCCAGCGCTTCCGTGTGAACCAGCTCTTTCTGAAAACTTGTTTTTAGAAAGAGGCGAGGATGGCTAACATCTCCGAGTCCGCTGTGCCAGCAGGGTGCCAGGCTGCACAGCTCCATGCAAGCCAGGTGTGCAGATGTCCCTGGCAAAGACAAACCCTCGCTGTCACGCCTGGAAGCTCTGGCACTCCCCTTCCACCCTGGGCTCCCTGCTCCCATCCCTCCCCACCGCTGCCCCTCCGCTCCCTCACCTGGGGGTGCCAGGGGGACAGCCAGATTAAAACAGACTGCTAAAAATACCCTTAATTTCAATCTCTCTGCCCAGAAAAGTGGCTGTTCATGGGTGGGAGCAGCAGCTGATGGTGGGGGATGGCTGTGCCCCCCTGGCTGGCAGAAGGGCCAGCCCAAAGTGTGTGGTTATGGGGAGACAGCCCTTGAGTTCATTTATGTTGCTTCTCACAGCTGCTGTGTCATTGTGACCTGGAATTGTGAATGAGCAACTGTTTATGTAATGACAAGCTTGTGTCTATTAGGTGCTTTTTCACTTATTCATGCAGTGTGTTTGCAAATTTGAATGCGGTTGTGGGAAGGGAAGATGTTTGCTTTGGTTTTCTTGCCATAAAGCTTCCCAAGATACTGCATGACGTATGTATAGACTCAGCACCGTCTAGTGTCACATCAGTCATGTGTTCGTGTTTAAACCAGAAATGTACTGTCAGGAATTATTACCTTTTTTCTACAACAGCAGAAAAATTTATATGGTAGGGATTTTTTTGGGACATCTATATTGGTGTTTTCTGCATTATCTACTTTGTAAGCACTTTGACCAGGGAAATCGTGAAGTAATCTTGGTTAAAGACTATTTAGCTGCTATATGGTCAAATACATTGCTGATGCTTAAATGGTATGGCATAAATGTAGTGTGAAAGAATCTTTGTTAAAATTATGCTGCTTAGCTTGCTAAATGAGGCACTCTCAAACAATAAAACAATGAATTTCCTCTTTGCTGTGTGGTCACAATTCTTCCCATTTGTCTGTCTGTCCTGCGCACTCAGTGTTGGCAGCACTGTAGGCAAAAGAGGAGCTTCTGATGGCAATAGCAGTGTCACTACTTCATGGCACGGATACCTGGAAGTGAAACTGAAAAAGGGTATGAGAGCCTGGTGGGGCAGAGCTCACCCCGTTCCCCACTACAGTTACTCTGCCTGTTCCCCTGCTGTCACAGTATGGTTTGGGCTGTTGTTCTGGCAGTGATATCATCAGAGCCTCGCTGCGTCTCTGTCTTTTTAGTTATTTGGGAGCATTGCCAGAAACTCTCCTGACACAGACAGTGGAAAGATGAGTGTAATTTTATTTATTTATTTATTTTTTACCAGTTTATGTTTCCATAAGAGCAGAGCAGAATTTCCTGGGACAAAGGAAAGGCACTTATGTAGCCTGAGGCTGTTCTTCCTGCTCAGCATCAAAAACCTGCTGTATGCAGTGCACATGGGAGGGATTCGCTGAGACTTTTATAGTGGAAAATGTTAGGCAGTCCTAGTGACTACCAGCTCCACTATAACATATAGGTGCATATAGGTGGGAGTCTGTATACATTTGTAATGCAATACATATTTGGGAAGGAGTGCTAATGGAAATAGGCTGGAGGAGAAGGCATGAGGTAGAAGAGAAGAATTTTCTAACACGAAAAGCATATTACATAGTTGAAAAGGCTAAGCCACAAAAATCCAGCCTTCTGGGAAAGGTACTAATGTGAATGACATTTGTTTTAGAACAAGCTGAGTAAGAACTGAAGAATTAAATAATGATTGGTATCAGGCAGTATTAGTTTGTAAAAACCATTGCCTACACTGCCAGATATAAGAATTGAGGGAAATCTATTTGGCCGTACCATTTATATTATTTTGTTTATAACTTTTAAGTGAACATTCAGGCACAATGATCTGAATCAGACCCTTCTTAGGTAACTGGACTTTTCTTAAAGGGAAATTGCTTTTAAATATGAAGACTAACTGTGACCAGAAGTTTATGACAGGAACCTGCAAATCTCTGCTGGTGTGGATCGTGGAACATGTTAATGGAAAAACACCCACAACTAATAACAGTCTTCACAGTATGTAATAAAAATCTTGTCATTAGTGAGCACTGCACAATTCGAATACTGTTGAGAAATGAAGAGAGAACTCTTTTGTCCATTAAAATCTGCAGTTCACTTTCCATTGGAAGCTCTGTAACCGTCCTGCCTCTTGGCACATAGTAAATACATATATTTCTCTGGTATTTTCAGCCCAGTACACATAGGAAGATGTGGAAAAAATGTCGTCATCGCTATGAGATTGGTATCTTCTGAACAGCCATCTGAAACACGGCATACTCTCGTCTGCATTGTACATTACTTACGTGGAAAATCAAGTCTTTAGGTGTGTTTGCAGAACTCCATTTACTTCAGTAACGCTACACGATTGTAGGTGAGGATGGCATTTATTCTGCATTTCAGTGCCTCCTCAGATCTCAGTGGAAACAGTTCGTGCCTTACAGGAGCCACAGTCTGAAGTAATCTGACCTAATTTAATCACAGAGAACATAAAGACAGCACTTTTTCCCGTAAACCAATTTTCCCAGCCCCCATGTGTTGAAGTAACTGTTGTGTCCTCACCTGGGCCCGTTTTGAGGCTTGTAATCAAAGCTTAGCAATGCATCTGTGAAGTGACATGCTTTGGTTCCTATTTCTCTCGATTCGAAGATTGTGATGTTCCCTGGTAAGATGGTCTAGTCTTGAACTATTTGCTATGCAGAAGACATTCCAAAAAAAGAACAAGAAGCTGCTACAGTAACACAATTTTTATTTGATATTCTTCTGTGTATGCAGCACTCCACAAACCTGGCGAGTGATACTGCTTGTGATTATTAAAGATTTTTAAGATAAAAACCAGCTAAGTTAATTTTAAAATATTTACCATAATTCAGGAATTCTTTGAATTATGAAGAACCATAAAGTTAAGAAAATCTCATTTGCATGTACCCATTTCTTCTCCTCTCCAGTTGCCCGTGATAATGACATTGTGCTTGACAAAAATTACAAGGTACACGTTTAATGTATTTTTAATCGTCTCTTCATGTAATTTCACAACTGAAAACGAGAGTGTCATTAGCTGAGTCACCAATGCACCTTCCACGTACTCGACTGGGAAAAGTTTGTTAAAACGTATAGAGATATCTGGGGCCGGCAGCCGGGCCCGTCCCACCGCCTCAGCCAGAAGCGGCACAGCCCGGGCACGGGGGCTGGGGCCTGGGCCCATGGGTGGGCCCGGCTGGTGGGGGGCCATGGCTGGGCAGGGCAGGGCTGTGGGGAGCTGGAGCCGGGCCCTGCTGTGGCCTTGCTGGGGCTCAGCCTGGTGGCCCAGGGCTTGCATGGGGTCCTGGGCCTGGGCAGGGTTGGGGGATACGTGTCCCTAAGCGGAGTAATGCCGGGCATGTGATGCCGGGGGGGGGGATGTTGCTACAGGTGCTTTGTGGATGGAGGAGGTGATGGGCTGCTTTGGTGAGGGTTCGAAGGAGGCAGTATGCCAGCAGGGAGCAGGGAAAATTCTTGAATTTTGCTCAAAAGTTCTGGAGTTTCAGGGCTATATGGACGTAAACTGGCAGGTGATTGTGAGTTCAGGAAAAGCGAGCTGGTAGAAGGGCGGCCACCCACCATCCGCACATGTATTTCAGAACAAACAGGCTTATGCCAAAGCTGAAGCAGATCTTAGGCTCTACGCTATAAAAACTGCTAAAACAGAACATTATTAAAGCATTGCCAAGGCCATGTCTGAATTATTGTACAGGGAAAATATGAGGATTAGAAATAAAAACTGCACTGAGACCATGGATTAGCATTGCAATGAACTTGAGCCTTAAAATGGATATGATCAAGTGTGTCTGCTGTAGTATACTTTGTTTGTTTGTTTGTTTTTTATAATTGACTGTAATGGAAATAGGATCTGATCCCGTATAAGTAAGAAATGGACGTTAAGATTGTTGATAAAATATCAAAAGCATATTATTTCCAAGGGGGGAGGGGAGACTACAAGGGAAAAATTTGAGCCAAGCTACAGATTTATATGTACTCAGAATAAAATGAGGGTATTTGCATGTTATTTGCAAGTATTTTTGCAGCATTCTGTTACTGTCTCGCTGTTTTATGGAAAGATAAATGAAAAATAAAACAAAAGTTTATCCCTGAAGAATGCAATAAACAAACCTTTCCTTTATTTGCAAGTACTGGCAAAGACTGACTAATTGGCTAAGCCTAATGGTCTTCAAGATCACCTTGGAGAGGGGTTGTCAGTTTGAGATGAGCACTGTGATGGAGCTGATGGCTTTTCCTTCTTGAACAGACCTACTCAGGGGAGCTGCTGATCCCCACCACGAGGCTGTGGAGGCTCACTGCGTAGGCAGGATGGTGACTGAGTGATAGCCAGGCTCTTGAATTTTGTGTAGATGCAAAAAAGTTTCCAGTGCTAGTGAAGTCTCCTCATAATGCTTTTAATGGACTCTAGAAAGAGGTCTGTCTGTTTCTTTTCACACCAGACACAGGTACGTATGGGGAAGACTGATCACAAGTGAAGACTGATCCCATTGAAAAATCTCAAAATCTCAAAATAAAGGAGTTACTCCAGTTGTCACCATGATGTCTAATGTAATTTTGTTTGGGCTGTCAATTAAGATAAGCCTAATCAGATGTCCTAATGTCCATGAAGTGATGAACTGAATAGCAGATTTTGCTACTAGTACATAAGAATATGTTTTCTTCCTTTAGGTGCTGTCATAAATAGTAAATAGTTAAACTGCATTTTTTCAGGCTTTGCCTTAAGAAGATGGAAAGATAATTGCTGGATAAGCAAAGGACTGAAAGAGGGTTGAAGCTCAGCAGATGAAACTGGTTTTGAACCAGTAACAATCTTTCAATCACTCTGGTTTTAAGGTTGTAATCTCCTCTGGGCAGAGAACACTTATTCTACATTTTGTGCTGCTCTGTGAACAGACTTTTCTGCCCTGTATGAGGCTTTGGGCAGGGAAGACAGACCTTTGACTGTGCCTTACAGCTCTGTTTCTTATTCTACATAAGCTGATCTGCTTTCATTTTTTGCTGGTATTCTGCTTGGCATTCTTTTTATGAAGTGTTTTTTTGTTTTGTAAAGACCTTTTTATCCCTCCCTTCCCTGCACCAATGGAGTTTTATTAGATCGTATGGCAGCCTGCCATCTTCCCTATTAACAAAGCTTTTTCCCAAATAAACATGTTCCTTGTGTACACTGCCTCCTATTTCTGATTTATTTCCCATTCTAAAGCTACAATCTACAATATTAAAAATAATACGCAGACAGATGTTTATCAGAGGTTGAACAGGGTTTTATTGTATTACTCTGGTATTTGTGGTTTATATTACTTTAATCTCTGGTAAAGTGTGCACCTCCCACCCTCCCCAATTTACTTTTGCCTCTTATTACCATTATAGCAGGTGATGATGCCCTTTAAACACGTTTTCTTTCAGGTTGTTATGTGTTGAAATTGTAACAGCACTATGAAGAAATGTGATGACATATTTAAAATGAAGTTCTTATTTAAGAAATTAAAAATGAGGCCTTTATTCTAGAAATCCAGATTGACCTGGAGGCAGGGATTTTCACCTTTGATTTACATTACTCCAATAGGGTATTTGATCACCCTCTGCTGGCTGTACTGCCAGGGTTGCTACCAATTCACTGGATTGTCGGAGAGCGCCTTTACACGCTGGTCTAGTCCCAGACATCATTTAGGATTTGATTTTATTTGTTTGAACTGTGTTGCTGCAGTTTAGTGGTAACAATTTTAGATCACTGGCTGTGCATATACTTTTTTTTATTATTATTATTTGAATGGACGGAATAGAATTATGCCCCTGAGTCAGATAATCATCTCAGACCTGTTAAATAAAGAGCTGTGACATGCATCATAACAGTGGCCTAAAACACCATATTTTTTCAATATGACATTTCGTAGCTTTTTTTTTTTTTTGGCCTGTGGTTGGACTTACATTACAAAAACAAACAGCACTTAGCTATAATTAAAAATGCCCCGCAGTAAGTGGAATGACAAAACAATAGGAATGCTGCTCATATGTATGAAGTCAAGTGTAAATGAAGTCTAAAAGAATTAAGTTGAACGCAAAGATAAAATTATCTTGTTGGATAGGCCCAGAAAGTGTAAAGTACTCATACACTATACAGCAGATCTTGCATTTCACAATAAAAAAAACGATCAGAGGATTTTTTTTGGTATCATGAGGCAAATTTCATCTGTTAGTGTTTCAGCTGAAACATAACCTTCAATTAATGTTTTTAAATGCATATATTCATATATTAATGGGTATTGGCATGTAGAGAGTTTATACACACAAGCATCTACCTTGAACATGTGAGCAGCAATGTACTTGTTTATACTAAATGCATACAGTTTACAAAAATAGGAGACAAAAATAAGTTTACAAAAATAAGAGTATTCTTAGTATTCATTTTTTCCAAGGGAGTCTGGTTCTACCTTGAAGTATGTTCATTAAAACTTTATTTTGAAGAATCAGTACATTGGCAAGATGCATTTTAAAATTATGCTGCAGACACAATTATAAATGCAGTAAGCCATAATTATAAGGAGGGCTGTGTTTTTCAGCTTCCAGTAGCTGTCATCTGCTTCAGGTTTAGCTGTAGTCAGAGCCTTGCTGACCAACCGACTGATGTTTCAGTAATTGCCACTTGAAAATGAAGAGGAAAACTGCCTAGCTTTGAAATGTTATTTATGAAAGAGCGATCGTGCTGGCTTGTTTTCAGAGCTGGAGCTCTTCCCCCTCCTCTTGTCTAGACAAGCCAAGTACACGACTTTGTATTGATAAGAGGTCTCTGGTGTGTCATTAGGCACATCAGTCTAGTCTGGACTGGTCTGGATTTCCCTGACAGTGTTTGGAGGTCATTCCTGGTATTTTGGTACAGAGCTCTGCAGGTTTATTTACTAACATCCACTTTGACAATACTCTTAGTATTTGCTTTCTACTATCTGCATCGCGCTGACTTTGACCTACCTTGATTTAGAAGAAAGGGTTCATTCTGGTTTTAGGAAAAAAAGCACACATTGTTTGAACACATTTACTATGCAAACTACTTTAAGGTATTGAATTTGAGTTTACAAGTCACAAATACCTAATGGTAGCTATGTTCCCTGTTTGTAAGTGTCTGTATTTTTCACTGAATAATCTGTTTAATTCATTTATTCCATTCCTATAGTGCATTTTTCCTTTGTGTATTTCTTTCAGACTTCAGTAGAACATGATTACGCAGGTTAAGGTTTGTACTGCCGAGTCCTTCATTAGGTATTAAGTTTTGCTAGATGGCATATGAAGTCTACATTGCCATTAACATCGGTATTTGTGTCACTGTATGTCAACAGTCCTTTTCCTAATTCAATTTAAAGGAACCATAACTACAGAGAAATCCTTTTTCAGATGCTTACAAAGGTTTCATCGGATAGTTCCAGACTTAGAACATGGACAATGCTGTCTTGTGTTGTCCTATGTGTAATGTCAACTAACTGCCATGGTGAGAGGGAGCATCTATCACTGCTCCCTTAAGCTACTCCTTACAACTGCTTCTGGGCTTCATCAGGGTCTCGTGTACCTATTTTGGCTTTTCCCAGTTCTGAGATGTTCCATCACAGTCTTCTTGTCTGCCTTCTTTGGGAATGGAGCTTTTCTGTCGACCAAGCTTCTACAGACAAACACAGTGGGCTCCTCTTTGGAAATATTTGTATTTTGTATTTTTCAAGACTGAG
This sequence comes from Anser cygnoides, assembly GCF_040182565.1. Taxonomy (NCBI): domain Eukaryota; kingdom Metazoa; phylum Chordata; class Aves; order Anseriformes; family Anatidae; genus Anser; species Anser cygnoides. Next base: position 107,426,189 of record NC_089874.1, on the reverse strand, counting down.
CAGCAACCCCTGGGGTCTTAGTTCCACTTTTGGGAAAACTCCACTCTTCAGAGCCTCCATGCAACATAAACATTGTCAAAAACTGGCACTCTCTTGGATTTAGATGCTTTTTGTTCTCAGAGGTGATTGGTTTTGAAGCTGGGAGTTGTAACAATTGAGTTGCTTTTGAATTAGGTGTGTGTTGTGGGTTGGTCCTGCTAAGCACCTGCACAGCCCGTCGATCCCTGTCCCATTCAGCTGCAGGATACGGGGGAGACCAGGAAGAGTAAAAGCAAAAAAAAAAACACAACAGTTTTGTAGGTGAAGGAAAGAGGGAAAAAGAGAAAGCTTTGAGGCTGTGGAAGCACTGCTTAGCAATAGCCAGAATGCTGGTGTGTTATCAACGCTGTTTTGATCACAGATACAAAAAACAGCACCGCAGGGGCTGGTGTGAAGAAAGTTAACTCCATCCCAGTCAGGCCCAGTACAGCGCGATAGCGTGGCTTTCTTGGCAAATAGATTTGGAGTGAGATAACAAGGCGAGGTCATTTTGAGACTGGGCATTTTACAATCAACCAAGAATTCCTGTGGCATAGAGAGCAACTATCCAGTCGCTGCAGGGGACAAGGTCTGATGAGTCTTTTTTTCTTTTTTTATTCACCTTGGTAATGGCAATGTTCATGTGTCTGAGAGAAGGAGCATCTAGCTGTAAAATTTTGCAAGAAAAATAGATTTTCAGTCTGTTTTTGAATCCAGTTTTCAATGCAGTCTGTGAGCTGGGACAGAAAAAAAAGATTGAAAATTCTTTCCTCTGGTTAGACCTCTTATAGTAATGTTAGTTAAAATACCGCATTTTAAGACTTTAATAGAGCTACTAAAAATTTACTGCTTCATTTGGTCTTTTGTCTGAACACCATGTAATCTGGTGGCAAATAGAAACCCAAAGTTCTTAGCTTTAATTGCTTCTGAGTTGACATCTTACATTATAAAATGCTTAAGCATTTTATATCAGTCATGGGGGAAATGTGGAAAGCTTTACATTAGGACTCAACATGAAGACATGGGAAAGAATTAAAAAATTGTGGCCAAAGTAACATGCCATGTGTTCTAGCTTCAAGCAATATGGTGTTTGATATTTCTCTTTCAAATAGAAGCAGCGTGTTCCTTTACTGCTGTAATTTTCAGAACATCTCAGGATTTTATGGTAACTTTATAAAGTTTCTGCCGTTTGCGTTATTTAAAATATCTGCAAAGTTTGAACCCTTTCAAGCCAACTTTTCTTATCTTCTAAAGCAGCTTTACGCTTTTCTTGTTCCGGTTTCTTACTTTCTGAATTTGCAAACAAACTGAGTCCTGTGTGCTGTAATTATCAGATTGTTATTATTGAGACCGATCTTTTAAGTCTCCTTTGCAAAAGTAACTGTTAATAGCCTTCGGAGTTCCTTGGGTTTCAAAGGCTTACACTCTTTGGTCAAGCCCTTAAACGGCTCTTCAGTTCTTAGTTATTGCAGAAGAGGAGAAGGTGACAGGGAAAAATATTTTGCTTGTACAATATTTGATTGTACAATTTATTCTGAATAGTTTGTAAATCTTGAGGAGTTATTTAGGCAAATACTTACTGATTTTTAGGTGCAGTTTGACCAAGTGTGATAGAAAGATATATTTTAAATGCACGGGAAATGCTTGTTTTTCTGATGTAGCACTTTATAGCTTTTATTTGTATTCTTAAGTAGCATTTTATATGTTGCACATGTTGATGCATATATTTTACTGCAGAAGCTCCTTTTTGGTGTGTGTACCAAGATATCATGAATAGTTGTGATGAAAAGTTTTCTGAGTGAAGTCTGCAAATCACTCTTACCTAAAAGGCAAATATGCTACAAAAAATGGTTCCATTCCCTTTTCCAATTTATTTTCCTCCCCTTCACTATTACCGTGCTTATGTTGCATGTCAAATACATGTGGGTAAAAGTCACGCCTCAATAACTGTTCTAGTTTTTTTTTTTAGAATGATAGCTCCTGTCGTCTCAACTCAGAGCAAGTCCAGTCCTTGTGCTGTTAAGATTAATGGGAAATCTCTTGTTGATACTGTTGAAGATGAACAAATGCTATGTCTTTGCTGGGAAGCATAAGAGATCATCTCTCTTAGAAACAGCCAACCCAAACTGCAGCCCTAGGGAAGCCCAAATTTCAGAGAATGGCACTAAATGGCATTAAATAAAATACTTGTATTTCTTGGTTTTAGTTCCAGCTACTTTGTCATTGCTTCTGAATGAGAATCACCAGAATTTTTCAGCATGCTGAAAGCGTAATCATTAAATTATAATTTGTCTAGATATAATATGTCTTCTATGTGTGTAGTGTATTTATCTTTGGAACAAGCCCAGTGAAAAAGCTTTTTATAATAGTGTTTATATTTCTGGGAATATGTCTTGATTATATTTCAAATGCTTACTATTAAGCTTTGTTTCTAGAGGTGACATTTAAATGATCGGTTTAGCTGAAGGGCAATGGAATTTTAATTATTGACCAAGTAGATACTCTTGGTATATAATGCCATATTTAAATACTGAGATATTACCATATCAGACAGAGGACAAGTAAGTCAGACTGAAACCATGACTGACTGGGCTCTGAAAATTAAATAAAAACATCCTAGATGACTAGGCACTAGGCTACAATTCCTATAAAGAGCTACCACTGGTTAGCACTTACTGAATCTTTATCAGTAAACAGAAGGCCAAGGATGGAGGTTGTCCACCCAGGTCATCCAGAAGTGGGTACCTCTCCTGTAGGTGTAAAATTTGAGTGGGACACGATGTAAGGAGTTTTTCCTTGACGTTGTTTTTTGAAGAGATGGAGATAAGTCCAGTGTGGTATCGTACACAGGATTAGTTAGGCTGCCTGCATCCTTTTGCACAAAAGGAGAAAGGGAGAGAAGTTAGAAGGAGCTTGAGTTAACAATGTTTTTGTTTAAATACCTGGTCTCAGAGGAATTCTTCCTCATGGCTGAACCACATTTAGTGGAAATTATTAATTTCTTTTTAATGAACAAAATGTAAAATGTACCACATGCCTGTGTATAGCATCCAGACGCTGTATAGAGGTTTTAGAAGTTTACTGACTTTGTAAAGCAAACTGGCATGTGGGAGTTCAATGTGCAGACATTGAGTACATGATTGTAATTAGTTGGGAGACTGGCAGATTGGCTTTGGGAAGGTAGTTAAGGAATAATTGTCTGTGTCTGGACAGGATTGTTGCTTCTTACAAACTACACTATTACCTTACAGCTGGTGCTGTTTTATATTGCACAAGACTTTTTTTTTTTTTAATGTGGGATAATGATTATATTTATTCATAGTGCTGTCTTGCCCCAAATATGCAAGGTGCTACACAAACATATCTGAAAATAGTCTTTGTCCTAAGTGAACTAATTGTGATCAACATGAACTAGCAAAATTATTGCCTGTTTTTTAAGAAGTTGAGTTTCCCCAAAAGGGAAGTCTGGTTTATTAGGAGATTGATTCTAGTGATCTGAAGTCTATCACACATAGTCAGATATAATTTATGCTTGCAGTGCTTACAAATACTACATTATTTACTTGGGTGATGAAGTATCAAAGACCTATCCACCATGATAGCATCTACTTAAAAACATCAGTTGCTTTTAATATCAGTTATTCTAGCTAGTGAAGAAGGTAAGCACTGATTTCCTGACAAATTTTTGATTTGCTTTCCTTTTTGCCTTTCAGAGTGCAAATTCACCTGCGCCAGTGGTAAATGCTTGTATCTTGGTTCATTGATTTGTAACCAACAGAATGACTGTGGGGATAACAGTGATGAAGAGAACTGTCTGCTTGTAACCGAGCATCCACCTCCAGGCATCTTTAGCTGTGAGTACTTGCTCTTCGTGTGCATCAGTGAGTGTACGTATGTGGAATATGTCTGTTACCTCAGAAATCAGCGTGTTCAGGAACTTGGTCTGCTGTTTGATCTCTGGGGGGGGATGAGACAGAGGAAGTAAACACTATTTTTCTCTGAACCAGCAGTGCTATATAATATGATTTCTTTAGGTTTCTATATCTGGAAAGTTGTAGTCATGTGGAGGGAAGTGGAGGAGTTTGTGCTGCAGGTATGAGGTTGCAATAGTATGGATTGTATGCGGCTTCTGAAGAAGAAAGCATAATATTGGAAGTGATTAAAAGTGTTCCTCAAGTTTCTAAAAAATGTTCTGTGCTTTGTGTGTGTGTAGTATTTATATAATATTGAGACTATTAAGAAAGTTGTAATCTTTCTAGTCATCATTTCTATGAACCAAATATGTTTTATTAGTGTTGATATCAGCATCATTTGGAAGGTCACAGAGCTTTTGTGGATATATATTTAAAATAGCTTTAATTGTTATTCTTTGGTGTATAAATATCTCAGACAGAGTGACAGAGTTTATCACCTGAATTACTCTCTTAGTACATTACCCTCTGTGATGGACACTGAAGTCAAGTTTTGATTTTGTTCTTGCATCTTCTGCAACTATTTTTAAACCACAGTTCACCTTTCTGGGTGGAGGATAAATTTTCCAGTAATGTGTCTGGTCTACAAGTACAATAGAAGTGCTGCTACTGTGATGATTTCCTGTCATACATCAGCGTACTGTGTTACGTCAACATTTACTTTAAAAAAGATTAAAATTCTGCTTTTGGAAACGCTTTACTTAATGCAAGGATAGCAGGAACAAGCATTGCATTTATTAGGAAGAAGACAATTCGTCACATGCTCCCTAACCCATTTCCTTCCAGCTAGGGTTGACAATTGCTTGCCACAGATCAATAGGTCCATACTATGGTCAGTGTCTAATGGAGAAACTTGTGTATGGAATGAGGTATCTAGCACTGCTTTCCAATGGCGTGGTGCTGCCAATAACAACAGCTCTCGAAAATCTCTTTGAGCTCTAGCTGTGACTGGGTTATGAATATCTGTGTTAATTGTGTTGTTATTAATAATAGAAATTACAAGCAGTATGTATCTGTAGTTTTTGTATTGAATACATGCAATATTAACTGTGATCACTAGAGTGAATTCATAATAGAAACTCGTTAGCTGTTGGATATATTCCCTTCCTTCTCTTCCCTCTAACCTCCAACTTAACATATTTTTAAATGACTGATCTTGCACTTTTTCTGTGATTTCAAACATTTTGAAATAGTATTGACCTACATATGTGTATATATTACTTCATTGTATTTTGCTTTTGGTTTGGTTTTTGGAATGGAAGTCTTGCCGAAGCCCCAGGACTGGCTGTAGACTTGGGTGACAGGTCCAGATCAAAATGCCATGTGTATTTCTCCATAAACTTAGTCTGGCCTTCGCCGTTGACTTGTTAAAAAATATGCCTTATAATTTGTGCATGCAAAGCTGTAAGCAAACCTTTAAAGTACAAAAAGAGGCATTTTCTGACTGAGATACTGTGCAGCTCCTCCACATTAAGAAACCAAGTCAGCACAACTGTTTGGCCAAAAGGAGCTCCGAAAACCGCTGTAGTAGCAGATGGAGTGAAGGACTGAGTATAGCTTTGGTAACAAGCAGCAGCTGGGGCACTGTCCTATTACTTATTTTGGAAATCTTGGGACAAGCTTGTTCCAGAGTGACATTACAGGCAAGAGATCGTAATTGCATTGCGTATGAACATTTATTTCCTTATTTGTTGGTGGTAATGTAGTCAGCACTGTAAGTCCAGACGCCAAAGTCTCTGCAGCCTCATGCAGTGCTTGTGGTGGCTGTTGATGAGTGTGTGGATGCATTGCAGATGGCCGGGGGATAATGGGGACACCCTGTGAGTTCCTTGTTGGAGTCCAAGTGGTCAATTTGGGCTCCTAAAGCCTCATGGATTGAGTCATTTTTCAGCAAACCTCTGTGCCAGTGGTAATTGGGCTGTAGTTGCAGCAGAAGTGGCACTGTGTCCTGGCCTTCTCCTCAAAGTGCCTTTAGAGTCTACAGATCATTTCTTGCTTGATCCAGGGTTGGTAAACTTCCCAGTCTTCCCTCAAATTGCCTCTCTCCCCTGAGGCATTAGAACAGCTCACTGATGTGACAAAAGGCAGTCCTGAAAGGGAGCTGTACAAGTAATCTGGCTGGTGGTCCCCCCTATCTCAAGGAAAATGAAGTTCATCCACACCAAACCGGACAAAATTTGTCTTTAAGAAGCCTTCAGCAGCAGGTTTCCTACTTCTTCCATGGGAGCTGAGGTTGGTGTTATTTGCTTCCTTCTCATGTCAGCCTTTTGCACACGTGAAGGCGGTTACCTTCTGGTAGATTTAAAAAAAAATAAATAATACCAAGTTCTTCCACTTAAATTTTTTTCCTTAAATCTGTTAGATTTGTTCATTTTATCAAACTCCTTCTAAAATATGATGTCCAAAACTGTAGTTCTGCTATTTCAGACCTCCCCAGTGCTGAGAGAAGCAGAATAATTACATAGATGGTCTTGTTAAATCCTTCAAGAACTGTGTTTGCTGGCTTTGTAACAACATGGCAAATTAGTAGCATGTAGAGGAAATACTTGATTTATTGGCAGGAGCATTCTGAAGTGTTTAACTTTTTGCTTACCGTGTGGCAGAAGGAGCATTTGTTGCAGTTTCGGATATCAAAAATGAATGTACTTTTTCTTTGCAATAGGGACTGTGCAACAAGTGCTGGTGAATGAAGAGACTTCTGTTCTAAATCAAATTAAAAAAAAAAAAAAGGTAAAACAGTGGTCCTAATGGTGAACCAAAGATAAAAGGACAAAGTCAAGCAGAAAAATAATACAATCATAAACAGTATTTAAAATAAATGAGGATTAGAGATATTTATTATGGTGAGCATACCAGAATATATGTGCTAGAAATGTCCTAGCTGATGAGGCTGCCTTCCAACATAGAAATACATACATTGATTGACTTCTAATTAGCAGCAAGAAGGTAACACAGCACTATAAAAAGAAAACAATTAAAACCAAGAAAGAGGAATTTTAAAGCAAGAATTTCTAGGCTGGTCAGTATTACATATCAGCTCTATTCTTGCATCTTCTTGATTGCGTGCAGTTCTTGAATGGGCAGGGAACTGATGAAGCAGCAATGTCTAAGCGTGTGCTGGTCCACATCTGGGCAGGACTGCCTGTCTGTTTTTTGCTGGAACTGCTGTGGTCTTTACATAGAGCAGGTCAGCCCTAATGTGGTGTTCTTTCCCATCTACAGTTTTTTCAATGAATCTCTTTCTCCCACTGTATTCAAAACTTCTATTCTTCTGTAGAGACAATATTAATCTCATTTCACAGTAATACATATACTGACATATACTGTCCCCAAACAATGTCTAAATAATTTTTCATATGGAAGCCCTGCTTCAGTTTATTTAAGCAGTATGTGCCATGTTAGTGGTAGCCTATATTTCCAGGCTACTGAAGCATTTTTCATTTGTGTTCTTGCCAGCAGCCAAATTCAGAATGTCTCGTTGTAGCTCATTGTTTTGTTTAGTTAAGTTGCATGAGCAGTGGTATAGAAAGACATTTTTTGTGGGTGACCTGCTCCCAGGATCTTGTGATTATAGCAGACGGTATTGCATTGTGTTAGGGTAGTTTAAATCTCATCCACCGAGTGTTCCTCCTTGCTGCTCTTACTCTGGCTGTGTTGCGAAGTCTGTTAATTCAGTCTTTCTAAATGTCGCTGCTGAACTCAATAAGATGTCTCACGTATGCAAAGTTAAACAAAACGTGTATTTCTGCAGCCCTTTGGTTTTATTAGTTTTCCTCTGCTGACTTGTAGGTAGAGTTGCTTTATGCTGCTATATGGGCAGTTTAGTTCTGTATAGAACAGAGAGACCGGAGGGCAGCTGGGTGAAATCAGCATCAACAAAAGATGTATTAGCTAATGCGGGTTAGAAACTGATTTCAGACAACACAAGTTGCCATCCAGGAAGTGTCAGTTGCTCAAAATACGTGCTAAGGCATTGAAGCCGAATGTGTCAAGGTAACAGGTTAGGTAATGAGTGTTAAAATATACCTTCCCCCTTCCTAAGTGAGGACGCTCAGAGATAAGTCTGTATTTCACTACAGGTAGCCTCTTACCAAGGAGCTCATGGCAACTTCTGGTAGGTCCATTTATTGTTCTTATTTTCCTCAACTATTAATACTTATTGAGGTAATACAGATGGCTATTCTTTTAACACTACTTTGAGGTTGAGGCTGTATTAACTGCATGAAGCTGTGATTGGAAAAATGCAATTAGGAGTAGAATTTTAAACATTACAAACTTGGCCTTGTGGGCAGCTTGCTGCTGCATGTGACCTGCAAAATTTGGACTCTGAGGAATTGAAACAATGTGCCTGTTTCTAGCAGGACACAGTTCATTTGTTAGAGCATTTCCCTTTGTTTCGCAACAAATGATCAGCCTGCCTTGTCCTGCTAGAAGTAAATTAGATTTTGAAATGGAAAGTGTAGTCTGTTGTCTGTTTGCAGACTGCAGTATTGAAGTCGCATCTAATTGAGTAGCATTGCGATTTTTAGAGATGGTGGAGATTTTAGTGCTTTGTTTGGTGGAACACAGTGCAGGTCATTTTTGCTGTGATCTGCGTGTGTTCATGGGCATGTTAAACATAAATATTGCCATGTATGAAAATTTGAAGAACGATAAAAAAAAAAGGGAAACTAAATCCATCTTGTCGTGTGAAAATGACGTCTACATCAAATTTCAAGTTGTCAGCGTTGATGGAGTTGATGTGGTGTGGCAGTTTTGGCATAGCAGGGTTTGCTGTAGGAGTTCATTTTCCTCTGCGAGGTAGAAGAGAAAGCGCACCACAAATATCTGGCTCTCCCTCTCACCACCCCCACCTACTTCTGTCAGCTCTGAGCTTTGTAGGAATCTGCAGGGGGCTGGAGAATGATTCTGTTTTAAAAACAAAAAGCTCAATCAAAGGAAAATATTTTGTTTAAAGAGACCTTTGGCATCCCCCTCTGACTGTGACACTGAATTTGCGCAGATAAAAACAACCGCTTAGATTTACATTTTGATTGTGCTTCTGCTTTCATGTGTGCTGGGCTGTCCCACTTCAGGTGAAATTTATCCATTTCTTTAAATATTTAGCAGTCTAGCATTGATGTTAATGAAAGTCTGGCACTGCTATTTTGAGAATTGCAACAATGATAGTAATTTTCAGTGTCAGATTACTGCTTCTCAGAGGAAAAGGGAGATGGGAGGAGGGAAGAGAGAAAAAAAATTGTTTCGGTTCTAATAGAGTTTGTCATCAGCCTGGCTGTGCCAGACAGATGGATCATGAATACTGTCTAGACGCTCTCTGCCTGAGTGGAGCTGTGGTCTCTAAGGACAAGCAACGAGACGCCGGCTTAAGTGACTGGGGAAAGTCAGGACGCGCTCTCCTCTAATCAGATGGCAATCAATGCCGGCCTGCCTCCGCAGGCTGGGGAAAAGGCCCGCTGCTCCTGATAGCGGGTCGATACTGATTTCAGCTGCAGCTCGTCTATTATCGGCCTTTAGGGAGGAAAGGAGAGGTACGGTGTTATGGCACTATTGATTTCAGCTTTCTGTGCCCCGGGGTTTGAGAGAGCTTTAGTTCAGGTGTAGAGCCCGGTACGGGCGGTGGATGGGGAGAGCCGCCAGCGGGCCGCGAGGCCTGCGCGCGGCGCGGCTCCGTCAGCTCTGTTCGTCGGTCGGTTCGGTCGCTGCACGTACCTGGGAACACGCTGCTTTCCGCCTTTTGGTGTGGCCCGCTGGCTCAGAAGGCTTCATCCCTTCTCCCTACCTGTGGCTCCTCATGGGCCGTGCATGAAGGCGAGGTTTCATGAGGTTGCCTGTGCTTTGGGAAAGAAGAGCATGGAGGACCGTGAGCCATATAGTGATCTCTGGCGCTGGTGCTTTTCCTTTCTCTGTCTCTAAACACAGCGAGTGATAAGGCAATAAAAAAAATCATATGTAGCTCGAGTGATGAGTATTTCTTGACTAGTGTAATATAACAACAAAAACATCAAGTTAATACATATGGTAACTTATCTGAAAAGCAAGGGGCTCTCTGGGTTTTGTGTTACAGAATAAGCTGTAACTTCCTTGGTTTTACTTCTGCATATATAACTAACCTCTAGATGGACATTTTTTTTTTACTTAGAAAGCCCAGTTTGCTTTCAGCCTGTAATGTAGCCTTCGTTCCTGAAGTGCTATAAACAGGTTCTGTGCTTTGTTTTGAAATCACTTCATCTTCGCATATTTTTGAAGCACATCATGGAAAGTTGGCAATTAGTATGAGCTTGGACATTTGAAAAGAGGGAAGCATTAAGGTCAATTCTGTGTTTTTCTTACTCTAGTATTTTGTCTGTACTTTTAAAAATACTGTATTTGCTAGTATTTAATGTAAGCAATGAAGTAGACTGCTGGTCCCATGAATTCTGTAATAAAACTTAAGTGGAATTCAGTAATGCTAGAGTTTACCCATTTTTCTTTTGGAGCTATTAGCAACTCAGACAAGCCAGACACACGTATGTGGCCAATAATAACTATGAAATATGCCAGTACGTCAGGTATTTGCATCTGCTTACAAACAGGGCTAAACCAGCCAAACATTAATCATATTTCTACAGTTAATGAGAAAAGAAATAAAATCTCTGTGCCCTGCAGATGAGAATGTGGGGATTCCAAGAGCTCTGAAATGTGATATTATTCATTTGTGAAGTGTGTAAGTTGTATCACCATTAATCAAAAAGATCTAGAAACAAAATTTGCTAGAACTGTGTGTGTGTTCTTCATATGCATTTCATTCACCCCTTATTCAATTCCTGTGAGCTTTTAGGAAACTTCATCTAATATTAAACATTACATTTTAATGAGATTATGTCTTTTATTCCTGTTTCCCTTTTCTCTTACTGATTTCTTATATATGTAAAAGAGAATTTTACATTCTCGAGGTATACAGTGTATTAAAATCTTGATTCAAAGGCTGATTTTCATGCATCTGAGAGAGTGTCTAAATTTCAGTCTGAAAATCTCAGAGAAATAATGCCATGCATCAGTTATGATGTGACTTTCTATCTTACAGGTGTGCTTGGCCCTGCGAGAGACAGGAGCTCCTTGCAGACCGGTATGAGGCAGGGACACGGACTCTTGCATACTCTCAGAGCATCATTTTCAGGCTGTTTTCTCCACCAGAAGTGCTTAGTAGCAAAAATAGTCCACAAATGCAGGCCTGAAAGTACAGAAACCACAATACAGTGTCATTGCATAGGCACAATTCTGCTGGAGAGAGGAAGAGAATAAACTGTGAGACAGTTATTTATTGTCTGATGTTATTTCATGTACAACTAATAGGTACTTGCACATGGCATCAGAAATCACATAAAATGGAACTGAGCAACTTTTGTTGATTTTATTTTCCATCCATGTCAGTAAGTGTTGCTCATTGCTCCTTTTCCTTCCTGTGCACTTTTGTTTGTAGGGGTCACTCTGTTCAGTGCCCTGGGAGCTACTTGGCTAAATCTCTGAGTTTTAGATGTAGTTCTAAAATCTTCCTGCATGAATTTTAAAGACATCACTCTCCCTTTCATTCATTCCGATCTGTTATCACTGGTAAATACTCGTTAGGAAGATTGCATTTGTGTTGTTTGCGCTTGGCTAATACAAATGCCTACAGGAGCAGTCACAAATTATTTCTTCTGTACAGCACTGGAATCTGTTCAAGTGCTTAACTAATATAAAGATTACTTACATATTCATAGGTCTTAAAGTGTTTCAGAAAACATGCTTTGAGGCAACTTTTTTTTTCTTAATTAAAAAAAAATAATAACTCCCTCCCAATAAACAGACACAGTCAAACTGGACAACCTTCCTTCTCTGGGAATACTAGACTGTGATCTTTGATTGTTTTTCATTCTGCAGATGTATATCTGACCCTTTATCTTCAGACGTAATCTCCATCTTTGTCTTCCTGATGAAATGAGCCACCTTGATTTTTCTTAAGCAGGCTCATTTTCTCCTTCTGTTTTGAAGCAACTACTTGAAGTGGAGGTGATTTAGGAGTTTGGTTGTGTGTTCTGGTGTAAATACACACTGCAAATTTTATGTCTGAAGTTTCTACGTGGCTTAAACTATAACATGCTGGTGCTCAGAGAAATCCATGCTTTTCAGTGATCTCCATGGACTGTCCTGCGTGTGAAATGATGTGTTTCTCTACCACACAGTGTTTAACTGAAGCATGTTGCTTTGGCCATTAGTGTGCAACTATTTTTCTTGGACTGGAAAGTCTGAGAAAGCCTATTACTCTGCAGTTTTGCAAGCATTCAAGACTGGCGCAAGCCTGTGTTGCCCCTTGTGGTTACTCCCTCTCTTGTCCCTGTGCAAATGTTTGTGCAGCCACAGAGGAATTGGGTTGGAGACCTGATCTGGTTCTGATTAACTCCGAGAAACTTCCACTTGGTTTCAGCCAATGTCATGTCTTTGATTCTGTTCTCAGCTCAGCTGTGCAAGTGCCTGTGCCAGAACAAGGCAGAGGGCAGTACAAGTGGCCACGGGTGGGAGTGCTGCATTCAGTGGTGGTATATCCTTGACTGGTTTAAGGTTTCCATTGAAACTGCAGGGTTAGTCTTTGTATTGCTAAACCACAAGCATATGCTTAAAGACCTTTCCCTCAGTACGGGAGAGTTTGGGAATTAAGAACGAACTGTTGCTTTCCCTCGTCTCCCTCATTCTGAAAATCTCAGTTCAAGATACTCTCATTTGTCACATTTTATTCCAGAGAACTGAAACAGAAAAGTGAAGGACCAGAATTTAGAACAGGGGGTCTCTCATGAGCATTCATGGATTTGTGTTTGTTTAGAACGAACCTATGCTAGCAGAACGTAATATAGCATTTATTTTCAATAGTAAAGTCCAGTTTGGCTTAAGACAAGGTGCTTTATTGGAATAATGTTAGCTAGTTAAATGAATTCATAGGAACAGCTGTCCTGGGTCAGATCAAAGACTCAGCTAGCCCAATATTGAATCTGGCACTGACCAATTGCAGATGTGAAGTGAAAGAGTATAAGTAAATTAGACATACAGTTATGCTTTTCCCAGTAAACCTGCTTCCTTGGAGGAATGCTGTACTGCTCCACAGGAAGAGCACAAGATTTCTGTCGTTCGGAGCGAATTCGGCATTTAGGAAGGGGAGGTAAAGAGAAAATGCCTCAGTTTTATTAATATAAGAACACGAGGAGATCCATCAACCCCCTGCAAGCCAGTAAATGTGAGGGCATGTTGGTTTCTTCTGTTCAGCATATGCTTGTCACATTAAGGCATTTTGAATATAGGACACAAGCCTGAAAGTGATGAATTCACTACAACTTAAAAGATGATTTGCCTGGGTCTTATTTATTTTGTGAAGGACCAATATCTTAAATTTCCGTAAACTTACTGTGTTGTTTTTTTCTGAGTGGTGGTTTTTCGTTGTTGTTTTGGTTCAGGATTTGTGGCCTGCAGCAGCTTTATTTAAGAGTGAACCAAGTTCGTTTTGTGATGAAAGCAGGCTTAAATTTGGCCTGGATGCTTGAAAAGCCAAATGCACACACACAACCTACTGCATGTACAAAACACAGTTGTCACCCCTGACTGTGTAGCACACAGGTATCAGGAACCGTGGGAGTATGTGTGTGTACGTTACAGCAGGCATGGCCTCATTTTTGTTTTCTTCACATGGATATCTTATGTAAGGGAATAGAGGGTAGTTTGCATTAAGAAAAATACTAGTAACAACATGGAAAGATCTATACCTCCTTGGCTCCATGAAAATAATATGGATTCTCTCCTTTTGTTTAAAAATACCCATGCTTTTAATACCCATGGGTTTGGATTAAAATCAAGGCAAAAATATGTTTTTGTGTTCTATTTAGCCCACAAATGAGAAAGTTGACCAACTGCTTATACTAAGCCACTGTAAGGAGCTAAAGCAAAACAGGTCAGGAGAGAAAGTTGTTAAGTTACTTTCTGTCGGTGATGGATGATTTTTTCTAACTTATAACGTGGTCTGTGAGGCTAGAGAGAGATGTATGTAGCACAGCATTAGTCCAACCATACATGATAAGATCACAGCTTTACTTATCTTGCCAGCAATATTGCTATGCCAGTAGCTTCCTCTTCCCTTCCTCTTGGATTTCTTCCTCTTCTCTTCTGTTTCAGTATTGCTGTGTAATAGGTTCACAGAAGTAAGACATGAAGAACCTGGTGGGTATAGAGATAATAATGACGCACTATGTGAATACTGAGTCTGGCACCTAGTAGCACCTTGATAGAAATAGAAAGCTGTGATCACAGTATTAAAATATGCTAACAAGCTGAAGGAGCTAATGGGCTGAATTTTTACAGTGCAGATGTTCATCCGGCACTTGTGCTGAATGCAATAACAAATGTGTGGGGGCTGCTGGCGATATTATTGTGTTCTTGGCAGCACAGTTCTCCAAAACAATCTTTCCTTTCTTCTGTATTTTACCAAGATTTAGAATGTTCTTTTTTTTTTTGTGGTCTAAGATAAAGAATGTGTGTGTAAACAAATTAGTGTGACTAAGGCTGGTTGGGCTGGGGTTGTGTTTATTCAAATACAGGGTCCTGCAAGAACGTGTGCGTTATCGTCTGTCGTAGTGGGAACTGGCTTCTCAGTTCTTGGATAGTTCATGTTCTACATCTCCTGAATTTCAGGTAGTTCTATGTTATTTCTTAAACGTAGCTCATTTGGCCAGGAGAAATGTCATGCTTCTTCACATTCTCTTCTTCGGTGTGCAATGCTTTGCAGCTAATGCCAAGAATAACATTGTGGACTCGCAGAACCTTTCAGCTGTTTCAATAGGAAATGATTCTGACGTCTTTCCAGTTGACTCAGATATTCCTGAAGAAGGGACTGTTCCTACTGGTCAAGGATTTGCTAGCTGACGGCTGGAATCATTATGTTGCAAGCTTACTCTTTTTTTTGTTATTGTTCTCAATGACAAAGGTATACTGGCTTGTTTGTTTTAATTACTGGGATGAAAGGTGTATGTGGCTGTTGTTTGTATGAAGCTGTGGCCCTCATTGTGAATACCTGTCACTTTTGATAGGTCATTGCAATGTAGATGATCAGTCAACTGGCCATGAGTATTGGTGCTCGCCATGCTCCTCCAGCAAATGCGTTTGCTTTGCCATAAAGCACAGGTTTCAAACTGTGTACCCTTTTTACAGGCCTATTATATAACACATGGGGAAAAATAAATTCCCTTGTTGTTAGAAAAACTGAACGAAGGACTGAAATGATAGAAAGAATGGAAGAATTGGTGATTGGTGCATAGGTCTTGCCAACAAATCCAGGTTTTCCGGGCATCTCTACTGAAGACTTCCTGCGCAGTCCTGAAGAAACCTTTATTCTTTTTCTTCCTTCATCACTTTATTTATAAAATAGAGATAATTATATTCATCTACTTTGCAGAATTAATAAAAGACAACACAAATTTTATATGGTTGAAGAAACACGCAAAGAGATGCTAAGCTGTAATAACATCAGAAAAACAAGTATTATACTGGAAGAAATAGTCATAAGATGACAGTGAGAATTAAAAAATATATATATATTAAAACAGGATGTGCTTGATGTTGTTTGTTAACTTTAGCACATCCTGTCCAGTATTAATAGGCTTATATTTAATTTTTCACTTGTATGTCAACATCTAAGAGTGAGGAAATGGATATGCTAAGTAGACTCTGAGCAGGTACCTAAATCCATTTGCATTAAAATGTGATTGGGGCAGAAGAATAGGAGTTTCATCAGTCAACCATAATTCTAAAATTGGGACAGCGTATCTTAAAAAATGGTGAATGTAATGATATTTGGTTGCGTGGTCTAAGTTAGTGAAGTCTGAAAAGGAATATCAGAAAGATTTAATCAAATGAGGTCAGCAGTCAACAGAATGATGGATGAAATTCCATCTCGATTAATGCAAAGTAATTCATACTGGAGGGCAAAGTATGTGCTATTAATACAGTTTATTGGATCCTTATTAATTGTGCAATTTAAGGAAAAGGACCAAAGTATCACTATGAAGAGCTGAATAAAGACCTCTTTACAGAACATAGTTGTGGTCAGATAAAATATTTTGAATCAATAAAAGTAGAATGTGAAATGTTACGATGTAGTTACATAAATCAACACTTCACCTTTATCTGGAATGTTGTGTTTAATTATTGTTGCAGCACAGAAGCATGCCACAGATATAGAAAACATAGGAAAACAGCAGAAAGAAGTTGTAAACAAACTTTGATATGAATAGAAACCAAAAAGTTTGGAATTGTTTACTTTTGAGTGCAGATAAATAGTGGAGAAATAAAAAAGTACACAGAACTACGAGTGATGAACAGAAGGCGGGTCAGGAACTTAGGTTGTGTCATAAGATTAAAAGATCACTCAACGCAATTCAAAGCTGATAAAAAAGAAATAGTTTTTCCATACCTCCTGAGACTGTAGGCGTCTTTACCGTGTAATGTTGTGGAGGCAAGAATTTAACAATATTTAAAGAGAGGAAGACGCTGAACACTGAGTCCACTTGTATATCAGCTAGCCAGAGAGTAGTATTTAGGAACTGTGTAATAAGGCTGACGTTTCAGGCTCTAAACTGATTTCTGACTGTAAGACAGACTGAGAGCTTGAGAAGTAGACACTTTCTCAGTCTCATCCTGGAGGACAGTGTGTGGGCTCCCACGGGAGATGTGAACCTGAAGTCCCCAGTAAGTTGCTTTGAACAGTGATTGTGTGCAGCTACGATCTGAGTCCTGCTGTGCAGTTTCCCTAACTCAAATGAAATTTCTTCCATCACATGCAAGCCTTCTTTCATTTCATGCAAGCAGAAATCTGGGCTGTCTTACACTGCTCTTTCGTAGAAGGAGGATAACTGGCTAGGCTGGCACACCAAGTTGCTTCACAGTGAAAACTGTGGGATCTCTGCCAGCCCGTGCAGGACTATCTATTGCACGCCAGCCACTGCCCCGGGAGGGGTGGCCAGCAGCCCGACGGATCCCCGGCGCAGGAGAGCAGGCTGATGGGAAACGTGTACTAGGAATTGAGGGGAAGCCAGCTTAAGCAAGCAAGGCTTAGAATGAACCGTGTTGCAATACGGACTGGTATGTGATTCTTTGAAGCTTCCGACAGCCCTTCTGGCCATGAGGCTCCCGTGGTTAATAAACCAGACCCGCAGAAGTGCCTGCTCTTTAAACATAATGTACTGAACTCCGCGCGTAAATGTTTGACGCTAGTGGACGAGATTTGTGGAGCCTCTTGTCTTGCAGCAGGTGACAACGATTTCTTTGCTTATTGCAACACAAGCTGTCCATTAATTAGGACTTTGGGAGAGAAATGTGTGTAGGCTGTGAACGTGCAGAGTGATGCAGAGAGGTGGGAAACAGATGTGTGGCCATATATGCACCAGCCAGCTATTACTCAGATACCATCCGTGCGCTAATTAGCTGCTGGAATGTTGAACAACATTGGTGCTCGTGTGATTAATTGAACGCAGTCCTGCGCTGGGTTTTCACACTTGTCTTAATCTCTACACGGTGCCATAACTAACACGCTTCAATTAATATTGTTTTGAAAGTGAGGTCCCTGTAACTTCCTTGTTATAAAAGACTTATTTCTTGGTGTAGACTGCTGTAACTGTAGGGCCGTCAGCTTTCTGGACCCTCGAAGGAACAATATTGGGTTAATGCTGCAGATGAAACCTGACTCATCCATTTTGCTTCCAGTCATGCTAATGAACCCAGCCGGTGCCATGTCAACTCTAAGCATTGCGCCCTTCCTCTATGATTCTCGCCTTCAGTTAAGAGTCAGCAAAGAGTAGCCAATTTCTGAATTGCCACAGCTGGGTTGAAATGCGTAGTAATAATACTTGTATGGTGAATGCCTCTTTAGCAAAACTGTTGCAATTTATCCAGAGTCCATATTTTACTATTTTATGTCTCAGAATGTAAATACAAACATTAGTGTTTCCAACGGCCGTACATCCAAAAATAAATGCTCACACACATGTATAATATGTTCTAGAACAGCAGTTTTTCTTGTGTGAAGTCCAGATCCATGGCACATTTCAGCCCCTGCCCATCGTTGTAGGAACGTGCAGTAAGAGCACAATTAGTGCTGCCAGACTGGGGACATAAGTTATCTACTACCACATCCTGCGTTGTATTCCAGGTAAAAGGAACTTCTGTAAATCAGAAAGAGGGACTCCAATTTTGCTGCCAGAACGTAAAAGCAGAGATGATTTTTCTCTGATCCAGTTTCTGGTTTTGTCAAATGTTTCTTACGCTTTCCTGAGACAACTTCCTCCTTTATGCATATCAAAAAGCTTGTGAATTAGAAGAGCAGATTTGATGAATTATCTTGCAGATAACTGGGGAAATACTCCTTCTTTCCCTCCTTCTTATCCCCCTCCGTATCTTCCCTCCCCACAGAATACTAAAACATTGTTTTTCCTCCACTGTCGAAAGGTGTGTCTCACAGAATACAGATGAGAGATTTGGCTAGCAAAAAATAAATGAAAACAAGAGGCATGTCTTTCAAGTACAAATGGGGCTTTAGAGATCTCTGTTGGAAAGCCTAATTTCTACATGAGCACAACTGTTTCTACATATTGCCTGGAACACTTCAGTTGGCCACACTTTCTATTATGGATTCTAAAAAGACATCATTTGTCAAGTTAATAACTGTGTACAAAAATGTTTATGCATAATAAAGATAGATTTCAGAGATCTTTGAATGGCACCCACAGACATTAAATTCTGCAGTACTTTGCAATATACTGAGCCTGATTAGATGATGATAATAATTAGGGTAACCCCCCCCCCCCCCCCCCCCCCGTTCTGCAGGGCTAAGTGAACCTAACTGCTTGCTGAACCATATCAATCAGATTATTTTATTTATTTATTTATTTTAAATTCTGTTCTCTGGTGAGGAAGTCAAAATATTATTGCAGTTTCAAGACCTCACTTGCAGAGCATGTTTCATGACAACGATGGTCTTTGACTCGAAAAGAGCAATGACAGCCTTTATAGCATTTCCTACCCAACTGCCTATTGCTACTGCTTATTGTAGGAAATACATATACATATATATATATATATCTTTTAGACATACAGAAACTAAAATACAGACTGCGTAGGCCCTTCATAGAAATTCTTTAATAATGCCATGTGTAAGCCACATTCAGAAGGTATGCTTGTCCCTATTTTCAATGGCAGTTAAGTCGCTTAAGTAGGACCCAGACGTGCAAATATCTTTCTATATGTGACTATAGTAGCTATTTAAGCTAAGGATTTAAGGAGACTGAATGTAATTACCCTCATTGCGAGACTAATACACAAGAGAGAAATGCCATAGGATTTTGTAATAGCGACGAGTGGTCAAGACATTACCTTTATGCTTTGCTAGTTTTACCAGCTGTGTCTCATTCCATTATTCATACATATATACATAGACACACACCTCTCTTCTAATTAATGATACTTGTCAGCTAGTGGGCAAAAAACCACACAACTCCAGAGGTGACTTTCCAAAGAAAATCTGATTTCAGAGTGGAGCCACTGATTGCCAGAAATCTGCAGATGTGCTACAGAGCTTTCTGAGGTTTAAAAATTTAGCTATGTTCATCAGGTGAGTCTGAAAAAGAAATGCAGTTATCAGGGTTTTCTTACAATCTGTTTATCTCTTAAAAAAAAAAAAAAAGGAAAAAAGGAACATATGTCATGTGTTCTGCCTTGTACTGTGCCTAAAGGGGGAAGACATAAGTATTGTGTCTTGAAAACTAGGATTTTTAAATGTTACTTATAAATGGACAGGTATAGGTAGGTGATGATACAACATAACTTGGATTCCCAGACTCTAGGAATAGACTGTTTTAGCTGGTTTTGTTAAAAACAAGCAGCCCCTACTCCCAAAAAATCCCCACAAATTTATATTCCACGTGGCATAAAATTTTGTCGTTTTCTGCCACAAACGTACAGAAACGTGCTCTGCCTCTGCAGTAAAGCACAATATTCTGAGGCAGAGCTTGCTGACCGTAAAGACTGAGACATTTAATTGAAATGAGAGCAGCTATAAATATACAAGTTTTTGAAGACTGTAGCATGGTGTTGGCTTTTTTTCCTTCATTGGTAGAGAGCTAGGATAGAAGGTGGACTTCTAAATGTGTTTGGATATAAATAGTAAAGCGTTTAACTCTTTCAGTTGTGTGATATTTCTTTTCCGTGTGACTGAATCACTCAGCCTCCTCAAGGGATCAGCCCTGATCTCTGAATCCTACCTCTGGCCTATGAATCATGTCAAATTTCATTTAAGTTTTTAAGTGGAAATGGGAATCAAAGCAACGTCTTGACTTAGCAGCCTCCATTTGATTCCTTCGCAGGCTATTTGCTGGGCCTGCTGGCCCTTGGCAGCCACACCGTATTGAAGGTAGGCATCGATAAATCACGTTGGATTTAATGGAAATGAAGCCTTCAACTTGCACTGCAGTTTTACACAACATTCCCACTGTTTATAGGAGTACTGGTATATTTTAATAGAGCTTCTCATTTGTTACATTACATATTCATAATGTACAGGGCCTGGAGGAGATCCATTTGGCTGACCACAAAAGCCTTGAGACCTCAACATAATACTACGTTGGAGTATTAAGCCAGTGACAATCCGTAGAAAATGCAGCTGGGCTTTTAGGTGTGTCCATGAAGGATGGAGAAACGCAGAAGGGCCAACGCTGGTTCGAGGGAGAACAGATCGGGTTAGATTTGGTGGAGAGACTGGAAGATGGATAACTTGTGGGAGACAGAGCAAGGCTGCTTGACCAGTCAGTCGGTGGGAAGAAAGCAGGAGGTGTGGCAGGTTGTGGGAAGAAAAGGTTGCTGCCTTTCCCAAAGCCATCACCCTGCCTTGTGTGCCTATCACCATCTGAAACTCACTGTGTGCACCCATGTTCCCATCCTGGTGAAGGTCTTGGAGCTGGTTTCTTATAGCTGCCTCGGATTTTTGGTTCTTGCTGTTTCTGTAGGAATTGTGTACGTAAAACCGAACGATCGGCTAAGGACGTTTGTGGTGCTCGGTTTGCAATCAGTCGCTCTGAGCGTGTGTTAACAGCAGTAATGTTGTTCCAGGTGAACACGCAGACCCTCATTTATTCAAATGTATGGTATTTAGAGCACCTGATTGTGCATGCTATGGTTTCATGAAGAAAACAAGTAGCAATAATTTATTGTTTTTAAAAACTGGTAAAAACAATTGGGAAATTAAGTGGCACAGGATTAGAGTCATAATTGCTCATATAGGGTGTCTCAGCTCAGGTTAGGGGTGAAAACAGACCTCATTCTTTCGTACGTATCATCATTACTTTCACGCTTAAATTAGACAGTCATTAAGAAGATCTATAACAGGAGTTGTTCAGGGCCCTTTGATAGTGTTGGATGGGAAGAACCTTGCACTGAAATCATGTGCATTGTGAACGGAGTCCAGAGGAGCCTGGTTGATTTAGCCCTGCTGGATATCTAATTATTCATCTTGTCTGTTACTTTCCTAAGGACTAAATATAGAGAATATTCGCAAATGATGAAAGAAAAAAGAAAAGGAGTTTCAAGCACTGAGCATATCTCAGGCCTCTGGTCGAGTGGCACATTCTGCAGCAGCGACCTGGCCGTGCTCAGGTTTAGCTGCAGCTCCCTTGGCTCTGCCGATGGGGCCTGAGGAAGATGCAAAGGTGGAGGCTATTGCCATGACCGGCGGCGTGGAGGGTTAATTAGCATGAGTGTCTAGGAAAACGTGGTTTAATGGTGTTTGTGGTGATGGTACAAGCTGCTTCACATCTTCGGTTATTTCAGCAAATAGAGTAAAAGTGTTTACTCTTTTCATTTTAATTTTAAAAAGAAAATGAGAACAGGACATACACAATGCGTCTAGAGAGGTCTTTCTAATGTGGACATCCAGAATAGCAAAACTGGTTCCCGATAGCATGAAGGGGGGCTCTTTTAAAACATTTCTTGATGCAGTTAACAGGAGTGACAGCAAATCTATGTATTTCTTAGTTCCAGACTGGGAGAGAAGGATGTAGGGAGCTGCTAATTGCAAAATAATGGTACGGAATCCCTTCAAGGACAGATACATTGGCAACTCCAACTGACCCTGCAAATAGATGTGCTGAGAACAAATCCTACGGTGGTACCAGTTGTGATGAGCTGAATTTGTGCTTTTAAGCAGAAGTACTGAACATAAAAATTGGTTTCCTCACCCTGAGTCCCAGCGACCGCTTCAGCCGTGCCTTGCTGAGGAAAGCGGTGCGAGGCTTGGATCAGGCCTCAGCTCCCTTCGTTTAAGTCAGCGCCAGAGCTGGGACCAGCCCGTGGCCTTGCCTCGCTGCTCTTGCTTCCTGCCACCTTTCGGTGTTTCGCCTCCTAAAATGATTTTAGCCAAATCAGACCGCTTCCTTCCATTCAAAGCACGGATGCTGGGAGGTCCGTGGGCATCTGAAAGTTTAACAGCGTTGAGCATCCTCACTTTCATTCAGCCACTCGGTGAGGGACAGTGAAGCAGCAAGGCAGATAAAAGAAGTCATTTAGCCTTAGGTTTCAGATAAAAGAATCAAGCTTGGTGACATGCTCCAGTCGAACAGTACTGCTTCTGTTCTTTGGGGCAAAATATGTTAGAACAAAATGAACAAAGAAGTATTCAGTGCTGGATCTTGCTGGATCATTTTTTCCTGCTATGTGTCATAAGCCAAGCTTTGAGCCACTGGAAGTTTAATGAAAAAAATCACCTGACAGTTCTGTTCCCTTCCCTCCCCTCCCCTTGTCCTGGTATTTGAAATTCATCCATGCTGGCCGCTGTAGGAGGAGGTTTCAGGAACCAGCTCGAGGTCAAAGTCTGGATTTTATACACCCGTGTCGGGTCATGGGGTTACTTTGCATGAATGCGCTGCTGTCTAATGAGCAGTTCTACTTCGAAATGATTTATATCCTATTTATAAATATAATTATTTGTAAAGTTATTTACATTATCTCCCCAGTAAGAGGTATTCTCCGCAGCATGCTGGAAGAGGATGTGTTTACTGAGGAGCTGTACAGAGCTAGAGCTCTGTTTAAAAAAAATACCCACTTTAAAATCGAGAGCTTTCTGGAAGCTTAAGAAGGTCTTTTTGGAGACGGACATTTGGGTCTATATTAACTTCAGCCAAGTGCTACGAATTTTTTCCACAAAACATAATGTAAACTTTGCCTTCCCGTTCCCAGTGATAAGTCAGACGTTATAGCAACGTGAAGGAGGGAGTTGTTTTCTGTGTAGAACGAAGTTTAACTGCAGCCTGGTGTGTTGTGATAGGTCTTCTCAGAAACAGGGTTCATTTAGCATATTTAGTTAAATTCCCCAGGACAGCACTTATTCTTAGAAATGGATATTAATTAAGCTGCTCAGTCAAAAAGGGCATGAAAGGAAAAGAAGAGGGGGAAAAAGATCCCAAACAATTTCAGAGAGTGTTAAATGAAGTTCATTTATGCAAAAGGACAACACAATCAAGATATATTAAATATGACCATAAAATAAACCAAATAATTAAAATTATATATGTTAATATATAAAATTATAATGTTAGATTTTATATTTAATATTTAATAATATTTGTTAATGTCAATTATTAAAATCCACTGTTGAATGATCCACGTAGATCTTCAGAAACAGTTTTTAGTTCTGCTGGTATAATAGATGTTGCTCTCCCACATAAAAGTAATTTTGGTATATAATTTTTTTGCTCTTGAATGCATTCAGACTTAGGTCCTCTTCGTTGCTAATGTAGAACTGGATTTGTACTTCCTACGCCATGCCTAGAGTATCTGAGTCTTCTGGTTCAGTAGGTTTTAGTCATTCAGTTTAGGAAAAAAAAAAGAAATTGTTTTAATTGAATTCTTGTTAAAGATCCTCAATAAAATGAGCACAATTGATTTCTTCCCTTGTTCTTCTCTTGGAAAACTACATTGGGTCTTCATTGTTTAGATTTCATTTCTCTCGTTGGATCTGCTGTCTTCAACTGAATACAAGGTTATACAACATAGGATGTTTTTCTAAGTCAATCTAGCACTGACTGGTTTTGCTGCCTGAGAAAAGTGCTGGCTTTCACCTCTTGCTAGTGTAGCTGCATTTCAGTATTTTCAGGTTATATAGTCTTCTTCCTTTTTTCATTACTGACTGTAAAATGACCAAACTTATTTGAGAACAAGACTTTACTTTTGAACAAGTGTACTGGAAAACAAAACAAAACAAAAAAACACCAACAAACCAACTTTTTGCTTTTGCAAAAAGGAAAAAATATAGTTAAACTCATCTTCTCCCCTAGAAACTTCTATGCCTTAAAATTATTTTATCTGATTTGTCTGAGTCCTTGGGTTTTATTGCTTGTTTGAATCCTTGGATTTGGACCTATATCTTGCTTCTTTATTGTTTCAAAGAATATATATGTATATATGCTGATCACGTAGGCATTTGTTAAAGGAAAATGTGACCTATGATACTTCTCCTTTTTAAAAAATGGTTCTTGAGGCTGTGTGTTTTCAGAGCTAAACAGGAAGGCTAAAAACTTTTTTGGCTAGGATTTTGAAGCCTGTATTGACATAATAGTTTCCGGATGGCTGAAAGTGGTAAATTGTGAAAGGCTCATCAAATAGGAATGACATCTTTTTCATATTGGAGGTGTGATTATGAAATATAAAGTGAGAGTAACAATGCCAGTTGAGTACTTTGCTGGAAATAGAAATCTGTCTAGCTTGGTCATTGCATCCCTCATTTTCATCAGGCTTATGCGTGTCTTCCAAGTGTTTTCAAAAGTACTGAGTGTCTTGATGCCTAGTGAAGTGGCCTTCAGTCTGCTGGGTGTGTGACCATCCACACGTTTTCCTCCCATGCCCGTCCAGTTGTACAAGATCTAACACCTTCTTTTTTCTCTCAGAAGGAAAGCAAAGAGCAAATACTAAATAAGAAACTTTATATTTCAGGTTTGGAAGTGTCCTCCTTAGGGAAGACATTGTGCAGTTTGACCAGACCTAAAATACAGGGAAGGGTTGGAGGAAAAATGGCTTTTGAAGAGTAGCTGCCATACACTTCTGTTAGTGATAAATGCAACTATGTAGTTGGGAAATAAGGGGAAAAAGCCCTTTTATTTCCAGATGCAAATTAAAAAAGCTGGGGAGCAAGAGTTCCCTATTAGCAAAAGGGACCTCCAGCATATGGTGATCCATTAGTGTATTTATCCACCACAACTGCTTATTGAAACAAAACATCCTCCCAAACATAGTGTATTTATCCACCACAACTGCTTATTGAAACAAAACATCCTCCAAAACAGCAGAAGCACTGTAGAAAACTCCCAAACCCGTGTCTGTGAAAGCAGAAGCTGATGACAGAAAGCGCCACTTGACATGAAAGAGCAAAGGGCAACGCTTGAGTTTATCTAACACAACGTTACATTGGGTTCGCTGTCTTTGTATAACTGAAGGGATTTTGCATAAGGGATTTCTAATTTAGCATCTTCCAGGAAATCTGCATTTTTTTCATTTTATTTAAGTTCCTTGTATACTGACGCACATATTCCTGGAAAATGTCAACATCGGCAAGCAGGTTAGCGGGTAAATTTTGTTGACATGTGCCAGTGAATGACCGAAGAAGGAAATATGTAAAATGTGGAAAATGAGAATGGGAGGCTGACCTGCTAGCAGAACACAGAATCGAAGCAGAAAGATTTGAGGCAATTGAGAGACAAAAACAACATGGTGTGTAGTTAAAACATAAAGGCGACAAACTAACTCAGTGCCTGTATTAGGCTGAGAATGCATATTAGTATGGAAGAAGCTTCAGGAGTTTAAAAATAGTTTTTGGACACTTTGCAAATCTTACGACAGGCAGCGTTTTGGTAGGTTGTTCAAGCTTTACACGGTACTTAATATTTTTTTGTTTTAATATGTTTCTGCTAGGCTAGTAATTAAACACTTCAGTTGGATAGTCAAAGGATCTGCACGTTAACGTTGTATTAATTGCCCATCAAAGAATCCCAGGAATGTAAAAATCTTTTTTGCTTGTTTTATGTGTGTGTATATATACACAAACACACCATATTTAATGTATTAGTATTGTATATTTTCTGTGTGCAATAAAAATAATAACAAACATATAATACAGAATATTTATATTTTTAATTATGATAATAGGAATTGTGTGTATATTAAAATAAGCTTTACTGTCTCCTACATCACAGATGAAAATTTCATTGGCAGGTGTATTCTGAACAGTATAAAAGTATCGTAGCCCAACATTTTGACTTCATGAAATGATGGCTAAGTACATAGTAATAATCAGTATATTGGTCATTGCATTTCTTTCTTCTCAGAGGAATTTAAAATGTAGAACAGACTTGTGAATAGCACAGTGTTTCCTCAGGGTGATTAAAGGTTTTATTAATATCTAGCATTTTTAGATGCTACGGCAAAAATGTTATAATTGAACTTTTTCAATAATTTGTGTCTAATTATAAAGAACACTGTGTAAGTGGAATTTGATACTTTTCTGGAAGTTGAGGTTAAGGGTAAGCAGGAAGGAAAACCAGGTAATGAATTTTCTGAGGGGAAGAGCAGATAAGTGGTACATAAATATAACTTCCTCAGACACAGGCGCTGTGTTGGACTACCTGCCCTTATGCTAAAATTAAGCAAAATTTTGGCTATTACTGTGCAAGATCGGAAAAGCATCCCGTTCAGAATTGGCAGCTGTCTTATAATTACATTGTGGTTGTTAAACAGTCTGCTGCACGAAAAAGGTATCGCACTTGGCATCTGTTTGTTGAAGACAGTGTTATTTCATCTAGATTAAAATATAAAATCCCTTATTATTCACAGTGTTTGTGCTGTTCCTACTTGGGTTTCTTTATCTCTTTAGGACACGGGGAATGCTCTGTCTAGTAGATGAGACAAGTCTTTAATGGGTGACTTTAGTTCTGTTCTGCAAGAACTGAGGAAGAATAAAGAACAGACCAAATCATTTTCTATTATTTTTCTGTTCAGAAAAGCAAGAAGACTTCTTGTCTCTGGTTTGAAGTGCAGAGACGAGACTACTGCAGAAAACTTGACTTGCCCAATCCTTAGTCAAACAGCGAAACTGCTTTAAATTATATCCATCTTCAACATGAACTCAGCTAGCAAGACAAAACAATTTGAAGGTAAATTTGGAGTTTCTCTTCAAAGATGGTCTCTGGCATTTATAGAATACGCCTAAGAAAAATGATGGGGTGTCTCCACTTATGGTTAGTTCACGGGATACCTACATTTGCTAAACTATGTGAGAAAAGTACCCAAGCGCATAGCACTGACTTAAGAATGCAAAAAAAGCAACTTCTGCAATCCAGAGGGTTTTTTGTTTTTTTTTTGCCTTGTTTTGTTTTTTCCAGCAAGCATGCTGGCTCTGCTTTAGTTTCCTGCACCTGGCTGTAAAACAATAGACAATACAACTTGGACTCCATAATATAACCTTCCAAAATTTTGAAGGGTGTTATAAATAACTTACTGGTAAGTCAGAACAAGTCTAACATATCCTTGCTGTTATTTTTCCCCAGCATAGGTTGGCAATTTTTGTGCTGTTAGAATTTCAGGCAAAGGAGTAGTTTGAAAGTTGATATTCTGTCTTTGGTTTCATTAAAATGTTGGTTTTAGCAATCATTTATCAAGTTACTTCCTTCTGGATAGAAAAGAGGAGTCTGGCATATGCCTTCTTTCCCCTATTTCCCTCACTTCTTTCAAGTTTCAAAAGATACAGCTTTTAAAGGGTAAGGGTATTTTTCCTTTCAAAGAGGATGGGCACCTGGGGCTTCAGGTCTGGGACACGGCGGGGCAGTGCCCTGCCATGGTTTGTTCCCTGTCGTGGCATCGCTCCAAGCCCAAGCTGCCCTTGGCAGTGAGGGGGAGGTTAAGGATCGTGTTGTGTTCTCCCACAATGTTCATGATGTTATGCAAACAGCTATGTCAAGAATTTATTTATTGATCTAGCTTTTTTAAAGAGGAAATGTTAGGAAAAAAACTGACAACAGAGGGGAAAAACAGCCAGAAAGAAGAATTTTGGGTCCTATGAGATAAGTGTCGAACACTGATTCTTTGCAGAGAGCGCAGGAACACCAGCTGGCAATGCGTTTATTTTTGCTTCAGAATGTATTTGAGAAGTAAACAATTTAATAAACTTTCCATTTTAGTAGTTTTCAAGCCTTTTCTAGAAGGCAGCTATAAATCGTGTGAGAAAGATGTATAATTCTGTCTCTGGTATGCATCAAAGTTTTTATTGGTTAGTGACTTCAGTGCTGTTTTTTTTGTTGTTTGTTGTGTTTTTTGTTTTTTTTTTTTGGTGGGTCTGACAGTAGTATAGACCCCTTAAAACAAACAAAAATAAAGCTTCATATCTCTGAGTAAATCTCAAGTAAGTTTTCGCTCTTTACTATTTGGGATTTAGTGAAGTCTACAACTTTCAGACTGATGTACTGTCATTTGGGAAGTGTCTTTTAGGGCTCCCCAGCACAGGAGAGATGTGGACACACTGGAGAGAGAATCCATTAGTCATGAAGATGATCCTGGATCACCTCTTCTGTGAGGAGAGGCTGAGAGCTCCTCAGCCTGGAGAAGAGGAGGCTCTGGGGGATCTGTAATGTCTGTAAATATCCAAGGGGAAGGTGCAATGAGGATGGAGCCAGGCTCCTTGCAGTGGTGCCCAGTGGCAGGACAAGAGGCAGCGGGCACAGCTCTGAGCACCGGGCCGCACTTGTGTGCTGTGCGGGTGGCCGAGCACTGGCACAGGCTGCCCAGAGAGGCCGTGGGGTCTCCTCATGGAGACCTTCAGAAGCCGCCTGGACGTGGTGCTGGGCACCCTGCTCTGGGTGGCCCTGCTGGGGCAGGGGGCTGGGGCAGGGGGCCTCCAGAGGGACCTGACAGCCTCAGCCGTGCTGGGGTTCTGTGAAGATATGCCATATCTTTAAAGGAATTTTCTTGTACTGATTTTTTCCTCCTTCGTTTTTCATCTTCCTGTCCTGGAGATTTGCCTTATTTGAAGCTGTTGATTGCAAGCCAGTCTAAACCTTTAGTCTAGACAGATAAAGCTGCTGTTTGCAGCTTACCTTACTTGAAATCGTGGCAATTCCGCAGGTGCACAGAACTAGTTCTTAATAGATTTATTTTCCCTTCCCTTGTAGTTTGTGCCTGATTTTCCTATGCAGAGTGTCCACTGATCACTGAAATTGGTGAATCATCCTGTTTGTGCAGCATAACATCCAAGGCTGTGTCCATGCTGATGCAGTTATGATTGGTCAGATACCCACACTAACTTTCTGGGTGTCAGAAACACGATTGTATTAGTCTAGGAAAATTTCATGCTAATAAGGATAGGTAAATCCAAGTTAATTCAGTGCTCATACATGTTACTACACTGTCCTGTGTAAGCCAACCCTAAAGCTGTTGTTCCGGAGCCTAGCTATCGCCCTCATTTAATTTTGTCAGAAAGTTCTGACCCCCAGGATGGATAGGATATATCTGAGCAATTTTGCTGTTCCTGAACTGAAATAGAAAAAACAAGAATGTTTGTCCTGATAAACCATACCTCGGTTGGCCCTAAGGATGGTTTCCCTAAAGTGAACCTGAATTCTTGTTATTTAAGAAAAAAATCATTTTAATGGAAATTGGAAGGAGTTTTCATTTTGCTCCAGCAGAGTTCTTAATTTTACCGGCAAAAATAGGAGTAATTTCTCATCTGTCAATAATGCTCCTCTCCATTCTGCCTGAATCATGAAGTAATGGCCTTGTGCATCATCTTGTTTACTCCTTTTGGTTGAAAAATGCTATAAATTCAGTATGAGGTTAGACAGATACATTTGTTTATAAAACCTGTGAGGCTGTTGGGACACCAGTTTTCCAAGCAGTTTATAAATAACAGTGTTTTAGGCTGGGGTAGAGGGGTGAATGAGGAAGCTTCAGAGGGAGAGAGTGTAGAGCTGTGACCCAGAGCAGCAGTCATGCATGAAATTAGATATTGTGCAGTGGACATTCTTATTTTGGCTAATGTAGCCTCCGGCAGAAATTTCTCTTGCTGCATCCTTGAAAGATTTTTTGTTTTCCTTTCTCTTTAACCTTGTACATTAATTATCACTTTGCACTTTCCAAACAGAAAATTGGTTGTTTTATACAGAGGAAAGTGCATATTCATGTACTTCAGAAACAGAGAGTGGATGCAGACGTTTTGCACTGTACCCACAGTTGTTTCCTATGGACTTGCTGTGTTTCCCCCTGGAATTTGTGCACCTACTGAATTTTGTCCTGACATTCAAGGACGGGATTGTATATCTGGGGGGACTGGTCTGTTGAATTATTTTGTTCATGTTATCTTCATTTTTCTCTTATTAATAGCTTTGCTTTTTCTAGTGGAAGCATGGGAAGGGTAGAGAAAGGGATTCATCAGTGCATGTTGAAGTTCAGTGAAAATTAATGGAAGCAAAACATCCATTTTAATTGTCAGCTAAAGCCACCTTTAGAAATTTGACACTCAGAAATACCCTACAACTTTTGTGTAAAAGCAAGGAAGCAAACAAATGTTTTGGTAACAAAACATCTTCAAGAAGGGCAGTAAAATCAATCAATATTATCTGTTAAATGACAGCTTATTGCCAGGAATGTCCATCCGCTTTAGTTAGTTGTGTGCTAGGGCACTGAATCGGAAAGGTTCACAGAGTAAAAATTTAAATATGGATTGATTAAAATATTCTCTGAACTCACTCTTAACTCTCTATGACTACTATTTAAAATATATAAACCAAAGACCAGTCTGGAAAATGAAACCTCCCTGTATTGCTCTTACTGCTATGAGAATCTTTTGATGCAGAATTGAGACTCCTGCTCAGTCTTAGCAGAGCACAATTTACATTTAGGTTGCAAAACAAATGGTTTTTTTCAACCCCAAGCTAGTTTGTCATCCTCTGAGGAGGTAAACCAAGGATGAAAAGACCTTGAAGGCAACGTGCCATGCCAGTAAAGTGTGTGCTGCACTGGCTAGTACAGGATTTGGGGATTTTGGTGCCTACTGGTGGTGTTATGTTTGGGATGTGGTCCTGGACTGTTGTTTACAAATAAAGAAATGATTGATTGGGAGTGACTTACCTATTTTATTGCTGGCTTACAAGGAGCAAAGTATTTACCTGCTGTTATTTTGATATTCCATGGGAAAAAAAAGAAAAGAAAAAAAATGCCTTAGTTTAGTGTGTCTGTGCAGTAATGCTAATATTGCCAGTCTCTGAAGTTCTGCAGCAAGCCATCTCATTTGCTCTTTGAAGGCGTTGCTGTTTGTAGTACTTGCCTCTCATGACAGCTGCCTCTACTCGCCTCCTTTGGTAATGGTAACCGTTTCACGTCGCAAGTGAAGCTGCCTCCTCTGCTGTTTTGATGGATGTTTACTACAGCTTTCTGTAAAATAGGCATTAATGTTACATGATACAGTGGGGATTATTGCTGGTCTAAAGCGATCTTTATTCACTGCATTTCACGATATTTCAACTAAATGTTTAACTTTTGTAACTCAACTCTTTTGAATTCCAAAAGAGCATACAACATGATTCAATTCTCTTCTTCATGCTTTTGAGTTACATATTTCTGGCCTTTAAAAAATATATTTTAAATAATGTTAGTCACTATGTAAATTACTGAAATATACAAGTGACTCTTCTAGCTGTCTGTAACTTAGTCCAGCAGAAAAATGATTAATACTGCTTAGAAATGCTGACTGATGCTTTTATTTATCTGAAATTAAGTCATCTTTAAAAATTTGATTTTTCTTGGCAAAGAAACTAGAAATTCCAAACCTTATTTGGATAACTCTTGCTTATTTCACATTGAACTTTGGGAATAATTTCCACTTTATTTTTCACTTTTTTTGTTAAAACATAAATGTTTTCATAGGAAAAAATGATGATCTTTTCCCACAGCCAGCTCTGAGGAGATGCTAATTACAATGTGTAGAAATACATACTTGGCCCTACATAGCTTCTTCACTCCAGTTAGATCTGGTCACAGTGACAGCTTTGGCAGCTGTTGTAATTGTTACAGAAAAGGTAAGGAGGAAAAGTTCTGATGTCACAATTAAACAAGAAGAAAGTCTGCAAAAAGGGAGAAGATTGAGGCAATGTGATAAATCCGACTTGCAGGTCTCTATTTTTCAGTTTTGGTATCTTTTCTTAGTATAAGAAACAGTCCAATTATTGTTGTGTGTGTATATACCTATACAAGGGTGGATTTTGGCATGATGTTCCTCCTGTATTATAAATACTGACATCACGCTAATCTATGCAAATCACTGCTCAATCAATCTGAGCATCTGTGGTTGATTAAACAAAACATGTAGGTGTGAAAGCATTTGTATCTCACTTGCCCTGCTAGGTTCTGGCAGAGGCTGAGGGGAGTGTAAAGGCACGGAGAGAGATTTGTCGCTGCGATGTCTGCCTGGCAATTTGGAGGTCTAATTGCAACACGCACAGAGATACCTGCGTGGGCTGAGTCGTGGCTAGCAGAGGAGATTGGAGAACACAGACTTCAGCGCGGTTGCTTGAAGACGCGAGTCCAGCTCGCACTGGAACCGGTTTCTGTGGCTGCAGGGATGGTGATGCTGAGGTCCGTGGGCTCGCACCGAGCTGGGACGTGCTGGGGGATCAGTGGCTGCACCACCCCCTGTTGTGTGGTAGCCATTCCTGCAGGTGCTGGGTGGGAAGCACCCTCAGGGCAGCCTGTCAGGGACAGCAGGCACCCAGCAGCCTGGATCCCTCAGTCTTTTACATGACCCAAATGGGGCTACTCTCACCCTTGCTTTCTTCCCTGCTCTGCCTGTTTATTCAGTCCTCCCTCTGCCCTTTCTACGTCTCCTATATAATTTTTAGTGCATTAGGGCATGACCACGGAGAACAGGGGTAATGACTAACAGGTGTGGGTGAGGAGAGCAGGGGGAGAGGGACTTGCCAGTAAGTGATCAGACACCTTACAGTCATACTTCGTCTTCGAGTCACTGCACGGTGATAGCAGTGCGCAGGCAAGGACGGGGAGAGCTAAACTGGGCCGTCTCAGTGAATCTGCTTGTGAATTAAGTCGGTGGCGTCAAGAGGTGAGCACCAGAGAGCCTGTGGGTCGCTGCTTGGGAGTTCCTCGGTGTCTGCTCTGCTTGATGGAGAGTGAGCAGCTCCCGTGGGGACCGTGATGATTAGCTGGGTTACGGACCGGCCGCGCGCCCGCCTCCTCCTTGTGGAAGCACTTCTGGCTGGGCTGTGAGAAATCACAGAGGAATAAATCACCATAGTCCCTTGGCTCTGCAGTAAAGAAATGTTCCTTAAAGTAAACACACGACTTAATGAAACTGAGAAAAACAGTTCTTTAAAGAGGAATCTACCTTTGAAACTGCAGATTTTCCAACAATGAGTCACAGAGATCGAAGGTAGCGAAGGTGTAGCAAGTCTTCAGTTGGGGAGAGATGTCAGATTTATACAGTAGTGGTATATTTAATTGAGTTTTACTGGTTTTGGGTTTGTCAGGCTGAGGAAAGCTTAAGAATAAAGAACGAACTGCCCTCCGTCTATCTAGGGAAAACAATGTTGTCCTGTAGGGCCAGCAGACAGGAATCTCGTGATCTCCAGAGCAGCGATGTTCACTTAGGTGTGATGCATCACTTTCTGATCATTTGTCACTGTCATAAGAAATGTGTTTTCAAAACAAAAAGTCTGTTTGAGCTACAGTTCCACTTCACAGAATCCCAGCACGGCTGAGGCTGTCAGGTCCCTCTGGAGGCCCCTGCCCCAGCCCCCTGCCCCAGCAGGGCCACCCAGAGCAGGGTGCCCAGCACCACGTCCAGGCGGCTTCTGAAGGTCTCCATGAGGAGACCCCACGGCCTCTCTGGGCAGCCTGTGCCAGTGCTCGGCCACCCGCACAGCACACAAGTGCGGCCCGGTGCTCAGAGCTGTGCCCGCTGCCTCTTGTCCTGCCGCTGGGCACCATTAAAATGAGTCAGGCTTCATCTTCATCGCACCTTCCCTTCAGGTATTTATAGATGTCATAGATCCCCCAGAGCGTCCTCTTCTCCAGGCTAGGGAGAAAAAATTCTTATTTTTTTTTTCTGTGAGAGAAGGTAAATATAACTTGGCTGTGTGGTTACATGCAGAACTGCAATTCTTCTTCTAAACCTCTGATGACAAAATGGAATTCTACCATGAAAAATCACGGTGTAAGATGCACATGTAATTCACTTATTGTACAAGAGCTGAGATAGTCTTGTGTAAAATGGGATAGCGGCTTTGAACTCTGGACTTTTAGGCAAGAAGGATGTTACTCTCCTGTTACTCTCCTGCCTTTCTGCGGATGATGAGCTTTGCTTTCTGCTAGAATGTGAGGTTTAAGACAGGACTGGCCATTAGATCTGGGGGCCTGTTGGGCTGCTCTAGACTGAAGTTGCTTATGCAAAAGCATTGCTAACTTCCTGATTTTGTTCCTGAAATGTGGTATTTGCTTCTTTCCTACTGGAAAGCCTGTTTACTGGCAACAAGGGATTTCATGAGCATTTCATGAGCATTTCAGGTTTGAGGGGTGCCTTCCCAACGTTTCTTAAAAAATAAAATAAAATAAAATAAAATAAAATAAAATAAAATAAAATAAAAGGAGATGTCTATGTGCTTAGAAACTAGATGGAAATAAAATGTTGAAGCCCATAATTTATTAAAGGAAGCTCCTATTTTTAAGCCAAACTCGAAATTTTATGGCACATGACTGATATTTTTGTGTGTCAGCAGTACTGTAATGAGTAGAACATATGGACACTGCTCCTGTGCGCTTGCCCAGCAGTAGTGTCTCAGAGCGAATACCGCTTGTATTTGGTGTTTAGGTCGGTTGAAGGACTGACTTCTTTGCTGTAACAGTGAGACTGCCAGCTGGGCTGATGGCTTTGTGGTGTGGACACTTGCACAGTACGCGTAGAGGTGAGATCTCATGCAGGCTGTTCAGAAGCCATCCAATTGTGATAATTTGTTCAGACTGATACTGATACAGGATATATGCAGCTTTTTGTCTCCTGTAATTCTTACGCACATTCAGATCCCTGTGGTTCATCGCTACTTTTTCCTGCTAAATGGCCAGATTTTTTTTTTTTGACTAAATGCAGAATAATTAAAGTCTGTTTTTTTTGCTTCAATTTTATTGTTCTTTAAATATGTTTCTCCACGTTTCCAAAGATGACAGGAAGCAGCAGTGCCCTGGCCACTGTACAGCTGCAAAGTGGACAGGGAGAGTGAGCCAGTAGCTGTGTGTTTGGTTGGTTGGCTTACACTTCTGTTTTAGATCACTTGTACTCTTATTTCCTCAATTTCCTTGTTCACCTGTGACTGCTATGCTAATGTCACTTAATCTATAATGGAGAGATTATAAGGACCCAGAATCACAGCTCTTATGCATGCTGGCAATTTGGGATGCATAATGGAAGCTCTGTGTTGGTATTCAAGGCATCTGTACAACCCTTTTCTTTTTTTGCAACCGGGAGAGGTGTGTGTGTGCTTATATGTGTGTTTATATACACGCACACCTATATATAGGGAACAATGGCATTTTCTGTAATTGTATTACTCTGCATTATTCACCCATTACTTAACAGCTCTTTCACACAGAGGTGATGGCTTTTTCTCCCCCTCTTCCTTTTATAGCCAGCTCTGCCTTGATTTGCAAAAATGACATGGGTGAGAATGTCATGATGTTCCTTCCTGATGCCTCTCCCAACGCCTCCCCTGACTCTTACTGACAGATATATAGTGTAAGCGCTGCTTCTTCATTTAGTATGGATCATGTTGGCAGTGAGATCAAAGAGGAAGAATCTCGGGAGATGCCAAACAGTTTTTATCTGGTTTCTTACAAAAGCCAAGGGTGGTGGGTTTTTTATTTTATGTATAAGTAGGTTTTATTTATATAAATATGTATGTAAATATATGCTATATATATTAGATTAAATATACATATACTTATACATATCTAATATCTATATATAAATAAATAAATGCTTTTTGTTCCTCTTATCAACAGTCCTTTCAGTCCTTCTGTGTCCCTGTAGAAAATTCTCAAGTTTACAGGGTTACTGTGAACCATGTTTGTGGATATCAATTTGTCCATATTTTAGTAAACATTATTATTTCTTTTTTTTTTTTTCCTTAGTTGAGCAAATACCTTCATCATTCCATCACAGTCCTTCTGCCAGAAACCTTTATAGCGGTTCCCACTAGTGACAGCCGAGTTGATCAGTCGCAGACTGCCCTGCTGGTGAACTCCACTAACAAGCCATTTATAACTACAACAGACTTTTTTTTTTTTTCTTTATGGCTGATCTCAAACGATATTTGCCTTGCTTTGCGCAAGCTCCAGAGGATAATTTTCAAAAGCTTATTTGTTTATGAGTTTTTGCTTAGTGTTTGGAAATGTTTGCAAGTATGCAAAATCGCATCTTCTGTTTGTAGTTCTGCACTGTGTCTGCTTGCACATGGGCTGGATGGTTTCAGGCTGCTGGATCAGAATGGGCAAGTATTGGTCAAACAATGGTCAGACAAGTTTTAGGCATGCCTAAGTATTTTTTGCTAGGAGGTCACCTTATTATCTTTTGTTCTCGATTGTTTCCTACTAGAAGACAAACTTTCAGTGGCTATGAATATTGTCTATGGTGTTTTGCTTTTGTATGTATCTTACGTTTTTAGTAAAAAGAAATCGGATCTTGGTACATGGACTACTACCAGTTCCTGACATCTGATAGACTCTTCTCCCCCCATTTTGCCTTAACAGTTATTAAAATGCCAGATTTTTCTCAGAACTCCAGTAAAAGATGCTATTTTAGCTGGTCTAGCAAAGGTATTATCATGACCTCATCCAAACCCATATGTTACTTTCAGTTTGTTCTTGTATTAGAGTTCAACATGTCATTGATTTAGGCTGTTATTTCCCAGAGAACAAAATACCATTTATTATTGCCAGGAAGCCTTAAAAAAAGTGTGTGGGGTATAGAAGGTGTTTTATATAGAGCAGTTTATATATAGACTGCTTACATGTAGTTTCCTTGTCCTCTATTACCTCTTTTTCTGTTTTTTTTTTTTCTTCTTTTTTTTTTCCCCTTTCTGTGTGTTTATTTTGTAGGATGATCCAGATTCTGTCTTCTATTTGCAGAAGTAACTGAAGGATATTGGTTCTTGTCTCTGTTAGCATGACAGATCAACCCCTTGGAAATAGCACTGAAGTAAGAAATTAAACCCAATCAGCTGGATTTTTTAACTCTCTTCACCCTCTACTGAGTGTTTGAAAGCCCAGACTTTTTATATAAACAGCTAAAGGGAGGCAAAGTTACTGCTGAGTGCCTTGTTGTTCCCCTGTAGCTTCCAGATTGTGAGGAAAGTCTCGAGAAAAATGTAGGACCAGCATGTTCCCTCAAAATCAAACTTGTGTCTAGACAGAAAGGCTTACATAAGCCACCAAGAGAGGGAGGGTGCCTTGTGTAACTGCAGTCCCTAGCAAATAAACACTCAATACCTTGCATGATTTGGCCCATAGAGGCTGACAGCAAAATGCACTTTTGTGCTTTTTACTTAGCTTGCTATGACTTGCAACTTGAGCTTGTTCTCTCGCCTCAATGGCTTTCCAAATACATGTTTATCTTCTAGTTATTATTACTTTACTAAAGACTTTACTGTCCTGCTCAAGCCAAAACACTTTCCCTAAGACCTCATATACACTTGCTTACCTAATTTAAAAGAAATATAGCATGTTACTGATTTTGAATGGCCTTGAGAGATAGTTGATGGCATTTAGCAAACAATGCAGACAATATGCAAATCACCAGAGACAGTACAGAGCGCTGTTCATAAAAATAAATGTTATGGTAAGGTAGGTTTCTGGTGTTTTATTGAAAAAGTATGATGCTGTAGCTTTAAGCTATCGGTATTCTCTTAAACACACTTCAGTCTGTGTACATCAGTACGTTATGGAGACCTCTGGCACCCCTCTAGCACTGAACTTTCCCTACGTTTTGCTTTCTTTTCCTGTGGTTGAATGCAAATCCCTGCAGGTGAGTCCTTTCTGTTTTACTCACTCTCTACAACATTGTCTCTTGATTTAGGAGCTGTTGTCAAAGGCTCTGTGTGTGTTTATTTCTGCTATAGAAGTAAGAACAGCAAGATTAGTGTTTCGTGATTTTTTTTTTTCCTTTTGATTTGGATACAGCTTCTTCAGCACTTCATGCTATGTCTTAACTTGGCTTCCTGGGTGTTGCCCTTAGCTTTGTTCCTATGTTTACGTAAAACTTTCTTAATGCAGCTTGTTGGTAGTTTGTCCTCAGATGGACTAATCTGCTTGGAGGTAGAATCTAGAGTCCAGAGCCCTGATCATTTTGTTTGCTGAGGCTTGTATTGCAGCCAGCTTGCAGTAAGGACACAGTCTAAATAACTTGAGGGTTGATAGTCTTTCAAAGCCTTCTTGCAATTTTGGCTCCCTACTTTGAATGCCCAGAAGCATAGACAGGTTTCTTCTGCAACTGATTGCAAAAGCTTCTTTGGGAAGCTCAGCTTGCTGATGCACTGGGTGTGATAATACAAGTCTCTAAGGACACACACAGTTGTGTGTAAGGTTAGGAAGTAATGATCGGGGTTTGGCTTTTCAGTGTTGTTGTCTAACACCTAGGAGACAGTAGTTCAGTCATGTTTCGATCTGGTTTGCAAACCCTGAAGTAAGTCCTGAATGATGGTCTGCCCTACTAGAGCATGTAGAGTGTTTAATCCCTTTGTCGCTTTCATTCTTCATATATTCTTATACACTTCTGTGACCTAACACTCATCTTTTTTCCCTTCACAGAGTATATGTTTGGTTTCATTGCCTTTTATTACAAACTCAGTGAAAAGGTACAAAAAATTCCTTTCAGTCAGACTGAAGCTCTGGATGTAATAATAATGATCAGTACTTTTTCATTGTGAGGAGAAATTAAGTTTTGTACCATGGCTCAGCTATATGAAATTAAATCTTATTGCCTCTACTCTGAGAGCAGAAGCCAAGCCAAATTTTTGTTATGCTCTCAGGTAGATCAGTTAATGCAGTGATGCTTAATACTTTGCTCTCTAGTGATGTTCCTTCCATGCTCCTAAAGGATTCTCTCTTAAAACTATAGAATGAAATTTAAATACTCTCTCTCTCTGTCCCCTCTCTCCTATTTTTTTTCCTCTTGTCCTTCTCTATTACCCATCTGAAATATTTCACAATTTTGGAAGCTTCATTTAAAATAAAGTTGAAGGCATCTCTGTAATGAGTAAAAATACTGGGTTGGTACAGTGCTGTACAGTAACAGTGAACCTCTGGCTCACTTTCACATATAGCATCCATCTACCAAGACAGAAAATGGGAGTAGGCAATTTAGAAAAGAAAATGTTAACCCATTTTACATCTATAAGCTTCAGATCAATATTCAAGAACATTTGTGTGGAGCAAGGCTCCCTTTGCCACTTCAGATAGGGAAATTGTAGTTATGATACATCCCCAGGAACCCAAACATTTCTTTCTTGCACTAGGGTCCATGAGTAAATTGACTGTGAAAAGTCATCCCACTGTTTCCTACTCTGCTAACTCCCCTTTGGGAGGGCTGGAGGGCAGCACCGGGATGTGGGGAGGGGAAGGAATAATGATGACTTGGAGTATTGTCTCAAATTAAATTGATGGGTATTCAGGGACTGGTGTAGGTACTGAGTCACGTTGGTGACTGTCATGCAAAGTTAGCGGTGTAGTTTGAAAGGGGGCGGTTACTAGGAATAGCCTTTTCTTAAGCAGAGAGGACTAAGGAGCACACTACCTCATGCACTTCTTTATTTCAGCGGGTTTGCTTTTTGAGTAGTACTCTTGCTCCTTTGATCATGTCCTTGAGCACCTTCCCCTTCTGCACGCCTTTCTGCCCCACTGCCTTCCAAATAGTTCCTGTGACAGCAGATACCCAGACTGAAAATGTTTGCCATAACTCATAAGTCAAAGTACTCTCACTCCCAGAATAGAGGAGTCTGCATGCAGACTTCATTACACAGTATTCATAACATAAACAAGCTTGCAATTATGTCATAGCAACCAGCACTATGCTTACATGTAAGTTTGATTCAGGTCTCCAAGAGTGGAAGACCTCTGCATCCAAAATATCACAGCGACCTACTTCTCTGAAAGAGTGCCCTACATAATTTCAGAAATTAGATACGACACCAATATAGTAGGCCATATGGTGCCTTTTGCTGGTGTAGGGTGAACAGTGGGTTATTCTTGGGGCCACATAAATGTCTGTCCACTGACTAGGTGAAGTCAGCTCATTATTAGTCAGCGTGAGGTGTGACTCTTGTTTTCCTGATGTTGTGAAGGCAACAAGCTCAAAGCACCGGTTGTTTTAAAAAGGCATTTGCTAATAGCATGGGCATGATCCTAAAAAGTGATGTTTATTTGTTTGTTTTTGACTGGCACTGGCTGCCTTTGTTTGCTGTGGAGAACCCCAGAGACTGCATCTAAAATTGTTGAGACAGCTCAGAACCTACTTTTCCATAATGCGCAGAGATAGGATTTCCCAGGAGCAGGTAGACATGTTTAACTGATCTGATCCTGAGCTGTCAGAGCAGGATTGCTTATTTTTCTGGTGTTCTTTCCCCATATTGGCTGTAGACGCTGTGAGATGTGCGTTGCTGCCCTGTGCTGTATAAGGAGAAATGTTATCCATGGTATGTATCTATGTCCAAATAACAGTTGCCACAAATACATGTTCTTCAATCAAAGGCTTCTCCTGGATTTTAGGTAAACTAAATAATCATCCTAACAAAGAGGTGTTAAAACATCCCCTGAAGAAGGGAGGTGCTGTTGGTGGAAAAACGGATGAGGAGAAAAGCAGCAATGACTGAATACTCAGCACTGAAGCATCCTATACAATTTCCCTTATTAGTCTTAAGAAAGTTATGGCTAATCAATAGTGATCCAGTGCATTCATCGAGCACAGGAAGGTTTCTGAGGTCAGGTGCAGGCGTGGTGCCCCACACACAGCCTCCCTGGTGGGAACAGGGATGGGAGCAGGCTGAGGGCAATGGCGAGCTGCAGATCCCACCTGGGACTGTTAGCAGAGCCACAGCCCGACAGCTGCCAGCCAAATTCACTTGTCAGTGCACTGGGGTAACATAGTAGGTTCAGGAAAAGATGGGCCCTTCCTTGTACTGAAATCACCTGTTTTTGTGGCCTGTAAGTGTGGAATGTCTGATCCTTGCTAGGGTGCTGGATGGTCTTATCCATGACAGTTTTATGTAGGGTGTTGTTGCTCTGCTGTATCTTGCCAAAGTGCTGACAAGTAGTATTCCTCCTTAGGATAGTGCCCCTTTGTTTAATTTATTTATTCACATTTGTACATTGTTGTTGAAATTATTCCTGCAGGTGAAAAATAGAGACAATACTTTCTGCCCTTTCCCCATAATGTCTATAGACCATTCCTCTTAGCTTGAGGGGATTTCCTCTTGATATTTTTTTATTTTATTTTAACTTTGGGGGTCTGTGCGATGTGAGCTTTTTCACAACACTGTCTTCAAGAGGGATGGCCGTTCTCTGAGGACTGACCACATTTTGGGTATTGGCTGCGTCGTTTTTTTTTAGTGATGACTCCCGTGCTGTTTTGCGGTCCTGGGCTGAAGCCCTGACACAAGGCAGTCCACGCCAGCAGAGGAGAAGCAGCTGCTTCAGGTGTGCTGACGCAGTGCAGGCCATACTGCCCGAACCGTGCGTGGGGCGAGGCTTTCGGCACAAAATGGCGCCCGTTCCCTGTGGCGACATGGCGGGCGGTGCATCCCTCTGAGTGCCTCCCAAACGGGGGCTGTGTGGACGTGCGGGCTCACTGCTCGCTCTCCCCCCCGCCAGCCAGCACTGGCGTTACGAGCAGTTATCACTCTGGACAAGCTGGCATCCCTCGCAGCCCTCTTCTGTGTTTATTAGGTGGCATCTGTGGAGATAATCTCATTTTGGCTTGTAACCATAAGGTAAATGTTCAGTGACCTTCGGGTGATCTCTTCGCATAACGCCGCGTCCTGCCAGCTACTTGGTATTGGTGATGATATTGTTTCTGGCAGAGCCTCCGAGGTGGTAACCTGCATTGTCAGGGAGTCGTGATGTTTATCGACAGGCAGCAGTATCTTCTGCTGCTGCCAGTACAGGAGGATGATTGCAAACTGGTGTGTGTGTGTGTTTTTAAAATCTATGTTTAATTTGCTGTCTCAATTTTTTGAAAGAGAAGCCTTTCACCCTTGAATTTGGAAAGGAGTGATATGGTTATATTAAGGAAATGATGCCTATCTGTGATTGAGTTGTGTTGGTTTTTTTTGTTGGTGGTGGTGGTTTTTTTTATTTCTTTTCCTCGAAGATTGCAGTTAAAGTAAGCTGCCGTGCAAGTGGCTCAGCTGCCGACATGAGATGAGTCAGGTCTGGGGAACTGTAGTCCTGTGGAGAGCATTTAGGTTGTCCCGCTTCAGAGCTGTCTGTTCTTGCCCCTTGTTTCTCTCCAGAGCACGGAGAGACACCATGTAACTCTGGCGTAACCATCCAGGGTATTGATGTAGGGTGATGTGCTTTGGGGTTGGCTGGCCTTGTTTGTTTTTTTTTTTGTTTGTTTGTTTATTTGTTTGTTTTGTTTTATTTTGTTTTGTGCCTCTTTTTGGGTGAAGGTGTTATTTGCACTGATGGAGCTTTCTTGGGCTTGAAACCAGCATAAACCTCTCTGGACAAGTAGCACCTAAGACATTCCCACTGTAGTGTTCAACCAGGTTCTATGCTGATACTGCTTACTAGGCAGATGTCTGTTCTACATAAAACTTCAGCACCTGCACTGATCTGACATAGATTTTTATTATATGTTTTATAGGAGGGTGGCATGCCTATCTCATTTTGGAAATTTCACGGTCCTCTCAGACTTGTAGTTACTTGTTATATCATAAAATACGTGCCCTAAAACCAGTGCCAGTACAGCGAACTCTCCTTGAAGAATGTTGTAGGGGTGGACACATAATTTGAGCTGATAGCCATGGATGGTTGTGATGATTAAAATATCCCTGAAGGTTAGAATCTGTCTTATTGATTAAACTGTGCAGAGTTTGTGGGTAGCAGTGCCAGATCGAATGGCATTTGGACACAAATGATTCTTCTCTTAATGTTTTATAAGCAGAGCTTTTAGAAAAGTGGTGGTTATGTGGGCTTTTGGGTTTTGTTTTTGTTTTTCTTTGATGGGAATAGTTTTGTATTCTTTGTGCTTTGCATTGTGTCTGGAATTCAAGCTAGAATGGGAACACAGTAAAATTGATACTCTGTCACTGGCTTTCAAGCAAGGAAGGGAAAACTGCTGAATTTTGAGTGTGGCTTACTTTGTTTTGTTTTGTTTTGTTTTTCCTGATGTTTTTTCTTTAAACCTGAAACAGCAACTTTTCTTGTCTATTTCCCTTTTCTGATTCAGGAAGCAAGTACTTTTCTCTGAAGCATGGATATATATGCATATATAAAAATAATACGTACACCCAAAGTCCCCTGTGTCCTAAAGGTTTTTGTCTGTT
Source organism: Anser cygnoides (assembly GCF_040182565.1). Taxonomy (NCBI): domain Eukaryota; kingdom Metazoa; phylum Chordata; class Aves; order Anseriformes; family Anatidae; genus Anser; species Anser cygnoides. The sequence continues at coordinate 107,382,523 of NC_089874.1, read as the reverse complement.
CCCTTTTCTCTTTGCTATTGCCCAAGGAAATGAAGTGATTTGGCTAGCTCAACCATTCCTTGTTTTTAGCATTTCCACGGCTTCTGGCCGACTACCTCAGGTTTTTAAGGTTAATTTGTCTTCGCTCTTCAAGACAACTGGCAGGGATGTGGGAAGGGTGTGGGATGTGGCAAGCAGTCTGCCAGCTTTTCTTAAGGCTGCAATAACAAAACCCAGCATAATCTTGAAGGTCTTACTGCTGCCTTTCTGCTGCCAAGGTCCAAGAAGTTTCACTCCCTTAGGCCCCCATAACCTTCTTGCAGAGATTTGTATTAATCCAGGAGAAGAATGCTGTTTTAAAGAAAACCATTTTGTTATAACGTTACTCTGTGTTTCTCAGTTCTGTTGATATGGTAGCTCATATGAATAATGTATAGGAGTAGCACCCTGTTTATGACCACCTGTGCACAGTGGTCTGTAATATGGCTAATGAAGGAGAAGCTTCCAGACATGAAGTAGAAGAATGCCGTTCATTTAAGAAGTCATTGGGGACAAGTAGTTTAATGCTTCCAAGTAGCCAAGGCAGTTACATAGACACACTGAGGTATGTAATGAAGATTAAGCTGTTTAGTACTAATTAAACCGGGAGTAACAGTGTTATATATGGTAGAAAATAATGTTCTGGGTGGATTGCCCATGGAGAAATCATTTTATTGATTTCACAGGATTTAGAACCCAAAGAACTTTGTTAGATTCTTGAATCTGAGGGTCTGAATGACCTTGGAATTTCATTCATGTACCCTTCATGTTGACCTCTGCCTATTTATGTAGATTAAATTGTTGTACACCACGTTCAGAAGGTAAGTCTGAACAGAGGCCACACCAAAATCTTAAGATGTCCATGTGGATGAGCAGAGATAAGAGCTTCAATCCTGTTATTCATATGCTATGCTAAAAGAGAAAGTAAAAGTATCATTAGATCACTTCCGAAAAAATCCTCTGGGGTTCCACATGGGGGGAAATGCTGTCAACGTAATCAATTATGGCTGAATGGCACGCACCATTTAGGCACTGAAGATGTAAAATTCTCTGTATTGCCATAGTATATCGCTACATCCTATCCAGTGACTCTTGCAAATGGCATGGCATGGTTTGTAGAAGAAAATAAAACTGGGATGCACAACAGGATAAAAGTCTTATTCCCAGTGGATGAAGCTATGAACTGTGGTTGTCATCGTTGCCTTACGCAGAACTGCAAGTATTAGTAGTAGTTGAGTGCGGTACTATTAATTATCTGCCTTTGGTTTAACACAATGAGAGGCTGAATAGAGGGGATTCATGTGTTCAGGGGTCAGAACTGATCACACTAATTATTCAACTTGACCCTCCCTTTTAGTGTTAGAAGTTTAGTTTTTCCTATAAATCAGCTGGAAGCACATTTTGGAGAGAAATACAATCTTTCTTCGAGACTCCTTACGATGGTGAGTCTACCACCTGGCAACCTGTTCCAGTGTTTAATTACCCACACTGCTGGAAAATTGAGTCTTAATTCATGGTAATTTATTTATTCTAGATAATAAAGCCTTTGGGGCTGTCTGTCCTTTTAGTAAGTGTTTTTACAGTGCCTAGCACAAAAGGATCTCTGACTCCTGATGGGAGCCTAGGTGCCACCAGAATGCGCAAATAGCTTGTTAAGTGGGAAAAGTAAAATGCATTTCTGTTTACTCAAATATTCTTAAAGAATATAAGATTAAGGAGTTAGGTTCCTTGGTGCAGTGACTTCTTTTTTTTTCCCCCTTTTATTTCCCTTTCTTACTTTATAGGCTATATGGTGATATTTTCAGTGAGGGAGTGAGTGTGGTTTTTCACTTCTGTTGTTTTCTGGGGCTGGCACTAAAAATGTTCCCCTTTTTCAATTTGTCAACTGCACTGACAAATTACCCTTTGGCAAGGAATACAGCACAGTAATCTTGGAGTATAACTTTTCTGTCAGTCTGGCTTCCTTCATTTCTGCCAAGGGTATTGCTGGGAAACTCAGAGATACGGCTGTGTGTTTTATAAATACACTAATAAGAATGTTGATCCTTGCATGGAAAAAGTGTTTTAGAATAAATGCCACTGTCAGGCAAAGGAACAGTTAAAGTCTGGAGGAAATGTGCAATGTGACTACACATTTGTCTGATTTGGGGCTGCTGAAATATTATCTCATGTAGGTTGGGACTAAAAAGGTGTTAGTTTTTTTGAATTGGCTGCCAGTGGCTCCAACAGGCTCTTGGAAAGCCAAGGATTAGTCAGATGGAGGAATGTCTTGGCTAAAAATCCCCTTTCTCTGGCTAAACCCACTCCTTTGGCAGCGCTGTATTGTATTCTTATAAAAGCTGCTGTGGAAGCTCGAGGTCAATGTAAGATTTCTTTATGACTATTGGATCCTCCTGGGACCACTTAAAGTAGATTTAGAGCTCCTTTCTGCTCGGGAATGTAATGGTGAATAAAGGCCATTTCTAGGACATTTTGTTTGTTTTATGAACCTGCTGCTCCAGATTCCCCTTTTGTTTATCCAATCAGTACAAATGACTTCTTGACAAGGTTCCCAATTCTTGACAAGGTAGGTGGTTTTGTCTGTCAGGCATTATAGCAAAGGACTGATGGCTCCAAACAATAGACATGTTGTTCCCATCTGAAGATGTCAAGTGCAAGCGTCTTTCAGCTGTGATTACTGGCATGCCGTCTTTGGTTCCATCTGAGATCTCTTAATCTTTCCTATGTTAGGAGGACAGCTCACAACAAAGCATTACCTAGCAACAAAAATACCTCAGGTCGGTTCAGGGAAAGCAACAGAAGAGTTGTTATTAATCATGCTGAGATGATGCATTGTGGTTTGAAAAATTGGAAAGGAAAGGCCAGATTAAATATTGACATTTACTATATTCCAACTGTGTTAGCTTTCACTTTGGCTGACATGAAAACATATATTCAGTGAAAATGGGAAATAAAAGACCTTGTCTATGTTCTATTGGATGTCCCAAAGTTGTGGGGGGTTTTGTTTGTTTGTTTTGTGTGTGTGTGCTTTGTAAAGGTGATCTGTTACTTGGGGATGTTGCAGACAGTCTTCCAGATCTATGAGGCTGAGGGGACTTCGATACTTGTCTGAAGGTCTAATGGTGTTTGGGTGTCAAGATTACAGGGTAGACTGTCTTCAATGGAAAATATATTTTGAATGAGAACTTTAATGAGCTCCCTGTGTTTACCAAAAAAAAAAAAAAGGGGGAAAAGAAGTGTTTAATAAACATATATCATCGTAGTGAAGGACCTGAGACTCACCAGCAGCCTACAGTGTGCTATATTTAAAGAGTAAGTTTTGGTGCATTTCCAGCAGATGAAAGCCTAGAAGCTTTATGACTTAGTTTTAGCCATCTCTACTCAATGACTGTAACTCCACAAGGCTAAGTTTAACCGGAATATAACAGATATTAATGGTCTTCATGTCATAAGCTGAGTTGCACTAAAGATTATAAAGAAGGGATGGTATCATGGTTACTGCAAACATAAATAGTCTGTAACCGTACAGGAAAGAAATGTGGTCAGACGTGAGGAAGGTACCATTGTTTGCTGAGGTGTTTTAATGTTAAAATGTGCCGTTCTGGAAAGGTTGGTGAACTTTCCACTCTGCTCTTCTACTTGGAGGTGAGAAGTTAGAACCGATCCCTGCATTGCGGTGTGGGTAGTGTGAACAAACAGTGTCATAAACAGGCACAGGTGGGTGGTTGAAATCCTAATTCACATTTTTCTTCATATGATCTTCGCTCAACTGAAGCGGTGCCAAATAACTTAGTTTTGCTGTGCTGAAGCTGTTGTTTTCCTAGTGGTAGCTTTTCACGGCAGCCAGCGTTTGCCAAATTTGCTACCTGCCCATGGTGTGAGCGAAGGTGAAGACACACTTCTGTGAAAGGAAGAGTGGAATTGGAGAAAGGGCTAAAATAATCCAGTAGTAATTTCTACAACACATTTTAAATTAATTTATTAGTGCTAAAATAACTGATTAGTTAAAGGAAAAGAAATTCAAGGCATTACTGCCAAAACTCCTTTGCAAACTAGAGCTCCCTGTTGACATGATAAATATTACATGATTTTATTTTATTTTTATTTTTTGGCTTCAGTAAACAAATGTCTTGTATTCATCAGCCTAAGAAACAACTTCAGGCTTGCTACTTACAGCTAGTTAACTTGTTTATCTTCTGGAGAGAACTTGGTTTTTGCAGCCTATGTGTGCAAACTGCAAGCCTGTAAGGAGAAAAAAAGAAAAATTATTCCCTGGAGAACTGAGATTGCTGAGGGATAATGTAGACTGGTGTAAAGTTTTGAAGTGATACATACAATGTTCTTGTCAAGTTTTTTTTAAAGCTGTTGCTGTATCCTTGTACGTAGTTGAAAAATGTCTTTCCTCCAGTAATAGCCGTAGTTTCTAGGTAATGGCTTGTCAGAAACACTGTTGGTTCATAAAGATTAGCTATGTGAAATGTTTGCAATGCTTTTTCTTGCCTGCTACCCAGAGGGTACAATAGAGGGACACAGACAAGGAGCTGGCAGCACATGGCGAGGTGGCAGTCAAGGTGTTTTCTGTAAGAAGTAATAAGCAGTAATCCTGAAAGTCCTGGAGTCTGAAAGGTAGAGCAATGTGAAGAAGCTTTTTCATATCAGAATTTTGCTCGATTTGGGAATGTCGTGGAGAAACCAACTCGCTGTTTTGTCATCAAGAATACGTGGCAATAGATCAGGAGCTAAGATTTTTAAGAAGTGTAGAAAACTACTTTGCATGCTTTCACAAAGCCTCAACATTAAACAAAATGTGTGGTTTTATGTGAAGGAAGTAATTAGGTAATATCTTGCCTTTGGTATTTGAAATTGCCACAAAGTTAACTAACAAATTAAGAAACGATTTGAATTTTGAACTTTGTGCTAACATCAATGGGAATTGAATGTAGTCCCGTTGATCTGAAAAGCAACAGGCCAATATCAATGCAAGTTTTCGCGTGGGTCTCCTGACTTTGTTTTAGTCTGCCCTGCAGCTGCTGGTGTGAAAATGCTACTGAAGATTGAGCGAGAAGCTATGGCCATACTGGAGTCTGGGCCATCATGCAGGTGTTCCTTATAAAGCAGGTGGGATGTGGGCTTGCTGAGAAGCAAAGCTCAGAAATAACTAAATCTTGTCACAAATTGATAATCAGACTTAAATAATTTCTGACGGAAGTATTTCAGGGGAGAATTTTAAGTAGTGAAAAAATTTCAGTTGAGAACTCCTTTAAATTTCAGATAAATTTTCTTTAACATAAGTTGTTTTGTAAAAACTAAGTACTAAATAAGGAGGAAAAAAAAACAAGCCTGTGTTTGTTACTCAATTCCTATCGGCAAATCCCTGATTTCTGCCTGAGCTGAAGGGAGCTGAGCATTGGTTTTAGTCCTGTGGTTACGGGACACCATTAGAACATGGCAAATAAGAAAAAATTCAATTGCACAGAAGCTTTTTTGCTTTTAGGAAAAGATCCATCAACCTTGTTTTCAGTGATTGGGATTCATGAAAGCCATGTCAGGGAATCTTATTTCCTCCTCTTTCATCTTCCTCCTGGATTGCTGCTGTAACAGGCTGGGGGGACAAAGGAGTTCTGGCAGTGAGTAGGATTAAGAGCACTTGTCACCACTTGAGGGGATTTGGGAGAATTTCTTCAGCAGGCTGGAGGGAAGAATGAAAAGTTCACATCGGCGTAGAGTCATGTGTGAGGTTTGCTGAGTGGCCTTTGTGACAGAAGCCCTTAGTAGACCTTGTTGCCAAAATCCTCTTTTTTCCTCTTTATTTTTATTTTTTTAATATTTTTTCCATGTGCCCTCACTGTATCCACCTGACCTCCCTCTGCAGTTCTCAGAGCCTTTGCTCATTAGTGATAAATTGGCCTGATCCCCTTTCTCCAGCTGCTGAGCACTGCTGTGAGTTCCTGTGCAAGGCTTTTTTTTTTTTTTTCCCCTGCTTCCTAAAGATAATGTTTGCTACCTCATCTGATTGTCACAGCTACTCCAGTGATCACAGAGACCTAACCACAGCTTTCCTTTTCCTGCTGCCAAGGCTTTCACCCACAATATGCCACATATTTTATGTCACAGAGAGTCTGGCATACCCAACAATCTGCCCTGCTCTCTTTTCTCTGCTTGGCAGGACACCTCGAGGGCAATGTTTGAGCTCAGTCTTGGCCTGTTCCAGAACAGGATGTTAACCCTCTGCAGGGTTAGTTCATGGCCAGGACACTAACGTTTCCATCTCTCAAAGCTGCCGAAAAATAAAATCAGAAACACTCAGAGATGTGTTCTTCTTCATAAACGTGTTAACATAATTCTGAGAAGTTGTTGAAAGAACCTGGGCATCCTTGGGAAGGCTGAGAGTCACAGTCATGGTTTCTTTTTATTTTGTCATTGTACTTCATCTCCAGGGTAGAAATTAAATGTGGCTAAACCTCTGCTAAGAATCCCGAGGGAGCTTTCATACAGAAGGGGAGAACGAGCAAGTCAAGGGCATAAGACAGAGGTATCATCGACCTCTCGGAGCAGTGGCACTCCAAAGCAGCTGTCCTTGATGCCTGCGTATTGGTGACATCAGGGCTTAAAACTGGGATTGCTAAAAATAATTTTGTAGTGAAGTATTTTAAAGGGAAATTGTCCTTTGTAAAAGATGCTAACTTGACAGACCTGGAGATGAGATCCCATTTTGTTTTTGTTTTGGCAGCAAATGGAAGCATGCAAGGAAGCGTGTTAGCACTTCGGTATACAGTGCAATCTGGTAATGTCCAATACTTGGATGCCATCACTGTTTTGCAGCAGGCATATCCAACCTTCCTCTAAACAGACACATTTTTCTGCTACAAAATATTGAAAAATCTCCTTAATGTGTCATCTGTCAAATCTATGCTGGTCTTTTTTTGCCAGGGCATGGCCTCAGTTGAATAAGCAATATGTGAACATTTTCCTGTCAGGAAAAGCAGAGCGTGGAGCACATCCATTACCTTTGGTTTGTCGACCCAAGTAGCTGAGTCTTACTGGGCAAAGTGTCTCATTTCTTGATCACAGTAACATTGAACCCTATAATGAAATCTTCATTCAATGGTACACTTTTTTCATAGTGAGGGGAATTTTTTTTTTCCTCCCAAGTTGGATTTCTGTGCTTGCCCATCCCTAAATCAGAAAATGGGCTTCTTTCTTCGTGCTCTGGCCTGCAGTCAGCCTGTGAACAGTCACCACATTCTTGCCAAACAGAGTTACGTTTGTTTCCAGTTCTGACAAAGGTCTTTGGTTCATTTTCTGTCTCAGGTTTGTCAGATATCGCTGGTATCCAGGGTCTGTGAGAGGAAAGGAGGCACACCTCACTTTGGATGGACCATTTACATAAGTTTCCTCAATTTCAGTTCTCCTTGCTGTTCTCCATAAAGAGGTGTCTGAAAGAAACTGTGACACCTTCTGCCTCTCCTCTTCATGCAGATTTTAGTCTTTCTTTACAGAAAATGTTCTTTTCATGTTTTTGAATCACTGGTAGTCATGAACCAGAAACAAATTTGTAATGTCATTGAGATGCCTGAGCAGATCCTTCAGCAGCAACTACAAAGAACTTGATTGAAATACGCGAATATAATAAAAGTGGGTACAACTGTATTATGTCTGCCCTAGATTGGTTGAAACCCAAGGAAGCTAGCATGCTACTTTCATGTGGTACACCATACATTTTAAATGTTAAAGCTGGTGCAAGGAGTGGTTATGGTGGAACCAAATGGAACAGCGTGATTTGAAAAGACAACATGTCCCGAAGCACAAAGGACAAAAGTGAAGAGTTGGTGTGCTGTCTTAAGTACGTGGATGCTGCGTTGTATCACAATTGGTAACAGATTTTAAGCTGAAGCGCTCTTCTATGTGCCGGTATCAAAGGGAAAAGAATGAACTGAAACATATCCTCATCCTCTTTGATGCTGTGTGATTTAAAATATGAATGTGCTGACATTCAAGAGATGAAAGGTGAGACAAGGAAAAAAGTAGTTTTCATGCAAGAGATTTGCTAGCGCTTTTCAAAGATTTTGTTCAGTTTTAATACAGTAATGATTTTAATCATGTTAAACTTTTGAGCAGAAGAAAATGACCATGTTTGATTTTACCCAACATTCTTGCATTTGTGCCCAACCACAGAAGATAAATATTTGAAAGGCGGGATGCAGTCATCTATGTCTTGGACCTGAGCTGGGGACTTGTAAACTGGTTCAGACTGGGGGACCAGGTAGCAGCATGAGCCTGTCCCACAGCTGGGGCTGGCAGCCCCCGTGCGAAGGGACGGACGCTTAGCCTGAGCTCACTGCTAAAACAGTGTCTCCAGAGTGGAGCAAGTTTGTGTGCAATTGTCTTTGAAGTGTGGTAGCATCAAAAGTGCAGGCATACCCATTATCGTGACAAACCTGAGGATGTGAAGAAATTAACTATGGATAGTATTTGGTGACTGGAGTCATTTCTTCTGGAGAGACCTCATGAAAAAGGAGGAAAATACCAGTTTATGTTAAAGGCATTTTTGATCAAATGAAGGCAACATTAAGCCTTTGAATATTGATTTGCCAAAACACAAGTCTTTGCCCTTGTCTCTGTTTCTAACTAAACATGAGCCTACAGGCACTGTTGTGCCCTCAGGATATTGTTTTCAAGTAGATTGTAGAGCTCAGAAGCAACTGATCCAGAAACTGTAAATGTAATATACTGGGCAAAGTTTGGGGACTTTTCTTAAAGGCACCAATATTTGTTTTTGTTCTGATAGAGAAATAATGGTGAGTAAGGCCAAGAACAAGTCATTGTGGGGAAATCCTTGCCTGCAACCCCATCCTCAGACTACAGGCGTCCTTCTTTGTCACGAAACCTTCCCTCCCAGCTCCTGGCCCATTCTGTAGCACCACTTTGAAGAGGGTTCGCCCAGGTTGTTGTTCCTAAAGGACTGTTCCATTTCTTTCCTGCTGTTGTTCACAGGATCTCGTGCTCCTGACCTCCATTAAACATCTGTAAAGTTTTAGAGCACTGGCTGTGTTTGTGAAGCTCCAAGATGGACAGACAGACTCGCACTTCCAATTCATGTTTTTACTTTGACATTTCATGGTATTTTTTGCTTGTGAAGGGAGCAAAGAGGGTGAAAAGACACCCCCCCCCCCCCCCCCCCCCCCCCCACACCCCGGCATGTTTGCTTCACAGTGTTTTGTGAGAATTTTGATTTGTTCGATTTATTATTCTTTTTTTTTTTTTGGGGGGGGGGGGGGGGTGAGGATTGTTCATCTTTTGACAGTTTGGTAGAAGAGATGGTTGTATTAATATGCAGCCGAAGTAGTGCATGCCCAAGAAGGAATTGTGGATGACCACAGTATTGCAGTACTGAACGAAAGGTGTTTTTTGTGGTACAGTAAGGAGGGACAAAGCATGCTGTGAGTGGAAAACAGTACCTAATACTGCGGAATTTGGAAGAGGAGATGAGTGAGCAGACAAGCGCCTGGTCCTTCAGAAATGATGAGGGAAGGACAAAGTGGAGGGCGATGCTGAGTACGAGGAAGATTGAAGGAGGAAAGCTATGCTGTAGCTCTGAGGTGGGAAGTGCAGGCAGCCTTACCTGGATCCCTGTGCCGTCTGCATCCGAAAAGTTAGCAGGTAAACTCATGCATATTTATAGTGATAGAAATAATAACAATAATGAAAATTGGTAGCAAAATCAAATTAATGTGGTCTCCTGCAGCAGAAATATTTACCCGATGTGTCCTGCCAGTTACAGAGATTGGCATTAAACCTAGACATTACCTCATCTTCCTGGGCAGACAGCCTATTTCTATGCTAAGCAAGTCTGCAGGAGTGAACAACTGAATACCTGCCTGATTAGCTGTGCAGCAGCAGATCCTGGTTAGAAGCGATTTCCCTTAGCGCTTTCTCTCTTTTGCTTGCCCGCTTGCTCTCTGCGAGGTTTGTCACTACGCATTATCAAACTATGTTTTTCATCTTGAAGGGCACGTCACAGGGAAGATCTGCCAGACAGGTGGGCTAGTATAAATGGGGAACCAAATCAGAAAGGTCAAGAAGAACAGAAGGGAAAAAGTAAAGAGTGTATATATGTGTGTGTATCTCCCTCCCTGTCTCTGCGTGTGTCAGTGCCAGCTAGGTGAAACTGGATTAATGAGGAAGGGAGAGATAAGTGCTAAGAGGATTGTGCTATAAAAGGAGATTTCGGTTTTTGAGAATAGATGAGGGGTTCTTTATGAAAACTTTAATTGGCTACCTTAGATCATTTCTTCAGCTTTGTTCCTGGGTGGCAAATCATAAGTTTCCTGCTGGGCGTAAAATCATAGCATAATTATGATTGTTGGCCTGTGTAGAGTGTCTTCGATCACAGACTCCCAGCATGCTGTATATTCCTTAAAAAAAAAAAAAAAATTAAGCGTCATAATGTATTTCAGACAAGCAGTCTGACAAGTCGTAATAAAAATAGTAATAAAAAAACCTTCAATGTGGAGAAAAAAATAATAAGTCCCGAACAACAACAGTTGATTTTGCTGCAGTATCTTTGAGTGCCATATTATCCACCTGCCTGGCTACTGCTACTCTTTTTTCCATAGCAGGGTTCAATTAGTCCAGGATATAATGCCACTGTTACTCAGTTGCTTAAGTCCTCACAGTAATGCCATTGTGCATTCAAGAGCTGTGGATGTTTGCTGCAGCGGGTAGATCACCCCCGTACCTCTGTGTTGGAGCACCAGTATTTTCCCGTGTACAAATCTATTTCCATTTCATACCTGTATGAAGCTGACCACCCGGCCAATTCTTTTTTCTTTGTTTGGGTCCAGTGCTTATGTTTTGAGAAAGACATAGAGAAAAGTCACAGTGAAATTAAACCTTTTGTTTTGCTGTTTTTATGTTCAGAAATCTGAAGTCATTCTGCACAAGGAATCTATACAGTATTTACACAGTAGTTTCCTTATCTGTTTTGATCAGTAGATGTATTTCTAAATTGCATTCGGCTCAACTATTAAGAACAGTTAGGAACTACCTCATGGAGAAAATTGATTGCCATCTTCCACCTTCTGTCTGCCAAAACTCACGTCTCTTCTGCCAGACCCGCTCTACCAGGTGGCCAAGCTCTAGACGTAACTTTTCCTCCTTCTTCCAGTTACTGGTCCTCATTCTGAGAAAGCGTATTCCTGATATCTCTCTCCTGGAAATGAGGTGGGGGACTGGAGATGTCAAGCCCTGCACCAGTAGAACCGCATATTGGCTGAGTTATTTTCCATTTTTTTTGTTCCTAAATAGTGGCACGTTGCTGTCTGCTGAGTAGCTTAGAGGAGGAAATACTTTATGAAAAAGACCTGTATCTTTCAGTGGCAGTAATAAAAACACTGGAAAAGCACAGAAGTAGGTACTGATTCTCCGTTCTCTAATCAGTGGTGGAACTGAATGCTTTCCTTTGCAAGACTGTCATTTTGGCTAAGTGGCAGTTAATACTTCTGTTAGAAATATTAGATACAAAACAAAACACAAAGGAGCAGGGAGCCCAATGCTCAACCTTGCTTATGATGATTTTATCATTGTTTTTCTTAAAGGGAAGTCATGTCCTGATGTTAGTCAAGGGAAAAGTAGGACCTTATGGCTCCTCTGGAGCAGCTAAGGAAAACGACGCTTGCTTGATCTCAGTAAATGTAAAACAGATTATCCTTTTTATGAAAGGACAAGTAGTCCATTGAGATAGTCCTGGATGTTAATCTGTAAGTTAGATTGTGGAGGTCTTTGGGTTTCTTGAGTTTTCTTGGGAGAATTTAATCTTTCATAGTGCCAGGGCCAACAAGAATGGTTCGAGCTCCCTAAGTTATCAAAGTATACAAGCATTAGCTTGTCAGATTGGAGGAGTGCTAGTACTCCAGACACGAGTTTGAAAGAGTCATCCCCATAACCCTTGTGCCTGCAGGCAGGAATGACTAACGGAAGAAGAAGAAAGTAGCTCATTTCTGAAATAAAGTGGCATTTTCCATTCTGTCATCTGTAGATGAAAAGAATGGACATTGGGTTATGACACTCCTCTCTAAATTTTCTCAAGGGAAAATAGAAACAGAACATAATACACAATAATTCATACACATACACATAATCCACAATATTTCCTCACTTAAGGCAAAAGCAAGAACATCATTGCTTAAGATGTGAGAGAAAGTATTGTGTTGTTTCAGTAGTCACATGCAGTGCCAGCACAACCTGTGCTGCATTTTGGCCAGTGACCATGTAAAAGTGAACTTTTTTTTTCAGTATGTTCCCAATTAGATTTTATTTTTAAGTCCTACTGCTCAGACAAAAAAATCTGCCAGCCATTGCTTACAACACTCTTCTTTAGCAAGCATTTTTGCTTCTACCCAAGAAAGAGAAGTATCTAGAAGTCGTCCTGTGGCTTATCTTTTGGTTTAACAATTTGCATCTTCATCTAAATTGGAAATGTAGCAGGTTCCTAACAGGGAGGGGAGGTGCGGTAGATTCCACAGTACGCTATCTTATCAGCAATCTCTGCCTGCGTCAACATGACAAAACAGTTGCTGGCACTGTTCACCTGGTGGCAAATGAAGTTACTTGCTCTTTAATATATATTCTTAATGGCCTTGAACTCCTGGATCCATTGAATGAATGTGATCTCCACATTAAGCAGATGTATCATTTCACATGTTGATTACAAACTCCTAAGCCTCCACCCCTGCCCTGAATTGTGAGGTCTCTACATTTTCTTGACTTAGCTTTTTTCTTTTATTTTACCACTTCCTTACAAATGCTATGATCTTATTCCATAATGATTTTTACCCTAGGATATGATGCCATTAAAAAGAAACAGCTATCCTGTTTTACTTACATAAACAAGTAAAGTGCAGATCGGTCAATAAATAAAGAACAAATAAAGTGCAGAGCTTGCCTTTTTTTTTTCTTTGATAGTGGTGCCATTAACAGTTGTCAAATAGATAGGCAACATAACTTCAATTCTTTAGTTTCTTTTTGTCATCCAGCTATCAGTAGTTAAGATCACTAAGTTTGGATATTAGTGACCTGATTTTGCCAGATCTATATTGTCTCAGTGATAAACCTGCAACTCCAACTAAACAATGTCTCTTGGTCTGTTCAATTAAAACACAAAACTACAACTTTTCTTGTATGTTTTTTTAAAGAGAAGAGTGTTTTTGCATATTGCTGAGTAGCATGAATCTCAGTGAGCCAGCAGTGTGCCCAGGTGGCCAAGAAGGCCAATGCCATCCCAGCCTGCATCATCAATAGGTTGGACAGCAGGACAAGGGAAGTGATTGTCCCTCTGTACGAAGCTCTGGTGAGGCCACACCTCGAATGTCGTGTTCAGTTTTGGGCCTTTCATTACAACAAAGACATCTTCTTGTACAAGAAGGACATCCATCACGCTGGAGCGCATGACAAGAAGAGCAATGAAGCTGGTGAAGCGACTAGAAGACAAGACATGAGGAGGCTGAGGGGAGACCTCATTGCTCTCCACAACTGCCTGAAAGGAGGTTGCAGCGAGGAGGGTGTTGGTCTCTTTTCTCAGGTGACAAGCGATAGGAAACGGTCTCGAGTTGTGCCACAAGAGGTTTAGATTGGATGTTAGGAAGAACTTCTTCACAGAGAGGGTGGCCAGGCACTGGAATAGGCTGCCCAGTGATGTGTGGAGTTCCCATCCCTAGAGGTACTTAAGTGGTGTGTGCGGGTGGTATTAAGGTGGTACTAAGGAACAGGTTGACAGCTGGACTTGGTGATCTTGAAGGTCTTTTCCAACCTGGATGGTTCTGTGATTCTAAATATTGTCATGTGTTTTGCAGACACAAATAGCATAGGCAGAACTCAGGCTGGGAAGGAACCACAGTGTCTTGAGAAGCAGGTTAAAGAGACCCTGCTAACGAAGCCACTGAATGAAAAGCTGCAGGAAGTACTCAGTGCCTAGTGAACGTTAGAGTCTGCATGGGAAAGGGATGTCATGGGTGCTTCAGCAGCTGGGAGAACTTTTTTAGCGCTTGCATCTTACTGAACCGTCAGCAAATCCAACCAGAAGGCTCTGGGAAATCAGATGTCATTAGTTTTGCTGCTCACAGACCCACGTGCGATTTTTACGTTTCTTTTGAAGAACAGGTTGTGTGACCGAACGCTGCCACGTTGGTATCTTCAGAGTTGCGTGCTCACTGGCATCAAAGTGGTTTGTGTAACTGCAATGTAAGATTGCCTGCGAGCTTCATGAAATCCCTTCAGTAAGTTAGAGGTGCTGCTACCTGTAAAAGCTGGAAGGAGCTCCCCCTTTCATATCCATGCACCTCTTGTCTTTGTGAATCAGCCAGGAAGGAACTCGCCAAGTTGCGTCACTTATCACAGGCCATCCTCTGATCGTCCTTTCTCCAGGAGCTTGACTGGGACCTCAGATTCCTTTCACATAAGCCAAAAAAACTGCAAGATGTTAACTGACTGCAGTCATTATTGATTTAAGATGGAGTCAGGCTGGGAATTTAACAGCAGACTGTGTTCTGGCCACTTCATTTTTGGGAAGCAGGAAGTTGGGGGGAACAGGGTGATGCAAGAGTCCTTTTCTTCATCTGATTTTCAGTTCACAAGATCTCTTGTAGGTTTTTCTTTGCATTCAGATTTCTGTACCTTGTAGTTAAAAACAGATTTGATTTTTAGGTAACTCATACTGAAGGACAATAGGTTAAGGTTATATTACCAGTTGTATTTTCTTACACTTTAAAAGTTGGCAGAAGAATGAATAGATAAATTATGGTATGGAATACAGAGTTTTATTCAAGTGGTTTCACAATATCCTATGTGTTCAGATACACAGAAGAGGAAACAAAAAGTATGGACAAAATGCTTTAACTTTGACTCACCGTTAAGGTTGTGGCTTTCGTGCATGTAAGAATTATTTTTTTAAAGACCTACGTTTCCTTTCAGTTGTCATGTCAGGGAATTCTGAATGCTCATTTTAGTTACTGAAACATGCATTAGTCTTGGCTTTAACCAAAGGTGGGCAGTATTTGTCAAAAGCAGTAGTAAAAATACAGAGTAAAAGAAGAGGTGTTAGCCTTAGATAATTTTTATCTGCTAAAGGGCTGTCAAAAATGGTGATTTTATTTTTCTCACTGAGTTGTTTCAAGTTGGGTGATTTATGACACTACTTGGGCTGCGTTTTCTGATCTTCTTGCAAAATGCTACAGAATGTACCTGGAGAAACGCTTTAAAATAGTCTAAACTGAATTAATATAAAGAGGCTGATGTTGAGTAGGATATTAAGTAAGGATAAGAACATACCTTTCATAAACTCCTTTGATTTATGGAAATTAAGTAGTAAGTTACAGAATCTCAAATGTTCATATTTCTTGGTCTACTCACAGTTTGTATCTGTCTCCACGTGCACACAGCCACGTGTGGAATGCTGTCCATCGCCGTCCTTGCTCAAATAAAACGCTGTTTGCTTACAAGAAGATTTAATGAATTCCCAAAAGACCAGGGTCATTCAGTTTAGTGTCAGTTGAAAATGAAGCTGCTTCCTGGAGTAGTTTTTCTGGATTGTGCAGTGTTTGAGAACGGGAAAGAGAGCTGGTGTGGTGCTAG
The DNA here is from genome assembly GCF_040182565.1 of Anser cygnoides. Classification (NCBI taxonomy): domain Eukaryota; kingdom Metazoa; phylum Chordata; class Aves; order Anseriformes; family Anatidae; genus Anser; species Anser cygnoides. The sequence continues at coordinate 107,366,878 of NC_089874.1, read as the reverse complement.
GAGTGTTGTAAAAAGCACACGTGAATAAATAAAGGTATGGGTGTATGTTTTGATGTTCATACTTACATGCAGGTTTTATGTATCTGAGTGAACAAGACTTGCTTTCAGCCTTCTGAGACTTCCAGATCTCAGGCCAAGAGTTTTTGTGCATCTTGACCCATGCTCTTTGCGTGGGTAACATAGCAGATATGCAGACAAATGGTGATGTGTTGAATGTGACTGTTTAACAAGTATCATTGAAACATCCTCTTATCTTGAAGCTCTTAATATAACTTGCAAATAACAATTCAAGTACCACAATAACACTATCAAAGTGGAGTTTACGTAATATTCAACCCCTTTTTATTAAAAGAAAAGATATTTTAAAATTATTTGTATTAAAAAGACAGTGAGACATAAAGAGGTTATGCATGTTTTCGTGTGATCTGCAGGTAGTCATTATTAAAGTTGGACTCCAAAGCCATTAGCCCATTATTATTAAACCATTATTAATACACAAACCTGTTTGATTCGGCTGTGAACACTGTTATCTGTTCATATTTCTAATATAATGTGGAAATCTACTCATATAAAGCTTTAGTGCATTAATACGGAATAACTGTGTATAGGAAAAAGATGAAATGCCAGGTCATATTGGCACATTACTTTCCAACCTGAATTTTGACTTACTGCATCTGCCTAATTGAAGGGCTGCATCTTATATTTACTCTCAAAATGTCTCTGCTGCTCTTTGTAGACGGACAATGGGACATGCTCTTACATCTGGAATTAAAATACGGGGCTAGATGTGCAGTTGGGGTCACATTGACTGCATTTCAGTACTTTCAGGCTTGAATACTAGATCTTAAAACTCCTCTGATGCTATTTAGAACTAAATAAAAGTCTCCTGGTAAAAAGTATGACAGGACTCATAGTACAAATACAGTTGAAAAGAAGCATTGGACTGAGAATAATAAGACTGTTTCTGAAAACAGAAAACTGGTGGTGTTATCATAGTGCCAAAGTGTTGGGACCACAACCCCAAGTCTGCACGTGATTTCATCTGTGCGTGGCTGTTCGGAGCACCCATGTCTTGCAAATACTTTTCTTGAGTTATTCAATGTATTTCAGTCTCTGAAAGCCTCAAGCACAGGGAGAGGGAGCAGAGGGGAGTGACTGTAACAGGTATTATAATTTGCACCTTTTTTTTGCTCAAAGCTGAACAAAGAGACTTTACATATCACCAAGTGCTGAGGTGTTAGAGAGAAAACATTCATGCTACCAAAAGTGTAATAAAATTTGATAACTAAAGCAGTAAAATTGTGAATTATCCTTATTGCTGAAGTTCAGGGAAGAATGGAAGTTGTGTTTGAAAGCAGACCTTTATATCACATGCCTTTTTTTATTTGCTCATCAAAGCACTACTGCACAAAGATTGTGTCACTTTAGGCGCAATATCATACACACTAGTCTGCAGTCACCCACTAAATCTAGGTGATGCGTCGTTTCTCTTCCTGTGATGTAATCTCTGTCATAACTGTGAAAGGTAAAAACTATCTTTATATTAAAAGCAGTGAAGGTGGGTTTGCTGCACCTTGAATGATGAAGAGGATGTCAGGTACTTCAGTTGTTGACTAGTTGGAAGCAATTCTGTTCTGCGAAGGAAAGGGAACAGAATGCTCCAGAGAGGGATTTTGTAGTCAGATTTTGTAGTTCTAGCACTGTCTGATCATACCATTGTTCTGCTGGCATGGATCTGTTTGAGAGAGGAATACCAGTCAAAGACTAGCATAAAACCAGTGCTCATCGAAAGCTATGCTTTGTGTCCCTGATTCTTTTATTTATTTATTATTATTAGATAATTACACAAAATCTGTTCTCTAACTCTAAATTTGCCTTTCATATGAAGAGATGGATCTGATTCACATCAAACCTCGAAGCTGACTTCACACGTAGCTATCTTTGCCTGGATATGCTGGACACAACAACCAGTATCCACTGATTACACACCAAGCAGATAGTTTTCAAGTGGTGGTAAGATATGGGACTTTAGAGAGGTCGAGAGACAACTCACCTCCCTTCCTATTACTGTGAGGATTACAGTACCACATGTCCAGAGGTGAGGCTTTGCACACTGTAGGTGGGTAAAACAGGAGAGAGATGATAAATGTGTGTCTATAAGTGGATATATTTAAATGTTTCTTCTGGGATTTTTGTGGTTGAAATGTCTGTTCACGTGTGACGTTTCCTGCAAGTAATGCTGATTGCTTGGCAGCTATGGGCGGTTGTTGGTTGGTATCTAATGTTGTAGACAGCATCTCTTAGCAAGGAAGGCGTCTGATGGCAGTACAGGGAGATCAGCTTCTTCAGAAGCCACATCATGTAGGCACAAGCCCTCAGACTGGCAATGGCAGCTTGATGGTAACACCCTCGGTTCCTGTGCATTTGAAATTCCTTCTTAGTTACGGGCTTTCACAAATCTACCTCAGTGAACTGTTTGATATGGATGAGTTGTTTGCTGAGTTTCTTTGAAGTTATTCTTAATACCAGAAACCTTAAAGATGTGAACAAGTTGATGATGGCAAATCAAGAGTTTAAATTCTTTTTTGTAATACTGGAAACAAATTTGCAAAAGGAGAAGTGCATCCGGAGCACTTCAGTAGTTGTTATCTCGGACCTTTCAGGGGTAAATTAGCTATGGAAGCAGAGAAGCAGTTCAGCAGTGTTCTTCTAAATCTGTCTTTCTGCACTGACTTCCCTTCCGGGGCAGTCTTTTCCCAGGAATACTCAGGGGGTTCCTGCTTATTGCCAAGCAGAAATGAAGCATCAAGTTGTCTCCTGAGCTCCACCAAACTTTGTGTGTCACTCACTGCACTGCAGCTTTGTTCGGAGGGCGTCTGTGAGTGAGCAAAGGAAACCTTTCTTAAACTTGTTTGGTATTAAGTTGGGATATGTAAGAAGTTCTCTGGAATGGTAATTTCCTAGTTTTGGTTTGCCTTTGTCTCTAGGAGGGTAACTGAAGTGCAGCTCTACTTTTATCCTACATTATAAACTTTTTTTTTTTTTTATTAAATATCAGAGCTTTGCAGCAGCATATGGACTGTTTCTGTCAAAAACCACTACTCTAAGAAAGTGTGAGGGAGGGGTGATCACAGCACCTCATGCCTCTGCCTTTAATTCTGAGGAGTTGCCTTTGGCCAGGGGAATCCCTGTACTGGGAATGAATGCAGTTACTTGGCTCAATTTCTCTTCTGCCATCTAAAAGCGTAGATACCAAACTATTCAGCTGGCTTACAAGTTAACTCTTAATTATATATGGAAGTCAGCCTCAGCTTTTAAAAAAGGGAGGGAAAGTAGCATCATTTTTATTTTTTGACCACTTTTACCTTGCATGTACACTTATTATGATGCAGTTGTTTTCATGGGTTTATTTCCTGACAAACTCCCTTCCTGTAAAGAATTCTGTGAATATAGTATGAAGAAAGTGTACCTTTACTCCCTTCCACCAGTATGTGCTTCTTGGTTTTTTGGTTCTTTTTTTTTTTTTTCATTTTATTTATTTATTTTTGGCAGGGGAAGAAGGACTGTTAGGTAAATGGCATCCTTGCAGAACAGATTCTGTCAATTGTCCATTGCCATAGCCTTTAAACATAGAGATTTCATGTCAAACTTGGTCTATGAATTTCTGTGCCTTATGAGGTACTGCTATTTACAATGCTTTATCATCTTTTTTCTTTTTCTTTTTCCTCGTAGACTATTGTTCTGTCCTTTCAACCTTAACTCTAAGTCAGATGTCTTCCTTTAGTGTGATGAATGGTGATAGAATGGAAATCTGTCTGATGCATGTATTATGAAAGCTAAATGGTTGGGGAGAAGAAGAGGGGCAGTGTGTGTGTGTGTCATTACCACCATTTGAGAAATGCTTTGCTTTGAAACTCTAAACCTTACTCAAATGTGGGTTGTGTAGTCCGAGGTATAAATAGAGACTCCCAAAAGAAGTGTAAAATAGCTTTGTGTGTGTGAATTCATTTTTTCCATTTAAACTAGTTCTTCTCTTTAGTTAGAAGCACCCAATACACTTTATTAGATCACTGAAAAGCTAAGCACCGCTTACTCTGTATTTGAGGAATAAGTTTGTTAAAGCCACATCTTCTCGATTTTGGGTTGCTTAACAGGTAAAATTCTTAATGGGAGCAAATGAAAGACCTCTTGAGGAGGAAGGGAGCACAGGTCTGTGTGACCAGTCCATGCGTCGTTGAGCTCTCTTCGATTTAGTGGCTGAACTTTGTCTCCTCTAATGCATGCTTGTAGCCTAATGTACCTTATTTTTCCAGGGGTATCGCTATCTGGTTTTGTAAATAGAAAAAAATAACAGATCACAGTTTGACGTTTCAAATCCAACTTTTTTATTTTTTCAGGTAGCTACTTGCATTATACTGGATTTTAAACAGGCTGGATTTATGTTTTCCTATTAATCTTGGTACGTTTCTCTAAGTTTTCAGACAATTGCAGTGTTATTCTGTAAGTATCCAAACTGCACTGCAGCATAGTTTCACTGTTCATTTTGCAAAACACCATAAAATCTAGTTATTTCTGTTAATATATTTTTCAACTATGTAATACATTAGATTTTGTTATTATTATTATTATTTGTTCATCTTTCCTGTCCTCATGGAAATTGTGTGGTTAATAACATCTACTTACATAGGGCTATGCCCAGGTACATCTTGGGGATTTCTTCATCTAAGATGGTTACTACTTAAACCATTCTCACCATTCCCCAGAACACAGGTATCTTCAGGCAATGTGGTGGAGACAGGGAGAAGCTGTGGTTTAAGTACACCAGCTCTTCTTAGCTGACAGAGTACGTTTTAAGGAGTTTTGCCTTCTGCTGCATGTTAAAGCAGACTTGAGGCTTGTCCGTGTTTCAAGGCTGGACAAATAAGTTGGGAGCAGTAATTGTTTTTTTGACCCTCCTTCCTGCTGAATCAAGCAGAAATTCTGTAGCAAAGAAAATCTGGCCCATTATTTTGAATAGTAATGTTAATTGTACCTCATCATCCATTACCTAATTCAGGTCATGCTTTATTTTGCTCAGTTTAAATTATCATTCAGATTCGGTTAACCCAGGAATGCAGAGCAGTGACATCAAATACTTGGTTAATTTGAAGATTTTAAGATTCAGCAAACCAACCTTTAAATATCAATAACAGAGTGCCAGAGTAGCTGCAACATTCTTTCAGCATTGTATAATTTTTATAGACATGATTGCTCACATTAATGCCTTTTTAGTGTATTTCTTCCCATTTGTTCCCAGGAGAAATTTCAAGCTGAAATAGTAAAGTGAACAATATTTTCAAGTACTTCAAACAGCAGAGAACTATTTTTCTATCTATTTATTTATTTGCATATCCAAGAGAAAAGCAGTTAAATAACCATGCGTGTCCTTCAGGGCTTAGAAAAGTACTTTCACCCCACCCAGTCAAAAGCCCTTTTGATAACGAGCAGCTCTCCCATGACATACAATGGATGCCCAACTTTCTCCAACAAACAAGACATGATTTTACATTGGCATTTTATTTTCTTGCTCTTAATATGATATTAAAATTCTCCTACACTTTAACATAGACCCTAAATGCAATCTTGGCTATAAAATTAGATGACCATTCTTGCAGTCATTGGTCTGTCTAAATTCTTACGGTGCATCCATCATCCATAGCATCTGATTGCCTTTCCTGGAGACTCTGTCTGTTAAAGAAATGGCAGCTTTATGAAATCGATTGCAAAATTTTTTATTTTTATTTTTCTGTTTTTGGAAATGCTGCCTGTTAGATTGGACCTACCTGGTCTTGACGGGCTTTACAGGACTTGCTTGACAGTCCTTCATCACCTGGCAGCTTGCTTGTCCTGAAGGACCTAAGAGCTTCACTGGTTTCCATCTTGTAAAAGGCTTTGTGCTTCATTAGTAAAAGCTGCTTTGTCAGGTCCGTTCTGGCAGATATGCTGGCAGATAAGAGTAATCATCATAATCAGAGGTGTATAATTTGGGGGAGGGGGGGAGAGAGGAAGGGGTCAAAAAATAAACTGCTGACTGTGTGAAGAGTTTCAGCAAATAATTTCTCATCCACAAGCGATCTCTGAAATAATTTTGTTGGCCTTGTGTGGTTTGTACTGAGATGAAAATTTTCTTGCTTGCTCGTCACACACTCTTTGCTTAGTAAATGTTTTAACTTTTTGGTAAAATAGTAGGTTGAGTTCATACTTAATGCCTACAGACTGCTACAGTAGCATGCTTGGCATCTCTTTTGCATTAAATGCTCTAAGGCTGTCTCAAGCTCTTGAATATTATCTTCTAAGTAGTCTCCAAGCTGTCTCCTTGAGGTGCATATTGTGTCCCATTTGTGAAGATACAAGTTGTTGAAGCTTGTACAATGGGAGCTAGGTGGAACTTAAAGGCTGGTGTGCAAAAAATGTAGGCTGGATTTAAACTGGGAATCTGTAACATCGTGAACCCATAGATCTTGGTGTGTACAGAAAGTAACCAAATAACTAATAACTCGTGCATGCTTTTCTTCTTCCTTCTGGCACTTCTTTCCTCTCCTTCATCTGGCTGCTGGGAAATGCTGTGGCATGTCTTCTTTGGGTGAGGCAGGAAGATAGCCCCGGCCTGCCACCCCTTTGTCTCCACAGCTGCCCTCCACACAAAGGAGCTAAGACTTGAAGTATGTTACAAGTAAACATGTGAAGCTTAAGGGAAATTGGTTACAAACTTTATCTCTGTGACAGAAATGGCATAAATACTAATCGCTCACAATGCCACTCAAGAGCCAAGTCCTGGCTGTGTGTCCACTTTACAGCAGCTGTGACCTTCCAGGAAGGGATGCCTGGAGAACAACTTCTCATTTGTTGTTTGTAGACCCTAGGCTGACTACCAGCATTAAATAAAGCAAGCTGCCTTGAAAACAACCAGTTGGTGATTATTGAAAGCTGCCTGGCCATTGGTATTTAAATGCGAGTCACCCACAAATGAAAAATACTGAAATTGCACCTAAAATTCTGACAGTCCAAAGATGGACACTGGGTGGTACGGTGCTTACGGAAAGCCCTGCAAGAAGTTTGAAGGCTTCAGAGTTGAGATCAGAAAGCTGAATAAATAATACTTGCTTCTACGCGGAAATCTATCAAGTTGCTTTGTGAAGTGCATTTTTTTATGTTCATATGCCAGGAAGCATGGGGAGAGCTGACAGTCACTCCATTTATTTATTTTTTTTAATGCAGGGAAATGTACAATCAGATAATGGTTAGAAAAAAATCTTTCAAATATTGGTCCTGTCCATGAAAATGTATGTTTCGAAGACAGCAGTCTGTCACTTGGCTCTGCATTGCTCAGAAATAACACATCTTCTTTCACTACATGTTTGGTAGTTTTTGTGTATGGAGGGAAATGGTAAAGTAAAAAAAAAAAAAGAAAAAAAGGTATTGAGGTCTCACAGAATGGTTTGGTTTGGAAGGGACCTCAAAGATCTTCTCATTCCAGCCCCAACATTTGGACTCATTTACTCCTGATATGACCTGTGTATAACAGTGCAAATCAACAAAGCTATTAGCATGAGAGAGACTAAGGTCTGAGTCAGGCCCAGCTCTTAAATGTGGCTAATGATTTTGCTTTCTTCAATTTTGAATGCCTGAGTGGTTGATGGAGAAGTGTCCTAATATTTTCATTTAATGGGGCTGGTGCGAATGTGAACGTGTAGATAAGATGAAGGAAATTTTATCTATGACTTTCATCAGGTAAGGCCACACCTGGAGTGATGTGTCCAGCTCTGGACTCCCCAGTACAAGGGAGTTGTGGACACACTGCAGCGTCCAACAGAAGGCCACGAAGATGATGAAGGGACTGGAGCACCTCTCCTGTGAGGAGAGGCTGAGAGAGCTGGGGCTGTTCAGCCTGGAGAAGAGGAAGCTCAAGGGGAGATCTCATCAATGTCTACAAATACCCGGAGGGAGGGTATTTACATACAGTGAGGATGGAGCCAGGCTCTTTGCAGTGGTGCCCAGCAGCAGGACAAGAGGCAGCGGGCACAGCTCTGAGCAGCAGGCCGCACTTGTGTGCTGTGCGGGTGGCCGAGCACTGGCACAGGCTGCCCAGAGAGGCCGTGGGGTCTCCTCATGGAGACCTTCAGAAGCCGCCTGGACGTGGTGCTGGGCACCCTGCTCTGGGTGGCCCTGCTGGGGCAGGGGGCTGGGGCAGGGGGCCTCCAGAGGGACCTGACAGCCTCAGCCGTGCTGGGGTTCTGTCACCCATGGGATATGACATGCCGGAAGGCACAACAATTGCATCATGATCACTCAGTTACTCATAAACTCACATTTTTTAATTTTAAACCTGAAGTTTCAGTCCTAGCTTTCTAGTACTAATGTCTTCTGTCTTCATTTGCTTGTTTCCTTGCAGGGTGTCTGTAGCTCATGCAGCTACTGCACTTCAAATAACTTAGTCAAGTTGATACATAGTATGGGTCTGAATAAAGGTGAAGGAATGTAGAAATTAAAAACAAAACAACCCTTTATTTACAATAAGTGGCCTCCTTTTAATAGGAGCAGATTTGCTGTGCTTTTGAATTCTCTGTTTTGTCTATATGATTGTTTTGTTGCCTTTCATTATAATTAATGATGTAGCTGAGCTTTCCTTTAGAAAACAATGGATTTTCTTTTTTTCATATGAAGCCAATTGCAAGAAAATGCTGCAGAAAGTCATGAGAGACCCCAAATATAACCTTGTTTTGTTTTTGGAATAGAATATATAGGATTAAACAGAGTTGCAAGAAGAGTCTGAGGAGTCTCAGACAAATTCATATTTTTCCAAAACATCTTCTGTTTCTATCCACCTTCTCATCTAGATAAAATTCACTGTTTCATGTTTCGACTACTGCAGCATACTTTTCTCGTGCCCTGACAAATGCAGTCTTGCTCATATCCATGGCAAATGCTCCTGCAAAGATTGTTGTCCCAGCTTGTCACTGAAGTTGGTGATGAATGCTGGCATCACTGGCTGATCAGAGACAGGAGCTGATATTTCAGTGAGAAATGAGATATGATAGGTAGAAAATGAATAGATCTTGAAAGCAAAGGCAAGGAATTTATGTGATAGAGATTTTGTTATAGAGGAAGGGGAATTGGTGGAAGGATTAGAAGAAAAGAGTGACATGGGCAAACTTTCCTTAACTTTGTGCTTTAAACATTGATGTCCTGTCTTGAAAGCTCCTGTAAACATCCACTGGGCACTCACAGCATCCTTCTCAAAAGCATCGCTTACTGTTGTGTCTGCAGAAGCTTGGTGGTGATGAGGCTAGGATATTATTCTGACTTATACCACCTGATGGTTTCCTTGCACTCTGGCTCTCTTTTAATTTTCATCTGCTTGTGCCTTTTCATAGACTACAGGGCTCATGCAGCTGGAGAAGGGAGCCTTTGCTAGCAGCTCGTGGGCTTATTCATCAGACTTTGCATACTTCAGCTGCTAAGCCCTATCTAACAAACCACTCCTCCAGTCCTTTGCCTACATGTTTGCCTCATGATCCAGCCTTAAAATTAACCGGGTGGCCTCTTATGCAGATCTTGCCCCCATCCAGCAGTCCCTTCCAACCCTTTGCTTGGTGGCCTGTTGTAAGCTCTGGACCTCCCTCCCCTTTCCGATCAGTCTTTGTAGCCTTTTCCTTAGCCAGAACCCCTGCAGTACAGCCATCTGTCTGCCTTGCTGATGCTTTTTCCTGGTAAATCCCTCGCCATCCCTGGTGGGTCATGTAAATCATTTACCATACTGCTTGTTGTACAGCTCTTCCCTATCTACGTAAAGGAAGACAAGGGACGGAGATTTTGGTATGCAGTAGAGCCAGCAGATGCAGAAGCGGGGGGACAGGGTCTGCACAGGGGCAGTGTGAACAGGTTACCTATGAGGAGCAAGGGCACTGCACACCCTGAGAAAGGCAGTCAATCTCAACTACCCTTGTGGCAGATTAAGAGGATTCAGGAATGCTAGAGCTGTCTCCCTCTGCAGAGTCATTTCTGGCTTGAAAAGACTTTATTTTTTTTTTTTATTTTTTTTTAGCTTTAGCTTGCAGGCATGACTGTACAGGCATGGCTGAACTGTTTTCCAGCTTATCTCAACAGTGCAATCACCTGTTACCAGCACTGAGCTCGCCCGTATGCCCTGGTGGCCATTGGGCTGACTCCACGCAGAAGCACACAGACGTTTGTACACTGAACTCCCCGTTCTCTGGTGTGTTAAACACACGGTAGCTCGGCTCAGTGCTGGGTTTCTGTGCCTGAACTGAGCCACCCAGCTTGAACCACGGTGTCCTGAGGGGCTCACACTAATCAGGAGCTGCTAAGCCCTGATGGCCCTTCGTGGTCCATGTGGCGTGCTCCACCTCCCCACTGCAAGTTCAGTGGAAGCCTCTTCGCGGGACACTGGGGCCATTGGGGGTCATGTTCCCATGTGAGCTTGTCCCTTTGCTGGACAGGTGATGAGCGCTTGTCACATTGTCCTTGTGTCATCTCTGTTGCGTCGTACTGGGGGTAGTTTGGAGTGGTGCTGCGTTGGTCTTCTTGCGATGAAGTCTTACCTAAAGGTCCTTGGCCCAACTTTCTTATTGTTTGTGTGGTCATTCAGCTCCTAAAGAGCTGGGTGAGAGGGAAAATGCCCCCTATTTATCTGTAAGTGAACCATTCCAGTTTTTAGAGGAACGTTTAAGGAGAAATAAAATAATTAACTGCTCCATATTAAGCTTCGGCTTGATTTCTCATTGTGATTGGCTTAAACCCAGAAGTCAATGCTTAATATTCTTGCTGAATCTTTAACTGTTGTAACTCTGGACAGCCTTCTGATCTGTACAGATGTCATCATACACTTTGTGAAATTCTTACCCTCAGCGGCTTATAACAGTCAATCCTACAGCCATCTGCATATTGCAGGCAAAAGTGTTTCCTTTTATGAAAGGGGTAAGCACTGTTTCTCAAGGCCTGGTAAGCCAAGGCCGAGATTTGATCAAGTTGTAAATCACTTCAGCGTCAGAATTTATGAAGATTGCAGGCAGAGTCCTAGAATGGCATGGCATGGCGCTCTGCACCTAGGGTGAAGACATTCTGGCATGTTATTTTTTATGGCTAAAACAGTGAAGAAATAGTGATCCTTGCAACATATGGAAAGGCCGGAGACTCTTCTATTTTACTTCTGTGAAACTGAGGAGGGGTGGGGGGAACGGACAGAGCAGAGAGATCTGCCTTTCAGCTGGGGTTGTTCGGCTGTTAAATGATGTGGCCAGATTTCAGATTGGAGGACTCTTTAAAACTATTGAAAACACTCGACTCAAGGTATTTATCAGAAGGTTGTTTCTGATTATTAATGACTCATTGTGTATCTCAGCTGAACAAAAGTACACGTTTGAAAGGAAAACGTCTAGCTGTCAGTTGAGAGAATTACATTAAGAACAAGCCCATTACCCTGACCGTGGAAGTTTCACGTAAGTAGCTAGGGAAGTCCTATTGCTTCAAATTCATCAACACAGGAGAAGGCACAGTCAACTTTGTTTTAGAAGAAAAATGTTAGTGTAGATCTTCCTTCTACATTCCCTCATTCTGTAGCAACCGTGATGCACTCAGTTATGTTTGTTGTAAACAGCAAGGCTTGAAACATTTCTGTTGGCATCGTAACATGGCATGGAATAAAATCCATTGCATCAGGGAGGTGCTACTCCAGCACATGTGGATGCTAACCCAAAGTGCCTGTGACATAAGGTCTCTTCTTAGTAAGTGATTGAATCATTGTCTAGGATTTGCTAAAACTGCTTTGGTACTTTGCTAACAAAATTGAATCTTATATCAACCCTGGTTACAATTATGCTGAGGAATTAATTTGATACCATTATCTCTTAAGTTATGGCATGCTTCATTTTGTCTGCATAGCTCAGGCTAAAATGAGTTGCAGAAGCATTACTGGAGCTGAAGCTTTGTGCTGAGTTACGGCATGATCAGCACCTGGGAAACACGGCTGGGTCCTGTGGGAAGACTAGGAACTAGAACAGTCCTTTAATATTCTTTTGACTTGAGCCTAATTTTCATAGATGGAATATATTTTGCTGAGCGCTTTGGGAGGCTAACACCCTGATACAGCTTTCTTTTGTTAACGTTCTCTTGAATATTGAGGAACACTTTATCTTTTTCTTCCTGGCTGAAGGTAACTTTAGATGATGCTGCGAATGGAGTGCGTGCCAATCTGTAATGAAACTTCCAAGTGCAGTTTATGTCAGGCACACTGCTTTGACCTTTCTGTTTTGTTTTTGTAGGAGATGTGCAACAACAGACTCTAATCTTACTCTTTCTAAAGTCAGAGCTTGTTTGGTGAGGTTTTCAAAATATTCCAATCTGATAAATCTATCTGACAAGATTTATGAACCTGTTAATATTTCTTCAATTAACTTAAAACATCCCATCATCTTGATAATTATGCTTACACAATATCATGTTAGCCATTAATTTGATTTCATATCTAGCTACACACGGTCTTTTAAAAGTTTTATGCAACACACGCATTTGTATGCGTTTATCTGCAGTATTGAGCTACTTACCTGAAAATTGTTTTCATCCTTATCTGTTCCTTGTGGGGCATGCCATGTCTGTACGCACGGTGTGTGACTGCACCCCGGTCTGTCCTGCCTCCACCTTGTTTTTACTCTTTTGTAGCATGGGACAGAGCTGGGACTCTTCAGGAAACACTAAAGAGGGAAATACATTCCTTTTAGGGCTGTTGTGTATACAGAGATTTTGGTAACCATCAGCTTCAAATAGTGTACATACAGTCTTTTATTAAACAAATATAAATCACAAACAAACTGCAGACTCTAAACCTCAGCAGGTTCACATTTATTTCAAATGTCACAGGTACGTTTTAAATATGGTTCATGAGCGAAAACTGTTTTGACGTGCACACATTTACCCCATATTTTTGCTGTTAAATATTTACATTTCCATGCAAGGCTTTGCCGTGGCGGTACCTATTTCAGCAGGCACAAATAAATGCATTCCGTCCAGCGATTTACCAGTCTGCGCGGTGTTACTGCATGCGTACGTCCTACACAAGCAAAATGTCAGCCTGGCTTCAGAGCTTGGGTGGGGCAGCATCCCGAGGAGCCACAGGATCCAGGAAACCAACAGCTTGTCTGGCTCTCCGCAGGGAGAATTCCTCCAGCCTCGATCAGCGACTGAGTTAGTGAGCTAGTGAACCGAAAATACCTTTCAGGAGTGCCCCTACGCCGGGCTCCAACAGCAGGCACATCTCGAGCATACCAGCTGTGAGGCCACGCAAGCGGACAGCGGCTGCCTGTGCAACCTCCCCTCCGGCCCCGACCACCTCGGCTCTTGGCAGGCCTCTGCGTCGTAAAGGAAGCCCCCGTTTTCCTCCAGCCATCTCAACGTATGGTCACTCCAACCAGGAGGGCCGGGCTTACTAACCGTCTGCTTTGTGTTAATTGTCTAGAGAGGTAGCGAGCCAGTGCAACTGTATTTTGGAAAGCTGAATGCGGTTTTAATGGGAGCTTTGTTCCATTCCCTGCAGCTTATTTGCTGTTTGTTTGTCTCTAGTTTCTGTGGAACGGTTTTTAAACTCAGTGAACAAGAGTGTTGTGGGGCTTAGCAGGTTTGGGAGGAGCCCCGAATATATTAAAAACAAACGGGAAACAAGCTCTTAACCAAAATCTAGGAAAAAAAAAAAAAAGACTACGAGTCTCCTGTGTCTTGCCTGGCTGGCTTTCCACCTCTAAATTATTTTCATGCAGGGATAGACCCAACAGGCATTGGTTGGGAGTCTCCAGGACTTTTTCATGTTATTGCAACTATTTTTAATTTCCACCTTAGATAGAAAAAGTATGCTTTTGTTTTTTCTTTTTGTTGTTTACAATGTTTGGTGTGGTAGCATTAAAGAGAAGGTGCTTCAGGCAGAAGGGGGGACTACGAAAATAATTTACCTGTTTGGTTTAGAGCTCAACTGATCCCCCTCCCCACAGGAAAAATACTGTTTCCATTTTTTCCTTGGTGAATTGCCAGCTGGGCTGAATGGGAGAAACTTTCCTGCTCTGTTCTTTGCCCCCATCTCTGGCGTGGCTCTTGCCACCAGGCTCAGCTGCTCACTTGGCTGGAGATGCTCTGCTGCTCCTTGCAACGATATCCTGACAAAATGCTGTTTACTCAAATCAGACCAGTCGCCTCCCTGCTAAAACAAAACTTTCAAGGGAGAGAGAGAGCCCAAGTGCTTTAATCTCCGCATGTCTTCCTCTGTGCCTTTCCTTTTAAATTAAAACACACATCTTGATCTTCTGCCTTACTTGGAAATGGAAATCTGAAGGAGTGGTGGGGGGGAGTGGAGAAATAATGATGAAGGAAGAGATAAATGTAGCAAAGGTGGAAGTGATAGTTTATTCGTGGCGTTACATCTCTCTTATCTTGATCTGGCCTACTTGAAGACTGTTTTTTCCCATCCAGGCTCCTTTGATGGGTGTTGATAGTTCTCTCCCACTAGTGTGGCCACAGCCTGATCCTCTCGCCCCACTTCCCTCACAGTGAACATCCACGGGGTATATATTATAATTCGTGTGGATGGGAGTAGAAGCAGCAAAAAATAACCTTCCCTGGCATAGCAGGCAAGCCATCCATCTGTTTTCCACCAGCTCCCACATCTCCTGTTTCTGAAGTTGCTGCACCTATTTCGCAGCTGACTGCTGGGCTCCAGCGATCACGCTGGAAGGAACACGCGCTAGCTTCTCGGCTACCTTTTATTACCTTTCCTTCTGGGAATGGCTCCATAAGCCCAACATATTTCTGAGGTTCTCCTGGTTTTCATTATTAGCCTTTGATTTAGGGAAGCGTGAGATTTTCTTTAGTGTTGTTGAGAGGCAGTGTGGAGATAGCTTTCTGTTCTTGCTGCCAATTTTCTCATGTTGTTGAGGAATTCATTTAGGGTTAGTTTTAAGGCAAAGTTTGTTGGGTTTCATTCTTTTTTTTTTTCACCTCTCTGATATTGCTAACACCACCAAAGTCTTGAGCCAGTCTGTCAAAATCATGATTAGCTTAAAGCTCGTGAGCCTTTAACAAACATGTTATTTTCTGGAGGCTTTGCAGCCTCCTTTGGCTTTTCAAGCTCTTCTGTGTAACCTCTGCTGGAGGCCTTCTTTAATGGCAGCTGATCCCAAGGTAATCTGTTGTTTTCAACAGCTATGGCTCTAAATAAAGCATCATGAGACTTTCAATAAAATTGCGAGGGTTGGCAACACTGGGTCTCTTATTCTAGAAGCTTTACAGTATTTTAAGCGGTTTTGTGCGACGTTTACAGTGGCACTATTTTTTTTTAAGCTCCCTCATTTGAAGCAGTTCACACAGCTTGCAACATGGCTCTGTCAAGGTTCACAGAGCTTCCAGCTTCTTTCCTATGTGACCCAGACATTCTGTCCCTTGAAATGTGCCAGACGGACAAGAGGTTACTTTGAGAAATAGTTTGCACTTTTCCCAGACTCTGCTGTTCAGCTTCTCTAACAAATATGTAGCTGAGGTAATGTCACTGTGGATCGTTATTTGTACATCTTTACCAAAAGCCAAATGTCTATGCTAATAAAATAAAGAAACTTTGTTGCAAAGAAAAAAATTCTAGTTTCCTTCTGTCTCCGCTTTAGGAACGTTTTGGGGGGACTGCTCTGCAGCTTAAACAGTCCTTTGACTGGAGCAGAAACAAAAGACTTCCTCACCAGTTTACAAAGAATTTGTTTGAAGGTTTTATGACAGGAGCAAAGTGCGTTGCTTTTTTTTTTTTTTTTAACTGCTGAACTTGGTTGTGTTTCCATTCACTTGCATTGAGAGTAGTGTTAGTTACTAGGGAAATGCCATTTGAAGTGATGCTTCTCTCTTTTAATGCACTTACTTCTCCACTTACCAAACTCTAGCAAAATCCTCATCTTTCTTTCTAGGTATCTTTTTCTAAGTTACAGAGTAACAGTAATGATTGCAAGATTAATTACTCTTTACAGGTAACTTTCAGAACAAGCATGTTAAACATTTATGGCAGTAAAGTGTACTCCTCTGGAGTTCATTATAATGTGCCTTTGGAGGCCTGCATTGCTCTAGAGTTGAGTCGAGGGGAGCTGAGCCTGCAGAAAATACTTACAAAACCTGAGGAAAACAGAAGAGTCACACTTCAGTGCCTATCAGAAGATTTTCTTTCGAGACCTAGGTAGGAGTGGAGATGAATTGGATTATTCTCAGTTCGTTGGATCTCCTGCATCCCACTCTGGAGCCCTGCTGCCTGCCCCAAAGCGCCCTCACTGGCTTGCTGTGGGGTTTCCCTTGTGAGCAGGTACTTGGAGGAGGCTGCTCCTGTAGCCCGGCAGATAGGACACTCACTTCCCTAGCTACGCGAGTCCCTGGGTCAAATATTTTCTCCAGGGCTGGCAGAGGTAGTTTTTCATACTCTAGGCAAGTGCTCTTTGTTTTGGAACAAGTTCACGTGAGCTCTCTCAGATCGTCCTTTGCTCCCCAGCAGTCATTTGCATCTGCCTAGAGGTGGAACATTTCAAATTCTTATTTCTTTGAGGGTTTGACAGGGATTTATTGTTGTTATTGAAAGCTTAGCACCTTTGCATGCTCTGCAACTAAAAATACGAGCAGAAACTCTCTAGAAACTGGTGTTATACAACAGTAGAAGCAGTGAAACTAGGCAAGGTAGAACCGAGAGCAGAACTCAAAAAATAGCTGGGTGGCCCGCATGCCGTACAGCTAGCTGTGCAGAAGCCTTCAGTCTTTGCCTCAAAGTGTTGACAATCTAAATGGAAAAAACAAGGAGGAACGGAGCGAGGGAAGGAAACAGCTAGAAAGTGGGAAAGTGACTTTCTCACAAACTCCTTGAGAATTAAAGGGAGAGCCTCCCCATCTGAATCAGCCACCCCAAATGCCAGTCCTGTGCCGTACCCAAGAGCTGTCTATTCAGACTCAAAAGTGAATTTGTACACAGCTGAAAACATGATTTTCCCAGTGACACAGCACACCACATAAACTGCTGTCTCCTTTGTTAGTCATTTCTTACGTATGACTGTATGGGATGGTCCTGCCTGAATCGCAGTGTAAATACCTTCCCAGTGATTACCTGATTCCCTGATTACCCCAGCTGGGAGGGGAGTTCAGCTCATACCCTCTATATTTTGTTTTTTTTTTTTTTTCTTTTCAGAAATTTAATTAGATGTGCAGTTGACCTGCAGGATCAGTGCAAGATACTTACCACCAGGAACAGTCAGTCCTAGAGATGGCTTCTTAAGGGCTCTTCAAAATGGTGGAAGACAGTTTCGTGGTTACTGAAGACCCTCACAGTTAGGAAAGATGGGGAAGGCTGTGACTGGTTTTATTTTACACAAATTCAGTGCAACTCTGAATTGCAAATTTCATTATCAGGTACTCTGATGCTCTAAAGAAACATAATTTTTAAATTCAAATTTCATTCAGAAGCACATTTTTTTGGAATATATTAAGTTGATGTTCTGTCTCTTCGTGGTTTGTTTGTTTGTTTTGCTTTTCAGTTGGAAGCTGCCTCGGCACGTTACATATGCTTCTGTAGTGGCATTTCTTAGCTAAGCTCAAGGGGAGGCTTGGAGGTTGTTGCCTCCTGAGAGCATAACTCGGTAAGACAGTGGCTTCACTGGCGAGGTCCGCGCAGGAACCTTCTGGCTCTGTGCATCTGCCTGCCACCACCTCGGTTTTGGCAAGCGTGAATGTTGGCAGGCCCAAACTGCTGAGCCATCAGTGAAATGATCTGTGTGAAAAATGATGCTACAGGGAAAAAAAAACAAACTACTGGATATTGTCATGCTGGATCAAGTCAACGATGTGTTTTGAAGGACGGCAGCGCCAGCAGTTGTGGTGTCTGGCTGCGGTGTGAGTCCAGGTGAGTGGGGCTCTAAAGCTGGACTCAGCGCCATACCCTGCAATTTGTCATATGCCACATGGCTGCTACTCAAAACTCTGAATTAGTTTAAGTCCTAATGACAGGGAACGTATTGCAGAAGTACTGTGAGCCGACCAGGGCACTATTACAGGCTTCTATGACTTCCATCAGTTGTCATATATTCCCCAAGTTAAAGTTTTCAAGTTGAAGTAAGTAAACGTTAAATTAATCAGACCAATTACTGTCTTCATTTACAGAAGGATGGTTAGCTACTGGTATGTTTGGATAACTGATTCAGCTGAGAGTTGGAATGCAGCAGGGACTGTGTATATGGTCTTTGGAAAAATAGGCATTTCAGTTGTGTCTTGTTAAGCCTTTCTTCTCATCAGATACACCTATAATAAAAACACTTTCTGAAAGGTATTCAGTCCTGGTTGAAAAAGATGTGTTTATGCTGCAGGTTGTTAAATGTATTTACAGCTTTTTTGGTGAGCATAGAGGGAGCTGTGCTGTGATTATTTATCATTTTGCTTCAACAGCTGCTGGATGAAATTAAAGAAAATCTATCTTCATGATTTGCAGAAACATCATGGATTGCTTGTTTTACAATGAGTTGTAAGAGGTAATTTGAGTGAAGCCTGACAAATGTTGGTAGCTGTAGTATGTCTGGAAAAAATGCGTAGTTTGCGATAATCAGGTAATCAATATGAATGGGTCTACAGATTCTTAAGATATAAAAGTAATCTTATGTGAACTGACTTCTCCATTTCCGTTGTGATTTTTCAGGCCTGGTCAAAGGGAATATACACTCTGGTTTCACATTTGAGGCAAGGGTGATGACTTTTCAGCTGGTGTCTTCCAGTCAGTGTTTCTTGCCTTGAGCTGTGTAAATACAGGTGTTTTGCACTATTTTGAACTGTTTCAGGGAACTTGTCTGGTAGAAAATTAACTTGGAAAAAAAAAACAACAAAAAACAAAGAGCATTAGAGCCTATGCCAGTCCATGTACCCCATGGTTTAAGCAGATGCTTCCCCATATTCCCATTCTTCTGGGAGCTTTAAGTTTTCAGTTAACTCTTTCGGTCAAGTCTTTGAAAGAAATAGAGATGACCTTGGCAAAAAAAAAAAAAATAATTGTTTGAATCCCTCTGATTGCAGACCATGTGCAATATGAGAATAGAAAGGCCTGCTCCTGAATCCCTGCTTATGTTCCCTTTACGCACTAGCAATCCTTTGGCACTTTGTCCCCATCTTGTCTGTTTGCAGGGAGCCTTGTTCTGCTTTTTGATTTCTTTCCTTCTCTGAACTGTCCAGAGAATCAAAGAGCACCAAAGTCCCCTTCAGGTGACTGGTTACCTGCCCAGCATAAACGCAGTGACCGAAGGAGAAAGATGGGTTTGGCAGCAGCCCTTTCCAATGGGTACGTCCGTCGGAAAGGCCAGGCCCTGCGGGTCCTGGTAGTGCAACCGTGCCCACATCCAGGCCGCTCCTCCTCGGACTGTAGTGCCAAGGTCATGGCACCCAGCATTTCTGAAAAACGGGATGAAACAAAACGAAGAATGTTGAATAAATATAAGAACATAATAACAAGTAGGATTTGTAGGCCGCACAGGCAGCTAGCCAGATTATAATGTGTGTGAGAATGCGTGTGTAATTATGTTGTTTCAAAAAATGAGCTAGCTCTGTAGGGCAGGGACTTTCCTTGCATCATATTTAATTTTATTCCCTATATAAAACCATATTGTTGGAAATCACTCAGCTTCTTTGGTGATATTTTAGTTTTCCATTGCATGTAAGGATAGATTAACTGTAGTTAATTAACAGCAGTAGTAGATTAGCAGTTGGACACAGGAAGTAATTTTTCTGCTATGTTTTGCACTGATCCTTATCAGTGGGGTATGGTACTGTGCTTGGTTTTAGTTAACTCTCTTTGAGAGAGATGAAACTCAAGTAGGGGAAGTTCTGAATGGTAAGGGACTTTTGAGTATGTAACTGTGGAGAAAAGATTGAAAGGAATGGCTTAGTCTACTAATAGAAGGGACATAAGTCTTCGATATGCAAAATGTTGGTATTTAAGTGACAGTGATCAACAGTTTGCCATAATTTCCTGAGAAAGGCAAAGAAATCAGTCTAAAGTCAGCGCTTGGTCTTGCTGCACCCCTGGCCAGTTGTTCTTGCCCTCTGACTTACAATAGTCTTCCCGCAGCTGCGTGAGGGCCTAGGCTGTAATGCTTACCCAACAGGAAAAGCAGTCCACTGAGACACAGAGATGAGTTTAACATAATTTATTTAACTCATGTAGCCATTCAGTAGATGTAATGCCAACATTTATACTGGTGGTAGCTTATACGCTCTGTCAGGAACATTGATAGGCAACGCAGGATACAGGATCAAGGCTTCTGAAATTTTCTCAGGTCTTACAACGACTTGGGGAAGTCAGTTAACTGTTTTATCTTGTTTCCTAATTTGCAAAGGGAAAATACTCATCTAAGTTGCAAGAACTGTTGTGCAGCTTATAATAAAGTTTTAAGAGTCAGCAAAAGTCTGAAAATACTAATTTTTTTTATAGGTCATCACAGCATTTTCTGATAATTGTAGTACAAAATTAATTTAAGCTGACACAATTTCTTATCTATGTATGCCAAAATAATTTGTCTCCTGTGAATGTAGAAGCTAGAGTAAAGGAATCCACTTGAAGAGGAATTCTTAGACATTTCACATTGAATGCAGCCTATATTTTCTCATTTTTATTCTCACCATATAAGGTGAGGATTAATATTTTCCCAACTGTTTTTTCTTGCACTCTGGAGCGGTTTATGGTCAAAAGGCATTGAATACTGTGAAAAGGCTGCAAAGATTTGAGCATTTCAAAAATGCAAGCCATAATCAGGGGATTGCGATTGTGCTGTCTTTCTCTTAGCCAGAGAACTGGAGAGTTCAGAGCTGCATGAACTGTAAACACACTGTGTCATCCCTCCTTAGGCTCTAGCAACAACTTGAAAGCCCTGATCAGTGGTTTTGGCACATTTTACTGAAACCTCGTTGATGTAGAACCTACTAAGCCGAAGGAGTAAACAGCTTTTGATCCTGTGTAGCTCCAATGGGAACAAAAGTCTGGAATACAAATACGAGCTGAGGTTGGTTTTAGGAGCAACACTTGGCAGCCCGTGCGGAAAAATATTCTGCTTCTCTCTGTGGCGGAGACTGACCACGTGCTTGTAGGATGTGTCCTTTAAATATGGCTGCTGAAGTGTAGGCTTCCTCCTGGACTGCACAAGTATTTATATGTGGATAATTGATTATAGCGACCAAGGGGTTTTGAAACACAAAGAAGTAAGGTTAACCCTCATATATAAGCACTCGTGTTGAACACAGCAGTAAAAACTGAGCTGCTATCGGTGGCTACCCGTCCTTCGAACTATACACTTGTACAATGTTTTATCTATGGCCTGGCCAGCATGGCACAGACTTTCTGGATTGTAGCTTGAAGCTGAAGCTGCTCAAGACTTCACTGGAATTTCACCTTCTGATTCTTCCTGAAGTTAATATCCAATTTGTGATACATTGTCATTGCTGGATTATAGCTACTGACTCCTGCAATCTTCCTCTATAGTCATGCACTAAATTTACATTTTCTTTAAAACCTGCCTTCCAAGTCTACTGCTTATAGAAATACTTAAGAATTTTGGTCTCACTATAGAAAAGGTTAATTTTCAACTCTCTCCATTGCAAAGAAAAGCTGAAACACATGATCCCTGCAGGCTCTGAAACTAGATAAAATTAAAGAAAAAGGATGTCAGAATCTTTAAGCTCTCCTGATATAAGCACTGCCATCATTTCTGAATAGTCTGAAGTGGCAAGTCATGTTATGTTGATTGATTCCGTATAATATTCATTTGCTAAATACATCTCTGTTTAACTCTGTTTTCATTTGGTGCCAGCCTTGAGACCTAAAATGGACTCCAAGCTCCAGGTATTTTTTTCCCCATCATAACAATATATTCAAACAGACAAAAATATTAATAACAAAAATCTTTTTTCTTCTTGATCTTATTGTCAGCACCTCCAAGTATACGGTAACTTTTTTTTCTGTCCTTAGATTTTGTCGATAATAGCTTTAAATGTAATTACTGGGCTGCTTCCTTCTACTCTGCATTCTTTCCCAAAAGATGCCAGCTAGAATGAATTGTTAGTGTAATCTCCCTAGATGCACGTCTGCGCGCTCTATCAAGAAAGTCTTATGCCATAATTGTTCTTGAAATCCAACTGAGCCCTGTCTGGATTTTCCAGCCGGTAGTCTGCACTTAGGGTGAGCAGTAGGAAATCCAGCTGCTGTGAGAACGCTGCAAGACTGCAGCAAGAGGGGCTCAGCCACCAAATAGACGCAACGTGTAGTTTTAAGGATTTCCTGTGGAATTTTGTTAATAAAATGTTAATTAAAGGTTTCTAACCTTAAACTAATGAGGAGTAAGTGTAGCTTCAAAAGTTGTAGACAAACCTAAGTAAACGTGATCAAAAACCTCTTTTAGTTTTGATAAACTGTAATTTGGTATCTTGACAGTCTCTCTTCTTAACAGGAGTTCTAATTTAATAGCTTTCCTCTCTTTGGCAGAAAAATTGGAAACGTTTCTTGCATGTAATGAACCGACAAACATCAAGGCGTAATATGAATTCTAAAATTAGTTTAATTTAGCAGTGTCCTTTTGTTAGTTATTTTGTGACTCTGTTCATATGTCACTGATGATTTTTATGCGAGCAAACTTTCCCGTTCCAAAAAAAATAAAAATAGTTAACACGAGCATTCCTATGTAGCTGTATTTCTTACCAGGCAAGCGCAAACGTGGTAATGCAGTGACACGGCTAGCCTGCTTTTAATGCAAGGTCTCTAGACAATACTTCATGACAGGGTGTAGACGTGCTGTGAGAGGATTGTGTTTCCATAAAACAACAGAAGCTTAAGTTAATACATTAGGTTTGCTAAAACACGTTTGCTTCCACATCTTAATCTTGTTTTCATTGGATACAATCAAATACTTTATCATTCAAATAACAAAGTGTGTCAGCAAGTAATTGTATCTGCAAATTTCAAGGCATAATTATGTGAGCATATGCAAAATTCCGGGCAAGGAAAGGGTAACTCAGTTAGGATGAGACTGAAAATTGGGCTCATTACATATACATGCTTTTTGTAACAGCGAGGGAAAAGCGACGTTCTCCCTGGAAAGGGAGAAGTCAGCATGGTGTTGGCATTGCTCTTCAATGTGCTCTGCCAGTAGACTTACAAAGGACTACGTTTTGTAAAACAAAAATCCTTTTCCAATTAAAGTTTTATTTTAGGGACAGCAACAGGAATGATTTGAGAACAAATTGGGAAATAAGAGCTGTAATGGTATTAAGAGCTTTTCTTCTGCTTAGAAATTAATGTTTAACAGCTGAAGTGAAGAGGCTGGAAAGCAAAACCTCAAAAGCAAGAAAATAACCTTACCACTGGTTAGTATTCAAGCAAATCTACAGCAGAAGACCTTTTGTCTGGCAGTTGTTTTATGGGGGCAGGGAGTTAGCAGCAGACCCATCTCATGCTCCCCCAGCAGAGAAGGAAGGTACATTTTGGGGGGTGCTTTGACAGGACAAAAGGGAACAAAGCCATCTTTTCCCCTGCATTTCGGAGTGTACATTTCTGGTCTGAAAACAGTCGGTGTGTTACTTCTTGGGGTGAAGGGGATCAATTTTCTAAACGCCAGCACCCCTTTCTGCCCTCAGCCTTTTCTGTCCTGATGACAAGTCCTTGCCCAAAGCTGTGCTACCTCTGAAGGCGGTGGGAAGAGGATGCCGTTCCCCCGCGGATCGGTGGGAGCCGCTCAGAGGGGATGTTTCAGAGGGATGGGAAGTGGCTTCACCCTTGGAGCTCAACATGCCAGCTTTGAAATGCTCCTGGCTGGGAGCTGGCGCCTGAGCTGAAACCTCTAACTCCCATCGCATGCTTGGTAGCACTGGTTGTTCACTGGGTGGTCAAATCCGGTCTATTTTTAGCGTATGAGAAAGGATTTTGTGTTCCAGCTGTCTATACATCTTGTATAATGCCAGACTTCTTTCCCCATCTACAGTCTGAGGTGACGAGGAAGCCCAAGTGGAGAAGAGTTCTGAGACCTACCCTTTCTTAGCATCAGAACAGTAGTGTTTGCTTTGGGTTGGAAGGAAATCTGACATAAAAGGCTCAGTTATTGTGGCGTAAGTCTCTGGGGTTTAATTTTATTTGCATGCCACATTCCTTGGAGCAAATAAAAAGTGCAAGATTCGAAATGTTTTAGATGGATTTTTCCCAAACCTCAACAAAATCTGTGATCTCATTGTTCATAACTCGCTTTGTTAAATTCCTAGTCTGGACTGTGCATGACGATGTTTGCCACTGTGCTGTTCCCAGCTCTGCTAAATCTACATATATGGTTCATTCTGTCAAAGACATTTTTTTGCACCCTGACTCGTTAGTGCAGTAGACGCAGTTTTCACCATTAAAGCAAGCCGCTTTGTAAAGGGTTGTGTGTTGCGACAGTCTCAATCTTCACCCGTTTCTCTCGTGAAACATCCAAAAAAATAGCCTTTGTATTTGAATAAGTACTTTACGCACTGCATTACACAGGAGCGATGTGTTTACTTCAATCCCGGCATGGTATATTTTGACTTCCATCAGATTCCCTAATGATATTTAGCCTGAATCTCTGCTGTGCTACCTCATGCTGCTTTAGCAGTAGCTGCTGGCTCATGTTTTTAATCTCCAGTGGCTGCTCCTCTTATCCCTCTCCCTTACCAACGCATCTTGAGATTGGAGCCCGTTGCAGAAAGTGCAGAGCAGACATACACAGAGAGGCACTGTTTGGCTTGAAAAGGTTGCAATCTCAAAATGAGCTTGATGATGTCTAGACAAGACTGTGAGTATTTAGTACCTTCACAGCGCTTTGCATCTTCAAAGCGCTCTGCGAACATTAACTGATTAACATAACTGCGCCATCTGTTTTGATGTTTACATTTTGTGCAGGCAAAATTCCTGCTTTGCTTTATTACCTCTTGCAGGTACGTGGCTGTCATTATTATGGCCTTGCAGAGGATGGAAAAGTCAGGTCCATGCATGTCCACAGTAACATTTTGCCTTAAAACTCAAGCCAGTGCCATTGGGGTCCCCCTCTCTGACCTGGCTGCCGCGGTCGGCATTATTTCCCTCTGAGATTTCAGCCTCTAGTCCATAGAAATTATTGTTCCCATGGCTGCCGGAGGCTGCTGCTGCCTCTCTTGTCGCTTTGCTGCTCAACTTTGCTGTTTTCTCCCCGGCCATGGACAGACAAGGACGCATCCAGCAGTGTGTGAGCCTCTGTTCAGGATGCTCCCGGGCCAGGAGCTGAAATACCCTCTTGGGCAGACGGCATGGCGGAAGCCATAAGAAGAGCGAAAAGAAGGGGAAGGTCTGCCTTTGTTCAGCTTTTGGCAAAAGATTGCTTTTCTCTCTGACTTCATGTGCAGCTACCAGAAGTGTTGTTCCGTTTCTTCTTTGGGTAATGGAGGTTCTGTGTAATGGAGAAATTGAACTGAGTAGAGCAATGTTAATTCTCCACTGCAGTTTAAATTCCTTCCTAATAGATAGACAAAGTCTGTTTTAAGACTGATTTAAACCAAACTAATCCTGCCATTGACAACCATAAGAGCTGAAAAAGCTTAAAACAAAAACCAAAGCACTCATTTCATCTATAACTTCATTTTTATTTTTATTTTTTTATTTTTCCCAACTCCTTCCCATTTCGAAGTTTTGCTGCCTGCGTGGTGTTTCAGATAGGTCGCACAACCTCAAACAATCTTTATTTTCTGGTTGTTCCAACTTTTTTCTGCAGAAGTGCCGTAAGGAAGCGGTGCTCTGCTGGCAGCCAGCAGAGTCGGGTCGTATTTTGATTCAGGGAAATCTGCGAGGCCATGCCGGGAGAGCCAAGGATCGTGGGAGATGTCTAGCATCGCAGTGTGCTGGCAGGCTTTTGTGTCAGCTAAGGAGTAATGATTTAAAATGTGAGATTAAACTCAGATTAAATGGTGCCATGCCATCTCGTGGGGATTGGCCTTGTCTGGGAGGAGACGCGGTGGCCGCTAGGACGGGGGAAGGCCTGCTGGAGATGCCCCTCACTTCTGTGGGAGGCATCACGCACCGTCCTGCAAGGAGCGCTTCCACAATCGTGATGTCTGGCAGAGTTCGCACCACAGTTTCAAATGTGACCTAAAGGCATTTGCAAGGAACATCTTTGTAAAGACCATAATGAATGTGCAAGAGACTCGCACAGGCCAATTTGCAGTTAATAACTCAACAAGCCTGGAGTGTTGGGATGTAAATACGGCCAAAAAAAAACAGACTTGGACAGGCCTAAGTGATAGGTGTGGCTTTCATTCACGCTGAATATTTTTGCAACATTTTTCTCTTTGTTTGCATACTCACTTCTGGTAGGGACGTTTGCTGTGCACCCAGATGAGGACAAAGCACTGGGGAACAAAAAGACACACTTTCAAATCAGACAGCCACGCTTCAGGAGCTACCAGATGATGCAAAACGTCATCAGGCTCCGACTGGGAGCCTTTACAGACAGGTTGAACATTTATGGAAAAGATAGGTTTATGTTTGACCAGACAGGTTGCGTTATTTCCGGAAAAGACTTTGTCCTGTATTGTCCCTGGGGTTAGATGAGATGGTCACAGTTTCCTCCAGCTGGTTGGGTTTCTTTCATGTATTTGCTCTGTCCCTTCCGTAGGTTACATGGATATTTGCAGCCAATTTTGCAAGATGGAGGACTGCCTGCTATAAGCCACTTAGTGTCATTAACTGGGATGGAGTGAATTATGGTGAGAGCGTGCAGCACTCTGTAGACTTTGGCTTTAAATATAGGTTCCTGCAGCCGTCAGAGTGAATTTCACATCTGACAAACTTGTTAGAGATGACTTCTAAGCCTGTCTTCCATGTGATTGCCCATATTAGTCCAAATACATTTTTCCCCACAGAAAAAAACATATTCAACAGTATCTCTATATTCTCTGAAGGATAGTGTTTCATGTAATCCATGTAGATTTCAGTCACCTTAGATGTGGTTCTTCTAGCTTTTTGCCTCCTTAATGATGCTTCCCATATCTCATCTGCCTTTTTAGACCTAGTCTTTGCTTCTCCCCTAATTTTGGATGGATGAAACCAGTATCAGTGTCTTCAGCTAGGCTGTAATGAGGTCCCACATAGGAGGAAAACAGAACAAAACTAACCACTTTAGGAAAATGTTATGCAATTTATGAAGTAATTTTGTTTTGTTCCATAACGTAATGGTGATATTCAATTTATGGCCTAACATCTCAATGAAAAAAAGGTCTGTCTTACTGCAGTAAAATGATGAAGTTTCTGAAAGTCTGTATAAGATGAAAAATATTTGCATGTAGGCACAGAGGGAAGCACTGTGCAAGCATCTAATTGCAACACTCCCTGCTGACTGTTTTTAATGTGTTGGTTTTATTAAGCATTCTTAATAAGAAGTTAGACTTTTGCTTAGGCAAAAAAATATAATAGAAACAGCAGTTTCATTTCTCAGATTATTGAAGTGCATGCAGTTGGGAAAACCTGTCTGGATGCAGTAAACCAGATGAATTTCTTCCATCTGTGAAAAATGGTAATGAATTGGTTTTGTGGTCCTGCGCTGGCAGACTCATCTTTTTTGCACTTGCATGCATCTTTGTGTCTCAGTTACATCTTGAAATTTTTGTTTCACATTTTATATATTATATTACGTATAAGGGATAATATTTATGTAACAAATTGCAGATCCACATGGCATGGTGTTTTAATTTTCTGTACTTTCAGGTAACTTTAAGGAACTGTGTCTGAGGAGGTGAAGAGGGGATCTACCAGTGACTTCTCACTGCAAGTCTTGAAAATGCTATGGGTCTGACACAAAATGGTCACGGATCAGTCCTAGATCAGGAAGCAATATAATAGCGATATAACTTTGTGTCTTGATATATGGTAGCCATAGGTCATATATCCCACTAAGGAGATTCATAGCTTTGCAGAGAAAGACACACTTTCTGTTAGCATGGGAAGAATCCAGATTTACAAGTCTTTAATGATTTGACATTTCTGGTTAGGGAGAAGTTACTACAGATCATTATTAGTCATTTTAGTGGCTCCTTCTGACCTCTTCACAGTTATACCCTGACTCTGGCCAGGTCCGTGGTAACCTACAGCCATGGCTTTACTAAGGAGAGTAATTAGTAATGAAATAATTTTACACTCTTTAGCATGTAGCTCACATAGTTTTTAGTGGCTTGCTTGAAGTGAGACATAGCACTATACAGTTTTACATGATCTCTCACTTTAAATGAATTTTACAATGCATTCTTGGCTTTGTCTTCATAATTAATGTTTCCATCTGCACTTGTGGCTCTGAAACCTTTATGCTGTGCTACATGATGACTTATTTGTTCTACACAAATCTCATTGTTCAATTCTCACAACAGGCTAAATATTTTGCTTAAGGTAATTACCTGACTTCAAAGGAACTTTCATAGAAAAGTAATAATATCAAAAAGAGCCTATATACTATAAATAGGGTATAAAATTCCACATTAAAGATGTGTGTATATTACAGGAATCTTCAGAGCAGTGTGAAATATAATTAGAGCTTTCTTCTGAGGCATAAAATTCTCAGTAATACGCACTAATCGTATTTGCTTGGAATGAGGTGGGAATATACCTATTGAGACATCTTTTGAAATATTTGAATTCTTTACATCTGAGTTTCCAGTCATACTTGTCTGGCTTGATATTTTCTTCCTCATCATTTTTCCACCCTACAAGGTTTATTTGTGACTAAGCTTTCTCTACAAAATCAGAAACATGACCTTTTGGTAGGACAATTAGGATTTTAGTGAAATGTAAAGGACTTTTTAAGAAAAGAGGAAAAAGTAAAAGCTTCTGGGTGATGTACCTATGTGCTCTTCACAGGGTGAATTGTAGAATCATAGAATATCCTGAGTTGGAAGGGACCCACAAGAATCTTCGAGTCCACCTCCTGGCTGCACACAGGACCACCCAAAAATCAGACTGTGTGTCTCAGAGTGCTGTCCAAACTGTTCTTCAACTCTGGCAGGCTCGGTGCCATGACCCCTGCCCTGGGGAGCCTGTCCCAGTGCCCGACCACCTCTGGGTGCAGACCCTTTCCCTAACCCCCAGCCTGACCCTCCCCTGTCCCAGCCCCATGCCGTTCCCTCGGGTCCTGTCGCTGTCCCCAGAGAGCAGAGCTCAGCGCCTGCCCCTCCGCTCCCCTCGTGAGGGAGCTGCAGGCCGCCATGAGGCCTCCCCTCAGCCTGCTCTGCTCGGGGCTGAACAAACCAAGGGACCTCAGCCGCTCCTCATACATCTTCCCCTACAGTCCTTTCACAATCTTTGTAGCCCTCCTTTGGACAATCTCTAACAGTTTTATGTCCATCTTACATGGTGGTGCCCAAAACTGTACACGGTGCTCGCAGTGAGGCTGCACCAGCGCAGAGCAGAGCAGGACAATCCCTTCCCTTGACCAGCTAGCCCTTCCGTGTCAGGACATGGTTGGCCCTCCTGGCTACCAGGGCACACTGGTGATTCGTGTTCAATGTGGTGTTGACCCCAGTTCCCTTTCTGCAGGGCTGCTCTCCAGCCCCTCATCCCCCAGTCTGTACGTACAGCCAGGGTTGCCCCATTCCAGGTGCAGAATCCAGCACTTGCTCTTGTTAAACTTCATATTGTTGGTGATTGCCGAATTCTCTCATCTATCAAGATCTCTCTGCAAGGCCTCTCTAACCTCAGTGGAGTCAACCACTCCTCCCAATTTAGTGTCATCCACAAACCTACTCAGTATGCCTTCAAGTCGTACATCCAAGTCATGACAGAGAACTGGCCCTAAAATGGAACCCTGTAGAATCCCACTAGTGACTGGCCACCAGCCTGGTGTAACACCTTTTTCAATAACCCTTTGAGCCTGACCTGTCAGCCAATTGTTCAGCCATCGCATTATGTTTTTGTCTAGCTGTACACTGGACATTTTGTCCAGAAGGACACTGTGAGAAACAGCATTGAAAGTTTTACTGAAATCCAAAAAGATTACATCATATGGCTTCCCTTGGTCAGCTAGGTGGGTAACCTTGTCATAAAAGGCAATTAAGTTCATTAAGCAGGATTTTCCCCTTGTGAATCCATGTTGGCCATGACCAATGACCACATTGTCTTTCAGGTGTTTTTCAGTAACTCCCAGAATAATCTTCTCCATAATTTTACCAA
This sequence comes from Anser cygnoides, assembly GCF_040182565.1. Classification (NCBI taxonomy): domain Eukaryota; kingdom Metazoa; phylum Chordata; class Aves; order Anseriformes; family Anatidae; genus Anser; species Anser cygnoides. The sequence continues at coordinate 107,336,613 of NC_089874.1, read as the reverse complement.
GCACTGAAGTGGGACTGACAGGCCTGTAATTACCTCAGTCTTCTTTCTTGCCCTTCTTGGAAATTGGAACAACGTTTGCCAGCTTCCAGTCAACTTGGACCTCTCCGGATTCCCAAGACCATTGAAAAATAATTGAGAGAGGTCTCAAAATGACACGAGCCAGCTCTCTGAGCACCCTGGGATGAATCCCATTGGGCCCCATGGACTTGTTTGCATCCAGCTGGAGCAGCAAGTCCCACACAAGTTTGGTGTTGGCTGGGAGTTTATCGTTCCTGCAGTCACAGTCCTCCAAGTCAGGGCATCTGGGGTCCCAGAGCCCATCACCGGTGTTGAATTGCTTCCCAGCTCACATTGCAGTTGAAGGCAAGTCAGGTAGTTCAAAGTAGTGCCATTACCATTAAGTCCCAAGTGTCTCATTCTTGCTGCAAATAGAAGCCTGCTGGAAAAAAAAGTATTTTAAAGTAACATGCAGTTTTTCTGAAGAAAAACTTCTGTTCGTGTCCTTGTTTCCCTCTTCCTTCCTCACCCCACAACTAAGGTATTTGTCCAGAGTACATGTGCAGGAATAATGTTTTAACGGGTGTATTGATTCAGTACATGTTTAATGCTTGCACCTCTTGATCACTGCAGGAGCACTCCCAGAGCTGGCCGTGTAAGTTGCTAGAGGATAAGGTGAAGTATTGCTTTTGTCTGGAATAGGATCACTTCTGGTCTTTGCTCTCTGGGAGTCAAAGCAGTGCTTTTGCTTGGAAGGTAGCAACACTTTTAGTGTTGTGCAATGAAAAAACTGAGGCAGACGGGGCTAGTAGCTCATCCAGCAAGCCACTGCGGCAGCAAGGACGGGACTGAGCTGTCCTGTCTCTTCAGTTTCCTGCTGTGTCTGATCCGGCCTGCAGAACAGAAGGTGGTCTGGAGCACTGCTGTTTTGGGCATGGTTATGGATCAGGACTTGTAAAATGGAGTCACTTGGCAGAACATTGGTTTTGTAAACTCCTTGTTGTTTCAGTGGTAGAGAAAGAAACAGAACTTGGGAGGAGCTTGTATGTACATGACAATTAAAAAGAGAAGTTTATGCTTGTCTGGTGATTTATTACATGACTTGTAGTAACCTAGAGGAAAACCAGAAACAAGCTGTCTGAATTACAGTTAATTTTCATCTTTATATTATTGTTCCAGCTTTTGCTGTTCAGGTAGGGTATAAAAGGTTCTGAAATATTCTTCAGCTGGGCTTGCCAGCTGAGATTGGTAGTCATCTTCGTATTTAGCTGCTTAAAATGAAATCCAATAAAGTCAAATTACACTTACTGTTTTCCTACCAATATGTTCTGCACAAGTAGCTAGCTGTAGGTGTCAGGAGTGGTACGTGTCTGTAAGGGGCAGGGTGGTCTCGCTCCAGCGATTGCCATTACAGCATTGCAGAGCTCTATGAATAGAGCTAGCAAAAAGCATCCTGATGAAATATCTTCCTGTTGAAAAAAGGATTTGCAGCCAAATGGTCTGCCATGTTGACTGTAGCAAAATTCATGGAAATCAGGCAGCTTCCTGGAGCAGACCTGTCTGATTTCCTCCCAGGACGCTTGCAGACAGGATGATAACCTTCTGGGGACCTGCCTTTGAGAGGCTCCATGGGATCTTTTTTATTCAATTTTTGACATTTGAGATGACTCAAAAATGCTGATGGAATTGAGCAGCTTTTTGTTTCTCTAAGCTTTTTTTTTTTCTAATAGTAACTTGGATTCTAGAACTGAATGGAACTGGATTGAATTTTTAGATAAGCAAAGTGAATCCATACTTAAAATGTGGTGGCATGAGATACCGTTTTCAGGTTGCTTCTTATTCTAATTGACTAGATATATGAATTTAAGCCAGGACCATTATTTTAACTTCAAAAAAAAAAAAAAAGGCGCTTAAATCTGGTTCTAGCATGTTTAATATGCAGAGGGACCTTTACAAATAAATCGTTTTTAATGGAAGGTAAGTAGGATGATTGAGACTATTCAGGACATGTGTGTTTTCAAGTTCCTCGTAATTTTTTTTCCTTCTGACTTAATGGAACAAAATAAGAAAGAAAAAAGTCATAGGTTGATATCATACAGACATAATAAATTAGTTCCCATAGCTGTTTTAATTTAGCAGGGTTCTCTATCCCTGCGTCACCATTGCATTGTTTACTCGAGAAAGAAGACACAGTAATAAACAAACACAAAGACTTGGGGCTGGTGACCGCCTGCATATCACTTAGCAACATCAATATTTTTGTGCACAAATAAAGGTCTCCTGCACAGTGCACGCTGCAAGTGTGTGTGTGTGCGTGTGTGCCTCTGCAGCACTGACCTTGTGCGCAGAGGGATCAGTTTGTCGGTGATTGGTCACTCCTTAATTTGGATGTCTAGACATTTCAGTCCGAGAGAGTGAAAGGCAGACATCTAAAGACGTGAGAGGAGATTCTAAGGGACACCAGGACCTTAAAATAATTCCCCAGCAAACGGCTGATATGTTTTGTTCATTTTAAAAATATATGTTGTATATGATTGAATGGAGCACATGACTGGAGGATTTATTTTTTATTATCGCTATTAATTAACATACTTCTTGGACCTTTTCATGGCTGTGATATAAACAGATAAAGCTTTCTATCTTCTCAGTGTGATAGTTAACACAATGATTCGTCTTTTGGCTTTGTGAAAATGCGTTTTCTTCATTTGCTAAGGACCAGAATACTTAGGAAATAAATGAACTATTTTAAAATGAACTATCAAATTTTATTTTATAATGTTAAAGCTATAGTCAGCAGCAGCATCACATAGAATGTGCAGACGAAAAGGAAATTATTGTCCACATCTGTGTTTTATTCAGCACCTCTCCATGGGCACGTGAGCGTCTTTACACCCCTGTGTAGGAAGGGCTCAGATCTGCCAAGTGCAGACAACCCACAGTTCCCGCTGCTGCTGTTGGGCACCGAATGCTTCCAGGGCATTAGCCCTACTCTTGCACAACAGTGGCAGGCACATCCATTTAAAATGGCCCAGATTTTCAGCTGTTCTTTAAGTGTATGTGCAAATGGGGCAAATGATCACCCAGTTATCATTTGCATGGGTGTTTGTGTTTGGCAAATTAGATATTTGCATCAGGAGTCAGAATTTACTCTTTGGGAAAACTGTTTAAATTGAGGAAGCTGTATCTATTACCTTAGGAATATTTCTTCTGTAATAATAAGATCTGGAATGCGACTGAGCTTGAAGGAGCTATTAATATCCTTTGGAGATCTATTTTAGTTTTCTTTGTTTTTAATCCTTTCAGTCATAAATCCCAGAAAACAGCAACTGGTGCTTGAAGAGCAACCAGCATTCAGAAGCAGACACTCTGGTGTACTGCTGCAACAAAGTCTGTAGAAAACAGTGTGAAATACAGTTTGGTTTCAGTGCTGGTGCACTGTTTTCAGTATCAGAGTATTCCCATGTGGGAAGGGCTACAACAGCATTGCCGAGAAACGTCTATACCCCATAGATGCATCTGCATTAAAGGCTGGGCAGATATAAACTATTTAGGTAAGGATCACACCCGTAACTGAATCAAGTATACTTGTGCAGAAGCAAGAGGCCAAATTTTAGTCTGCACAGGAGGATTCCCAAAGAGCGGTAGCAGAATGGTGACCTTGCTGTAGCTGCAGCGATGTGACACCCTCAGCTCCAAACCTGTGTGCGCAGATCACTTCAGAATAAAAGTAAGTTTATTTTCAAATAAGTATTTGCTTTAATTCCATGAGGCAATCGCACATACAGGCTTTAGGTTGCCTCTGCTACAAGACTGCCCCGTTCCTTTCAGTTTTTCCTTTTTCTTTTCCTTTTCTGATGTTTGGCTAAAATCTACACTACGTACCGAATTCTGTGTCAGGTAGAGTTGCCTTCCCTCAGTGGTAAGGATACGTGTGGATGTGGTGGTGGAGTGAGACCGCACACCGCCATGCGATGGCAAAGCGCCAACACTGGCAGGGCCGTTCAGTCCTGTCCCCACTGCCCCTCTGGTAATTCTGACCCTGGCCACAACTACTGTGTGTATTCCTTCCACTCTCCCAAAGTTCGGATCTGTACAAATATTGAAAACATTCAGATCCCAAATCTAGTCTAACTTATACTGCTGATGGAGCTTCTCCTGGAGCTCCAGAAAGGCACGTAAAAGTGGAAGAATTTGTGGTGTTTTTTTTTTTTTTGTTTTTTTTTAGAAAGCGGTCTTAAAGGTCTGTCTCTGGTAGAGCAAGTTCCCCTTTAAAAGTTGTTAACGAAGCAAAATAAACAGCAATGGGGTTCTCCATTGCTGTCTTGCCCTTTTTTAGGTACTGGCATGTTCAAATGTTTTGTTTGCAGCATATCCTGCTATTTTTTGTGATCATATTGCATTCTTCCACAGTGCGTTGTGTTTTTCGGCAAGTTTCAACTCTGTGCTCCTAGTGATTCTCTGACAATCTCAGCTTTAATCACAACACAGAAGGACAAGGCCATTAATGCAGAAACCTCAGCGAGACGTTGAGGAAGGGGAAGGTGATACCTGTTTTAAGCAAAACCGATTCCTCCCACGCTCGTGCTCTTACCCGTTTCATTCCCACTCTCACAACCTCCATGCCCTAGCTGGGATCAGTTCTGTGCACCTGGAGGGCGGGGGACATCACCTGCCAAGTCCTCGCCACGTCGCTTCGACTCTGCTTGACTGGTGATGACGCCTTGTTTTCGGGGTAGATCTTTTCTATCCTTTGGGAGTCAAGCACGTTACCACGGGCTGTCCTTTCACTTCCAAATCTTGCTTACTCTAGCCTAGATAAATATTAGTTCGCTGCACTTTTCCTGTGTTTCCCTACTGTGGGTGTCCTTACGTCTTCCCCACTGGGATAACACGAGGAGGAATGGCACGCAGAGGATGGTGCAACCTCGCTGCCATTCTTTTGTTGTCACAGCACAGGTCTTCTGCTAGTCCTGCGGGCTTCCTGAGGCACAGGCCTTCTGGTCCTGATGCCAACAACCACATCCCCAGTGCCTACCTGTTTGATTGCTGTCTTTCATGTCCTTGTTGTCAAACTTTTTTTTTACCTTTTTTTTGTAAAGTTGCTATGTTGCCTTTGCTGGTGCTTTTACCCACAGACATTTCTGTTTGTATGTTGTTCAGACCAATCTTAATATTTGTTCTACAAATGCTGCAAACCAGCAATCTTAAGATTCTAGCAGGAAGTATTTTTAACCATGACTTCAAGAAGTACAAATAAAGGTATCCGTTGAAAAATAAATTTTATCTAATATTTTTTGTAATGTTTTGACTTTGTATCTGACTGTCATTTGCATTTGGCACATCCACAGTTTTGGGCTGCCAGTATTACAGCTAAGACAGGCCAACCAGGACATTCGAAAACATTACGTTTTCTTGTAGTCTAGACATGTTTTCACAAAAGGGTCCAGCTGTGGCTAAGGGTCTCTGTAGGTCCTAAACAATTCAAATGCTGTGACTCTGGGGACGATCTTAGAGCTCACCTGAAAACAATATATGAAGATTACTCATTTACTGGCCATGTTGGCAACACTGAGCAGTTGCCACCTTGAGCAGTCACTTTGCTGCACCCATCCCTGAGCTGCCTTGTGCTTTGCTGGCACTGAAGAGTTGCTTATAATCTTTCTATCCAGTTTGCAGTGGGGCAGCACAAAGTTTTCCACCACTGCAGCAGGACGGGTATAAATAATGGTATAAACACCTGAAGGGAGGGCACAAAGAAGACAACTTGAGGCCGTTTCCCCTCGTCTTATCACTTGGTGCTTGGGAGCACTTGTGTGCTGTGCGGGTGGCCGAGCACTGGCACAGGCTGCCCAGAGAGGCCGTGGGGTCTCCTCATGGAGACCTTCAGAAGCCGCCTGGACGTGGTGCTGGGCACCCTGCTCTGGGTGGCCCTGCTGGGGCAGGGGGCTGGGGCAGGGGGCCTCCAGAGGGACCTGACAGCCACAACCAATTTCTGGTTCTGTGATTCCGTGGGTATGGCAATGCAGAGAATACCAAGAAGCTGTTCTTCAGTCTGTGCTGGGATTTTTATATCTATCCACAGGTCCATTACACCAAGAAGCAAGCAATGAATACACACCCACTGCCTGTAATGCAATCCTAATGTTTGTAAACCTCCACTAAGGTCACTTGTGTTTGAATCTTTTGAGGCATATTGCTAGGTATCATCCTCCCCTCTACAGTGCTAGTGCTGAAATCTGAACCAATTCAAATTTGATCAAATTGTGTTCTTTGGATGCTCTCCATGGCTTTATGTATGACTTGACTAGACGTATTATTTAGCTTGGTTAACCTGGGCATGTAACTGAGCTGTTTTTCTAACCGGTCATCTTTAACATTTGTACTTTCTTGCTTGTTGAAGTTATATTTTATGTTAGCTGATACTTCTTGTTTGCATGCATTTACTAGACACATAACGTGTTCCCATATTGGGTCCTTTGACAAGGTATTATCTAAATAAGCTCTACAGAATTGTTTTAATTCCAATTCCTCCTTATATATATATATATGTATTTTTTTTTTCTTCTTGTCTGTAGTGTTCCCAGCAGTGCAGTGGCCAGGATTTGATTTCTGTCAGAAATGATACTGCTTCAGTCTCGTCTCCGTGAGTGTCTGCAGGGAGGATGGAGGGTGGTTATCCTCCGGCTGCCCTGGACCTGGTCCAGCATTCGATGAGAATGCAAATCCCCTTGAAAGCAGATACCTTCTCTGCAGCGATACTGCCTTTATGCTGCATGTGCTTCAGGAAGCTTATGATAAGTTTATATTTGCATGGAAATACTGTCCTTTTTTTTAAAGATACCCAAACTTTTGCTCTTTTAAGAGCTTAATAGATGTTCCTAATTATTTTCTCTCTCCTTTTTAGCAAGAAAAATGAGTGAATATCACCTGAGTCAGGGCCTCGCCACAGCAGTGTAAGAGATTGTTGTTACTGCTTGGTTGGAACAGAAGTTGGTTTGTTAAGGCATTTGCTGTAGTTCACATTAATTTGGTGGATTTGGGGATTCCACATCTTCTTTGGCATGGCATGGCAGCTGAATCAAGCCAGGCTTCCTCACACACACTGGGAGGCACGGGGGAAGCAAACGCCGTGTGCGTTTTGGCAGCAGGGCCGGGTTCCCTCTTTTGAAATGTCAGGCCTGATTCCCATTCACGCTGCAGAACTCTTTTGCCCTTTTGCAGCAAAGCAAGTTGACCTTAAAGTGGCCGTAAATCAGTTATTCTCTCCTGATTCAAGCTTTGTCTTGCTGCGGTTATTCCAAAATAACCACTAGCTGTAGGCCCGCGAGCGGGTCAGTGGCTGCGCGGTCGAAGGACGCGGCTATTTCAGTACGCCACGGCTAACACTGATTGCTGACATAATAAGGCGGCTATAAAAATCAGCTGAATCAAACTTCCCTGCACATGAACCCGTCTGTTGATTGCACTGTTGTCACTCCCTTAACAACTGTCACCAAGTTTTGTTTTCCCATCCTACAACTCTCTTCTATTCAAGGCTGGCTGTAATGTTTCCAGAAAAAGAAACCTCAATGAGAGGCGGCCGGGGCCGGGTGCTGGGGCTTCCCAGAGCCTCTCCTGCCTTCGCCCCTGCTCTCCAGCAGGTGTCACCGACAGGGAAGGGAACAAGAAGTGGCCCTGTGGCCCTGCTGCCCACTGCTTCTGCCCCTGGGGCACCAGCAAAAAGCCTAAGCTCAACCAAGGATGGTGGCACTAAGGAGGGTCCAGCACCACCGAGGGTTTTTCTTGAGTAGGAGACCGACATCGTGTAGTCTAAATAGGTGAGACAAAAGAGGAAAGGACAGATGTCACAAATGTAAAATATCAGTCGTATCTGACTTAGCTTGCCATATTTTTTTTTTGTTCTTCCTTTCTCACTGACGTGTTTCATCATTTCGGTCTCTGACCCTGCTCAACCTGTTGCCCGTGGTGCATTCCCATCCCATCCAAGAGCTGGCTCTGCTCATGGACGTGTCCTCTGGGACTTCCTGGTCCCAGACCTGGACGTGACCTCTGGGTCCCCCCCTTCTGTAGCTCATTGGGGTGCTCCAGGTGCTTCTCCCACCTCGGCAGCTCCTGCCACTACACGTGCTGGGGCTGAGGTGGTGGGATGAATGCTGATTTCCTAGTCATTTATCACAATGGCTTTTTTCTTTTTATTAAACCCTTTCCAGCTAAGAGCAGTTATAGAAGCTTCAGAGCAGATCCTTAGCCTCATCCAGACATACATCTGGTAGGAAAATAGGCTACAGTTTAAAATGTGACCCCTAATATATTTAGATTAGCCAGATTTTTAGACCTTGTTCCTTTTATTTTAGTGTAGGCAGAGTACCTCGTGTTGTAAAGTTGTAAGCAGTTCTTTGCTTGATCTGTTGGTTGGCTTTGGAAGACTGACCGTGTAACTGTGCCCAGGATGCCATCGCAGTGAGTATCAGCTCAGCTCAAAGACCTCTATGGCCTAGTTTTCAGAAATGATGAGGATCCACTGCTTCCTGAGTAGTCAACAGGAAACAGAGTGTTCAGCATCTTTGAAAAGCAACCTTGTACCATAGAAAAAATTGTCTTTTTATTTTTTTTTTAAAGTGAACATGTGTGAAGACCAGACTGATAGGGTACATGGCTCTGAGCATGCCTCGAGCTAGCTGAGAGGCTCACAAGGTTAGAGATGCAGTAGAAGTTAGTAATACAGAGCCAGTGGCATCTCTGTGAGATTTTCACTGGCAGGCGTTGTGCAAGGGCACTTCTTTGACTTCCAGGAGAGATTTAGATGTTGACTTGTAATCGTTAGTAAAAGCTAGAACAATATTTTAAACCTGCTTTTCTTTTTTTTTTTAAAGTGAAGAGGATTATTTCAACCATTCTTAACTTCTTCTGTTTGTGTGTTGATGTAACCTCCAGAGGGATTACAGGGGTGAGATTTTTGAACAAGACAGATCTTTATATACGCCATTACATATTAATATTACAGTATGCAATTACCGTGCATGATTAAAAATAAAAAAAAATAAAAAAGGAAAAAGTAATGGGATGCCACTCCAGATAGCTGAGAAGATGTCGTTCTGCATGGATTAGGAGAAAGGACAGATGAGGAAGGAGAGTGCTGTCTATTAAAAGCAAGGAGTCCATCTATGCTGTGCAAGGCAAGGTACATCGTGTGTATGGCTTCTCCACAAGTCTGGCTTTTACAACAGCATAGACCTTGGGTTTTCTTCTCAGCTTGTCCACTTGCCTTCAGCTAGCGTTCAGGACACCGGGCTCATCCCTCTGTGCCTCTTCCTCTAATTGCCTTTTGCCTTTTGCGGCCACCGAAACTAAATTATTTGCGGTCTCCTGATGCGCGTGGGCTGTGTGTGGCACCGCAGCGCTGCGGTTCGAGCCAGGACTCGTAGGTGCTGTGCCTCCGGATGCAACAGCCCCAGCGCGGGGGCTGCCTTTCTCTGGTGCCATGGAGCCGGAAAAACTTTTTCACCTCCGTGGGGGTTCTCTATACATACAGAGGCGTTATAATAACCACCTCGTCTCACAGCTGGGGGAGTGCATCCGCGCTGCTCAGAGGACTGGTAGAGGGCTGGGGTTGGTGGGGATACTGGCACCAGACATTTTCTGTTGGCTTGCGGTTCTTCACTCTGAAAACTTAACAAGTTTCTGTTCTGCTTGGTCATATTTATGTCCAAGCTATTGTTCCTATTATTCAGAAGAAGTACTTTTAGGGAAAAACCTTTTTATCCTTGTCTTTCTCTTTCCCATTCTGGAGAATACTGATTTGTTAAAGATCCGAGCTGACAGAGTAAGCCTCAAATACTGGGATGATGGTGTGCTTACCAGAACCTGAACACATTCATGCTGATGCACGATATAACACAGAGAAACTAAGATCCATAAAGCCAAGTCATGTGAAGAATTGTGTCTAGGATGTAAGAAGTTCTTGTACAGAATTTTTCTACCATTCCCTATAAAGTGCTTTCTCAGAGCAGTATCTAACACAACGTATCTCACCAGTGGCAGATGGACACAGGAGGGTCGGATGGATTTGTGACAGAGCTGCAGAGAAGAGTAGGACAGACTGGATTGCTTCCAGCCCTCTGTAGATATTCCATCTATTGCCATACTGGTTGGATCGTGTTGCTTCCCACCTAATGTTTTTGTCCCTGTAACGTTTGAGTTCAAACTGGTGATGGCTTGTGTCACTTAAATATCGGGAGGGGCGACACAACACAAAAATGAATGAAGAAATGTAGTCTTGAGTCTTTCTTAAATGTCAGTATTGATTCTTAATAGAGCTTGCTTTAACTCATGTAAGCGCTTTTGTGTGGTGAACACAGTACTTTAGTACATTGAATTCCATGCCTTTTGCTGCACAGATACACATTAACACATGGCGAGGAGTAAATACATGCATAACTGTGCTATTCCATCTTCCATAACTAATATTTTTGTCTAGTTGCCTTCTTAAGCTCCGTTCCTTCCAATTTCATTACTTTCAGCTACAGGGAACCCACAATGTCCATGTCATCCAGCCTGTATGGCAACCAAAGAACCCAGTTTTCTTAGGATGTTGGTAGTATTGGTAATGGTCTTCAATGCCAGGGTCAGAAAGAATCGAGCCCTAAACTTGGAAACGGTTTCTTTTTGTGCAGTGTGGGCCATTTAGATTGTGCAAAGATTCTAGAGACATTTCTTCTTAATTTTGTTAATATACTTGCTTTCAGTGTAATCTCATCTCGCATCCATCTGAAACACAATACTGACTAATCTTTTCATGTGCTTAACCTGTTTACTAAACCCCAGGTTTCCCAGAGCGCTGAGGATAACACATGAAGGTGACTCAGGTACAGTTTAAGAATATAGAGCAGCCAGCTGTTGGAATAAAGGTCTCGAGTACAGCAAATGGGAGTTGTTTACAGCAATTTAAGCTAATCTGTCTAACTTTGTGTGGAAGCTGAATAGAGAGCCCTCCTGTGAGTGTGCAGTGATGTTCGTCATGGGAGTGGTGAGTTCTTGGGCTGCTCTGCAAGAAGAGAGGTAATGCACCTTTCCTCTGCTGTCCTTCCCTTTTGAAGCAGATGTCACTAAAGTATGAAATGCCAACCACGTGAAAGTCCCTGAAAACTTTCACATCATTTTGCACATCATAAAGAGGGAAGGGCTTGCAACTTCTCTTTCTTTGTGGACAACTTTAATCTCTCTTTTCTTGAATAGCTTTAGATTGCCATTCCAGATTTATGGTGTTCCAATAATCACATTAATGTACAGGCTGAACTTGAGGACCTGGATTTTCAGTTAGTTACAGATATCTTAAAAAGTTGACTTGTGGGGATGAGAATGCTCTCATTTCACATATCTTAATGGGAAACATTACCATTACATTACTTACATACTCAATGGGAATCAGCCAAGGTTTCACATGCAACCACCATGTTCTTTGTTCCTGGTTCTGCATCTGCAGGCGTACACAAACATGCACACACACATCCTTTTTAATTTGTAATTGATTTTTTTTTTCTTCTGGAAAAACACTAAGAAGGTGAGAGACTATGACAAAATTACCAAGGTACAGCCCACACAGTTGAATCTCTTGATGAGCACTTCTTTCTTTGCTTGAGCAGACACACGGTGTCTATCACCCATACTATCAGCACGTGGCTGGCTAATGGAAATGTTGCATTTATTTGAAAAGAAGTAATACGGTACGGAAAATTGAGCATGTTTTCGGCTTAAGTATCGGTAGGTTGTGTTCTTTCTTTGGGTGACTTGCCTTCAGTAGCCTGAGAGTGCCTTTTCTGCCCCCTCAAACTTTCCTGTGCAGTGAGCTGTGCCCTTACAAACGCTTTGAACTAGTGGAAGTGGCAGGGGCAACTTTCGGAAACATGTAGCTGCCAAGTTGCCTGTGATGTGAACTTAAAATAGACCAGACTGGGAAAAGAGGGGAGGACTGTCACCAAGTGCCGCTCTGCATGTCAGGACTGCTTTTGCTTGATCTGTATCGGCTGGTGAAGCTCTTTGTGAGCAGAAGAAAGAACCTCACCCCCACCCATTTCCTCTTTTCAAGCTATTTTGGGCTTGCTGTGAAGTTCTCAGTGTACTTTCTCAGCCAGTGCAGCATTGTGAACTCCTTCTGGTAAATCACATTTTCTGGCTGGGTGGGTGGGGAGGACTGTAGACAGGAATTTGTCTTCAAACAGTTCTTGTTTATTTGTTTATTTGTTTTTTTCCTTTGTGTGTGCATAAGCGTGTTCAAGAAAATATTCACAATCCCACTAAATGTCAGAAGTCTCCAGTATAATTTTTTTTGACCAAGCCCATATTCATATTTTGCCACATTGTACATTTACCCAGGTAGCTTTCACTAAAGCTAGCAGGTGGTATTGACATTTTCTCTTTTCTGGTTTGAGGAGTCATTAAATTTAATGAAGAGCTAGTCCCAGGAAGAAAGTATCAGGATCTTAAGGAATTTGTGAAATATTCAAGCTAAGTATTCCTATTACTGTGTGTTCGAAAAATGTCACTGCATAAACATACATCACCAGTCTACTTCTGTAGTGAGGCAATAGCCTAATTATTTTTTTTTTCTCTTAAGTTTCCACCAGAATAACTCTGTTGTTTTCACTGAGATTTTCGTTGACTTCAGCCACTGTGGAAGAGATCAGAATTGGAGTCCAATTTTCCGTGTGAGAAAATGGATGTAAGAGTCCTCCTGTCCTTAGTTGCATACATATTCCAAGAAAAACACCTAGAGCCAAAAATAAACTTCTGAAAGATATGGAAAGTGTGGGAGAACACACTATTAGGTTTCTCTGCACAGAACAATCTGTATGATTGAAAAATACACATGTAAAAAGAGAAAAAGAGAATGGGGGAAGCATTTGAAGGGTTTTATTACTTGTTAGATTGGTCATTTTTACTGTTTTTCGCAGAATTTCAGGGCTCTGCAGTTCCGCAAGTCCTCGAGTGGTTTCTGCTTGAACCTACTGAAAGCTGAGCAGTCTAAAGAAGGAAGGATTGGTATTCACTACAAAATTTTCCCTGTGTTGTTGTGAATACTGGCTTAATCCTAGGGAACGTTTGGTTGAAAGGCTACACTTGGTGAAATGTAAGAATTTTCCAGAGGCCCCCACAAAAAAATTCCTCTGTGGGAATGGAAAGAAAGACTGATGTGATTTTTCTGTTCTCATTAAATTTAAAATTCAAGAACAAACCAGGAAATGGTTATTCAGATCTTTCTCCATCATGCTAGATCATCACAGAACAAAAACCAAAAACACAAAACAAACCAAAAAGAAAAAGAAAACAAACAAACAAAACAACAAAAGAACAAAAAAACTTGCATTCACTATTCATAAGTTCTTTGAAGTCTACCTTTGGGAAAAACTGCTTGTTATGCAGTCATGGTGAGGTCAGTTGGCAGTCCCTGACTTCTCAGCACAGGCTGATATATTTTGCATTGTAAACACATCTGTCTTATATGTGCGTGTATGCCCTGAACAGGTACTATTTTTATCATTTTACAAGGGGAAGGGTATTTTCTGGAAGAATCAGCTGTCATTGTTTTGCCCCCAGATTACAGTTTTACTGTTGAGAAATATTTTACTTTAGGGTTTTACCTTTACTGTCTTTGCTTAAGTGAGATCTGAAGTCTTTTGGGGAGAGCTGTGAGATGAAAAGGACTTGTTAATTTTAAATTTCTACATGACTTATTCCCGGTGTTGTTTGGTCTGTATTAAAATCCTAGGTAAAAGCCCATGCTTTGCTGGGAACACATGAGGATGTTTTGCAGGTGTAGAAACTTGGAGTCGGTCCTGATAGCGGTGTGTTCTCCTGGGGCTTTTATCTCGTCCCATCTCTTCCCCGAGCGGAGGCACGCTGCCTGGAACAGCTTATTATTTTCATGGCAGTGGCAGCTCCTCCAGCCTCTCTTGCTGTTTCTTCAGTCACCTGGTAGCATACTGCTATTATTTTTCTCAGAAGTAAGTCCTTGAATCTTGCTCATTACTCCAGGCACCAAAACGGAATAAATTTTATTTAGTTATCTATACTTTTCTCATAAAGTTTTGAGGCTTGCTAATTTTCCCCAGAATTTCATAGAGCTACTGCAAAATAAAACAAAACAAACAAAACAAACAAACAAACAAAAAGCTAGGAAGGGTGAGAAGAGCAGTCCAGCCTATGTTTCCAAGACTGACTTCTCCAACATAACTTGTATTTTTCCTATTTGGCTGGCAGGGCTAGACCTGGAGTCAAATGTATTGTATTCAACTTTTCTCAGAGCTTGCTGCAATGTTTTGTTTTGTTTATAATTCCTTTGCTGCTGAAAATCTCTTCTGCAACCTCCTGCCCCTCACTTTTGGCATCAAAGAATTTAAGTAAATAGCATTTTCCTTCTGTGATGGTGGTATAATTCATTAGAGGCCAATCCAGAGACCCTCGTGTGTGTGTTTTATGGAGCCCAGACTCAAAATTCCATTAAAAAAAATTATTTGCAATAGCTCCTTGTAAGTATTTCTCTGTATCAGCTTGTTTTCTGATGTTGGCTGATGGAGAAGGATGGCTGCCCGGGGCTGGGTAAGCAAGGGGAAACACAGGGGCTTTCGTTCTGGGGCTGTGGGAAGACTTAATGTCTAAGAGAGCCAGGCACAGACAGTCCTGCCCATCTGATGCTGCTTGCTGAGGAGGGTTATTGTAAGCAGCTGAAGCGTGCAGGCTTATAAGACCTGGGATGCATCGGTGTCTTCGTTAGTGCCAGTCTGAGCTCAGGAACTTTTCTCATTCAGGCATCGCTCCAGGTGGCTGGGGACGAGACAGGGTTCCATATTTACATCCACAGCAGCCTGTTGCTGGAGCTTGCTAACCACTGTGCAATAGCCCTGGTCTGTAGTAGCTGGGTCGTGACATTGGCATAAGATACTCTGCACAGCTGGGCCGTGCCCGTGCCAGATACGAGTCCCGTGGTATGAGCTGACCCAGCTGCAGTGAAAGTCTCATTCTTTTCTGTTATTTCTTTAATCAACAATGCAGACGGAGGGTTACAGCTAATGCAGGCTCTTGCACACACGTGCATAAAATACGTAGATGTTAAGCAAACACAATTCTCGTCTTTCTTTCCTTTTCTTTAAGTGCTGTAAGGGCTTCTTCTTAAACATCTGCAGTTGTCCAAGCTGTGTATCTTGCTCTACTAAGGGCAAAAAGTGTTGCCTTTTTTTTTTTTTAAAGTGTGTGTGTATATACATAAAAATACATCCTTGCTTTCTGTTTCAGTTCTGCTTAGGGAAGAGCAGTTTTAAGCTTTGGAGTAATGCAAGCTGAACATTTTTCTAATGAGCATCATTTCATTTGAGTCGGAAATACTGAAACAGTGCACATTATACAGGTCAGCAACTAAAGCCCAATTACATACTTATTTGTAAAATGTCCAATTGCAAAGGGCAGCAGTCAGCTTTTCTTCTCCAATCTCCAGTGTCTCATAGGTATATATTTACAATTCCTGCACCAGCTTCATAAGCATAAAATGAGCTCCAAGTCTCTTAGTTGCCTTGAGGGTTTTCTGGATTGGGAACAGGCTTTGTTTCCCAAGTCTGTATCTAGTCAAAGAAAGAGGTTTAAAGTATCGCTATAAAAGAATAGATATAAAAATGCAATTAATGAGTACGGGATAATGCTGACAAACAGTGAAGAAACATTTTTTTTAAATCTTCATTGTTGGCAGTCTGAATCAGAATTTAGCTCAGAGCAAATTGCCAATCTGAAGCATTCAAAAATCATCTGCCAAGCCTTAAAAAAAAAAAAAAAAATAGAAAGAAAAAAAAAAGAGAGAGAATTGCTTAAAATAGTGATGTTAAGAAAAATCAACAAATGACATCAAGAAAAACTTCCAGTTCTTTTTATTTGTTTACTGGGTTTTTATTTCCTCTTGGGAAACTCTGCAGCCAGATTTTCAGGCTGTCCTCTGCAATTACGGGAACCCGGAAAGATTAGCCTTTAAACGAAAGCCAAGTTTCTCAAGAAGAAACATGACTCCAGGAACTGGGGACTTTTAAGAAAAAGTGCAAATGTCACAGTATTTGAGATGGCTTCCTCGACTCCTGGCTCTCCCGCAGGCCAGGACAGCCACGGTCCTTGACAAAGCAGGAAAATGGCGCCCGGCCGCCGCTGGGACCTTCTTGCAGAGGGCCTGGCACTGGCAGGCAAGGGTGGGACGTGGCTGCGAGTTTTCAGGCCCGACTCAGCGGTGGCACGGGGCTTTGAGGGACAGCACGTGGCAACGGGGCTCCGTAGCTCGGTTTTGGCCCTGCTTTCTGGAAACCAGAGCAGGGAGCGATGTGAGAAACGAAGGGTGGAGCCGAGTGCTTGCGTGAGCAGCAGCGGCAGGACCGGGCCTGATCCTCTTCCCGCTGAAATCAACAGGCGGCTTGCCAGCCCCGTCAGCGGGACCAGGATCCCTGCCAGCGGCGAAAAGAGAAACCAGCCGATGAGGTGCTTTCTGCAGCCTGCTCAAGGAGAAAGTAGCGCAAATAGGTGAATATAAATGATGGTGCTAAAACAGATGGCTCCACTCATACCCACCAGGATGTGGTTCGTAGGTGACGTGTCTTTAGTCCTGGCCCTCTTCCTTCAAACATGCGGGAGGCCTGGCGGCTGGCTGTGCTCTCCAGGGGAGCAGCCAGCCTCTGGTGTTGGAGGCGTGGGACGTGAAGGACTGGAAGAGGAGACGCCTGGCCACTGGCATCCCTGTGGTGGGCTTGCCGTGAGGCCGAGGAACGTGTTTTCCTCAACCTGAGAATGCTGTGACCTAGCTTGAAAAAAATGTGGAAATGTCATCCTGATGACCCGGATCTTCCAAAGCTTTTCCTATCTTTTCTTCCTTTTATTACAGCTAGTCTTACTTCCTACTACCAATTTCCTTTCCCCTAAGGAATTCAGTAGGTAATGGTGTCTTTACCTTTTTCTCTACCACACTTAAGTTTCTGAGGTGATTTTTCATTTCTGAAGAGCGTTTTTTAGATTGTTTGTTTAAATATGATAAGTTATAGCAGAAGTAGGTCAACTGATTTGTAACTGCTGTTTTGCCTTTAAAAGCAAATCACATTAAAAATGATTCTTCATATTTCTCAGTGTATGTGCCAGCTATGTGTAATTTTAGCTTGTGATAGCGGCAATGGGTCATTTTGGGCAAGGGAAAACAAACCCTCTGGAATCAGCGGTGAGAGCAGAGTAAGGAAAATAACAAAAGCACATGTAATTATTTCCTTTAAAAAAAAAAAAAGTAGTGTTTCAGTTTCAGGAATCCTATGTATAGGACAGTTGCAGCTCTGAACTACCGAGTTTTGAAAATTGCTTACCCTTGTGCAAGGGATACAACCAGAGTTGTTGCAGTAGTTGCACGTCTGAAAACATGATTTTATGTTACTTGGAGAGTTCTTCAGGTATCAAATCTGCTCAAATTGGTTATATCCACACCACATTAAAGCAAACTCAAGGGTAAAACACTTGGCATTCCTCAGAACATAAAGCTGTGTGATTTACTGCTAAAATCTTGCCTCACTCCTCCAGCACTGTTAATTTTTGGTAATCTTAAATGTCACAAGGTGCTTTTGCAAAACTGACCACAATGACAGCATTGAACCTCTTGAAAGACAAGTCTCAGTTGTAAAGGGAAGATTATCAGTGACTTGTTTGCTGTACATCTAAAAATTGCCTGCCATGTATTTCTGAACTGGTTGGGGAGCTCCTTTAAACTTGTTGTACTCAAAACTTCTCTTAGTTAATGACTGCAGCTTAGTCTGCACTGGAAAATGTTGGTACGTCAGCGAGGGCTGTGCGTAAATCACTCTCCTAACACATTCAGCTGTGCCAGCAGAAACTGGATGGTAGATGAAATGATTTAAAAAAAAATAAAAAAAAATGCTGGTGTAGCTTATTCCTTTCAAGAAGCAGGTCTAACCTACATTGTCTGAAGGATTCTTCACTCGTAAAGGCTGTGTAGAGGTAAGAGACAATTCCTGTATAACTTTATGAAGTCTTTAAGTGCTCTCATGCTAGGAGAAGTATTTCCAGTTCCCAAGATGGCCTGTTTACAGAAACCCCTGCCAGCCTTACTTAGACCCAAGAAATACTGATTCAATGTCTTTTTAGACAATAATTGATTTAAACTAGACTAGTTCTATCCTTGTCCTGAGGTAAAGAGCGTTTCTTAAAGTCGGCGCAATTGGCAGAATATAAATTGCAGCCTGGTCTGGGCTCAGTGCTGGCTGGGCTTTGGGCTACGTGACACATGGGGCACCTCCAGCTCTTCCAGCCCAAAGGAGCCGATGGTTGTGGTTCTGTGAAGGGCTGTGCCAGGTCATCTGCGATGGTGCCTTAGGTGGTGTGCACGTAAAAATGACTTACATCCCCTTCATAGGTGCTGGTGAGGTGATCCAAGCAAATTGCCTAAAGGGAAAAAAAAAATCTTTCGTATCACAGACACATGTGGAATGCCCAGGTCTCTCCTCTGCTTTATCTGGTGATCACCACAGTTCCTTCTGCCCTACGCCATCCCTGGCAGGTGTCAAGGGTGGAGGGCTAGCAGTAACAGCACTGTTAAACTGCAAGTGTCATTACAGTTCTTGTTTTTTCCGATGCCATGGCTTCGAGGTGCAGCGGTGCGTGCCATGCAGAACATCTGTGGTCCATCTACCGTCCCCCCCTTGCACTCAGTGACCTCAGTGAGCTAGCAGCGTGCAGGAAGATGGCACAACATTTCCCAATTCCCCTTTCAGTGTTCAGAAGATTATTTTAGATCTTTTCCTTCTCTGTGGTAGAGAGGTGATCATCACATGGATTTACTGAGTGTGGTCATGGGGGTTTGCAGAGGAGATACCTTATCTCCTGCTTCTTTGTTGCTGGCAGCTCTAACGTCCCAGAACGGTGGTGCCTCTCCGATTTCCTGTCTCCAGATGCCAGGTGATGGGAGCTAGACAGTCAGCAGTGCTGTGCTGGGGCCAGAGCCAAAGAAGAGGAGCAAAAGACGTGAGCAAAATTCTTTCCCTGGGTGAAGCTCTGCACTAGGGGTCTTAGGTTATTGACTAGGAATGACTGACCCAAGTCTTTCTAGCAATTTGAAGGTGGGGCTTGTAACTAAAAGCCCTCTCGTCTCCTCCTTTTTTACGCTATCCTATTCCAACAGTGTTGTCACTTGAGCTGGGTTTAGATTCTGTGGAGTCGGCAGGGCTGTGAAGAAAATCCTGAACCTCCTGCCTTGCTGTCCTGGTGCTCCACCATGCACTTAGATTTCCCATTTTGTTTGCCAACTCAACCTGAGACTAAAATCAACATGAAGCCCTGGCCTGCTCCATGTGAACACTCCCATCCTGCAGGAGAAAGATCTTCAAGGCAGTCTGGATGGTGACAGGAACAAGGACTTATTTTTGGACTTAAAGATACTCAGCAATAATTCGGAGGCTATGAGAGTCTGGAATTGATAGCACTAAGTAGTAACCAGCAGTAACCACCCAAGGTTCTCTGCAGCTGGACCTCTGTGTAAGCTGGAAAAACAAGCCATGGCATAGGTATTGCTCAAAGTGTCTCACAGTGGCAGAAGTTCTTTTTTTGGTTGTTGTTAATAGAATTGGTCTATTTTATCACCTAGTACAACTTTCAAGAGAGAAAGCCAGTTGTGCTGCCTGCTGGTTTTGAAACTCTTTAGAAGATCAGCAGCTACTACAGCCAGGGTCTTTCCAGCTAGTGTGCTGCAGGCAAACAGCTGTGTTTCCCACTCCCATCCTGGAGGTTTTTTTCCAGATCCTGACTGTTCCCTGGAGGTCTCCCTTAACTGCTGCCATTCGTGCTGGCTCTTTGTCTGATGACTGGCAGTCCCTCACCAGGTCCCTCCTCTCAAATCCATTGGAGTAGCGGCAAAACCCAGGTGACTTACAGGGATTGTTCCACCCTTTCGTTTGTGATCCAGCTTGAACCAGGATTTTCAGCAGATTGGTTAGCATTTGTTTAATGGCATGGGAAAGCTCATCTGAGAACAGTTCACAGTAAGCCTTTATGCTCATTTGATCCATGGCAGACAGAACCACGGGTCTGTGTGTCTTAGGTTGGGACAGCATTTGTAGGCTGTAAGGTGTTTGGTTCAGGGGGTATGTTTTGCTTGGTTTACGTTGAGACCTCAGCTGAAAAGAGATTTGCCCCAATTTAACAGTAATCCATGATCTGAAGGCAAATGTATGTTTGATGATGCCCTGGTGTTTATAGTATGATTAGTTTTTAATTTTTGACAGGTCTTTCTTGTGGTAGGATCTGTGCTCCTTGCAAAGCTGAGAATTAAGATCCACAGAGGTTCTACAAATCAGGCTCTTTTTCCTATTGTTTCTGCTGGTGAATCACTCGCACCTCCATGAGCAATCCAGCTGAGCAAAGCTTTAAGAGAAGAGATGCTGCTTGCCTCTTGCTTTTTCTCAAATTGCCGCACACTTTCTGTATGTGCTGCTGTACACCAGTTGCAGATTACTACACTGAACAGCATCCAAAACTCCAGGAGTCCTTTCTTCTATCCATCTTTGCTCATTAGCATGGCTGGAAGGCTTCTGTGCTACTGCAGCACAGCTCTCCCATTGGTACTGCATTATTTTCCATGTCCTTTTTGATACTTCGATAGCCCTGGTTGCTCATACATTTCTGCTGGGGAAGAAAGTGAAGGAGTGGAGAAGGAGTAAATCGGATATCCAGAAATGTGAGTAATCCCAGGCTTGGAGTCATGCAACCTCACTTGAAGCATTTGCAGCGAGGGCCAGGCTCAGATCTCTGGAGCCTTTGGAAGGAAGCTGGAAATCTTTTTGCTGGCAGGGCATGCGGAAACCCGTTCTCTCGCCGCTACTAATTATGAGTAGCCCCATCAAAATGAAGAAGTTTTTGCTAGTCCTTGTTTACCTCATGTCTGCGGTGTTAGCCCTGTAGGAGTGGAAATTGATGCTGCTTGTTACCTGGTTGTAAATGAGTAGGTTTTAGGCAATTTTAGTCAGGTGACGTGTGAGGCTCACTGCATCCATGGCATAGGTCCTTCTGCAGGAAGAACTGCCCTGTAACTGCCCAGCTCCTGTGTTACCTGGGAGTGTGTGTTCCCTGCTGTCCCACGTCTGGGGTAGGAGGCAGGATAATGTGAAAGCTCTGGCTTGCAAAAAGTGACTTTTTTGTTGCATTTCTACATCGTTTGCTCCATCTGAGTTAGTAAGGTGCCTGTTTTATAATGGCGGGTACAGCATGAGCCTACACTGGCATGATCTAGCTACCTTCCTACATACTTGCTTTCATCCAACTTGCACTGTATGAGGAAAGACTTGGCATTGTCTTTCTGCCTTACCAAATCTTGTATTAGTCATGTCTTTGGGAGATGGTGGCAGTTCTTCACCTCCCACGCTTAGCCTAGATATAGTCTTTTACCAGGCTCGACGTGGATTAAAGAAAATAATAATTCCTCGTTCTCAGACTTCTTTAATAACAATTGGAAAAAAATCATAAACGTTACAGCTTTGTTTGTCTGATGAGAACAGTAGGCTACGTTACCATTTTGCTTCCCTTCCCCCTCGTGCTGTTGCAGTGGGGTGAATTGCATCATTTTTAATAAGATTAGAGCTATTTGCATTTTAAGGTGTTCAGGGTATTAGCTGGCGGTGTGTCAGTTTAGTCTGTCTGAGCTGGCTTTGGTCACCTCCCATAGAGGTTAGAGAGTTCAAAAATATTGTGCCTTGTTGAACTGAGAGTCTAGACATGTCTGGAGAGATCCTTAGTTTTCAGGGTTTGTCTAAGCTTTGTATCAATAGGGGTGTGAAAGCTGCAAAAAATGACAAGCTAACACAAAGGTTTGAAAGTCATTTGAGTACTGTGTGGGTGAGAAATGCCTGTATCTGTACTCTTCGTCAAGGAACAGTAAAAGGACGCTCATTACAAAGAAAAAAAAAGGCACTGTTAAGCAAATAAAAGGCTCTTTATTTGTGTGTAGAAATGGAGAAGGAGTTTGGGTTTGCTCCGAGATTTATTGTAGAACCCGAGGTGTGCCAGTCAAACTGGTGTGTGCCAGGCTGTACTCGCCGTACATTCGGCCTGGTACGTGCAGCCTTCCCTGGATGGGAGCCAGGTGACAGCCCTTCCTTAACAAAAAGAGAGCAACAAATACACAAGGTAGTACTCCTGCAGGACTGCACATTTTGCCACTTCTGAAAGCCCAGCTGACGGCGATGGCCGTGCGCTCCTTGCAGTTGCGACCATCCCTCCGTCCCACTCATGTCCATTCCCTGTGTCACCTCCTTGCTCTGTCCTGGTCAGGAGGAATTTTTCTGAACATCCCTGGTTTTCTGCCTTGGAAAGGACCATTTCCTTTTCTCCTCCTATTCCAGGGAGCCTCATCCGCCCTTTGAGGGGAAAAAAGTGCATCCTCCAAGAGCACATTTTCCTGGGGAAGATCTTGAAAGAAAAAGCAATACTGCTCATATGCTAAAAGCTCTCTTTTGAATCCTGGAGAGTTAAATGGGTCTGTAGAAACCGGGCAATTGCCTGACCCTGACAGATGCCATTTTGTATTGTATGCTGTCTGTAAGAGTCCCTGTGTGCTGGGGTCACCGTACATGGTGGAGGTGCTCTGAAGCAGTGGGTGAGGTAGGAATGCTGGGGAATACGCCGTGGAGAACACTGGTGCAATTGCTGACGGACAAAACACCAGACTCGCATACTGTTTTCCCCCCCAAAAGCTTGCAATTTCTCCACAGCAGCTGAAGTAACCTGGGAAAAGGACAAAGGAACAGTAACATAAGCAAAATCCTGCCGAGATTTCCTAGAGAGGAATTAATGCAGTACAATAACTATTTGCTTCTGCGAGTTTCTAGGGGCAAATTATATTTTTGACCACTCTTCAGTTCTCACGGTAGCTGGAGTACTTTAAAGCCCTGATTCCTGGAACTGTTTAAAAAGGAATGTCAAGTTTCATTAAAAAATTACAACAAAGCATGTTTCTAGCCTTCCTGACTGCGGTCTGAATGTTTATGGTATGGCCTTAGTAAATTCAAATGTTTCTAAACAACACAAAACAATGGAAACGCTGTAGTTTTTTTAGTCACAGGATTAACTTCAAGTGGGCAATACTAGAATTACCAAACCCTCATGATCAGTAGTGCTAAAGGCTCTTGAAGGATTTAATCACCTCAGCATTATGTGCAATTTGAACTAAGTGTGAAGAAAGAGAAGAGCCAGATTATTTCCCTAGTTATTTAGGCACCACTGGTGATATATTTGTGGGCTTGTATATTTAATACAGGCTTTGATGTTTTCCCTTATGCATCTTTTTATTATATAAATAAGGTCCTTGTTTCTTAGTGTTTGTTGTTAGTGTGTGAAAATAGATTCATCTTTTGTTTCACCCTTCCCTAGTGACCTGTTACACTTAGTTATAGGATATGCAGAAAGGAAATAATTAGTCTAACTTTGATCTGCCCTTGAAATTGCATTCTGCTTTTAAAACACTGTAGGAGAGGAACAGTAAGTTTGTTTCTGCTCTCCTCAGCAGCAAAGCACAAAGTGAATCTAGCACGCTAAATTGTTGTCTTACAATAGCCTGAAGAGCCACTTTTTAATGAATGAGCTCTATAGAGAGACTTTTCTTTTCAGTGCAGGGATGCTGCAGATAGGGCGCTTGTGCCAGGAGCTCCTGAGCTATAGAGCCAGAAGAGCCCATTAGGTCATCACTTCCAAGCACCTGCTTTGGTGCATGCTTCATCTCACCTGTTTGCTTTTATATGGTCCGTCACTTTAATTTGTTTTTTGGGTGGTGTTGGTTTTTTCTTTTCTTTTGCACTTTTTCAGATTGAAGCTTAGTTTGGTTTTGATTCATCTCTGCTTCTCTCTATGGATTCCTTTTTTTTTCTTTTCTTTTCTTTTTGGCATTCTGCTTGGCACTGCAGGAGCAAATTATTAAAGATTCCCTGCTTCAAGGAGTTGTGAAAAAAATTGTCAGTAGTTATTTGAAGTTGGGCTGTGAATTTTGCCAACTGTGATGGGAAAACAAGGTGTAGTTTTCTGTTCGTGGTCTGCACAGCCTGGAAGGAAAGGAAAGTCTGGGTGACAGAAAAACATGTAAGCAGCTTCTTGGTGGTTTTCTTTTTTCCAGCTGCTGGTGGTGAAGAGGACTGTTAGGTACTATGACCACAGCATTTGAACTATGTGTCCATCTAGTTCATTTGCTTTTACTCGAGTTTGAACCTTTCAGATTGCATTTTTGTTTTTTAAGCCTTTAATTATTTCCTGGTGTTGTTTTTGAGACACCAAAAATACTCCAGGATTAGTAGTAAACAGCTTTATTTGTGGTAGTATTTAGGCCTTGTTTTCCCTGTTTCTTTTACTGCTCAGAAAAAGAGAGCACAAAGCACCTGGAATGGAGAAAATGCAATGGATGCTCATTTCTCCTATTACCTCCTTTAGTCTGGCTGTGTGTTTCCTGCCTGTGGCTCGGTCAGAGTTTGTCCTAGTACAAGAGCAAGTTGTCTTGGTGATTCACTAGATAGTACCTGATATATGGGAAATAATATTTGCTGTCAAAATCGTAAAAAGGCTTCCTTCAGGGTTTGTTTGGGTTTTTATCGGTTAGGCAGCTGAAGAGCTGAGAGTACCCAGAATTTTGCACAGTGGATGTGAGCATTTTGCTCCTACTGTTCTATAAGCAATTCATCTTTTTTGTCGTAGTTCCAGACCTCAAGACTGTAGATGTAAGGACTGTTTTTTTTTTTTAATTACATGTTGCCCAGGCCATTGGAGCTGTGATTCTTGATTGAAGGATCTCTGTGTTCCTGCAATGCAAACAAATAGTGAGAATGAACTCATTTTACCAATATGTTGTTTAACAAGTGTGGATGAAATGTGAAACCCAGGTCTTTGTAGTTCTTCATAATTAAAGATCATACTGTATACTTTGTATTATTTGTTATTATAATGATTTGGATTATCTACTGGTATCATTTAGTGATGGTTTTCAGTCCAGTTCAAGTGTTTTTGTTCCTGTATCTATTGGCCATGTGTATTTCCAGCAAAAGCCATGTGTTGTGTTGCTTTAAGGTGCTGACACCCCCTGTGCTGTACACCACATCTAATGCAGTAACATATAAAAGTGTCTTCACACACTTCACACTATTATGATGCTAAATTATTTAGGTTTTTGAAAAGGCATTTAGTACTCTGCTGCAAGATGATTCAAATGTGTACAGCAGTGGTAGTTACGATCCAATGTATATTTGTCCTTAAATGCATATAAAAGGTGGAAATGTTAATTTTAGTTTCACTGAATCTACCAGGCTGGAAACTAAATGTAAATCTGAGTGTGTATCTCTCTGTTGTGTTTTGCCTCTAGCAGCTTTTAGAATCACAAATGCACATTTTTAATGACTAAATGTAACATTAACAGCGAGCCATTCTGCCCCAGTTGTTTCATTAGAGAATGGACTTGCTAGAGACTGCTTTTAAAGTAGACATGTATGTCTAATCAAGGTTTAGAAAAACTGAAAAAAGAATATCAAAAAGAATATTAAAAAGCAGAGAGAATAAGATTATTTATTTCTGTGTGAGCTTTTGAGCGGTAGCTGGAAAGTGAAGTAGAAGGAAGAGGTCGTGGTGTATGGCTACGTGAAATGCACTTTTCTCCAGAAACTTTTCATTCACTCCTACCACAGATGCACATGAGGGTGCATTGCCCCTGCAGCTGGGATCCAGTGGTGATGTTGCAACAGATAACTGAACACATTCTCCATGGTTTTGTTTGAAAATCACTGACAGAGATGGAAGCCTATAAAGGGTAAAGGCGGACCTTCAGTTTGTATGTTTTTTTCCCAGTTTTTAGGTAAAACTCTTCTGCATTTTATGAAATGAACAGTGAAACTAAAACGTTTTGAAAAGCTGCCATAGCCTTTCTCTCGTTTTTGCATTTCTGGCATCAATGCTCCTTAAGCACAAGCGCTGCTCTGCTCCATGCCCAGGGTGGAGAGGATGGCCATCGTAGCCCTGCTGCCCCGTGCTCCTCGGTCACAGCTGTGATGTGTAGAGGACCTGTGCCTGGGTGCTGGGACCTGCCTTTGGCTGAGGTGTCCAGGGGGTGAGCAGCTTGCCCTCAGTGGTCAGTGGGGACGTGGTGATCCAGCCACCCACCACAACACCTCCCAGTACATTGAGGCTGCTGGGATGACCCTGTCTATAGCTCAGGGCAGTTCCTGTATGACATCTTTCTGTGTGAGGAGCAACTCAGCTGGACTCATGTCCAGTTGAACACAGTTTGACTGGTTTATAAAGAGAAATGGAGATGGGCCAGGGTCCAGCTCCAGGTAGGTCTGGAGGGCAAGACGTATGAGGAGCGGCTGAGGTCCCTTGGTTTGCTCAGCCCCGAGCAGAGCAGGCAGAGGGGAGGCCTCATGGCGGCCTGCAGCTCCCTCACGAGGGGAGCGGAGGGGCAGGCGCTGAGCTCTGCTCTCTGGGGACAGCAACAGGACCCGAGGGGACGGCATGGGGCTGGGACAGGGGAGGGTCAGGCTGGGTGTTAGGGAAAGGCTCTGCACCCAGAGGGTGGTCGGGCACTGGGACAGGCTCCCCAGGGCAGTGGTCATGGCACTGGGCCTGCCGGAGTTGATGAAGAGTTTGGACAGCACTCTGAGACACACGGTCTGATTTTTGGGTGGTCCTGCGTGCAGCCAGGAGGTGGACTCAATGGTCCTTAAAGGAGGCTATAGCGAGGAGGGGATTGGGTTCTTCTCCCAAGCACCAAGTGATAAGATGAAGGGAAATGGCCTCAAGTTGCACCAGGGGAGGTTTAGGTTGGATATTACGAGAAATTTCATCACTGAAAGGGTCATGTGGCATTGCAATAGGCTTTCGAGGGAAGTGGTTGAGTCACCATCCCTGGAAGTCTTCAAGAAACATGTAGATGTAGAACTTAGTAGCATGGTTTAGTGGTGGACTTGTCAGTACTAGGTTAAAGGCTGGACTAGATGATCTTACAGGTCTTTTCCAACCTGAACGATTCTATGATCCTTGTGGGTCCCTTCCAACTCGGGATCTTCTATGATTCTGTGGGCCAACTACAAGACCGTACATGGCACCAGTTCCTGGCTGCTTCCTGTTCCCTTTTCTTTCCCAGCAACATGAAACAGATCATTTTAAATTCAGTGGTTTCTGCTACCTCCTAATTCCCTGCATGATTTAAAAAACAAACAATCAAGGTTCATGTGAGAAAAGTCAAGGGAAATTCTCCACAGCCCCAAGGAGGGGTGTGATTTAGCACGCCGTGCAGCGGCTGGTGGGGAGGTGAAGCACGAGGCACCTTGTGCCCTGTCCCCCGTGTGCCAGCAGGTTGGGGAGGCATTGCCCGGCACGGCCTCCTGCCAGCCCCCGTGAAGGCAGCTGTACGTGGAGGCAGGGTCGGTCCCTATGATGTATGCTGTCACCAAGATAAAGGCGGCCTCGAACACCCTCGAGGTTGCCAGGCCTAAAAATATACACAGGCGAGGCTTTGTTTTCCGTGAGGGCTCATGTGCCTCACACGTGTTCCCCAGCTGGGCTCTGCTGCGGGCACAGCGAGTGCTGACGCCCGGGAGCACGTGGCTGGCTGAGGACAGGCCTCCTGTGACCGTCTGCGTGTCACCTTGCCACGGGACGGGGACACTGTGGGCCCACACACTGGGCATGGCTGGCAGCGGCCACGGCTGGTCAGGAGGGACAGAGCTGTGATAGGTGGCACGTGAGGTGTTATAAGCGCAGACTTTACACCAGGAGTCCGTTTACGCTGCTGAATTTACCCTTTCTGGGCCATTTTGGGCGTCCCGATGTTAGAAGCTTACGGGGGGGTTGCACTTCTGTGGAAATATGTTTTGGTTCTCGCATGAGGGTATTAAAATCGAGTGTGAGGGTATTAAAATTGAGTAGTGCCGCTGTACAGTCGCTACTGTTTGAGATGGTGTATCTGCTAAGCAGACACGCTGTTAAATCGTGCTTACTCTGTGAGCTTGGAGACGGGCTGTCTTGATTTTGTCCAGAACCCCTTAGCACCGTGGTGTCCGCGTCGAGCAGCACAAAAGCCTGTGTAGCTGGGGAGGGGGAGCGCTCATGTAAGCCAGGCTGTGACCGTGCTTTTGACTTTCCTGGTGGCTGCTGTGCCAAAACACGCCACGAAGGTAGAATTTGGTTTTTCATTTTGCTCCTCCCTGCCTGCCCGTCTGTTTCCTGCAGCCGCTCAGGGAAGGCAGCGGTTTTACAGCCCCCCCCCCCCACCTTCAATCCTCTTTGACTGGACTGCAATTTTAGCCCAGTGGTACCTACATTACGGGGAGGGAGCAGCACCGAGCGTAATGCCGCACTAAGGGTTTTACATTTGTCTTCTGGCTTGCTGCATCGTCAGGATAAGTCATAACGGTTTCTCCAAATCCCTGTGAGTTTTTTGTGTTTTTTTTCTTTTCTTTTTTTTTTTTTTTTCTTCGAAATGAAGTGATTAGCTTCTGCCGTAAACTTCCCCTTGTCTCGGGCATCCAAGCCTTGTGCTGAGCTTGACAGCATTCAAGATCTCCTGCCCACATAGACTATTAGGTTCTGCTTATCCTTCGTTTCCACTGCCTGGTGAAATATTAGATAACGGGGAAGGAGCTTATCTTACATGCGTCTGAACTGACAAATATGGCAGCCTTTCAGTAAAAAGGCTAATGCAGACGAGGCCTTTTTCCTGGCTAGAATAAGAATGAGGCTGGTACTTGTCTTCTGCCATTGACAATGGTCAGATGCGTGCAGCGTGATTTCCATAGCATCCAGACAGTCAGAGTACCTAATATCTACCTGTCTAGTCAATACATCAGCTTTGCTAGAGCGGAGAGCTGAAGTTTGTCATTGAGGCTCGTTTCTAATGCATCACGAATGGATCTTCCGCCGGTACTCCAGGGTAAACATTGTAAGCTGTGCAAATGTATTTACCAGCAATGACAAATAACTGTGTCAGTCACTTTTGTTTTGTTCCCTAAATAAGACGTTCTCTATAAATGCCCTTATGGATTTAATTTTTGCAGTTTTAAGCAGGAGGAGGAGGGAAGGGGAGGATTTCTTACTGTTTGAACAATACTGCTAGGTTCACTTTAATGTTTATTTCCCTCTGTGTTTCGGCACATGAAAAATCAGTGTAATAATCTTCAGAGGGACCCATTTCAGGATTTAACAACTGGAGGGCAGCAGCTGGGAAACTGTCCCAATGGCAGCATCGAGTGGAATTTGTTTTAAAAAGCAGGGCTGAACGACAAATCCATATTGTGGTGGTGCTACCTGGAGGGGGAAGAGGAGAGGGAAGGAGACGGCTGCTCTGCCTGCACAGCAGTGAGCGAGCCCTGCTGCTTGGAAGTTTTTTGGATCGTCTCAGGCACGGAGTCATGCTTGAAGTTTAGCACTTCCATTTTGAGCACGAATACTCACCATTATAATGTGGTGTAGCTCTGCCTTACATTCACGCAGATATTTTGGGAAATTGTTTTCCCAGCCATAAATCCTAAACTGTACGTTTGCTATGGGATTCTCAGCCACCAGCTAAAAATCTGAATGTCTGACAGCCCATAAAGCTGGGGATCTGGTGGGAGAAACTGGTAGCCTTTTTAGAAATGAAGGAATAGAAATTAATGCCTGGCTTGCCTGCAGTACAGCAAAATAGAAATGCGCTCTGAGGAATGGAGGAAGTGGAAAGAGTTGTTAGTTGGGCAAGCCAGACGCACCTAGACAGCATCCTGAGCCGCTGCCAACCCACACTGGGTTTTTGGACCTTTTCCAGGCTTTGTTCCTGAAAATAAATTGTTCAAGATGGGAAACTTTGAAGATTGCATTGACCAGTGAGCCGTGTGGGTGTGTGACTGTTAGGGGAGAGAACCTGGGCTTTGGATCAAGCAACGAGGCTCATGGAGAAAAAGAAGTGATTAAAGTTTAGTCTGTGTTTTGGTTGTTTGCAGAAGGTGGTCTGCGCTTTTTTTGTTTGTTTGTTTCTTCCTTATAAATGGGATTAATACTGTCTCTGGAAATCGAGTAAGGGCTGTCAATTGGATTATTCAGTTTAGCTATTGACTTGCTGTGTAGCTGCTGTTCGGTTTCCTTCCATATAAAATGATTGCCTCTCTATCTACTTCGCAGGGGTAGCATTTGAAGAAATTAAGTAACGTCACTAAACCATTCTGAATATGTAAAACAATGGATATATGCTAACTATTATGTTATTTACTTAATGCTTTGATAGCCATGTTGCAAAACAAATGAGGAGGTGGGGATATCTTTTGGAACAGAATATACTGCAGTGCCTGCCTTGATCTGCATTAGACATCTGCACTGTGAAGTACAAGTGATGCTGAAAGATGCACTGAGAAAACAAATGGGTTACAGTACTGTCGTGTTAGAAATGGCAAAACGTGTAAGCAATAGAGAAACTAAAACCACTTCGTTATAGGCAGAATTATAAAGTATTAACTGAAGAAATACAGCAGAAAAGGTAAAATATGAACATTTTGGAAACTGGGAAGGATAGTTCTTTACGTGATGTAAAGTCACACTTAAAAAAAAAGAACTTTTTTTTTTTTTTTAAGCAGAAAACAGACCCTCAAAGTTCTGAGATTTAACACTTGGAACCACAACTCTTGACTCTAAAAGTGAAAAACAAAACAAAGCAAAACACCTTCCCGAATTTTTTGGAGGTATTCAGGCTGAAGTTGGCTTTGAGGAAGACACCTACAATGAACAAAAAGTTACAGTCTGTGCTCTGAGAGCAGGAAATATGAGAGGACACAAAGGAAAAATGCCCCAGCCCTTTTGCATTCAAAATGTCTAAGCAGTCTGCCCAAACAAGGATAGATCCAGGCTGAGAGCCAGTTTGGGCTGAGTGACAGATTCATGCTCCTCATATGCACGGTCTTGGCTGGAGCAATTCCCTTCTCACCGTCTTCTGTGTGTAAAACAGAAACTACACATATCGACAGCAAGGTGAAGGTATTTGATGTGGCTTAAAAAAAAAAAAACACAGGATGAGCGCAGTAATGGGTGTGCCTTTTCTAATTAATTTAGCAAAACTGCGCTAATACAATGACATGCAGTTTCCAAGTCGGGAAATCTGGCCGCTGAGGCACCAGCAGCAGCTCAGCCTTGCTGTGCTTGCTCAGCACTGGATGGCAACAGCTCTCCACCTTCGCCTACCAGCCAGCGGGGACGCTCTGGGCTTTCTCCTGCAAGGACATTTTGTGACCCGATGGCAGCGAGGGGAGCAGGTCCCCCAGAACAGAGGTGGACCAGGGAGCTCTTGCTGTGTGGTGTGAACTTTGTGGCGTGGATAATTACAAGTTTGCGCCACGTTTGGTCGAGACCACATCAACAGGAGAATTGGCTCCTGTGCCGTACTGATGCTTCAGGACGTGGTTTCTCTTGAGCGTGCACCAATATGTCAAACAGAGGACGTTAACGTCATTGTGCTAAAATCTTGTTCTTTGCTCTTCTGATCAGGAGGCACATTTCCATTTCTTTATTTAATCTCCCAGGTCTGATTTCAAAACAGGTACATGGGTGAAATCCTGGTTGAGAAGCTGCTCACCTGTGGGTGACGGAGGCTCAGCACCTTCTGGGATGTTGTGTGCTGCACGGGGACAACTCCTCACGCTGAGCTGCTCACCCAGAAGCAGGGATAACTCTCTGCTTTAGGCCCAGAAGATACTGCCCAGAGTGAGAAAGTGCCACAGCTTCCGTGGCACAGGACGTATGGGGAGGTACCAGCTGCCCTGCCCGAGGGAAGGAGCGGCGTGGCTGGGTCTTTGCCACAGCAAGTTTGCACGTGTCGTCCTCGAGGTCTGGTGTGCTCAGGCAATGCAGGCGGGCGCGGGGGTGTGCACCTATCGTAATATTTATGACCTATACAAGCAGGTGTTCAGTGAAGTCTGGTGTGCAGGGAGGACGAGACGCTGCGTGCAGGTGGCCAGAGCGTGCTTCAGATCCCGGACACGTCCCAGATCCCGCACACGCCACGTGTACACCGTGCTCATGAAGCACCACACAGCCTCCCCGGTCGTCTGTCTGGGACTTGTGAATGGCCAAAAGCCTGCTCGGAGCTATTATGCAGATGAGGATGCCGGGCGTCCTGAAATCCCGGACAAATCCCCTTAGTGCTTTTGGTAAATCTGCAACTGGGATTTGCTGTTGTGACAGCACATCCTAAGTGTGGTAAAAATAGCCTGTCTCCCGGCGGGTAAAGCTGCCCCTCATTCCCCAGCTAATGGGTGAGCAGCCAAGGCTGCCTGCAGATTGTTGCACAAACGCGCGAAGCGGGTCTTGGTGGCAGGGCATCACACGTGAAAGCCGTGCTTTGGTTTTTAACTAAAAAAATACGATCTTGTCAAACGCGAAGCATTAGTCCTTTTGCAGCCCCCGTCGGGTCATGGGTGGACGTGAGCACGGGTCAACGTGCTTCGTACTCCTTTGCCACTGTCTGTGCGTGCGTGTGGATGCATGATCTTACGCGACACATTGCATTTTTTCTGTGACCCTGAAAACAGGTATTTTGCTCAACAAAGAAATTCATACAGAAGGTTGTGTCCCACCCAAAGGGGGTGTAACAGTATCCCGTTAGTGGACTACACCAAAAGGCTGCTGGTGAATCACTGCAGTGTCAGATGTACGGCCGTACCGAGTGGGAGCATGCGATGAAGTAGTTTGAAACGCAGCCTGCCGTCCAAAAATACCAGCCAACCGACTGTAAGATGCATTAGCTGTCAGCTCCCAGTGTGTCTGATGAGATTTCAAGCAAATTCTGCTTTTTGCTGTCGCACACAGAAAAACACCATTGCAGCTGTCTGGGGCCTGCCTTTTTCTCATTGGCGAAGGGCACCTGCCCGTTTGCTGCTGGACAGGCACGGACAACGCACCTTTGTGATTCAGGAGCTTCCGTGTCGTCGTCGGAAGTGGCCGAGCAGCCCAAATTTCACACGGCACCGGCGTCAAGACGGTGTGTGGTGGCTGGACTCGGTGAGGTCGTGCTCAGTGGCAGTGCTGCACGGGCGCAGAGAGGGGCAGGGCACAGGCGCCGAGGCGCGAGATGCCGCTGACTCCTCCGAAAACGGGCTGCTGTCACGGCCCTGGGTGGGACTGCCTTCATTTTGTGTGAAGGAGATGTGGATTCCAGTTTTCTATCACGTTTCTAGGGTGCTGTCCATCAAGTGATGTTAGGAAATCGTTTTTTTTAGAAGCTACACCAGTTTTGACATGCTGCTTTAATATTTTTCTGGCTGCAATAGGGCAAGACATAGAAATCCAATGCTGTCATCACACAGAGCTGTGAAGCATTCTCTCTCTCTCTCTCTCTTTTTTTTTTTTTTTTTTGCTTTCTCTCTCTTGTACTGTGTCATATGGAAACCAGATCAAGATTATGAAATTATTGCCCACAAACTGTGATCTTTTTTCTCTTTTGTGGTGGGAACTGACAAGTCAGTGACGGCTTAGTGCTGTTGGTACTAGCTGTTCATGCTGCACGCATTTGTATGTATTGGGAAGTGCCGAACTTGGCGTGCTTTTTGCTTGGCACGCAGGCTGGTGAAACGTCAGATTTTTAATCGTGATAAAGTTCACGAAAGAAGAAATTATGGCAGATGTTTCCTTTTGTCGGAGCTGAACTGAATCATTAAAATGTGCTATGATGTACTATGAACGAGTCAGTGTAAACACCATCCCCGCGAACATGTCAGAAGGCTGAAGAATGTGGACCATTCATGGTAATGTTAAAAACCATGTGGTCTGCATGCTGTATTACCAAGCTTTTCTCTTTAAACGCAGAGCATGAATCTTATGAATTTTTATTGCCTTTACACAAAATGAAACACTCTGCTTCGGTAAAAATAGCCTGGTAGCTTCTGCCGCCCGGTTGTCATTTCGCTGGTTGTTTACCCAAAGGTGTACTGCTCAGAGGCAGCAGTGAGGAACGCGATTCCCACCGGGCGTGGAGCTCGCTCTCCTCATTCCCCCTTTTCTCTGAGATGTTGTGTTGGGAAGCGCTGCTGTTTGCTGAGGAACGCCTGTGATGGCACGTTAAAACACACAACCGAGAGCAGCGATCACACGCGGATACTTCCCAGTATCCTTCCACTTCACATTTGTGGCTGCTGCCAAGTGGTTATGGAAAACCTGCAGGAAGCATCCCGAGACCGCGGGATTCTCTGTGGACTTTCTCTCCGTCTCCGGCCTCACATCTCCTATGTGAGGATTACCGTCTGCACTCGCTCAGGCCATTAGTCAGAAGAGAAGTGCGCTATGAGGAGCTTCCTGATGCTTCCCCATGAGCTGAATAGATAATACCCGCAGTTGTTCTCACTTTTGCTGGCCTGAGAAGACTTGACTGGATCTGGTTCTTACTCCAAGTGTTGTCAGTTCTCAAGACTGTACTGCAAACTGGGTGGCTTCTTGAAAGCTGCTGGAATTGAGGGAGTTCACAAATATCTGCGTGTTGACTCAGAGGTCAAAGAAATGCTGTAAAGATAGGATCTAAGTCTATCCCAATGTTGTTTTATATTCCTCTTCTGATTTGAAGGGACTTGACTAACAGTTTTGGGGTGCTGGTGGTTGGGAATAAGACACTCAGTTATATCATAAGGTGGGCGATAAGCCATAGCAAATCCCAATCATTGTGCATGCTAAAAATCTCAGTCCCCATCCTCTTTTGGGGTGCATTGCAAGTGAAGTGAACGTGTTTTGCAGACCAATTTGAATACTCTTAAACTGTGACCCCTTCTCCAGATCAATTATATTGATTTACTAGCGAAAAATGTGTCTGGGTGCATGGACATAAATGAACTGTATACAAACAATGTATTTTCATTTAAGCCAGAAGTAATGCACTTAGTAAAACAGTCATACAGGTTTCAGTGGTAACAGTTGTTAATGGCAAAGCATCTATGGTTATTGCACCATGGAAATTGGTGGATATGCAGTATGCTTTTTTTAATTTGCTTAAGTTTTTACACCTCTCTTGCACCATAGGACCTTAATCCATCATGAAACCTCATTAGAAGCTGCGCCACTGTATCCCGAGGCAGATGCGAAATCTGTGTGAGTCACTGATTTGCGATCACGCTGAAGGAAACTGAGTCTACAATACTTAGGAAAGAAGCTGCCCGTTTGGGATTCATTTGTGCAGCTCCTTTTGTATAAATCATTAGTGCTATAAACTATCCATTATTGTTAGAAGAAGAAATTTAACAACGCAAATAAAACAAAATACTGTGGCAGAGCAATTTTATGCTCGATTGTAATGTTTAATGGCCTGTTCTCATAAAGAGATTTTCCCATCCTTCAGACCTATCATGTGTGTGACTCACTTGATTTCTGATGGTCTGAACATCCCCAATTTTATTCCTGGAGTTGTTTTCTCTGCAGCAAAATCTGTAAACGTGCTGCCGCATGGGGTTATCCAGGGTTAATTTCCCTTATGATTACACATCCAGACAGCATGTATGCAAATGCTGCAAGACAAACGATGACAAAACCATAGGATGAAAGTGTAAGAAGAAAATTACTTGATTTTGCTCATAGACCCATTTTTCAGTATCCAATGTATTTCCCTTACTCACTTTTAAATGTTTATACTAGCTTGTATCGGCATTGTGGGCTTTTCAAAACAGTTTCTGGCATCACTGACCTCAATTAGTGCATTATATTGCTTCTTTTTCTCCCCCAAATTTCTTTGGATACCACTTTTCCAGGTTCCTGTCTTCATTGTTGCTTTCAGGCGCTAGACTGCAACATCAGTGAGGCATAGTTTCATCTCTCTAAACCATCTGATTATATTAATGCCAGAAATAAAATAGAGCTCATCATATTCAACTTGTATTTTCTGCACTTTGTTGTTATCCTGGTTCAGTTTTCCCTTCTTGTCTCGGTTCTATGTCTTGCCCTTACTTGTGTTTGTTTTTTTTTTTTAAACCCAAAGTTTCTGGGTTTTCTTGTGATCTGAACGGGTTTCTGCACCATACAGCTTCTTGAAGTCTGTCCCTACACCTTAGAAAGCACTGAAATATCTTGATAGCCTGTTAATCTGAAGCCAAGTGCCCATTGTTTTCTTTTCCTGGCTGGCAGGGAGTATGTTGGCAATCGAGATTTATGAACTGAATAATCCACCTGGCAGGAGACTCTCTGTAACCCCGAGAAGCAGGCTTTCCTGGAAGAATGAACGCTCCTTTTCTGTGTGTAAAATACTGCTAATAGCTTATTTAGCAACCTATATTTCTACAACAGGGCTTTCAGTTTTGTGCTGGAGGTGGATTCTTGCATATGCATGGATTCTAGCACCCATGCTAATTCTGTCTCTCGTTTAACTTTCATCTGTTCCTATG
Source organism: Anser cygnoides (assembly GCF_040182565.1). Taxonomy (NCBI): domain Eukaryota; kingdom Metazoa; phylum Chordata; class Aves; order Anseriformes; family Anatidae; genus Anser; species Anser cygnoides. The sequence continues at coordinate 107,300,209 of NC_089874.1, read as the reverse complement.
GTAAGATAATGCATGATGTGATCTCTCAGCTTTTTAATGTGGTCCTTAGTGCATCTCCTCTAGCTCCTGTTTGAATGGGCTAAAATATATATATATATAAAATGAAGGAGGATTTTTCCCTGTACTTGCTGAAAATTGTTTGGAAACAGCCATTGGGACTCAGAAGAGCTCGGTACACATACTTCATTGCAGTTGCTGTTGGGATAACTTTGAATAACCGTAGAATTAAAACAAAAACATTGTGATCCTTTCTTGCCTTAATTTACTGTTTTCTCTTACCTAAACGGCTCATTTCTACAACCAGTGGTTAGATTAGAGCTCAAAATAAGCCAAAAGCTATGAAATACGATAAAAATGAAGGACTGAAGGGGTTGTGGTGTTTTCAACATGGCTGATTTGGTTCCCAAGTTTTTAATAGAGCTAACTGGAGGACTGAGTAGTCAATGATTAAAAGAAGTGGAAGTTGCTGTATAGCAGTGTTCAACGTAACGGGTACCTGCCTGGAAATCTGGGTCTCGGCCACCTGTTTTCTTTGTCCCTTGTAGGGCTGTTTCCATGGTCTGAGCAGCCTGTGCTGATCATAAACCCTGTGCCCAGAGTTTCCCATTCCTTGTGCATCAGGAATTGCTAGGAAATCCCGTACCTGTTTTCCAGCAGTGGCATGGGAGCATCGAAGGTACCAGCAGCGCGGTCTCCAGGCTAAACAGGGCCAGGGTGTGATCAGCACGGCAGCATTTAACCCTGCTGGAGGAGACGGTTGTAAATTACCTGTGCGAGGACGGGTAGACCTGCAGTGGGGATAGCTCACGAGTAGATGGTGTCACTCGCCAGTGTAAACAAAGTGGGGATAGTCAGGGCTGAAATGTGATTACTTTTCAAACAGCATGTTATAATTCTGTGTCCCGGACTGAACCCTGCGTCCAGCACAGGAAAACAACCTACCGGATGCGTGGCCAGCACATGGAGCATGTGGGCTGTGTGGCTAGCTGTGCGCATCAAGGACTGCTGGGTTTTTCTAGGAAACAAGATTTGGAGGCAGATCTTTAACTGAGGATTGCAAAGGGTGATTAAAAAAAAAAAAAATCAATTTCACAATCCTTCCTATTAATGCAGAGTAAAGAACAGCTTTAACAGCAAGTTAATTCAGAGGCCTTCAACACTCTCCTCTTCTGCGTTAAATCCCTCCCCAAAACTTGTTTCTTTTCGCTTGCGTCACTAATCTCCACGCTGCTCCCATCTGTTTGGTTCCTTGCACCTAATCACATTAAACACGACATAATATATCTAGGTGTGCATGTGCGGGCATGTAAGTTACCTGAATTCACCGCAAATGGGAAAGGCACTTTTACTTTTCCTGGTGTGGTGTCATTCCTCAGAAACTTTTTCCGACAAACTTAACCTGTAAACGGCAGATTTAACCAAAAGGGTGAAAATTTACCCCAGGAGGTGGCATCTTGAGAGCTGGGGGCACGGGAAGTCATTGTGCACGTCTGCGGTTGCTTGAAGCCAGCCCAGGCGCAAGCCCCCACCAGAAGGGCTCTGCTGGTCTCCCGCTCTGTCCCACCACGACTGTTTCCCACCTCCCTTTTCCGTGCGCTCACCCAGCGAGCAGCAAGCCATTCGATTTCAGATCAGAGCTGATCCACTCGTCTGTGGCCAGCCCCACACCACCCAGATTCCCCAGGGGGGTGACCTACACAGGCTAGCAGCGAGCAGGGGGAAGCACCCCCGTATTTTCCAGTTTCAAAGCCATGTTTTTTCTCTTACTCTTCACCGGCTTTGTACCTTTTGGTATAGTCGTTAATGTCTGCAGAGTAGCAGAGGAAAAAAAAAAGGGTAAATAGTGTAAATGGGAAAGTCATGTTGCGAAACGGTGTCTGCCCAGTTTTGGTCACTGAAGATTGACTGTGTTTTCTTCTGTTTCAGAGATTACCATCTCTGCTATTAGTAAAATAAAAAAGCAGGTCTGGGTCCTGTGGCTTCCAGAATGAGTTTTTTGTTTCCACAGTCAAGACCGAGGAGATAGGAGGCAGAACAGCAATTATAGGCTTGATAAAATTTCACCTAAAACTTACCCAGTTTAACCAGCCCTCGGCTTTATCATTAATATGCTAGACTTGTAATGGTTTGGGGAGGAGCGCTGCAACTCGGTACGCCGCAGCCTGCTTGGGGAGCTTCAGCCCTTTCTTTCTCCAGCGTGGCCGTGCTAGTTTTAGGTCCGGGTGAAACCTCTGCGATAAGGCAGGCAATCCGAGAAGGAAGCAGGTCCCCATGGACCTGCTTTGATGGGAGATCTGGCACTTGTTGCCCCGTTGTTCAGCTCCTACAGGGCTTGAAACTTGAAACTTGATGATAAATTCTTAACAAATAGGTCAGGAGCCAAACATTGCTCTGAGGATGCTTAGCACTTGCTTAGCACTTGCTTGGCCTATGGATACAGCAGTCTGTAGCCAGTTTTCAGTCACTCTGCCTGCACCGGTGCAACAATATCTTATTAAACAGATGTTGGCAGGTAGGAAAGGAGTGGGTTATGCAGCGTGCCTGTCTCTCTACATGGAGAACTTGCCAAAGCAGTTGTTCTGTGCTGTGGGTTAATGCCCTTCAAGAACTGAGAAGACTCTAAACATCCAAGCGGGATCACTTCTCTGAGGCCCTCTCTCCTGGCTTTTTCTCCTTGACTTTGAGTCAAGGGGTTGTCTTTTTGAGACTGGTCCATGGGGTTGGTCTGCAGATGTGAGGTGTGTGGGGAGCAGTGGCTATGGCCCGATGGTCTGAGTGTTCGCTGGGTGCTTGGCCATCTCCATGATCTGGAGAAATAACGAGGACCTCGGAGGAAGGCTGGCCCTGCGGGTTAAGCAGGTATGGGAGGAAACCCGTGAGGTGGAGGGCGTTGGGTGATCCCTGCGCTTGCTCTGGGGAGCGGGTGCTCCTGGGCTCTGCGCTGCTCCTGCACCCGGCGCGGCCAGAGGCACCCGTAAGTCCCGGCCACCGCACTGCTCTGTGGCTGCCCCCGGGCCTGGGGACTGCTCTGCCCGAAAACCAGCCAGAAAAAGCGGCTCCTTGGCCGGGCCGGGGCAGGCAGAGGGGTTAAAGGGAAGCCAGCCGCTGGGAGTTTTGCCAAGGACGCGCATGAAACCGGAGCCCGAAATCCCTGGCGTTTTTTCTTTCCCCTCCCCCTCTTTTTTTTTTTTTTTTTTACAAACTTCCCCCGGGGGGGAGCAGCCCGGCGGGGCAGCGGGGGCAGCGCCCTGCCTGAGGGGGCGGCCTGAGGGGGCGGCCACCATTTTGGGGCGAGCGGCCGCCGCCGCCCCGCCTCCCGCCGTGCCCGCGCCGTGCCCACCGCCCCCCTCCCCTCCCGTCCCCTCCCCTCCCCTCCGGCCGCGGCTCCCCGCGGGCTCCCCCAGGCGAGCGGCGCCGGGGCCGCCGGCAGGGCGGGGGCGGGAGGAGAGGAGGAGGAGGAGGAGGAGGAGGAGGAGGAGGAGGAGGAGGGAGCGGAGCCGGCGGGAGGAGGAAGAGGAGGAGGAAGGCGAGGAGGCTCCGCCGGGCGGCCGCGGCTTAAAGAGCGGAGCGGCGCGGTAAGCTGCCCGACCCTCCGCGCCTGCCCCTCGCTCGCTCACGCTGCCCGCGGGTCTCGCGTGGGGGTGGCTGGCTGGCTGGGTGGGGGGGTGTGTGGATGGGGGCGGCGGCGATGGACCTTATTTTTGCTCCCCGTCGTTTCTAATTATTATTTTTATTTTCCCCAATTACCCCCGTGCGGACAAAGCCCGCTCACACCAGGTTAGGCGCGACCCGAGGGCAGCGGGGGCTCCCCCCCCCCCCCCCCCCCCAGCTCCCCGCCGCCCCATGGCAGCCGGCGGCCGGTAACCGGCGCCGGGCCCCGCCGCTGCCCTGGGCCGGGAGAGGCGGCGGCGGCGGCGGCAGGGCCGGGCTGAGGCACGGAGCGGCCCCCGCACGGCTCCCCCCGGCCGCATGGAGCCCGGGGCGGGCGGGTGATGCGGGGCCCGGCCGGGAGCATGGCCGCCGAGCGGCTTAACGGCACGGCGGGGAAGGATGCCCGGCTCAGGGAGCTGGTGGCGGACGGAGGTACCCCCGGTCGTGCTCGGTTGGCGGCTGCGGGGGTGTGGGGGGTCGGTTTGGGGGCGCAGAGCCCCCCCGGGGCTCGCCGTGGGGCAGGCGGGGGGGGGCTGCGGGTGGCGTTGCGGAGCTCCTCGTCCCCTCGCGTGGGGGTGCTGATAGGACAGCGCGGGCATATCTATAGCGTAACAAGCCGTTTCCCCGCTTTCTTTTTGCCTTACTTTCCCTGGAAGGCGTTTTCATTAACTCTGCCCTTGCCTCTTTCGTGCTGTGCGTCTGTGAGGAAAAATCCCCCCCCCCCCGGAAAAGAAACCTGGCGTAAATGCCACAGCCTGCATGCAGCAGGCACCGGGAGGTAAAGCTGGCTCGTTGCCCCAACCCCCTGGCCTCCCCCTGCTTTCTCCCCAGCTTTATTTATGGAAAAAGCCCTTATTAGGAAAAATACGTTTCTGGAAGGTAGCGCCGGGGCTGGGAGGGCTGTTATACACGGCACACGTGCGGCAGGGGGGGCGAGGGACCCAAGTGACTAAGTGTGTGTCAGCAGCCGTCAGAAGCTGTTCCCATTGCCTTGAGCGGTGCCAGCAAACAGAGACGGCTTCTGTTCGTGTCTTTTGCTCTTTCTCTTCTCCTAATAATAACCTAGTGACTAGGGGGAGGACCGGGCTGGAGGAAGAAGAGGGTGAATGTCGTCTTCCCCTCCTCCTGAACATCAGCAGGATGCTTTGTGGCGTTTTCGTGCTTGCAGTGCAGCACTGAACTTGGAAAATCCTCCTGCGATTCCAATATACGTTCGCATTTTAGCCCAGCGTCTCCAAGTGATTCCTCCCCTCGCCGGAGGGAAACGCTGACAGCCCTGAGCCCCGATTTCCAAAGGAGAGGTGCTGTCCCCCACCGCCGAAACGCTGGGACCTCGATAAATTTAGAAGACTCTGCCCTTGGCAGATACAGAAGCAACATGTCATTCCAGTGATCTTTGCATTCTAGGAAAGCCTAAATCAACATTGCTCGCTTTGCATGTTGCCCTTTAGCAACACTCTCTCAACTTCCAGTCTGAAGTATTGCGTGGACCCAAGCCGGGAAAAAAGGGGTTTGGGGTACAGAAGCTTTTTGGTACTGAGTAGCCTGAGAATCTGAATTGCAGCAGTTGTCGGCTGTGGCAAGCCTGTATTCTGTGCTTTTTGAGCCAGGAAAAATTGATTTTGTAGTTCAACACTGTTTTGGGGGGTTGCTTTTGATTGATTCTCGTGCTTCCTGCCTTTGGATCTCTTGGTGGTGACATCTTAAGTGACTCAGGGAAAAAAAAGTGGCCGTTGCTGATATGGGGCCGATGGCAAAAGCAGAGCAAAGTGCTGACTAAGGAAATATCTGTAAGTGGTGGTGGTCACAGTGTTTGAAAGGAGTCCGAGAATAACGAAACCGCCTTGGGGTTTCCTTTGGCTCCGCCACAGGTGGTTTTGCATTTTGTGCGTGAAGGACATTTTTCTAGCTCGGCTTCATAGTTGTGTTTGCGTAAGCTTCAGCTACTGGTATTGCACAGGAGGGTGAGGATGACTACAAATGAAGGAGATAAGAGAGAACAAGCTGGTTTCCCTGATGTTTGCTTTGGCTTTATTCTTTTTTTTTTTTTTCTCTGGTATTTTTCTTTTCTTGTTGGCTTTTGAGAGGAAGGAATTTGATATCGGTTCCCTCAAATTCATGTTTTGGTGCCCAAAAGTAGGGTCGTTTTTGCAAAGTGCTGAGAACTGAGCAACTCCTGCTGCTGCTTTTGCTTCTTACCTGCGTGACAACCGGAGACCTCCTCCCATTGACTGGAGTTGTCTCTCAAGATGAGAGCATCCCCGTCGAGCAGCGCAGTTTCCATAGAAATATCTATGACTGTAACTTCCAAAGGGCAATTTCTTCCCTTACGTTGCTCATCCATGCTGCTCCAGTAGAGCTGGAAGGGTGCAAGAGTGGCTGCGAGCGACTCATTTCTAAATATACCCAGTATTTGTGCATGGGGGGGACTTTTGATAAGGTGATGGGCTCTGACGGCGCTAATTGTAATCGTATCTCTTGCGACAGCTAAGACCCTGGTTTCTTTTTAGCCATGGTGGAACATGTCTTGGTTTTGAGTACCAGAACTCTTTTTTTAGACACTTAGCTGAATGGGAGTGTCCTAGAAAAGTTAATTTTACTCTAGTTGGAGAGAAGTAAGTAATTAAAGAAGGCACTTGGTGTAGGTCCAAAAGGAGAAAAAGGCTGTTTGCAGCTTGACTTAGGTCTTCACACGATTTAGCTGATAAAAATTAAGAAAAGTTTTCCCTGCTGTAGTCTTCTTGATCTTTTTTTGTTTTGTTGTTTGAGTCCAGTAGCAGAATAGCAATCACTGAAGCACTAGATACAGCGTCCCGAGTCCTCTCTCAGTGACTTCTGCTTTGAAGCTTATAGAGCCCTCTGGCCTCTACTGGTGTCACAGGTGGCTTTTAAAATTAGTTCTGTTTTTTGTTACCCAACGGAATTGTTTATGCTGAAGAATTTATTACCTGTAAAGGAAGCGATGGAGGATCACCCAGAAGTTTCTCAACTTAGACCTGCAGTCACTCATACCGATTGATTAGCAATGCAAAAAAGTGAAACATTTCATACTTTTTAGGACATCATTTTCTTTGCAAAACTTTGCAAAGTGGACAGCATCAGTTCTGATGAAATACCGAGTGTTTTCGGGCTATTCCTTTGATGAATTACATTCTGTCTGTGACTGACTTTTTTTTCTTTTTCTCTTCTTTGTTTTAGCTGAACTGGAGTTTGTTCAAATCATCATTATAATTGTGGTTATAACTGTTATGGTGGTAGTGATCATCTGCTTGTTGAACCATTACAAACTCTCGACACGCTCTTTTATCAACCGGCAGAGCCAAAGCAGAAGACAGGAAGAAACTTTGCAGACGGTGAGTACAAACCCTTCTACCAAATCCCTTTTCCTCGTGCTGTACTTGTCTGCATCCAAGCCTGCAGAGAAGCTCTGATATGCACAACTCTGAAAAACTTCCAATGTTGGTTTCAGTACTGTCGTTGGATTTGTCAGTGGAAAAAATTAGAATGTAAATTTAAAATTTACTGTCTTGGAGTATTCTTAGGCCCTGCTGTGCTCTACGTAGCGTGTTTTCATTTCGTGTTTGGAAGTTCAGGTGTGGCATCCGGTTCGCTGCTGTTGCTGTGGCATGAGGGGAAATGGAAGGGGAGTAAATGGGGATCACCTGGGGTATGAAGGACTGACATTTGTGTTGTGACTTTTCAGATATTTACTAATATCTTGGAGTTTTACCACTGTTACTGCTCTGTGAAGCTGCAGTGACAGTTTGCTGGATCCAAAACACTAGACCAGTAGCTGCCCAGGAGAGCGCCGTGTTTATGTTCCATTCGAGCAGCAAGAAAATGCTAGGAAAGTGATCCTCCTCAGGGGCCTGGAGTGGCTAAGATGTCTTGTTAGGGAGCCAGAGGCTTAAGGCTGAATCTCCATCTAGATTTTCCAAGGCTGTCCCAAGTCAACCCAGCAGTAAAGGGGCTCGTAACTTGCCTCGGGAGCCAGAAGTTTGCTGGGTGGGATGTGCTGGGTGTAGCTTTTGATGCTTTGAATCCTGGATTGAATTCCTGGCAACCTGGTTGTTTTTACTGCTGTCAAAAAAAAAAAAAAAAGAGATTGTAACTGGAAGGCACAGTCCCATGATAGTTTAAACCACTCTTCAGTCCACTGTCTTACCCTTCTTTCCATCCTGGTTGTGTGTTTCAACCTCCTTCTTTGGGCTCCGTATCACAGGGATGTGATGAGGTGCTTCAGGGAGCTAATCTGGCTGAAAACCAGTTGCTTTTTAGCACTTTCGCTGAGGTGACTAACTCTTACACCTTGGAGGCTGTGCAGGAAAGAGAGGAGCCGTCTCCTCGGGAGGCGGCAGCCTTGGTGCCCATCGTTCTGGTAACCAGGTGTGTCGAGCTCTAATTTAGTTACAGATGAAACTACAGCTTGCGAAACCGTAACCTTGTGTTCTTCTGGGCTGGAAAAATTGACTAGATTAATTTGAGAGTTTTTTTTGAAATGGACACACTAATTTAAGAACCACACTTCTGTCTGAAAAGTGTTAACTATAATCGCTACAAGTAGCTAAAATGACATGATTTGAGATAAAGGAAACACATTTTCATCTTCACAAATCTTTTAAAATGGCAGCGAGCTGTCAAATGCATGAGGAAACCCATTATTTCCTGTGTATGGTTCGTTAGTATTGTCTGTTATTAGAGTGAATGGCGCCTTCCCTCTTGGAAGCCAGGGAGGAAACATCATCTTCTTGCAAATAAGGACGTCGGATTTGACGCTGGGGACTCGGGAGCCGCTTTAGTATCCAGAACTGCTCTTAAATCATCTTTAAAACACTGACTCAGTTTCGGTTTGATGGCACCCTTGTAAGTACCGATGGTGACAGTCAAGTGAGGACTTTGTGGGAATTGGTAATCGCTTGGCAAGAAGCAGTTACTAATTCTTCCGGAAACTGTCTGATGTGGGTTTGTCATCGCTGTTACTCATCTTGGTTTCTGATAAGCCGAAGCCATCCTTAAAAAAGGTCATATGTGCGGGGAAGAGACCTTTGGCAGTCTCTGAGGTCAGACACCAAATACTTTTGAATTTTCCTTTATCTTAGACATCAGAAGGAAATTCTGGTGGAAACTAGCCGTGCTCTGTTAGCAGCACAAACCGTGGAAGCAGCCCACAGTGCCTGAGGAGCGGGGAACGGGCGCGTTTGGCTGGTGATGTGAAACTGGAAATGACCAGTCCAGTGTTGCTGTCCGAAGCAGAGTGGATTGCACAAGGCGAACAGGCAGCGTGCGCTGTAAGGCGCGGGGTAGGTTGTACCTTGCAAAATACACCTGCCTTTTAACCAGGCAGGCCTCCGTCTGCATGCGAGTGCTGATGGGAAGTGGGTTTTCTTCCAAGGGAACGGGCCTTTTGTGGTGTGCAGACTCTGAAAATGGATTTAAATGTTTATTAACCACTAATGCGTAGAGGGAATGTCATTCTGACTCAGGCCTTTTGTCGGTAGAGAAACGGTGAACGAAAACAGGGGAAGTTCAGCAGTATTTTTTAAACAAAACCAGTAAATGAACTAGCTGGTTCCTGCAGGGAACTATGAAGAGAAACCACCCCTCGCCTGACCGAGGTTGCAGAGGCGTAGCCAGAGACAGGATCTGCCCGTTCTTATTCAGATGGGCCTTTTTTGTTGTTGTTTTTGTTTTGTTTCTGTCTCCCTTCGTGCCTGTGCTGCGTTCAGCTGTGTGCCTTTTCCTCAAGCCCGTCCTGTTTCTGGATGAGGGTGCCTTCCAACAGCTGAGCTGCAGCTGCCCTGAAGACCAGCTCGCCCACTGCCAATCTCATTTATTCTGCTTCTTTTTACAAGTGCAACAGAAATGAACGGGTGAATTCTCTGCTGCCTTTATCGCCAGCCTCACACCTGTAAAACTTGTGGGGTCAGGGCTCTGAAATAATGAAATGCAACATGTGCTTATGTGCTCGTGGGTTTCTTCTTCATCTGGCTGAACTTCCTTCTTGTTTTTTTTTTTAAAAAAAAAAAAAAAAGGCCTAGAGGTTGAAATTCTCATTGTCCAGAAATCAGAGCATTAAAAAGAAGATGAAATACCTCTAGAATCCCAAGTGTGAGTAACACTCGAAGGGCAGAAAAGGGGCTGGTCCCAGAAAATCTGCGAGTTGGTCTTCAACAAGTGCATGCTGAAATGTAGTTGTTGCATTCGTGTTCTGTAGCCGTGCTTTTCTGCGTGCCCATCAGTTCCATTTTAAATTTGTTTTTTCTTTTCTGTTTTTCCCTCCTTTTTATCCCTTCTGGGGTCTTACCACCTTCCAGTCTTTTCCCTGGTCTGTCTGTATTTTATTACCATGACTAGTGTGCTGAGGCCTTAAACAGCCCCACAGCTGGGACACCGCAGTCTCTTGAGGGCTCAGAAATACTGGGTTTTCCTGTCGTGGTGCTGCTGAGGATGCTCCTTCACCTCCCAGGGCAAGCCCCCCCATCTCCTGGTGTGGATATTAAAACATACAGACCCTTAAAACACACGATGTTTGTTTGGCAGAATTTAACCACGGTTGTAATATCAGCAGAAACACGGGTCTGGGGGAGACGACTGCGAGCTGAGCGCCAGCTGTGCTGGCCTGAGTGGCGACCCGAAGTGAGGACGTGTGGTACTGAGTGGTGTCTGTGTCTCGCTGCATAAAACATTGAACGTTTCCCCCTGCCGGCCAAGCCACCGGCGTTTGGCACGTGGCGCCGAGGGGGAACCGAAGGCTGTGCGGGGTGGAGCGGACCGGGAAGGGGGTCAGGGCTCCGTCGCTGGAGAAGTGCCTCCTCTCCAGCGGGAATGGGGATGTTACCGGCAGCGCCAAGGGCTTTGGGATGGAGCCGTGTGGCAGCCCCAGAGCAGCGCGTCTGTGCGCGGGGTACGACCGTCTGGCGTCCCAGGGGAGGTACGTGCGGCTGCCAGCGCAGTCTTTTCCTCGCCGGGACAAAACCAAGATAAATCTTGCTTTCTGGTGATTAACTCGGGGTGTCATCACCCGTGATTTCCAGGGGGATGCTGAGGGAAAGCTGATTAACAAAGTGACTCGCAGGGAGGCGCTTAATGAGCTTCTGATGTTGCTAAATTGATTCCTTCTTCCCGTCCTGGCGGCTTCTCTCTTTACGTCTTGTTCTCTTACAAATCGATGTTGAAGGAGTACCAAATGCTCGGGCTGCCCCAGCCCCACTCCTGGCGGCGGAGCGCCCATGTCCGTCACACAGGATGCGTGCCCCGACCAGCTCCCGCGTCCCTGCCTCCCAAATGGGGGCAGCGTCGCCGCCAGGGCTGCTCAGCTTGCGATGGGACTGGCATTGATAGTGCTGAGATCCAGCAGCACGGCTGTAAAAGCACCGTGCTCTTGCCCGGAACAGCTCTTTCAGAAGGAAAGTGGAAAAGCAGGAGGGCGAGAGAAAATACTCGGCAGTATTGCCAGCTACGTGGATTTGTTGGAGATGGCAAATGTTTGTCTTGCCTGTTGCCCCACCAGCGTTAGCACTGCTGCTTCTGTTCCCTGCTGACGTGCCCGACCCACCCGTTCTCATTTTCTTACCCAACCGTGCAAAGGAAAGAAAACCCCGGTGTCAACAAGAGCCCAGTCGGTGGCCAGGAGGGAGCGTAGGTGGTGAGAACACCCTGCTTGGCCAGACTTTTCCCTTGCACCAGGCATCAGCTCACAGGAACGGGACGCGCACCGTGTTCTCCTCCTGCCTGCCAGGAGGGACAGCGTGTACTGGCTGCTGCTCTTTGAAGTCCACCACAAAAAAGCCAGAACAGCTTTAATAAGGGCAGCATCATCAGTCTGCAGGTAGGGCTAGAAGCGAGGAGTGCCGGCTCCTGGTGGCTACTGACTCAGCGTGTCACCGTGGGCAGCTTGCTTCATCTCCAAATCAAGGAGGAAGCATAATAATATGTATTTCCTCCACTTCCATGAAATGAAGATTACTTCAGGTGGCAAAGTGCTGTGAGGTTGGGGAAATAAAGACTTTAAAGCATCAAGTAACAGAAATAACCGCTGTAAATGTCAGGAGGCAGAATAAGAGTGAGAGTTCTGACTCTCTCCGTAATTATCTCTCTTGAACTTCTTGTTGGTAGTGTGCCATTCTGCAAGATGCTGTAACCTTTCCTGCCCTTGGGGGGAAAAAAAAAAGCTTATAAAGGAAGGAGCAGTCTTGCTCTTGTTGTTCTGTTAGGGACAAGGCAGTAGTTTTGCCTTGCTCGTGTTAGGGAGGGAAAGTGTTGTGATCTTCAGAGCTGTGATGCTCTGCATCTCTGAGAACAGGCAGGGCAGGGAGAAACGGGCCTGTGTGTGTTCCTCGAGCAAGGCACTGATTAAATGTGCTGTAATATATCACTGCCACCTAGGGCCAAAATCGGAAACTGCACTGACATTTGAAACTTCACCTGCGAAAAAGAGATAGGGGTATTATTTTATATATATGTGTGTAAAATTGTATATGTAAAATTTAAATTTAGTTAGGGGGAAGAGAGGGACCTTCTTAATACCCGTAAATGCATTTCAGAGAGTGAAAAACTGACTTGTTCCCAGGAAGTACCATTTCAGGCAGAGTTCTAATTGTCAAAAAGTAAAAAGTGGGAAAAAAAAAACACCTGAAAATCTCCTTAAGGGAGTCAGTAAATAGGCAAATTTGTGATTGTATGGGTTTGTCTTGCTTCATTACAGTTTGAGGAGTTTTCCTTACTGAGCATACATTCTTACCTGAAATTAATCTTGAATTAAAAAATCTTCCAGTAAGTTTCTTTCCTCCCATCTGTCAATGTGCAGATGCTGAACCATGGAGGTTGGATGACAGCGTATGCTCCAGGAAGCTCAGTGATTAAAAGCGGCCTTGGAAAGTCGTCTTCCTAAACTGTTTGATTCTAGAGGCTGTAAATCCTCGTAAAATATAAATTAAGCAAGTTATCGTGGGTTTATCCAGTCTCCTAAGTTCTAAACATTGACGTAAATGATCATTACCACAAGATAATTAAGTAATCGCCCAGCTGGATTTATTAAATGACGCTGTTATTTCAAAACCTAATCACAACATTTATTTCTGTAAGTTGTCATGAAACCCAGGAACAGCTAGGGTCAGCAAAAGACGTAGCTGCAGCCATCAGATTTTGCTTGCTCTGGCGTTATTTGTAGGAGCTGGGATTTACCATGAAGACTCATACCCTTTTTTGTTCCAGAACCTAGCCATGTTAAAAACGATTACAACACAGGGAATGAACGCATGGGCTTTCCCTCCATGGCGCTTATAAATATTCAAGCTCACGCTTGCAGACTTGTAGCCTAAGAAGGAGCAAGTCGAATGGGCCAAGGCTACCGGGTACACACAAGAAGCAGGTACATGATGTGTGAGCTGTATAAAAAAGACATCCTGCCTGGTGTCGGGACAGACGATTTTCCTCGGGTGGAGACTTGAGGAAGGCAGATAGTAAATCTGCTGTGGTGGGTGCAATGATTCCAGGAAGGTAGGATGGCTGAAAAGGCCAAAGTTGGCAAGATGGGGCGGATGCTTGTTTGCATGCAATTCTCTTGTCCAGACAGATGCCACCCTATGGAGGGAGTGGGTGTGTTTATAGAAGGCAAAGATCAGAAAACGTCTGTAGCATTTCAGAGCAAGACTCAGCAAAGTGCTTCAATGTGTTACGCTTTTATTGATTTCCCAGTTTTTCTGTTAGCTGTTGGACGTGATACTAAGCATAAATAATTTTCCTGTTTTGTAGTATCCTTCAAATAGATAAATACGAACCCCACAGAACCATTCATAATTAAGCATTGGCACGTTGTTTGTTGTCTGTCCCCCTTCTGCCATTTTCTTCCCATATTGTCATCTTGCTCTCCTCTCCTTTCGGTGTAGGAGAGCCCTTGCTCGGTGCAAGTCACTGTACAAAAAGTTCTTTTCCTGCCAGGATTCGAGGATTCCTTTACAGCTGAGTGCTGGAGGCACAGGTGCCTGCCAGCTCCTTTCCTTTCTCCGTGCCTCTCTCGCTGTTGATTTTAAGACTTGTCCATGCATTAAGAAAGAATCACAGTAAGAGTGCAGCGCCTCTTCTTTTATTGCGTCAGTTGGCCTGGGCTTACTGCTGTGGTGATGGGAGCCTCCCCCACCACGGGGCTGGGCTAGCCTGGATATTTGTGTGAGGTGGGTCTGTGCGTGGAGCGTGAGCCCGGTGTCTTCGAAACATGGATGTGCCGAGCACGTGCTACCAGCCATCTGCCTGGGGAGCTTGTCTGGCTCATGGGAGAGAGATCTTACTGGGGTTGGCTGTTGCCAAATGACTTACTCAGCCTGCTGGTCGTTCCCCAGAAAACCTCCGGGAAGGTGGTAGCTGCAGGTGGGCTGTAGGACACACCGTCACGGAGGCCGTGTTTTACGCACCCTTGCATCCTAAGGATCTCAGAAGTACTCCAGTCTTCTGTCTGGCTGCTGCTGGTAGATGCTGCTGGTTCCAGGGCTGGTTCTGGGCACCAAGGCACAGCGTGCAGGCCCCGCTGCCTCTCGGCGTGGGGAGCAGCTACACACTATCCTATCGTAAGCCATCGCTTGAAGGAACCTTATGTTGGGCTGCACGGGACGTGTATGTAGTTTGTGGATTGTTAATTGGGTACTTTAGCTTTGACTAATAGATTTTACTTCACTGCCACAAATTTGGAGCCTGCTTGGCCAGCTACTGATAACTTGCTTGTCTTTAATTGTGCAAATACAACCTCAGGTATTTCAAAATGAGGGCATCTGGCTGATGGAGAGGTGGAAAGGAAGGTGGATACTCATAATTTGAAGCACTACAGTTACACAGTTATAATTTCTGCAGTTGACAAAATCTCATATAGCCACTGAAGCATACGAACCTACCCAAGATTTGTCCTTTATATCAGGCCTTTGTGAGTGGGGACACTTGCAAAAGGAAGTTGTAAATAATTGCAATTGTCAGCCTTCTATATCTGCTCTCTGAAGCTACAGAAGAGAAGTGATTGACCAGCTTTGTTATTCGAAGCATTTCCCTTAACAGCTGAATCCTGTGGGAGATTCCTCTTAGAGCAGCTTTCCTCTGTGCTGGACTCTCCTGACAAGATCACAGACGGCTTTTGGTCTCTGAGTGCCATGCTGAACATCTAGTTAGGTCTATTTTTACATCTGAAGTATGTTCAAAGATGCTATGGTGAGAAAAAGCGGTACAGTAGGATTGGAGGGTAGTCTATACAGGGTAATGCTTTTGGGGGCAGTATGCATTTTCTTTCCTGTTCCTGAAATTTCTTGTCTGTAACATCATGAAACTTTACTTAGCACCGAGACAATGCTCATGACCAGATAATTACAGTCTTAGTGGAAAAAAAAATCTATTCTGCCCTTTGTAGTCTCTCTGACGTGTCCTTTTCAGCTTTGAAATTTTCCAATAAGATAAATTAATTGCAGTAGTTATTGTGACTCTAAAAAATTGAGAAGGAAAAACTATACCTGAAGCTGTTTTCCCATATTGGCAATATTTTCTTTGCCCTTTTATTCTGCCCTGGGCATTGGTATGGTATCAGAACAGACTTTTAGGGCATGAGATAGAAAATACTGTGGCCTGGGAAGGTGGCTGGGGAGGTGGCTGAAGGGGGGAACTGGTGGCTGAAACCTCGGCTGTTTCATTACCGCAGGGAATTAGGCAACGGACAGGTTTGACCAGGATTTTCCTGGGTTTCGAGTGAACGTCACTTCAGTGACGTTACAGACGTCAGGTTTTGTTGTGAGCTGTTCTGACTCCCGCGTGTAATCTGGATCCTCGCCGCCAAGACGAGCCTCGTCGTACCTGCTGCCCTTGCTGGTGTGGCCTCACCGCCGGCTGGGAGGTGACGGGTACCAGCTCAGCGCACGAGGGCTGAGCTGCCTCCTGCTGTCCCCGCGTGCTGCCAGGCACCTCAGCACCTCACCAACACGCCGAGCTCAGCTTGATCGGAGGCGGAGCTGCTGGTTGTTCTAGTTCTCAAAAGGAAGGAGTGGGACTTCTCCAGGTGTAGTTAACCAGTCGTTAGAGGCTGATTACTCATAAGAGTTTTGGTATCGAGTTAAGAGCGTTGTGTGATCTATTGATTTCTCTCATTTGTTTCCTTCTACATTTCAGGAAGGGTGCTTGTGGCCTTCGGAAAGCTCGGTATCGCGCCACGGTGCTTCAGAGGTAAAGTCAGATTTCTTACTGTCTTTGGCGATGTGCTTTCCTCCTTTTCGTTATGTATATTCGCCTCCTCTCAAAACATACATCTATTAAGTAAAGAAGCCTTTTCAGTGTAGATCAAGAGCCAGATTCATGTGGACAACTGAGCCTGTCTCAATTCCCATTCAGTAAAGTCTAAGACGTTTTTAATTAAAAGACTGAAGTTCTAGCTACTCAATGCCTCGTCTCCATCAGCAGCTCCCTGTAGCACAGTAGGTATTCACAGATAAGTGTCATCCAGTGGCTTGGTAATTTGAGTTTTCCATGGAATCTGGGAGGCCTGTTGCTCTTCCCCGTGTATTTTTCCTGAATTTACAGCATGTTCTCTGTTGTCAGTGTTTCCTGTCTTCTGGCTAGCCACAGACGTTGCCGCTCATTGTCCTGAGTGGTGGCACAGCTCTCCTGTGTCAAACTGAATCTTTGTGGTAGCTGACACTGCGTTTGTGGGGTCAGGGGATGAAGACGCTGCATGGACCCTGAAATGAGCAACTTGAT
Organism: Anser cygnoides; assembly: GCF_040182565.1. Classification (NCBI taxonomy): domain Eukaryota; kingdom Metazoa; phylum Chordata; class Aves; order Anseriformes; family Anatidae; genus Anser; species Anser cygnoides. The sequence goes on along the minus strand of NC_089874.1, from coordinate 107,283,838 downwards.
AGATGTGGGTCTAAGAAGCTGGTGTGTCTGTCCAGATTTGGAATAGACCAAGTGAAAAGCAATAGCTCCTCAGAGAGTATCTCAAACTCTTCCTCTTGTAAATCCTGACCTTCCCCAGTGCTTAACACGCCAGAGACATTTTTTCCACTCCCAGAGCAGAAGTCCCCCCTGGAGGCTGAGGTCTGGCTGAGAACTGAGGGGGGGGCGGAGGACACCTGATCTGCTCGTGTAGTGAAGGCGTGAGATATGCTGGACCTTCACAAAATGTACTTAAAACGGCCATCTGAATTCTTTGGTAGTGTGGGGGGTTGCATTAACTCGGAGTAGGAGGGGGAGGCTCGAGCTGCAGCTGAAGTTCAGCATTGGGACATTTCATTTCCTCAGAACTAATTAATTGTGAAGATGAGAGAGAAAAATAATTTCAAGTGTTTCCTCTGTACAGCAGCAGAATTGTCTAATCTCGGCTCTGCATGCTGTAATGTCAGAAGGAGCCGTGTAGGATCTTGGCCTTCCTTTGTGAAACTGCTCTCAAATATCTTGCGTTAGATCCTTCCTGCAACTCCTACCCCTTTTTTCGCACGCACGCACGTGGGAGCACAATATCTGCTGGCTTAAACCTCTAAGATAGGCGACAAAGAGAAGCACTTCCCATTTTATCAGTTCCTCTCAAATACGGAGGACCCGCAGCGCTTTGCTCAGCCACGTGTCTCTCTCTTCCCGTTGCAGATTATGTATGCTCCAAGGTCCAGGGACAGGTTTACCGCCCCATCCTTTATGCAGCGGGACCGTTTCAGTCGCTTCCAGCCCACTTACCCGTACATGCAGCATGAGATCGACCTTCCTCCGACCATTTCCCTCTCGGACGGGGAAGAGCCGCCGCCGTACCAAGGCCCGTGCACCCTGCAGCTCCGGGACCCTGAGCAGCAGATGGAGCTCAACCGGGAATCCGTCAGGGCGCCGCCCAACCGAACCATTTTTGATAGCGACTTGATAGACATCTCGATGTACAATGGGGGCCCCTGCCCACCAAGCAGCAATTCGGGCATAAGTGCAACCAACTACAGCAGTAATGGAAGGATGGAAGGACCGCCCCCGACGTACAGCGAGGTCATGGGGCACTACCCAGGCTCCTCTTTTTTCCATCACCAGCACAGCAACGCGCCTCCTCCCTCGCAGAGGGGGAGCAGACTTCAGTTTCAGCAGAACAATTCAGAGAGCACAATTGTCCCCAGCAAAGGCCAGGACCGGAAACCGGGGAACCTGGTCTGAGTCACTCTCCCAGGTGCATTTGAACTGAAGACAGGAGATCCAAGCAGGGCGGCGGAGGAAGACCCCCGTGCTCCGGTGCACAGTGTTGTTACATTTCACGTGGTACAACTTAGTAAAACCAAACGTGCAAACCAGTTCTTTGTTTCTGATTCCTTTCAGGGGAATTGCATGCAAAGCAGATCGAAAGAAATACAAACTTCCATTCAGTTTGTCTACGAGCAGTGTTTCAGGGGAGGGGGGGATATATTATTTTTTTTTAATAAACTATTTCAATTATTTAATTCTAAAAGTAAACTTAGCACAGAAATGAGGCTTGTGTAGCCTGTTTTATACTCACTGAATGGCAGAAAGAAGAAGAAAAGAAGGTTTTGCTAGATAAATGGGGGAAGAATTGGCCAGTTTGCTTTTTTTTTTCTCCCAGAGTGTGCATTTTTTTTAAATATGAATCAAAATTCCTGTTTTGTGTGCCAAGGTATAAAGTTGAGAACTTAGATGAATGCAAGAAATTAATTTGTGTTGTGATAAATGTGTTTTAAAAAGTTGCACTATCTTAATGTTTTAAAAATATATATGAGGGAACTGTTTTATGTGAAGTTCTTCTATATGTTGTCTTTTCACCTGTGGAATAATGATTGAGCCCCAGAAGTGATCTGGAGGAGTTTGCCCCCCTCCCCCCGGCTTTGCTAGAAAAAGGGGACAGGACTTAGCCTAACATCTCTTGACTTACACAAATCAAGAAATACAGGGACACTTAACTCGTTGTCTTTGCAATAATTTGCATTCATGTAACAGCGCGTCAACAAAGTGTCTTGGAGACTTTTGGATGGAAGAAGGCAAATGTGACATCCCAGCATTTTCCATCATTTAGGGTTTAGCTATTTTGCAGTTTAGACTCTTTGTTTCATAAAAGGCAAAACAAAAGCCCAGATGTGTTAATTTGTATTGATTCTAACAACGTGCTGCCGTTCTTTTCCTTTTCATAACGCAGTATCACCAGTACTTAAGGTTTTAGAGATTTTTGTCCTCACTGTAGCCTGAAGTGTATCTAGTCACATATCATGACATTATGCAATAAATTGTTTAAAAATGCAAGGTGGGTTTTTTCCCCTGCAATGCTGTTGAAATATGTGAGACTCTGTTGTGCTTTCCGCTCTCCGTTGCCATCTTCTAGATACTGAAATTCAGTCCTGGAGATCCAGCCTGCTGACGTGAAGGGGCCTTCGTAGCTATAACCCCCGTGCAGTTTCCGCAGCAGTACCGAGAGCTGGCGGTGGCGGTGCTGCCTTCTGCAGCATCCCTGCCAGCGATGGATGGAGGGTGCTCGCGTGTTGGCTAAGCATCTGTAAGCCCTGGTTTTGTCGTGCCGGTCTTAAAAGCAGTTGGAAGATTTTACCCGCTGGTGAAGCGGTGCGTGGGGTGCTTCTTCCCTGGCTGGCTTTGTGTGGAAGCAAACGCAGCACTGGCAGGCAGCTGAATGGTGATAGTGGCAGCACAAGCACATGAAAAAGCACAACTTGCACTTAAAATGCATTTCGGAAATGGACTTAAAGTAAGAACCTGTAGAGTCTCTAGTTTGCATAGTTTCTAATATATATATATACATGTGTGTGTGCGTGTCGCAGACTCTTCACTTTAAGATCTCTCACCTTCCTTGCTCCCGAAGCCTTTGCTCGGTGGCCGGCAGCGGGCAGGAGCCCTGGGCTGGAGGCTGGCACCTGAAGGCTCTGGCACCTGAAGCGAGTCTTTGATCTATGCAGAGTTTTGATGCCAAAACAGAGCGCGTGTCTTTCTGTGTGTGCGTGTTTTACGGGCCTCGGTGTGGATCGTTTTCTTCATGAGCTAACTCAGTTTTGTGCTAGGTTAGAATTTGCCTAACTGTTAGCCTGGGTGTGCAGCCTCGCTTGTGGCCGTAGTTGTTCCTTGGTCTGAGTCACCCCGGTAATGCACAGTAACGCTGCCTCTTGGTTTAGGTATTATTTCATGGGAGAGACTATGATGGGACTCGTTTTTTCCACACTCCGTCCCACAGGATGGGTGTTCAGGAGAAGACTAGGTGGCTGTCAGTCAGCTGGGGCTCTCGTCGCACCCAGTTCCTGGGAATAAAAGTTGTTAAATTAGTTTTTTTTGCAGATAACCTACAAACGTAATCCCTTAGGTAAATCAAGCAAACTCAGCAAATATTGAATTTGGTCTTCAGTGACTTTTGTTGTCCTTTGGAAGTGAGCTGTTGGCCAGACGATGCTTGTGCCTACTCGGACCCCTTGCTGTTGCCTCAGTGTGGGTTATTTAGCCGAAAAACCATTAGGTGAGAACAGCTGGAGCTCGGTCATCATGTCGGAGCACACCTGGATACCAGCTTCTCCCCACGTGCAGATCTCACAGAAGTGAGCCTTGAAGTTACCTTCAAAGTCACCTCTGGGGAACGTACTTGCTTTGAAGACAGCCCTTTACCATCTTTTGACATCCTTGCATACCGGTGAATTCATGCACTTCCCAATCATGTTCTTGGGCATGTTGCATGCATGGTTGTCCCAATTTTTCTTGACTGAGGAAGTTTTCCTGTGTGTGGAAAATGTGAGCTGTTCCACCCATTCTGTAGAAGAGAGCTGTAGAAAAAAACTTAATATATGCCCACCTAACAGTTGCATTTCCTCTCCCATCTTTGTCTTCTCCTCATGTTTTGCTGTCCAAAGCTCACATGCAGCCAGTATTCCCAGCAGCAAAGAAAGTGTAGTCACTGGTGCTTGCTGCAGGTGAGCTTGCCATCCGCTGCTTTTGTTTGGGGGCCTCTTATGAGAGTAAATACAATGTTTTTGAAAGAATATTAGGGATCTTTGATGGGAATCCCAGCTAAAGGATAACATTACAGAAGTGTGTGTTCTTTTTTGTTGTAGTGAGAGAGAATATGCCCCAAAACAGTAAAATAAAGAATATAAAAATTAAATAGATAGTGCTATTAATCTGTACAGGCTTAGGAATTGGTATTCTCTGAATACAGGTAATTCTGCACAGTGTTTATGGAAAATTCCATTTGAGAATATCCAGAATTAGTAAAAGTGTTCCACAGCCACTCAAATGCGGCGTTGTAAATTATTAAAGATTTCAGTAAGCACTGCAGAGTTAACCATGTGGATTATACTTCCATACTGGTGTTTTGGTTTACGTGCATCATGCACATAAACACATAATACCTGTGTAGTTTTCTATGTGATGGATCATACTAGCCTGAATTTTGTCTCGCCTGGTGTTTGCCCAGTATTGCCCAAAATTCACTCCAGTGTCCCCGCTTCAGAAATTTTCAGGCTAAAAGGTTTATTTTTTTAAACATGCCTTTAAGAAATAAAGCTTAAAGAAATAAGCAAATTATGACTTCTCTTACCTACCACGAAGGTTGATTCTTCCCTTAAGTGGCTTGGCATGGGTCCTTGGTGCTAAATGTGCCCCATCTGCAGTGTGTTTTCGTGTGATCTTGCAGGGCTGGGAAAGGCAGAGTGTAGCTATCGAAAAGAGGTTTCTCCCTGCCACTAAGCTCTACTCCTTGTATGCTTGGCCTGGTTGTGGTTGTGTCCGTTGCAATGCTGTGCCATCAGGCTCTTTGTACGTGAAGTCGCCTTAAAGATACGAACGAGAAATACGAAAACTAGTGCCCATTCACGTGAGCAGTGTTCAGGTTCCTTCTTGGTTGTGTGTGTGGCACACACAGGATTCACGGTACTTGGCATGGTAGTGAGGAAGACATTTACGCTCCTGCAGTCGTGGCGTCTGCAGGAGCCATGGGTTGAGTGGTGCCTTTTTTTTTTTAATTGCTTTCCCCACTTCTCCCACCAGCTGACAGCTGCTTCTGCCACCCCAAATCTCTGAATTTGTGTGTTGCAGAAATTTAATAATAAAAAAAAAAGCCACAGATCTTTTTTTTTTCCTCTATGAATGTGGTTCAGGGAAGAGCAGGGAGTGGGCTGACATCATTTCTGGAGGAAGGCTCTTTGTGAAGTGAAGTGAAAGGGGAGGAAGATTTGTCTTGCTAAAGAATCCTGTGTGTAGGCTGGTTGAACGGCATTGCCTGGAGCAGCTGCTTCTAACCCCGCTGGGTAGCGAGCTGTCGGACCTTCAGACCAACACCCTGGTCTGTAGGTTTGTGTTCTGGAGAAGGTGCATTGCTAGCCTTTTGCTGACTCTGAGCCCTGCACGCTCGTTGTAACTAAGGTAACCTGGTTTTGCAGGCGAAGAAAAAGAAAGTGGTATGCTGGTGAAAGATAGATGTTCTAAAATTGTTTGCAATTTTTTTTTCCCCCGAAGTTAAACAATATGCTTGCTGGTACACTTGAAGATATTTAGGATTGTCCCCAGGTTCTCTCTGGTCATTAGCATTGAGGCGTGTCCATTTGCGTGTGTGTATACATACCTGCATGTAAAATTGTGCCTCTGTCCTATCTGTTGATAATCTATATATTAGTTACTATTCCATGATCACCTTTCAGAAATGCTAGATGGCATTGTGCTCTCAGGAATGATGACAGGTCATTTGTCAAACAGCTGGAGGCGTGAGGAGTATTTGTTTCTCGCTGCTGTAAATGTCATGCCCTGTTTTTATCAGTTGAGGAGTTCTGCTGTGCAAATTCTTTCCTGTGACCTAGCGCGATAGTGCATCTTCCATCCAACATCTCTCTTTTTTTAGGCTGGGCTTTGAAAAGTCCTCGTGCTCTTGGGACAACACAAATGTAGACCTTGTGTAATCGTGTACACAAAGCAAATGTACTTCACGTACCCCTTAAATCTCAGATGCATGTTATTTCAGGCCTAGCTAATGCTAAGAATGAAGTGATGTCTAGTGGGTTCAGGTGAAGGTTGGCTTTTGATTACATCTTTGTTTTTTAGGTAAATGCTGTTATAAAGAATTTAGTTACACATAAATGGCTTGTGTTGCCTGCTTGCTAGCCAGTGCGATTACAGCTGTTCTTCTAAACTAGCCCCAAATGTGTCGATTGTTTTAAATCCCTGGAAAGAGGGACTCTTACAGAATTGTCTGAGACCTGTTGAGGTCCTATAGAACCTTGTGAGGATGTGTTGGAGTTACAGAGGTTTCCTGGCTGAACTCTCTGAATTTCCTCTATTCTGTATGTTTCATTAGGAAACTGAAGCTTAAAGTTTTGGGAATGGCCTAGCTGAAAAGGTTGCTTGGTAAGACTTTTTTATACTTAATAGTTTGCCAGTCTGTGCTCGTTAATCAGGGGTGCAGGTTACCTTCAGCCCTGCCTCTGGTTCCATTGCTACACTGGCAAAAGCCCCATTGGGCACACTTACACCAGCAAAAAAAATAAATAAGTAAACGTCCTTTTATTGGTACAGCTCCACTTGGGGAATTTGCAGGAGCTGCACCACTCAGTTCAGCCCCTGTGAGCAGCGTTGGACCCCTGTTGCCTCTTCCCAGCAAACTCTTTCAAGTGTCGCTGATGGCCCCGCTTGGATGAGGCGCTTTGCCATGTCGGTGAGCACCCCAGGCACACGGTGTAGGAGTCTGCTGGTGTTCCCTTGAAAGAGTTGCTGCTATTGGCATTAAATATATTTCAGGGCCTCTGCATTTCTCCTGCTTTCAAAGGAAAAACAGCATGATTTTGTATAGAGACATGTTGCAAACTCTCCTGGCTTTTACTTCTGCCTTGCTGTAGTCTCCCCGTTCCAGTTTCAGACTGAACAAAAGCAACCGGGTATTGCTGGTACTGCTTCAGCGCTAAAAGAGCTTGCCTTTTTTTGTTGGTTATCAATACAGACACAAACTCAAAACCTAGAAACTTCCCCTTCCCTCCAACACCCCCCCTCTGTGTGATTTACTGCCAGAGATGACTCTGTCATTTCTTTGCTGTATTGCTGCTGCTGCTGCTGCTATTTTACCTGGTTTGGTATGTGAGCTTTCTGACACGGTGTGGTATGTGTAGGATCTTGTGGGTGACGAAGCTGTCTCTTTTCTTCCTTTCTCTCCTTGGTTCGTGCTTGTCTGTCTGCCGTGGTAGGGTTATTAATAAATTATCGACGTACGTGCTAGCTATAATTTTGAGGAGGTTTGCATGTCAGTAGTTTGTAAGCAACTAAGGTGCCTCATGTTCAGGTCTGAGCAGATAGGAATCCCCTTGCACTCGAGAGGGCCTGACCCAACGCCCGGTGGCGTTGGCAGGAAGACTCCTGCTGACTTCAGGGGGCATTGGGTCAGGCCCTGCGCTCCCACCTTTGTTGTGCCTCACTTAAAATGGTGCTTTTTCAGTTGTCTGTCTTTTTCTTTCAGTCCTTTTTTTTTTTTTCTTTGTATGGTGCTGTGTATAACTTGAATATATTATGCACATATCCTACCCAATGGGTAGAACAAACAAACATACAAAAAAAAAACAAATAGATGTTGTTAATACTGTAAGATAATGTATAGATGATACCGATTTTAACACAAAAAAAAAATGGCATAGACTTTGTGAATGCCAACTTCTGCGCTTGGTCCTTTTTTGTAAGAAGATTTGCAAATGAATGCATACAAATGACAAAAAGTCTATGTATTTTATTTTCCTATTAAATATCAATATAATATCATAAGGGAAAAAGTTTGAACAAATCCTTTTTGACTAGCCTGTGTACAGCAATTGGTCGTTTGATGCATCTTTGCTGTGAAGATCTTTTTTTTTTTAATGTGTCACTTTAAGAAAAAGGAAAAAACAAAACAAACAAAAACCTCCACAGCTTTAACCTTGCAGCTAGATGCTTCTCATATTGGTTGTTGTCTCGCTATTGCTGAGTTGGACCAGTATTAGTTACTACTTCTCCAGCAGATACATTATTTATTATTATCCTTGATTGTGTTGTGTTGTTGTTTTTGTTTTTTTTTTTAACCTAGAAATGGGCTAAAACCTTTCAAATCTTTTTTATTTTGTCCGCGTCCTTGATGGGAAGTGAAGCTCAGACAAGTGGGAACTGATCCAAACCACCCCTGCAAAATCAAAAGTAGGCCAACAAGATTTTTGTGAAAAAACCTGGCCCTGGTGTCCTGTCTCCCCGCCAGCGCGTGTGGTCTGAAGGCCTGGCCTGTGGCTGGGGACCCCTGAGGACCCGCATGGCGGCAGGCGTGCCAGCTGTAAGGGTAGACGTGAAAAGCCGTGGTCTGTTATGAGCCGAGCGCGGGCCTTCAGGCCCCGCTCCTGACGCCCCGCTGCTGTGCCGACTGCTGCCGGCAGTGGCGGCGCCAAGGTCGGTGCGTAAGATGGCGGCAGAAAGGCCCAAAGCCGTTCGGTGCTGAGGTGGGACGTGGCACGGAGCTCAGCTCTACACCTGGTGTTTCTGCTGGTAGGGTGGTGTCCTCACGGGCACCAGGCGTCCCCGGCGGCCTGGGTCCCCCCACACGTCCCGTTGCCCCGTGCGCTCTCTCGGCGTGGCTTGTTCGGTGAAGCAAATACCTCAGGAAAACTAACCGTGAAGTTCTAGTTTAGAGAATTGCAGATACTCTACTTATTTTTCTAAGCTGTTTGTTCTAACTATCCCAGGATGGTAGGCGATATACAAGTTTGTCGGTCCGAGACAGACCAGTCCTCTCGCTGACGGATACCAACCGATCTCTCGTAGATCCCCCTGTCTGTATGTAGCTTTTTTTATACTCGTCAGGCTTTAACCACAGATGTAACGTAGCGACGTGTCGGGATGTGGTCGAGACGGCATTTTTGTTTGGTTTTCAGCTGGCTAGCTAAATGCTGTGCGAAAACTCAGGGGGCCTTGTCCAGGGCCCAGTGAAGTCCATGGTGAGGCTTCCTGCGGTGCCGGTGGGCTTCGGGTCCGGTCCGTGGCTTGGAGCACGGTCCTTGGCCGGCCTGTTGTGACTTCTCTGCTGACCTGAAACTCCAGCTACGCATTTGTCTGTAAATATCTTTTTTAAAGCACTCACGGGCGTCCTGTGTCTGAATGTTGACCATGGTTGTTTTGTTTTTTGTTTCAAAGAAATGCATAAATTTTATGGCCAGTTCCACATCGTCAAGCCTGTACAGGTAGCTTGTCTCCATCCCTCTCTATATTGAGCTGTTTTATCAGTAAGCATGTACCATAGTGAAGTGTGCATATTTTACGACTGTCATTTGTTAACTCATTTATTGTTTGCCAGGGCATAGAGCAGTTGTTCTGGAAGTATGTCTTGCCTGGCCATTTTCACGTTTCTGTTTGCACTGCAGAATAACTTCTGTGCATGAAGGAAGAAAAACAAACAAAAAACCCAGGCCTTGACTAGGAAGAATCTTTACAGAGCAAACCTCATGCTGGAAGAACCTAGGGTATGCTTTATCATAACAAAACTTGCATATTGAGTGGACCAAACATGAGCGTGCCTCCTTCTGGAGGCACTGATTTGCTTTGAAGCTGCAGTGGAAAGAGCAGACTCTACAGAGTGTATTCACAGCTGTGTTCACGCTTTGCCATTTACCACGAAGCACAGCAGGCAGCCAGGATTTCAAAAGAAGTATAGCAGAAGTTAGGAGAGCCTCAGGCATCATAGGCCTGGACAGCAAAAATAATAATATCACCTTAATATCTTCTAACAATCTTTTTCTACTTACAGTACCAAGACTATGTAAACGTTGTTAGGGATTTTATCTTTGTATCGCTATCGACTGCCCAGTGCTGCTGTGCTCAGAGCATTTCATGATGGTATGTACATCAGTCAGGCTGTTTTACTTAAAATTAACCACCAAATGCCTGGCTTTAGAGTGTTGACCCTCTCTTTGTTGTTTCTTGCTAGTTACTTTACAGTGTAAAATGCTTTATTGCTGTATGGATTTTTTTTTTTGTATTTCCAACATTGTGGCTTTCAAGATCACATTTTCAATATGTCTCTTATTTTTGTCCATTTTGTTTCAAGTTATTCTGAAATATGTACAGCACTATCAACAATATTTACTCTTTCTTTTAAATTTTATTGTTGTAAAAACAAAGCTATTAAAAACAATAAGTCTTTTTACAACTGTATTGGGATTTCTCAATAGCTGTTCATGTGACGCTATGACAAACCTGGCTTGCTTTAATTTTTTTACCTTATTTTCCTTTTAACACAATTAATTTGTTGCTTATTTTCCACTGTAACTCCCAGTTATATACAGAAAAAGATTTCAACTGTTGTGTATCTGACTCTTTTAATTGAGCAAATGGTGATGTCCTAGTTTTTAGACCTAAGGTCTGTTATTGCAATACTTTTAAAGGAAGATGTTGCTCTAAGTGCTGTTGTTAGTTTTAAATACAGATTTTATGCTTGTTCTTAATACGCTATGGTTAAACCATAGCAGAAAATTATTAAAAACCATGAAATGCATTTGTCTCCTGTTGAATTTATTTTCTCTTTGAAGTGGGGGAGTTAAAAAAAAAAAAAAAAGGGGGGGGGGGTGAAACACTAGGGTGGCTCTCTAAAATGAATGCGTGTCCTTTTTCCTGCTTGGTTTTCTGCTGGCGGCCAGGTAGCTGATCATGAAAGAGTCAGGGGGTGGATTCAGCTCTTGAAACATATGGGAGGACTCTGGGAAATGGGTTTTTGATGAAGACTTTACATCAGTGTTATGATTCTCAGTCTCTGGTGATTAGTGCAGGGATGGTTTTGGGTGTTTCTGCCCTGCCGCTGTGCCGCAGGATGGTCCATGACAGGAGGCAGCTCTGTCAGAGCATCTGCCCGTCACCCGCTGTAGTGAATGGGAGACCCTTCATCCAAGCCACCAATGTCTTCAGTTCCTCCAGGCTGAGGACCCCACCTCAGTCCCACTTAAAGCACTGGGTGCCGGTGGCTGCCCCCAGCAGGTCGGTGCTGACAGACCAGGTGGTGGACAACCCCCAAATCACTGAGTTGAAGAAACTGGTTCAAAAGCAAACATACAGGATATGGTTCATGGGGGAAGAGACATCATCTGGTAAGAAAGCTGGTGCATGCTTTGGCTGATGGTTAAAATGAGTAATTGTGGAATGGTATGGGGAAAGGAGAGAGAAGATAAAGGTTGTTTAAAAAAATAAGATGGACCAAAGTGTCCTGTGAAAGACATTTACCTTTGGTAGTGAAAGGTAAATCAAATTATCCACGGCTGGTACCTGCCGCTTTGCTATTAGAAAGCTTAACAAAACTGGGAAAGAACAAATATCTTCTATTTATGTATAAGTATAAAATGATGCTTTATTTAGCATGATTATTAATGAAATCCTTCTCTCACATTGTTTCTTATACCTGTGCCTGTGCTTGCTGGAGCTGGATCTCTCTGCTGCTCAGATAGGGTGCTTAGAGGGAGGTAGTGCTGCAAGCCTGGGGCTCTCCCAGGCCTTGTCAGGAAGGCGAGCTCTGAGGGAGCCACGCGTCTGACACCCTGCTTGTGGAGCAGCATTCCTATCGCCTTCAGGTAGGAACCAGGGCAGTGCCACCCTTGCTGCTGCTCTCTCCAAATTCCTTGGTTAAACGTTATGACGCTTTGTTGTTGTTGTTGCTGTTGTTTAGAAGTAACAATTCTCTTTTCCTATAATCAGTTAGCTCTCCCTCACCACAGCATTTTAATTCTGCCTTAGTACTAAGAAGTAGCTGGTTCCTTGGTGCTTAGAAGTGCTGCAAACCTCCAAGCTTCTGCTCCTCCTCTACTGTCTGAACCCTGAACTCCCTGGAAACTGCATTTTTGGAGACTGCTTTGATCTTTTACTTAATCTGGTTTTAATTGTATTTATATTTGTTTTATAATATGCCATTCTGTTTGATTGTGTTTTAATATCTTTGCCAATGGTTGCAGCTCAGAATGCAGCTATAAATGGGGATGTCTCATCTCAGTAGGGTTACTTTTTCCTGTTAAAAGATTAATACAGTGGCTGCTGAAGTCCTGTGAAACCTTCAGGTCTGGCTTCCAGGCTCCCCACAGTATTGCTTCTCATTACAAACACCCTGGTTTTACCACTCCAAACCCTTTTCTTCCCAAGACCACTCTATAATGAGACTTCATTGCTTAGACAAAAATTAATTAGGCTTCTCTCATTATCACTGTTTTGATCGGCTGTGCTTTAAATGAGTTCTAATTAAAATGCACATTTTAAAAACCTTACTGCTGAATCCTGCTCTCACAGCTCGCTTCTACTGCAGTGATGCCCTGCTTTTGTTCAGTTTGCATTGTGCTACTTTTACAGAACTCTAGCACCAAGTATAAAAACTTGTCTGATTTTTTTTTTCCTTGTTTTCTGCATTTTTTTTTCCAGACGGACTGCCAAATGATTGCTCCTTAGAACGGGGGTTAGCGCTGAGCTATCCAATTCTTTGACGTGTGGTAAAACTGATGAGTTGAGTTTCTCAGTACCCTGCATAGTCTGCAACATTAATTATCCCCAGAATGTTTCAAAACATTCGAGAAATTATGTTAGGCAGTTAAGTGCCTGTTTCTGCTCACCTTAGGTGATACAAATTGCCCTTAATGTACTATTTAAGTTGGAAGGACTGCACCATCTGTCCCAGTAATGTCCATCCCACGCTGAGCTGAAGGCAACTTTGCTGGGATGCCAGCACATTTACCAGCTAAACCTGGAGCAGGGCACATTGAAGGTTTGCTGTCTTTCATAAAGGGTGTAAAACAGAAGATCCTTTCTGTGAAATACTTTGTGCCCTTCAGTGACTTCCACTATGAAGCGCTTTGCAGAGAGGTGCTAACGCTATTTTAAAGATGAGGAAACTTGCATGGAGACGGATATGCAGCAGAATCATCTTCCCATCTCCAGTGTTCACATCCCACCGATGCTGAGGCATTTGCTCCCTGCTCAGTTCCAGCATTCATGTGCTGCTGTCCCTCACAGAGCTAATTTTCTGCATTTTGCTGGTGGTTTCAGGGTTCTAAAAAAGCCGTCAGAACATAGCCAACCCTTGTCTGGAGAAAGAAGGCATTTTTTTTTTTTTCATGGAGGCCAAAGTGCTACCCTTGAACCCCAGAAGCTCCCTTCAATGCCAACGCCAGATCGCTCCAGATTAATTTAACATTTGCAGACATTGCAGTGATTGACAGTGGAGTGGAAAATTCCAGTTTAATCCTGCTCTGTGTGCCACAGACATGGGCTCAGACAGCTTGACCTACATTTAACCCTGGGCAGCAAGAAACTCTTGGGGGGGGGGGGGGGGCGACGGACAGGGAGGCAGGGAGGGGGGAGGCAGTTTTCTTCTCCAAGCCCTGAGAATGTTACAGCTTATTGCATGTCCCTGTGTATGTGCATACACGTGTAATTATCTTACTGGTCTCTGAGAACTTCGTAGGCTGAGCCAAGCTTGCCCTGGCTGGCTTTACTCGGTGAAGAAGCCGTATAAGCCAAGTAGAAAATCGTTAACATGCTTGCGTAGCCTTTCAGCAGGGTTTATGGCAACAGCAAAACGCATAGGAGCTAGTTGTTTTCTGACAATGGGATTAAGAGTCTAAGTGCTTTCAGATTTGATTATAGCTGTAAACTTTACAGCTCTCTGCAAAAGCTGATGAGCTGGTGGCTTTCACTAATGTTTTTGTCAGGAAAAGCCTAACAGGTAAGGCTTGACTGCCTGCTGCAAAGCCAGTCATCCCGCCGCTTTGGCCTCCTTCATGCTGCTAACGAAAGGCTTGGATAATTGCTTAAAAGTCCAGCCCGTGTGTGTTTTGGAGAGCTGCTGGTGCAGCGTTAGATGCTGCAGTTTCTCAGCGAGGGGCGCATGTTGAAAGCCGTATGGCTGAGTGATAACAGCATTAGCTGCTCAGTGTGTAAGCCCTCTCACCTTTTTAAATTATGCTGCATATTCTACTGATACTATGCTTGCAGATAAGGAAATATATGCGTGCTAGCTCTAGCCATGTGCTAGGCAAAATGGACGCTTTCATTTGTTTAAAATTATGCTCTGTCAGGAAAATGGTATTGGGCATGCTAAAATCACCACCCAGCAATAACACAGAAGAAATAAAGTGTCCGTCTGTGCTAAAACAGTACTCTTCTCAAGGTAACTGCCCAGCTGTAATTTAAGCACTGCTACTGCATTGACAGTTTTACTTTCTGTCTTTTTTTTTTTTTAAGTAGATTGGCTGTAGGTAGGTGTCTACTATGTAGATGCATGCAAATTACTTGAAGACTAACGCACAACAATCTGACAACAAAAAATATATTGTTAGTGGCATTATGCAGAACCCAGAGTACACCTTCTATAACATAGTAGTGTATTTCTCTACTATAGTAGTGTATTATATTTATTCTCATGGCTTTTCCAGTCTAATCAGTTCTTACGGGGTGCCTGGGCGAAGAGCAGCGCGGCAGCTGCAGATGCACGGCAGGCAGTGCTGGTTGCTGCTGGCTGCGGGCACATCACAGCACCTACCAGTGAGCCTATGAGGCATGAAGTACACGTACAGCATTACTTCTTGTCTGTAACTTTGCTCATGTTCTCTCAGATCTGGATCCTCGTGAGCCCTCAGGCAGCTCTTTCGGCATGTATGGGCATATCCATAAGAAGTGATTAAAATAAGCTACTCAGTAAACTTGTAGCTTGTGCATTTGGAGCCTCATGGTTGACCTGCGTTTTGTCTCCACCTGCTTTGAGACCCCCTTTGGGAAGACATGGGTAGGCACGAGGTAACGGCAGAGCTCATGAGGAGCCTTGTGCTGTCTCTCTCTGTGCCGGCTTCACCATGCACTGGCTGCCCAGAGACCACCCTGAAGTTATCGGGACTGCGTCAGGTCCACAAGTGCTAAGCCAGCAGTACAATTCCAGTTCTGATTCGGTGTAGGATCATGACTGTTTCAGATGGATTTGATGCAGCAGCTCCATTGGAAATTTTATGACTTTATTCTGATTGCAAGAGAATATAAGATCCTTGATTTGGCGTAAGATCAGAAGGACAGGGAATATCTGATTCTGTAGTGAGTCAGTGCGCCAATGGAGATGACTCAAAAATTGCACCATGTTTGAGCAACATGAGCTCATACATACGCATACGTCAGGAAGCCGTGGCACGTGTGGTCTGGTACTAAGCATCCCAAACCTGGATTTAGCACATTGGTGACCCAGCGTTACCAAGACAGTGTCTGGCAGCAGCCCAACCCTTCATCTACTCCAGCACAAAGCCTCCTAACACAAGGACGTTGCCACACAGCTCACGAGTTGCTCTTAGGGGATGCTGAAGCCCAGAGGTTGCCAGCAGCACCCCTTGCTATCTCCCTGAGCCCATCCATGTGCTGCTTTGTCAGGGAGAGCTGGGACACGGGAGATTATGTGAACATCTCTTTTCCCATATATTTTCCTGTTCTTTATGGTAACAAACAAGATTCAGGGCTTCACCTTTAGAAATGAACACTGTAACATCCTCCGTTACCCCCAGTTACCTGAGGTAGGTTCTCCTCCAGTTGTCTTTAGAGAGCCTTAGTCTCTTTCTGGCCACCTGGAAAGCGAAAGAAGCAGTTAGAGATCTTTCTTTAATTATGTCTCTTTATGAAACTCTCCCGTCATATTAGTTTTTTGTTGTTGTTTTTTCCTTTTTATTCCTAAACAAGCCTGTGTATCTTCCCCTGTGTTCCCTCCCCTGTAGCTGTCCAATCACTTCATCAAACTCTAACCCAAACTTAATGCTACGTGGTGCCCTGAGGGCTTACAAAATCAAGATGTATTCTTTCTACTTAGAAGATCATCTTCATCAAAATACTCAGATAATTGCCAGGGGATAATTACAGTTCTCTAATTATTATTGTTGCTGACGGTAAGTGGTGAATAAGGACGAATGCTGCTCAGTGCTCTAAGCTGACACCCCGAGGGGAACACCATCAGAAAATGCGTTTTGATGAGGACAGTCACACGAGGACAGCACTGGTCCAGGAGAAGATGTGTCAGGTGCCCCAAGGGGCTGCAGTGGGCAGCTGGGGAACCAGGGCTTTTGCTGCTGCCTTGGTGTGTGTGTTGGGGGGGGGGGGGTGCTGACTTGTGTATTTATGGCCAGAAAAGCCAGAAGGATGCGCTCTGCACCCATGAGAACTGCCTGGTGAGTTCTCCCGGGGCTGCCCCCAGCTCCCCCCACAGCCCAGCCCAGGGCTGGGATGTCAGGGAGTGGTTGGGTCCTTGCATGTGGGAAAGCCCACCCCCAGTGGTCTGTGGGTGTCAGCTCCTCCTTGACCACACCTTCTGTGCCTTCTGCGGTCTGTTTCCTGAGCTGTGCTTGGGCTCTCCTCATCTGGCCCAGCACAGCAAGCCAGCTCTGCAGGAGTGTCACTGGCATCTCCCCAGGGCTTGCCCAGGCACCCCACAGCCTGGGCTCCCACTTCTTTGGGCTTTTGCGTGGCTTCTTCCTCACCAGCCTGAAGGTCAGGATTAATGCAGCTCTTACAGTCTCTGCAAACAGAGCCATCCCCTGTCCTCTCCTGAACGTCTCGGCACCAATGATCCCTGCCTCACTCACCCGCGGAGCTCCTGCACACCTCTGGCTTTCAGTATCTTTCCAGTGGGCTTTCTCTGAGGTAAACCAACAAGGAGGGCGTCTGCAGGTTCTCCCTGGGGATATCCAGCAGGCAGCTGAGAGGATGAGGACCTAGTAGAGGTGTGGGGAGGTTTGTACTACAGCAGGTGTGTGAAAGCTCAGCCTGTGCCTTGGGAAGGAAATCCCAGCAGGGTTGGCCATCTCCAGGCAACGCTCCCAGGAGCTCCAGAGAGGCTCCAGCAGCAGCAGGAACCTCACTGCAGGAGGTGGGTCTGCAGGATGTGACCCAGCAGGGCCTGGATCCCCACCTCAGTCTCCATCCTGCCAGCACTGGCAGAGCAAAGGAACCTGTTTGCTTTGCCCTGCAGGGACACCTCCAAGTGCCCTCACAGAGCTGGGTCACACAGAGCTTGTTTATGCCCCTTTCCTCTCCAAGTGCTGGGGCACAGCAGAAGGGTCTGGCCCAGTAATGCCCCAGGAATCCTTTGTCCTCAGTCTCTGGGGACTTGGGATCAGTTCCTGGCTTACAGCTGGAAACAAACATCTCTTTTGTCAAATGTCTCCTGCTCCAGCCCCTGTCTGGGCTGTGACTTCGGCTCTGGACCCATCGGGGGCTGCAACTTTTACTTCAGCCTTTGCAGCCAGCTCCACCTTCAGCGGCTACTTCAGCCGTGGCCCCATCTTGGGCTACAGCCATGGCTCCAGCCCCATTTTGGACCACAGCTCTGGCCCAGCTGTGGGCCATGGCTTTGGCTCCAGGCTTGCTCAGGCTTTCACTTTATCTCTGTCCCAGTTTCAGGTCCAGCCCTGCCTTGTGTCATGACTTTGGCTCCAGCCCCATCCAGGGCTGCAACTTCAGCTCTGGTGCTACCTTGGGCTGCTACTTTGGCTCCAGTCAGCTCTCAGGCCATTCATTTGTCCCCAGTCCCTGTTGAGGAGGCTGCTGCAGCTCTGGCCCCTGTCTAAGCAGTGACTTTGGCTCTGGCTGCATCCCAGGTTGTGACTTTTGCTCCAGCCTGACATCGGGTCACCGCTTAGGCTGTGACTTTAGTTCTGGCCCCATACTGGGATGCGAATTTGGCTCCTGCCTCTGTGTGGGCTCTCATGTCTGTTCTGGCACCTGCTTGGTCTTTGACTTCTCCTCCAGCCCTATCTTGTACTGTGACTTAAGGGCCTGCCCCATCTTGGGCAGCAGTTCTTTCAGCTCTGGTCCCAGCTCAGTTGACTAATTCAGCTCCATTCCT
Source organism: Anser cygnoides (assembly GCF_040182565.1). Taxonomy (NCBI): domain Eukaryota; kingdom Metazoa; phylum Chordata; class Aves; order Anseriformes; family Anatidae; genus Anser; species Anser cygnoides. Next base: position 107,265,903 of record NC_089874.1, on the reverse strand, counting down.
CTCTTCAGCTGTGACTTTGCCTCCTAACACTGCTTGGGGCACAGCTTGAGCTCCTGCCTCTGACTGAGTCATATCTTTGGCTCTGGCCCCTGTCTGGGCTGTTACTTTGCCTCTAGCCCCAGCTCAGGGTGTGACTGTGGCTCCAGACTAATTTGGGGGCTGCAGATTTGGCTCCAGCCCTACATTGGGCTGCTTTTTTGGCTCTGGCCCAATACTGAGATTTTTTTTTCCCTTGGCCCATTATTGGGCTGAAACTTTGGTTTCACCCCAATCTTTGGCCACAGCTTTGGTTTTGGCACCATCTCAGGCTGCTACTTTGCCTCTAGCCTGCTATTGGGATGCAACTTAGGAAGCTCCAGTCCTGCTCAGGAAGCTACTGCATTTCTGGCCTGTATTTTGGCTGCTGTGCCAGCCCCAGCCCCATATTGGGCTATGACTTTGGCTCTGGCTGCTACCTCCATCTGCATCTTTGTCTCTGGTCTGATATTGGGACGCAAATTTTGTTCCAGCCTCTGCTTGGTCTAGGACTTCTACTCCAGCCCTATTTCAGGCTGCAGCTCTGGCTCTAGCCTGATATCAGGCTGTGGCCCCTCTTGGGCAGGGATTTCAACTCTATTCTCTCTTCAGGCCATCACTTTGATACCAGCCTCATTGATACCAGGCTGTGATTTCAGCTCTGGCTTCTACTTGGACCAGGCCATTGGCTCCAGCCCCTCCTTAGCCTTCTACTTTGGCTCTGGCCTACAGTCAGGATGTGATTTCACACTAGCCCGTGCTTGGGATACACCTTTGGATCTGGCCCCATCTTGGGTCACAACTTTGGATCTGTCCCCCCGTCCCCTGGTCCATGAGTTCAGTCTCAGCCTATTCTTGGGCAGTGATTTATCTTTAGTCCCTGTTTAAGCTGTCTCTGGACCCATCTCAGGCTGTTATTTCATCTCTGGCTTCTGCTTGGGCCATTTCTTCTGCTCCATCCCCGTTTGGGCTGCAACTTCTACTGTGTTACAAACTTGGCTCCAGCCCTGCTCAGGAGGTTACTGTGGCTCCATCCTGCACTTGAGCCACTACTTCAGCTCCAGGCCCATACTGGGCCCTGACTTTGGCTGTGGTCGCATCTCCATAAACAGCTTTGGCTCTGGCCTGGTATGGGACAGCTTCTTCAGCTCCCCTCCTGTGGGTTATGACTTTGACTCCACTCCCATCTTGGGTTGTACCTTCAGCTCTGGCCCTACTTTGAGCCATGGTATCAGTAGCAGCTGCAGTTAGGCCTCATCTTCAGCTCTTGCTCACTATCAGGACACAGTGGTGGCTTTGGTCCAATATTAGGTCAATACTTTGCAGCTCTCCTGCTTAGGAGGCTACTGTGGCTCCTGCCCCCTGTTTGGGCCATGACTTTGGTTCAGCCCCACCTGAGCTGCAACTTTGTCTCTGGCCCCATTTTCAGAGTTGGCTTCAGCCAAATCCATTGTGATTTTTCAGCTCTGGCCCCATCTTGAACTCCAACATAAGTGCTGGCCCCATTTGGCCCACATACTTGGCTCCATCTCATTTGGGTTGTTTTTTTGCCAAAACTTTGGCCAACGGCTTCAGTTCTGGCCCCATCTCTGGCCGCAATGTCAGACCCATCCTAATCATGGGCTGTGATTTCAGCTCCATCCCCATCTTGGGCCTCTGTCTCAGGTCTGGCCTGATACTGGGTTGCTACTTTGACTCCAGCCCCTGCTTAGTCTGTGGCTTTGGCTTGGGCCTGATCACAGGTCATGGCTTTGGCTCCAGACCCATAGCTGTCTGTGGCTTCGTCTCCAGCATGATCTCCAGTTGTAACTTTGGCTCTGTCCCAGTACGGGGCTGTGGCTTCAGCTGCTCTCTCAGCTTGGGCAGTGAATCTGTCTCTGGCCCCATCTTGAGCTATGATTTCTCCTCTGGTCCCTACTCAGGCCCCTGCTTCTGCTCTGGTGTGTGTTCAGGACATGAATTTGCCTCTAGCTCTGGCTCAGGCTGCTACTTCAGCTCTGGCAACATCTCCGGTCACAACTTTGGCTTAAACTTGGCTCAATCCCTTGCTTAGGCCATTCTTCAGTCCCACCATGGGCTGCTAGTTCTGCTCTGGCTACATTCTGGGCCGCTGCTTTGGCTCTGGTTCCACCCTGGGAATGCTGGCTCCAGCCCCATCTCAGGCCTTAACTTTGGATCCAGGTCCTTCTTGGGTGCTGCTTTGGTTGCAAGTTCAGATCCAGCTCCTGCTCTGGCAGCACTCGATGCCTTCACATCCACCTTTATCAGCGGCACAGTCAGCGTGGTGCTGTTGTATGAAGCAGGGAGAAGACAGAAGTGGGTAAGTAAGTCACCGAACAGCACTTTCTCCGCTGCCTATGTGGAGGTAGTCTCTTCACCCTGGTCTCAGCACACCTCTGAAGGTTTTGCGGAGGTGGAGGGACACTCTGCCTCTTCTGTGGGATAAGGAACAGGGAAAGGGCCAGCCCTTTCCCATGAGGATGCTGAGCTGCCAGGAGAGAGCAGCCCCTGCTGGCACAGACCAAGTGGTCCTGCAGGCAGTGTAAGGTGCTCCTGGGCTCCTGTCTGGGCTCGTCACCTCACCAAGGGCTCTTGGTGCTCCACTGGGGAGCTCTGCTGGGTGCTCCCTTGTTCAGGTCACCTTGTGAGTTCCTCAGCTGGCCTTTGCACTAAGGAGGCACTGCACTGATTCCACATCAGGCTGACTTGAGAGGTTACCCACCAAAACTCCTGGCCATCGGTACAACCAAGCATTTAACTAATTGTCACAGAAGGCATCCAGGTGGGATTTTCAAAGTCTCCACGATTCCCCTCCCATTTTGTGTAAATCAAACCACAGACAAAAGTCTCTGCTTTGTTAATCAACATCCTGGGTAGAGGATGTGGCTGTCCCAGGGACTCCTCCGGGTGGTTCATGCTGCAGACTGACCCGACTACCTGGCTGAGGCACTTACAGTGGTCAGAATGAGCTGTTCCTGTGGCCGCAGGAATGGTCACACAGGACAGCCTATGGTGCATAGTTAAGACAGGAAGCGTTTTGTACATAGCACTGAAAGTGATGGATTGAGGAAGCACCGGAGTGGTCACAGGCCAGCTGGACGTAGGGAAGTGCAAGAGGACAGGGGGTGGGGGGAGGCACGCACCAATTTAACATGTTTGAGGGCTATATGACCATCCCAGGAAACTGCCCTGTGCAACCCCTGCCCCATGCAAGGAAGAGATGAGGCCCAAGAGCCACACAAAGTCCCAGCCCCTAGCCCCAGACCCTGCAGCATTATGCAAAGCGTGACGTCAGAAAAACGTGGGCAGGGATAGTAAGGAAAAAACCACTAAAATAGAAAGGAGGAAAAGCATCTATTAGTTCCAGTCCTACAGCAGCATTCACCTCAACAGCCTAAGAGTTCATAGTTAGAGAGAGTTACTTTTTAATAGTATTTATCAGAAACATGGCACTTTACATCCTCAGGGCACCAAATATACAGTGATTATTCCTCACAACATCCCTGTGAGGTAGGCATTAGATTGCAGTTACTATTTGACACATGGATAGAGACAGAAGTATGTAATCAATCCTCCACAATTAAGTTAATGAAGTTCAACCCAATTAAACACAGACAGGACCTTGGTGACTTGACTGAAAACACTGAAGTGTGGGCCTTATAAAGTATCAGCTATATTCTTTTATCCTAGTCAGTTACAATGCTTAGGGTCCAACTCTGTTGCTTTCCCATATCCCGCTGCAAAAAAACTACCTTTGTTGAACAAGACGTACATGCAGAGATTTGCTAGAAAGTGAGGTCTGTAACAGAAGTAGAAAAGAATCCACTTGAATTTAACCTAAATTTGAATAAAAATAAGAGAAGTTTGCCTGCCCAGTCAAATAGAGCAGATTCAAATTTAGTTCTTCTACCACTTCAGCTGTAAGTATTTGCTCAACCTAAAAAACTCAGGAATAGAATTCTGGTAGACTGATTGCTGTCTCAGAAATTATGCTTATTTTAAGGTAAGCTGTTCTACTGACATCTGGAGGATTCTTGAAGAGGAACTTTCGGGTTTAACTCTAACTTTGTATGTATTTTAAAAGTCCCATTAGTATACCAATTGCTTGAGTAAACTTCTCTCTTCTGGATTTTTTTGTTGTTGTTGGTATAGGGCTACCATGAAATAGAACAGTGTTGTAAACTTTAACATAATAAAAAATCCTAGTTTTTAATACACAATCATTGATTCATTTTAATAACTTTCTACTGTAAATCAACTTTAGAAAAAAAATAGTACACTTGACAGTATGGCTATAGCGATTAACTCATCTTCCTATAGCTTTCAGCTGAGATTTCTGAAGAGACGCACTTTCCAAGAAAGGTTCATGGTCTCAACCTGTAAACTGTCACAGATCAGCTGAAGTCAACGTAGCTATTATAAATTCATTCAGACTGAGTAGATAATCCATTCGTTCCTTCGTGTGCAGTATCAGTGATAATGGTCTGTCTCCAAGCCGAGAGATGATCATGATTAAAGAGGTCTGGGTCCACATACTTTGAAACCCAAAATATGTTTTCTTTCCCAGTAGAGAAATCTTCATTCTCATTTAGTGGAAGATTCAGCCTAATGGAAAAATGGCTATGCACTAAGATGGAAGAAGAGTAAAGTAGTAGCTTTAGGAAGAAACCATCTTCATTTTGATGAAAAAAAATGGTGGGTGGGGAATTAACACTATCACCACTAGATAGGAAATTCTAATCTGAGATTCATTTTTGCTTCTATAAATTGAAACTGTCACAACTGCTCCCTCACAGAAAACTTTAGCCTTCGTGAATACACAGAATTTTTAAATCCACAGCGCAATTGTAGTCTCCAGACAAAAACAAAAAACACCAATAAAAAACAACAAAAAAAGAAATCTCAGAAGTGCACTTTGTATCTCCTGCCTCAAAAAAGGTTAAAGTGCTAAGTTAGATATATCTAAAAATTAAGCATCTCTCCTAGTCCTTTATTTTTTTAAATGAAACTTTATCTTTGGTTTCTTGTATCTTCTCCGTAATTTTATCCTTTGTTTCCTCCATCTTCTCTGTAATTTTATCTTTTGTTTCCTCCATCTTCTCTGTAATTTTATCCTTTGTTTCCTCCATCCTATCTTGTAGATATTCCTTTACTGGTGGTGGTGTGGACATATAGCCATTCTTACGTAGATATTTAACGGTGATGGACGTTCCTCCCAAAGTCACAGTATATCTGGCAGGAGTTGCAATCTTAAAGAAACCAAACAATAGACCGCATGAATAAAACAGGACAGTATTATCCATCAGACAGTATTTTTAATATTAAGTATCTTGGCCAGTGTCAGATACTAAAAATATCTTCTATTTCTAAGGAAATAAAACAATTAACAGTACATTCTCTAGAAATGCATACCTTTTACACTAAGTATTCTTTTGACAAACTAGCACAGGCGTTAGACTTCCCTTTTAAAAAGCCTCCCTGTGCAGCTTGTGGGAAGAGCATTAGGTGTCTCAGAATGCAATTCAGAACAGCCAGTATGTGAGCAATGAACTATAAAAGCAAAGATGAAGTACTAACAACAGGATATGCTTTAAATTCTAAAATTCACGAGAGTATAGGCATCTAACCTTCAGTCCAAAAATAAGACTTGCATATAGAAAGAGAGAGCTAAGAGACACCTTCAGAGGTCAGCTAATCCAACACACAACGAACTAGGTTAGTTATTCTAGAAAGTTTAGAATAACTTTTTTTTCAGAACTTCAAAGATAAAGCATGCAAAATCTTCCATTTGCAACCTATTTTAGTACTTTCATGTCTTGAATGTTTCTTCCAAATCTCACTGCTGTAATAAAATCTTTGTATTTAACCACATTTATTGATCTCTTTCAGGTACAGGAGTAACTGGAAGAACAGTGCTTTCACGTTTTGTTTGGGAAAACAACAAACCTTAAAGTAACAGATAAATAGTACATCATATGTGGAAAGAAAACTGATGAGCGGCTTTTGAAGTGAATACAGTACTTTGGTTTTGCATGGCCTGACACATTTCAGGCTCCCAAAACACAGATTTTGGGCATAAAACAACAAACGAGACTCAAACCTGAATGTAAGTAATTGATCCAAGTGGACAATGAAAGTACTTAAGAATGATAGAGAACTACAATAGAAAGACAAACTAATTCATCATCTAGGATAAAAAATACCCTTACTTTTATCTGGCAATCATGAAGTATTTAAAATTTACTTTGTTATCCCAGTTAATTATTCCAGGGATACAGAGGAACAGCTTAATTGTAATTAAATTTCTGAGGACAGACAATCATCCTGCAGCAAACAAAGAAGTTATTTTAGAAGTATAGATAGATTCCTTCAAGGAACACAGAGCCCATACCAACTTTCCAGTGACTATTCTCCTACCACAAAAACGAATGTTGAAATATGTGTAATTATCAAACAGAGAAAACAGCATTAATTCTTTCTGATCTAAACAAACAAACCCTATTTATTTCACCAGGCAAGATTTAGAGCTTGTTTACAAACCATACAAATACTTACTTTATACAATGCATAAGCAGTTAGTGCATTTCCACTCTGGGAGTTTTTCAGGATGCTTACTATGCTGTCTGGTAAGCCAATCAACTCTAGGAATGGAACAACATTCACTCCTCTACCAAAGAGAAAAAAAATTGAAAATGAGTAGGATGACACTTGAAACATGAACAGTGATTTATAGTATCATTTCCATTCTTAAACTCCTTCATACAATCTTTGCAATTTAATAGCAAAATATTTTTTCCATCTAAGCAATATGCTTACAAGGTTTGTGTTTTTGTATATATAGGCAAATTAAAGCTTTTTTGTTCTGCATTCCACCAAGAGGCAACCCATTTATATTATCCTTGTTGGATAATATATCAACTACAAACTTACCTGTGTCCCACTTTACTATGTTTGGAGTTAGTGTAGTGGTTGTAACACAGCTACTTAGGCTCCAGTTGTGCAAGTTCTGTTTTGCCTATTTTTTTCCCCTTTGGAAATTTCAGACTAATCTGCAGCATGCCCAGAAGTACAAAATCCAGAGTTTAGTGTGCTGCCTTCACTTTTAAATGAAACAAATGGAATGTGCCAAAAGAAAAGGAAACATATATCATATGCACAAGACAGCAAGGCTTTCGAGCCCATCTATTCCACCTGGTTAACGCAAGGTGGCAGGATAGATGGAGGAGCTCCTATCATAACTTCTTTCTTTTTGAAAACCAGTGAAACTAACACCAGCATAAAGAAAGAAAAGACAGTCCTTCTTTACACTGTAATAGAAAGCTACATGCCAGTATAGAAGGCCTGACTTTCCAGTATTTAGAAATGTTTTATTATTAGCATCATCATCCACTTCTAAATAACATTTTCATCATTTTAAGTGTTCTTCTGTGCATGTGATCGCTTTAGCATCAGGAACAGGATCAGGTAGTAGCTTTCTAGCAGTTACTGGGATCTACAACCTGAAGGCCTATCCCCAACGTAGAAATTGGAGCAAGATCTGAAAGACAGCATTAATCAACGTTATTAAATAAACCACCATGGTTTAGTCTTGTGTCATGAGCAGTCATTCTCAAAGTTATTTTTCCACTTCCAGAGGGTGCTGTTGCTGTAGCATGACAAATCAAAGCTTTGTTATAATTAGTTTCTAGTTAAATATTTCAGTTGCTTTCATCTGTCAAATATGTATTTCAGCAGCTAACTTAAGTGTTTGATGAAAACTCGATCTGAAATATCTGGATGTGAGCATCAACCTGGACTCATCCAAAGCAAAATATTTTTAATAGCTCTAGACCTTTATTCTTCTGACATAAGCTAAATTTAGAATGACATTTGGATCTATAGCTCCTAGAAAGGGCAATTATGCCAGCTGGTTAGAGTAACTAAAACAAACAGTTGTGTGGTAAGGCATTCTGATGTCAAAGCCCCATTCTTGCTGCCACAAACTGCCATTGTTTCATGCTTTCTATTATTAAATATACAACACTAGCAATCCAGAGATAAACATTTACTTATATTTAGCAAACCATTCGCAGATAGATAAAACTTCTTCAATCTGAACTAACATCTCATAGCTGATGTTTTTTCTAATAAATGCCATTTTCCAAAACATTATCTGGCCCACACTATAGCTGAAAGAAACTGAAGTTACAAATATATTTATTTTTGGCCATAAAAGTATTTAATTTCCCATTCAAAAGTCTGGGCTACAGCAGCAATTTTTATGGTAAAGGGAAGGAAAACAGGAAACAAACAAAAAAAGGAAAAAAGATACACGTGGTTTGTAAGGAGCTCAGAGTGAGGTAAAAGATTTGAAAGTCCAGTGATGGGGGAGGACTGTGGATAAATGGGGAAGGAAGTGGTGAAAATCCTTCAAATCCAAAGACAAAAAAAGAACAGGTCTATAAAGATCTCATCTAGCAACTCATAATCAGGATTCCAAATCTTTATTTTTATCCTGTGAAAGGTTACTAATCATTTTGATGCTGTTTACATCCACGCATATTTTGGGGAGACTGACATTTCTCCAAGTGTAAGCAAGACATCTGGTGTACAGAAATAACTGCATGATAATAGTATGCACACACCACTCTCACAAATGCAGTACTTCAGTATTAATCTTGTGCTCCAGGTAAAAACGTAGCCTCATTTCCCTGTTACATTTACAGGCACTTTTTAACATGTAGTAATAATTTATGTCCTTTCACCAGTGTGAGTCTGTCTCAATTCAACAGCAGTATTGAGTAGTGCAACAAAATACCAACTTACTTCATGGCTGCGTAGTAAAAGGATCCAAACCACACCGTGGAAGTCACAAGATGAACTGGAATCATGACTTTTCCATACTGTTTAAAAGTTTTCTTGAATCTTTGAACAAGACTAATTGATTTATCTTGCAACGGATCAGGATCTGAAGAATCTGTCTCTACGGGGCTCTGCTTGGGTACATCAGTGGCTGAAGTCAAAGGATTCCTCTCTTCTGGTACTTTGTGAGGAGTGTCTGCTGGCTGCGATGAAAAAGCACTTTTCTTTGAGGTTAACAGTGCTACACTTGCATGAAGACATCGTTTAGGAGGGTCCAGTGCCAAAATCACTTTGCATCCAACATTAGATGACATCAATTGTCCTTTTACGCACTGAAAGACGCTAGTGCGAGGAAAAACCAAACACATCCCGTGTGCCAGCTGAGATGCAGTATGTAATACACTCCTTTGCATCTTGATGAAATGTGGCCGAGTTTTCTATAGAGAAGAAACAACGGGGAAAGAGCAAACAAATTGCATTTCAGTTATTTTGTAATTTTAGATTTGCAATTCCTCCAATGCTACTTGAAATTCTGAAATTTTAAGTTGCTCTCTATCCTTCTACTTTAAAAGGTTTTCTTTATCTTCCTTTGCAGAAATTCTGTTACCTTCTAGAATTAAGCAAATCATTTTAGATCTCACCTCTTTAGTACTCTAAAGTCCACTTACACTAAAACGTCCACTTCACATAGCACACTCTGCTCCTCACAGCTAAAATGCTCACTCTACTCTCTGAAAACATTTTCAGATGTTTAGTGCTAGCTACTGCTTTTATCTGTATAATATGGCAGAGCTGTTGAAAAGCTACTCTTGAAAGTTCACTTCTAGGAGCAACGGATAGTTCAGGTGATACTTCCAGCCTCGACAGATATAGTGTGACCTTACTGAAGTGCTTTGGTAATGGTGGGATGTACTTTAAAAAGGTATTAAATGTAATATAATTAAAATTAATTTTTGGTGTTCTACGCTATTTAACTAAAAGTAAAAATTCATACAGTAAAAAAAATAATAAAAAAATCCATGAAGTCTTAATAGTAACAAACCTAACCACAACAACCTGCCAGTATACATCTATTAGGAATTGGGATGGTGCTGTTGGATGTCATGAATTAAAAGAACAAAAATTAAACTGTAATCTTATAAATATTGCAACAAAAAGAGCATTTTAAAATTGCGGATAACCCAGTTAGCCTTATGATTTTGAACACTTACCAGTTATTCTTGAAAGTTTAGAAGAACCACTGAGAGGTTCCCCACAAAACAGGACAGGAGTTTTGTACAGTGTGCATAGTAACTTGTAACTACAAATTACTGAACAACTAACTTTCCTTCCCACCAAAGAAAAGCACCACTAGTTGATTTTATCTAACTAATACCAGCTATGTCAGTTGCATTACAACTAGTAAATCGTCCATGTTTTTGGATTTTTAACTAACGTAACAACTCTTGATACAAATCAGAAATCATTAAAGTTTAACTGAAACTCCGTCATCATCTTCACATCTTTACCTACTGCCTTTAGATATATCTTAATCAGGTCTTTTGATAGTGAATTCATCTAGGCTGTTGAAAATGATCAATATTTCATAACATAAGCAGAGGTTTAAGAAAATGAAGTCATACATACCCTTTACTACTTTCCAGATACGCAACAAAAGGTCTGAGTTTGTGTCTTCAAAGAGTTGCTACTCTTCCACTAGTACCCCACCTTTCACAAGTATGTCTTCAACATATTGACGACTGCCAAAGTGGAAAAAAGGCACATTTAGAGAAACAGAAAGCACAGCCAACTGATACTATTATTTTTGTTCAGCCTGAAACCTTGCTTAATGAAGAAGACACCAGTGCAATTTCCTTTTTGGACTCTGACAGCCTAATGACAGTTTCTTTTCTGCGTTGCTTAAGAATTCTTGAACTGTGAACTAGTGTTTCCTTCCAAGAGGTAAGTTTCATAGTCCAAAGGGACTTCTGTTAGAACATTCCTACCTGTACATTTTCTAGATATTTTAATGTAATTATTTTTTATGTAATTATTGTGCTTGAATTAATTGCAATTACTAGAATTACGATGTTTGATGCAGGGAAAACATCAGAGGAACGGTTCCAAACTCCCTGGACATATCTACCTTGCATGTGAAGCACAGACACCCACTTCTGAGGAACTCATACTAACAGAGGAGGTTACTTCATCGTGAGGGGAAAACTGAACTCTTGTTTCTTTGTAAAGCAGCAGTTACTCACTCCTGCTGAATTATGAACTCAGTGGGAGCCAAGAAGTGCTGCTGCTTGTAGAGCAGTAAATCATCTACAGGTTCTGCCTCTCAACGAGACGGCCTTCTGTAAGAATTCACTGGAAACAGCAACTGCTTGTTGTATTTCTGTTTTTATGAGAAGCAGAGCTTCTTGCTGAATTCTTAGATACAAATGCAATTGTATTTGTAAACAAAAAGCGGTGAAAACACTTGATGGTACTTTTTCGTATACCAACTACCTTACTGATTTACAGAAATTATAATAAACTGTAAGAAAACTACACAGCTTGCCTATAGCCACTTACACTCCTCTCCTGAGGGCTAACACCCCACAGGACTGTTCTCCCCTCACTGGCAGTGCACAGCACTCTGAGCACCTGCCCCAAGCAGGTTTCTGCCACATCCGGCCAGCGGACCCACAACGGATACCTATAACCTACATGGACCTTCTACTCTATCTCACCATTCTTCTGCTCTCAGTGGATGGTGTCCTCTTCCCAAATTCCAAAGAATATTGTCACCATACAGCATAGGGGAAGCAATGCTGATTCTCTCTTGTTATTAACAGGACTCTGCAATCCATCAGTCTTTGAAGGAGCTCATTCGGCCACACAGAGACTAATGATACAGCAGAAAGAAGAAACTGAAAGGTATTTCTGGGTTTTCCTGTTATTAGCATTTCTCAGACTACTGTTTCTAGGTTCGCTGTCTAGCACCTACTGATAGCACAAAAGCACCACTGTTCCACGCCTCTGATACACTGCTATGGCTGCAAAACACTGTGGTTTGAAATGGCTTCCAGGACTTCAAAAAAAAAAAAAAAAACAACAAAAAAAAACAACAACGACAAACCCAAAGCAACCCCAAAAGGTTAGAATTCCCCTCAACAGGAGGAAGCAACAGGTCACTACTCCATGCTCAGTCCTCATCAGTCAACAGCTAACACTGCTGTGATTGGTGAGTGAGTTTCAGGGCAGCTGCTTGTAAGGTAAGTGCCCTTCATCACCAGACTTGACAGCAGTCAGAATGCCACCGCTGGCTGAAAGTAGGGGAAAAAGCAGGGCCGCTGACAAGACCTGCCACAATGTTTTTGTTGTTCCTTTGTCCTCAGACAGACTCGGAACTTGTTAACTAAAAAGTTTTTCTCCAGGATGCCAGACCCTCCAGTCCAAAGGGAATTTTTCTGACCATCTGCATAGATCCTGAAAAGGTCCCGAACCCTGTAAGCGCAGATGAAAGTAAGTTCTAGCCGATATTCTAAGAACTACCTTACTTTTTGCTCCTTCACTTTAAAAAGCTTTTTGTTAGATACTTAATGTATAAGGAAAGGTTTAGATGTAATAGAGCTTACGTTTGAGAGAATAAAACAGGTATTTCAAAACAAGGCTGGAGTTCTCCAAGAGATCCTACTGCTTTATAGGTACTTGTTTTATTTTACTTATTTAAAGGAACATGAGAGACTTTTGATGTGTTAAATTGAAGATGATGATATTGTCACACAGCACTACAAGCCTAAAGGAGGCAAGAATTATATTTGCAACGGTTACAGCAGAGGATAGGAAAATCAATTGAGTAAAATAAATTATTATGGCATACGTTTCGTAAACTGATTTTAAAGAAATGAATATTGGTAAAGGGGGGTGATGGCTGCAGCTGCTCAACTGTAGTATTTTAATTACTTGGCTCACCATCGCAAACAAATCTTAAACAGGACAGACAACCCAAAGTGCACAATAAATGTCTGGAATTTACAAGAAATATGAAATCGTAGTTGTTTCATCCTTCTAAAACATGAGAAGAATACAGAGCAATCTGTCCTTTATGACGTGATTAGTGAGAAGAAGTTCCTAGTATCCAGTACATTCAACAGGCAGCAGAAAGCAGCATGTCAACCCACGGCTTTGAGGCATAATTTTATTCTTTAAGAACAATAATTTCCTCAAGATAATTATTACTCATGTGAGTTATAAAGTTGCCCCTGTAACTTTCAGTTTTGAAAACCCCTCAGATTCTAAGAAAGAACAGTAAGCTAGACATTATCCACAATTGCACTGGGTGACTTTTGGAAAAATATTTCTTAGTTTTAATGTATTGCCTTTATGCTATTGCATGATGCTGCAAAAGCACAGAGAAAGTCAGAAGCTAGAAGCTTCAAATACGAGGGTGGAAAAGCTGGTGGGATGCTGCATGACAATTGGGCGGGGGAGGGTATTTTAAAGCATCTTAGTTTTTGTATTAGGTTTATCCAAAGTATGCCACAAGCTAAAAAAAAAAAGACAACAAACAAACATGATGTCTAAGGACAAATACAGCTGTTCTCTGCTATAAGAATCTCATGTAGTCAGTAACCAGATAGACGCTAGCAGGACAAGCTATGAAATAATCTATAAACGCTTCTTGGATAAGGTCTCCTCTTCAGTGCTGTCATGTTCTGGCCAGCTATTTAGCAGCATCTCCAGCTGGCTGTAAACTGAGCTGAAGAGATCTTGGCTGTTCAGGACACACTCCTGGTTGGGATTCTTGGACATCCACTTAGTTTCTGAAGGCACGTCTGCCTCATGACAGGTTATTAACAAGCCCTCTGACATAAGGGAGTGCTCCGGTGGCCTCCTGAGTAAAAGTACAGTTCAGCTCCTCATCACAGTGCCAGAGGCTTTGTTTGGGAAACTTTTATGCTCCTGTTATAATTTAGAACAGCTTTCACACAAAACTGACGTGCTACAGGAGCATCCTGTCTCTTGCATTTGCGCTGCTAAAGTCTTTGAAACCCAGTCAGTGATTACTAGAAAGTAGAGATTAGACTTGCTCCTGAGGACAAGATCCTGAACAGAAGCTCAGGATCTTTTGGTGGCACAGAGCTGGGCTGTGTGACTACCATGAATCTGTGGTTTTAGCAACGTGCTAACATTTTAAGCAAAAAAGGATCCAGGATCATTGGAAAATGTAAGAGTAACAAGCAGGCCAACACAGGTACAGCAAAGAGTGCTGGGGATATCTGCTCTTGGAAAGGGACGTTATGTCAGAGAAAACGTCAGATGAAGATTTCATTAGGATAATTTGTATAAAAATAGTTACCCTTTTATAATTAAAAAGTTTTGAGCTACTAGAGAAAACAAAATGTGAAAATGGGCTGGATGTAAGACTAAAGCTTTTGCCATCTAAGTTCTCTTTTGTAAAAGAGGTCAGAAAACATCTGGGGGAATTGAGGGTATAATGTAAGTAGACTAGCCTGGTTTATTTTCTCAGTTCCACAAGAAACACTCTGGACACAATATGTAAATACGGATGAATTTAAAGCACTTGTTCTGTTAGTGTTTGAAAACAGAACATTAATTATACCACAGGAGAGTTCCCACTGAAAATCCATGAGCTTTTTCCACTCCCCAGGCACCATTCTCTGAAACCAGAAAATTAATTTACATTCCTGTCAATTTTAGTGCAAAAATCAAGGAAACTTTGAGGACTATGTTGTATATATAGAAGAATTTGGAAAGGACAAACCACATTGTCAGACATCCTTTCCAGTTCACCTTTCAGGTTGCATAAAAAGCAAATGCACAGAGATCCCACGCAAACAGCCAGGTTAATAAGAAAACCTTTATATTGAGTAAAAAATATAAGCAATATAATAAAAAAAGACTTGTTTCACATTTAAATTTGTTCAACAATTTATTGACAACATTTAAAAAAGCACATTGCCAAACATTAAGCTAATAAAACAAGAAAAAAAAAAAGCTACTGAACTTAAAACGTATGGGTTGCCTAAAAAGCTGGGGACACATTTTGAAATCATTGTAACAATAGTGCAATATATGTAAAGCATCATTGTTTTTTCTAAACACAACATAAAACGTAGCTATAAACCTCGTAATAACTGAAATGGTTCAGCATAGCATGCAGTCACTACCCATGGCTGGGAAATGACAGCATATTGGGAGTTTTTATTCTTTGCATAAGTACTTCAAGGGTATATGAATAAGCATTTAAAATTCATATTTCAGCTTTTACTACTTCTGCAGTATCCTTAATACAATCTGTTATTCATTCAAACCTAAGCTACTTGGCTATAATTTGAAGTTTGGGCATCACTAGCTGCCTCACCCTGCCTACCATTCAGAGCTGCCTGAAAAATTGAACACCGTGTTTTAGGCCAAAGGGAGCAATGCAAACCGAGTCATGCTGAAATTTATTAGAATCTTGCTGAAAGTCATCACATCAAAACACAATGCAAGGGTAACCTTACAGACAAATTGGCCTAATAAGTTAGGCATGATGGAGGCGGAATGGGCTAATCTCTGTATCATCACTTAGTAAAAGCTAAGCAGTATATTTTAAACTTATCATATTACTACTACTTACTAATGTAAGTGCAAACAATTTTTTAACCTTCATTTTTATTTAAACTAAGGTAGTTCTTGCTTAAACTTAGTAAAGTTTTCAGTAACTTTGGTCAAGAACGTAGAATAAACCCTTTAACATAAGATCCCTAAATACATGGCAATCTCCGCTGCTACCATGTTCTGATGCTTTAAGTATTGGTAAGCACAGCAAAAACATAGCTTCAGGCAGAATAAAAATTTTTGTAGAGCTTTATATAAAAGTTTTGAACGTTGGATTCAGAACATAAATAAAGCAGGAGAACCTAATGCAATGTCTGTGCTGAATTATAGAGCAGGAATGCTAAACAGGAGGCTTAACAGCTTATCTGCACCCCATCAATGTGACAGCGGTATCCCTCTTCTCCTGTATGCTGAAAAGCATTGGATCTCAAGGTTGCACACAGTTGAGCGTAACAAAAAGCGTGAATGTTCTCTCCCCAATTCTTTTAGACGAGTATTCAGTTGTGTGCAGTGCTTTCTGCTCTTCAGAACTGTCTTAATATCTGGAGCTATTCTATGTTTCAGCTCTAAACTCTGTTCAGAGCTGAGAACTTCCCCCGTTCAAAACTTTGCAGCTCAGCAGTGCTGAGCATCTACGCTGGGTTCCTTCATTCTTAAGTTTCACTCTGCCCTCTACTGATTTTTTCCAAAAGTACAGCTCCTGTACTAATACTACAAAAGGTCTCCCTACTCTGGTTCCTTCCAACAAGTATTAATCTGCTTGATCATCTCCTATGTTGTTTCTGGATGTAAAAACAAAACCGAAAGCCAACCCACCCAAACCTGCCTTTTAAAGTGCTATCTGATTTGAGCTTTTGTCCATTTGTCACTCTGCAGACATGTCTGTAACGTGCAAGTTAGGAAGTTATGCTCTTAGAAGCTAACTAAACTTAAAATCAGGCATTTGCATTTGTTCTAAAAAGGATGAAAACCTCACTTTCCTAGATCAATAGCAACATCATACTTGTCTGCTTATTCTTTTGTCTTTCATGTTATGACCTTTCACTTTAATCAAAAGACCAAAATCACAATATAAATCCAATAAAACAACTTTCCCAAGCAACCCCTAGTAGCCCCTTTCATCCTTAAATCTTTCAGTGTATCATTAGTTCATTCCCCTCAAAACACTCGTGGTTTTCTTTCAGAGGGTTTTCAACCGGAGGGCCACCATGTGGAGGTGTGTGGGGTAGGTGTGCTCAGCAGTGGGAAGTTTCTAAGGGGTCTGCAAAAGATAATTCCCGTAAGTGAACCTCATGTTAGGACAGTTTCTTGCACATGGCTTTGAATTCCCTCAGAAAACAAAGACATCTGAACTTGCGAGGAGTCAGACTCAAACACAAATACACAGAACTTTGCTGAAACACTGAGGATCTCTTAGGATCTCCCCTCTCCATATCTCATCCAACTTTAATTGGCAGACTCCTCACCTCCATCATCTCTCAGCGAGCACCTCAAAGTCCTCTCTATACATTTTAACTAATGGAAGACAATAGAAACATGACTATGTTTATTTCTGCATTCAGGGCTGACATTTCTTTTCTAAAGGTCCGTTACCTCTCTTTAGAGTTCAGATCCGCTGTGCACATCTCTCTTCACTAACAGAGGCATCAATAATGGTCAAAAGATTACAGAGACAACTGAACTACAGCTTGCTCAGGACTTCCTGTTATGCCTCAGTTGGGTTCCAGTAGACAAGCTCATTTTTGGATTCAATCTTTTGACATATAAAATTTAGATTATGATCTTTAAATTAAACAGCTCTTGGGAGTTGTAGTCAACTGCTCCTGAAAGGTCTAATGAAACTACTGGAAACACCCTGGGGATGCTGTGACCTCCACTAAAACAACTGGTGCTGGTCCAAATACAGTTGGGCCTTTTTGAACGGAGCACATCAAATGACTGGGGTATTCAAATACTTTCTCTTAACTAATTGTAAAAGGCATTTATTAACAATATGCTGCAACTTGGATCTTAGCATAAACTTTGTACAGCCTTCTCTCTCATCCTGCATTATGACTACCAAAACCATTCCCTACCTGGTCTTGATAAACGCCATTTTTGCCACCTCAGGTCTTCACAGGTCTCATCTCACTGTACATCCCAACTGTAGTCAACAGTACCAGCTGTAATTAAATTGTTATTTAATTTTGTTGTAAATTGTTACCTAACATAACCTGCATTTAGAATACTACAAATCAACGAAAACAGCATCCTCCACCAAACTCACTAAAAGTGAGTAAATACTTCCAGAGAGCATGCTCCAGGAGAAGCCCAGAAGCCTTACAATTAAGAACAATACAGGCAAGGCCCAAATCAAAAGTGAACAAAATACCCCAAACCAATCCTCTCATCCTCCAGTCCCCAGCCCCCCAAAGACTTCAACAGGAACAGAATCAATCCACAGTGGAAAGAAACATTAGGTTCAAGGTTTTCTTTTATTCTTTCACTGAATTTATTTCACATTTTCAAACACTGAAAAGATGTCACTTTTTTTCCCCAGCAAAAAATACCGAACGATCATCTTTCAGCAGAATTGTTGTTGGCAGACATTTGCTTCCAGTATAAATCTTTTCTAAATATTCCAAGCGTTGAATTCTCTGTTTTGGATTCAAACTTCTCCATATGGGGAAATATGTGTAGTATCAATCAGAAAATCTTGAAAAATTACACGTGAAGAGGCTGATCATAACATTTACTAAACAGACAGATGTTCAAAACCACATTCTTTGTCTAATTTTTGGTAAATGCTATTCCCCACAGCTCTCCAAACAAGCGTGACCTGTTCTTAGGAGTAGCAGTATTACTTTTGTTAAGGTTTTGACAGCTGAGCCGTTAAGATTTCTTTGCCCACCACTCAGTTCATTACCTTCAGCAGCACCTTTTGCTTAGAGGGCAGGATCGATAACGTTGCTGGCCATGCAACCAGCAAAACGGCACCATCCGAGAGCGTCTGAAGGAGCAGACTCACAGAGCGGTGACTTCACACCAGAAGGAGCTCTGATGGGACTTCAGTATCAGAAGCCAAATAATGCTCAGTCCAAGGAATCGCCCTTGGCATACTCAGAAGAAGCAACCAACCTCTGGCAGAGTTCCTTTCTGTTTACTAAAGAGCACCACAAAAAGATCCAGATGGTCCCCTGCGTACCAGTAGGAGTCTTTCGGTCAGCTAGTCTTTTTTTTTTTTTTTTTTTTTTTTTTTTTTAGTGTTCTGACTTCACCCTTGCCCATGTAACACCAAACTTTCACGCACTGCCAGGACACGAGTCCTAAGGAAAAAACATTATTAAGGGAAAAACATGTACTGCCTGCTGTGTGGGAAAGGCAGGTGGTAATGTCATTGTAAAAATTAGGAAGCCATTTTTTTGTCAACCTTTATATTTAGAAATAAAACTTATAAACCAGGAGGATAAAATTTCATGTGTTAACATAAATTACATCATTAACCACAGAAAAAAAAAGTAACTTGACTGTTTTAATTTTCCAACTTTTTAGACAACTCAATTTAAATAGTAAAAACACATCCATTGTGAGAAGACCACTTTCTACCAACAGACCTTGAGATCTACTTTAAAGCAAACCATGAACATAGTCTTCAGGACCTACTCCTGAATGTCATCTACCCAAATGCCCAAATTTCACGATCAATCACAGGTCAAGACATCTCAGGAAGACACAGCAGACTTCTGACAGTGTACAGAGCCTAGCACTAGAAGGCAAACCATGAGATACCTCCCTAAGTGCCGGACAGTTAATAGGAAACCCACAATGTGGAGCTCTGTGGATTCACAAATTCTTTATTGACCCACTACAAGGCCTACTGTTCCTTCGGAAAAAAAAACACAGTAGAAAAGATCTTCCAGTCAGAATACGCTGCATCTAAAACACATCTTTTAATCACAGAACACAACTTGCTCTTGTCCTTCCAGTAGCTGTTGCAATACTTTGAGGCAAGAAAGAAACATGGATGTACAGTCTTACTTCCGTCCTTACTGACAGAGAGAATTTGTAAGCCACAGACGTAAGGAAAACTGAATTCCTAGGTAGTTTTGTCACAAGGTTAAGTTTGCTGGTGTTCAAAAGACTGATAAAATTCAGCTGAAGATCCTTCTGTGGTTAGGGCATTCATTACATCTCTCTCACACGTATTCTGGTGGTTGCTAAAGATTAAATTTAAGTTGTAGCCATTTTTCAGAAGCATCAAATCATCTGCTTTCATAAAGCATCTCAAAGCTTACTACTTCTGAGCGCTACCACTCTCAAAGCTAGTTAGTGTTACCTGCCTGTTCATTCTTCCCTAATTCCAGCACATATGCTTCATTTCTGAGGAAATCATGCTAAAAATTAAAGTTGCTCTATCCCACATCATACCTACTTCTGTTGTCCAATACCTTCACGTGCCTTGTTAATTAGAAACTGGGGCAGCACAAGCTGAGCAGAGCTGTAAACCTACTGACACAGCAGATTAAAGAGTTTATTTATGAGTTCTCTGTACTTTCATTTTTATGAGTTCTCTGTAAATATTCATGACAGGATTAAAATATTTTTGGAAGATATCCTAAGTAAATTTGCTAATGTGTCATTCAAGGGAAGTAATAGCAAGCAAGTTAATTTTCCCAGGCGTGTATCACCCGCTCTCATCTTTACGAGCAGATCAAAGTAACACGCACGTCACCAAAGATATCTATCTTGGAATGCTTTACATAGAGCAGCAAGAGAAGAATCCTAGGATCACAACCTGTGAAAGCATGCTGTGTTTTATGAGATGTGACCAACAAGGCCCAAGGCTTGTGTTTCGGTACAGAAACATCCCTCCTTCAGAAAGCATAGCTCGAGACAGTAGGAAGAAAAAGATGTTATCTAATTTTAACATCAGCAAATCAGCTTTTAAATCCACAAAATATTAAGAGCAATTACTTAACTGGCTGGCACATGCTGGAGCTAAGCACTACCATCACAGTTACAAGGTAAGTGTCTTCACACACTCTATTCAACAGTTCTATCAGTCACTTTGGGAAGAAACTTACCAGACTGCTGTAAAGCCACTCACACATTTCTATTAAGAATCAGCGAAGTCCATGCACCTGAAAACCTACTGCTGTGTTTTATAATTTGTTCATGAACATTTGACTGTATAGCCTTCATTTCTTCGCCCATCCCTCTTTGCAAGGACAGGCTGCTTGAGTTCTGGAGAACTGCAGAGGATCACAGCCATGCAACTTCTTGTTTTGTTTATGTAACAACTGCTACACATGGCCAAGGTCAGTTTTTGGACAAGATCAAATAGCAGAGGCCTGGGATTAAAATTTGCAGCCCAGCTAACTGGCACTTTCATTTTCTGATGCACGCAAATGGAACAAGACCTAGTTTTACCATTCAGATATCTTTGTTTAGAAGGAGCAGTGTCATGTCTTGAAATAGAAATGCCATTTTTTGATGAATCGTACAATGTGTACCTAGTTTGAAGGTGACGTGAGGAGAACCGAGTGGCAGAAGACACTGGGGTGGAAAAGATTTGAGCAGCTCAGAGGAAATATGAAGTCCATGAGAACTGAAATCATTACCATTTGTACTGCAGAAGAGTCTAAACACCAAGCAGGGTAACATCCCGTGTGTTAAAGGAGAAATTAATTCTGTCCTCAACTGCTTACTTACTGAGACAGAAAAAAGGTTGGAGGACTGACAAAATCAGATGCACCAACTCTGATTTACTAAGACCTCATTAAACCACAATTCTCCTGACAGTTTGAAGCAATATATTTGCCTTAGTAAGAACAAAGCTTGTTGCACTCAATGTACAGGTATCATCAAGATCAGCACAATTTGGGAAGGTACCATTGCAGCATAGCATAAGGATTTTAACTTGGTATTCTGATAGGTAACGACTTGGTTCAAGCACTTTAGATCAAGGATTGACCTCATTCATGGCCAGGGATTCCTAAAAGGCTACAGAGTACCTCTGGTAGATTCCTTGACTTGACTCGGATGGTATAGCGTGGCAACATTAAAAAACAATAAAAAAGGAATACTGCTCAGGTTACAACAGTTTTCTTTTTCATTTTAAAATTTTAGATCGTGATAGCTTACCCCCCAAAAAACAAGATTTTTCTTCTATGTCCCTGTCCTTAGAGTAATAAAACTTTGTTAAGAACAGGAAGTTATATTTCAGTTAAAAATCATTAAAACTACATTTACGATTGTATTTTTAAAATAAAACTCCATTTAAATGACCCTTAACTATTTTCTTAAAGGGTCAGATCACTCTTTCACACCACTTTCTCACTTGCACCAACCTTTCCAAGAACCTTCCTAAGAAGACACAGGGTGGTTCAGTGGAAGGACTGGTTTCACTGTGCCGGAAAATACCGAATGTAAGCCTTATTTCTGAAATTTCACCAACAAAAACTGCCACACCCTACCAAGTTCTTAAGCATTCCTCCTGTCCCTGAAGATTTCAATCATATGTTAGGCCCAAACCTCAGTTATTTCAGTAGTTTTATTCCATTTTTACTCCTGAAATCTTGCTGATGTTGAATTTACTTCAGTGCCTAATTTTCAAAGTATGTTCAGCTTCAACAATCTGGGTTTATAGCGTATCAGCGCCAACAATAACTATGTTGGATCTTATTCCCAAGCTGCAAAACTGATTACAAGGAATGTTATGGATTCAACTACCAGTTTTACAGTCATTTTTAAAATCAGTACTTTCTGCTTTTGCCATTGTGTTAGTTGTGTCCTTATCTTTAAAGCCAATATTGAAGTCAAAACTCCATAGAGGTCCAAAAAACCTGTTGAGATGCAAGCTAAGGCCTGTTATCTCAGATAAGGGGACAGCAGTAACTCCCTGCCTTACAAAAACAGACCGATTCAGTTCCTTAGTGATGTCTATAAGCATACATGCAGAGCTGGAGTGGCTTGTCTGGAGATCACCTACAACAGCAGAATTACATGGATCCTTCTAAATACAAAAATCAGATAAAATCTTTTCTTATCAGCTGCTACAGTCTGTGAAGTAGACGTGTAGAAAGTCACGCTAAACAAATCTTTTTTATCTTACATTCCTTACATGCTCAGAGTCTGAATTTGCCTACTCGTTTTTGCCATGTGCAGGCCATCTGATATCCACCTACCCAAACCATCCAATGATTTTTTTTCTCCCTGATGGCAACGCTTCTCAAGCAGCGAGTGCAATTCCACAACGCTGCCGCAGAGGCCACTCACACCCCTTTTACCTCAAGCAGCCTTTGAACAGTAAAAGGAGATAAACACCTGCTGTCAGCACCACAGGAGATGGATGGTGGGGACACATTATCCTCTGTGCATACATTTCCCACACAGAAGCAGCTGCAAGTCAAATAACCTAGTGCACAGGCGGCAACTCAGATTCCAAATTTGGAACTTGCTCCCCATCTCTCCCTCAAGCAGCATAACTTTGGCAAATCGTTAAGTTTATACTTGTAACAGTAGAAGCCTCTTGGGGTTTAGATAAGCTGAGGAGCAGTAAGTTGCAGTCTGCTTAAGAATTAGGTTTGGTGCAGGCTTCTGGGGCACTTTGTGTGCTGCTGTCCAAACTCGTGCTTCCTCCCTTGGGCCAGCTTGCAGAAAGTATTTTGGAAGTGGACATAAATGAGGTGAAACGTGTAGGCTGCATTATCTGACACACATCTATACTTGATTTGAAATTAAAAGCAGTCTCTCCTGATGTAACAGCGTTGTCAGAGTCCTCTGACTTGGACAGCTCTCATGGTTAATTACCAGAAGCAGATTACCAACAAGAACCAGAACTCCAAGCAGGGTTACCAAAACCGTCCTGCCTTGTTCAGCTAGCCAGTGCCTCCTGGGGATCCCGAGGCCCCCACAGCAAGCCCCCAAAAAAACGCGTAAGGAGAAAAGGCTGAAGCCTCGAGATCGTAAACACGGCTCTGCCCGCGAGCAGCTACCCGGAGGGCGGCAGGGGGCCCCACGATGGCACCCGCGGGACGTGCCGCTTCCCCCCGCCCCCAGCGGCCGGGCCCTACCTCCCTCCCTGCCCGTACCCCGCGAGGCGCCCGCACCCGGGGGCAGCCCACCCGCCCCGGCCGCACCGAGCGGGTACCTCACGGCCGAGCCGCCGCCGCTCTTCCTCCACCTCAGGCCCGGCCCCGTCGCCGCTCCGGGCGGCGGCTGACCAACGGCCACCAACGGCCCCAGCCGCACGCGCCGTTCCCCGCCCCCCCCCGCGCGCGTCAGGGCAACGTGCAGCACCGCCCGTCCCCACCATCACCTTGAGGGCAGGCGGCGGGGCCACTGCGCAGGCGCGGCGGCCCCCCTCCGCGCGAAGCCTGCTGGGAGTCGTAGTCCTGTTCCCCTCCCACGCAGCACGCATGCGCAGTGCCGCTGGAAAGCCCTCCCCGTTCCCCGGACGTGACGCCACGGCGGAGGGGGCCTCTTCCGCAAACGGGATGGCGGAGCGCCCGGCGGGGTGAGCGCCGCGCCGCCTCCCCCCTCCTCGCCCGCGGCAGCACGGCGGCGGGCGGGGGGGGGAGCGGGGCAACGGCACAGGCAGGCGGCGGGGGGGGGGGCGGGGGAGAGCCAGGGGAGGCGGCGGGCAGCTGGGGGGCGGGGCCACGACGGAGCGGGCGGGGCCTCTGGGCTTGGGGGCGGGGGGGGCCTCGCCGTGGCGCCGTTGGTGCCGTTGCCCCCGGGCGCTGCCCCGTAAAATGGCGGCCGCCGCGCGCCAACGGCTGCGGGGGGTCTCTCGTTCCCCGCAGCTCCCTGGCGTGAGCGGCCGGCCGTGAGGGCTCTACCCCCGCGTGAGGGATGGCCGACCCCGCCGCGGCGGAGGGAAAGGACGGGGAGCAGCCCCGTGGCGATGCGGAGGGCGGCAGCTCCGGCACAGCGCGCCCCGCCGGCAGCGAGCAGCAGGAGGGCGGAACGAAAAGGAAGCTGGAGGAGCAGGAGGGGGAGCCTCCGAAGAAATCAGTGAGTACCGTAAGAGCAGCAGAAAATATTCCTCCTTTTACCTGGGAGGGTGACAAGGCAAAGTGATGTTTTATAAGACACTGCCCCTTATCATATATGCGCTTATAGAAACTGATGCTGTAGTTCTGATCCAGTCTACTTTTGACCTTTTGCAATACTTATGTATAATTTGAAAATGTTTTTGACCTAATGCTTTGTTTCTGTGTTCGTATCTGAATGGTAATCTAAGCAGTCTGGAAAAATTAATACCCTTTGTCGTGGCAGAAACACTACTAACCCTTTTGTCCTTTTGCTAAAGTAATTTTGGGATCAGGCTTAGAAGGGCAAGGAATATGCTGTTATTGCATAGCCTAAGGGTATGAAGAGGTTAGACTCTTTCAGATTAGACTGAAAGCAGCTGCCAGCAATCTAGATGCTACTGCTGATGGCTGTTACTAACAGTGGTTGCAGCAGCTGGGGTGCCTTAATGGATTGTGTGAATGTGTTTCCCTCACTTGTCAAAGTCAGCCTTTCTAGTTTAAGTCACCTTCAGTGGCTGTCAGGGGACCATCTGTGCTTACCGTGAAAAAGACTAGAAAGGGTCAAAATATTTGTTAGTCTCAGTGAGCTGAGTGCGGTAATAAAGAGGTGATGGGGTTATAAGTATTCCAGACAAGTAAGGCTGTGTACGTGCTCAAGGTTACCAAAATTATATGAAACGTTGAAGAACAAATGTACCATATTAAAGTCAGTCAGACCTTTTCTCCTGAGCGACTGGTATTTCAATGATAAGGTGTTTGGGCATTGACTTTTTTTAGTGGATTACTATTGGGATTGCTTTTAATTGCAATGTAAATTCACAGTGGCTGGAATTTTGTGGCATGTTTGTGGGTTCTGACTGAGAATTCTTCAGTCTCGTTTGTACTGTTAGACAGTTTTGTCTTGCAGAATTTGTGTTCTGTTACTTTGTATTTTATTTATAATTTTTTTTACATGTTATGTATATAAATGGAGATTGTTTTCAAGGTTAAGAAATGTTAGGAGCATAATATCTAGTTACAGAGTACTTTTCAGTATCGTATCGGGCTTCCTATTTTGGACTAATTATATTTAAGGCTAAAACAGGCATTTCTATGGACTGCTGACAAATATGAAATGGGATACTGTCATCAAGTCATTATTCTCTTTCCCTTACCCTGGTTTGTTCAAAGCTCTGGTAGTTACCACTGACAGCTTTGCGCAAAATCAGCTAGTCAGCATTTTGGTTAAATTGGCAGTTCATACACTTCTGTTAACAGCAAACACTGAATTTCTGAACCAGGATTTTCTAAGAACCTTAAACGTGAAATAATGCTCAGAGAGAAGGAACATCTTCCTTTTCAGCCCCTGATTTAAAGGGGATGAAACTGATTCTTTGAGAAAATGTAAGCAAAGATGCTGGATGTCATCCATCAGAAGTTATGTGGGCCAACTGAAAACGGAATTAAATTTTTGAGGCAGTTGACTCTCCAGTGATAGAAGTACTGATGTCAGTTTCAGGCCAGATATATATACAAAAACATTTCCCCATAATGATCGTGACCAGTGTAGCTTGTTTCCTTTCTTAAATCTCTTAAGTGGATACGTCTCTTGATTAAATGAGAAAATAATACAAAGAATTTGCTGCTTTAGACTATTCCTTCCCTCGTTTCTACAGAGTGAGACAGGCCATGGGCAAGCTGTAGCTGCACATTATAATGAGCTTCAAGAGGTTGGATTGGAAAAACGCAGCCAGAGTCGCATATTCTACCTCAGAAACTTTAATAATTGGACAAAGAGCGTCCTCATTGGTGAGTTTCCTTAATTGATTGCTTTGCCTTTAATAAAATGTAACTTTTTTGTTTCAAAATGTGCTTTTTCTGCTCTGATGTTTATTATTGAACTTTGTCTGTTAATACAGTAAGATTTTCTAGTAGTAAAATTTTCTAGATTTTCTAGTAGTAAAATGTCTATTTTTATCTATATTTTTATTTTGAATCCTTACGGTAGCATTTTATATTGTTGGAGTGGGAAATAAATGCTGAAGTTTTAAGGGTCAGTTGACCTGAAAACTAGAAAAAGTTCGTACTGGTAATCGTTCTTCTTCATGCCATTTTAAAAGAGAAAGGGACAACTTTGAATCATAAAGAATCTGTTCTTGTTACATTGAGCTTTTCATGTTATTTAAATCTATCTCAATTTCTAAACTATTCTTGAAGTAGTCTGTTCTTAGGTCTACATGAAGCAATTTTGCAGAAAACTTGAACATGTAAAACAGATATTTTCTGTATTACACATAATAGTTTAAAAAGATGAAAAACTAGAGGAAGTAATTTTTAAGAAGCAGCAGCTTCTTATATAGAAGGCTACAAATTAATTCCAAAGTGAGTAAACAAAACTATTCTGTCTTCAAACAAATAAAATAATTGTCAGTAGAACACCACAAATTCATGGAGAGTGAGGTATGCCAGGATATGTCGTCACCATTTATCTTAGCATCCTGCTTTTTGTTGGGTTTTATTAGAGCAGTTAAAAGCAATATTTTTTATATAAAGCTGTTCCTAGAACCTGTGTTCAAGCCTTTCAGTCGTGATCAATTTCATTAGCGTGGTGTTGCAGCAGTTGTACCAAAACATATTTCTTCTCTCTTACTGTGAAAAGAAGTGGCTAGCATGTTGATATGTTTTGTGTAATATGCCAACATCAGTCACCACAAGAATAATCTAGACAGAGTGGAGATGGAAAAGAAAACAAAATCAATATATGTTGCGTGAAAAGACAGCAAATAAGTAGCTAGTGTTATTGCAAGGCCTAGGAAAGGCTGAGGGGAGAACATTACGCGTGTTTGTAATGTGACTGCAAGAAAAAGTTATGGCTGGTACATTTAATTGGCTTTTAATCTTCTGGCTTTCACATACTTAAAAATAACATCTGCCTTCATTTTAATGGTAATGAAAGGGAGCCCTGTTCCGTCCTCACACGTGGGGTGGTTGTTTAGCAAGGAGCAGTTTTGCCTTTGTCTGCCAGGGAAGCAGTGCAGTGCTCCAGTCACAGGCAAAGCATGTCAAATACAGAAAATATTAATTATCTTTTCCATAATCTTTAAAATTTGTGGTTGTTGCTTTCATCACTAGTGGTTTCTAGAAAAAAAGATTTAAGACTGTAAAGTTAACAAGACTTTATAGGCAAAGTAAGTTCTTGGATGTTGTAAAGTCCTTGAATCGTTTCGGTCCTCTATGGATCTTGTATAATAAAAGTGAATTACAGTGACCTGTATAAGCATTCTCTCTCTTATTTTTCTAGGTGAATTTATAGACAGGGTACGACGGAAAAAGAGTGACATAACTGTTTTGGATCTGGGATGTGGCAAAGGTGGAGACTTACTGAAATGGAAAAAAGGCAGAATTAAAAAAATTGTCTGTACTGGTAAGAAGATACAGTAACTTTCCAGGGAAAGTATACCACTATTATGGGGGGGAAAAAAAGCACATCTCTAGTCTTGTACTGTTTCCTTTGCTGTTAGTATGCCCAAGAGTGCAGTGATGCACCTTCTGTCAAAAAGGTGTTTGTTTTTTTTTTTTGTCTTTTAACTTGAAGACATCTATTTGATTGCCAGCATAAATACCAGAACCGTTAATATTCTGTGTAATGAGCTCTCAGTTCAACTCTTAAATAAAAGCTAGTAGCAGTAAAGAGATACCATATTATCACAGATTGTCTTAGGTAAAATGTAGCACTGGGGAAAAGACTGACTTGATATATTTTGTCTTTTCTCCCATGTCTAATCTTCTGTAGTATTTTTAACTGTTCTGAGAATACACATGTAAGAGTTGCATTTAAAAAAACGAACAAACAACATGATGTTGTGACAAAAACTCAGATATTACAGTCAGCTAAAGATTTTCAGACTCAGAAAGGGGAAGAGCTGAAAACTGCTTAAAAAGTCTTTTGTTTAAGTAGTTTGCATAGGTATTGGAAAGAAGATATCATCTTCCCTTCTCCCCAGAATCATTTCAAGTATAATCAGAGGAAGTGTTGCTTAATTTCAAATTTAATAGATAATAACATTTAATAGAATTCCTTTAGTGGGAATTATTCTAGGTATTTTGGTACTTTCCAGGTCTTTGTTGCCTTTCTTTTTCAGTTGTCAGCCTTCAAATACAGGTAATGAATTTGCTTACAGAGCCCTTATGTAAGCTATAAATTGTGCATTATTAGTTTTAAAATTTGTCCGACGTGTCATTATTCAGTGAAGCTCTGCCTGTGAGAGTAATAGCCTTAAAAAGAAAAATTCCCATGATGAAATATGAGCGTATATCACAAATCATTGCATTTCAACATCTTGTATGTTTGTAAGAAGATGAAGAGCTTTCATTACTGTTTGAAAACCCCCCTTGGAGCTGCACTCTTAGCTAATTGAAGCTAGACAATTAATGCTAACAGCACTTTGTATCAATCACTTTGTATCCATTACATGAAATTTTGGAGGCTTTCTTTGAACTTATGAGGATGGCAGCTTTCTAAAATCTTCAGCTTACAACTTTTGTCTGAAGTAAAGGCAGAAAATGATCAAGAGTTATATTATAATCCCAAACGCTTTCTGAAAACTAAATTCTTTCTCTACAAGTTGGAAATAAAACTTCACATCAGAGTGTAACTGTAGATCAACTTTTATTCCTGGCCTAACAGGTTTGCAGTGCTCCAGTAATTGTTCCTGTTTTCTTGTCTGAAGTTTACACATTCATCCTTTTTCTTTTTAAATTTTTTCTTAATCTCTCTCTATAGATATTGCTGATATTTCTGTGCAACAGTGCAAGCAACGTTATGAAGACATGAAAGCTCGATGTCGCTATAATGAACGTATCTTTGATGCAGAATTTATACAAGCAGATAGTACCAAGGTACAGTTTTCAGGCTTTACAGTACTTTAGAGATGTTACATTCTTTTGTTAAGCAAATATAGGAGGTGATGGTAGTGCTGTAATATCTAGGGGATGTTGTATATTTTTAAGATCAGGTTGTTGTACTATCAGGATAATCAACTGCACAGGTTACTGAAACGTCGCATGAAATTTAGTTAAATGCATTTGATTACTGCTTTACATTGTAACGTTTTTGAAGCTTGAATGCCTTTCTCAGGTAATAAATGTGATGCTTTTGATTTCTTACATTTGACAAGGGAAAGGGAATTAATACTTATTTCTGCAGTTCTGGGATCCAGTATGGGACTTTGAAAACTGTCTGAATGTGTTTTGATGCTGGAATGAATAAGGGACATTTTGTGATTTAACACATAAATTTTCTTTATTCCAGTATTTTTTTTTTCTAGTAGCATTTTAATTGCCATAATATTAATCTTCAAAATGTCTGTGATGGTGCAGATTTTTTAGATGGCATGGTGGTGATGTGGAATACATTGCTGTGGTTTAGGAAACAGTCTTGTGCACAGCACTGCTTTCGCTCCCTGGAAATGAAGGCTGAGTGTGCCCTGCTGACACAGGCTGAGGGACAGAGCCCAGCTGGTTCCAGTGTACTTGTGGAAAGCCTGAACCTATTCTACCTAGACTTGCAGGAAGGGTTGGTGGCTTGAATTCTTGGTTGCCACCCTTTTCTTCTGAGGAATACAGTCAGTTGCATGTTTCCAAGTCATCTCTCTTTGTTCAAAATTAGTCATGGAGTAGAGGAGACAGCCTTGGCCTGGAAAGAAAGGGATATCTTCACATTGTTATCACAGTTAGGTCTTGCATGCACATGTACTGCCTGTTTCATATTCTGTTCTCTCTGTCCACACATACAGAAGTCCATCTCCCTGAAAGTTCATATCTATCCTTAGTGTTATATATAATGCAAAATCTCCCTCTTCCAGCTGACCTAGTTCCTCCCCTGGACCTCTGCATACTGGCTTCTTGTGTCTCCCTTTGTAAAATTACAAAGGAGTAGCAAACAGATAAAATTGAATTGCTATGGGTATCTGAAGCATCCATTTTTGTCTTGCCACATACATAACATTGACAGAATGTGGTGTGAACTGTTGTAGACTGGGAGCGAGTAGGTGGATGGGGAGTCTGGGGGAGAAGAGAAACTCAGGCAGAACTGTTAAGTATGAAATCTTAAGTACAGAATGTGTATCATGGGCTCTGGGGCCTGTGCTCCTCTGGTATTTGTGGATGCTACTAGTGTTGTATAAAGGAAACCTGAAAAGAAAAGTTGGGAACTGCTGGAGTACAGGGTCAAACTGTGTCAAGCTTTAACGTGACACATTTCAAGGGTTCCAAGTCCTCCAGGGTTACTGGTTACTTGGATTAAGGGGACAGGAGTGTGTAGTTACATTATAGGTGTGCATGTGTGAAAATACAAGCAAATACAACTTGGCTGGCTTGTAAGCTGCCATATTTAATACAAATCCTCTTCCCCCTCAATAATATATTTAATGGGTATTTTCTTAGCAAAAGAAATGCCAGTTGTCATTGCAGACAGTTGTCATTACATTCAGTTTACTTAGTAAACTGAAAGTACATTTTATTATGATTTTTTATGATAAATTTTATTATGATGGTGGTTTTCAGCTAAACTGTGACTAGTTATAAGTCCTCAGCATTAAAATATCTCTGGAAACTTACAGGTAACTGTAACCTTGGGTTTTGGCCTTTCGGTGTAGTTACGTAGTTGATGAGGAGAAAATAATTTTTAGACGTGGTAATTTGTTTTTTTTATCATGACAACACAAGTTTTCAGTGTAGCTGTGGGCTTTTTCTTACTCTAACCTTTTTCAGCTTGTTCATGTTGAACTTGTGAAGGAGTGGATGTGGAAAGACTTCAAAGAATTATGGGAGTGGTGTATTTTGTTGTAAGATGTAAATGAATCATGCTTGTTTGTGTAGCTTTTGCCACAAGTTTTCTTTATCTTTTTTATTCTTTTTAATGCATTTCAGGATCTCCTGTCTTCCAAGTACAATGATCCAGATATGCGCTTTGACATTTGCAGCTGTCAATTTG
The DNA here is from genome assembly GCF_040182565.1 of Anser cygnoides. NCBI lineage: Eukaryota > Metazoa > Chordata > Aves > Anseriformes > Anatidae > Anser > Anser cygnoides. The sequence goes on along the minus strand of NC_089874.1, from coordinate 107,234,466 downwards.
TTTACCATTACTCATTTGAGACATATGAGCAGGCTGACATGATGCTTAAGAATGCTTGTGGGAACCTATCTCCTGGAGGGTATTTCATTGGCACAACTCCAAATAGCTTTGAGCTTGTGTAAGTACTTTTTTATCCTACTAGCCTTCCAAAAGTCTGTGAAGCATTGTCAAGTCATAGTTGTTCTTCAAGTGCTCTGATACATTTGTGTAAACAAAAACAATTTTTTTGCAACAGTTTTGGATTCTAGTCAGGAAAATCCCACTCATGAACTTGACTCAAACAGGTAAATGCGTACTAACTGTTGTCTCTTGTACCCATGGCTCTTCTGGAGTGAGTATGGATCTTCATAGGTAAACCTTTGGTAGTGATTTAAATAGTGGCTAAATATCCACAGCCTGGAGAGTAACTGTAAGAATTTGCTGTGGTAGTTCCAAGAAGCCTGTCTTGTCCCTGTAGAATATGCCTGGTCTGAAAATTAATTTTCTAGGTCCATGTAGTCCTTGGTATATTGTAGAGAAATGATGAACTTTTAAAACTTGGCATGCCTCTTTGCTTCATTTCATTTTCATTGCCTTAATGGATTCGGTGTGTGGGAAAGTACATTGAATCCTGGACGCTGTAATACTGGGATGAAGCAGTTTCAGGTCTCTTAGGCATTGTTTACTCTGTAAAATGAAAAGTCGGTCTGTCAATTACCATTTGTTTATATCTCTTTTTATAGAAAACGGCTAGAAGCTTCAGAAACAAATTCATTTGGGAATGACGTATACAGTGTAAAATTTGAGAAGAAGGGAGAATATCCCTTGTTTGGCTGCAAATATGATTTCCACTTAGAAGAAGTGGTTGATGTCCCTGAATTCTTGGTTTATTTTCCATTACTGGAAGAGTAAGTTAAATTTTGAATTCATTATATAATGAGAGCAGTGTTTTATTGCGCAACAGAAAACTTTGTCTTTCTTGTTACAGTTTCAGTTCCTTGGTTTTTTTTTTTTTTTTTTTTTTTTTGTCTCTAAATGAAGACATTTCTTGCATTTCTGTCTGAGACTGTAATCTGGTATGTGTCTGTTGTACACAGCTGAAGGTGCTCTGGTCAGGTACTAGGTCTTGCATAGGAATTTCAGTATCTGATGTCATCTGTAAGTATTACGTTTAGTGCTGTCAAATCTTCCTTCTTTAACCTTATATTTCTGGGGTTTTATTCTACCTTTCTTAAGTGCTCCAGCCTCTTGTGTATCCTCTTCTTTATGGTGCCTCTTATCTTATCCAACCTTTTTTTTGGATGTTCATTGATTTTTTTTTTTTTTTTTTTTTTTTTTCCTAAGGCTAACTTTTCCTTTCTGTAAATCTTCTTTGAGTGTGTATTTTGCTGTTACCTCTGCTTGAATTCAGATATACCATTACCAGCCTGTTGTCCTGTGAGGTACAGACAAATGTTTCCATATTCTCCACCCTGGCCATTCAAATTCAGTATGTGGAGTTTTCCCTTCAAATCTGTATGTTTTCACGCACTTCATTTGTGTCTCTCTATGAAGAATGTTAGCTTCTACCACTGATGCCTGTAACTTCAGTATTGTATGACCATAGTGTCAACATGTAACTGAGATGTAAGGCACTAAATCTAGTAGAAAGAGGATTCCTCAGTATATCCCTAATAGCTGATGTGGCAGATGATGATTAGTAACTTGAGTGCTAGGAGAAGACACATTTTTCTGTTGAAATGTTTATAATCACTTATGTGTAGATTTTTATTGTCATAATTCAAAAAAGGTACAGTTTGTGGTGGTAATGCATTTTTTTTTTCATCTAAATGTGTTTACCGAAAGATAAATTTTAGAACGATTGTAATTCTAGTGAATACCATAAGATGTCACTGTGGCTTAAAACTGTTTCTTTGAAAATAAAGCTACAGTAATTTTTGTGGTTTCCCTAATTAATCATATTATTTTGACAGAATGGCAAAGAAGCATGGTATGAAGCTAGTCTACAAAATGACGTTTCGGGAATTCTATGAAGAAAAAGTCAAGAATGAGGAGCATAAGATGCTGTTAAGGAGAATGCAGGCTTTGGAGGTAAATGCAGAGTTAACATTTTTTCTTTTAAATAGTATTTTACATCTTGTTAATTATTTGTGCAATAACTGAAATTACTCTTGTGAACATTGTGCAATTAACTAAGGACTGCCAACAGAAGAACTAAACTCCTGTTGCTGAAAGCATGATTGTGGTCAGTTAACTTTGGCTGGCTACCAGAGCCCACCCAGCTGCTCTCTCACTTTCCCCTCCTCAACTGGACTTGGTGTGTGTGTGTGGAGAAAATAAGCCAAAAAAAGCTTATGGGTTAAGATAAAGGCAGGGAGATTGCTTACCAGTTACCATCATGGGCAAAACAGGCTTGACTTAGGGAAGATTATTTTAGTTTATTGCCACAAACAAAGGCAAAACTAAAAATGCCTTCCCTTGTCTCAGCCTCTCAGCCCTTTCTTCCCAGGCTCACCTTCATTCCTGACTCCCTTACCTTCTTCCCTTGACAGAGTGGCTTGTGGGGTTGGGGACTGTGATCGTTACAAACAGCTCCTCTCAGCTGCTCTTTCCGCCTCAGCTCCAGCATGGGTCCCTCCCACAGGCTGCAGTTCTTGAAGAACTGCTCCAGCACTGGTCCATTCCGTGGGGTGTAGTACTTCAGGAACAAATTGCTCTAGCGTGGGCTCCTCTTCATGGGCTGCAGTTCCTGTCAGGAGCATGAGCTCTACACAGGCTGCAGCTTCTTTCAGGGGTTTATCCACCTTGCTTTGGCTTGGGGTCCTCACCGTCTATAGTGTGGATATCTGCTCTGATGTGGTCCTCAGTGGTCCGCAGGGGGACAACCTGTTTCACCATGGTCTTCTCCCTAGGCTGCAAGAGAATTTCTGCTCCAGTGCCTGGAGCACTTCCTACCATTCCTTCTTCACTGACTTTTGTGTCTGCACCTGGTACAGCAATTCAATTCTATAGCTAAATTTGCAATTTTGAAGCAAGACTTAATTTTTATTAAGAAGCAAGCAGAAGCATGTTGGTGTTATTTGACCAGGTGTGGTCAATGTTTGTTTCTTATTTTACGTAGAAACACAGGAATCACGCCTGGTGTCACACAGCGGGAACTGTAATCAATTTCTTCCACAGCAGAGAGGCTGAAAGCTGGATCTTTGTTCAAAAAGTGCTGATTAAGAGTCAGAAAGTAATCTTTGTACGAATAAAAGGAAGGCTGTGTTTACAGGAGAAAATGATACTTAACTGGAGTTGGGCTTACAGTTTTTGTCCAGTGTTTTTGCCTTTTATCCTCCAGCTGTTATCTTGGATAACTTTAGCAGCTTTAGAGGAGTTTTTCAGTGCTATCTCTGGGGCTTTGTTTTTAATCACGGTTACATATGCTTCTGTTTTGCCTCAAATGGTAGAATTTTTCAGCACAAGGCTATCTAGTTGAGTATGTGGTGACACATTAAGCTTAGTGACATGGGCTACGAGTGGACTCTACTGCCCTTCTTGACTCAAAAAGGGACGGTGCTCATATTTCCAGTAGCATGGTGAAACACCATCTTACATATCAGCATCTTAGAACAGTGAGAGTTGTCTTAATTAGTAGCCGCATAAAACTGAGGACAGCACTGCTGAGTACAGAGCATTTTGCAGTAACAGGGATCTTTAATAAGTATGTATTAGTTTTGAAGAATCAGATGTATGCTTCTGTTTATAGCTCCTGTGTGTCATTCAGGCATTTTAAGCATTCTGCTTGAAATAATATAGCTGCTCTGTTCTCAGTAGTTCTCTTCAGTTGCTGGCTTGTTTGGATGTTGTTCTGAAAGAGGGTATATCTAGATCATGTTTGTAATGAGCTGTACGTGGAGCATAATTTTTATAGCTTATTCTGTCTGTCCTGTTTCAGACATGTAAGTGGATAAAAGTTAATTTATAAATTCTGGGTGTTAGATTTTCTGGGAAGTAGCAAATATCAGGCCTGACCCGACAGGTGCCTTAAAGGAGGAATGCAAATTTTAAGATACTCCTAATAATTACTGACCTCCGTTTTGGGCCATACTGTCACAAACCCTTGACTAGTGTGATTAGTGCATCATACTACCTAATTAATATTTTTTTCTTGTTTTTTGTATTTTCTCTAGCCATATTCTACATCTGATGATTCCAGACTTGCTTCTGATAAACCTGATGATTATGAGCATGCAAAAGAGTTTATCAAAGATGGCAAGGCAAAGTTACCATTGGTAAGTACATAGGCCATAATCTTGTAGATGTTTCATACCTTCTTCATTTCAACTGCAATGGAATTGCCACCTATGTCTCCGTGTACATGACAAATCGTAGAACAGGCAGTTCATCTATAACCTTTGCTTAAAGAATTAAATTCAGTTAAGTTGTTAGATATTAAAAAATTTGTAACAGTGTGGAAAGAAAAGGATGTTCTGCCATCCCCCTTGACATCTGTTCTAACATAACTATCTTGAATTTCAAGAATTTTCTTATGATTCTGGATCTTCACTCTATTTAAAATTTTAGTTTTCTTCTTTTAATCCTCAGACAGAGGAGAGTTGAAAACTTTCTTTGTAATCTTGTAGGTATTTAAAGTATTATACATTTTTTTTTCTGTTGTCTTTTTGGGTGAAGAAGATCCAGCTCATTTTGCAGCCAGTTTTAGTAAAGTTCTGATTTTTTTTTTTAATCTGCCCTTCCTGCATTTTTTGAGCAGAGCTACTAGAACTGAACCAGTCCTACCTGCATCCATATATTTCTCTCCTCTGTTTTATTAAATATGATATTCTGTTCACATCCGGGAATGGAAAGACCCTTTCTTTGTGATGATAGTAATGTTACCTTGTAGAATATTTAGTCTGATAGCCTGTCATATATTTTTCTGCAGTTCTCTGGCTTTGCCAGCTTGATTTATTTCAAAAACAAAAGAATACTGAAACATCTTTTATGGAGATCATAGTAGATTTTAGATCAGTGGTCCAATTAAATACATTTTTTCTGCTTCTAGTCTTGTCTTCTAAAGGACACGCTGCCTTTCTGAGCTTCCTGTCTTTCTCATATTTTTATAAATGAGGTTTCTTTCTTTGGCTGTCCTAGCAGGACATGACAATGTTGGAGTTGTCTGTTGGACCCCCTTTCTGCTGTCCTTTCATTTAGATACTGAACTAGCCGTATTGTCATCAGGACTTTCCAGCCTAGTTCTGTGTCTACACTATGTGGTACAGGGAGTGTGATAGTGTCCGTAGCTCCAGAGAGCGCTTTAGAAGACTGGAGTGGAAGCCTTGATGTTGAGATGATGTGTCTTTTGCTTCATTTTGTGGCATGGTGTTGGGGTTTAATGCAGCAGACACCTGAACACCATGTGTCTGCTCACGCTCCATGGCTCCATGCGTGTGTGCGATTCCTCTGAATTTCAGTTCTTGAGGGGCAAAGCTCTTCTGGCAGCTTGTCCCCTCACAGCCTTTTCATTCTTCTGTGTTGGTCTCAGAGCTCATTGGGTGCATGATGGACAGGAGCCTGCACAAATGCTGTTCCTGGGAAGTGAGCAGGAGGTCAGACAACATCTGCCGTTGCCCCAGGAACTGCTGCCGTTGTCTATTGCCTATCCTGTCTGTAGCCAGACTAGCTGTTCAGGATGGCATATAGCTGTGTGCTTACTTCTGCACCTGCCTTTGGGGAGTAAGGCTGGATGGAAACCTCTCAAAAGCGTAATTTCACCGTCTCATGCTCAGCAGTTCCTGGTACACAATGTTGGCTGTTTCGGTCTGAACTTTAGCCTGTCTTTGTGTGTTGAGGTTCTTTGACAAGAGAACCAAAACTGGAGGCTGAGTAGTTTGAGTAAAGTTTGTAGCTTAAGTAAGGTGCGCAGTTACTAAGACTTGGTGTTAAACTTTTTTATGGTGCATGTAGTGCGAAGCTGTCAGTTTGACATTTTTCCAGTTGGATTTTTTTTTTTCATGATTGGCTTACCTGCTGTTCATGTTCTGAATTATTGAGGATGTAGTGAATTATTGAGGATTTACTGCGTATATAACAATCCTACATCAAGAGGGAAAAGAAACCTGCTCTCTGTATTTGAAATCTAAAAATTTCAAAAAGAAGGTTGCCTCTTTTAAGAAACAACCTTAAGAACATGAGAATGGCAGAGTAAGACCAAAGACCTCTTTTGCCTGATACTCTTAACAGTTGGCAAGTAGTTGATGCCTGGGAAGAAGTGTGAGAAGGGGTGTTAAGTGCTATGTCATGTGAACAAGTCTTTTTATTTACTTTTTTTTTTTTTTTTTTTACTGACCTCAGAAAAGATGAATCGTTTGGTCAGAACTGGTCAGTGAGTAGCATATGGGTTAAATCACGCCCGCAGTGAGAGCACACTGGAAGAGGATGGAGTAGGCAGAGCAGAAAGGGAGCTTGTTGCTTATTACCTCATGCTTCTTAATAGGTGGAATAAATGGCAGCAGCTGTCAATACTTGGGCGTTGCCCCTGCTACTGTGCTTTCATCTGAAAGATGGGCTAGGAGTAGGCTTCCTAGGGCTCTCAGGTGGATTATTTTCCATAGCATGCGGGCTGGGCTCAGGGTTATTCTTCTCGAGGAGAGCTTTTGTGGCTTGGAGGAAGGTGTTAGGTGGAAGCTGGCAATATTCCTGGGGAAGGTGGCAGTACTGTGGCCTGGGGCCTTTCCACAGCTTCAGCATGGATGTTGGGCAGCTTGGGCAGGAGAGCTGCTTGAGCCATGTCGGGTCATGCTGACGTGCAGTAGTGGACCCAGTGTGCCCCTGCATTGCAAAGGCATCCAGCCCAACCGCCTGGACACCCATTCTGCTCTACCTACGTAATTTAGGTGTGCTCCATTATCTGAGGTGTCCCAGTTCCCCATCATTCTAGTTACTGGAGTTGTAAATATCTGTGGTCTACAATAATGCTTAACTAGTACCTAAATAGCCATCTAGTGTGGGTGGTTAGAAGTTGGTCTGTGAAAGATTGTTTATCTTGAATTAAAACGGTGGTTTGTTGTTTCCTCATCTTTTTGTTTGAACTGGTTTTTATGTCCTCTTCTAGGGAACCTTGAGTAAATCTGAATGGGAAGCAACAAGTAAGTATCGTTTTGAAAACTTGGTGTTGACTAAATGCCTGCTGTGGGAAATGTATGAAAATAAACAGACCATCAATTAAGGAAGAAAATGCAAATTTTACATAAAACAGTATTTTATTTGTGTTATTCAAATGCCTGTATATAGCCAATATAGTACACACAGCTCAAGAAATGGGTGAGGGGAAACACATGAAATAGGTTGAACTTCTGTTCATTTAAGTAGTTTCAAGTATGTGAACTTCCAGGCCAAAAACATTTTGGGGAAGCCTTCTTAGAATGTATGGAAAGAGGATGGTAGTGTCAGTCCTTTAATATCAGCAAAAATGTACACTTGGACATTGTACTGTTACTAGTCAGCTAGAAAACAAAATTCACTGGGGGCATATATTCATCAAAAAAGACAAGTCTGGTTTGGGAAGACAGACTGAAACTTTATTTTTTGCCTGTAGTGGTTAGTATGTTTCAGAAAGAAACAGCACGGATGGTGAAGAGGTATTTGAATGTTTTATGAAAGGGGTGGAGGGAACGGAAGTCTGTGCCTCAGACACAGAAAAGGATATAATATTCTTAAATACATTTGAATTCTGTAAATGTGTTTCATGGAAAACTTTTGACGTCAGTGTTTTTTTTCAATATTGTATTTAGTACATCTCACATGAAAGGGACTGAGAATTCTGTTGGTAAAAATTGTTTCCCGGAGTGGTTGTTACTAACTTATGTGTCACAGTAGCCAACCAGTATTTGCATTTTTGCAGACCATTATACAGATTGTGTTAGTAGGTTAAAAACAAACAAAAATGCTGTTTAATTCATGAATGAAAAAGTCTTTAAAGCGTTTGCTTTTTAAAGTAAACATTAATTCAAACAGTGTAAAAGTATTATGTAATCTATGAATCTAATTGAGAGGAGCTTTTTATACTTTCAAAAGTTCAGTGATGAGTGACCAAAGTACTTGTTCTTATTTTTTTTTTTTCCAGAGAGTTGGAGTACAGAGTTTTTGATGGTTTAGGACAAAAGCACAGCTTGCTCATTACATGAAACTTCACTTTGCTTTATTGCTGAGGAATATAGAATAGGCTTGTATTGAAAGATTTGTAGTGTAGCTAGAACATTTGTTAAAAGTTAGGTTTAAGTGGAAAACTGTTTATTTGGACTCATGGTCTTAAAGTGATTTAAATTACCTGTCTGATATGAAGCTCAAGAACTTCTGACATAGCTGCATTGATTCGATTGTATGTTGAATAACCCTTTCCCAGGGCACTGATGGGGACTTTATGAGGTCCATTTCTGGAATTATACTGATCTGTAATTGAGAAAATGATATCTGGCATGTGTAAATATTTCTTTGTCTATGATATTTTAAAAGCAAAATTGAGAGTTTTTTATCATGGTTTAATTCACTTTTTAATTGAAAGTGAGGTTGATCATTTGACCCCTTATTGTCTGTTAAAATTGGGTGTATAAAGGAGTCTTTAAACTTACTTGCATGTGACTTTTTATGCACCAGGGAACGTTAATTATCTGTAAAATGGCATAGTAATTTGAGTTGCATTTACATTAACTGAAGTTAGTGTTGCATCAGTAGAATCAACAGTACTTAAAATATTTTCTTCTTTGGATACTTGAAGCTCTCTCTTGAAAATATATCTTAAAACTACGCTAGAATTGAACGCTAGAGTTGTGGGGAAACCATGGCAGTTCTCATAATGTCAGCAGTCAGTTAACAAGTTGTTTGGGCAGGATGTCAATCTGTTTAAATTTTGAACACCTATGCGAGTGCCAGAGGAAGCTGAAACTTTGTGCTCTGTTTTCTTTTCTAGGTATTTACTTGGTATTTGCATTTGAGAAGCAACTGTGAAACTTCACATACTGGATGCAGCAAGAAGAGATCATATCCATGTACAAGTTGGAATGGTCTGAAATCCATTGTGGCAACTATTTTTTTATTTTTATTTTTTAATTATCAGAAGTGTGCAGGACACTACCAAAAACGAGAGGAAGCTCATGATTCTGAGTTACATTGCCTGTCTGTGACAGATGGACTTGTGTGTGTATATATAAGAAAGATTCTGAACCAGTGTTTTTAAGGATTTGTAAGCAATCTGCATGCTCTCAAAACTCACATTTGAACTTGACGCAACTTCATGTTACAAAAAAAAAAACAACAAAACGTTTTGTTAGTAGCTAAGAATATTTGTGGTTACCAGCCTAACTCTGCTCTTCCTGAAGCTGATGGAAAATGACTGTTGGCTTCAGTGATGCAAAATGAGAGCCTAAATATTGTACTGCAAAGCTCAGTTAATTCATAATGAGATATATTCAGACACATAGGGTATGTCTACATTGCATGCAGAGCTAAGTGGTAAATAATACCCAAGTCAGTTTGAGTACCTCTGTGCTGTGCTCCAGCCTGCAGTGTAAATCTACCTTAGTGGTATTCAAAGTGTAGTTTACATGATAAAGTTCTAGGATTTTTTTCTAAATTTTTGTTGTTGTGCTTGCTGATATGTAGTGTCAGTTCATGGTGCTTTCATGATTAAACAAGTTTGTTCTGTACAAAACTGCTCTGAAAGAACTGAATTTCTAAAGTTTTGAATCTTTATGTTGTTTTTCCAAGTATGACTACGTGGTAATAACAGCTGCTGAACTTAAATTACTGAACGTTTTCTATTATATTAAAGACTCTCCTGACTTTTTGGTAGTTTTAATGTCTCTTGAAAGTTACTAGACAGATCGTAGGATGTTTGTTACTTGTTTCATGAAATTTCAAATAAGCTTGGCAGAAGGATGAGCTGTTGGTGATGAGGACCTTATTGCGGTCCTTAAGGCGTTAAGAGCATGGTCAAGTGTTGGATCATGAACTTAAAGTGGAATCTGTATGACAATTTAGGACACTGGAATTTTACTCTGAGAGGGGCAGTTGTGCATGTGCACACACGCCAGTGCATGTGGATAACAATTGCCAAATTAGAGTCAAAGATTCTATTCGGGAATACAAATTAATGATACCAATAGACAGAATAGTACCTCACTACTGTCCTCCTGCCTGTCAGTCTCATAGAGCTGGCTTAGGGATTTCTGGCATGGCGTTTTCTCTGCTTTTAACATGCCTATAGCTACCCACTCCTGAGAGGGTATGAGTGACTTTCTTCAAGCTTTTTCTCTCCCTTCTGAGGCTAACAGTAGCTTTTTGCTGCTGTTGGCTATTCTATTTTACATACAGATTAAGTGATAAAGTGTTGATGGTACACAAGTATTTTTGCAAAGCTATAATAAACCTAGGAAAGAACATACCTGTTAAACATTCAAGTTATTTGAGTTTGTAGTTGTATAGCCTTCCTTCTGTAATTGGGTCATACTCTTTCCTCTGATTCTTGATTTTTTTTTTAATTATTATTATTTTTTATTATTTTTTTAAATCTTCCAGAAGATCACTTGTAACCTTCACTGGGATGTAGCTGCTACTAAAATTAAGTAAAACAAGTACTATATATAGTAGAAAAGAATCTTAAGAAACTAGCTGAAAAATGCTGTGACACCTTAGAAGTGCTGAAATGTTTCGTTGAACTTCATTTGTGTGCATCAAAGCTAGTTTTGTGAGATTTCTTATATCAAGTTTTATTTGAAAGTACATAGTTATGCTATTTTTGGAAGAAATCAGAATAATAAAAAGGGGAGAAATACAGTGAAGTGTCTTTTCTCTTTTAAGCAAATTCCAACATCATAAAATCACGGAATGGTTAAGATATGGAAATGACCTTTGGAGGTTGTCTGATTCAACCCCTCTGCTCAAGCAGGGTCACTAAGAGCTGTTCACCCAAGACTGTGTCTGAGATTGCTTTTGAATATCTCCAAGGGTAGAGAAGACTCCACAACCTCTTTAGGTAACCTGTGTCCATTGCACAGTCACTCACACAGTAAAGAAGTGTTTGCTGATGTTTAGATGGAACCTCCCATGTTTCATTTTGTGCCCATTTCCACCAGTCACTGGCCACCACTGAGAAGAGAGCCTGGCTCCATCTTCTTTGCACCCTTTCCTTCAGGTATTTGTATACCTGGATGAAATCTACCCCTAAGCCTTCTCTCCTCGAGTCTGAACAGTCCTAGTTCTCTCAGCCTTTCCTCATAGGTGAGATGCTCCAGCTCCTTCACTATCTTTGTTGGAGACTTTATATTGTGTCCATGTCTCTGTTGTACTGGGGAGTCCAGAACTGGACAGAGCATTCCAGCTGTGGCCTCCTATGTACTGAGCAGAGAGGATAACCTCCTTCAGCCTGCTGGCATCACTGCTGTTGATGCATTGATGCAGCCCAGGACACAATTGGCCTCCTTTGTGGCAATGGCACGGTGCTGATTAATGTTCAACATGGTGTCCGCCAGGGCCCCCAGGTCCTTTTCTGCAAAGCTGCCTTCCAGCTGGGTGGCCCCCAGCTGGTCCCTGGGGTTGTTCCTTCTCGGGTGCAGGGCTTGGCACTTCACCTTGTTGAACTGCATGAGGTTCATATCAGCCCATTTCTCCAGCTTTTCGAGGTCCCCCTGGGCAGCAGCAGAACCCTCTGGCTTACAGATGATTATTGTTTCAATGGCTTTACACTTAGATGAAATAGATTTCTTGCCTCAGGAAAAAAAAAATCAATTCTCCTTGGAAGTGGAAGTATGAAAATCCCGTTTTAACTAATGCTCAGTATGTTCAAGACTACAGGTCTTTATACGTGTAATGCTGTGTTGGTAAAAAGTCAAACACCAGCACTTCCTGTTTAAGATGGATTCAGTACTCATAGAAGATATTAGCTGAGGTAAGAATAGAAGATTTTTTTTAAAAAAATAAAGGGGGGGGGGGACTAGGCTAAGTAGATATTTGTCCTAACTTTTTAACTTCTGTCTTCACTTTTTAAAAGCAGCAGTTACATGTTGTTTCCTTGTCCTGCAGCTGAGGTTATGTGGCAATGAAGTTGCTTCAGCAAAGTTAGTAACAGGCAATCAACCGTTCCTTATGGGGCTTAGGATATTCCTCAGCCTTACAGAAAAAATCTTGACATGAATCACCATTTGTGCAGAAAGTGTATCATGCTTCTGTCATTACTGTTGTATTAATGCTACATGGTATGTCTTTATGACCAGTGTAGTAAAAATTGCTGCATATCACTTAAGCATGTGCTGCGTTTTGTACTTAAGTTTTAATCAAGTGCTTAAGGAGGCTTGCTGCTTGGTAGGATCTACTTGATTGACTTAAGGAGCTAGCCCTGCTGTAAATCTTACATGTACTCCTGTTACAATATTTGAATAGTTTAATTTACATAATGAACATCTCAGTCCTTTGACTAGAAGTGTTTTTCTTTTGAGTCATATTCTATTTAATAAATCACTCTCTCTTCTGATATCTATTTTTATTAATAAGAGTAATTATATGCTATCTTCTAATTGCTAAACTGTTGTAAAGACTTTGAAAACAGTTAATTTAGGGAACACTAAGATGGGTAGTGATGAATTTAAAACATCTGCAGAGTAATCAGTGGCTGATAATGAATACACTTTTTCAAGTCACTTATTGCCAAAGTAATAATGCTTCTGGGAGGAGAAATGGCTTGTCTAAAATCAAGCAGGATTATCAATTGTCTTGTAATCTCAGTCCTCCGTGTTCATTGACTGCTGCAAATGAGAGCCTCTGCCTGTGAGAAAGTGAGGAAATCTGTATTGTTACTTATGAGTGCAAATAAGTGTCCTGATTTTTCAGAATCGCAAAGCACAAAAATCAGGTCATTTAAGTGCCAAAAGGCATAGACACAATGGTTTAAGTGTATTTTGAACAAGAAACCTCATTTGTGACTTAAAAAAAATGAATTCTGAATCCTTGTGCTGATGACATTATGAATACTTTGTTCTGAGCTAAAAACTGTTAATATAGATTGTTTTTTTGTAGCTTCAGTGTGTAGTGTTTGACATAGATGTTCTAGTGCTGGTAAAATGTCTTTCCCTTAACCTCCCTTATGGTAAACCATCACTGTCATAGATTTATGTACTGCCTTGAATGTTCCTGCTAATTAGAGAACAGATGTAAGACAGAACAAAACTAATGATAAACACGGTTTTGATAGGTTAAAGGTTTTCTGGTGGTGTATGAATGCTATTTAGATGCAAGATGTTATCTTTTATTCTTTTTATTAAAGCTGGTTCTCAAAATTGTTGCTTTTCTATCTGCTTCAATGTGTCTCCCAGCAACGAAAATTTGCTTTCAGGGCAGGGCATTGAATATTAGTCTGACTGATCTGCACTGCTAATAGTTGAAGATCAAATAAAGGGTAATTTTTTAGTTCATAGGCCATATTGTTTCAAGAGACAGCTTCTAAAGAATTGCAGAGACTGAGTCTTACCGTCTTGTATGAATTCAAGTTGTGTTTCTGATGCAGTCTGATAGAAGGGTGTGTTTTTGCTCACCCTTAATTATTTACTAATGTCGGTTAAGCCGGAAATTTGCAGCACGTGAATGAAGATCTCCAGGGGTTCAGAGGTATGATGTTCACATTTTCTGGCCTGATACTTTCTCACTATTGCCTAGATGCTTGGCTGTTCTTAATTTTTCAGGCTTTTTCATAGTCTTGGAAATTTAGCTGATGACTTACTGGCTCCCAGGCAGTAACAGCTTCCTTCAGTGATGGCATTTTTCCGACTAGGAACAAGAAAAGTGTTTGGTGGCTTAAGACTTTTCAAAAAACAAATAAACAAAAACAAACAAAAAAAAAACCTCCATGAAATACTAAGCACAAAATCTTGTGTTATATATAAAACACAGACTAGAAATATCTGATTTTTATAGTCTGAGGAAACTGCTCTGAGTAGTAATTCTCAAGTAGCAGAATTATTCTGATTTCTTTGGTTTGGGTAGTCCTTTTCTTTTCTCAGTTCTCTTGTTTTTTTACACCTGCCAGTGTATATCTGTACAACAGACAGCTGGAAACGAAGCCTGCTTCCTTATGAGAGAGCTGAACAAATAACAACAATTACAGGTTTGGAAATTGTTGGCTTCCTTGCATAATTCATGAAAGATTCAATTAAGCACTTCTTCAGCTAGGAACAAATCACTGCCTCCTCTGAACAACAGCCTCAAGGAAAAATTGGGCTGCTTTAGGAAAGTGTAGGGCCCCCTGCACCGTGAGGATAATGGTATGTGCTGTTGGACCTCAGAAACTGAGGGACCAAGGCTGATTACTCTGAATCTGGACCCACAGGAAGCTTTTGGGCAAAAGCACGGAAGCCCTAGCTGTTATAACTGAGGGTCTGATTATGTAGTGTACAGCTTATCTAATGCCTTTTTAAGGTGATGTTGGTATAAAATGGGACACAATCTGACAGGAAGGCATAGTTGTAAGGCTGCCATGAAGACATACCCATTGATGATGAGCTTAAATTTGTCATGTTGCCTGTGGGCTGTATTGCTTGTTAGTGGTGTGATATCACTTGCATGCTAGATGCTGTCCAGACATGAGACAGAACAGTTTTTGCTCTGAAGAGCGGTCTTTAAATCAGAAGATAATGGTTTTTCTAAGTTCCCCTAATTGAGTGGACCTTTGTCTTCAACTATGGGCTTGTGTCTGAATAGAGATGAATTGATGTTTTATTGTAATTTTTAAAGAATATTTTGGCAAATTGGAGCAAAACAAATATTTTATAGTATGTTGGTATTTAAGAACATCATAAATGAGTGTATCAAAAGCTGACACTTTATTATAATTCTTGCCACCACATAACCATGTAATTACCAAGAGCCTATTACAACAGAAAATAGTAGGCACATTAGCCCTTGAGACCAGGATTATCAATACCAGGGCAGTGGCTGTGATATTTCAGACAGAAGGATGAGGAGGAGGCAATGAGACCTGGTCAAATGGTTTAAGACTACCTAGGACACTTAGTAGATACAATAACCCAGTTATTTGTGGAAAATAATTATTTATATAAAGTTTATATCACTTACATGCACTTTGACATCTTTGAAAATGTTTTTTCTTGCCATACTTTCACCCTGTTAGAATACAAATTAGAAAATCACTATTTTATTAACTGAATCTGCTGATGGGCATTGGGCTACTGTTTTACTAAGCACTAGCAAAATATTAGAAAAAAGGTGCAAAAAAAAGCAAGTTTTATGTTTTTCCTTTTCAGAAGAAAAGGAAATAATTTTCCTTTCTGATGGCTCCTGAGGTAAATGGAAATGAAATGTCCAATTTGGCTTCTGCTTTCAGTGTTTATATGCCAGTCAAAATCGTGTCCCTGTTTCTTGTAGAGTGAAGAGAAGAGAGGGAAGGTTGTAGGGAAGTGAGTGATTGTGCCTCAGTACTTGGCACTGAGGCCACACCTTGAGTGCTAAGTTTTGGGCTTCTCACTACAACGGGGATATGGAGTTGCTCAAGTGTGTGCAGAAAAGAGCAACAAAGCTGGCAAAGGGACTAGAAAACGAGGCTTAAGAGGAGTGGCTGAAAGAACTGGGGATGTTCAGTCTGGAGAACTTAGGGGAGATCTGATCGCTCTCTACGACTCCCTGAATGGAGGTTGCAGTGAGGAGGGTGTTGGTCTCTTTTTTTATTTTTTTTTTTTCAGGTGACAAGTGATAGGACCAAGGCATCAGTCTCAAGTTATGCCAGGGAAGGTTTAGATTGGAGATCAAGAAGAATTTCTTCATGGAGAGGGTGGTCAAGCATTGGAACAGGCTGCACAGGGAGGGAGTAGAGTTGCCATCCCTGCAGGTATTTAAGAGTCATGTGGAGGTGGCACTTAATAGGGATATGATTTAGCAGTGGACTTGTAGTGTTAGGTGGAGGTTGGACCTGATGATCTTGAAAGTCCTTTGCGAGCTAAATGATTCTATGATGTTCTGCTAATAGAAGTCCATCAGTTCTGCAGTGTTGTGGTCTGTCATTCTCATAGCATTATTTAGGATTCTCAGGATGTAACAATGGAGTTTATATTAAAGTTTAACCCCTTTTAAAAGACCAACTAAAATGTTCTTTTCTTAGCTGACTTTCAACTACAGCCAGCCTGACAGAAGTCAGTGTATTAACTACCTTCTTCCATTCTGTCATTAATTTTATAGTATTTTTTTTTTAATTTCAGTCATCATTCCTGTTGTCTATTTTTGTTAACTCTAAAGATTACTTAGACTCGTTAACCAAGGGCATCTGCAGTGTAATGAGGACACGAGTCAAGCCTGGAACTTGCTGTACAATTTTTTGGCTTGGCAACTCGTTCCATTATTTTTGCTTTTAAAAGTTTGTGCAGAGCAGGGCAGCACAAATTGCAATGAACAAAAGAGCAGTGGAAGGACTTTTTCTTGAATTCCCTGTATTTTCTTTTACTCCCGCTGCTCTCTATTCTGCTATCAAATGTTGCACTGAAAGAGCATTTTTCATGTTTCCTGTGGGAGCTGATCAGTTCAATTATTGTAATTGAGACTTATATGGAGAATATTGTGGGTACAAGAACACTTATTAGTCAAATGCATTATTCAGCTTTGCAGGATTTTCATGTCTATTCCTTCAAACTGTAGTGTGGAATAATCACTGCTCATTTATTTGTTTCACTTGAAATGAATCTCAGTAAGTGGTGGTCACTGCTTTAAATAATCAGTTATTAGGTGTATTGAATATTTCTATTTCACGTGTGAAAAGGCCATGGGTCTTCAAGCAGAAATAAGTTGTTGATTTTTTTCAGTGAGAAAACAACCTGGGTAATCTTGACTTTGCACTTAGACTGCAAAGTATTTGTTTTACTTCTGTCATGTTGAGACTCTTTGGGGATCTAAGCACGCTAGATATAAAAATGTAATCCAGTTTGATCAGCTACAACATTGAGACATTTATGTAGAGAGCAATTACAAGGTTCCTTGTAGGTCATTCACTAAGACCACAGACTTCATGGCACGCAACTTGTGCTGTGAGGATAAACTTCATTCTGCCATCTGGCTTGCTTAGCATAGTATAATACAAACAGCTAGTAAGAAAAAAGGTCTTAGTTCTGTAACACTGGGCCGAGGAGGAGTTTTAAGTATTTGGATTTGAAATTATGATCCAAACCCACTCAACCCAAATTCCTGTAGAAACCTCCTCCTCTTTTTTTTTTTTTCTTCCCCTTTTTCTTGCTTTTCCCAAGTACAGTCTTACTTCTTCTATGGTGGAGTCTTTGAGAACCCTGATCCAGTAGCTTTGCTTGAACTATATTGAGTAGGATAAGTATTGCCTAGAAGAACACTTTTTCTGATGGACTTCATGTATTGGCTTTATGTGTCAAGGGCTTGTTAGGAGGGGGGCTACAAGGGTGGCCTCTGCGAGCAGAGCCCAGCAGATGGTCCATGTCAGATCAGAGGGATGCCATCCAAAGGGACTTAGACAAGCTTGAGAAGTGGGCCCATGTGAACATAATGAGGTTCAGCAAGTCAAAGTGCAAGGTGCTGCACCTGGGTTGGGGCAATCCTGGATGTGAGTACAGACTGGGAGAAGAACTCATGGAGACCAGCCCTGCAGAGAAGGACTTGGTGGGTCTGGTGGATGAAAAGCTCAACGTGAGCCAGCAGTGTGCGCTTGCAGTCCAGAAGGCCAGCTGCATCCTGGGCTGCATCAACAGAGGAGTGGCCAGCAGGTGGAGGCAGGTGATTGTCCCCCTCTGCTCTGCCCTTGTGAGGCCCCACTTGGGAGTCCTGCATCCAGCTGTGGGGCCCCCAGCACACGAAGGATGTGGGGCTGTTAGAATGGGCCCAGGGGAGGGCCACGAGGATGATCAGAGGGCTGGAGCACCTCTGATCTCTCAAAGGGTGAGAGCTGTGGTCGTTCAGCCTAAAGAAGAGAACGCTCTGGGGTCACCTCATTGTGGCTTTTCAGTACTTAAAAGGGACTTAAAAAGAAGATGGAGAGTGACTTTTTGTTCAATCAGATAATGACAGGATGAGGGGTAATGGTTTTGAACTAAAAGAGGGGAGATTTAGATTAGATATCAGGACAAAATTCTTCACTCAGGGGGTGGTGAGGCACTGGAACGGGTTGCCCAGAGAGGTTGTGGATGCCCCATCCCTGGAGGTGTTCAAGACCAGGTTGGATGAGGCCCTGGGCAACCTGATCTAGTTGGTGGCAGGGAGGTTGGAACTAGATGATCTTTAAGGTCCCTTCCAACTTGAGCCATTCTATGACATGAGTCCATCCGGCTCCGAAAGGGACCTGCTGCTGGACAAAGCAGAGCCAGTGAGCGATGCTGGTTGGGCTTCTGGGAGAGCAGATTTACGAAAGGGAAAAAAAACTGCTGTGCAACAGCAGCTGGGAGAGAGGAGTGAGAAAATGTGAGAGAAGCAGCCCTGCAGACCCCAAGGTCAGTGCAGCAGGAGGGCAGGAGGTGCTCCAGGCACGCAGCAGCAGTTCCCCTGCGGCCTGTGGAGAGGCCCCTGGTGGAGCAGGCTGTCCCCCTGCAGCCCATGGGTCCCACACGGAGCAGATCTCCACGCTGCAGCCCGTGGAGGAGCCCCCGGTGGAGCAGGTGGATGTGGCCTGGAGGAGGCTGCGGCCCATGGAGAGCCCCCGCAGGAGCAGGCCCAGGGCTGGAGCTGCAGCCCGTGGAGGGCCTGTGTGGGAGCAGTTTGCTCCTGACAGACCCCATGTCACAGACCAATGTTGGAGCCGTTCTTGAAAAGCTACTGCCTTTGGGGAGCCCCGGCAGGATCAGTTTGGGAAGGATGGCATCCTCTGGGAGGGACCCCACGTGGA
This sequence comes from Anser cygnoides, assembly GCF_040182565.1. Lineage (NCBI taxonomy): Eukaryota > Metazoa > Chordata > Aves > Anseriformes > Anatidae > Anser > Anser cygnoides. Next base: position 107,215,613 of record NC_089874.1, on the reverse strand, counting down.
GCAGGGGCAGAGAGTGAAGCGTGAGCTGTGAAGCAGCAGCATTAGGGACTGACTGCAGTCCCCTTTCCTGCTTCTGCTGCACCGCTTGGGGGGAAGACGTAGAAGAGGGTGTAAGGGGGGGAAGGTGTTTTTTGTTTGCTTTTAGTTTCTCAGTACTCTAGCCTGTTAGCAATAGGCAATACATTATATTAATCTCCCTATGTTAAGTTTGTTTTGCATGTGATAATTGGTGAGTGATCTCCCTGTCCTTATTTCAACCCTTGAACCTTTTTCCATTGTATTTTCTCTCCCTCTTGCTCTGAGAAGGAGGAGTGAGAGAGTGATTGTGGTGGAGTTTGGCTGCCCAGCAGGGTAAAACCACCACACTTCATTACCATCACTTTCTGCAAAGAGAAGGAACAGCAAGAGAGGTAGGGTAAAGGGGCCAATATGGAGGAAGAATGCATTATTTTGTATTTACATTGCAAAGCTTACATAACTAGCTGAAATGTACTTTCTCTTCTTTTAGTCATTGAAATCAGCAAATTGGAACTAAATGGGAGAATAGCTCAAATTAGCATGAACATTTACTAAGAGGTCAAATAAACTATAAAAATTTCACAGACTCTTGTTTACCTATGCTTAATAAAGTGTGAGATAATGAATTAGGACAGATTGCTTATTAACAGGCAGCAGCTTAGTCAAAGGGATCTGTTGTCATGAACTACCAGAATGAAGTATAGATGTCTATAAGAATGTCAGGTACAAGCTAAAGTCAAAGCTTAGAGATTAATTTATAATCACTATTGTAATAGACAGTGAATTGTTTCTACACGTAAATGACATGCCATTCAGTCCTGCTGTAATTGAAGAATGCTAATAAGACATGACAGGCAGTGCTCTGCTGGGCAATCATACCAATTCAGGTAAGGCAGGCAGCAGGATAAAGGCAGGGTAGACCTGCAGACTACCAGCAAAAAAAGTCTGGGAAATGCTGAGCTAATACAGCTACATGAGTAAGTAGTTGAATTGCAGTATCTACTGATGTTCCTCTAGACAAGAAAAACTCAAAGTGACTCAGCAAAGGCTCTGGGCAATATTGTACACAAGATTATTTGTGGATTCCTGGCTGGATGACTGATATGACAAGAAACTGGTTCGCAGAATACAGCAGCGGTACTCCATACTATTTCAGTATCATCAAGGATCACTTAAAAGCTGTGTGGTGCATTTTCAGCTACTGTTTTTCTGCTTCTACATATATAAAGTAACATTTTTTTTCTGCCTGTGTCAAACATCAGGAGTTGGTAGATCCAGGTTGGCCTTCTCATCTTGCAATCCTGTTCCAAAGAGTTAATTTATGTTCATACCCAATAGGTACATAAATGTTCATATATAAAACATGAAATGAGATGCTGTATCTGTAAAACTTTATTACTCTTTGCTAGAATGACTTTATCTCGGATCCAATTTTACATCAAACAGAATTAAGGCATGTCTTTGCTCTCAATTTCCCAAGGCCATAGGTTTGTGACTTAGTTCAATGGACAATGCCTACAGACAGCTCAAGACCAAGAAAGCCATTTTTGGTCACCAAAGACTTCATTGATACAGTCCACTAAATTTTATTCCCAATCTTCCTCTGAGCTCTTTTGTTTCTTTCCAGAGGCCATTGCCCTTTCCTGTTTCTGGTGCTACCAGAGAAATACATGTGAAGTACTGATGCAATCAAGGCTTCTTGTGATAGAGGTGGCCTATTTTTTGCTAACTTAAGCATGTTTGTCTTGTTAGTGGAACTACTTTATTTTCTTTTGGGGGGGGGGGGGGGGGGGGGGGGGCGGTGTAGGCAATCCAAGAAGGTGGTTCATAGTTTTCATCCTTTTTCATCAGCCTGAACTCCTTAACTGATTCCTTAAAGGTAGTTCACAATTCAGTTTGTTCCTTGGTATTGATTTTTGCAGAGATGGGCTGTAATCAGAAGGCAAGCTCATCATATGGCTCTATTAATTCTGAGGAGTCTGGTGGTTACACTGATGTGAATGTCAAATACACTATTTTTCCTCTTTTGGCACTTGTTTTTGTTCCTTCACTATGTTGTATTATGTCTGAAAGATGTTTTGTCAGTATATTAGTGAAGGAAAAAGCAGTGATACTTAAATTGGGAGTGCCATGATGTACTGTTATTTTATAATGAGTTCCTTCTTTGACAGCCCAAGGCAAAGGCCAAGTTTCCTCCCAGAGTTTTGCATTGAAGATTTATGCCACCGAAGTCCAAGACAGTGGCTGCATGCTCCTAAAACAGAATAACATTTTCTTGTCTCTAAGCTGACTGTGCCAAAAAATGGGCAATCCAGACCACTAACAGGGGCATCATACTTTTACAAGAGACAAGATTGCTCAATGAGTGAGGGGGGAAAATGCTCTCAAACCTGTGTATAGCCTTGCCAGATGGTTAATTCCCAGCAAAATTAGAATCACAGAATCATAGAATCATTTAGTTTGCAAAAGACCTTCAAGATCATCAGGTCCAACTGTAAATCAGACCTGCTGAGTCCAAGCACTAAACCATATCCCTTAATACCACCTCCAAATGACTACTAAATTCCTTCGAGGGTGGGGGGACTCCACCACTCCCCTGTTTCAATGCTTGACCATCCTCTCTGTGGAAAAAGTCTTCCTAATATCCAGTCTAAACCTCCCCTAGCACAACTTGAGGCCCCTGCCTCATGTCCTATCACTTGTCACCTGAGAAAAGAGACCGACACCTTCCTCGCTGCAACCTCTGTTCAGGTAGTTGTAGAGATTGATGAGGTCTCCCCTTGACCTCCTCTTCTGCAGACTGAACAGCCCTAGTTCCCTCACCTGCTCCTCTTAAGTCTTGTTTTCTAGTCCTTCCATCACCTTTGTTGCTCTCTTCTGCACACACTTGAGCAATTCAATGTTGTTCTTAGGCACTCTATTATCATTTGCAGAATTTAATGCATTCCTTTGCTTTTTTTTTTCTTCATACATAATCAGTTTTCTGAGACTGACTGCACATGCGGAGTTTTAGATAGTTTTCTGCAATCCCCCTCGTAAGCCCATATTAACGCCGGGGCATAGATTCAAGGCTATTGTCCCTTGATATCAGAAAGGGGAAAGGGACAGGATGGCAGAGAAAGGATATCCACACAAAGAGCATCACCTGGTCTGCCTGCCTGCTTTTCCTTTGGGGTGACCCACAAATGCAGCAGAAGTATACCTCAGTATTTTATTCAGTGCTGGTACAGAAGGTGGTGGTCAAAAGGCAGCAGTGAGGTGTGAAAACAGTAAATACAGGCAGGAAAAATAGAAATTGGCTTTCTAGCATTGAGTGTTTGTGCCTCTCTCTTGTGTTTTTCTCTCTCTCTCTCTCTTTCTTTTCTTTTTTTTTTCTCCTCAGAGTTGGAGGTAATTTTTGACTCCCCAATGACAGAGAGAACACCAGTGTTCTGGCTGAATATGTCTGAGTAAATGTAGGAAAAGTGATAGAGTGTGCATATTATTCAGCATAGCCATTTATTTCGTTCTGCTTCACTGGGAATCCCAAACGTCTCTTCATGGATTTCTTTGCCTGCACCTAGTTTTAAAGGGCTGAAATAGAAAGCAAAATAACTTCAGAGTAAACATGGTCTATCTATTAACAAGAGTGTGCAGCAGATCAGCCTTACCAGAACAAGTTTGGATATATATTATTCTGATGCAGTAGTGTCATAATGCTTAGCAGTTGCTTTGCTTTACCCTGCCTAAGGCTGGGCCTGTTTATTGCTGCATGACTTTTTGTGTGAGACAAGCCATCTTGTCCTTCCTGGGTGGCTTTCCCTGAGAGAGCTGACTATAGCTGATAAGTCACCCTGTGGGAAATATCAGTGATCACACCTAGCAGGCAACACTTTCCTTGGAGGAGAAGGAGCAGGAAACAAGACCACTAGTCTAGAAATCTAAGATGGTTTTCTGAGCTGAGAAAACTCCCCTTTCCCCCAGCTCATGCACCGCAGTAGGGAGATTGCTATTTCACGTGTCTGGCAGGACTTTCTGTCATAAACACTGACTTGTTATGAAGAAAAAAAACACCTCAATTATTTTGTTCTTCGTAAGGAAAGTGAAAGTGGAAATAAGTAAAGCAATTTAGTCATGAGTTTGTTATCACCATCTGATGCCTTGTGAAACAAGGCATATTAGGGGGTTTTGACATTGGTCTTTCATCCAACAATTAGTACCAGTCTAAAAGTGAAAATATTCTGCAGATCTGAGCACTATAGGGCTTTTACTGATGCAAAAATATCACTTTTAAAGGTTTCTATGTTGGGGAAAATGTTAAAGGTCATATTATTGCAGCATACACTTATTTTCATCTGATATTTTGTGTAGTTCCGTCAAAATCAGACCTAGCATGGGACAGCTACTAAAAGAATAATTAGTGGCTGCTATAGCATTTTGGGCCATTAAAGTCTCCCTACTACTCATTACTGCCTAGGAAACATCTCCTGCTTCGATTAGTATAGCATAATTATACAACAGCTCTGATGATTGTTTTTCTGCAACAAGCAGTGACCCTGCAACATATATTGCAGCCTTTGTCAAATATAATCAGAATAAAGAAACAATTTTAACTGCACAAGTCAAAGGTAAATTGCTCTTATTCTCTTGCTGAAGAAAGGCAAAAAATAGCTCAAAATTGCAGACAAATTTTATAATTTTTATCACAACAGGTGAACATGTAGGCTGTTACATTAGAGAAGAGATGTATATGAAGTTCGAGGTGCTAGTCTATGTGCTTGAAGATTTGGTTATAAACAGAATAGACCTCTGTCAGGTAGGGGTATAGGCCACCTACGGTTTTGAGTGTTTTTCATATCAAAAGTCCTCACAAGCTTCACAAAGGTTGGAATGACTTTACCAGGAAATAAAAGTGACCCAGGTCTCACTTGTACCCACCTGCACAACAGTGTGAAGAGATGATGTGTAAAGATGGTACGTGTGGGAATTGTACAGAGCCTGCTGTTGCCCCTCCACTTAGAAAGAATAGTTATGGAGAATGCAGAGGAGGTGTTTGTTTTTTTATTATTATTTGTTATTATTATTATTATTTTAGTGTGTAATTCCATGCTAAGACTGCACTTGAGAATCGGGTCGCCTCAGCTGCCAGCCTTGCAATGAAGGCTACACTGTCTTATGGATACAGCACAAGTTAGCTGACCTGTGCTTTTGCCTTATTTCAGAGTAAGTCCAAAATTATACCATACAGAGGTATAAAGAGCATTGCAGAGGGATAGTTGAAGCCATCATCATGATTCATCATGATCTTTGGTGATGATGTAGAAAATCAATTCTTCCCTGTAAAAAGATAAAATATATTAACTGGACTTCAGCCTGAGTTTTTGGTAAGTAAACTGGTAGTTGAATCAGTAAAGAACAATCCCAGAAGCTCTTCTTCCTTTTTTTTTTTTTTTTTGATCAGGGGGAGGAACAACTCTTCCAAGAGTCCTTCACTGTCAGAATCCTTACATTGAGCAAGTCTTTTTTATTCACAAAAAAAGGCTGAGAATGTCCTGTTTCCTCAACAAGGGTAGTAGTAATCAAATAATAATTGCTTCCTTCAGTCTTAAATATCTTCCAAGCCAGTACTTTAATAGAAAGCTTCTTTTTGGCTCCTTTTCAGGTATTTTTGCATACCTGATTGTTCCCTCTATGTTCTGTTTTTGTCTTTCTCTTTCAGAGGAGTCATGCAACTGCAATCCAGATTTGTCTGAGTATCATATAATCACAGGCAAACTCTTTTTGAATATAACTTAGATTTTAACAAACCACATTTAACTGGTCCCTCATTTAATCTAAATGAAAAGCACTTACTTTGAGGCAATGCCCATCCACCAAGAGATTTCTTTCCAACAAGAGTTCTGTAAGTCTATGACTATTTGCTATGACTATTTGCTCAATTCTAGTAAAAAAAAAAATATTTGAAGAATTCTGTCATGGACAAAGTAAAGTTTGCTGTCTTTGCCTCTTCATGTAATATATTTTAGTCCCTGAACTAACATGTGATAAAATCTAATCATTTTGATTTTTCTTAAATGGAGAAAAGCAGAGTTTGGTTATACAATTAGGCTGTAGTATTAAAGCATTATAATACATATTCTAGACTTGTATTAAGATATTTTAAGTACAATACCATTATTTGATAAGTATTCTAAATAATTTTACTACAATCCCTTTTCTTCATATGCTGAATTTTGTGTGCATTAGCTTACTGTTCATTAGAAAAGAGTTAGCTTCATCGCCCAGTGGGTTTACAATCAGCATATGTGCCAAAAATTATAGATGAAGAGCACAAATATTAACTTGTAAAAACAGTACTGTCAAAGTCTACAGAAATTTGAGAGAAATCAAATATGGATATTACTTGTACTGGGCCTGGCTGGGATGGAGTTAATTTTCTTCATAGCATTCCATATCGTGCTGTGCTTTGCACGTGCGGCTAAAGAGTGGTGATAACAACGCTCCAGCATCTTCATGTCTGAGTGGTGTGTGCACAGCACCAAGGCTTTCTCTCCAAGCTTCCCCTTCCCCCCAAAGGCCAGGAGGCTGGGGTTGGCCAAGAGGTGGGGAGGGAACACAACTGGGACAGTTGGCCCCAGATGACCAAAGGGGTATTCCATACCATATGACATTGTGGTCAGCAATAAAAGCTGAGGGAAAGGACAAAGACATGGGGATACTGGTGGCTATGGTGTTTGTCTTCCCAAATAGCTGTTACACATGCTAGGGCCCTGCTTTCCTGGAATTGGCTGGATATCTGGCTGCCAATGGTAAGTATCAAATTAATTCCTTATTTTGCTTTGGTTCCATGTATAGATTTTGCTTTCCTTATGAAACTGCCTTTGTCTCATTTCATGACCTTTTGTGCATTCCTTCTATATTCTCCCTATACTGTGGGAGAAGGGAGTGAGCAAGCAGGGTGGGTTTTTGGTTGCTAGCTAGGGTCAAGCCATCACCATACAACAAAGCTGAATTTTAAAAGATCATTGATTTTAGAAAATATGTTTTAAGGCACCTTACTGGAAACAATATGAGAAGGACTGATTTTTCAAAGGTGACCTGTTAGCAGTCTTTGAAAATCAGGACACTTGCAAGACAGCATGCAAAATCTTTCTTAAAATATTCTGAGCATAATAGTACATATGTAAAGCTGCTAAACTGATTTGTGTGCACTGGTATTTAAATGCCAATATGGACCACGTAACAAAAGCAACATGGTAATAAGATGGGCAAGTTTAAGTGTCTAAAGACGTTCCTCTTGATGCCAAAATAAGTATTTACAGGGCTATAGGAAAGATTGGTAATGGTGGTTACCTTTGTGTTATAGATTTGTCCTCCATCTACTGTGTAGCAATACAGTGTGATCTTTTGTAACTTGTGCAGTCTTGTCTTTTCTCAAATGCATGTAATCATTACAGTGGTCTACTTTATCACAGATACACAGCATGATTTTGTGCCTTCTTGAGACCCAATTAAACACTTGCACTGAATATTAAAGATTCTGCTTATCACTACATTGATTTAAGTTTCAAAATTTGATGGCTGTGTCATTAGTGTAACTGAGTGACAGAGTGAGAGTGCAGCATGATTATATTTCTCGTTTCTGTACAGGCAATTAACAGTGGATGGGAAAGGTGCTGATTACTGTGGCCAGTCTCAATGCGTAACCCAGTTGCTTGCTTTTGCTAAGCGGGATCAGTGCAGGAGGGCTTTACAGAAGAGCCTAGATGTTTTTTGATGATTTTGTAAGGTGAGTTCAGTACTGGCTTCAGTGGTGTAGGCAGATTTGTAGAAAATTTTTCCTCAATATTACTTTACCCACTGTTCTTCAGACTCTAACAATAGAAAAAGTACAATATTTAGTAGTCTTTATTCACTGCTGATTTTCTAAGAAGCAGTTTTTTTGGTAAGGCCTTTTATTTAATTTTCCATTCATTACACACCCAGAAAGGAAAAAATGAACAAACAAACAAAATCCCCACCAACCAACCAACCAAACAAAAAAAAAACCAACCAAGAGAAAAAAAAAGTAACCATCATTTTTACTTTCCCATTCACATATTCTTTAGAAAATTCTGTGCAGAAAATATTTGTTTTAAATTTTATAATCTAAAAAGATGAGGAAGAAAATATGTATTACCACCATAACATCAGAATAATGACCTGTTATTGAAGAGAACATCTGATTTTACACTTCCATGCCACATTAATCGTGCCCACATATACTCAATGATATCAAACTTTAAAATGTCAGTAAGGTTTTGAGTAATTATCTGCAATGGACAGTCAAGGCAACTTCCAATATTCAGTGGGGAAAAGAGTGCTGTGCTGTAGTGACCTTTAACAATAGCAAAGGGAAGGAAAAGAAGGGCAGTTGTAGAGGGGTGAATTTTTGGATGTTTCCCTCACACCTGAAGGTCACAGCTGCCTGTTCGGTATGGTATTCAGCTCCCAACTGTATGAATCTGTTCCTTGAATCATTCAGAATTTCCTAATCTGTGGTCAAAATGCCCTCAAAGAGAAAAAGTTGTATTAGAAAACAAATTGTTTTGAACTACTTGTGGCCAAATTTAACACTATGTGCTTAAAAGATTAGGTAGGGAGCGCTTGTAAAAAGCTGGAGGCTGGAAGTTTCATTAAAGCTGTGTCCTGTTGATATTCTGGGAGATCCCAAAGCTTCCTCTGAAATCAGTCAGTATTTGTGTTTATGAGGATAGATCACTGTGCCTTCTTTACCAGTAACAGTTGAACTAGATGTGCTATAAATTCGTAATTCACGGTAAATGCAGTAAGAAAAAGTATGTCTATCTTGCACTACTCATCAAAGTTTCCCTGAAAATCTTCTAAAGTATTTGACTTCACTTTAATGGTAAAATCTCAAAATTATTTTTATATCTTTAAAAGAAGGCACATTACTCTTATATACCTAAATATGATAGTTTCTCTCCTGTCTGAAAGCAAAGGGCAGAGTTTTGTCTGATGGGAAGCTTGGAATTAGAAAAATCACAGAATCGTCTAGGTTGGAAGAGACCTCCAAGATCACCGAGTCCAACCTCTGACCTGACACTAGCAAGTTCTCCACTAAACCATATCACTAAGCTCAACATCTAAACGTCTTTTAAAGACCTCCAGGGATGGTGACTCAACCACTTCCCTGGGCAGCCCATTCCAATGCCTAACAACCCTTTTGGTAAAGAAGTTTTTCCTAATATCCAACCTAAACCTCCTTTAGGAGGCAACTTTAGCCCATTCCCCCTCGTCCTGTCACCAGGCGCGTGGGAGAATAGACCAATCCCTACCTTGCTACAGCCTCCTTTAAGGTACCTGTAGAGAGCGATAAGGTCGCCCCTGAGCCTCCTCTTCTCCAGGCTGAACAATCCCAGCTCCCTCAGCCGCTCCTCATAAGACTTGTTCTCCAGACCCCTCACCAGCTTTGTTGCCCTTCTCTGGACTCTCTTGAGCACCTCCATGTCCTTCTTGTAGCGAGGGGCCCAAAACTGAACACAGTACTCGAGGTGCGGCCTCACCAGAGCCAAGTATAGGGGGACAATCACTTCCCTAGACCTGCTGGCCACACTGCTTCTTATACAGGCCAGGATGCTGTTGGCCTTCTTGGCCACCTGAGCACACTGCTGGCTCATATTCAGCCGACTATCAACCAATACTCCCAGGTCCTTCTCGGCCAGGAAGCTTTCCAGCCACTCATCTCCCAGCCTGTAGCTCTGCTTGGGGTTGTTGTGCCCCAGGTGCGGGACCCGGCACTTGGCCTTGTTGAACTTCATACAGCTGGCCTCAGCCCATCGCTCCAGCCTATCCGGATCCTCCTGCAAAGCCTTCCTACCCTCAAGCAGATCGACACATGCACCTAACTTGGTGTCATCTGCAAACTTACTGAGGGTGCACTCGATCCCCTCATCCAGATCATCAATAAAGATATTAAAGATACTGGCCCCAGTACTGAGCCCTGGGGGACGCCACTAGTGACCAGCCTCCAACTGGATTTGACTCCATTCACCACAACTCTTTGGGCCCAGCTATCCAGCCAGTTTTTAACCCAACGAAGCGTACGCCAGTCCAAGCCATGAGCAGCCAGTTTCTTGAGGAGAATGTCGTGGGAAACAGTGTCAAAAGACTTACTGAAATCAAGGTAGACCACGTCCACAGCCTTCCCCTCATCCACTAAGCGTGTCACTTTGTCACAGAAGGAGATCTGGTTCATCAAGCAGGACCTGCCTTTCATAAACCCATGCTGACTGGGCCTGATCGCCTGGTTGCCCAGTAAGTGCTGCGTGGTGACACTCAAGATAATCTGCTCCATGAGCTTCCCTGGCACTGTGGTCAAACTAACAGGCCTATAGTTCCCCGGGTCTACCCTCTGGCCCTTCTTGTAGATGGGTGTCACGTTTGCTAGCCGCCAGTTGACTGGGACCTCCCCTGATAGCTAGGACTGCCAATAAATGATGGAAAGCGGCTTGGCCAGCTCCTCCGCCAGTTCTCTCAGTACCCTCAGGTGGATTCCATTCGGCCCCATTGACTTGCGTACATCCAAGTGTTGTAGCAGGTTGCCAACCATTTCCTCGTGGATTATGAGGGCCACATTCTGCTCCCCATCCCCTTTCACCAGCTCAGGGTACTGGGTATCCAGAGAACAACTGGTTTTGCTGCTAAAGACTGAGGCAAAGAAGGCATTAAGCACCTCAGGCTTTTCCTCGTCTCTTGTAACTAAGTTTCCCCCTGCATCCAGTAAACGATGGAGATTCTCCTTAGTCCTCCTTTTTGTGTTGATGTATTTATAAAAACATTTTTTGTTATCTTTAAAGGCAGTAGCCAGATTGAGCTCCAGATGAGCTTTGTCCTTTCTAATTTTGTCCCTGCACAGCCTCGCAACATCCTTATAGTCCTCCTGAGTGGCCCGCCCTCTTTTCCAAAGATTATAAACCCTCTTTTTTCTCCTAAGCTCGAGCCACAACTCTCTTCAGCCAGGCCGGTCTTCTTCTGCGCTGGCTTGTCTTTGGGCACATGGGGACAGACCGCTCCTGAGCCATTAAGATTTCCTTCTTGAGGAGTGCCCAGCCTTCCTGGACTCCTCTGCCCTTCAGAACCACCTCCCAAGGGACTCTGCCAACCAGTGTCCTGAGCAGCTCAAAGTCAGCCCTCTGGAAGTCCAAGACAGCGGTTTTACTGATCCCCTTCCTGACTTTGCCAAGAATAGAGAACTCTACCATTTCGTGGTCACTCTGCCCAAGACAGCTCCCGACCACCACATTTCCCACCAGTCCTTCTTGGTTTGTGAACAGAAGGCCTAGCGGGGCACCACCCCTGGTAGGCTCTCTAACCAGCTGCGTCAGGAAGCTATCTTCCACGCTCTCCAGAAACCTCCTAGACTGCTTTCTCTGGGCTGTGTTGTGCTTCCAGGGCATGTCTGGGAAGTTGAAGTTCCCCACGAGAACAAGTGCTGATGATTTCGCAACTTCTGCCAGCTGCCTGTAGAACTCCTCATCGGTCTCCTCATCCTGGTTTGGCGGTCTGTAACAGACCCCCACCAGGATGCTTGCCTTGTTGGCCTTCCCACTGATCCTAACCCATAGGGACTCAACCTTATCATTCCCAGCCTCAAGTTCCACAACATCAAAGCACTCTCTAATATATAAAACACTCTCTAATACATATAAAATATTCTTAGTGTATTGACCTTGTTGCTCGGAAAAAAGCCCACTCCATGTGGATCAAGCAGAGGGCACAGGCTTCCCAAATGCTAGTTGAAAAAGAGATCATTTATGATGTAACTTCTTAATTTGGGTCAAAATCTTTCACTGCGATGGAGAAAATGAAATCTGAACTGAGAAGCAGCTGCATAAAAAAATCCAACTTGAAAAGAAGGCATGCTGTGGACTTGGAGGGGATCATGCTATGACCTGAGGTTGTGTACGGAGCAAGTCACAAGTTTCTGGGTATGAATTGGAGGAAACTGGGGAGGAAAGCAGTTGTTCTTATTGGAAGGGCTCAGGAAACACATGATTTGAAAACCCAAACCCCATGTCTTTAAGGATTGTCCGCATTAGAATATTACTCTGAAAGGAGGTAAGGGGTTGATTTAAATCACTACAGTTATGCCAGTATAGATTATTCCTTAGAGACTTTTATTCTGTAGTTGGATTCATCAACTGAAGAGTTACAATATAGTAGCTAAGGCGTTAAGGACATCAGAAGAAATGACAGACAATATCTGATATATCAGCAATCGGAGGCTAGTGTGAAAAGCTGTTGTCTTTAAATCCAGAATTCTAATTTTCAAATCAGAAGTAATTTTAAAAATTATTATTATTATTTTTTCCACCAGATGCATCCCTGTACTGTATCATAATAGAAATTTTTCCCCACGGCTTTTTCCCCACTGCTCTGGGACCTCAAACCAGTACTCATTTGTCAGCCCATCGCACTGGGAAGTGGTACAGCCCTTACTGCACCTCTGCTCTGCCATGTTCTTGAGCAGGCATTGAGCTGGAAATCCACTCCTTGGTGAGCTTCAGCTCCTCCATGTTTCTAACACAGTGTCCTAATCTCACATGAATCACCTGAGAAGCACTTGAAAGAAGTATTCACCCTCCAAGATGGGTAAGTAGGTAGGGAGACTTGCACAGCTGCCCTGGTCCTGTGCATCCCCACCTAACTGCATATTTCAAATCTTCAACACTTCCTGCTGGAGGAGCTGGAGGTTTTGGTCACCATGGTACCCTGTGGTAGTAGAAGAGCCTGTGGAATTTCCTTCTGCCTAAATAACATTTCATCCCATAGACTGAACTCTGGTCCTTGGGCCAAAAAATGATCTTCGGATGTTGTTTGTCTGAAGTCTGTTATCTGACTGTCAATCCATGCGACTGCAGCTATACCAATACTCTAGAACAATATCCACCTTTTAATAAAAGCAAATTTGCCACTCTCTTTTAAATTAAAAACATTAAAATGAGTCTGAAAAAAATAAAGACTGTCCTATGCATCCTTTTCAAAGCTATGCAAGGGAGGCATATAGGGTAGAGAGCTTGAAATCAAATGTTTTTGAATGCATGGATTGTTCTTTGTTGTCAATAGTAATATTTTTTCCCCCCAGACAAGTCAAATGCAGTTAGTACTGAAAGAAAAAATACACACACTGTTGATTTCAGGTGAAAATGCCAGAGCACGTTTTTTTTTTTTTTTCCCAAAAAAGCAAAAGGATGGGGTATTTTAATTGAGATTTCAACATCAGACCTAAAAAGCTTCTGTACCCTTTATCAAGCTCAGAGAGTACCTTGCTGACATAGTTCTCCTGTTTTTTTTTCAGGTAGCAAATAGAAACATGCTGAACAAATATGTTATTTCTCCTCTATGTGCTCGTGTGTGACCATTTAAATGCAAATACTCAGTTTCACTCAGAGCTTTCCTCGACACAGCAGCTGTTTTGCATTAGTGCCACCAGTTCCATGAAGGCAGTACAACTTCCTGCTGGAGGTTTATTTGTGCAGTTATTGATGGAAAAAGGCAAATGTTATACACAGGAATGTCTCTAACCATGCAAATATAACCAGGCATGCCAAGCAAAACTATCCTAGCAAAGATGTCTTACTTCTAACTGACATTTCTTCTCTAAACTAGATGAGAAAAGTTATTGGAGTTTTTTTTTTTTTTTGTCGTAATTGTGTGCATTTCCAGCCTTCAAAGGCAGAGATGTAAAAGGATAATGATACACAGGCATATTATTTATAGCTTGCTGTTCCTGGTCTTGCTACTGCCCTGCCAGCATCAGTCACTTTGAGGGTGAAGCCCTGTATCAATTATAGGAAGGGAAGCTAGAGCTTGTCTTTTTAACCATTGCACCCTGTCTGACATATTTCTTATTGAGGTTGCACTGAACTTATGAATTCTGTAGGTGAAATAAATATAGCATCAGGCTGAATTTAAGCCCTGTAAATGCAGTCTTCAGTGATGTGTTAAAAGAGATGCCTACCATTTCTTGGGCCTTGGTGCCCAGACCCTCAGGGCAACAGCGCCTCCATTGGAGACCCACTCAGAGGCAGGGGCTTCAACCCCAAACCTCCCAATTTCGCCCCCGCCCCCCCCCCCCCCAAATTCCTTGCTCATCTGACTATGGGACTCCAGTCAAAGATGCTCTTTTGTTGAAGCTACACCAAAGCCATGCCTCTTAATAGCAGCTGTTCATTAGGACCCTCATCTGAGAGAGGAGAAGCTGGTGTTTTTGACCTCATTCTCTGGACAAAGTGTTTTATTTTTGTTGGATTAGAAACATCAATAAACCTCAGAGCACTCTTCTTCCTCTTGAATGAGTATACAGTCTTTCAGGCAGCAGAAGGCTGTGATTAGGTCTGGGCCAGAAGAGGAGAAATAGACAGGTGTCATAACTGTGCTGCTCAGGGAGGCCACCTCATTCCCTTCATCTATTTACTAACTCACTCAGAGTTCAGATTTTTTTTTTTGAGTTAACTCACCCCCTTGTTAATTGTGCCGTGCTTCAGGAAACATGGAAACCATTTGCTATGCATCTGTATTTCTGTTAAGAGATTTAGTTTGTTAGCAGACGCACATCAACAAGTAAAATCAGTTGTATTTATTTTATTTGCATGTGAAAATCATTTAAGCTAGCAGAACAGTTTTGGTTTCTGTGGTTTGGTTTAGATTTCCCTTAGCAGCTTTGCTGGCTGCAAGTTTCTGTCTCCCATTGGCCATTTTCCCCTCCTACTTACATTAAATAGGCCTGAATGTAGACCATAGACCATAGCCCAACCGTAGCAGAAAAATAGCCATCCTTTTAAGAGACTACCTTCTTAAAACTCAGAACTGTTCCCTGATCCAGTTTATTATATGGCTTCCAAGTGTTCCTGCTATCATAGTTGGTGTGGAGGCCAGACTGGCAAGTGAGGGCTGCTTAAGGGACAATAGCTATGGAAATAAATGGATTTCCAGTCATGGCACACCGTGTGTATGCTTGATTCTTGGCTTCATTTTCCAGTGTTCATTTGCAAATGATAATTTTCAGATAACTTCAGATAACCAAACCCAAACCCAACCAACCAACTAAAAAGCCCCACAACCAACCTCCAGACCCCAACCTCGCAATACATTCTCTTAACTCCAGGCCGGAAAACATATAGGGTTTTCAAACTGTGTGCGTGGAGTTAGCCTTTTAAATTGGTACTTGAAAAACACCCTGAATGTCCCAAGTTTTAAAAGTAATGATCATTCTTCTGTTAATGGAAATCTATTCTGGAATGTCTTTTGGAAAAAACAATTCAATGATTGCTGAGGACAACTTCAATAAACACAAATAATCAAAGGTGAAGAATAAAATAAAAAAAAAAGAGCTGAAAGGATAACAAGAAAAAATTTTAGACAGGGCTAAAATATTAAGATCTAATATATTTTGGTTTTATTGGCTGTCTGCTTAATGGACACACATTCATTTAGAAGTTGTCTTCTTATCACAACTGAGAATAGCTGACATGTCAGCTTGGAATATTAAAATGGGCAAGCACCCTGGTTGTAAGAGTTGTGGTTTGGCATGGCAGTAAAGTTAGTGATCTGATCCTCTATTAGAAATGTGGCTGTGATATAAAGCTCTGATACAATTCAAACTCATTCAGCTATTTTGAATTAGTTTAAACAATTTTGATGGGTTAGCTTAATACTGGCGTATTTTATGACAGTCCTTGAATTGCCCATTTACTCCATTCTAACTCTATGTCAGATCAGGTATTGACCATCCTATTGCAGGCCAAAAGCTCTGTATTGTGTGCTAAATCCAGCACAAACCTTCAGATTAAATGTATCACTTCCACTGAATAAGCTGTCCCGAA
Source organism: Anser cygnoides (assembly GCF_040182565.1). Lineage (NCBI taxonomy): Eukaryota > Metazoa > Chordata > Aves > Anseriformes > Anatidae > Anser > Anser cygnoides. The sequence continues at coordinate 107,199,729 of NC_089874.1, read as the reverse complement.
CTTTTTCTTGCTGCATCCTCTAATTCACAGGAGCAGGTCTTCATAAGAAATTCCCATGGCCTTCCTGACACTTTAAAAGCTCACTATATTAATCTCAAAATAATGTAAGAAGAAGATGAAAAGAAGCATCTAGTTACTGAGAATTGTATTGTCTTTTAGTAAGACTCTAATGAAGATGAAGAGGTGGCATTTCCATTAGTTGATTAATTTATCTCTCACATTAACAATTCTATAATATTAAACTTTCATTTGCCTTTGTATTTTAATCAATTGTTGTATTATTTATAACTGTGAAGCACTGCAATTTTCTCCTAGTCTTGTTTAGTCTTCTGAGAATAGACTTTTATAAATCCGAAAAAAAAAATGAAAGAGAAAACTATGGCTTACTTTTATTTTATTATTATTTTCACTGTTATTGTCACTGCAGTTCATTTTAACTCTCAGCACTGTTTGCAAACCACAAATTAACTGCACATACTGGATGAGATGACCCATTTTCTCTAGTTTGCTTTTCACTATGTGTTCACACAAAGCTCCAAATGTCCTACAGTGAATTCAGGTTGTGCTTGGAAGTATACTTTGTGTTTCCTGTTTTTCAGAAGTGATATTATCATTGAACTTGATAATATTGATACCACAGGTCAGTACTAATTCTGTTACTAAAATTAAGAGGTATGGTAACAAAGTATGTTTCTCTCTCATTTTCTGGAAATTAAGGTTCTTTTATTTCATCCTATTCTTTGAATAAGTGCCTGTGAACTTGCCCTGCCTGCAAATTTATTCTATGGAAAAAATCAGAAGGCAGCAATTTATATATATTTGCATATAGATAAGCTGACTACTGTGATATTGTATTCCCTGAAGCCAAAGTTATTTTTTTTTTAACTCCTTTGTGTGTTTGTAAGTAGGCATTCAGACCTTGGTTGTTCCCTCTTGGCTTTCAGGAAACATATGAGCTAGTCCTTGACTCACTTGGATGCACCAACAAAAATACACTTGGGTTTGTTAATCAGAGCCAATCTCTTTAGCTCTGTAACATTACTGACATTAATGGAGTTGTGGTAACGAACACAGTACTTGATGTTTAAACCTCTGGAATAACATAGGTGATGGCTTTCCATGTCCATGGGTGAATACAAGGAGTTCAAAAGTAGTCACTAGAACTAGAGGGTCATGGTGTTTTTGTGGTATCGAATTGCTACTCCAGCAATGAGTCTTATATGAACTTATATGGAGAAACAGCTTCTGTCTTTGTGTTGTTCTGCTCTAAGATCTACGCAGCTGCGCCTTCCCTCCTGACTGCCCACTCTGTTTCTTGAAGTATTTGAACTTTCCATCTGTCAGCCCTAGAGACCACAAAGGGTGGCAACTCAAAATTGATTGATGGGAAAAATTTAATTCGATTTTTCCTTAAATTAAAGGTTCATTTCTTTCCTTTATTTATTTATTTATTTATTTATTTATTTATTTATTTCAAATATGTTGAAGCATCTGTCTTTCATCCGCTAAATGGAAATATTTCACTCCTAGCTTTCAGCTAGCCATAGACTGTTTTCTTCTTTTATTTAGTATGAGGTGCATTTCATGCATTCAGAATCTTTAATAAGCACAAAGCTCACTTTTTCAAAGATGCAGCTTTTCACCAGTCTGCGATGTTTATCCAGCACTGACCTCCATACTGCAGTAGTTGAGAAGCTCAGTGAGAGGAGGTAAGAAAGATCGTAGATGTCACGAAATATCTTCTTTTATTTAGCAACAATTAGAGATGGCATGCAGCAATGTAATTCAATTGAGAAACTGTGGCATAGTACAGCCTAAGTCTTGCAGAAATTGATTTTCCAACTGATCCAATAGCAACTGATTTCTCAGAGACACAAATCTGCCATCCCTTTTAGCTCGAAGGATTAACCCATGCAATAGGCTTTCTTAGCTATTTTCATTAGAACCAGAGCTTGAACTAAAGGTTGCCATCTCTTTGAAATCATACTGTTCTTTTGCTTTTTCATTTTTTTTTTCAAATAAAAACTACATATTTTTTCTTTTTCCCTCATGTTTCAAAACCTGCCAAAAAGAAATTCTCTTCTGGGCTTTTATAACCAGGCAATATGTAAGCCCCAAAAGCCAGAGAGTTGCTGCTCACCTAACCATTATGACAAGAATTTTCTCAGGTTCTTCTTCGCTCTTAATACTGGCTTAGACACTAAATACAGTGGGGCACATGGTGCCTGCTGTTTGGCATTCTAAATGCCATGAATATGGAAGGCTTACGAGAGTCACTTGATTTTTGTATGTCACTGAACTGGGGCTAAGCTTGCTGTGGGGACAATGCTTTAGTGTTAACTGATTTAGCTTCTCACTTGTACAACTGAATGCACTTGTTACTTCTTTATGGAAGACAGTATTCTAGGTTCAAACACAATAATCGTCTTCTTTCCTTTCTCCAAATCAGTTTGTTTCTGGCTAATGTAATTTGCATTTTTTTTTTTTTTATTTTTGATATCTTTGGTTTCAGCCACAACAAATCTCAATATTTTTACTCCTTAGCAGGTGAATGCTAGAAAAGAAATAATTCCTACTCCTGAAATAATGTTATTTTATTTTTTTTCTTGCAGGATACAGTGGTTAAAAAATATCCTGCCATTAACAAATATATTGTATATTGCAAGCTTGCTTGGTAGGAAAGCTCAGAAAAAGTAGTGCAATAAAGGCTTGACAGAAAATAATTAAGTTCTGAGCTAAATGGTTATGATTTAATTCTCATTTACATTGCATTTATACACCTCATTTAATAGGAAATAACTGCATTTTTACCAACCTGTACAGAGATGAGAAAATGAACTGTAGTTCAGTACAGAGACATTAGAAATATCTCTAAAAAATACTTCAAAGGAGAGAAATGTTGATATTGCTGTCATAGCATTCTTGAAAATCGCTAAAAAGTTGGCTAGCATGTATATTTACATTTAGTCATTGTGTGTATTGAATCAGAGACATTTGCAATTGCCAAGATAGGAACTCCATGCACACATTGCTTCACATGAAATTTTGCATGTGTAGCAATATCTCTTGTTGGATACAGTGATTTCATAATTGTTCACACTGTCTATATCCTCTTGAAGCTGCCCTTTAACTGCTTTTTCATCTTTCAATACCCATGTTGGGCTTAAATGCCAAAAACTGACTATGAGGAAAGCACTGGGAAGAGAGAAACTGAGTTCTCAGAGCTCTCAGCTCAAACCAAGCAACTAGTCCAGGACAGGGAGAACAGAGCTCCCAGGGTTCATAAACACCCAGAAATTATTATTTTTTCACTCATTACGAGGGATAAGTGGGATAATTTTTATACTCAAAAGGACGTGAAGGAGACATCAAGGGAAAGCTGAATTTTGAATGTGAAGATGTGGTATTATTCACCCGCATTCACTGAATTGGCTGTGGCCACTCCAATAAAATACAAATGCCCAAACATAGAAGTCCCAATGAGGAGAATAATTACACAATAAATTAACAACATTTTATACAAAAAATGATTCTCATGCACAAGCATTTCATGAAATGAATGAATAATGCTCTCTTAATGTTTTTCTTTACCATACTCGAAGATAAACTTGCAGAAATGAGATATGGGATGTCTCATAATATGCAATTAAAGCAGCATTATTATCACTTATTTTGATAATAATATAAATGGATAGAGATATTAAATATCTTTGGTCTTGCAAGAAATACTTCCCTTTCTCTTCTAGCAAGTGTAGCAAGTGGTACCTTTCTGTCAAAAAAGTTTCTAGCACTGATCATCTGTGATTTTTTTAAGTCTGTAGCTAGCACTGCTGTTATGATGTAGCAGGCCTGTACTGCTGACCCATGCTCTAACAAAATGTTAGGGGATGATTAATTGCTGGAATTGGCTCTCCTTACAAGGCACATAAAATTGGTGGTTACTGAACCTCTTATTACCCTTTTACCGTTTAGGGAGCTAGTTATAACATCATCCAGTTTAGATTACTAGGATATGTCTTTCTAAAGTGCCTTTTATACTGCATTGCATTTTTCTCAGCTTTCTCTTCTAGTGTGAGAAGTACCACTGACAGGTACTGAGAGTGGCCAGAGATTTTCTGAAGCTGGTTTGGTGCACTCCATTGAAAGAGATGATGGTGAGAAGTGCCAGTGCAGTCATAGGAAGTGTGATTGATCCTTCCCTTTTCCAGGGCACAGCTTGCATGATATTTGGATGTCTCTTTCAGTCTTGCTTTCCTGTGATTCTTCCCACAAATGACATTTCAGTGTTGATTTGAAAATTAATGCCATGATGTAAAAACATATATTTACCATAACACTGCTTACTGCTAAGCATAACTTTTAGGCTTTCAGCTATACCCTGCACAGGGGATAGGACTGAACTACAAAGAGTCTATCATCACTTCATCCACTGTTTTTTTTTTTTTATTTTAAAACAGGAAGGATTGATGACTTTTATTTTTGGACTGGATTAATTGCCTGTCTTTATTAAAGGCTAACTGCCGTTGCTTTGGTAATACTGAGGAGGTAACAGTAGGGACCTTGATGGGGCTCAGCCAATGCTACTCAGAGCAGAGGTCAAGAGAAATAGTTGTGTCCGTCTGAGCCGTTAGAGAACACTTGTTATGTTATAATATACCCACATGCAGAGAAGGCCATGATCTTCACTTTTGCCCTGGATCCATGGATTATCTCTTAGAACAGAGAGCAGTCTGCGAGGATACTCTGTGGCTCTGAAATGTTGTGCTAATGACAGCACAGACAAGGAACAGACAGAAGAGAGATTTTGTAAATAGGCCAAGAGCACAAATCCAAAGCTATGTTATGAAGGACAAATATATTTTCATTGAACAGATAAAAATATCTACAGAAGGACACTGGAATTAAATTGCTTTGATGTATTAGCACCAGACAAGTTGGGTAGATTTGTATTGGCTTCAGTAAAACTCTACTCTGAACCCATTAGGATTACCACAGATTAATAACAGAATTCATCTGAGTGTAATAAACTCTCCTCACAGAAAATTCTTTGGGGGCACGTTGTACTGTTGGTCTCATTTATGCATTCATTGATAAAATCAGTATCTTGCCGTCATGAAGGCAGCGTGCAATTTCACTTTTGCTCTTTGCAGAAACACATTAAAACGTCAGGTGGGAAGGGTCAGCCCTGATATGGGGTCATATACATGAATTCAATGAGAAAACAAATGAGTGATACAGACAGGCGTCCTGGTTGCTGTTCTGTTTTGCAGAGAAGCCGGTGCTGAGTCCAGCTTTCTCAGAGCCCAGGTCTTAAACAGCTGGGGCAGGCCCATCTGGTCAGATTCACCTCCTGGTCCCTTTCAGCCAGCACCATGGCCCAAGGGCTCCAGGGCCCCAGGCTTCCCCCAGATCTGCAGGCCCAAGTGCCTCCACCTCAGCATGCAGCTGCTCCCTGCCTCTTTCCGTTTGTGGAAAGAGAACACTGTTTTGGGGACAGCAGAGGGGTTTCAGTGTGTTCCTCTGTGTGTGCTCAAGGGATCAGCACAGCCAGCACAGCCCAGTAACTGCGAGTTGGTGCAGCCCGATAGCTACACAATGACAGTGATGCATGAAGTACTGACTGTCCCCACTGGCAGTCCAGGCATGTTCTTTGCAGTCTTGGAAAACGCTGAGTGCCAACCTGCCTGCAGAGACAGAAAATTTAATTAATGGAAGAAACAAGAGAGCTGAACACCAGAATCATGAACACCTGAAAGACTAAGCTAGTCTGACAGGAGCCCTGCAGCTGGAAGTTTGCAGTTCATTCTTGGGAAACCTCGGGAGAATCCAAAGATCTGTCCCTGTGCCCCTTTACTCTCAATCCATATAACTCACCTGCATGCCTCCCTTCACCAGCTGCTAACTGGGTGCCCCTGCAGCTCAAAGTGTTATGCTTATAGCTGTTTACTGCTGCAATATTATGATAAAACACATTAAAATTAGAAATATGAGTAAAGTATTTCTTAATTTCATCCTCTAACATAACCAAACTATGCCTACATCACTGTCCCAGTTTCCAGGCAGGTCATTTAGTCTGCTCACTTTGTAAATAAGAGAATTTCTTTATTTAGCATTGCCACTTATACCAGGGTTCTGGCCTTCAGTGTCTGGTCTGTAGCAGAAGAAGCCAAAGGCTGATTCATAATGTATACGTGAGAGACCAGGCATTGTGCTGAGGAATAGCAACCAAACCATCCAGTGTGATGCGTAACTTATTTCTGGTAATCAGCTGGTCTGCTCTGAGTGCTGAAGGTACAGAGAGAACTATTGTGAAGACAGCTAAGCTGGGCCACAAAGAACTTTATTAAACTGAATGTACAGAGGAATTTGTAAATGGGAAGATGAACTGAATTTAGAGAGAGATAGTGCAATAAACCAAAAATTAGGGTACTAGAAGGGAAAAAAATAAGTGAAAAGAACACTGTGCACAATCGTTGGTAGATACAGGAACTGAGAAAGAAGTAAAATTTTATTCATAGGTATATGATTTCCAAGGTCTGAAATGGGAAAATCAGAAACTATGGGAATGAAAACAAATGATAACTAAGATATCTAAATATAACCTACAAGAACCAAAACATCCTGTACATTGAAGGACAGAAAGAGAACTGGAGGTGGGCATCCTCTATTCTTTTCTTTTGGGCATAGCGATGAGCTATGAGCTCAGATTTGGCACACGGAGAAGTTAGATGCAGCAGAGAGTGTTGCTCTTTACTTGCTGCCATTATCTGCTCAGATCTAACAGCTGCACTTGAGCATAGTTTGCTGCCTCTATTTTGTGATAACCTAAATTCTCTTTGCTTCAGTAGGGAGAAGGGGCATGCAAAGTTCATCTCCAGACTGTAACTGCATAGTGCTAGAGGAGCCTTTTTACTCAAATGAATCAAAATGTTTTTTGCTATCTCTTCTGGTGCAGGGACTATTCATACATACGAACCTTTCACACAATGGCCCAAGTCTTTGAGTGTCCTTAGTGTGAAGCTGGCAGTAACAATAAAGAAAGCCTCTATGGGATATAATAATTAGACACACAGACTTAACTGCATTCTAACTATAAACTCTATTTGTACGTCCTCTGAAAACTCAAAAATGGCACAGCATACAGCAGTAAAATTTGTGTTTTCTGGTGGTGATTCCTTAAGAGAAATGCTGTAAGTTAAAAATAGGCATTTGAAGTAGTTATATACCACAGAAAAAAAAAAAAAAAAACCTGACCACCTGGTTTATGGAAAGGTGACAATTGGAGAAACAGAGACTTTTTAGCTCAAGTTAACTTTAAACCTTGCATGGTATTTGACTGGCTGGTTAGTGGATAACATAAAGGGTATTTGTCAGTGTTGGTAGGATGTGTGCTTTGGATTCCTCTGCATGCAGAAGCAGCGCTCATTTGCAAAAGAAAAGACTGCCACTAATTTTGCCATCTTTTGGGTGAAACCCAGAGTGAGCATGGACTGCCTGAGTGCTAGACCCACAGACTGGCTCCAGATACTGCAATGCTGATCATTGAATTTCTCAGCTCTTGGACCCTGTGAATCCTGGGGCAGTTCACATCCATCTCAGGGAGCCCTGGTTCTCAGCACAGTAGTGTGTACTCCTCCTCAACTGCATCAAAACCTCTATTCTACAACAACAAAAGCCCACACACATAAGAGATGCTTTTGGAAAGGAGCATGCCTAAAACATTTTCTTCTTTGATATCATTTGCCTTAAAAGATATAGTAGAAAGCGAGAATTTTAAAAAGCTCATCCTCTATTTTAGATCGTTGAGTTAAAAATAAAGACGCTTGAAAACCACTAGATGGTGGTAAAAACCCAAGTTTTTGCTAACAAAATCTGTGAAAAGAGAAGTTCAGCAGGGCAAAGGGGAGGAGGAGCCACAGCCTGAGTACTGAAGTCATTATTGCTCGGAGACTATAAAAAGGCAGTTGCACAGTAAGTAATTTATACATGGTCAGCCTTGACTCTATGGATATACTCATTCCTTTTCGTCTATAATGTCATCTGTTCCCACCAAGGAGTCCCCAGCCCCAGATGTCGGGTGAAGAGGTGATGAAACTTCTGCTCTCTGGAGGAAAGGTTGCGGGTGATGAAGAGGAAGAGCAGCTGAAGGAACAGCTCTGGTAAATAGGTACAGTTAATTCTTGATTGCAAATAAAAATTTACTTTTAAAAACTGAAAATGATTTAGCTTGAGAAGCTTTGAATTTTACTTGCAACAAGTCACTGACTATCACTTTTAAGTTTTCCCCTTATTAAGAATCCGATGGCTTACAGCTTGCCATGAATATTCTCATTACCAAAAGAGCATTGAATAAAATACAATCTGGAATAGAAAACATATTTCCATGACAGAATTTCCCCCTACAAATTCTGTAACCCCACTCTATCCTGGAATGTATGGATTTGCCTTGGTTAGTGGTTTAATACTAAGCTTCTAAAATGAGCATGTCAGTATTGCACAGACAAGCTGTTTATAACACAGATCATGCAAACTTAAAAAGTACAAAGGTCAGGAAGCATGTATTTTTTTTACTGAAAGTGTTCAATTCTTAATTGTGGCAGAAATTCAACTTCTATATATTATATTGAAGTGAGCAGGTTCTGCTCAACCTAACACTCTATTCTCCTACATTTCTGGGTTCTGAGAACTCAGGCTCTGAAAACTGTTGTTTTGCATTCAGTAGAATTTCCAGGATATTGTGCTCACTTCTGGGAGACCAAGTAGGATAAACAAAAATGTGAAGGAAGAGTGCACAAATCTCTTCATTATTTTGTGGTTTTAATTTCCCAGTAAGGATGAGTAGAAAAAATCTGAGCCATTTGGAAGTTAATTTAGAATCAGTAGAGGAATATGGTGTGGAAGAGGCAGGATGTGTACAAGCCAAATTACGTAGAAATGGTTGATATTTGTTTTGTCAACTTCTGCCTGTTCTCGTCATGCTGTATTTTTTTTGGCAGGGTCTTTGCTTTTTGGAAAATGCATTTACCACACTCCTTGGCAAGTCCCTCAGAGAGAACAGAACGTGTTTGCTTCCAGAGATGAACACGTCCTCTCAACTGTATGTTTCTGAACTAAACCTGAGTGCCTTTGGCAGCAACTTTACTGTGCCTACCGTCAAGAGCAAGTCATCACCATGTGAGCAAGTGGTCATTGCAGCTGAGGTGTTCCTCACTCTGGGCATTGTAAGCCTCCTTGAAAATATCTTAGTGATATGTGCAATAGTTAAGAACAAGAACTTGCATTCACCCATGTATTTTTTTGTTTGCAGTTTAGCAGTGGCTGACATGTTGGTTAGTGTGTCTAATGCATGGGAGACCATAACAATATACTTAATAAACAATAGGCATATTATTATGGAAGATACCTTTGTCCGTCATATAGACAATGTCTTTGATTCAATGATCTGCATATCTGTAGTGGCTTCCATGTGCAGTTTGCTGGCTATAGCAATAGACAGATATATCACCATCTTCTATGCCCTGCGTTACCACAACATCATGACAGTGAAAAGATCAGGGCTTATCATTGCATGCATCTGGACCTTTTGCACGGGCTGTGGCATTATCTTCATTCTTTATTATGAATCAACTTACGTTATAATTTGTCTCATCACTATGTTTTTTACCATGTTGTTCCTCATGGTCTCACTGTATATCCATATGTTCCTCCTGGCTCGTACTCATGTGAAGAAAATAGCTGCTTTGCCTGGGTACAACTCTGTCCATCAAAGAACCAGTATGAAGGGAGCCATCACTCTGACTATGCTTCTTGGCATCTTCATCGTTTGCTGGGCTCCATTCTTCCTCCATCTCATCCTGATGATCTCCTGCCCTCAAAACCTCTACTGTGTTTGCTTCATGTCTCACTTCAACATGTACCTCATTCTCATTATGTGCAACTCAGTGATTGATCCCTTGATCTATGCCTTTCGTAGCCAGGAAATGAGGAAGACCTTCAAAGAGATAATTTGTTGCTATAGCCTGAGAATGGCCTGTGGATTATCAAACAAATATTAGCAAAACAAAACAAAACCAGGGAAGAGAATTGAAATGCAACATCTTGCTGCACCTTGTTGTTCTGCTAAAAGGCCTATGGAATATCTTCTATTCAGCTGTCAAGATTTCTGTGGCAATCAGAATTATTATTTTTTTTAAATGTGATTTGACCTTTCTTGCCCTCCATGCACCTCTCACACTGGTGGTAAGAGCTACTCTGTGCATCTACATCAAGGGGAGAAATAATGTTTTGAACCTCATTTACCCTGCTGAAGACTCTGGATCTTGTGAGAGGATTGCACAGGGAAAGCCTTATTTTTCTTTCTACCAAATGTGACAAGTGTGACCTGCCATGTAAATGAGCCCATCAGCTTCTCAGTGTGTGTTTCTCTCAATATTCTTTGTCTCTCTATATACAGCATGACTTATTCTGATGACCAGAATTAACACTTTTTTATTTTTTGGGGGGGGCTATTTTCTTCCACAGTCATAAAAGCAGAGAAGTAGTTCCAATTATCAAGGTTCACATACCTCACTCAACACAGTTATGATCAATAAATATGCATGTATCTGCAGTCTTATATTGTGGTCATGACTTACTGTCATAAAATATGTATCATGTAAGAGGAAATTGTTCCCACAAGATTTCACAGGATGCACACAGTGTGTTGTCATATCGGACTCTATGTGTTCTTATCACTGTGTCTGTGGGAAGATGTACCACAGCCTAATTTTAAACCTGAATATGAATACTGATTCTAGTTTGTTTTGCTCATTCACCATGGCTGGGAAAGTAAAGGGTACACAGCCTCTAACTTGAAGTATAATGCTTTTGTTGAGAAAGAATGACTGAACGAGTGGCTGCCTTTGTATAGACATTAGAAAAGCATTTCAGCTTGGAGTAGCTTTTGTTATTGGAGGAAGCTGTGCTGTAGATTGTATTTTTCAAGCTGGGAGAGACAAATCAAGTCTGATGATCAGGAGGGTAGCAGTCATTGGCAAAACATGGTTCTCAAAAACTCAGGCACGTGTAGCTATAATATGGAGTACTAACTTTTGCTCCCCAGGCAAACTCTTTTTGTCTTTGCTGAGAGGATTCAGAGGTGAAACCCCTGATGCATTTTGTGTGAGCAATACACATCTAGTCATGCTCTCATAAGCATGCTGTTCTGCAACAGCTGTGTGATGTGCAAAATATTGGATTTGTCACAGATGAAGGAAGTACAACTGTGGCATTGATTTCTTAATGCCAATGGACACATATCTTGCACTGAGATATGTACTAGGTAAATATTTCAAGCAGTGATATACCATCCTGACTAGATATCACAGCTTTAAAAATGAATTATTTCTTACAAAAAGCTGAAAGAATAATCCTTATCATACTTGATCTAGGGGTGCTCTAAAAGTGTTTTTGTCAATAGAAAGACTATGATTGTCTCAGTGGACCTTAGATTATCCTTCTAAGGTAGAAAATTCTAGGTGTTATGAACATCTTTTTTTTACCATAAGGGTTGTCAAACATGGGAATGGGTACCCAGTGGTTGCATAATATCCATCCTTGGAGATACTCAGAACTTTACTGGACACAGCTCTGAGCAACCCGCTCTAACTCTAACTTTGAACTTGGCCCTGCTTTGAATGATTTGGATCAGATGACCTTCTCAGGCCCCTTCTGATCTGATCTATTTTGTGGTTCTATGAAACAGCTTGTGTATTATGATAAATTTTTTTTTCCTCCCAACTTAATCTCCTGTGTAAGAACTATGAAATGTTCTCCTCACACATTTAAAAAGATAACATACTCTGTGTCTTCATTTGCTTTGGAGGTCTCTGGCAGGATAAGTAGGGCACCTCTTTACCACCAGAGTTGTACATTTTGTCTGCTGCAGCTTGAAATATGTACTGCCTACAGCTTGCACATACCTCCCTCTGAAATGAGTGGGAATATTATTCTCAGTGGAGACACTTTATTGACTCTCAATATAATGGTTATATCAGTGCACTTGGTGCTGGATTCTTCCTTCAGTTTTATATAAAAATGGGATTTCAGAGGTACGTTTGTTGTTGGTAGTAAGAATCTTGCCTTGCTTCAGTCCACCTCTTAACCTTATCCATAAATGGGACTTGGAAATGGTCTCCTGCCTCTATGAATGTAAATATTAAAAATGAGACAATTCAATTGCATAGCTAAAGGGATCAGCTGACATTGTAAATCAATCATTAAATCTTCACTGGTTATTACAAATAAGATATCTTGTACATAACTGTAAATCAACAAATAGGAAGCCAAAACTGTAATGGCTTTGGGTATTTTCTTGAACTGTACATTACCTTTTTTTTTGTGTTGGAAATTTATTTGATGTAAAAAGACAGACATATGAAGAAACTATTAAACTGGATTGTTGGAAAACCCACTATTACTTGTTATTCATTGTTAACATGCCTGCTACACTTTGTAGTTTATTCACAGAAGGGATATTGCATTCTAGGCTTTCACTTCTCAATTTAAACAAGTGCTTTGCTAAAAAAACACATTCTGACGGAGTACAGGCTCATAGATGTGGTTACTCTCATTATATATGTGGTTACACTCATACCTATGTTCCTATAGGTGTCAGCATCATTTCGCCAGTATAAGCTTTACAGGTGGGAACTGTACGAGTGTAAGGGGTAAATGAAAGCATTTTCAAGAACAGTCTAGTTCCTGAAAAAAACTCTTTACAGTATAGGAATGTATATCAAACATATGTGAGGCCATGACAAATTTTAATTGGTTTCTTTCTCCTGCTTAACTAGAGAATGAAAGCAACGTTTAGCATGCTTTCACTTCTTGGAAAACACTAAGCATTCTGATAGATTGGGAGAAACAAGCACAGTTTAAGTATGAAATTTGCTGTCAGAGGACAGACATGAAAAAAATTAGCTGCTAGGCTGTTGTTGCATCATGTTCCTACAGCTAATGGTACTACTCTTGCTTATGCTGCCAGATATTTATGGTTTGTTATCAGTCATTGGAAAGAAGTTCAGATCATACTATTTCTATCCCAGAGCTTCAAAACCAACTTCCTTTGCCCACTACTGATTTGATGACCAAACACTTCACTGCTTCTAGAGTGTCACTACTTTATTTTTTTTTAATAATAATAACATTTTTTCCCCCAAAATAATGCAGAGTGGGGTTGTTAGCAGGCAAATTACTCTGCCTCCAGCTTACACTGAGGTACTTCTATTGCTGATCTAAGTTTTGCTTGCTTCAGTAGACTGAAGTGGATGACTGTTTTTTGATAAAAACTGCGTTGTCTGGATAATCCCATATCCTTCATGCTCCTATACTAGCATTAGGAAAACCTGAATCTTTTCTGTAGGCCAAGGCCACTCTAAAGTACATGGAAAAAATAGCTTTCCAAGAGCCTTGTCATCTCCTGTAACACGGTACAGTCTTAGCTGAGGAGTAAAGAGGTGGTTTTATGATCCTTCTGCTTAGGCTATCAAAACCTGGGCCAACCCGGCTTCCCAAATGGGCACAGTTCTGTCACAAAGGGCTCTCACTACTGAGTACTGCTGTCTCTGTGTCTGAGCTGGGAGCGATGATTGCTCTCAGCCTTATGGCTGACCTGCATGTGCCCTGTGTGCAACCAGAGCCCAACTCCATTTTGGGAGTTTCCTGCTGCTTATGTTTTTCCTCTTAGAAACACCTTTCCAAGTGACTCTCTGGAGACTGCAGTTGCATTCGTCAGGAATCCTGGGCAAAAGGAGTTCAGAAATCACAGGAATTTCCTGCACATACAAACTTTATGAAGGCAGAAAAAGTATATGCATCAGTGGGAATGCAGCCAACCTCCCACAGTCTGCTCTCTAAAACCTCAAAGGATTCTGTTTTGTTTCCAAAGCCTTGTTTGGAGTTCTCCTGTTTCTCTTGTAGCAAATCCTTCTTTTCCTGCTGGTCAGCTTCTTGCACAGAAGACCAGCTCATGGTGACCACTACTGTATACAGGTTTTGCAATGGACAGTCCCAGTCTTCAGCCATGCTTTGCTTGCACAGTGCCCTTCTTGTCAGGTGAGATGAGTGAACAAATCAGGGAATGGGGACGTGGAAATGGGGATCCACACATCAGAGATAGACAGTCATGCAGGCATGGATGGAATCGCCTGCATAAGTTTCTGTGCTAGGTTTTCTCCAGGCGAGATGCTCTTTCTCTGTTTCTATTCTTATTATGCCTTGCAACTTGAGCTATGTGCACCTTGGATCTGGCTGGGTCTTCATACAGGATGGAAAAGGAGAATCTGAGGTGTGTCTATAATTGCATACATGCCTACATATATATGAGGTCTTACTCCTAAATATAGACTACAATCACAATCAACATTAAAAAATGAAATAAATATGAGGATATATAATTTCTACTTTTCCCCTAACCTTTCTGCTCTTTCTCATCCAGTTATTTTTTACACTGCTTTCCAATTTGCATCTTTTTTTTTCTCAAATATTTCCTCCAGCTGTGAACAAACTAGCAGAAATCTAAATCTGAAGACAAAGAAAAAAACTCAAGTGCTTTTTGCATCCTGAGATTCTGAAAATTATAGTGAATCAGCGTGTCAGAACAAAGAGTTCCCTCAGTGCCTGCCACACCAAAGACCCAGTGAAATTAAAAATCTTATGGTCCTTAAGTACTATCCCTAGGACAGTTTCTTCTTTAGCTGCTTGTCTAAAAACCCCTAAGAATGTGTGACTGGCTGTACTGAGTGCTGAGAGTGAAGGGTCTCCATCAAAACAAACAGCAGCTGTTTAGGGGAATTATACAAAAGCTGGATATGTGCATGATAAACCTCTCAGCTTCCAGCAAACTATGGTTTAGGGACCTCTTGGGCTGGAGTTTATGTTTATAGTTTTGTGACTGGTAGCTCTCTCTGAGTGTTTCTTATACGAATTTATCTAATCACTTTTGGATCTCTTTATACTCATCAGTAACTTTTGCAGTTTAGATATTCTATGTGGAAGTTTTTTTTTTTTTTTTCTTCTCCTCTTTTAAAACACCTGTTTGGAGATTTCTTCAATTCCCCTGAATCTTTATGCTGTAAGGAAGAGAAATAACAGGTCCCCATTCAATTTACCTATGCCATTTATCATCCTACTCTCTCATATCCACCTATAAAGCCTCTCTTTTCCAGCCAAGGATCCTAGCCTATGTAATTTCTCCTAATATTTTATACCTTGTTGTCCTTATGTTGTTTTCCCAGATCTGCTACATTCTTCTGAGTTGGAGGAGACCAGATGACCATATGATAATCCAGATATAGGTGAACAATAGATTTCTGCACTGCCAAACGACGCTGCATGTTTTGTTCTCTGTTCTTTTCTTATCAGTATTTAGGAATATACTTTCATTTAGCACGGCATGCTTCATAATTCAGAAAATGGCAGGGTCTCTAATGAATTACCTCGCTGCAAGTGCTCATGGGAACATCTGCTCTCTGTTCTCCAAGTAAGCTTACATTTTCAACGGCTAAAACTTCAGCCATATATCAGCATATAAAACATATGCTGATAATATGGAGCTTAAGAGTGCTTCTGTGTTTCTGGGTCCAAGCACATGCTTTGGCTGTGTCCCAGCTCTGTAGCAGAACTCATCTGAGACACACAGCTTCCACCTCCCCCACTTCTGGTGGGAATGAAGCTCGGCCACAGTGGCTGGAAGGGGCTTGCAGCATGTCCAGGCCATGCTTTGGGTGACAGAGGATCAGGGACCCCCAGTCCAGACTCAAACTTTGTCTGGAAACCCATCATTTCTTTGAACAGGGTGGTAAGAATCTCATTTGCACAGCTATCTCCAGATGGTGATTTGTCACTCCTTTCCTTTCAATTAGGCTTGTGTTATGCCTGATTAAAGAACGTCAAGAATTGGATCTATAAGCTTTGTATGCTGGTTCCAGATGATTTTCATAGGTATCAAGTGAGTTGTTTTGATGGCCTGCTGCATGAACACCTTAATTAGCAAAAAAAAAAAAAAAAAAAAAAAAAGATTAATTTTTCTCCCCAGTTTGCCATTTTTTTTTTAATAGGAAAGTTACTTTTGGCAAGTAATGAGTTTGTTGCCTGCAAGTTGGTTTTTTATTGGCATTTGTATCTTTCACAGAAATATAGTGCCTACTTCACCCACCCAGAAAAGATGACCCTAGGAATACCTATCATCTTTGTATTACACCTTTCATTTGTCTTAGCTCTGCCCTGAACTGTTTTCTGGGAAGCTTTGCATGGGTTTTGAATAAGGACCAAAATATCTGAATTTCTGTACCCCAGCAGTTCATAGTGAACATACTGTTTCTGCTTCAGAGGTTCCTCATGTCTTTTAAAGTATGTGGAATTTGTCCAGGATATTTTTTGTTTCAAAGTGTAGAAGGAAACATTCTTGTACTTTACCTTGATTTTAAATCTACAGCAATTAGTGCTGACAACACTGACTTCAGCTCTGAGATACATCACTGAAACCAAAAGTAGCTCTTTCCCAAAAGTTCTCCCCAGAGGGCATAAAGAGCTCAGTGTAGCAAAGAGGGACTTCCTGCTCTCTGCTTATACTGTGTAAGTATAGGTGGTAGAGCCTGGAAGCAAGCATCTTCAGTCTGTGTTCACAGCTCACTCTTAGAGAGGATGAGGATGAATTGTCTTTTCCTGCTGTGAGGACTGGGCTGTATGAAAAAATGTCATGGTAGAACTAACGCCAAATTCAGTTTCAGAGGAAGAAAGTCAGCAAGCACTGGAAACCTGACCGAAAGTCTCTGTGAGATCCTCACCAGGTGTAAATGGATCCCATTCCACTGAAGTCTCTTATAAGACTTCTCTTCACAGAAATGTATAGTAGGAGTTCAGGATGTGGTAGCTCTCTAGCTCCTTCCTCCTCTGGAAAGTACCAATATTTGAACCATTGGTGGAAAACCAGTGTGTCAAGTACATTTATTTCTACTTGATGGCTGGATTTGCAGATACAGGTTCACGTGTTTTGGTGCAAATTTCTGTCATGAAAGGGCTTGCTGCTTGAGCTGAATGGGGGCTCCATGACACTGAGTGGCCAAGTTCAAGTGCTTTTACTGTTATTAGCCCCTCAGTCCCATCCACAGGTGGAAGTTATGAGCTTGCATTCTTCATTTTGGGTCAGGTCTCCAGAAAGTGGCCTGCAGGATCCAGTGCTCTGACCAAGGGAGTCTCAGCGAAGTCACTTCATAGGGAAGCTCCCTAAACCACTGGGGACAGGTAGTTTAAACCTTCAGCCTCTCCTGGGCTTAAGTGCCCTGCTGGGTAATCACAGTTTGTTAAGCAGGTGCTTAAAAAACCCTTCTTTCAAATGTCAGAGGAAAGAGATGAATCACTTGGTTTTGAAGTGCAGTTCCAATGACAGTTCATGTCCCTGCATAAAGTGCATTAAAAATGAAGAGGCAGGAGGTAAGTCATTGAATGAAGTCCAGGTGTTTCATCTCACGGTGAAGCTGCTAAATATTCAGGTTTTCACTATGAAAAGGGCCAGTGGCACAGCCACCTCTGAATATGGAGGCGGCTTTTGGAAGGAAAACTTCGTGAAGAAAAAAATGGTATTTGGTGTGTAGCCTGCAATTTTAGTTACGCTTACACTGTGGGAAAGTCTGACAATCTCTGTGCCTCCAGTGAAAGAGAGAAACACCTTTTTCATGAATTTTGATTGGATTTACTTTTAAGATGGGATCTGTGGTCTGCAGCCTCTAGAAATATCCACATAAAGCAGAGGTGCTCAGCTTCCAGGAGACTGGGAGGTGGATGGGTTTTAGGCTCAACAAGTGACAGGTGCCTCTAGGCCCCTGGCTTCTCATTCAGTCCCTTGGTTCTGTTGGCCACATGCCTGGCACTCCTGCCACGAGCGATTAATAACTGACCTGAGCCATGGCATTTTAAGCAATACTTTGAGCTTGTATTTGGAGGGGGGAGGGATGTGGGATATTGAAAACATGTCCAGCTTGATTAGAAGGGAGTGGAAAGTAGGAGAGACACCCCAGAGCTCCCTCGTGGGAGGTAACCCTGGCAGGCAGATGAGCGGGGGATCAAAGGCCTATTGCACAACGTAACGAGTAAATAGATGACAAGTACAACATTAGCTCTGGCGGACCTTTAGAAGGGAAGGCAGGCAATACAAGGAACACCATGTGTATTTCAGATGACCTTTCGTTGAAAATGTCAGTTAGAAAATTGTACTGAATTTATAAAGAGGGTAATAAACAACTGGATGGAATAATGAAAAAGGTTTAATGCTCAGGCGAGAACTGGAGTGAAGATCCAGAGGGGGGCTGGACACCTGACATTACACTTACTTTAAAATTTTGCTGAATTAACAATGGCCAATCAAGCATTATGGATCAGGCTTGTTAGTGCTGTGAAAAAGGCATCCACTGATGAGAATATGGCTAATAATAACGAAGGAAATCTGCGATGAACTAATGGGGTTGATACAGGTGGGAAAATCTGGACTGCAAGAAAGAGTAGCCTGTCGACTTTGCCTCTTGAATGACTGATTTGATTAAAAAAAAAAAAAGGGTAAAGAAGAGCAATTACTGCTCACAATCAACCCCAAAGCTTCTGTCTGGTGAAAGGTAGCAGCTGGCTCAGCTGTGGCAGCAGGAGCTGAGTATTTCCAAGGTCCAGGGCCGGGCATAACCCTGGGATGCCCTGGGGTGTCCAGGCAGGGCTGTGGGGATGGGGTTGAGGATATGCCCAGCCAAACGGATGGTTGAGGGGCCAGGCCAGCGAGGAGGTGGTGTGGCACAGGCACCCCTGCAGCACAGGCCCCGCGGGAGGAGGAAAGGCCCTACGGAGGCAGTTCACAGACCTTGTCCCAGGTCACCACCACCTCACAGCAGAGCTGGCCCCACCACCTGCACCCAGCCCTGGGAGGAGGCTGTGCATAGGGCCCAGGTGGTCATACACTTCGTAGGAGATATAATGAGCCCTCTTCATGGAGAAATGGGGAAGTAGTTAACCACCTCCAGATTGATTTGTGTCTTGTTACCTTCTGCAGTTTCTATGATATTTTTGATCTTTCAGCTTGGCTGGGTAAAATAACTTCTGAGCTAATTAAACAGATATTTAGAATTCAGAAACATCTCCCTTCTGAGAATCTCAAAGTACTTTGCAAACACTAATGAATGAAATCTCAAACCACTGCTGTGAGACTGCTTGCAGAAGCATAGCTTCACCCTGAGGGTGAAGGTAGGGAGCTAGAGGTGAGTTGTTTTTGAAAGTGGAGTTAAAAAGATACTGATTTGACTTCTTTGGTGTTAAATGGTACTGCCCTGAAGTCATCACACAGTCTGAAGAACTGAGTTTCAAGACACAAAAAAGACATCCACAGTGTCACATGGGGCAGTATGATATTCCCAAGCTTAATTTCCTCCGGTAGCACAGCTGAGAAAAAGGGTTGTGCCCTGTGCTGCAGTAACGGCTGTGACTCTGGAGTCCTCGCTGCGCTGCAGGGACAGGCAGGGCATCTCCTGCTCCCACCTGCCTCTTCCTGCTGTCTGCAGGCAGCAGAAAAAACAGGTCTCCAGCCCTGCCTCTTCCTTCTCACCCCTGGAGCCCAAACACAATGAGAGCTTGGGAGAAAGCACTTTGATACTAGTGCAGTGTTTGCTGCTGAGGTTGTTATCTCAATAAAAATGACTGAGTATATTCCCCTTTTTTCTCATTACTGGGCTCTGGCTGATGGTCTCTGAGTGGCATCTTTGTAACAGGTCCTGAACCTATTTACAACATAAGAAAGTCTGAAGCTGCAGCTGTGATCACTGCAATGAATGGAGCTTGAATAAATCAATACACTGCTTAAGCATGGGTTGACGAGAGGGAGTGCGACACAGTGACTTGCAGGACATAAAAATGTCTGGAGGATTTCTCAGATTGTTTAAGAGCACTTGGCAAACTTTGCCTCACTAGTAAGCCTGCCTAATGTATCCTGAGTGCTCTGAAATGCTTGTACTATTTAGGATTGTCTTCTGATAACAGACCAAATACAACACATTTTCTTTATTAATTAACTGTAATAGCCATAGTCAATAGGATTTCAGGTCTTAAGAGTTTCATATTAGTTGCTGCTGACTTGGATATTAACAACAGTCTTGGCTGATACATCAGGTAATGTTTTCTTAGACTGGCCTTGCTCTTCTATTAAGCCAGGCCATGGGGGAAACCATACTTTAAAAGTTGTGTTGAGGGTTTACTGTATTTTCCAGTGGTTGTTTTACTTTATTAGTCTAAAAACATTATTTGTTATGCAAGTGCCTTGGCAAAAACAAAAACAAGACAAAGACAAATGGGACATAAGCTTGTGTTAATTTTCTCCTGTTATTTTCTGAGAGAGTTAGAAAATTCTCCTTAAAAAGGGAAGCTAGAATAGGGAAAGCCATTTCTTTTTCTTGAAATGTACAAACACATAGAAATAGGAGGTTAGCTAGTGATATCTGTGTTTTTAATGTAATATTCTGTCCAAACTTGTGGCATTTGTAAAACCAAAAGGAGGGATTTTTCTTCTATAGAGTAAGAATCACTTCAAAATCCTTTCTATTTTTCTGCTAAGGCAGATTTGGCTCTCAGTTTGTTAGGAGCATTAGGTCTATTGCTGACAGTGACCCTCTGCCTCTGTTTTGTATTGCTTGTGCTGCAGACGAGGCACTTCTTTTTGTTGCATCTTTCCAGTTTTGCGCTTTCACCAATCTATTGCTCCAGGCTAGTAGTATTAGGATAAGAACTTTTTCCTTAAGTAACTATGGACTTCCACAGCAGCCAGTGGTAAGCACTGCTTGTGCTTCCTGCAGCAACACATTCCTCTGCACTGCAGAAACAGACTAAATTTAAAACGAGGTCCTCCTGTGGGAAAAAAAGAAAATCAGAGATGGATGAAAACAAGTAAAGCTTTTAAAAATGCCTTAGTTTTACTGAGGTTGCTGTCTTTGATTACTCACTGTATATGTAGCCATCTGGTCTAAAATCCCCTTAGTCTCTCTGCAGTCAGATGGTTTGAGGGCATCTTTTTTAGTTTGCAGGGTTTCCTTTGAAAAGCTCTGTAGCTGGCTGGCACTTGCTGTTCATTAACTTTATGGCAGCATTCTTGATTTAGTCTCCAAGTCAAGCAAATACATAAGAACAGGCTGCTCTTTACAAGTGCAAACTCTCTTCCCGAAGTCGTAGGACTGTTAGCACACTTGGTGACTCTGGATGCAAAAGGAAGGTGCTACAGATCCCACGACTAGACCCAATATCTCTGCGGAACAAAACAAAATGTGTCACAAAGATTGAATTGAGGCTCCCAGGTAATCTAGCCACCTAAACATGGTGTTGTGTTTGGGCTAATTGTACCAGCCAGTGGCTGACAGCAATGTCAAGGCCTTTTATGCTTCCCACAGTCTTGGCACTAGCGTGTTTAGGGCTGCTTCAGAGATGTCTGCACTGTGGCCCATTGCAAAGGGCGGATGTACTCTGAGTGAAATGTTGAGCTGGATCATTTTCTCTGTGTTCTATACTTGACAGATTCAAGTGCTTTATGATCCTAGCTGACTCATTAAGATATTTATTTTTGCAAAGTATCATTAATCTCTGCCTTTCTTCATACGCTGAGCACATATTCTATTTTGGAGCTAGAATTAAACAAGAAGACATAACTTGCCGAAACTGAGTTGGTAATAGTGTGGTATTAACAACTCAACAATTTTGATGCAGAAATCACAGGATGAGTATTTTATGGTCTTTAATATGATAGTCAGATTGGTTGATTGTATTAATCTGTTTAATTTTTTGAATTGTTTCATGGAAAGCTATCATATGTTCAGCTTTCTTTCTCAAGAAAGCTAGTGAACAATGGTAACTGTTCATCTTGAGGGGTAAATCAATATGGACCAAAAAAAATTTACCTACAATTATAAGTGTGGAGTTTCATGCTAGAAGCTTTCATGAGACCAGGTTAAGACTGGAACATCAGAGCTATATGAAGTTTAACACATGAATTGAGAAATCACATTACATTTGAACAGCATGAACAGTGGAATACCCTCATACAGCTTTAAAGGAATAATGCATTGATTAAAAAAAAAAAAAAGACAAAAAAACAGAAAAATGAATGAAGCTTATGGAATAATTTATGTTAAAAATAATTTATCCAGATCTAGCAGTGGCATAACACTTTTCATTCATTAGTTAATTTTCTGGAATTATTTAATCTTATTTGAATCAGCAATGATTAACCTTATTTAGTTTTGTATTAATTCTGCTAATTGCATCTCCAATCATCCTCCAAAATATTTAGTATATGTAGTGATGAATTAAAAACTTTGGAGAAAGTAACATGCCTGGGAATAATACAAATCACCATAAATTCATGCCTGCCCATGTTCATTTTTAAATTCCCTCAAGAAAAAGGGTACACTGTCATTTTAGACAACCATTCAGTCATCAGGATGGTAAACTGTATAAATAACAGTGTAAAACTTCAATAATAGAGTAGTTCCTGGTTGTGATGGGTAACTTCTTTGGGATAAGTACTAAAGATGAATTATGAGTTCTAGAGAAGTTCTGAAGTTTTCAAGTGTCTGTTTTGCATTTTACTTGGTTTGAGTAGAAATTAATGTTTAAAACTAATGTATTTGATGGCCAGATATCTTTTTAGTAGCCCCATAATCTAGCTGGTTAAGAATTATCTTAAAACAGATATCTTTACTGGCTAGTGCTTTTACAATGCAAGTTTCTATTTACTTAGATTTTTTTTTTTTTTTCCCCAGTGGCTCCTCATAAACCAGTTTTGAGCTCCCCTGATGCAGACTGTGTGCACAGCACGGATTGCAGGTGCTTTAGGACCTACCAACACCTTGCATGTTGTTGCTTTGGCATAGGATAGAGCCATGAGGGGTGGTGTGATACAATCTGGGTAAAAAGTTGATTGGCAAATCTATAAAAACATCATTCTTTATGCAGCAGGCAGGGATGTTTGGAAGGAAGATCCATGTTCCAGATGTCCTCTGATGGTTCTTTTTTTTTTTTTTCTTTTTTTCTTTTTTTTCTTCTAGGCAAGATGAAAGACAGGGAGGACTTTAAAGGGCTTGATTAACTGATATGAATGGAATTATGCTGATCTTCATGTTACATACACCATTAGGTAGCCTATGGTTTGGCTACAAAATAAAAACCAGTCATTACTGTGGACTCTGGGGATATTCTTCCTCCTTATGTCTATTTCTTTAAAATTCTAACTACAGTGTTATTTATTTATTTATTTTTTTCCCAAATGGACTTAAAAGAGAATCAATGGAAATAACCATTATGCCTCAGACTCTTTTCTCAAACTAAAAGTGAGTGGAAATGCAGTTAATGCAGGGTAGGAATTTTTTGAAGACATTCTCAGCTGCAGAACACCATTAGACATAAAATATCTGAAAAGACTCATGTTAATCTAACAGCAGATTTCTTGGGAGTGCAATGGCCTTTTCAAATGAATGGAGAGATGAAGAGGCAGAGTACTCGAATCATGCTGAGGGATGTGCCACATATTATGTCTCATTCTGTGTATTCCAGTTCAAAAACTTGGGGGGTCAATTGCTATATGAAGCAGGATTCAATTGCATATGAAGCAGGATTTTTCTCCTCCTTTGAGGTCTAGAGTAGAACTAATAGCCTGGCCATATTGGAGATGAAGGCACCTGCACAACTCCAAGAAGACAAACGAAAAACCTGTGATTGACTTTTCTCTCTTCTTCCAGTCAAGCACCCATATTCTTGCATTCTCTGCGTGTGTCAGAGAAGGGAGATGAGAAGTACTGCCTTATTTGTTAATGTTGAGTCATGTGGAAAGTCATTTTGCCCAGTTATGGCCAAGCAAGGAGCTCAAGAGCACTGAGCTGAAGGCTGTCCTTCCAGGGCTCCCCTTTATCTATCTGGTGCCACTGGGCTAGCTGGCCTGGAAAGTGGGATCAGAATTAGGATTGTAATAAAGATACTTCGGTAAATGCTATTACTGCAGTCTTCACCCTCCTGCTTTATGTATTATAAACGCAGAGTACTTCATTCATGAACCATCACCACCTATGAACCAATGTAAGGGTAGGAATATCTGAGACTTAAGGTTTTAATACTTTTCAAATAGTAATTAGAGAATTTTCATGACTAGAGAAAACAATACAGGCCTTTCTGCTGTCTCTGCCAGCCTCTTGTGCTTCTGTCTGAGGGGCAGGCTCACACCGAATTTAAAACAATGTCATCATTTTACATAGACTTGCTCAGAAGCTTTTTTCTCCTCTAAGGTTCATGCTTTTGTCCATGGTGTTGCCTTCTTGCTTTGGAAAGCAGCTTTTCAGGATTTACCAACCTCATAAGTATTCTCTGAGCTCTTAATTAGCAGTGAATCTAATACACTGGCATCATTTCCAAACAGAGAAAACCAACATTGTATTAAGAAGTACATGGACTGGTTTGAGGGTGAAGAAGGAAAGAATCAATTACATAGTCTGTCTGAGAAATAACTGACAAAGCATGGGATTAAGGCAACAGGGGCATAACAGTCAGTGAAAGCAGTTGGAGGGGGTGGACAGGAATTACACAGCGGTGCACGCTGTCTAAACCGGGTGGCAAGGCCAGTGCAGGCACAGCTGTCTGTTGAAGTGGCAGCTTCAGAGACACTCCCAGGACACAAGACTTGCTAAAGACTTTCCACTTTCTGTTTTCCCCTTTCCCCTTTTACTTTTATTCCTTCCTCTTTAACACTTTCCTCTTTCCCCTATCCCCTTTTCTTTGGTTATTTTTAAAGAGACTGCTTAGGGTTTTGGGCTTATGGTCCCACACTCTGCCTGTCATTTCCTCCACCCCTCCAAAATGACCAGGAACACTTTGGCTTTGGGATTCCCATTTGAATGCCATTGAAATGAACACACTTCTACAAAATTACTTTGCTTTAGAAGCACAGAACAGTTCTGCAAAAGGCTTTCTTGAAAAGGGATAAACGGTGGTTGTTTAATATAATTTCCACTATAATTTCAGCTTCAAACTTGCTTTTACAAAGCTTCACTTTTTTTTTTTTTTAATGAAGAGTGATTTTTATATATTTCTTCCCATCATTATTTTTTTAAATCAGTGTTACTGGGAAGAAAAGTTTAAAAAAGAATGAGAAAGGAACGAATTGTTTTATTTGTTTTCAAAAGATTTTCTCTTTTAATAAAAGTTTATATTTTGTGTGGGCTAAATATTTCTACTATTTTCTCCAAATGCACTTGCTAGTTTTTCACCAGTTCTACAAGATACAAAATTATTTCAGCTGTAGCTGGGCAAATGATTGTGTCTCATGTAGCAGCTTGCTCCTTCTAGAGGAGTTAAGACTATATTGCTATAACTCATCCTGTGTTACAATAAGTACTCTCATAACTGAAAAGCTCTATTTGAGCATCAGAGTAGCCATCCAAACATCTGAACAACAGCTGTCAAAAGGAAAAACACTTTGGATCTCTTCTTACAGACTTGAACTTTGAATTTGAGTGTTAACTTTACATACCCAATTGATGATTCAAAATACCAACGGGAGAGGCTCAAACCATCATGTTGAGTTACTTTCTTATGCAATTATCAGGAATAAAACATTTCCATCCAGTAACTGTCTTGTATGCTGAAAGCAGTATTTCTGAAGCCTTTGAGCATAGAGAGGTTTCTGTGTGTCTGTGTAAGACACCTCTTCTGCAGGAACACAGATGGGGAAGTGCTGTTCATCTGCAAACGCATTTGAAAGAATGTTATCGCTGAAGTACAGTCTTGTGTTATCTATTCCTTAGAAAAATCAGTAATGACAGGGCCAATGATGCCAGTTGGGATTTAATTTTTAAATTGATCCAAAGCTTTTTAGATCTAAAGGAATGGATTACAAACTTTTTTTTTTTTTTTTTTTTTTAATGTATTCAGGCTTATTCCTATGCTATCTCTTTTTACATTAGGCGAGAGATGGTGTTACTTGATTTTTCATTGCTTTGGTGCTACGAGGGAAGAATCTAGGAGACTTAGCTGGAGAGACATTATGCAATAAAGATCAACCTTTCTTTAATGACTGGAAACAGAGTCAAAACATGAAGCCTATCTGTTTCTTTTGAATAATCCTGTTTCAGTGAGTAGCTAATATCTGTAAAATAATTTTCAAGAGGACGTAATAATATATATAATTTTCTAAAAATAGCAACTTTGAAAAGGAACGGTGCTCTAGATGAACGTGGTAAGATTTTAGATAGCAGTGAGCGTATCTGTATTGCTGTGGAGTTCTGCCAATGTATCTTAATCCAAATTTGTAAAAATACATGTTGTTCCAGCGTTGATCCTGCTAGATTGCCTGAACTGCATTAACATCAAGTCTCTTAAGGGTCACGGGAAAAAGATGATAGTATTTAATTCTTTTCTGCGTGAGCATTTGAGTGTCTTGTCCCAGAAATCTGAGCTTCTTTCACTTGACAAATTAGGAAATATAGGCTCTTGACTATTCTCAATGTCCTGGTTGAAAATGAGATACAGGAGTGGGAGCCAAAACAAGAATGTACATCCTGCTTCTCCACTTTCACTCAGTGAATTTTCCTGCAAGCTCACTTCAGCTAAGTGTTAATTGTTTCTATATAGCAGAGGCAGAAGTTAGAACAAAAGAAATGAGCAAGCATTGTCCATATAAACAAAAAGAATTTTTACTCTCTCCTGTGTAATGCATTCTTCAGGAAGTATTCATCTGTAACTACAGTATGTTTATGTATAAATACAAAAATATAATAACCCCGAAGTTCTGTATACAAACTTAGCCATAACTCTGCCCTTTTCTGAGTGTGTTTTAACATATTTTACTGCTCTATTTGGAAAGCAGTACAATTCTACGACATAGCAATATAGTATATACAAAAAATACACATGGAAAGATCATAGATAGCTTAAAATTTGAAGTTCCAACTTTAAAAGCAAAGAAGGACCCTGGGAGACTAATTCTGGATTGAAAGTTAATGACACATTTTTTCATGTTTTCACTTCTTTTAAGGTCATTTAGGTATTTTATGAAACTAAAGGTCCATCTATTGTTCCTGTTATTTTCTTATTTCAGTTTTACTCATAGTGGTTGCTCAATATCTCTTGCTCTTGTTCTTTTGTTCTTCTCCTTCTCCTTCTCCTTCTTTTTTTTTTTTTTTAATTGCTCATATTTTCTATAGTTAAAGCAAATATAATTTCTTGACACTGACTACTTAGAATAGAACAAGACTGACTCATAATTGGCAGAGGTGGAAGAGTGTTTTGTAAAAACAACAGCCTTACCCTTCTACTTAGAAATGTGCAGTGCATGAACTCCAGGTGTCACTATGGTCCTCTGAAGATCTAATTCCAAACAAAATTGTGAAAGAAAAATTTCCTAAAACAAATGATGCTGCTGCAGATCTAAATATTGCAGGGCACTGAGAGCATATGTCGCAAAACTCTGCCAAATTCTCTGGCTCTTTGTGCCACTCTGTGTCAAAAAGGAATTTCTGTTCTAATCAAAGCCTTTGTTGTGCAGTTGGAGGTAAGGGGATTATGCAGACATAAAAATAAGTAGATACAAAGCTGAGTACAATCTCACTGCCACAAGCCTAAAACACTGACAGAGACACTTCACAGTACTCAGGTGACCCATGTTATTCTGAAGGTATGACACTGGAGTTTATTCAGACTTTGCATTCCCACTTGTTCTGTTGGCAAGGTGAAAAGGAGGAAGATTCCCTCAAGCAGTTTTGATCAGCTTGAGCAATCCAAGTGACAGCTCTGTGATTAGAGGTGAAGCTGTCAACAATAATTCAAGAAGTTCAGGGAGAAGCGAAGAAGTTAATGTGTTGACTGGGTTGACTTAACTTTCACGGAAGGATGGAGGCAACATTGTAAATGAACTGGCTCCCTTTTCTGCTTCATTTCATTGTCCTGTTATGACAAGGTCAATTAAGATTACATACTTACAAAATCAGAACTCTACATATTTTTAAAACTAAGTTCTCTCTTAATTAGGGTATCTATGGCAAACATAGCTGCAGGTAGCATCCCAGCACAGGTTGAGAGACTGACTGACTTTTACACAACTTTTTCATTGGCAACCTGTGCTGTGCTTGCCAAGTTCTTTATCACAACTTCTTTTCTTTTTTTTTTTTCTTTTTTCTGTTTTTCTTTTTTTTAATACATTGAATTGGTTTTGTGCAAGCTTATGACAATTCGGGGACTACACGGATTTAGAGGTTATTAGCTCATCACAGCTCATCACTGTGAGTTTATTCACAGTTGTGGTCAGGTTACTG
Source organism: Anser cygnoides (assembly GCF_040182565.1). NCBI lineage: Eukaryota > Metazoa > Chordata > Aves > Anseriformes > Anatidae > Anser > Anser cygnoides. Next base: position 107,171,377 of record NC_089874.1, on the reverse strand, counting down.
CAACCAATCTGATCTTGAGTTGTGCTGACTTTACACTTACAAATGCCACAGTTTCCTACCTTTTCTTGGAAATGAAGCTATCTTTCCTCAGCTGGCATTTGTCCATTCTTCTTTCCACGCAAGCCTGCTGAACTGCCCCACTTCTTACCTACCAGGTCTCTCATCTCATGAGACGGGGAAAAAAGCAGGGCTTCTAAGCCTGCCAGTGAAGTAAAATCATTGAGACCTCAGTTGACATGGACAGAGATTTCTAAGGTTAGCAATTGTGGCAGAATCCAGCAACAGATAGTATCAACCTGTATTAACTTGTCTGGGGAAAAGGAAATGGATGGGAGGAGCAAGCCTGTGCTTCAGCTGCAGGTGAGAGAAGTTTGTGTTCCACTTTCCATCAGTCCCGGGAGAGACAATATCAGGATTCTTCTTCTGATCCCTAGGAAGCCTTGACAGGCACCTCAGCTTTCAAAAAGTGCAAAACTGCTTAGAGCAGTTTAAAAGAACACAGAGTTAATGATCAATTTATATTAGAAAGTTTGAAAGTTGTAAGTTCTGGAGGTCAATATGATGGATTAACTCCTCCTAGACATGCAAAACTTGAAATGATACAGTCAGACACTGGCACATGACAAACTGGGAGAGGAAGTCTGCCTGGGAAGGGTTTTCCTATCTTAGCATAGCTCTGTCTCAGCATGCTGTTTTCTTCCCTGCGTCCCTGTAGATGGGAGAGTGTTATAACTTTTTCCACATATTGATCAGGTGTTGTAAGCAAGGAATTCTGGTTTTATGTGCTGAGATACTACATAAGAACATCTATCAATCAGAATGTGGTTGAAACAGAATGACTAAATTTGCACCTGTGGCCCATGTCATTTCGCATGTGAGTGCATATGGACAGCTACTGCATGGATAGCTATTGGTGATGTAAGTTCCTTATGATCTAGAGGACACAGGAAGATTATACCATGTAAGTCACTCATCTAGAAGATTCAAACCAGCAAGTAGAAATGGCACTACAAATTAAGATACTATAGATTATTCTTACTCTGGGCTCTACTCTGAGCTTGGCTTTGTGTGGATAAGAAAGAGTGGACTCATATGGGAACATTCGAGCTGTGTTAGGTAGATCCACCGCACTGACAAGTCTGTCCATGGAGAAAGAAAGGAGCCATCTATCAACTGCACACAGTTTCCTGTCCCCCATTGAGCAAGTGTTTGCGAAGGTCAGAAAGCTTGGTTTTACTGGGAGAAAATATCACTGGTAGTCCAAAAGTAAAAGTTAGAGGAATAGGTACTGTCTGGGATGTACTGTTCATTTGGGTTGGGGTCACAACACCCATCCATCCATCCATCCATCCATCCATCCATCCATCCATGGCTTAATTTCCCAGTGGCAGAAGAATAACTTCAGGCATCAAAGGTGGAGTGATTGCTGAGTGGGAGCATAGGTCTGCACTTTGAAATCCCACTTGTGCTGAAAGAATATGTCCCTTTAAAATCTTTAGGAGTGGGAAGAAATGGGAAGGCAAACAGGACCTGAAAGCACAATACATTACCTTTACTTATGCTGTTGTGCCTAAACAAAACAAATCTTCTAATGAGAAAATTGTTCATCAGCCAGCGGCAAGGTACCATGCCAAACACTCTGCTAGGGTGAAATACATGACATTCCCAGCTGCCTGCTTACTATTTTTCCTTTGCCGTCATCTCTCTGGAGCTCACTGCATGTATTTATTCTATTGCCTACAAACACTCTGTGCATGAATCCTCAATTAGTCACTGTAATTATAATAATAATAAAAAGAAGCTGTAACCTGTTTCCCTGAAATACAGATATTTATCTCCATCTGGGTAAGGGACTAATTAGTAACTATTCACTCTGTCTCTCTGCAATTTTAGGCTTTTTTTTTTTTTTCTTTCTTCCTTTTTTGGCAGTAACATTAGGTGTTGTTTCTTTTTTTCCTACTCTCTTTCAAAATCTTTAGTTATGCAACTACTAGCGATGGAAAGGACTGCAGTTACCAACCTTTGTCCCCAAGATAGCTGCCTTCACATTATCAAAATGTCCTTCCCTTGTTCCATTTATTGTCTCAAGTAACATGTACAGCTTTTTAGCTCCTGAAGAAAGTGCAGGTTTTGGACTGGTTCTGCTTGAAACATTTTAGCTTTACCATAAGCTTTGTAAAATAAAATCAGTGGGTATTTTTTGAAAGAAAATTAATTTCCTTTCAGAATGCTGTTTTAATTAGCTGGGAAACAGGTAAAATCATATAGAAGACACAAAGCTGGTTTTGAACAATTTTTATTTTTATGAACACTGTTTGTCAAAACAAAAGCTACAGTGGCTGGGAAAGTGAAGAAAAATACTATGAATATAGCTGCCATGGTGATAATAATTATGTAAATACTTAGGTTCAATCTGAGATCATTAGGTAGAGAAATAGGTTTTTCTTCAGTTGACATGGCAAAAAGGAAGTGAAAAACTTACTGTTTTGCTGTGGCCTTTGATTTAGGTAGATTTAATAAATCTTTCTGTGAAAGATAAAGAAGGCTGCTTCCCTAGGTGAGATCTCCCCTAGATGTTATGCATCTGTTAAGAAGCCATTCTGGGATGTGTGTTTAAGAAGAATTTAGAATACGTTCCTCCCTTTAATAGAGATTCTATTATTGTTCCTTGGTTAATTAATGTAATTGCTTATTTTTTTTTTCTCTGTAAGATGTACAAGTTTTTGATCAGTGGAACTTTCAGAGGTCAGGCAAAATAGCAAATTGTCTGCAAGATATTCTAGAGGTTTCTTTCAGTAATCATTCCCTTGGCTTTAAGTCAACAACTCCTGACATGGCTGAATGCATAAAATTATACTGTGCTTACCTTCAACTGCAAAACCGGTGCTTTTTCCATCCAGAGAAGCCAATGCTGCCAAAATCAGTGACTACAGTAACTGACTGTGAAACTGTCCTGTCTGTTCAAGAGATGAATAGAAGTGTCAAGTCACTTACAGTCTGACAGATAAAAAAATCTACCAAAATGAGGTGGGAAATAAAAGACATAGCTTTATACTTCCATTTTGAGAAATTTTGGCCCTTTCCTTAGACTGCAGTTCTCTGGCACTAACATGAAAGCCATCTTCTTTAGTAATATTGTTCGTTACATTCACTGAGTCCCTGTAAAAAAAGCTATAGTTACAGTTAGTGGTAAGAAGCATCTGACTCTACAATTCCACATTTTCCCCTCCATTTGAATCAGTACTTCTTCAGATTTTTAGAGGTTTCCCTCTATCATTAAGGTTTTAGACCTCATCTATGCTGTAGGTGGCAACAGTAATTCTGGTTTTGTTTTTCCTCTATTGTATACTAAAAACAAGAATATGAAATTCCCATCCTGATTGGAAACCACCACCCCTTCATGTATACTTGTTAGTCAGAATAGTCATTTCTTTGTGCTTTCATCATATTGGCCTCATTAATTTGGACTGTTTCTGTTTGTCCTTCCCCACAAAATATATATTTTTTTCTTGTCAGACAGCTTCCATCTCAGAGACTTTTGCACCGAGTGGCTAACTTTGCTTCTAAAGTGGCTAAAGAGCAAAATAAGGATATAACATTATTATCTATTTGTATATTCTTTTCTTTACACATCTGACAAGTGCTGTATGTTAATGAGTGAAATGCTAACAGGCTGTCAAACACTTGAACCACCTGATCAAAATTTAGGGTGCCTATTGTTTATTTTCCTATTTTTCCCTCATGTACAAACAGATCTGTAGAATTTCATCATGCATCACAAATATGTACAGACTATTGATAACAAAGAATGTTAGGTTTAAAAACTCTGTCAGTCTCATGGAGAAAAATCTGTGTGATGACTACTGATATGCTATGATATGCATATGATTCTACGCTGACGTCACCCAAGATTTCCTTTCACTTGTTTTCAGGGCAGAGACAGCTCATTCTCTTCGAATGAAGGCATGAGAATTGCTCTCTGTAACAGGTTCCTTTGAGAGCCTCTGTTCAGAGCAGGTTCTGCTTGGGATTGTATCCTTCTGCCTCTTCTCATTCACCCCCTTTGGCACAGCAACTTTTGACCTGTCATAAGGGACATAACGCCATACTGCTGTAATAGTTCAATTCTTTTATAGGAAACTTGTGCAACCAGCTGGGAACTATAGTTGGGAAAGCCATTTTTCCTAGAACAAAAAGGGCACTGAATAACAAGCGTCTGTATACAGATCCAAAGGTCATGGGTTGGAAAGCTAAGGATAGACTTAACCAAGTTGTGCATCAGGAAAAGAGACATGTGGTCCTTGTCAGTTCTTCCTCTTATCCTGATGGATTATAAATTTCCCTTTTCTTCACATCTTAAAACAGGCTCTACATTCATTTCTTCTCCTTGATGTTTGCTTTAAGAAGAGTTTCTGGTGTGTGGATGAATCCCTTTTTCTTAGACTGTTTTTCTCAGGTGTTGCCCTACTCAGCCTCAGGAGTGAGCAAAATTCTATTTCAAGCATATGAAACTGGTTCTGGTAATGCAGTACTTGTCAAATGGTCTGTAGAACATGTGAAAGATAATTCATGAACTTACTTTAAGTCAGATGGGGACAAACATCTGAATCTTGGACATGTACACAGACATTTAGAATGCAGACAGCAAGATGTGGCCAGGGAAAGGGGAGGACACGATGGCTGAAGTGTGGATACAGTCCTCTCATATATTATAGCTAATTTGCTGCCATGGAAACATATATTTGAAAGTTTATTTAAAGTATGTGTTCTTTACTCTCGACATTATCACAGAATCATAGAATCACAGAATCGTCTAGATTGGAAGAGACCTCCAAGATCACCTAGTCCAACCTCTGACCTGACACTAGCAAGTTCTCCACTAAACCATATCACTAAGCTCAACATCTAAACGTCTTTTAAAGACCTCCAGGGATGGTGACTCAACCACTTCCCTGGGCAGCCCATTCCAATGCCTAACAACCCTTTTGGTAAAGAAGATTTTCCTAATATCCAACCTAAACCTCCCCTGGCGCAACTTCAGCCCATTCCCCCTCGTCCTGTCACCAGGCACGTGGGAGAATAGACCAATCCCTACCTTGCTACAGCCTCCTTTAAGGTACCTGTAGAGAGCGATAAGGTCGCCCCTGAGCCTCCTCTTCTCCAGGCTGAACAATCCCAGCTCCCTCAGCCGCTCCTCATAAGACTTGTTCTCCAGACCTCTCACCAGCTTTGTTGCCCTTCTCTGGACTCTCTCGAGCACCTCCATGTCCTTCTTGTAGCGAGGGGCCCAAAACTGAACACAGTACTCGAGGTGCGGCCTCACCAGAGCTGAGTGCAGGGGGACAATCACCTCCCTAGACCTGCTGGCCACACTGCTTCTTATACAAGCCAGGATGCTGTTGGCCTTCTTGGCCACCTGAGCACACTGCTGGCTCATATTCAGCCGACTATCAACCAATACTCCCAGGTCCTTCTCGGCCAGGCAGCTTTCCAACCACTCATCTCCCAGCCTGTAGCTCTGCTTGGGGTTGTTGTGCCCCAGGTGCGGGACCCGGCACTTGGCCTTGTTGAACTTCATGCAGTTGGCCTCAGCCCATCGGTCCAGCCTATCCAGATCCTCCTGCAAAGCCTTCCTACCCTCGAGCATATCAACACGTACACCTAACTTGGTGTCATCTGCAAACTTACTGAGGGTGCTCTCAATCCCTTCATCCAGATCATCGATAAAGATATTAAAGAGAACTGGTCCCAGTACTGAGCCCTGGGGGACGCCACTAGTGACCGGCCTCCAACTGGATTTGACTCCATTCACCACAACTCTTTGGTCCTGGCTACCCAGCCAGTTTTTAACCCAACGAAGCGTACGCCAGTCCAAGCCATGAGCAGCCACTTTCTTGAGGAGAATGTTGTGGGAAACAGTGTCAAAAGACTTACTGAAATCAAGGTAGACCACGTCCACAGCCTTTCCCTCATCCACTAAGCGTGTCACTTTGTCACAGAAGGAGATCAGGTTCATCAAGCAGGACCTGCCTTCATAAACCCATGCTGACTGGGCCTGATTGCCTGGTTGCCCTGTAACTGCCGCGTGATGACACTCAAGATAATCTGCTCCATGAGCTTCCCTGGCACTGTGGTCAAACTAACAGGCCTATAGTTCCCCGGGTCTACCCTCTGGCCCTTCTTGTAGATGGGTGTCACGTTGGCTAGCCGCCAGTCGACTGGGACCTCCCATGATAGCCAGGACTGCCGATAAATGATGCAAAGCGGCTTGGCCAGCTCCTCTGCCAGTTCTCTCAGTACCCTTAGGTGGATTCCATCCGGCCCCATCGACTTACATACATCCAAGTGTTGTAGCAGGTTGCCAACCATTTCCTCGTGGATTGTGAGGGCCACATTCTGCTCCCCATCCCCTTTCAGCAGCTCAGGGTACTGGGTATCCAGAGAACAACTGGTTTTGCCGCTAAAGACTGAGGCAAAGAAGGCATTAAGCACCTCAGGCTCTTCCTCATCTCTTGTAACTAAGTTTCCCCCTGCATCCAGTAAACGATGGAGATTCTCCTTAGTCCTCCTTTTTGTGTTGATGTATTTATTAGAACATTTTTTGTTATCTTTAAAGGCAGTAGCCAGATTGAGCTCCAGATGAGCTTTGTCCTTTCTAATTTTGTCCCTGCACAGCCTCGCAACATCCTTATAGTCCTCCTGAGTGGCCCGCCCTCTTTTCCAAAGATTATAAACCCTCTTTTTTTCTCCTAAGCTCAAGCCACAACTCTCTGCTCAGCCAGGCCGGTCTTCCTTTTCACCGGCTTGTCTTTGGGCACGTGGGGACAGACCGCTCCTGAGCCATTAAGATTTCCTTCTTGAAGAGTGCCCAGCCTTCCTGGGCTCCTCTGCCCTTCAGAACCACCTCCCAAGGGACTCTGACAACCAGTGTCCTGAACAGCTCAAAGTCAGCCCTCCGGAAGTCCAAGACAGTGGTTTTACTGATCCTCTTCCTGGCTTCGCCAAGAATAGAGAACTCTACTATTTCGTGGTCACTCTGCCCAAGACAGCTCCCGACCACCACATCTCCCACCAGTCCTTCTTGGTTTGTGAACAGAAGGCCTAGCGGGGCACCTCCCCTGGTAGGCTCACTAACCAGCTGCGTCAGGAAGCTATCTTCCATGCTGTCAAGAAACCTCCTAGACTGCTTTCTCTGGGCTGTGTTGTGCTTCCAGGGCATGTCTGGGAAGTTGAAGTTCCCCACGAGAACAAGCGCTGATGATTTTGCAACTTCTGCCAGCTGCCTGTAGAACTCCTCATCCGTCTCCTCATCCTGGTTTGGTGATCTATAACAGACCCCCACCAGGATCTTGTTGGCCTTCCCGCTGATCCTAACCCATAGGGACTCAACCTTATCATTCCCAGCCTCAAGTCCCACAACATCGAAACACTCTCTAATATAGAGAGCCACACCACCAGCTCTTCTGTGCTGCCTGTCCCTTCTGAAGAGCCTATAGCCAGACATTGCAGCATTCCAGTCATGAGAGTGGTCCCACCACGTTTCCTTGATGGCAACCAAGTCATAGCCTGCCTGCTGCACGATGGCTTCCAGCTCCTCTTGTTTGTTACCCATGCTGCGTGCATTAGTGTAGATGCACTTCAGTCGGGCCATTGCCTTCTCCCCTGGCCTTGCCATTGTTCCGCCTGGCACAGCTCTAACAAGCCTTATTTCAGCCCCGTCCCTCTTCTCACCTAGTTTAAAGCCCTCTCAATGAGCCCTGCCAGCTCCTGGGCTAGGATCTGTTTTCCCCTTAGAGATAGGTGGGACCCGTCTGCGGCCATCAGGCCGGGTGCCGAGTAAAGCACCCCATGGTCAAAAAACCCAAAATTTCTGTGTTGGCACCAGCCTCTGAGCCACGTGTTTATCAGGTGGGCTTTCCGTGTCCTCTCTGTACCCCTCCCTGCCACTGTAGGGATGGACAAAAACACCACCTGTACTCCTGCTCCATCCACTAACTGTCCCAGTCCCCTAAAGTCCCGTTTGATAGCCTTCAGGCTTCTCTCTTCAATATTATCACTGCCAGCCTGGACTATCAAAAGCGGATAGTAGTCAGAGGGGCGAACCAGGTTGGGAAGCTTTCTGGCAACATCCCTGACCCTGGCCCCAGGGAGGCAGCAGACTTCCCTACGGGTAGGGTCAGGCCGACAAATAGGGCCCTCTGTCCCCCGGAGAAGGGAGTCGCCTACAACAATTACCCTTCTGTCTTTCTTGGTGGAGGCAGTCTTGAGGTGTGGAGTCGACCTCATCGCCCTAGGCATCCTCCTGGGTAGACTTTCTACCTCGTCCTCACCCACTAGTCTCTCAAGCTCCAGGGCCTCAAATCTGTTGTGTGAGGGCACCTGGGAAGGTGGGGCCGGTGGGGGGGGCGTTGCCTGCAAGGTCGAGCAGGGACCTGTCTCCATTCCTCCTCAACTCCTAGGTCCCCTCCCTCTGCCCGACAGCGATAGGGCAAGGGGTCCACCCCCATCTGGGGTGTCTCACCCCGGTACCTCTCCTTCAGGCCTTGCAGGGAGTCACTCCACCAGTCTATCTCCCGCTCACACTCCCTGATGGCCCTCAACTTCTCCACCTCCTCCTTGACCTCTGCCACCAGGCGGACCAAGTCATCTACCTGCTCACACCTCACACACACACTCCCTCTGCCTCCCTCACATGGCAGCAACAGGCTCAGACACTCCCTGCATCCAGAGACCTGAACTGCTGCATTTTTGAGCGGGCAGTCAGTCTGGGTGGTTACAGACTTTCTAGAGAGAGCTCTCTGCCTGGTGTAGACCATTGTGGCCTAGCTAGTGGTAGACAGCCATTAGATGAGTTGTTCTTGTGTTTTGCTACAGCAGTTCTCCACTGAAGGGATGCTAGTATTTCCTTAGGGAAGCTAGCGTACAGGCTGTTAAATTCCACACAGTAAATCCACTACTCTTGTTATATCTCTTTGATAAAAACAAAAGAGTCAAAGCCAGAGTTAAGAAAAAGAACAATCTTATTTGAAGGCTCCTGTGGTTTAAACAAGGACCAAAATCCCATAAACACCCACACAGAGGTCAGTTTACACCACAGAGTACTAAAACCAATTAACTCACTGCTGTGTTTGTTGTAGGGAGATTTTTCTACCTTTAGATTAACTGTGTCTGCATTTTGACTCACAGGTGTTTTCTTCACTCCCTGCAATACTGGCTGGTGGCTGGCCTCCTGTTTTCTCTCCCCCCTCCTTGAAATGGAAGCTGGTTGCATTCTGGCAGATAACCTGATACAGTCTTTCCTGTCCAACTAATCAGGATCTTGTCTTTTAATTCACTTATAGAACAAATTTTCAGTTGTAGAGAGCTGGTGGGTGCATATGTTGATAGCACTGAGTTTCTAGTTCTTGGGGTCCTTCAGCTACAATGGTGAGGATAGGATGAACTGTTCTGCAGCTATTCCTGGTATATCCTTGCAGATATTACTATTAGTCTGGCCCACCTTGGCTGTTATGGAGGAAAGCATGAGGGAGCTTTTACTCCTGTTATGAGAACATTTCCTTCACATGGTCAAAATATGGCCTCCATGCTCCTCAGTGTGTTTCTGTGTTACTGAATCATGGGACTTTCCCTGTATCTCCTACTATTGCAATAAACTCAAGTAATGTCATATAAGAAAATACTCTGAGGTAACTAGTCTAAAAGAGTAATACTAAGGCTTCATCTTGCAGCTGGTTGAAAAAAAGTGCTGAGTGGGCCACAAGTAAAGGAGTGAAGATTTAGCAGCAAAGAGCAGGTATTGAAAGCGTACACTATGATTCTTGAAGTAATGATTTTTAAAGGGCAGCAAAATGTCTCTAATGTTGAGGGATAAAAAGGATTACAGAAAATGCAAGCTGCAATATATATTGGAATGTCCTTCAAAAGCTAAACATCTCAAAAATGTGTGCATTTCATAATTCATAGATTGCTAGGCTTTAAGCAGAAATGTTGGAATTATTATCCTCTTTTACCACTACTGAATTATATGCTGTTTTAAATTTAATTCCTAATATTTTATCTTTACTCCATTCTCATTTCTTATTACTTGAATACTATGCAAATACTGTGCAAAGGAGCCCTTTCACAACCCATGGGGCCTTGGCACAGTGGTGCTTGACATTTTTTTTCTTGATAATCATAATACCATTTCTACTGTTGCTAGAATGCACTATTAAAATGCATCAGCTGGTTTCTTTGCCTTTACTTTCTCTAAGGTTACATTTGCAGGCAACTCTTATGCTATTGCTCTTTGTCACTCACTTGCTCTTTGCAGGTGCTCTTTGTCACTTTGTCACTCACTCAACTCTAGCTGCCTACTGATCAGTAGCTGCCATGCTTTGCTGCAGGGGCTTGTGCATTTTGGTGAGCATGGCTTCTTTTACCCACTTTTAGAACCTGCTTTGGGCACATGAGATCATAGGCAGGACACTCTGTCTTACAGTCTGCTGAGGAAAAGTTGGTAACTGCTCAGGTGCACAGAACAGCTCAATTGTATATCTCCAGAACTTATTAAGCAGAGCTGCACAGATATTTATTGAAGAGATTTGCCAATGGACAAAATAAATAAATAAATAAAGTGTGTCTCAGCTGGAAATCAGTGTGAGAAGAATTAAAGTGATTTAAAAACAACACTTTCATTTCCATACAGCTTCATCTGTGACACAAAAATACTGATTTGAAAGTATCATTAACAGAACAGATGCACTTCTGAACCACCAGATGCCATTTCTGACTCTTCTTCTAGGCATTTGTTTCACAACATTGACAGTTGGTAAAGCATATTCCTTGTTGGGGAGGCTTTGTCATCAGGATAGCCAGAAGGGCTGGTAGAGCAGACTTACTTAAATCAGAAGATCTTTTGTTTTTCCCTCATTTCCTATCACTTTCTTTCAGGACTGAAACTCTGTGCATTTAGGATGCTAACTGCAGGCATTATGAGATCATTCAGTAAAGTTAAGTTTATCTGACTTTTCCAGGGGATAAATTCTCTGTTACAGACTTAGTGTAATGGACAGAGCCTCTTTACAAAACTAAGCTACTTTCTAACTGGTTCAGAACCAGATCTTTCTTGTAATAAGGGGGAATCATGATTGCTCACACTTTTCAGAAATTTGTTTTGCAGGTGAGATTGCAGGTGGGTACTGGGGCTATGTAGTTTTTTTGTACTCTTTTCTGGACTGGAATCCAGAGCACTGCTTAGGTATAGGTTTGAGCAGGTGTCTCAAAATGGGGTAGAAGTATTGACCACAGCGATAAGGGAGGACTCAAATCAGCTTGTGAGGTATGGAACCACATACTGAATTTCCCTTGCAGGAGCAAGTGATCAACCCCTTCCTTTTTGAAGGTACTGTGTAATAGATATCATTCTTGTAAAATGCTGTCATTGTCTTGGTTGTAAGACTATGGTCTTCATGTAATAGCCTAATGTTTAAACCACCCCTCTAAAAGTACATAAAGATGGATTTTGGTCTCTCTTTTACCTGAGGGACTTGTAGTTTAGCCTTCCTGGGGAACTCCTTTGCTGTTTTTTTTTTTTTTTTCCTGAAGTGAAGCACATCAGCAGCCTAGAGTCACAGAGCTCCTGAAAAAAGTTGGAAGGGACCTAGAAAAATCATCAAATCCAACTGCCTGACCACTTCTGGGCTAGCCAAAAGTTAAAGCATGTTATTAAGTGGATTATCCAAATGCCTCTTGAAGACTAACCGGGAACTATCCCAATTGATAACACAGGAAATGCTCTCTAAGTCTTTGGTCACTAAGTCAAATGGATGCAGGACTGACACAGAAATTTTCTGTGGCTGAGTTGAAAAAACCTTGGTGAAGAAAGCAATATAAAGAAAGCTGTCTGTATATCTGTGAAGATACCTTCAACTCCTTTGTGGCATGACATTGGGAAGAGCCAAGAGATCTAGGTAAATCAGTTCCAGCCTTGCCAATTCCTTCCAGGCACCAGGCACTCCATCTAATTGTTGCCACCACTGAGGTCCTTCCTCCTTGGCAGCAGTAGCAGTGGATGATCCTCAAGATAATTTTTCACTATTAGCCACCTCTTCACTGGGATTTCCGAGGCAAGTGCTCTACTTGCCATGTGGTACTGCAGTTCTGGCATTAATATACCAAGCAGAAATAACTGCTTCACAAGATATGTCAGTTCTGCCTCTTTTCTATATCTTGTGTGAGTACTGCTTGAAGATCTTGTCTTTGACATGCCAAGAGGTTGGTTCCAGAAATATTACAGGTTTTGAGTTTAAACAACAGTTAAACCAGCAATAAAAGTGTAGATCATTTTGAACACTTGTAAGCAACTGTCATGAATTATTTTGTTATAAAAAGATACTGCTATCTATTTTTGGTATAAAGAGTTATTCTTGAGCGTTCAAGATATTTGGCACTATAAAGTGGTAACCTCTAAGGACATTTTACTACCACCCTTCTATTTAATTCAAATCGCCTTCAAACAGTCAGAGGAGTTTTCCTCCAGTTTTCAACATCTGATGGCAGAAAGCTGGCAGATGGTGCTCAGCACACAAAACCATGTGTACCTGCAAAATTTACTCTCATAAACTGGGATGAGAGATTTTTTGAGTTTATCCCAATGTTTTCAGGTAAGTGGATGATCAAATGAAAGCTTATACACAGAACACAGAATAACATCATCATCTGTGATTTATTTGTCAGTTAGCCTAATTAGCATTTTCATGTCAGTGTAAGAGCTCTAAGGATGCTTCAGGTTGAGATTTCTAAGAAAGCTGGTGCAAGTTCACTGAACTAGTTTACCACAGGCCATTTTATTCACCTGTGGTTTTCCCCCTTCTCTTGTAGTCCTACTGCATCTGATTTCTAGACTAGAACATTAATCCTCATTTGTAGGATTAATTGATTGTGGTGAGTTGACCTTGGCCTGCTGACAGACACCCATGCAGCCACTCTCTCTGTCCCCCTCCTCAACAGGATGTGGTGTGTGGGGGAAATAAGATGAAAAAAGTTCATGGGTTGACAGAAAGACAGGGAGATCACTTACCAATTACCACCATATGCAAACCAGGCTTGACTTGGGGAGAATTGATTCAATTTTTATTGACAATTAAAACATAGTAGGATGGTTAGAAACAAAGACAAAACTAAAACAACCCTCCACTCCTTCATCCCAGCCTCAGCTTCACTCCTTCATTCCCAACTCCTCTGCCTCCTCCCCCTGCCTCAAGCAGTGCAGTAGTAATGGAGAAAAGAGGATGCAGTCAGTCCATAACAGTTCCACTCTGCTGCTTTTCCCCTGCTTCACCATGAATCCTCTCCATGGACTCCAGTCATTCAGGTTAAACCTGCTCCTGTGTGGGAGGCTGCAGCTTCTTCCAGGGCACACCCAGCTGCTCTGGTGTGAGGTCCTCCTCACAGAAGCACCTCCTCTGCCTCGTTCTTTTCTGACCTTGCTGTCTGCAGGGCTGTTTCTCATTCTTTTTCCTCATCCCTCATGGCTGTGCAGCATTTTGCCCATTCTTTCACAGGCTTTCCCCAAGGCACCACTGTCTTGACTGCTGTGCCCTATGGTGGGTTGTCACTGAGGTGGTTGCCAGGACTATGTCCAGGCAGCTTTTCAACACCTCTAAGGAGGGAAACTTCAAAACCTCTCTGCACAGCCTCCTGTGTTTCAGTTTGTGCCCATTGCCTCTTTACTGGGCACCACTGAAAAGAGCTGGGCTCTATCCACTTTGCACTCTCACTTCACATATTTATATGTTGTTGAGAATGCCCTGAGCTTCCTCTTCTCCAGGCTAAACAGTCACAGCTCTCTCAGCCTTTCTTCATGGGAGAGATGCTCCAGGAATTGAATTGTCTTCATGGCCCTTTGTTGGACTCTCTCCAGTATGTCCATGTCTCTCATGTACAGGGGAGCCCGGAAATGGACATAGTACACCAGTGCTGAATGGAGGGGAAGGATCATTTCCCTTGATCTGCTGGCAATACTTTGCCTAATGGAGCCCAGAATAGAATTAGTTTTCTTTGAGATAAGGTTACACGGAGAGCCTGTATTCAGCTTGGTGTCAAGCAAAGCCCCCCAGGTCCTTTTCTTCAGAGCTGCTTTCCATCTGGGTAGCCCCCAGCACGTACTGGTGCCTAGGGTTTTTCCCAGGCATTGCAAGATGAGCATGTCCTCTCCACCCATTTCTTTCTCTGTTCCATGCTGTCCCACCCAATCCTAGTCATTTTTTCTCCCTACCAGTATCTGAACTGCCCTGTCCCCTCCTAGCCTGGCCCTGGCTTTGCTGGCAACAATCACAGCATGGGAGGCCAGGGACCAAGGTCTTCTCTGCCCAATGAGCTTTCTCATGCTCCAGATACTCCTGAGTCCCCCAGAAAAAGCCTTCAGTAAAGACCCCTACGTACAGAAAAATACTGAACAACTGATACAGTTCATTTAACTCCATTATTTTTAAAAAAAGGAGTATTTCTCAATGACTCTATTTCTTGGGCCTGTTCCCAGACTTCTAACAAACCCTGGTGCCAACTCCTCTAATAGGAAGCGCTGCCAATTTCAACCCCTTATTAACCAACCAGCTCTCACTTGCAAGGCTGTGTTTCTTTCATCTGCCTTATCATCCAGGAGCAGTAGCTTCTTTTCATCCAAATTTCCCCCTCTTTCGAAGGCTCTGCTGTAATCTGAGAGGAAGCTAAGCACAGATGAGAGACCTGAGGTCTCCATCAGTTCTTCTTGGCTTGCTCTCTGACATGGACTGCTCTGTGTCAGGATGAAGAGCTTTTTATTATCTCTTTCTTTATTCCTGTTTGAACAGACTGGCAGTTGAGACAGATTTAGCTGTTGGACCAGATGATGTGATTACCCGAATTGCTTGGCTGTGGTTTCATTTCTCAGGTAAATGAATATGTAAGGCTGTAGACTGTTAGTCTGAAACAGTACACCAGTGGAGCAGAGCCTGTAAATCATTCTTTAAAATTCAAGTGAAAACTTGAATGCATACTTAGTACAGTGGGTAATATCAATTAATTTGAAAGTGAATAGCTGTAGCAGTGTCAGGAACTGTGAAGCTAGTTTGGAAGACATCTATCCTAGACTTCTAATGCCACCAAAAAGTGATTCCAAATTTAAGTTGTCAGGAAGGGACAATTAACTAGAATAACTCATGCGATAGGATTTCAAAGGAGCTGAGGAGGTATTTCTTTTTGTCTTTAGAGATTGTATTGAACCACTTAGCATTACCCTGGCACCAAGGCTCCTTGCGGAGCTGAATGCTCTCACACCATGCTGCAGAGGCTCCTCTGTGGGAGTGGCTCATGCCTTGGGTGTGCTGGATCTTGCCAAACTGCGTGTGGTGTTAGGGTGGATGAGGTCAGGGCAGGCAAGATCTGTAAATGTACAAATGACTTACTGTTTTTTTTTGCAACTAAGAGCTTAGTCAGGGTGCAATGAAGGCTTGGGGCTCTCCCAGGTCCCTCAGGCCAGGTCCTGGCAGCCAGTCTCAGTACCACTGTCCCATCAAGAGCAGGGCAGCTGGGGGCACTGGGGCAGCAGGGGCACTGGGGTAGACCTAGCCCTGGGCACCGGGCAGGGCCGAGGACAGGCCTGGCCATGGGCCTGCGGCTGGGCCTTGCTAGGCAGGGGCCACCACCAAGCAGGGCAGGGCTGTGGGGAGCTGGAGCCTGGCCCTGCTGCAGCATTGTTGGGGCAGCAGCTGATGGCCCTGGGCTGATGTGAGGTCCCAGGCCTGGGCATGTGGGTCAGGGGCCCTGTGTTTTTGTTCTGGAAACCCTTCTGTACACCAACACTGATAAAAGACTTGTTTGTTTATCTGCGTAAAACACACATCTGACATTACAGCCAAATTGTCAATACAGGTCTCTGCCCAGGCCAGGTTCTCCATCTGCTCCAACCTCAATCAGGGTGTCAGTGGATGTAAAGTTGACAGTAGAGTAACTCCTCCTATTAGCAAATGGTTTCTGAGTAGCTTTTTTTTATTATTATTTTTATTATTTTTATTGAGATGGTTCATATGAGGTTTGGGCAGAACGTTTGAAGGGCTTAAGTTGTAATAAATGATAGTGTGAAGGTGCTGCTGAAGCAATGCAAAGTTGTGTGACAAACCCATCTCATGGTCTTCATATATAAATAGCTATGGAAAGAAATAGATAATTGTTATTACTCACTAGACACGTACTCCAGCTGGTTTAGCCAGAATTACTTGAAAGCTAATAGTCATTAGACTATGGGTGACAGTTCAAAAATGTGATCTTAGTGTTATAGCAGTAATTTGAGGGGATTTGCAAGCATAAAAAGCTACTTTCAAGCGGATATGAAAAGTTTTTTTTTTTTTTTTTAAACAGTCCTGCTGATTTTTCCAGAATTATATAGTAAGACATCCTCTTTGAATCAGAAGTTCACAATGGCATTGCGTCTTCTGTAAAAGTGACACTTCAAAAAAAGCTGTATCAAAGTGCTATTGAATGATGAACATATAATGTCTTCATAGATGGCTATCTGCTGTAATTACCTTGACAGAATGAAATATGCCTCCTTGGGGAATAAACTGTTTGAATAGGTGTATTGTTTGAAGAGTTTAGTTGAAACTGACTCAAAAAGACTTTTAAAGAAAGCATTAGTTTGAAATGTAGATGTGTAATACTGAAATAGTTATTTCCAAGCCTACAAGGCTAAAACGAATCCAAAAGACCAACTAAGTTAGGAAGGTTATGAACATAATCACAATTCAGTACTATTACAAGCAATATTGGTCTTGCAATAAATAGATACTTTAAGGTTTTTGTTTGTTTGTTTGTTTGTTTTCCCCTCACCTGTAATTTTAGCTGATTGATTGTGAAGTTTCATGCTTGGGATTTTAAAAAAGAGAAGGCTAACATTGGCCTCGTAACTCTTATTATAAACAAATATTATAAATAAGTATTGTTAGCCTCTGATGGTGCTCTGCACTTCAATGCAAACTTCTTTTTCAAGTACTTAAATATTTTTGAAAAAATGAAATAATATTCTGCTAACAAGAGTTCAAGATGCCTATTTTTCTGAAAGTCTTGCCCAGGATCATAATTCAAGAAAGCATGATTTTTCTTACAGTTGTTAAACTATATTTGTCTTGCTCTTTTGTGAACAAAATTAAACTGCTATGCAAGTCTGTCCCTCACTGGCGTACCAACTGCTTCAGTGGAATTAATTCCCCTGGGTGCCTTTATCAGATTTGTTCACTTTGTTCCTGAACATAAAGTTCAGTTCAAAACAAAACAACAGAAACAGAGGAGGAGCTTCTGGTTTTGCAGTAAGTGACCGGGAAAAGTTTTGTTGCCACAGGCATGAGAAGTTCTCTGGGCACTTCTGTATGAAACATCGGTTGTAGTACTACTTATTTGAAGAGACAAGATCTTCCATGCACCAGAGTTGTTCCTTCTAGGCTTAGGTGGGATCCAAGATGTACTTATTTCTCCCAAAGTTAAGGTACAGTTCTGGTTCCCAAATACTTGTAAATTAACACTGGGCAGATGAAGGAAAAATCACATAACCTAAGAAGTGTTCACTGTTATACATTAATATTATCAGAGTTTCAAGAGCATCTTCAGTACAAGACAATGAAGGCTTCACAAATCATGGCTTAAAGAATCTGTTCAAAGACCAACACAGGGAAGTATATAGAGATACCAAGATGTGAAACAGAGAAACTATTTTCTTAGAGACTGCTCAACTGATAAAATGCAAGCCAAATTTACAGCCAATTAGGAAGTAACATATGGAGATTTACCCATATGCTGACATGCAACAAGGACTGATAGACTTAAAAAGGAAAATCTACCTAAGGAACTTTTTTTTTTATTCAGGACTATTTTATGCTTTTTCTGATTCTGCTTCCCCAGAAATGAAATATTTTCAAATGAATACTCCATTTCAACAGAATTAGTGCAAACTGAGAGAGAAAATTCTTATGTGCCTTTTGAATTTTCTTTAATTGTATGCTATTTTATTTATTTTTATTATTTTCAGTTCTAACAGTCATTTCTTGCTGTGCAGATATACATTTGTTCTGCTTTTGATGGAAAGAAAATAATTTCTTATTAGAATAAAATTTGACTATATTTGAACTTCTTTCTGAACTTGCATTTTATTGACAAATGATTTTCTGTAATAAATATATAGGTTTATTTTATTTATTTATTTATTTTTCATTTTAGTATACCTTATCTCATTTAAGATATTTTCTTTGCTTAGTTCTGGAGAGGCTTTCAGGTATATTGGTTCCTTTCTTACATCTTTATCTGTGATCTTAAGTCTCCCTGAATACTTGTACTTTGGTCCATATTCCATATATCTTGAAATTCCTGTTTTTATTAGTGTATCAGAAGAGTAAATTCTTCTATTTATCTATGAATTCTAATAGATTTTCTCTTTTCCTCTCCTTCCTGTTCAAGCCATGCTTTGGCTTCCTCAGTTTCATGGCTGTCTCTTACTAAATATTCTGTTTCTGGCACAGCTGAATAACTCTATGGAATTAATCTGAGGTTAATTCCTTACCATATGCTCTGGACTGCTTTAGGATATTTTGCTGTGAAAGCTATTCTGCCTTACAGTTTTTCAAGTTTAGTATTGTTTTGGCAAGGACAACTCAAAATTTTCTCACTAGGATTTTGCAAATTACAAACTGTTTTGTAGCATCCTTCCAGATTGGCTAGCTGGTTCCTCATCCAGGTGGCTGACTTCCTTGGAGGTCTTTGAATTGTCTGTCTGGTATTTACTCTTTGAATTCCTTGTTGTGGCATGTTTAGAAAACTATGGCTTTATCAAAGTTCTTTTACTGTCTGTGAAACCTATTATTTTATTAAAGAAAGCTGGCCTAGGGACTTCTAGTGGGGAGCTGGCATGGACAGCAATTCTCTTTGCTAGTCCAGACCTGGCCTTGGTGTTTTAAAATTCAAAACCTTTTCAAAATTCTTTCCTACCAGAACGATTTTATGTTGGAAAAAACTCTTCAGTCACTAAGAATAACTTTTAAACCAAAATAAGTTCATGTGGACTCACACTCCAAATTTTTTTTTTTGACACTTAGAGCATACTAATTGCATGATTTTAAGGAGAATAGATGTTAAAGAACAAAGTAATGAGTTCACTTTGCCAACAAAGTCTATACACATGTCCATATTTTCTGCTTTATCGTAGACTTTTATATAAACGTGAAGTTCAGAAACAAGTATTCATTTATTTGTGATTTAAACAACAGAATTTTAGAGTAGTATACACCTTAAATTGAAATTACTGATACAAAATGAGTTGGCATAAATTAATCTCTTGGGTTACACAATACTTGCAGAAGATTTATATTTGAATTTTTCTGAAATGACAAAAGATAATTGTTACAGTTATTTTTAGACTGTTGCATGAAAATTATGAGCAGAATTAATCTAATATTTCTGGGTGTTTGGTTGGCAAAGACTTATGTGCATACTTAACTCATAGGTATTCTTCAGTAGACCTCTTGAAATCACTGGCAGCATTCTCCAAGCATAATATTACTTTGGGCATCACTTTTAGTATTTTTAACTGTGAATTTGCATTGCACAGTGCCCCAGTGAGTGTGCTTCTGTATTTTTGTTGTTGTTGTTTAGTGTCTACCAGTTCCAGTTATACCTGGCACAGCAGAACATCTTCCTAAATGTACTCCGTAATTCTGGGCTTCGGAATGCAAAAATCATAGGGTCAATGATTGCATTGCACATTATGAGGGTCCCATTCACATGGAATATGGACATGTAGCAGGCACAGTAAGGGTTATGTGGGCAAAACCTTGCTAAGAGGATGTGAAGAACAAAGGGGGCCCAACAGCAAAGGAAGACTCCAAGGAAAATAGTCAGTGTAATGGCTCCTTTCATGTTAGTTCTCTGATGGACTGCACTGGTGGGCAATGAGGCGATCTTTTTAGCATGAGATCGAGCAAGGAGGAACATATGTACATAGAGGCACAGTATAAAAAACATCATTAAAGGAAATAGGATAGTGAAGGGAATAACTGTAGCTGCTTCATAGGAGAAGAGGGCAATGGCAATGCTACTGCCAGCACAGAATGTCCAAATGATTGCCAAGATGATCAAAGCCCTTCGTAGTGTCATGATATTATGGTATCGCAAAGCATAGAAAATAGTGATATATCTGTCTGCTGCAATAGCTAACAAGCTGAAAATTGACCCCAGTAAAGACAGAATGAACATGGAATCCATAGCGTCATCCAGCTTTTTCTCAAAGTCCCCACGACGAGTCAGGTACCCCATTTTGCACAAGATAATAAAGATGTTCTCCAGAGTTTTGTACAAGCTACCTAACATGTCTGAAATGGCTAAACTACAAATGAAGAAGTACATGGGCAAGTGCAAATTCTTATTTCTAATGACAGCAATAAGGACAAGCAGATTTTCCAATATGCCAGCAGCAGCAACAGTAAAAAAAACTTCCTCTGGCACCACGACCTGGGTACAGTCAGTGACATTTAAGGAAAAATCACTTATATTTTCAAGGGAAGGAATACTTGTCTGCCCTAGGTGTTTGATTAGATTGGAAGGTCTTTCAGTGCTCATTTCTTCTGTTTGTGGAAAGATTCTGGATTGTTGTTTCTCAGGCTTGGCTTTACTCTGAAGCTGACCTGTCAGTCAGACCATCCTTCTTTTGATGAAGGCTTTCTCCTTCAACTGGAGCAATTTGAAGAGTTAACTGAAATATTTTTTTTATTTCTCCTACAATAAAACACATAGAAGCATAAATATCAAGAAGAAAATTGCCATGTCGAAAAAAAGCATTTGAAATGTCAGCTATTGCAGTGGAATGAACATATATCATCATCTGAGCGAGGCAAAGTTGATTTGGATAAAATGAGTGGCTCCAAGCTTTGCAGTGCCTTGGGGGAAAACAAAGTGTAAATTCTCTGTTAGCTTCAAATAAGTTTTAAAAAATATAGTATAGTGTAGTTTTCTTTACTAACGAACATCCCATGTTTACTGAAACTGATTTCACAGACTTCAAGAATTTGGCAGTCTTTACTGGCCAGCTGTTTGTTTTGAGAAAGTCTGGCATTTCTCACAAGATTTGCAGTATTATTAGATACGAATGAGACTAATGCCAAGATAAGCTGTTGTCCAGAGCATTAACATATTTACCACCACACTGCTGATAGTGAAACAAAATGCCCTTAATTTAGATGTGAACATTTGTAAATATTGATTTTTTTTCAGAAGCATGTTAGATAGCGGTGACAAGCTGCCTTTTCCTGCAAATTGAAATATTCCTTGGATTTGAACGTATTTAAAGCAAAATCTTTTCTTGGCTGTATTTACAACTATCTAAAAGACCAAATGTTTTATTGAGATGACTTTTTTTTTTTTCTCTATAGTGATCCTGATCTAACTTATGTGAAAGCCTATGGGAATCTTTCCAAAAGATGAGGCTTTTTAAGCTATTCATTAAGTTGTAAATGCATACGATATTAATTTGGCTCAGATATTACCCATAGACAAAAAAACTTTCCTTGTAATTTTTATTTATGAAGCCATTTGTGAAACACAGATACAGTTTGGACATTCGGAGTGTCTCCCTTTTTAAGACCTGGTATATTCTACCTCCTTTAAGTATTTGGCACTTTCATAACTATAAGTCTTGAAATGCATTTGGACATCTGTTCACAGTCAGGGTTGCTAAATGCCATGATGCCCTTTATTACTCTTTCAAAGGATGAAGTCAAAAGTTTTAACTACTTTGTATGCAATGTTCTCTTTAAGTGTTGGTGCCTATCTGTAAATGGCACAGCTGAACTGCTGCTTGAATGTGATCAGCTCTAATACAGATGACTGTGTTTAGCCACATTTTAAGGGAAAACAGGCTTGTGACCTGGGTTTGCTAATATCATCTGCTGAGATTGCCAGCAAGGCCGCTTCACATGTGGTGAAGAGTGCTGAGACCTGGACCACCAGAAAATACGAACTCAATTGAAGGAAACTATTAGCTCTCTTAAAAGAAAGCATTCAAGTGAATGCCCATACTTATTTGAAAACAAAAGCTCTGTAGTGGAATACATTAAGTGCGTTTTACTGAAGCACATGTGGACATTTCCACAGACAATTAGGTCAATATCTGTCATCATGTGCAAGAGACGCAGCAATGTCTTTGTATTGGTGTGATTTTCCTATTCTCACCTACAGCTACTGTCCTAGTTAAGTTTTATGTTTTCTAATCTAGAAATTTGTTTAACAACTTAGTTTTCACTCTTAATAGAAAGTCAACATGGACACTTCAAACACAGTTTCATTTCAATGGGATTTGAACAGGAAAGTCAGTTGGCAAAAATGCTTTTGTTACGCCCATATTCTCACGGAACACTTTTTCAGTAATGCTACTTTACTGGTACATCATATTGCTGAAATTACCTGCCTGATAATCATTATGGCTCCTTCACTCAAACCTTAAGACATTATGAATGGCATGATATATTATATTTGCTGCTTTTTACAAATAGAAAAATTGTTAATTTTACAATAACTCGATGTTGAGCGTAGCAGTTGGTTAGAGAAGAGATCTTGTAAAGGCTTGTGGGCAGTTACACCAAACTGAATGATTACATTACAAACAACTGAATGTTGTTTTCAGGCAATTAACAGAAGGCCAGGAAAAGACATTCCTCTTTTAGAGATTCTCATGCCAGCATGCATACGTGGCTATTGCAGACTATTTTATTAGGACTCCATGAAGGATGTTACCAATTATCTCCTTGTCTGATGCTTCAGTGCAGTAAATAGTCACACTGTTTCTGTCTGAGACTTCCCAGACAGAAATATCAATGTATATACAGTGTTGTACATGAATAGTAAATCCAGTGCTTGATCTACACAATGCATATTTTGATCATACCTCTGTAGTAAGTCGCATATTTATGGGATTCATTTGCCGCTACAAATCTACCAGACAGTGTGTGAAGTAGTTTAACACTTCTGAGCAGCATGGGATAGACAGAGTACATACAGGATGTAAAGCTGTTGTAAACATGATTGGTAACCTCAGCGTGTCCTAAAAGCTGACAAAAAAGGAAGACACAGGAATATCTTGGTGCTTGGATGTGTATTTCTACAGGCAGCTGAAATTAGAGCCAAGGTCATTTCACACCAAACTATGAATGGTCATCAGGTGAAAATAGTTCACCTTCCTGTGTTGGTTGCACTACCAGAGACTGCTTGGATGCAACAGACTTCCTCTCCACTGTCAATGCCTTGTCAGTTTGCCACATCATTGTATTGTCCAGAGAGAGGATTCATTTCATTCACCATCATCAGTCTCTGGTAGAGCTCAGGTTTATCTTTTGCAGGTATCTGCAGAATCAACCTTTCACAGCTAGTGCTTATATGTCAGAATTGTTAAAAATAGGACACAGCAATTTAAGAATAAAAGAGTGCTATACTTATACGATAATCTTTTTCCCCCATCAGTGGCTGAACTATGTGGATTTTCCCTTTCTTGAGGTCATTCACAATCTAATAATAATTTTCCCTGACTGTAGCAAAAGCATTAAAGAATAAAAAGCGATAAATATAAAAAAGGCCCTTTAAGTTTGAAACACATTTGCAAATTGAATGATAAGTATCACAAAACCAACAAAAACCTCAGGCCTTTTCTTCACATGCTTAAATTGGGTCCTGGAGGGAGAATTCAACAGCTCAGTCATATTGGATAGTCAGAAACATTTTTTGTCTAGAAAGTAGCTGTCTTCTGAGCTAGGCTAATGGCCAGTGAGCCGGCAACAATAGTGAAGTTACTAAGATTTATACATTTATAATATTACCAGCAATTTTTATTTAGTTTGTAGTTACCTAAAGCAACATGAAGCAGGGAACTGAAGGACTAGAAGCCAGGACTGGAAAATATACTGACAGTATTGTAGAAACATAGGAAACAAATAGTTTGGATTACCTGTCAATTATATTCATTCACTGTGATTATGGCTTAGCTCTTTACAACACTCTGACACTTGCAAAGCATGCTTGCACTGTATATATTGCACAGCTAGGAGCCAGCACCAGTACTTCAACTTATGACAATGCTGAGAAAGCCTCAGTGGATGTTGGGCAGTCTCAGCACTGTACAGGATTAGCCTTGGGCACAATGCATAATTCTTTCCTGTTTGCCCAGTGCCTATCGATAACAAAAATTCAATTTTCCGTGCAGTAGAAATACAGTGACTTAGCACCTGAAAGGTCTGGGAGTAACCAGGTCTGCAGTTGATTTTGATTTTGTTTTCATTGTATAAACAGTTATTCATTGAATAAATAAATAAAGCACTTCCTTCAAAGCATTTACTTCAATCTCAACATGTTAAGTAAACTGGTCTGGTCAGCAGTAATAACAATAAGCATAATTTCAGCTGTGAACCATAATGAGAAGATATTGCATACTTTAAATACTATATCATTTCACAGGTTTCTTTGCTCTCTATTCGTTACTAGAAAACCATAGCTCTCCTTATTGGAGAGACCCCATCTGTATTTGCTCTCTAAACAGATGGTGGCAACTGAAAATTGAAAGGGTATTGAGTATTCTCCAGCTTTTGAACTCCACAATGCAGCTTAGATAACTGGCCAATTATGTAGATGCAATGATTTGTTTCTAGAACCATGAAATGTATTAATTCCCCATGTTTCTGTGTTGACTTTTTTTTTTTTTTTCTTAAGTCGTTTATTAGGAATGTAGAAGAACAAGTGTGGTGTGTTTCAGACACAGTACATAAAGTATACCTCACAATTCATTCAGTATTTACAGAGATACCTGTTTTTTTTTTTTCTCACTTAAAATAATATGGTCTTTTCTCAATGAAAAAAAAATAAAAATAAGGTGTTAACAACTGTCTACTGATGTCTTTATCTCAAGCATTTCATACTGAAAGCTGTCTGGTGTTTAAACTCTCATTGGCTTAAGTAAAAGTACCTTGGGCATCAGGGCACCTGGAAATCTGTTCAGCATGGTTCTCCTTCTAGAACTTGGTCATAGTGGAACATGAATCCCTTGTGGAGGTGGTTGGACAAGGAGTGTGTGGCTGGTTACGCTGCCTGGTGTTGCTTTCTTTTTCTGAAAATGACAGCACAAGTCATGTGCTTGTCCATGGATGGGAGCCATATACGTTTTCAGTGACTTCAATTCAAGCCATTACAAATTTATATCAAAATACTTTTGAAAAAAATCTATGGATATCTACCTTTTTGCTTGTTTCCAGCTTTTTCATATGTACAATGCATTAAAGATGGTAACATGCCACTTAAAAACATTGATGTGGAGATGTAGTATTTAAAGCAAATGAAAGAACAACTTGTTTGTTTGTTTGTTTGCTTTGTTTCATTCATTAGGTAAGCAATGGCTTTCATGGTGATGAAGGGGACTGTGCCTAATATCAGAAGGCAAGCCACGAGGACAAGCTGTTCCTTACACTTTCTAATGGGTATTTCCTTTTGTCTGCCAGATGTGCTTAGCCCTGAACAGGAAGTAAGTGAAAAAGAACAGCACACAGAGTCCGACTCTGTCATTCCTTTTGCAACAAGGAACATTGCATCGTTCTTTACAAATGTTTAAAGTTAACTGTGCCAGAGAAATTATGCTACGATGCTTGCTGATTCCTAAAGGCTCTGCTCTATTTGGGCCAGATGATCTTGGAGGTCTTTTCCAACCTTAATGATTCTATGATTAAATGGTCTAATAGCTTTTCTGGCCATAGCTGAAGAAAGGGTTGCTGGCTGCTTCAAAGCATTTAAAGTATTTTATCGACTTCTAGGTGACCATGATTAAAGTATCTCAGCATAGCCTGCATAAAAGAAAGAACAAAAACAAACAAACAAACAAAAAAACACAAAAAACCCCACAAAAATCAACCCTATGTCTGCTTGATGAAACAGCAGTAGATCATATGTAAACATTCTCAGCTACAATTTCTATTATTTTTAAACTCTTGAAAGAAATAGTTTCCTCACATGGCCTGGGTTTTAGTATTTATTGGACAGGCCCAAGGTGTGCAGGAAACATCTGAGAAACTGCTGATTAACTTTAATGGCAGCACAGTTCTTCCTGTGAGTGCCTGGCCTACATGAGCTTCCAAACCTACAGAGAATATGTGATGCGTTGGTGCTACGGTGCAGCAGCAGAGGCAAACTTTTCTCTCCCAGATGTCACACGTAAGGAGCACTGTAAACAAGAAGCTTGTGGGTGGCTTCACAGTTTTGTTATTAATAATGGATAAATATTGTTCTTTTTGAACTGAGCTGTGAAGCAAAACACGGAGCATCCTTTCTTTTCTGTATGGAGAAGAGATGACTGGTGACGTTGAGTGGTTATGGTTTCACAGCAAGCCCTGAGCCACCATAGCAGCTTGCTGTGATGAAAGGCCGAGTTCCACCTCTCCCTTCCCACCTCCCCATTTCTCTGCTCCTGCCTGTCACTTCTGTCATCTCCCTCGAGCCTAGACAAACCTTTTCTTCTCTAAATAACAATAGCATTTCTTGGTGTGTATACATGTGTATTACCATGTGTAGGAGGTGGAGCAGTAGGAGGAGTGTGGTGCTCAGTGACAATACTCAGGTGACCTAATCCACTCTGAACTCTTTTTTGCAGTTACCAGTCCCAACATAAACATAAACATAACCAGTCCCTTGCTGTCTGCATCTAGCTCAGGCATCCCTAGCAGCATAACAGGTTTTGCGCAGGCTGCAGCATGAATAGTTCCTTGGTTTTGAAGCTCAGATGCCAGAGTTTCTCCTCTGCTAGGGCCTGATAAACCAGATCCTTCCTTTAAGGAAATTATTCAACGCCCTACGGGCCCTTCCTTTGGGAATCCTATGGAAAGTCTTGGTATTTCCCAGCAGTAACGGGGAGAGTAGAAAAGTGTGTGTTTGATAACTTTCTTTTACACAAAACTAATAAATATCTGGATTTTAAAAGACATTTTATGTTACAAGATTTGTTCAGCAAACACTGGACAAAACAGAAGTTATGATTGCGAAAGAGTGACAGCATCAATTTCCATCCTGTTCTGAATGTGAGCAGACTTAGTTGCTTACCTTTAGGTCTGACAGGAAGAACTCTCTCTGACGAAGGTAGAAAAATAATTTTCCCCTGCTTGCTGCTGCAGGCACATACAAGAACAAAGTCCTGTGTGTTCAGAGAGCAGTAAGACAAACAGACTGTGTGCTTATGTTTCATCTTGCAGCTGCTAAAATATCAATCTTCTTATTGAAGTATATGTCTCATATGAAAAATTTATTTTATACAAAGTGTATTAATTGAGATATTGATATAAGCACAGTCTTTTTTCTTCTAAGGCTCTTTTTTTTTTTTTTTTCAAATTACATTCTAGGTAAAACAATATTAAATAAGGACACAAGAAAACTACAGTGAAAAATTAAGATAAGATGATACCTGGTGTTTCATCTTATCATCAGCTGAAATTTTATGAACAAGTCCAATCAACAACCACAGGCTGTTAGATCATTTATTCTTTTGCTTTGATCTCCCTCTAGTGTTCAACAAAATAGATATTAATGGCTGATTACAGCTAGTCTTGCTTTCTCACGTGTTCCCAGGACACTATATGCAGCCTAACTTCATTTTCATGAACTGGCATCAGACCTAGATAAATGTTTGTTATGTGTCTTGGAGATTTACTGCATCAGAATAAGGAGTATGTTCCATATGATTTCAATGTCAAGTACTTTCATAGAAACAACTTCACACTGATAAACATAAGAGACAACAATGATACAATAAAAAGGAAATGTACACACATACAAACTAAATACAGAAAAAATGTTGTACCTAAAGTCACATGTATGCTAACTGGACTAATTACTAGCAAAATGTTTCTTATACAGTTATAACTGTGGCTTGCTTACAAGCAGAATTTCTAGAGTGAAATTAGGCTGCAAATCACTCTCGTTGGAATTTTAAATGTCAGATATGTACGTATATGCTGAACAGAATTCTATATAATTTGTATTTTCCTGACTTTCAAAACTGTACAAAGGAATTTTCTGACTGGATCGGAAACTGGACAGACTGAAGGCCTTGCAAAGAATACAGATGAAGTAAATCTAAAAGACATGTTTAATTCTTACTGATACATCTTTTCCTTTTCCCCATATGATCAGCTTTAAAATAATACAGCTATATGTTTTTTTTTTTCTGAATAAAGAGAAATGTCACTTCAGGCAACACAGATTTCCCCATTCATATTTAATCTTTTAGGTATATACGATATGCCACAACTTTGCTGTCAACAACAACAAATGCATCTAGGCTATTCAAACACTGTATTGGCCAGGACTATTTCTCTCCATACAATGCATGCAGCCTCATTCAAAACATTATGCAAGCCCTGGGTATTTCAGCAAAAATGCTGTAAACAAGAAAAATAAAAATGCTTAAAAAAAGATGGACTGAGATCTCAATATGTTTAAAATATTTGCAGTAGCAGAGAGAAAAAAGGAATTATTTAATATATTTATGAGGGAAATGAGAAAGACCATTAAAATGACAGTGGGAAAAGTAGATTAAAGCTGAAAAGTCAGGAAATGTTTCCTAATTGATTAACTCCTTTAGGCACTGTAATTTTTCACATACAATTGCTGAGACTGTAAGCAATGCTGTTATCTCAAATATCTAGAATTAAAAAAATATATATAAAATGTTGGTGGTTATATAAAAATATTTTCTTTGCCATGAGGTATAAATGCAGAATGCCCACAAAGTCATTAGTTGAAATAACCTTCCTCCTATCAAGTGTATGGGCCATTTATTGAGAATGAGTAAACAAATGAGAGAAAAAATAAAACTTGTACAAAATCAAGGTTGTAAATGCTTGAATACATTAGTGACTGTTGTTTTGTTTCCTTGTCCAGTACTTGCACTTCGGAGGGGCCTTCCCATCAGGACACACAACATGCTGTGCTGGGAGAGGAACATGTACAAGTCATTTAATACACAGCTAGAAGAGAAGTGAATGAAATTCAGTGAAGGTTTCTCCATCTGTGCAGCTGGACAGTAGACGTGATCATGAGAGTTTATTTTTTGGAAACACACGGAGTCCTACTCTCCATGAATCCTTTTTAAAATTGTTAATTTAAAAATTGTTTTATTTTTTTTTTGTTTTCTTTAAAAGAAAGAAAAAAATACGTCTATCATAATTTGTAGCAACATAATCTACCTATGGAAAAAACAAAAACAAAAAAACCTTGATGCTTCTGGTGCAGGTAGTTGCTTTGGAAATGATGTACTTGTACCATTGGATCACATCCTTCACTCTAGTACATCAGTCTCAATCCACTGGAGTGACATGGTGACAAGTTACAATGATCTACACCAACCGAATATGTTTCTTTATTAAGATTGTAGTAGGCTGATTCATGTTTCTCTCTGAAGCATTAGTTACTGTGCTTCAGACTTTACCGACTGCTTTTATTACACTATTCTTTCTTATTTACTTCTTGAATAAATGAATTTTAAGCCTATGTATAACTGTAACTTTCTACAAGGAATGAAAAATAATAGTGAATTTGAATGCAGGACAAATAGTTCTCTGGGATCATTGTAAAGATCAATCAAGAGGCCTTCAAGTGACATTTCTGAGGCCACTGCTCTGTTCTTACTCTTTCCAGTAAATCATTAAGTTTGTCGGTAATAGTGTCATCACAGAGATGTTGTTATCAACAAGTGTGAAGGAAATCTCCTGTACAACGAAGCATTAACCATTTCTTGAAAGAGAAGTTCTGTGTTTCTGCTCTACGGAGAGCTGCTCTCCAAGGTGTTTTTTAGGAGCCATCCATCTTTTTTCTCTGTCTGTGAATGCTCCAGTAGTTGCAAATAAAACAATGATTAAAATAGATGGAACTACTAGAAAAATCTTTTGTATTTTTAAATGACAGAATACAAGAGTGTGAATTTACACTGCATTCACTCCTGTTTAAGCACACTATCTTGTAAACCCATTTATGTCTTGTTGAGAGAAAATGCATGAAAGAAACAAGAGCTTCTTTCCTGGGAGCTACTTAAAAATACTGTTGCGCTTTTTATCTTGCCACAGAACTAATATACTTACATCTCTTTATGCTAAAAAGGAAAAATAATGAAAAGACAGTTATTAAAAATGAATTCAACAGGTGATTACTTTCTCTGGGAAACCTGTATGATGGGTGCAGGGTGCAGAAAATATCTCTTTGAGATGCTGCTTTTAAGAGCTGTCTTCATGCTCGTCTCTTTGGGAGGGAGAAGTACTGGATAAGAAAACAAATATGGGGAGAGTCAACTCCCAGTTCTGCAAGCCCACAAAAATCTGATTGTTTTGGAGCAGTGGCCACATGAAGCTTCAGTCTGATTGTGTGTTGGCATCCACTGTTGATGCAACTTCTCCTATGGGCAGAAGTAGCCAAAGTCTCATTGAAAAAGGAGTGCTGTTATCTGAAACCACTTCTGGAAAGGTGTGAGAAGTTCAGAAATATGTCTCTGATTAGGTCATTCTTGCTTGTCTTTTCCATGCATTAGGATCTGGAGCTCCATGGGAATGGTGCTGTGGTAAACAAGTATTTCCATTTCTGCACAGGTATCACAGAACTAAGTGTATATAAGTGTGTATCTGTGGTGTCATTTGGCTTCTGCTTATAGTCTAAAAAAAAATTAACAAGGATAGCAGAAGAATAACTGTTAACTCAGGTATATGCAATAATGTGTGTTAAATATAGGCATTTACTCTGCCCAGGTTTTCCTTCAAAGCTCCTTATGCTATGCTCTGCCTTCCTCAGCTGCGTGCTGCAGACTAACACAGGGTTAAGTATCTAAGAGTTTTGGCAGTCAGAGTGCACTGAAGTTCAGTCTTCTGTCAGTTATAGTGCTGAAAATCTGTAATAATATCAGGTAGATTGTTGGAATTGCTCAATATCTGCACGAGACTAAGTGAAAACAGAATTTGGTCTTGCTGCAGCAGAGTGAATGTTGGAAAGCAGTAACTGGCAGGAGTAGCACTCCTTGTGTTATTTCCAGTCCAGATCCAAGAAGACTCTTTGATGACCAGTTAGAAAGAGATGTGTGACTTCTGGTTGATGCAGTGAAAAAAATGAGTTGAATTGGGGAAAAGCAGTATCCAAAAGATAAGAAACATGTCAATGGAAGCTTTCCTACTGTATAGCTTAACCTCAAGTTGTAAAGAGGAAAATCTTACTCAAGCTTCACAAAAGAGAAAAAAAAAAAAAAAAAGAAAACCACTTCTGAAATTTTATGTTAGAGAATAATATTGCAAAATGAATGATGTTAGGGATCATTACAAATATGGAACTTCATTAAATGAATAATATCGCATCTTTCATTACTTTATCCAAGCAGGCTTCCTGAGTTTTAGATAGATTTAGTAGATTTAGTAAGCTCCCACTTACCTGCTTGTGAAACAACTTGAGAGCCAGTGTGCTGGTAATGCTGGGAGCAAGATTACTTATAAAGGAAATGAAGCCAACATAGTATTTGCGTAAAGGAAAGCCTGGAACATCTAAATCAAAGCGAAAGACAGTTATCTCATTGGCATAACCTTGAATTAGGGTCATTTAAAAATAAATCATCCACTTTCTCAGAGAATTTTTATACAAAAAAAAAAAAAAATCAAGAAGATTGTCACTGTGTTTGCTTTTCAGTCTAAGACCTCTACCAAAGACATGACTGGTAGCACAGATGACAAGTTAACAAGGTAGAGAAAGTGTTGCTTGAAAGCACCCACATCCAGCTGTACCAGACTGGACAAAATTAAGAGATCATGACAGAGAACTGTAACTGAGGTCATAAAGGTAAAAAAAAAAGTACTGAGCTTTAACAATATTTCCTAAAGAGGTGGCAGTCCCTGCTACTGAAACAAACTGGTTGTGGGGAGATTAACATAAGTAAGTTACTATTCCATTTTTTCCTTAGGGAAAGACTTCATATTTGGATCTATTAAATAGAGATTGGAGATAGCAATGCCCAAAAGCAGAATCACATTCTTAACAGTATAAACAAAGAAAATTTGATTGCTGCCAGGGAAGTGAACAAAAGCTCAAAGCTTATAGAAAAGGTAAATTCATTCTTAGGAACAGAGGTTTTCATTCACCTCTGTGCAGGACTGGTGAAAATTCAACCTGTCTGTAATTGGCAGTCTGACAGCTTCAGTGAGAGTCATGTGGGTCCCTAGCACATAAAAATTGGAGGTGAAAAACTTTAGCATCACATCCAAGGGGAGGGAACATGAAGAAAAACAAGCCAAACCAAACCAAACCAAAAACTTTAACAAATAGAATACATCACCGTACTCCAGCATCTTCCATTTTTCCAAGGAGGAAGAAAGAAAAACCTCACTCCCATTTTCCACCCTCAATGGCACAGTTTTCATCTTTGCTTTTTATATTCCATTTCTTTAGAACATTTAGACCTATTGAGTGCAATTGTGATACATGAAGAAAATTATTAGTGAAAGTGTGCATGGCATGGAAGAATAAGACACAGTCAACACAACTGTGTAACAGGAGTACAGAATATTTTCTTTGATTTCTTTTCCCCTGCTCTGCCTATCATTTGAATAGCTTCCTCCAAACACACCTGTGCTGTTTGCTCCTGAGAACCAGCTTCAAAAACATTCATTCTGTATCATGTCAGGTGGCCCACATTCAGGTTCTTTGCACTATTTGCACCTGAAGACACTTGTTAGTGCCTTGGAAGTTAGCTGTGGAAAGTCTTCACTTCTTCTTGTGCTGTGAATTTCTTTCCTAGACTAAAAGTTCAATATGCAATCTAGCAGTGTATTGTATGCACAAAAATGTTGACAACATAAAGTGTAGTAAACAACTAATAAAAAAAAAGTCTGTAAATTTGTGCTTACATTTTATTTCAGCTGCAGAGAAAAGATACACACTGGAGGCACAGAGCCTCTTCACTCAGCCCTATGCAATAAGTTAGTTTGGATCGTGTCCACTTTGAAAGTGAAGAGTCAGAATTCATAATAATTATGTTTATGGCCGTGTACAATACAGAAATTCAATTTTTACTTTAAGTCTAGAAAGTCAGAAGGTACTTGCTGTCAACAAAGACAGCTCTACATTGATTTAATTGTATTCTGGAGTTTTACCAGGTTATTAAAAAGAATTGGGAACATGCTACAACCTATGATTGTGTTATTATTGTAAAGCTTTTTAGAAGAGCAGAAGGCTCTCAGAGAAGTCTTCTTCAGATTACATTATGCTAACACTGTAGTATGCCTCTACTAATATTTCATATATCTGTGTTCAGATGTAATGAGAATGGTATTCCTACCAGCCCAACAGAGCTGGGGTCATGGGTGTGCGAGAGACAACATTGTGCCTTTGGTTCCAGCTGCAGCTAATAATATTTTCAGCCTCCGGGAGGCACATCGAGTACAAAGCTGCAGCAGTAAAGAGATTAATCTGGATTTACTGTACTTTTAACCTGTCTGTATAGGCTCTCTGCTGCTCAGCAGAAATGTATGATGTTATGGTTAAATTTACAGTGAATGTTTCTACAAGCACTAATGATAATAGTAAGGTTTGTATTCAGAGATTGATTCTGGAGGGTACTGTGAGCATTTAGGGAGGGGATCAGATCCACAGAGGCTCAGAGTTGAGAAATAAATTGAAATACTCCTTAAAAAAACATCTACCTTAACACAATACACTATGATTTTAGGAAGATCAATTTTTCTAATGTTAATTCTGTTTTGTTTTGTGTTGGGAAAGTGTGTAAAAAGTAAAGAACATATCAGAGAGGGGCTAAGAGTTTTAGTTTTTCAATGTTTTTTCCTATAAAATATTATTATGTAAAACAAATGTACTATGATGAATTACAATAAAAACAGCTAGAATTTCAGGTAATAAAAAATGAATCTGTGTTATCACGCTCCATAAAATATATTATTTCTATCTATTGAGCTATGAAATCAGATAGTTCTAGTTTGAAGGCTGACAATGCAAAGTAATTAAAGACATCATCACCTGAAAATCATCTCACAATGATTTCATCAGTTCCGCACTTACAAAACTATAGCCAATTTAATACTCATAATGTGTTTGTTTTCATCCCACTGTGTTTCAATTCTGGAGAGCACACAAGGAAACAGAATGTTTTCACATGTGAAGAGACAAAGAGATACAGAAATTGTAGCAATTAATAGCTCTGTCAATAAACTGAGCTTTCAAGGAGAAGACATCATCAGTGATGCTGACCGGAAGAGGAGTACATGAAAACTGGGACCTCAGATGTGCAAAGAAATGCACAAATGCTATTTCCACAGTCTACACAATTTTTCCATCCAGTAGAAAGGCAACAGATCAACTACGGCATTCTACAACATTCTCAGCATGCCATGCAAAATGTCTTATCACTTGGAGCTTTGGAGGAAAGGAAACTATTAAGTTACTCCATCATCAGAAAAAAAAATAATCTTTTTGAGGACAGATTGCTAGAGAAGACATTAGCAGGAAAACAGATTTTTCTTAAGCAGAAGACAGCTTAATTGTCATTGGCTTGTAAATCAAGGATATGTGAATATTTGCATTTTTATTGTTGATAATCTAATATTTGCAAAAAGATGTTACTTGTTCTTTTTTTTCCGTGACTTGGCAAATATTTTTTTACATTTTTACATTTAAAACATTAAGTTTTAGGGAATTTCTGGAGGCACGCTGGTAGTGAATTTATCCCTGAGGCAGTGCCATATGGTCAAACAAATCTTCAACAGGAAAGATTTCAGCCAATTTTTTTCAGATGTTAGCATGTTTTATTTTGTTTATTTATAACAGGTGGTATTAAAATGCCAGTAGGGATTTTTTGGATGAATTTGGGTTAGAAAAAGAAGCCTGAGGTGCAGTACTGGTGTACTTCTGCCTCCAGCCATCACCTCTTGCTTGGTTCACAGCACCTCACAGCTGAACACTCTGGGAAGCTTGATTTGTCATTAATCATAAATACATGCAGCAATATCAAATATGGTGGTGTTATTTTCTTGCACTAAGTAGCTGTACTTAGTGTACTGGAGTGAGAGTAAAAGAAGGAGGAGACCTCCTAGCTTGTGTGCCCTTGCTTGATGAGGCATGGGAGAGGGCAAAGTTGGGAACCAGGAGCCTGAAGGTGAGGGACCAACACCATCTCCATGGTGGAAAGAGTAATAAAAGAAGGTGAGAGGAGGTAAGGGTGGATATGTGATCGTGCTCTCCTTCAGACTGAAAATGAGACCTAGTTTCCTGATCCTCTTACCTCCCTCTGAGGTAAAGAGCAGTCCACTCCTGGGGTCAGCCTGCATTTAGAGTGGCAGCTAATTTTGTCAGCTCAAATGTCACAAGAGTGCACTGTGGATCTAAGTGTCTAAAAAGGGATTTTCATTTCAAATGCCTCCTGTGTGTATTAATGCAAATTCATGCAATATAACTTTTCTTTTTGTTTTTCTTTTTTTTTTGTCCATTTCAATGTTTCTAAAAGGAATTTTGTATAACATTTTGTTAAAACTGACAATGACATAATTATGGACTGCATTAGACTCAGCACACATAGGGGTTAATTACAGATGCGTGGTCTATTTTACTGTTAACATATACCAATTTTTTAAATACTTGAATTTTTTATATTTGTGTTATATTGTAGTAAGTGTTTTATGTATAATATTGCTTATGTATAATATTTCATGTGAAAGATTAGAACAGCTTTAAAATGTAAAGCTGGCATTGCTTCTGCATTGAAAGACAGTTTTCACACAGATAGTGGAATGGTCAGACACCACTCCTCAAATACTGGTATGCAAGATGAATGAAGTATTTTCTGTGGATGTTCAGTACATTCAATCAATAGTATGCCAGGAGAATTTAGTCATATTGCAAGATTATTTCTTGAAGAAATCAATAAAATAATATTGCAAAAGTGCCAATAAAAGTCATCAAAAAGAGTATATGTTCTAAGTGTGACTGGCTGTCTAGGCTCACCCTACCTTTTTTCTCTCCTAATTACTGTTTGCTTTCCCTGCTTTCTCCCTTTATGGAACTTCTGGGGGAAATTGTAGCCAAAGAAAACCTAGAGGAGGCATTTGATAAATGGTTTCCATACAATTTTCCATTATTGAAAACATCTTTTGTTGTCTGATGAAAAGCTGTATTTTATTGCTTAATTGCAAAACATGCATCACACTAAGGTTAACAAAAATATGTTTCATGTAAGGGAATATTCTATTGAGTGTCTCTAAGCTAGGAAATGAAAACATGCAGATGAATATGTGTAATGACAGGGATAAGTATTACTAAAAGACTTTACACAGTAAAATCGTTAGTCAGTTTATTGAAAACTCTACCTGATGAATCAGAGATTGAGATGTTGTTTCAGCTGTTTCACTTTTCTTCTTTCTCAGAAAAACTGGAGCCCCAGGGCCCTCAGTGGGACCATGTGGGGGCAAGAGCAGCAGCCTGTCTTTTGCTGGTACTGAGAAGGAGGCGGGAAGGGGGAAGAGTGTAATCCTTTGATAATGCCAGTTGAAGTTCTTCTTTTATTTTTCCTACTTCCTTTTCCTTTTGTGAAGAGTGCTGGTAATGGTGTATGTGAAGACTTCATGTCAGGCTGAAACAGCATCCCTACAATACCTGGTTTGTAGCTGGAATTAACCTGACCACCTATATTGCCATTTGTTATTTAAAATGCTGATTTATCTTTATGCTGGAAGCTTTGACAATAGAGTTAAGCTGAATGGGAGGTACTGTACTGGAGAGAGGAAGACTGAAATTTGGAGTATGAACATCTCAGTGTTAAAATGCCTCTAATACAGTGCCTGTGTAAGTAGGGGAAGATTCCCTGAAATGTTAAAGACAGGCAATTTTTTAGGTGCTGTTTTATATACCTTTCTTATTCAGTTTAGTGTGGAAAGATTGCTATCTGAAGTAACATACTGCAGGAGTTGGACTTGATGATCCTTATGGGTCCCTTCCAACTCGGGATATTCTATGATTCTATGACTTACCATATTTCATGTGCAAAAAAACCCAAAAAAACCAAACAAAAAAAACCAACAGAGATAACTATCATAACATATTTGTCTACTGCTTTTTCTTTTTTAAGACATTAATACTGAGATTTTGGTTTAAGCTCAGGATAGAAACTGAAGGAAAAGAGCATTTCTTGAGGCATTTTTATTTTTTTCCTTTGACTATTAATTAATCTATAGTATGCTTTTACTGAATACTTTATTAGTTTAGTGTGACAGAAAATCAACGAGTCACACTTTGCTCTCAATCTAGTTTGTACCTTATCTACCTGTCTATTATTCCAACTAAGCGCATTTCCCATAAGCAATGTTTGGTTATCTGTTATGTATAATTGAAAAGATTCTTATATTTATTTGTATTTATTTGTCATTCTCAGCCACGCATAAGAATTAAGTCTTGGAGCAAAAACTTGAAAGTCTTTGCATCAGTAAATTGATTTTTTTTTGCATCCATACTAATCTTTGCAAGTGTCATTTGGACTCAGTAAGCAATAAAAGAAAGAAGAAGGGAGTGACTCTCCCCCCCACCCCCTCCCCCCCGCCTTTAAAAAAATCTCAATTTATGTCCAAAGCCAGAGGGTGGTTGTCTTGGCAGGAGGTGGAAGCAGTGGATCTTGTGGAAGCTTGCCTTTTACTATTTCGTATAGATAGTTTAATTTCTGTAATGTGTTCACATAACAAAACAAATCCAGTAATGAATGGGTTTGTAGCACAAAGCTTCAAGATAAGAAGGTGATAGAAGAAGACAATGTAAAGCAAATGAAGAAGCAGACATCAGCTTGGCATCTACTGCTGCAGCGCCTGCACACCATCATCTTCAATGTGTTTATCTGCAGAGTGCCTTTGAGGTAAAAAAAAAAATGGTCTTAACTCATTTTTTTTTTTTGAGTTGTGCAAAAGGGTGAATCACACAGCAGCTTTTTAGCCCTTTTTAGGGCCCATTAACAGTGAAATAGATCCCCCTCAGGGCTAGTTTTAGACTATCAATATTAGCACAGCTGCTATGAACAGCAAAGGCTGCACAGGATTGTGCTGGAAACTGGGCTTGCACAGGCACCTGAGCCTTAAGGCTGCTTCGCTGCAACCTGCTGTTGCTCATTTAAAAAGGGCTTGCATGAGACCACACAGCTTCTGGAGCTTATTGGGCTGCTTCCCCGTCAAAGACTACAACAGGGAGCACAGCGGGAAGGGGACGGGAGGATAATGATGAAATAGGAGTTTTCAGTACCAACCACAGGTTTTTCTGGCGGTGGCTATCGGCTGGCAGAGACCAATCACCTCAGAGGTGGCACCAAGCTCCTTGAGGGCATGTAAGGACATAGGCACAGTGAGCTCGGGTCAAACCAAAGGTCCAGCTGGTGAAATATTTTGTTCGTAGCAGTAAACGCTGGGGGATGCCCCAAGAGCAATACTCCAATTGTTTCAGTTCACAGGATTTCGCTTCTGGGTATTTTGTAAGCTTCAGTAGAGGACCTTTTTTTTTTTCTTTTTTTTAATGGAGTTGTCTGGTCTTCCTTGGTGTTCATATAATCTTCTAGTCTTCAGTGCTTTCTTTTACCATGAGTTCTGCAGGTTTATCACCTGTGGGAGTTATTCCTGTGAGAAAGACAAACTGCTTTTATTGTGTAGAATATGGATCTTCTTTTCACTTGTGAAGGACAAGTTGGATGTTGGTGGGGAAGGAAGACAAGGATAATAACATATTGAAAAATATAGCCATTTTTTTTCCTTTTGGATGATGTCTCAGCTTGGGTAAATTCTCTTCCTCTGCTCGACAATGAGATTTTTAACAGGTTACAATGCATTGGGGTTCCTTTTTATTTTTATCTATTTATCTATCTATATAAAATGTGTATATATATATTATTATTATTATTATTATTATTATTTTTCTGAGAGCTCATAGGTTAGGCCTTTCCTCTTATTTGGGATTTCTGCTGAGTTTTGGAATACCTTCTGTATTTCTGAATACCTTCTGTAACTTCAGCATAAC
This sequence comes from Anser cygnoides, assembly GCF_040182565.1. NCBI lineage: Eukaryota > Metazoa > Chordata > Aves > Anseriformes > Anatidae > Anser > Anser cygnoides. The sequence goes on along the minus strand of NC_089874.1, from coordinate 107,132,290 downwards.
ATTTGCAAGGGTTTCATATTTATAGCTGTTTGAACCTCCAGGAATTTTGTACTTTTTAAACATCCAGGAATAAAGAAAACTGAAGCTTAAACAAATATAGAGTCTATAAATAGTTTCTAATATAAATATCCTTGTTTGTATACTGATGCATAGATCTCTTTTAGACACTCAGTAACGTGGGCAATATATTCTGGCCTCTTCCACACATCCACTCGAATAGTCTTTGAATTTCTGTCACACCCAGTTATGGAGTGCGGGATCTTTGTATCTCTGTGCACTCTTTCTTTTCCTTCCTTCCCTCCTTCCTTCCTTTCATCTCTAATTCTCCCACTCGTTCTTGCAAAAAGCTGATTGCTTTTGGATTTGTCTCTTTCTTGCCAAATGACCTCCTTGCTGTGTATTTTTTGTCAAGGGTCTCACCTTCGTATGCAGTGGTCTTGTAACTAGCAGATACTTTGATGTGATTTGGTGGCATTGGTGTTTTTTGTTGCTCAAGGGGCTGCTTCCATTTAAATGCAAGATTGTTGAGGTTTAATGAATATTGTTGTTTATGGTGTCTCGTCAGCCCTTGGAACTCCATTCCAAATGTAACTAAAAAGCAACAAAGAAACCAAAGATTGGAAACGCGGTGATTCTTGGTTTTTAATCTCCCTCAGTTACACGTAATGAGTCATCAATACTAAAACAATTTATGGGTAGCAAATGAAAAAAAATCATAATTTTTACAGGTATTTATTTATCTATAAACTACAGAGGATGATGAGGATCCTGTAAAAGGAATGATCGCTGCAGTTGGTGAGGATGTCTCAAGGAATGATTCTTGATCAAGGCTGCCATTGCATAGGGCCACAGCAGTCTGTACAACTTCTGTTAACTTGCTTGTTGGGGTTCTAGGCAGATTGTAAGGCAGGGTGAGAAAGAAAAACTGCCCTGAAAAACTTTTGCTGAAGCCTGCTCCAGTCAAACTCCTTACATGCAGATACCTCACAGTTCTCCCAGAAATAACTGCTCTGGAAATGGAATTTATTTAATTTCTTTTTTGTACCCCAAACTACCTGAATTTTCCATGAATCAAGAAGCATGGTTTTGGAGACACCTTGCTCCAAGAGAGATTCTCTCATACCCATTCCCTAACAGACAAGACACGCATCCACATTTTGGGGCAGTTCCTGATCCAAAAGGGACACCAGACCATTCTCGTCCTCCCTCTCTTTTCCAGCAATGGGCAGTGCAACTGAATCACCCTAAAGAAACATAAGAGCTCTTTGGGCTTTCTCCTTGGTTTGTTCATTGCGATACGATTTGTAGGCAGTAGGAACAAGGATGTGTCTATGAGATGGGTATGCCACAGACACCAATTATGGTAGGGAAACATTGGCACAGTTTTGTCTGTGATCTTAAAGTTGTTGAATTGAACACATCTTTTAGAAATCAGCCGAGAAAAGATTTTTCCTACTGGTATTATAAGCAAAAGCTAAATTAGAAACAGTTTGATATACTCCTAATCATAAATGAAAGAGTGAAAACATCTGTATTGATCACATTGATCTGGAGAGCTAATACAGAATTCTTGCACATTGACTGTAATTCTTCATCTCTAATGTTATGTATTACAATTAAAGAAGGCTACCTCCTTCCCCATTTTAATCAGAAAATGTTTTTATTCAGCAAGCTTTGTGTGCTTTAACTTTTCATCTTATTCTGTTATATAGTTCAGGGTCACTTACCAGCTATTTTTGCTCTAAACAGAGCTCAAAATAGCTGGCTTTTTATTCTGAAAGAAGGGGCGTAATTACCTTAAGCCTGAAAAGATGGAATAGTTCAGAAAGTAAAAGAAAAAAAAAAAAGATTTCTACAGTTTGACATATTCAGTGTATAGACTATGAAAATTACTTCTATTTAGTTATTAATGATAATGCAGTCATAATAATTTGCTTATGTAATATAAGGCTAATGAGATATTTCAAAATATGGCAATTATAAGCAGTCCATAATTAATAAAAATGTTATTTAAATCTGAACTTTGAAATCACTTTAATTATCACCTTTTAGGATAATGATATAGTAAAAAGAAGAGTGACTGCATTTTACTATCTTTGAGAGATCCATGCTCCTGAAAATGCTTATGCACAGCTACAAAAAAAAACATCTGTGTGTAATAGTGGTACTTGCTAACAACTGGATTCAAGGGAACTATTATATTTTCCCACTAAGAGGCTTCTGTGTTAAATGGGGAAATACAGGAAGCTCAGAAAGAAATAGCTAGAAAAAAAGAAGTGAAATAGCCATTCATTATGTTAACAGAATGAAGGGTCTTAAGAAAAAAAAAAAAGGATTTCTATACATTATGCCATTTTCTTTTCTATTTATAAACTTACTTTTTAATAGCAGCATTGTAAAGGGCATGCAAACTCTAAGGCATTACAAGTACTATACTGAAAAACAGGGAGATAAGTCATGTCACACCTGCAGACTGTCCTCCAGGAACAGTTAGGTTCTTGTACAAAAGCAGAACACATACTGTCCTTGGATTAGATACCCACCAGCACTGGTGGAGAGCTTGCTCAAGAAGCCTGAATACACCAATGCTTTGCAAATATTTTTGAAATTCAATCCACAATGCTACACATGGGCATTGCTTTCTAATCTGTTTTATGTGTCAAGTATATGTTGAAATATGCAACTTGTAAAGTTATGTGCAAAATATTTTTTAACTTTACCTTACCTACAAAGAGTTGAGCCTATTAGCACAATGTAACACCAGATGCTAGTTCATTCACTCTGACTACAAGACAGACAGTTAAGGAGTGATCTGAACACAGCCTATAGGAAAATCCAAGTAGGAGCTTCAAAATAGAGGGTTTTAAACGTCTCACCAAGGTACAAATGTTGAAAGTTGAAGATGGACATATTCAGACCCTATTTATTTATTTATTTATTTTAAAGATAAAAATATGGACAGTGGATTTGAAAACAAAAATTCTTGTTTGAGCACAAATATTGGACTTGGAACAACTAATGCATAGCGGGTCTATGGCCTGTATTGTGCAGGGTGCCAGGATGCATGGCCACTGCAACCCAGATTAATTACTAGCTATTCTTCCAACCACTGTTAACCATAAACACCATATTCATAAGTGTATTTAGCTACTGATTTCAATGGGAATATGAACCTGTGTTCATCCCACTCAGCACAGAGAAGAGTCCAGAGTCAGAGTGTTCTGCAGGCATTTTTGCAATGGGCATTTCTCCAAGACCTACTGCTTATGCAACATGCAAATCTAGCAGGTATTGCTCTGCAGCAGTCACCTCTAGGAACCACCTACAGTTGCACAGTATTTTAAAAATTTGTTTTCCAAACCTTCTGGGAGCTTTTTAATAGGATATAGAAAAACAGATACTTTATAGGTACAGTTTGTAATGACCACATGCTGGGATGAATCTTCTGGGTTTCTCAGGGCAATTCCATTGGTATAGCAATTCTGATTTTTTTTTCCTCCCCCTCAAGTATGGGAAAAAGTTTAGTTTACATGAACAGTGTTTGCAGCACTGGGCTCTTTACGTGAAATAAATACATTTCAATTGACTACTTCTACCACTATAGTCAGTTTTACAAATTTCACTTAAATTATTGTTAAGAAAAAGCTTATTACTATTCTGATCATTCCCTAAGTCTCTATTTAAGGTTCAGGCTGTCAAATAATATTAATATTTACTTTAAAATTATTCTAGATATTTTCAATGCCCATTTATGAAGTTGGGCGAGTTTTTACTATTATTCTTAACTGTCTGCAAAAAGACTTTTGATGGTGGATTTCTGAGGGATTTTTTTTTAATGTTCTGTTGATGCCTGCTTTTGCAAAAACCACAGTTCCCCAAGGTACTAGCCTGCAAATGTGTAATAATTTTTACTTCTGAGTTGATACTTTGATGAACAGTTGTGTACTATTTTATTACATTAAATGACTTATTTTGACTTAGTTTGTGTCTAAATTTTTTCTCAAGCATTTTGGTAGCACTTGTGCACAGTGGCAAGACTGGATTGCAACTGAAATAAATAGTAAAGTTCAATAACTTTATCCTCTCACAGACTCAGATGCATTTATGTAGCATTTGGTGTGTGAAATGAGATTTTTAAACATTTCTGCTGACATAAACTATCTCCTGCGTTTCTTGGGCTTGATTGCTCTATTAATTGCTTTGACACAGAGTGACAGTACCATTAATGGAAGACTGTATGTGTAAACTCTGGAAGATTCAGAAAGGGAAGAGATTTACATTTCACACACTAGTTGTTCTTATGCAGATCTGGTGAGCTGGGGAATTTCTCTGAGCTGTAGTAAATGTGAACAATTACTGCATGGGGAGCAGTTACTGATAATACCAGTTTTCTTTCTCCTCCACTACACTCTTGTTCTTTGCCAACCAGATTTTTGTTACAGATGTCAGATGCCCTGCTGGATTGTGTCATGGAATTGCAGTATTTGTTTAATCAAACCATAATATCTAAACAGATTTATGTGTTGATTAAAGAGACAAGCTTTGATTGCCTTCTGTTGTTGCGGGGTGGGGAAGAAATGTGTGCAATGCTACAGTATCTGCAATGTGGACAGAGGAGACACGACACTGAATGAAATTTTTCCTTTTGTTGCCACCCTTTTAGCTTTCAGTCCAAGTTTTTGTTTCGTGTCACTTTTACCTTCTCCTATCCCATTTTCTCTTCAGAATCTGAAAGCCACAATGGTCCAACCTCCTGTATGAGGCTGTAGCTGGTACGTGAGATAAGATCGTAGGCAGAAACAAGCTCACCTTCTGTCTGCATTCAGAACTGGTTCTCAGTTGGAAGTGATGTATTAGTGATGCATTAGCTAGTGATGTATTAGCTGGATGCTGGATTTAAGCTGATAGCCTCAGTCTGCAGTTGATTTACATCTGGCTGAATGGAAGAACAGGCAGAACTGACTTGAGTCTGTCTGCAAGAGGTTGTGCAGACATATTCACCATGATTCCTGAAACAAGATCTGTTTATCCTTGATAGGTTAAAGCTTGTATTTTAGAAAGATATCCAGGCTTAATTAAAAAAACAAACAACACAAATCCGTGTTTCTAAGTGATGGGGAATGACTTGCTCTTTTCTAGTTTTATACATTATAAACATTCAATTATACATAGGGTAGGATCCTGCTGAAATCAGGGTATGGAAGTTACAGCTGTGGAGCACAAATGAAATCAAAGTGGAATGTACAAACAGAAAGCTACTGCTTCTTCTGTTTGCTTCTCTCACCTGCTGAAACCTGTCATTAGCTTATGGTGAATTGATTGCCTTTAATCAAAATCATAGGCTGTTTCTTTGTTTATAGAATGTCTTTTTTTTTTTTTTTCCTTTAAGTGTAATTATGGTAAATCAGTTCAGAATACCTGAGAGGTACATGGAATATAATGAAAATCACCTTTTTTTCCTGACCTTTCTCAGATCTGGTAGTCTGGATGTGATACATAAAAAGTGCCTTTGTAAACATATATAAATAGTTCAAAAGAAGAAAAAAAGCTCTTTGAAGCAATGTCACAATAGTTAAATATGGAGAACACCAATCCTCTAGCAAATTAATATAATTAGATAATTGCTGACTTTTTCATTTGCATAAGTCCTCTGTAATTTGCCCTAACACTACATTCATTCTGTATTGTAAGAGAGTGACAGATTATATGTCTCTTACAGTTCTTATAGCCATAGGCCTTTCATAGCCATCTTTTGTGCAGTCTGCTGTATTAAGGCTAGAATTAAGGTTTCTGAGTTGCATTGGCAGTTGGTTTGATTAGCTCAATAAAACTACAGAAAATAGGGGTAAGCTAGGCTATTCCCTGACTTTAGGGCAGAAATACTTGCACCTATTTTGTTTTACACAGGTGCTCTTCTAAGGAGGTTCGTAAGAAACCTTTGCTTCTGGATATGTGCCAACTTTCCTTTCCTGTTGCTTTTCCCCAATGCAAGATGAAGGTGTTTCCTCATATGTAAATTAAATTTCCTTTGTTGCAATTAAAGTCAGAGTGATATGGAAAATAACATGAGTTGAAAATTCTCTGTTGAAATTGTGTTTTGACAGGTTAGGGTTCTAACAGAACAATTTTTTTTTTTGTAATAACTCTACTTTTTCCTTTCATAAAAGAAAAAAATAGAAAAAAATAAGTGCAAACACAGGACAATGAACTATTTTGCTTTGGAGAGACTGTTGCAGCACCCTGTAAATGCACCCTTTCACTGATTCTATTTTTTGTATGGGACTAGTTCTTTTGCCATATAATAATTCTGTAACTCTGGATACCACACACTGTTTCTAGCCATGTTACTCCTGCAAACCTATTCATATAATTATTCTGGGATATGGAAAATGGGAGGTGTGCTCCTCTGAAATTACGGTGATGTTTGTACGTATTTTGTTTAGCTGAAAACATAATATAAAATTGGCCTCTCATTAATTATGGACATCATTCTGTCCAGGCAGCTTATTTTGAGTGGCAAAAACTATCAGGTTATTTTGGAGTTTGTTTTTCTCTGTGTTTTTTTTTTTTTTTCCTCTGTGAAGTGGTGTTGGCTCCCATATAGCTTTGCTCAGTCCACCTAGTGGGAAGTCAGAAATCTCTAGGACTAAACAATACCTCATTCAGAGAACACTGGGGTTACAAGTCTAAATGCAGGGTACTGCACCTGGGCCAGGGCATTCCTGGCCTTGAGTACAGACTGGGAGAAGAACTCACTGAGAGCAGCCCTGTGGAGAAGGACTTGGGGGGTCTGGTGGATGAAAAGCTTGACATGAGCCAGCAGCGCACACTTGCAGCCCAGAAGGCCAACTGCATCCTGGGCTGCATCAACATAGGAGTGGCCAGCAGGGAGAGGGAGGTGATTGTTCCCCTCTACTGTGCCCTTTCGAGGTCCCACCTGGAGTCCTGCATCCAGGTATGGGGCTTCCAGTGCAAGAAGGAGGTGGAGCTGTTAGAGCAGGTCTGAAGGAGAGCCACAAAGATGATCAGAGGGCTGGAGCACCTCTCCTATGAAGAAAGGCTGAGAGAGCTGGGGCTGTACAGCCTGGAGAAGAGAAGACTCCAGTGTGACCTTATCACAGCCTTTCAGTAATTAAAAGGGTCTTATAAAATGATGGAGAGAGACTCTTTACTCGGGTGGATAATGATAGGACAAGGGGGAATGGTTTTAAACTAAAAGAGGGGAAATTTAGATTAGTGGTTAGAAGGAAATTCGATACTCAGATAATGGTGAGGCACTGGAACAGGTTGCCCAGAGAAGCTGTGGATGCCCCATCCCTGGAGGTGTTCAAGACCAGCTTAGATGAGGCCCTGGGCAACCTCATCTAGTTGGTGGCATCGCTGCCTATGGCAGGGGCGTTGAAACTAGATGATCCTTGCAACCCAAGCCATTCTATGATTCATTCTATGATTCATTCCTGAACAATGATACTCTAAAAAGAACCTCTGAAAGAATGACAGATGGCATATCATTTATCTGCTACTTGATGTTGCAAAGGATTAATTTGAGCCTACTAATTTCAGAGTTTGTCAATGGACTTGTATGTGTCATAAGTGTATATCAGGGTAAAGAGAAAAGGAATATTGTTTCATCTTCTGCCTGTTAATGCAGTATGATGCTAAAATATTTCTTTAGATGGTAATGATTGCTAAATTTGCCAGGGTACATTATATTCTGCCCTGTATAAAAGCCTTCACTTTTTTTTTTTTTTGACTGTTTATAAAATGTAAAATCATTATTGGGAAATTTGCTAGGGTTCGTATAGTTTTGGCACCAGAAAAAGTCCATTATTCATTTTTTTAATCTACGTTTCAAGGTAAACTAATTAATGATTCAAAATTCATAGGAAAGCATCAAGCCCCTTGAAACACTTAAAAGCCATAATTTATAAGAAAATGTTAAAAAATATGAAGGTTTTCTAACTAGCAACATAATCATAAAGAAGAGATGCTTGTCCACAGTTGTCATATCCAAGACAGAAATCCATTATCTCCCATTGTGACTCAATTAAGCAGCAGAAGTGAGTGTTTAATGTTAAACTGCAATGGATGAAAACTAGTTTAAATATTAAGATCAGGGTTTATGAACTCCTAAACAATGTAGTGATCTATTGGGGCAATTTATAGTAACATGAGAATTAGAGATAAGGAAAAAAAAAAGACATTTCAGGCTCTGTCTATTACTTTATAGTGGCACAGAGGTCTGATCTTTGTTCCAGAGAAAAATGAAGAAAAATATAAGTAAATAAAAACAGAAAGAACTAAAGAAGCTGAAGAAAAACAGAAGGGAATCCAGCAAATATCCATCTCCCTTTTCCAAATATGCTATGACTGAATTGGGGAATAATTTTCCCTGGGAAGCACCACTGGTTGTCAAACTGCTGTTGATATGTGGAAGCAGCTCTCATATATCCCACCTGAAAAATATCTAGCTTTGTTGTGCCAATTAATCCCTGTCATTTCCTGTGAACTTTACTGCTGGTTAGCTGAACTGCTAAATCCTGCTCCACTGGTTGCTGAAGATGCCTGCTATAAGTTATTATCACTGCACTGAAGGCTGTGTCAGGCAGAAGTTACACAAGACAGTGCTGAATCTAATTGCATTGGGTCTTGATCCTGAAAACCTTACAATCATTTCTAAATATATTGTTAATTCCATAAATTGATGATTAAATGCTTGTGGAATTATTGCAATGTCAACTGCCTGGCCAGAAATTACTAACTAAGCAAGAACTTTCAGTATGATTTATAATGCATTGTTTTGGCTTTTGTTTTACATAAGAATGTTATCCATTCGACCCATCAGGTGGAAAAAAAAAAAAAAAAAAGAGAGGGATAGAATAAATTAACTGCTAGCCCAAGTCCCTAGATGCCTTTTTCCTTCCCCTAGGAAAAAAGCTGAGCTTTGATATCACTGCTTTATTGCAAGGTCTTGCTGGTTGTCATTCTCCAGCTGTTCCTGGCTTAAGGAGGCAGAAGCTGTCAACTGACTAGGCAGTTTTTTGAAGTTCGAGACCTGTTACTCTGCTTCAAGTCTGAAAGACAACTTGGCATTGTTCAGTATTCTCTTACCAGGCAGAGGTAGCTGTAAGAGAGAGGAAAAACATGTTCGACACTGGCTGCTGTGCCTTACTGTTTTGAAGATGTTCCTAGTGAGCAATCAATAGTTATGAACCAGTAGCATGTATCCTAACTCTATAAACTATTCATTCCACTGGTATCTCTTTTCAGAATAGCCCTTGAAATATAAGATAGAGCAGGTATGGTAAGAATCAGGATCAATCTCAGGCTTGGGAAAGGGAAAAAGGGAAACAATCACCTAAACAAAGGTGCCTAGTGTTACTCCAGGTGGTGGTGTAAAGCATTATTTCAAGTTCCCCATTATGAGTCCAGGAGAAAGCAGAATGCTGCAGGCCCTGTGTCACATCCATCAGTTCTACATGGATGATAAGCATACCTGACGGTACAAGCACCCATGTTGAGGCAGCTAGGTCCTGCCCTAAGGCTCTTAAGTCCTCACAATGGGACCTAAAGAGGTATTTAGCTCACAGTAACAAACATAGCTGCCAGTGGACTGCTGAACAGCATGCTAGGATACACTAGGCTAGCCACTGACTGTAGTGAAAATGGAGACACTTATATGAATACTGGTGTTGCAAATGCTGAAACTGAAATGTCTGACTCTGCAACTGAAGTCTGCCTAATGGAGCTGAAGCCCAGCTATGGTGAGTACACAGACAGGGTCCCTTCCTGTCTCCTGCTGCAATCACTTTGGCTGGGTTGCCTTTCACCCATCCCTTGGAAAGGACAGCACACATCTTCTGCTTTCAGTGCTGGCCGTGTCAATGTGCTGCACGCACAGACCCTCAGCATTCTATGCGTGACTTAGTCTAACACTTCCACTTTTGCTGGTTCAACAGCTGAGAATTGGACCCCCCTGCTATTATTCCTGAGATAACTTATGTTGGCATTTGTGACATGAAGAGCCTGTTGTACTAGTATTAACAGAAGAAATGGCTTGAGCAAAGTCTAGTGAAGCAATGTAGTTCCAACAATGTGAGTGAATTGGTGGGTGTTGCTAAAAATAGAGTAACACTTTTGGGTTTTATACGTAACCAAACTGAAGACATATTTCATTTACTAACTTTTTTTCCCAAAAGCCTTTAAGGCCATCTGAGTCTTCTCAATTATATCAGAGTTAGATATTGCTTGTAGCAATCCTTTTGGAAATTAAAATTGACTAGCTTAGGCATGGCAACCAGTAAATCCATAGCAGGGCTCTGTGTAGCAAGAGCATTTTCAACACACTGAACCTTCTCTACCTCTTTGTGAAATTGGGATCTTTGGGGATTTTAATATAATAAGATTTGGTGTGAGACCTTGTAGAAGGGGATTGCCAGAATATATAAACTCTCCATGACAATTTTGAACCTGCACACCCTCGTACCTGCATACTTGCATGGCCCAAGACATTTGTGTTGAAGCACTCTGGCCTGGATCAGCTGTGGAAGATGGGATACTGGCTGTTAAGTCCTCACTATGTTCCTTGGGCTCCTTTTGATTGGTGATGACAAGCTAGTTTTTGAACAGATTTATTATTATTATTATTATTTATTTATTTATTTATTTATTATATATACCCTGCGGAAATCATTAGCTATTATAGGGTGGTCTTTTGCTTCAGAATATTGCTTGTCTTGGTTTCCAAAAATATGAAGCTATGTTACTACCCATTTCCTCTTTAGTTTCCTTGTTTGGAATGTGAGTTTCAAGTGTAAGCTCACAGCTGCTTTTCCTATTGCACAGGGAAAAGAAGGGTGTGTGACATGCTGCAAACTTGCTGCCACCCTCCTGCTGCTGGCCTTAGGGTCTTCCACTAAGGGTAGTTTGTAACAGGGTCTTGTCAGAGTGAAGCCATATGGGCTGCCAAGAAAAGATAGGCCCTCAGTTTGCTGCTGGTACTAATGCTCTGGGCCCGAGGATCTGTATCATCCTCACAGTGTTGTTTTGTATTTCTTTTTTTCTGCTATTAATTTTGGTGCCTATATGCCACTCATTCCATTCATATTTCATTGATACCGACCTTAACATTGCTGTCATCGATCTCTTCAGGAGGACCTAAGACAGAGCAGAGGCAGAGAGAGAAGATGTAAGGATTAAGCTTAGGTTTTCTCAGCCAGAAGCCAGAGCAGTACCCTTAACAATGCACTTACTTTCCATGTTCATAGCAGATTATCAGTGGCTCATTTTCAGGGAATGATTCATCTGAAATGATGGTAACTCTGTATGAGTGTGTTCTGCAGGCAGTGCACTTAGCGGTGAAATAATACCTGGCAGTCTGAGCTAATTAATCCCTCATCTGGCCTCAGTGCCTCCTTATGCCTTCTACTGGTCCTGATGCTCCTCTGCTGTGCCAAAGTGCTTCAGCTAACCATGCTGTCAGAAGACAAACTTGATGATTAAAAATGCATATATTTATGCCACATTATGGGGCTGACTCTACTGAGAAAACTCCCACTCAGCACCAGAGCCAGTGCTGTGCGAGGAGGTGAGTGGGCCCCCTATATGGCTACGAGGCAGGGCCAGGGGTTTGGGATGAAATAGGAGGCAGATGGGCTGTTGTGTCCTACCTCTCCCCAGGGACTCCACTGGATTCGTTTTATTCTAGTTAATTTTAGCTGGTTGCTAATTAGAATAGCTAACGTGCATTTTTTCTAGTTAAAGTTACTTATTCTTTATCTCAGTACCAAGGTTCCTGTTATGACTCCCTCTGCTATGATGCTGTCCCTGTTTGCGTGCACTTACTGGAAGTGACAGAGAAATGAAATGCTGATATTATAAATGTCATAGTAAATGACATTTCATGTTAAGAGGGTAAGGTGATATGACAGAGGTTATCTGTATGGTGGGAAAAGGTATTATCTTTATGTGCAGGAAATATATGTAAGAACACAATAAGAAGTTAATTTCTTTGTAAGTGGGAATAAAATGATGCCAAAGTTGCTTATTTAAAATGTGAACAAAAAATGGAGTGAAAAGCCTTCCCAGTATGCATATTGCCCCCCCACCTTCCTCTCCCCATCCTCCCCCCCCCCAAAAAAAAAGAAGAAAGACCCTACTTTCCGTAGAAATTAGGGAGGTTCATCTGCAGATGTAGTGTTTTTATTCCATAGGAAAACAATTTCGGAGCTATATTTAATAAGTTAACTAAATAATAAATATGAAAATGTTAACTAAAAATATTCAGGAGTGGTGTTGTGAAACAAAAAAAGCTTTTAATTTTGTTAAAAATTGCAAGCATAGAATTATTATTTTTTTAAAAAGGAAAATTATTTTCCATTAGTGTCTATGCTCTCTCTTTGATCTATATATTTATTATTTCAAATATTATTTTTTAAGAACACAGTGCTTACTTATGCTTTAAAGTCTCTGATTTATAGTTACACTAGAATTGTTATATGTTTAATAGAGCAGCTGCTTGTACCCATTAAAGGAATCCTTTCTACGGAATAATTAAATTATCTCACAGAACGAGAGAACATGTCAGGTACAAATTGAGTCTACAGAGGGTAGTTTCCCCCTGAGGTACATTCATATAGCTTTAACAGCAAAACTGATTGGCCCTATTCAAAGGAACAATGCCTTACTCAATCAGAAATCTTGAGTGTAGGGTATTGGTATGAGTAAAATTTTTCACACAGTACAACAATAAGACCAGTTTCTTACTCTTCAAGGGACAAAGACACAGACTGCTCTTATTAATATTGAATCAAACATGTTCATCAAAAACTTCTGTTCTGCTCAGCAACATAAAATGAACACATCCTTTCCATACAAAGATTCTCTGTGATTTAACATCACATTAACACTCTCTGCAGGACTTCCACTAAAATGACATCTACAGCTGAACTAATTTCACACACAGAAGAGGAAATCTGTCATTATTAAAAAAATAAAAATAAAATAAAAATAAAAAAAAGAGAAAAAAGAAAAAATCCCCTGGAAATCCAGATCTATTCTGTACTTTTGCTGTGACAGAAATGGAAATCAGCATCTTGGATGCAATATATTTTGGGGTATACTTTCTTTAGCTAGGACTAGCAGGAAATTCTATTAATCTTCTCTGTGAATATTTTTCAAAGATATAGCTAGAAATGCTGTACTAGCAGGAGAAGAAACCAGGCTATGTCTCTGGGCAATATTTATCCTTCCAGCAAGTTTAAATGAAACAGGTATAAAATATAGTGGATTAGTATTTCACAAAGGCGTCTTAGGTCTTCTGAGAAACTCTTTCTCATTTATGTTGCAGACGTCCAGCATTAACATCAATAACAATTGCAGATGTACAGCTGCTGGCAAAAATAAGTGCAAGTACAGCAATGGAGAAAAAGCAAAAGCTGAAAAATCTGTTTTTTTTTTTTTTTTCTTTTTCAGAAAAATAATGGAATTGTGATAATTTGATTAATCTCATTGGAACACAAACATGGAAATGCATGCTGGAATATGGGAGAACAAAGCTTTACAGCCTGGCCAAGTTATTTCTGTGTGAACAGCAGGACCTACTAATGTTATCCCTGCCGTGATGGCAGTACTGTGCAGTGCTAATTCTGTATCTCCAGCTTGTTCTTGAGGGTGTTGGGCACTTCTGCTCTGGGCAAATGTAGACTTAACAAGTCTTTGCAACCTAACATGTACAGTGAAATATTATCCTACAGGTACTCTCAAATCATGTTTTCACTTGAGCCCAGCCAAGATTCTCTCTCTCTCTCTCTCTCTCTCTCTCTTTCCCACTTCATTTGTTTTTGTTGACAAACACATCAATCTTAAAGAGTTTCTGTCACTTCATTTAAATCAAATGGATGTAAAAGTGCTTCTCTAATTATCTGAGTATACTACCTCGCAGCTTGTGGCTGGGAGGCTCTTCACAAAATTAAATGAAAACTGCTGAAAATGTGATAAGACATCATTTTCTGTAAAACAAATAAACAAGAATTTGTTGGATCCCACAGGATTTTGTCTCAGGCAAGCCAATTTCCATGAGATGTTATTTTATGAGTTCTAAAGATGCTTTTAATTTTTACTGTGATCACCTCAAGAATAAATTTTATAAAGTTTATCTGTTCAAGGAAAGATCCCGTTATCTATATGTCATGTAATGAAACTGTTCAAATGCAGTTGTTTGTTTTCAGGGTCGTGAAGTACATCTGTAAGTATATTTGGAGTATCAGCCAAGCAAAGTATTTCTAGCCTTTCTGGGATTTACGTTAGTGATTTTCTCCAAACAGCATCTTGCTATTTTAATTATATGATACAATTGAAATAAATACATAGCCAATTTTACTAACTCCTATGTTTTAATTGATGCATATTTTGATTTCATGAATATCTGCAACAAGCATACGGAAGTTTCCAAGTGAATCACATTCCATTCAAATTTTATTTATTTATTTATATATATTTAGAAATACTGTAGCAATATTTCTGAATAACAGAACAGAAACAGACGTGGGAAGCAAGCTCATTTTTACTGTTATGCCATGGATTAAATCTCAGATACAGTTTCCATTCCTTTATTCAGTTTGTATTGCCTTGGCGCAAAGCTCTCCCAGAGCTTCTGCTGTTGACTGCTGACATTGAGTGAATGTGCATTCACCTTGAGATGATCAAGCCTAGCCCTTCTCCAATGAATTTATCATTCCAGCACTCTGTTTAGCTCCAAACGTTCTGCTAATTATTTTTCTCTCTTCTTTTTCTCTTCTCTATATTTTGCTCCAGGTTCCCCTTACCAGTGCCTACTTCTCTCTCTGCTCATGAGAAAAGAAACATTTTTATACATATATGATACAGCCAATACATAAATAATGGCATGTGGAAGCAAAGCAAATTTCACGTCAGTAGCTTGGAGATACTACTCATTCACTGAGAACACAACTAGTCCTGCAGATGACCATGAAGATTAAGACTGCCTAGCTCCTTTGCTGCAACTAATACTCCATATTATTGCTGATTATGCCATCTGTTTCTTGCAGTTTTTTGCTTGAACTGGAAATCAGGGATTTAGCTGTAAATTAAAGGATTAAAGATGGACCATCTTTCACCACTCCGCTTTCTTTATTTGTCCAGGCTAATTAATATGGCAATTTATGGGCAATTTACATTTTCTTACTCTGAAGAAAACACCTGTTTAAGGCCTGATTTCAGCAGAAGTAGAGATACAGAATCAAGGAAGATAAAAAAAAAAAAAAGACATTTCAGTACATCGCATGGTAGTAAGCCTCTTTTGTCCTAAGGCTGCTCAGGGGTTACTGTAAATTAATGGTTTGGCTCTGAATGAATTCAGAAGCTGCCTCTAATACCATATATATATATATATATACATACTAACAACAAAAGTAGATGTATTGTAATGGTAACAGAGAGAAAATGAGGAGAGAGAATGAAGAGACAATGTCAGAGAGAGAACGAAGATCAGAACCAGGAAATTTTGGATTCCTTTCCTGTGCAGTGTGGCAATTTTAATGCTTCTATGGAGGAAAGGTCAGCAGAAGATAACTTTGTTGTTGTGGTTCTTCTTGTAAGTCTGGAGCATTGGATATCTTTTTACAAGATGCCTGGCTGGCTTCTTTTAGTAGAAGTGTTATGGGCAATTCACTTCATCTTGCTTGAATCTCAGTTGTGTTTTTCAGGCAATGCAATTATCACTCAGGCCTGTTCTTTTAGATGCAACTATCCAATCTGATAGCACCAAAAATCATTTAATACTCAGCCCGTTGCCTCATTGTCAAGCCGTCCCTCAAAATACTTATATGCTGTTTTAAGAGACACTATTTACATGCTTAGAAATTATGCCTCTGTAAAGAAAGTATGACAAGCATGGTGTTTTTAGGCTGTGACTTTGCTATGTAATATGTTATCTGTAGTTATTAGAGATTTATTTTTTTTTAAAACGATTCATTATCAACTCTATATACATTCCTATTAATAGTAGTGCTTGCACTTTTGCAACATGGACTGAAAACCACATCAGCAGCCAGAAGAATCCTTTGACATGGGAAGATCATTGGGAGTGTTTCCCTGTGTGGCTCTCTGTATTTTCCCTGGGCAAGAGGGATATTCTGGTGAGATATTCAATGTGGAGGGATATTCAATGTGGGACATTCTGGGATTTTTGTCAACTGAGACATAAATTGAGAAAGACAAATCTTTTTCAATGTCTCAGGGCTCTTATAGATTATTTATTACTAAAAGTCACTTAGCTCTGGTTCTGCTAAGAAATTGGATGGACATAGGGTAATGCTCCTTGCTCACTTTAGGAACAAATTTTAAGGCTTGACTTTACTAGATTTCCCTTTCAGGGTATAACAAAACATTAGAAAAATAGATATAAGTCTACAAATTGTGATTACAGTGAAGAAAATTTACCTTTTCTTATCTTGTTTTTTGTTATCAGTCACATAACATAAATGCAGAAATTAGGTGCTAAATTGCAACTCTGAGTGACAGAAATACACAATACGCAGTCTAATGGAGTGCCAAGTTTTGAACTTAGTTCTTAGATACTCTCGCAACAACAATAACATCTTCAAAATAGACAGCACGAAGGTATTGTGAAATATACGATAGAATGTAAATCAGGTATTTTCATCAGGTATTATAATTTGTCTTCTTGGTAGTGCATTTAGTACTTATAAATATTAAAACATGAAAATACTACTTTCATCCACCTAGTAACTATGAAGCTTTCACAAGCTTCATCTGCATGAATAGGCTCAATTGTATACTGATTAATTCAAACATGAGGGGAAAGCCAATCATTAAAGCACTTTTACTTAAAAAAGAGAAAAGAAAAAAAAGCCTATGTAACTCCAAAATAGCTGTAAGTATTTGCTCAAGTCAGTTTGACTCTTTTATCTTTTGAAATGACAGCAAACTTGAGCTAAAGTAAATCTATTCATCTACCTACCTACCTATTAATCCGTGTAAGAATTATGTCTAGCTAATTTGAATATGGTATTACTACGTTCAATACCACTGGGAATTTTATCTTCCCCAAAGTTGTATTGTGCAATATTACAAGCTGACAGGATTTAAATGTTGTTGCTTTATTCACAGAAATACTGTTTTTTTTCTCTCTTTTGTTTAATATAGTCATGAGAAGAAAGGGTGCATCAATTGGCTAATGTGGTGAAGGCTCAGGTGTGAACCTTCCTGTTACTGTTTTTCAGATCAATTGTTCAAGTAATATGTCATTACATAGCTCTCATTTGAAATTATAGGACTTTAATTTCACCAGCATCAAACATCCTGCATTTTTACCCCATCTAAGCTACATCAGCTGGACAAATGAACTAGCATTTTTGTTCTGGTGACACATCCCAAGGTATCTGAACATTATTCATGAGGTAATCATGTTCCGAAGTGGGGCACATATTATGTGCTAAGATAAGCAGCAACCTCAACCACATTTCAGTAATATGAAAATGATCACTTTCTTCCCTTCTGTAGAAAAATTCTTAGGAGTTTTAGAGCTACCATAGAAATTATGACATCAAATATCTTCACTCCTGTATTTATTAGAAAATTTCAGTTCAAGAGAAAATTCAGGGAATACGTCTTCCAAAAAAGCCTAACACAGTATTAACTGACACAAAATCTTAACCCTACAAGTAGAACTACTCTTTCTGTAATCTATGGAACACAGTCATTAGTGAGCTGAAGCCTATAAGGAACAAAACAACTTATCAAGCCTTCAAAGCACTCTGACATAACGCGCTGTGATTCGTCATAGCAGTTTTTCCTTTTCTTCATGTAGAATTGCACATCTGAATCCCCCCAATTCCAAGCTGTCATATGTACTCACACCCACATCCAGAGTAATATATCATTATTAAATGAGTTTTCTAAATTCTCACTAAAAGTTAATGGATTATAGAGAAAAGTTTACTCCTACACTCTTAAATTCCAAGGATTTTTTTATAATATCACTCATGGCATTAAGTACTCTAAAATGGTTGCCCTGCTAAAACAGGTAAAGTTACATTTGCTGAATAATGGTAGTAAAAAAAAATTGTTTATATCCAGACAAAATTTATTAAAAAATATGTATTTCAAAAGGTATAGAGTATGGGTAGACAACTAGCCCATAAAACAGGAATTTACAGAACAACTAATGTATACAAATTTGTGCTTTGAAAGAATAAGAAATTTTGGAATTTATTATTAACACTGTCAAGATGGTAACAGCTTGGTAAACTGCTGATTCAGCTGCAATTATTTCCTGCAGGAGACTTTCTTCTTGAGCTACAGACCACAGACTGGAGAAAAACATGACCTCGCTTATTCTGTTTTTCAGTGACATGAGAAATATTGCCTTCAGAGATTCATTCTTCAAGCTTCATTGTGGGTGAATGAACATCTTCATGCTTCTTTTTCATAGTGTTTACCTTCTCTAACGTCTTATCTTTGCTACCTGAGATGTATATTTTGGAATGATCTTAGTCACGAACTTTTTCATAAAGATTTTTTTGGCTGAGAAATATTTAAACTCTTCCTTTTTTTTTGTTGAATTTGGCAATTGTTTCTAAAAAAGAAGCATTGTAGTCTCCTAATTATGAACACTTGCACAGTTGATAATATGCCCTTTGTTAAAATAACTGGTTCACAACCACTTTTTTAATGGTGGATAAATATTTGTTTGGAGGAATTTCTTCCTGATGTAGAGAACTAATTTAATTACTTAGACTAGGTCTCTAATTTAACCCCTACCCCAGCTGATGACAAAATATATATTTGAACTCATTGACATATTATGTGAATGGCGTTGAATTATTAAAGTTATTAATTCTAAAAACCTAAAGTAGATTTCAAGTGTAAAAAAGCAATGAAAGAAGAAAGATTAACAGTTTGCCATCTGATTTAATACATTAGATTACAAAACACATTTATGTTATTTTCTTTTACTGATAAACAAAGTTTCTATCTAAGTTTTCAGAGAAATGAAGAAGTGAACAAAACTTTTGAAAATACACCTTTGAATGAATGCTATAATACTACAAATGGATTAAGAACTAAGGTGAACAATAACTTGAATGCTGCAAGCATGGGATGCATCGTTGGTAGGATGAATTTTCCTATTCCATTCAATGAAGTCCATGAGCTGAACATATCTTTCCTAATCTATTTCTAGTTTGAAACTATACTTTTCATTCTACATTAATTCTTTGCCATTGTCAACAATGTAGTTCTTGTTACTAGACCTAAACAAGGGCTGACAGTTCCTCTATGCCTTCTACCATGTAATGAGTGCTAGCTGCACATTCGTTCCCTATTACTAGCCTTCATCATTTTCTTTCTGTACTGTGAGCCAAACAGTCTAACCCTCATTACCAGGTCTCAAGACCTTTTTATTTTCATTACCTTTCTGGCTCTAACTTTCACTGACACCAGGCACATTTTCTTATGCATTATTTTAACCAGCTTATTTCTGTCCTACAGCCACTGTGAATCCTACAGTTGTTTCATTTTGTTTCAGCAGAACAAAGTCAAGTGAATTTTCAAGAACTTTCTTTACTCTGTTTCTGTCTGAGCATTTGCTTTCTTTAATATGCTAACTTTCTATTTTGGCTCCAAACTCCTTTCTTATCTACCCATTGCCTTTCAGATAAAAATCTTAGCATCTTCTTCCAGCTTAATCTTGATTCATTAGATAGCAATCCATACAGAAGACTAATGCTACCCTCTCTTTAAGGCTTTCTTCTCAGGACTTCACATTGCTGCACAAAGTTATCCAACAATATTTATGGTTTAAGGATAAAAAGAAGGGACAGTAAGGACCTCTCAAGAACTAGAATAACAGCACCCACAACTAGCTCATCTTTTGTTTAGTGCTGATTTTTTCTACCTCCACTCACATTTTGCATATCAATTCTCTTTCAATGTAAACTGTTGCTTGGGGCAGGGATCATGTCCTTGTATGTGAAGTTATAGTTTTATAGTATCTTTCAAAAGTGCCGAGTCCCTAGGTAAAGCCTTAATAATATTCTTGAAAGGCATTATTTTCCTGTATATCATTCCTGCATATACCATGTTGCTATAAACATTCAATATTCGTAACATAATGTTAATATATATTATTTCCCAAGTGTAATATCAACTCAATTGGGAAATTTATGTGAAATACTCTCTCTCTTTTATTTTTTATTCTTTATTTTTTATTTTTTACCTTTTATTTTTTATTATTTATTTATTATTTAGTTAGTTAGTTAGTTCTCTGCATTCTGGAGAGAACTGCAAGTTGGAGGTTTCATTAAGGCAGCTGCTGAGCAGTTGGAGCTGAAAAACTCTGTAGTTTGTTATTTGATTTCTTACCATTTCAGTTGACCGATGTGTCGCTATCACACTGAGAATATTTGTGTCTGCAGGGTATCCTTGCAAACTACACTGATGTCAGGCCTAGGTGTCTTTGATTCTGAACTCGCCTCACAATGGACTCACTTTCTGACTTTAGCTGTAGTGGGCATCTTAAAGTTTAATTTTCAACTAAATTTTAAGTTCATGTAAAATCTCAGAACTTCCCAGATTTAGTTTAATTTATTTGCACCAGCTGAACATATGTTTTAAGTCTCCTAAGTGTAAAGTTTTGTGATAAGTCCAATGTCATGTATCACAAAATAAGGGAAGACATTTCTCTTGGAGGGACTGTAGGGGAAGAAAAGTACTGCAAAGGAGCACAGTATTTCTCAACAGATTTGTGGCTAAGCTGTGAGCAGAACCCCTGGTCATAGCCCCCAATCTTGGGATGAAAATGACTCTTCCATTGTTGCTGGTTGGGGATACTCTACAGAAATTTAAAATAACCTCTTAAATTATTGCAAAATTTCCCAAGCTTTTTAACAGGAACAGTGTAGCACAAAGTTAGCTCAAAAGGAGTGCAGAACCCAAAAGACAGAAATCCACTGAAAAGTTAGAAATCATGAGAGGTAGAACAAGGTAGAACACAGGCAATGTTTTTGTGTTTGCAATTGATTGAGTATAGAGTCTTTTCTGGTATGTCCTAGAATACTTCAGAGATTCAAGTGATGCCTGAAAAGTATTCACTTATATAAAATGAAAATATATAGAGCCTTTTTACTTGCTTATTCAACACTGTTGAGTGACATCATAATGATTTTTCTTAGTTGAGCTTGGATAAAATTCAGAATAACCTTTACCTGCTGCATTCTCTTACAAAGGACAACTAAGAGATTCATAACATGCTTTCTAATGAAAAACAGATTTTCAGAGAAGTATATGCATTTACTAGGAAAATAAGACATTTTTCAGGTATGTCCAAAAGCAACATTCTAGGACCGTACAGAGAAATCTGAGGAAGATCTCGACACAGAAGCCTGGGACTGGGTAGCTAGTGCCTTTGTAGCCTCATTATTCTGCAAACAGAGACTGGCTATGTCCGCTGCAGGGACTCCACCTAACTTCAGAAATTTCTGAATTGGCCGTAGAAGTGCAAAGATTATGACCACATGTGATCTTTGCATAATATGATAAGGTAGAGGAAAGCTTCTTGTACTCGTTTGTTTTCCCTTCGTGGTTTCAAACTGAAATAAGCTGAATGTAAGCACAGGTTTCAATTCTTATTTATTTATTTATTTATCTATTTATTTATTTTTCATTTAATTTGCTGTTTCCCCCTTTTTTCACTGGTTATAATGTTAAATCAAACTCAGTTTACCTGTAGTCCCTGAGGCATTTCCAGTTAAATGATTCACTGATTTACTGAAGCATCAGTATATGTTTGCAGTTCTGAACTACAGTTCAGTCCATTTGGCAGGTCTTGTAGAAGAGCAATATAAATATAATGTTTTTAGATAGAGTGAGTCAATATGTGTCATTGTTTACTGGTTTTGAGATACTGTGGGCCAAGCTCAGTCATCAGCTCTGTTATAAAATAGGTAAATTGTGGCTGTTGTGTTATATTATTTCAGGTATTTTATATAAGAACAGTTTGCCCTGTCAATCACATATCCACTGGTCTTTGTCTCTAGAAATACACAATTAACAGTGATAAAGAATTTCCATCATTGTTTCTTTTAATGAACATGATCTGATTATCACTTCGATGTTTATGCATATTACAGAATCACCAAGTGATTGAGGTTGGACATAATTTTCCAGTTATGTCTCCTACTACTTCATTGGAAAATGGTGGAAGCTAAATTATCTCTTTTTTGAGATCTTTTTAGTGTATATATTTCTCATGTTTCTCTGTCAGTTTCACAGCCCGTGTAACTTTCCAAAAGTAGTTTTCAGCAATCTTATATATTCAATATCAAGTCCATCTTGATACTGTTACACTGAAAATCTTCATATATTCATACAATTTGTACAAAAAAGTCACACCAACATGTAGCAGGAACAGGAACAGAAATCACATCAGCACAATGATCTCCCCATTTCCAAACAGGGCAGGGGAAAAAATGAATAAAACTATTATGTGGAGCTGAGATATTATGTTAGTGTAACTACAATCCTAGCAGCGTAATCAAGATAGAATGCAGAGTTATCATTAAAACAGTTATAATG
Organism: Anser cygnoides; assembly: GCF_040182565.1. Classification (NCBI taxonomy): domain Eukaryota; kingdom Metazoa; phylum Chordata; class Aves; order Anseriformes; family Anatidae; genus Anser; species Anser cygnoides. The sequence continues at coordinate 107,109,673 of NC_089874.1, read as the reverse complement.
TTTCTAATACTTAAAATCCAAATTAAACCAGAAAGGTATCATTAGTAATACACCATAAAATGTTATTCCAAAACTTCCTAACATCATACCCTTCAATTTGGCTGAAGTCATGCTTGCCTTCCAACATTGCTCTGGGTCCCAAGGCTGATGCTTCAGCCTTCCCCAGGAAGATCAGGAGGGATGTTTTACCAAGAGCTAGAAGCATCCTGACGTCTAAGGGATAAATATGATATTCCTGGATTGATTTTCTTTCTTCTCAGTCTCAACTCTACTTTTTAATTTTTTTTTTATTATTATTTTTTCTTAACACTGGCACCTACATGCTGTCTATTTTCACTGTTTCCCAGTTAATCTGTTTTCTGATCTCCTTTTCTCTAAAACCAGTTGCAGCTAATTCACAAGGCTGCCCTCCTGTAATGACTGTGGTGTGACCACTGTGATTAGTGTTTGCTGTCTGGTACCTCCTGCCATCTATCTGCACCCTTCCCCACCACCTTGTCTTCTATAATCTTAGTTACAATCACACAGAATCTCTGTTTTTTATTGCTGTAGATTAAACCTAAACTAAAACAAATTCAGGCAAGGGTTACTTGTCTGATAGACAATCGCTATCACATCTAAACAAATTTAACTTTCTCAGGTCCAAAACTAGCCCAAACAAGTCCTAAGACCTTGCAAGCATCAAGTCACTAAGAGACATGTAGGTCTTTATTAGCAATGGCAAAATCATATTTACCAGGCTATAATGTTAAGCGTGAGTCTGATGATCAGTTTGTGTAATATCCTGCTGTTTCAAGACATACTTTTAAAAGAAAATCTCTTTTTTAGGAAAAAAAGGTTTACTAATTTCTCTTGCCCATTTTTTCATAAATCAATTTAAAACAGTGTAATAGAAAAGCCTAAATCATCATTCTCATTCTTTCTTTTCTTTCTTCAAAAGCTACTTTTAAACTCAGCATTCATTTTTATCTACAGATAATACCAAATGCTATTCCTATTTCTCTGAAAACATTTGCTAAATATAATTTTTTTCATAGCTTTATTTCTACGAGATTATTTCATTTAAAAACTGAAATAAAGATAAAGCTTTAATAAAGATTAAACCTTATTTAGTCCGAAGTTTTTATGTCTGTACAGTATTGGAATATTTCAGTAAAGAAGCTTGAAGTGAAATGTTTTTTCATTGCATCGAAAGCAAACATGTATTTTACTTTTCCATCTAATTTCAATGACAGACCAAGTTATCCCATTTTCTCTCATTAAAAATGTTACAGATGCTCAGTATTTCACAGTGAGATTTTTTGCATGGATTAAAGGTAATCTGGACTGACTCAAGCTTTGTATTTTCTGCTAACAGATTTGAACTCTCTGGGCTGGTAGGAAACTCTGGATAGGACATGCTAATGTTTATTCAGTGTTTGCTCAAACAGTGGCAGCTAGCCCAGGAGATTCCTAATACTAATGGCATTATTAATAATAATTATACATCTTGGGAATGATTTGTTGTACTATGAGAAAACAAGGTAAGAAAATTAGCCTTTTAAATCAACCACTGTGCACTAATAGATTGTACTGATGTTAACACCTGTTGCACCCTACGCTGCCACTGGAAAGCCTAAGCAAAAAGATGAAAAAAAAGATGAAAAGGGGAAAAAATGGGAGAAACAGCCCTGCAGATAGCAAGACCAGAGGCGGAGATGTGGAGGGAGCCTTATCCTTTTGAGGAACGGGAGTGAGAGGGTGGCTGTGTGTGGTCTGGCAGCCGGGCAAGGCTGCCTCCTGCCCTGACTAACGCAAGCTGGAAGGTTTTGTGCTCTGTGTTGGGGGCTGATACAGGACCCTGATTAGACCCTGATTGATTTGAACTCAGAATATGTTGTGGCTTGAATCCCCATTCAGGATTTACCACATGGTGTCAATTAAGTCCCTTCCCGAACTGCTTCATTCTTCTGTCTTCTCTGTCAGTCTGTGTGTACACAAGTAAATGAAGTAGTTGCAGAACTGTCCTCTGGTTCTAACATCGATTGACAGAGTATGCCCCTTCACTAATTAACATAATTAATTAAGATTTTTAACCCTGTAACAAGGGTCAATGCCTGGCAAGCAGTTTTGACCCAAATCATGCCTAAGAACTATTTGGGACAGTACTAATTTGCACAGTCCAAAGTCTACCAAAGACTATAGTAATATTAATAACGGTGTAGATGATTCAGTTGCATCTGAGTTTCTTGCCTTTCTTTGTTTATGCATATAGAAGTAACTTTGTTTTGCTTCTATTTTATGTAAGTACTGAAAGGCAGTGCAATCACTGACACTCCCGTTTAAACTTTCTGTAGTACCATGTATTTTTACATCTTCTGGTCCAGGTCTAAAGTCCACAAATCTTCCCAAGCCTTTACAGTTTAAGTGCCAGATTTCAAGAGTCAAGATTTCAAGAACTGTCTCAGTTGTGAGCACTGAAATTGTGGCCCTCTGGATTTTGCAGTTCTTGTCATTTGAGCAACATTGTTTTTTTTTTTGTTACTTTTTTTTTTTAATATAAAATATCAGTCTCAAGGCAGCAGCACATAAAAAGGTGCAATTTAATTGACAATTTTTTTTTTGACAGGATTAATCTTACACCTCAGATATTTATTCCAAATAAATTACATTTTTCTCTGTGTGTAATTGCACATTACTAGCTTCTCAGGTGGTGTATTATGCAAAGCCTACTTTTATTGTTAAAAGCACTCCTGTTTACATTCATTTGTCTGTGCTAATTGCAATCAAATAAGAAAACTGCTAGGAATTGAATGTCATTACGTGGGGGGTATTTAAGTTGCAGTATGGAATGGAATTCAGTTCTGCCTAAAAAACACCCAAAAGATTAGAAGTGTATAAAGGTGAAATATACATAGATAATAGCAATTGTATTCAGTATACATCTTTGCTGAAAGTCTTTGTTTTGAAGCTGCTAGTCCTAAGGCTGCTTTCACATGCTTCTGTCCTCCCCCCACATTTCAAAAAACGTGGGACGAGAAAGGCTACTATGAATCTTTGGTGCAATCTTTCATTTGAGCAGGGAAATTTTTATATATGGTAATTTTTTCTTCAGTAGTGATTAACTGTATCAACTGTATCCTGGACAAACGGAAACCTTTAAAGGTTTAATCTTCTGCAAGCTTTAAGGGTTTCACTTTGGAAACCCACCCCTAAAACCAGCTGAAGGGAAGTAGCATGAGCATGATAAAACAGACATCTCAAAAGGATTTAGCGTTAACTCAGAAACTGGAGGTCTTGGGCTACTCTGCAGTATTCTGAATGTCCTGGTGACAGAAGCAGGAAAAGCATTTTGGAGATATAGGTTTGGAGTAGATCTCCTAGTTTCCTTGACATGGGAGGTTTTCCCTCTTCTAGCGTTTTCCTTTTAGTGAGAAATGAATCCAGTGTTGCTACTCGGACATCAAAAGGAGCTCTGCAGTCCTGTAGAATTCATTCCTGTTCAGAAGGAATGAATTTTTTTAAAGTTTTGTCTACTCCTTAGAGACAGAGACGGTGTCTATCTTTATGGTGATGGCCGTAAAAATGCCTAGACAATGAATAAGAACTGAATATTTTATTGGGTGCCTTGTTAAAGCAGTACCCCATTGTCATTACTGCTGTAATCTTCCTCAGCCTGAGGGTAAGCACTTCTTCATCTCCATGATCCAGTCCTGTCTACGGAGTGACATTGTATGTTCTTGTATGATATATTCCCTCAGCAAGTTTGCAGATGACACAAGCTGAGTGGTGCAGTTGACACACTGGAAAGAAAGGATGCCATCCAGAGGGACACGAACAGGCTCAGGAGGTGGGCCCATGTGAATCTCATGAAGTTCTACAAGACCAGTGCAAGGTCCTGCATTTGGCTTGGGGCAGTCCCAAACATGAATGCAAGCTGAGAAAAGAATTTTCTCAGCAGCCCTGTGGAGAAAAACCTGGGGGTTTTGGTGAATGAAAAACTGAACAGGAATCAGCAGTGTGCACTTGCAGCTCAGAAAGCCAACTGTATCCTGGGCTGCATCAAAAGATGTGTAGATAGCAGGTCCAGAGAGGCATTTTTAGGAAAAAATTGTCTCTTATATCAGACCAGTCCTGTATTCTGTCCATGACAGAGGCTGATGCTAGAGATCTAAGCATAAGAAACACAAATCTTCTCCAAATGGCAATTAGATAAAAACTTGCTCTCAAGAGGCTTTATCATTAGCTTTGAAAAGGTAGCAATTTTTGCTTGCTTTTTGACATAGGTGAAATAAGAAGAGGAGAAGGGAGGCAAGGTCTTAAATGTGACTGATGACTCAAACTCAGAGATTTTTAATCACTTTCAGTGGGAATTTGAATCAAACACACGAACTCTATGCATTTTCACATTCTTATTTTGCATATATATGTTTAATGCTCTACTGTTTAAACTGCATAGTACATAAAAACATATACCTACCTATGTATCTTTTTTTTTTTGATCTCTGAAGAAGGCTCTGATCTACCTTTCTATTTCTAGTGCTTATTCTGTATGACTGTATCATTTCTTTGTATGCCTCCTCTGTAATCTAAACAATTGTAAGCTTTTTTTTTTTAATATTTAAATATTTTATTTATTTATTCATTGTTATTTTATACTCCACAGAAATCCTGCTGTTGTCCACAGAAATCCTATTTTTCCCTGGAAGAAATTGACTGATTATTACATTTTTTGAATGTCTGATTTTATAATAACGGGTCAGACATTCTCCTGACATTGTGAAATGCCATTAGGTAAAAATGATTGAGATTATAGAGGATCTCCTTTTTAGAAAGTGCACCTGTAACAGACAACAACAGATTTCACAGTTTTAACAGTAAAATAAAAGACGCAGGGAGAGGGGTAGAAGCTCTCTACAGAACTTTTGTATGAAACTTGTATGGGTGAAAAGTACTTAAGCAATTGTACTGTTTTGTTTTTAGCCTTACGGAATTTGCTTATAAAAGATATACCAAAGAGGACAGAAAGCCTTTACAGGTAAAATTTCTAATGGTTTAATTTCCAAGGAAAAACAATGGACCAAATCCTTTAACTGAGCTTATATTGCTAAATAAACAGACAACTGATGGAAATGGAATTTAAGAACTTATGGTCAGAAAAATAATGCAAGGAAATACTTGATTGGTGCTTGTACTGCCTAGTGGCTGGGGACCATACTTCTAGGTGCTGCCTGTGTGCTGCCTACACTGAATGCTGGCCCTGGTGAGGGAACTGAGATTCAGCAGAGAACTGCTAAAGGCAGACTTTAATAACCATGATAAAGTGTGTTGAAAAAAGAAAAATCAGCACGGTGACCAAGTAGGTAGAAGGCAGAATAAAAAGATGAGAGTATGGTTTCTGGTAAACCAGAAACCTTTCTGCTTTGACTGTCATGCAGAATTTGAAGAATTCAGGCAAGAATTTGACAACTCTTTACTATTTTTAAGGGGATATTTATTTGCATTTAAGACTCTTATTTATCTCCTTTATAATGCTTAACATCATATTGACACTGCTGTATATAACTGTGCTGCCTTCCTCTGTTTTTCATTGCTATGAGGTACTTAAAAAATGAATGAATTTATAAAACTTTATCTATCTTTGTTATCTTATTCTATCATGTTACAACATTAAAAATAAATTTTGTATTTTTACATACAGTTTGCATGTACAGGATACATTTTGAAAAATATATTTGATTTCAATCAGATCTTTTTCTTTTCTGTTCATTTCCTATTCCTATATAATTTCATATATCACTCATTTCCTTTAATTTCCTGTATCACTCTAATGATATGGATATTCCTGTATCACTCTTTCATCGCTTTCATGGCTGTTATTATCAGTTCATCCATTTGCATTGGCACTAACTTAACCTCTAATGAGGAATCCTGTCCCTCTGCATTTATTAATTCACCTACAAAATAATACAAGAGATGCTTCAATCTGCACATCTGGTCTAGTTTTGAGTAATCCAGCAGGATCTGGAGAACACACCAGCATGGAATTCCTATCTGTCCTGTTACTGGGCAGATCTACGAGGCAGTTTTATTTTCATACTCACCTGTCAAGCAACAAGTTAAGTTTATTTTTTAGGAGTATAATTCATTCGCTGTGGCTTTTGTTTGTGAGTTTTGATCTTGTTGCCTTTTGCCACATTCTAAAACACTATATCATTGTAGTTTTGAATCTCAACTGCCTTGCAGCTCTGCAGGCTGTGTGGACTGTGTTAGAAATGACCATCCTAATTTGCACGCAAGGATGGTAAGCAACAAGGAAAGGGAGTCTGTCTCTGGCAGATACAGCTTGCTTTTAACAGCAGGGCATGCTTCCCTTTCACTCCTCGGCTTCACAGGTCAAAAGCTACATTGACATGCATCACAATGAATCATTCAGAGTTAAACGGATTTATCCAGGTGTAGAGCAGAATTCAGCTTAGTTCTCCTACCATGTGTGCTTTTTCCTGTTTGGAAAAGAGAGGCAGGCAGGCACTAAAATTTACCGCCACTAATTTTAGAGCTCAGTTTGAAAGTTTGGCCCCTATACCATTAAATCAAAAACGGTCAGTTCCTTGCTATGAATATTTTATAGAAGCTGAGTAAACGCAGTATTACATGCAGCTCCTAATGCTCCTAATGCTAACTTAATTACCTCTTAAAAGAATTTAGTGAGCTTAGCTAGTCCCTCTGGAGGCAGAAAAACAGGTTGTTTTGCCATAGAAGTCTTACTGAAAACAGAGATGATAGAATATTTGTGGCTTCACTTAGAGAAAAAATACACAGGTATATATAAAGTTGGGATAAACAACATATCCCTTTTCTCCCACTGAAGTTGTCAGACATTAAGACATTAAGAGCAGTGGTTTTTCTCTATTTTTTTTTTTTTTTGTGCAAGCACTATTGAGTTTTTAGTGGTTGCTTGCTTAGTAGCACTGGTAAATAAAGTAAATGGTTCCTATTTCCCCAACAAAGTAAGCAAGAGCATTGACAGATACAGTAGTATCAATGGTCCAGGCATGCAAATAAGTAATGTGACTGCTTAATTTTGCTCTCTCTTTTTCATAAACTACTCATAAGCTACTCCAAATACCTACAGTAGATTTCAGAATGTACATTAAGTCCAGCTTTACTGAAAGACCTCTCAAACAAACCTAAATAAAAGAAGAAATGAAATAGGCAACATTGATAGAAAGTTATTCAATGCACTGTGTTAAAAAAGAAGTGGGTCTTAGGTAAGAAACTGATGAGAACAGGAATGTTGCAGGTAAACTATAAGAGGAAAAGTTTTATAATGTTCTTGTGCAAAACCATGCATCAATAAAAGGGAATATTCAAACTAGCTTTTCATAATATCGTAATTTTCATCTAACAAGGATCACATCTAGCAAAGAACAAACAAACATTAATTTCAACATCTGAATAAGGACCCTAGCTCTGTTCCCAATTCTGCAGGTCCACCAAGGAGCAGAAATAACTTGGATTCTAATATAAACTTAATCCTAAACCTAAATCAAAACCAGCAGCCCTTTCAGACATTTCTAATAATAGCATTGCTTTCCTGCTATCTTTCTCTTTTTCATTCTTTCCCCCACCCCCATCACTGTGAACCAAATATATCCCAAAGCTTTTGGATCTCCTTTGCTTTTGAAAGCAAGAAAAAAATCCTCCCTCCTGTGATCTCCACAATTACCTTTTTCTTATTCTTCAAATGCATAATAAAGAATGTGTATGCAAAGCAAATATTCAGTGTTCAAGAACAAGCTAATTGGATTCTTTTCATAATTGGCAGTTTATTGCACATTTGTATTCAAAACTGTTCGCACTGTACCAGAACCCCCTGAGTTGCAGAAAAGAGATTCAATGCTTTAAAATCATATGCTTTTCTTAGCTGTCAAATTTGAAAAAAGAATCACTTACTGTTATTTAGAAAAGACCTTCATGATATATTCAGCAAAAAGGAATAACCTTTTACAGGTTTAATAAGTTTTGGAAGAACCTTTCCAAACTCAGCATACTATTGGAGAAGTACGACTTGGAGATAAACCTTTTTCTGGGTAATAGCCTTCACTTCTTCCCTCAGTCTTCACTGATTAGATCCCTTAGACAGTACTTCATGAGCAGGGCCAGAGTACTTACCTTGCTTCTTTTAAGGATAGCACACGAGTATTATATAAATACTGTTTTACTTCTGTTTAGGGCATACTTTGGTCTCCAGTAAAACCCATAACTCTTACATACTACCTGTCAACAGCAATGGAGAGGAAAAGAAACAACCACCAGAAACTTGTATAGTCATTCTGTTGGATACATACATATGGCCACAAACTGTTGGACACAGACAGCTGGGCACAGGCTATGGTTGCCACAACAGCTAGTCTGTCCTGCTGGGTAATTTGGCCTTGGATATTTCTCAAACAAGGGAAGATGCACAGAGTAAGAAGAAAGAAATCTATGTTGTTCACAAACCATGCTTTCCTTCATGAAGGTGATAATGGAAACTGCTGAAAACTGGAATCTAGTTCTTCCCATTTAATACATTCCATGTATCTAGCAAAAGTCTGCATATCTCTTGGCACAAAAAGAATCACAGTATCACACAGTATCACAGATTTCTAGGTTGGAAGAGACCTCAAGATCATCGAGTCCAACCTCCGACCTAACACTAAGTACTCCACTAAACCATATCGCTAAGCTCTACATCTAAACGTCTTTTAAAGACCTCCAGGGATGGTGACTCCACCACCTCCCTGGGCAGCCCGTTCCAATGCTTAATAACCCTTTCGGTAAAGAAGTACTTCCTAACATCCAACCTAAAACTCCCCTGTCGCAACTTTCGCCCATTCCCCCTCGTCCTGTCACCAGGCACGTTGGAGAACAGACCAACCCCCACCTCTCTACGGCCTCCTTTAAGGTAACTGTAGAGAGCGGTAAGGTCACCCCTGAGCCTCCTCTTCTCCAGGCTGAACAAGCCCAGCTCCCTCAGCCGCTCCTCGTAAGACTTGTTCTCCAGACCCCTCACCAGCTTGGTCGCCCTTCTCTGGACTCGCTCGAGCACGTCCATGTCCTTCCTGTAGCGAGGGGCCCAAAACTGAACACAGTACTCAAGGTGCGGCCTCACCAGAGCCGAGTACAGGGGCACAATCACTTCCCTAGACCTGCTGGCCACACTGCTTCTTATACAGGCCAGGATGCTGTTGGCCTTCTTGGCCACCTGAGCACACTGCTGGCTCATATTCAGCCGACTATCAACCAATACTCCCAGGTCCTTCTCTGCCAGGCAGCTTTCCAGCCACTCATCTCCCAGCCTGTAGCTCTGCTTGGGGTTGTTGCGCCCCAGGTGCAGGACCCGGCACTTGGCCTTGTTGAACTTCATACAGTTGACCTCAGCCCATCGCTCCAGCCTATCCAGATCCTCCTGCAGAGCCTTCCTGTCCTCGAGCAGATCGACACACGCACTTAGCTTGGTGTCATCTGCAAACTTACTGAGGGTGCACTGGACGCCCTCATCCAGATCATCGATAAAGATAATAAAGAGGACCGGCCCCAGTATCGAGCCCTGGGGGATACCACTAGTGACCAGCCTCCAACCAGATTTGACTCCATTCACCACAACTCTCTGGGCCCGGCTATCCAGCCAGTTTCTAACCCAGCAAAGCGTACGCCAGTCCAAGCCCCGAGCAGCCAGTTTCTTGAGGAGAATGTTGTGGGGAACAGTGTCAAAAGACTTACTGAAATCAAGGTAGACCACGTCCACAGCCTTCCCCTCATCCACCAAGCGCGTCACTTGGTCATAGAAGGAGATCAGGTTCGTCAAGCAGGACCTGCCTTTCATAAACCCATGCTGACTGGGCCTGATCGCCTGGTTGCCCTGCAAGTGCCGCGTGATGACCCTCAAGATAATCTGCTCCATGAGCTTTCCTGGCACTGAGGTCAAACTGACAGGCCTATAGTTCCCCGGATTTGCCCTCCAGCCCTTCTTATAGATGGGCGTCACATTGGCTAGCCGCCAGTCAACTGGGACCTCCCCCGATAGCCAGGACTGCTGATAAATGATGGAAAGCGGCTCGGCCAGCTCCTCCGCCAGTTCTTTCAGTACCCTCGGGTGCATCCCATCCGGCCCCATCGACTTGCGCACATCCAAGCTCCGTAGCAGGTCGCCAACCATTTCCTCATGGATAGTGAAGGCCACATCCTGCTCCCCATCCCCTTCCACCAGAATGTAAGATTAAAATTTTCATATTGTACCCAAAGGGTACTGTTTCTCTCAGCTGTTTACCTCTGAACTCCAAATGGCTTTGTATCATCCTTGTTGTATTCATTTTTATGAATTAGTCTTCACAAGCTGATAATCTTTTCCTAAATTCCAATTAGCTGCTGCCTGGGTAGAATTTGTTGTTTTGAAAAACACATTGTTTTTTGGCATGTTTGTTAGATGTATCTGTGTGGCAAGAGTAGCTATCAATACTGCAGTTTACTCAGTAGGAGAAAATATATGTACAGTCTAATTAGAGATCCTGTGGGGAAACACGTTACTAAATAGAAAATTCTCATTAACAGAACCTTTGTTGGAGGTAGAATTAAAGCAAGGTGAACTTAACTAACAGGTATTTATGCTTGATGAATTAATTCAACATTTTGAGTAGCTAAAATAGGTTTTTCAGATTCAATGGATTTTAAGAATAGAGAGCTACTTTCTCAGATATTTTATATAAATCAATTAAACAATTCAGTAGGACTGCATTTTTATCCACCAGGTATTTACCCCCCCCCCCCAAAGAAAAAGTGGGTTCTATTTATTTATGCTTACTTGATAAATAACTATCAAGTAATTATAAATATCCCATCAATATTATCTATCAGTACTGGTCCTTCTTTCAAACCTTAGTTCTGTAAACCTTTGCACAGACCTCTGTCACGCTGTTAGTCCATTTTACCTTCCACAAAATTATCTGTTTACCTTATTTGTGGGAGCCACAAACCCAGCCTGTATGGGCAATCTGCAGGTATTACAAGACCATCATGTGGTGAAGATGTGGAGAAGCAGGAGAGTAGAGGAAACCATGGATCTAATCTCTGGTATATAGAGGAGAATATGAAAATTCTTGTGTGTGACTGTTTTGGCTCTGTTTTCTGACCTCAAAATCTCAAATGCTAAAACTGAAAAAAGATCAAGGAATAATAAATGAATTTTGCCTGATCAAAAAATGGAATCTTTTCTGCCTATGGGTAATGCATCCACTAGAAAAAGCCAAGCATGCACCTTTTCTATTTGGACTCATTGGGTCGATCGTACTGTTAAGGGTCACAAGAACACAAAGACAATAAACAGTCATTATACTTATGAAAGGGATTTTATTGTTATCACACACAGTATCAAGGGATTGTATTTGATATTTGAAAACTTCTAGCCCTATAACCTGCTTATATTCACTCAAGGACCCAACTCAGATTCAGGAGTAATATGAAGATGATAGGACACCACCAAGCCTGGGCTCTGTGGAAAGAAGACACAGGCTCCACAATTTTGTTTCAGAATATCAGCTCAAATATCTTTGCTTGAAGAGCAAACCTGTCAGTGCTAAAGATGAAACACATCAAACTGGAGACTGCACTCAGGATCAGATGTAATCCTTTGGTCTCTATTTTATTGGTGGAGTTCAGCTAGCATTCACCTGAAAAGGACAGAATAAGGATCTCAAGATCTGACCTTCTGTTGCAAAAATGACTAATCAAACTGAGAATATTGCCAAAGCGAAACAAAGTAGAAGAGGTAGGGATTTGGCCTGTTGTTTGTGACCTTCATGGCCCATAAACATAAAAATATTAATGATTCTATCTGTGAGTAACTTTTAGTCCCATAACTCACAGAAAATATACTGTCTGGAAAAAAAATATCAAGTAGACTATTTCCAGTACAGTATGGGTTATTTCAGTAGCTGCTGTGCTAAAGAATGCTATCTAGATGGGTAGGTATTGCCTGGCTGATAAAATATTATTAGCATTTTTCAACTCAGAAAAAATGAGAGAGTTGATGAAAGAAAGAAGGAAACAAAATGAATCCTGCTGGTAAATCTTATAGTAGGAGGAACATATGCAGTTTAATCAGCTGAGGTTTTGAATTTAAACCAGCAGAAGGTAAAAAGACTGGCATCCTACAGGGATGAGTGGGTGTTTGTGAATGGCAGAAGAACTGCGTAAATTGCTTGGAAAGAGAGCAGTGCGCATGCTTGCTGAGGATCAATAGTTATCTGAAGAAATGAAGAAAAAAGGGTACACCTATGGTCACAAAGGTGCATTGAAATAAATACAAGGGCACGTCTACACTCTGAAGAAAGCCTGGGTCTTGAGCCTATTTTCACAATGAGTCATCTCTGATCCACATCATTTATCCTCAGGTGGTTAAGAGGAGCTTTAGACTTCTTTTGGAAAGGTTTAACACAGGCAGATATGAGTTTGTTATAACTCAGGTAACAATCCGATGTCCTAGCTTGATTCTTTCTGAGCAAACTCTGTATGGTAGCTGCTAGCCTAGCCAGAATAGTAGACAGCAAGGTGTCTGGAAAACGTGGGATCTCTGAGCACGATGTGGGTTTTCAGAAAGCTCCTCACTTTCCAGAATATCATAGAGGGGAATTCAAATCACTAGGGAAGCAGCTCCGCTCCAGTGTCTGGTAGCTATCCTGTCTAATTGTAGTAGAGAGAGTTGCAGAGTAAAGGAACTCTTGTCTCAATGCTGTTATCCACGTAGGAGTAAAAAACTATTCAGACTTAATCTAGCTGATGCAGACATTTCCAATGCATTATAATTGCTCACTTCACAGTAAATGCCAGTTTTGATCTTTGTTAAAAAAAAAATGAAATTCCCTACATGAAATAATGAGAATTTGAATTCTTGATTCCCACTACAAGAGCATGATTTATACTTTGACAGTAAAATAGTTAAATTATGCTTCAGAAATGAAGAAATACAGTGGTCTTCTTTTGAAAATATGAAAGGTATTCTCAAGCTGAATTTAGCAAAGTGAACTAGTTAAGGATAGGAAAAGCAGCACATCTCTTGCAACAAGTCCATGTGTGGAATGCGTGCTAACACTGTGCTGTCTGGTGGAAGGATATGAGAACTGGCTGTGCTAGGGACTGTCAGGAAACATCAGCACTGATTTAAAACTATATACATTCAGGAGACACAGGATGATTTTCAGAGGTTGCTAATGAGATGTGTCTCAGTCTGTAAGTGCCTATTCCCCATTACTTGAGTATAAAAATGACAAATGAGAATTTGAATTTCTGAATCTTGTTCAGGAAACATGTTTTGATACAAGACTGACCTTTCCTTTGCAATTTTTTCCTGTTCTTTACTTGCTGCGATCATTGGCTTCTGCTTTGGGCTATCAGGCTGCTGCACTTTTGTGTGCACTAATCCTTTCTTCCAATGAGAAACCAGGCTGTGTTTTCCATTGCTAATAAATGACAAATTTAATTTCTGCAAGAGACGTATTGGCAAAGGCCATGTTTGTGATGCTGATGTTAAGAAGAAGTATTTTTCATTTACTTCCCCTGCATGTTTTCACAGTCAACTGTGCTACATCTGTAAGTAGACTAACTAGTTGTTGCTCTCTTTGTTGAGGACTGTTGCTACAGTCCCTCTTGGGTGGACCTTTCACTAGTACTGCCATGTCTTTAATAAAAATTATCCTAAATCTTAATTTTTCAGGTGCACTGTTTCCTTTATATATTACTGCTATTCTCTCTTTCTCTGGATTTCATTGTGGATTTCATTGAATGAATTACTGATTAAACAATTTTCAAATGGTATTAAAGGAGTCTCTCACCAATAATTACAAAAAGTAAATCTGTCACCTAGTATGACAGCAATAGAGAGACTCATTGAATCTAAACCAGAAAATAAAAATTTTGAACTTGGACTGCAATATCTAATTATAAATGAAATTTTAAAAACTTAGAGGTTTCACATTTGTTCTTGAGATTCAGGTGTGTAGAAACACATTGGAGTCACAGGCCAGATTTAGATTCTCAGTTCAAGCTTGCATTTAAAATATATAAATGAAAATTTATTGAACAGAATAATCACAATGCAAGAGGACATTCCAATTACCTCCCATTCCAGGACAGGCAGACGGCTGACATTCTGCTTTTTGTTACATGTGAAGAGTGTGTTTGGAATCCTTTGGAGCAGATATGTGAACAGACCCTTTCCTTGAGAACTCACAATGAAACAAAACAAATTGTGAAAATCATATATAAAAATATATATAAAACAAAAAAACAAACAAACAAACATTTGGAATAAGAGGGTTTTTAAAAAGCTGATTGTGGGGAGGTAATAAGGAAAATCTAGCATGCTAGATTTATACAGCACTTTATAAATTCTCAATTTTGCTTTTACTAGAAGGTACAATACTGTATTTCTTTCTCACTCAGTAGTCTGAGTGAGATAGAATTGAAAGAGTTTCAAGTCATAGTGATCTACTCTCTTGCTGCTTGGAAAAAATCTGCACACACATTGGCAATAGAAGAGTACTTGAGAACCACTCTTGATGTTTTACCTTCAGCTGTGCAGTATCTAATGTAAGGACTATGAACAGAAATCTCCTGTCCTTTGTAAAAAAGCAAAGTTAATTGGTGATTTTACATGGCAATCAACGTAGCATATTATATGGTATAAAATTGTGAGGATATAAGTATACTGACCTTTACACTATCAAGAGATGGATCTTTCAGAAATGACAAAAAGATTGGTGTTAAATGCAAGCTATTAAATATCATTAAACAGTCATGGCTTTTCATTAAACTATGCTTATATAAGTAAGTTAATTGTAGTTGTCCCACGTGGAGGACTTTATTCCTACTCTAAAATTTAATTCATCTCCAGGGGAATGCAGACGTATTTTCTCTTTGGAAAATGAAAGAAACTTGAAATTTGCCAATACAATATAAAAACTCTTAGTAAAAGTTTCTAAAAGGATATCTTCAGTTATTATAGTCCTGTCCTGGTCATTCTTTGGATACAGCATGTACTGTCCAGTCCTGACCAGTCAGATCAATGTTAACTTTTGGTCAAGCCTGCACAATACCTAAGTAGGCCTGCTTCGAGGAGCTGTGTTGATGTCAGTGACAAGGAAGTGGCAAGAGACCTGTAGTCTATTGGACAGCCACTGGTGTACATTTTCAGTCTATGTGGAACAAAGATTTTTTTTCTAAATATTTCACGTCCACTTTTAAAGAAAGAAAAAAGAATTAGTTTTTCTGAGAGAAGTAAGTGTAAGACTAATGACTCTAGAGGGAGGCAAGAGCTAGTACAAGCCAGCAGAAAATCACACATAACTAAGCAGTGACTGAAAGTGTGCTGCTAAGATCGCACTTCTAGCTTATCCTCTTTCTATTCTGAATCTTCATGCACTGCTGTGAAAGCTCATGCCAATCTCCTCCCATGTCCATTTACGATACCCTACAAATTTTAAGAAATTGTGCTGAAAGTAATTTGAGTTAGGGTGATAGACTGTGCCTTGGACTCAGCCACAGCTCCATGCAAATCTATTATAAAACTTTAAGCATTAACCCTTAATTAAAAATAAAAAAATAAGATAATAATTACATGAGATTTTCCAATGGGTTAAAATTGCAGTGTGTCTGCTGTTGTTGCTAAGGACATTTGCTTAACATTGAATGTTTGAGCCTTGATGGTAAGGAGATTTGCACATCAAGAACCCCCTTAGTTTTAATGATTTTAAATTCTTATATATTCCTTCTTTATACGTGAACACACCCACATATACATCACAGCTTTAAAAATCATCATTATAGTCCTTCCCTGTAAAATCCTATTTTGAATCATATTGTTTTTGAAATTTAATACATGTTACAAGTAAATTGCTAAAGAAAGGATTGAAACACCACAGTGCCATATGGCACCAGTTGCAACGGTTGTTGACTTTTCGTACCCAGAAAGGTTTGGTTTGTTTCATGAACACTTTATGAAAAACCTACTTCAGTTTGTCAGAAGGTCAAATTGTGCCCATTTTAATGGAGTGATCTGCTACCACAAAAAAATCAGTGGTTTTCCCTGCATGCTATAATTTCTGAACTGCTTACTTGGAATAGCCTAATGGTAATGGTTTTAATCAGAGCTCACCACTATACGAGAGAAAAAAAAAAAAAAAAAGAATTGAACAAAACAGCTTATGCTTAAAATAGTTAATGGATATTAGCATAATTTTTTTCATCTAGAAAAAATCACATTTATAAACTGAGTGGATGATCTTTTGGTCTTAACAGAGGGAGCAATTGAGTTTCTTGATTTAGAAAAGGCAATGTGCAAGATGCAGGGAGGAAAGAGCCTGAGGCATTTGGTGATATGATAAATAAAATATAAATAATGCAGGGTTTTCTCAACTGAAAATGCAGGTGCTAGCAGACGTAGCACAAATGCTCATCCTTTTGGATGCAGGATTCCCTGTAGTGGTATATCTGAATAAAGAATCTTTTACCAGCTATTTACCTCTAATGTGCCCAGAGAATGGGGTTTTCTATACATTTTTACCCCCAAAATACACAAGGATATTTAAGAATACTTAGTCATTTGTCTCCAGTCTAATAGGGAAAATACTCCAAATGGAAGAAAAAATTGTTTAAAACATGCTCTTCATGACAATGGCTACCTATTTTTCACCTAGTTCATCCTGTGTAAACTGGCATGCTAAAAGTATGACCCACTTCTCTACAGGTGTAAATAGGATTTTAGTACATGTATGCATACAGAATGGTTTGGGTTGGAAGGGACCTGAAACATTATTGAATTCCAACCCCCTGCCATGGACAGGGTTACCTCCCACTAGACCAGGTTGCTCAAAGCCCCATCCAACCTGGTCTTAAACACTTTTATATAATGTATGTGGCAATGTCATTGAGGAAATATTTATTCCTCTCTTCATTGCTACTTTCAAACACTGTTCTCTTTTCCCTGTCTGTCAGAGATGTTGTGGATTTGCATATTAGCTGCTGCATGAGCCTTTCTTGTAATTGTTACTTGTCATCAAGTAAAAGGGAAAAATTAAAAAAAAAAAAAAACAACAAAATGCACACAACAAAGAACTGAAGAAATATTGTGTTGTCACAGTTGTATAGAAAACCTTGAAAAATGACTAAAGGTAACTGGATGTTACCATTCAGTTGAAAATGTTTTCAGGGTATGAAAATGAATGGTTTGAGTCACTGAGTTGACCTATATACTTTGTTGTGTACCAGCTTTGAGACCAGTAATGATACATTAAGCATTATCACTGTTGTTCTGATTACTAGAACATTTAAGAAAAAAAGGAGCAGCATTTTGTTCTCACCAGCTGTTTTAAGCTAGTTCTTCCACCAACTCGGCCTGGAAGTTGATTAGAGTCTCTCTTCCTCTTTTTAAAGAATTTATGTGAAAAGAGCTGAGTGGTGCACCACAGCTAAAGAGCACAGCAGCCCAGGAGGACATACATATGAACACCAGTGTGTGCTTCGTGGTGTTTCAGAGACAATGTAGGTCTTCTGCTGAGTTCCAAACCACTAAAACAGAAACAGCTGAATGAATTCCTCATATAAATATTGCTAATGTGCAGAAGGCAAAACAGGTGGTTGAGCCTTTTAGCTGCAATTAGACTGGTGCACAAAAACTTGGAAAATAGAACATCATTGGAATGCACTGTTCCAAAACAAGAACATTTTCAGAGAAACTGTTTTGGAATAAACAATTATCTACAGGACTCAAGAGGAGCTTTGTGCTCTGTGATATGGGAGCTAGACAACTTTAGGACACTTGTGTTGTCTTGTTTTACTGGTAACGGTGGAATAACAGAATAAATGGGGTTGACAAATTGTAGGCAACTGTGTTGGAGCTATGGGTCCCCAGGAAGTAGAGGCACTTGCTAGCAGCTCACCAGCATTGCAGCAGCTAGTTTTGGAAACATGCTCATTGTCAGCATTTACTGCTGGATCTTTCTGGATGCTGAAAGATGAATATATTATCTTCAGGTGAACTTAGGTCCTGGACAGGCTGACTATTTCTAAAAATGGTGGTCCGTATATCTGGCATTCTAAGCACAGGCCTAGAAGTAGAGAATTACTTTATGTGTGTATGTATGGAACTTGTTCTTCATAACTACATAGCATGAATACTATTTGTTTGGATATCAAGAAGAAGTATTTAAAAGGTAGGACAAATTATCTCCAAAGCTCATAAACATAAGTAAAATGCTATGAGTACTACTACTGGCAAACAAAAGTTTATTTTAATACATGTGGCAGTTTGGAAAAGTTATGGTTATGGTAATAATATTAGTCCTTTCTGTTCTTTAAGTCAAAGTTAAACATTAGCATTTTCTAATATTTTATTTTTTCCTGTCAATTGAAAATATCAGTTTTAATTTTATCTGTTTTCTTTGACTCTCTTGCAAGAATGATGGGATAACAAATATGTTGAAGAATGAAAAGGCTTATGGTTTCTAAAGCCTACTATTTTTCCTGAAACAGAAGCAGACTCAGAGAAAGCGTAAGGGCATGGGAAAACTTATAGCTGTCATTTTCCAGAAAGACTGGGAACACAGTAAGTTCTAAAATTTTCCAAGATGTTAACAGATGATCTACTGATATTTAGTACAGAGGTCATATTTTCTGCTAATGTTGTTTTTCTGTTTTAGTTGTTTTTATAACTACAAAATGTAATCCCATATACATATTGCTTTTATTCACATTTCACATTTGTTTCTTCCTTTCTTAAAAGTGACCTCTAGCCCACTAAACTCAACAATCTTTCAGCGCAGATGGATTCTTGCATAATGTAGAAGCACCCATTACACACAGAGGTTCATTTTTGTGATCAAAGTTATTAAAATTAATTTTCTTCTTTAATTGCTATTAGAGAATAATAGCAATCCACAGAGCTCTTTGAATCTCTCCTGTATAAGGTTACCTTCAAAATACTAGGAACATCAACAATATATTTGTTGTGCTATAGGTTTATGCAAGAACTTGGGATATACTTCCAGAAAATGGCAAAGTCATCTATTAACTACTGGAAGAGATGGCACTGCTCCCAGCTCTTCCACTGCACTAGATCTCTTACTCAGGGAGCCTCAGGAGGCCCCTCAGTTCAGTAAACTCAAAGTCGTTACACATATAAAAGCTCTTCTGCTCAGTTAGTGACTTCATGAGGGCTCAACTCTGTTGGATTAGAAAGAATCTAGTTGGATTAGAAAGAATCCAGTTGAATTAGAAAGCAGAAACTGAGACAGAAATTTAACTTTTGGAGGGTGAACCCCTGCACACACCAGGGAACAAAACATTGTGGCTACATTGCAGTAAATTACCCCTTTGCTTCAGCTGCAAACAGCAAAGAAAGCTGTACTTTAAGGGATATTGCAATACACGACTTCTTCAGATAGAAGAAGTCCTCTCATCTGCCTGTTATCAATTGGTGATGGACGCTGTTGTCCACCATGGTTGTCCACCAACCTTTCCTGGCTTCTTTCCCCATCCTGGCACAGCTGATACACTAGAAAGCCTCCTCTCCTCTCCTCTCCTCTCCTCTCCTCTCCTCTCCTCTCCTCTCCTCTCCTCTCCTCTCCTCTCCTCTCCTCTCCTCTCCTCTCCTCTCCTCTCCTCTCCTCTCCTCTCCTCTCCTCTCCTCTCCTCTCCTCTCCTCTCCTCTCCTCTCCTCTCCTCTCCTCTCCTCTCCTCTCCTCTCCTCTCCTCTCCTCTCCTCTCCTCTCCTCTCCTCTCCTCTCCTCTCCTCTCCTCTCCTCTCCTCTCCTCTCCTCTCCTCTCCTCTCCTCTCCTCTCCTCTCCTCTCCTCTCCTCTCCTCTCCTCTCCTCTCCTCTCCTCTCCTCTCCTCGGCACCTGCCAGGGGCCAGTGTCCTCATTCCAACCTATATCCTACAGTAGAGGTTCAAACAAATGATCCCTATCGCAGATGACAACAGGGAGAAAATCACAAAGACTATTATCTACTTTAGTTCTTAGAGTTAAACCTTACTCACCTCTTAAGTTTCTTTTTCAAATTTTCTTCTTAATGAAGTGTTGGCTTATTTCATGATATCATTTCATCACTTTTTTCCCTGACTGAATCCTTCATGAATTTGGTTTGCTGGTAGCATCATTTGTAATACGTATTGTTTTCATATCTAAATATTCTAAATCTCCCTAGTAAGTCTTTTTGTTTTGTTTTGTTTTTCTGTTTTAATTATATTTTATCTACTTTCCTTCCCCTGTATTTTCTTTGTTCATTCCCTACCCTTCATCTCTCTTTATCTTCTGTAATTGTGTGGTCTCTTAGCAGATCTTTTTCTTCTTTTCAACATTTAAATACAGAAGAGAAGTGTTCTGTTGTGGCCACAGCTATAAGAAAAGCTCTGATTTTAATATTCTTTTCAAAAAAAAAATGCTTACACAAGGGAGTGACTCATTCTCCACTGTATTCAAATCTAGCAAGTTTAAATTACGCTGATATCTGAACTGGAGATCAACTAATTGTAAAGGAATCAGAAGTGGCTCCCTAGCAGCTTTCCCAAATGACTTCCTGAGATCCTGTACATTTCTAGGTTGGATCAGATTATAGCACCCTGGATAATTCAGTATTTCTTCAGATATATGCATCTTTACTAAATGGTGATATCTCTTGTTCTGTACTGTGATTTGATGTGTAAAGCTCTGAAGTTTAATTATGCTTATCAAATCACCTTGAAAACTGCAAGTGTTAGTAAAAGTTAAGCTTCATTGATTGCAGAGCTGCCAACCATATCATGCACTGACTGAAACACAGCTTTCTCCTGTCTCCTTTGCCCTCCTCCTCCACCTCCCAGGTATTTATACACATTGATAAGGTCGTAAGGCCGCCCTGAGCTTTCTCTTCTCCAGGCTGAAGAATCCCTGCTCCCTCAGCCTTTCCTTGTATGAGAGATGCTCCAAGCTCTTAATAATTTTCATGGTACTCGCCTGGGCTCTCTCCAGTGAGTCCATCTCTTGTGTACTGGGGAGCCCAACACTGAACACAGCACTCCAGGTGTGGCCTCGCTTTTTTTTCACAATAAGATACTAATTACAACAAACGAGACTAGAAATTTTATCTCTGGAAATATCATACTGAATAATTTCTTCAGTAAGTTGCTAATTTTTCTTTATTTAATTAAACAAAACCATGCTGCAGGGAGTCTATTATGTTATAGAGTGCAGTTAATCAGTCTTACTCCAGCTGCAAGCTGAGGTTAGGAAAATAATTTTAAAATGTGACTGGAGGCTACTATTGTAATCTTCCACCTTTGTTTCTAGGACAATGAGATGACAGTTACCTTTTTCTTGATAAAACATTTGTATACATTAAATTTTACTATCCGCACTTTTCTTGCATATGATATGAAAAGTGGATACAGTGACCTCAGGAAGGAGCTACACATTAAAACGTTCTGATAAAATGTTTGTCATTAGGAGCTGGTGAGCACATTGACCACCCATTTCAAAATACAAATGGAAAGTGACTCACAGAAAAAAAATATGTTCGGAGAGAAATTAATGTGTGCAAGATATGAATATGAGAAGCAAGAAATATCATGCAGTCCTCAGATCCCATTTGCCAGAGATTTCTTTTGCTTGATGCTGCTCAGGATGCAGTCTTGTGAGCCTGAAAGGACCTGCCTGCCCTTGCAGTGGGTATGGGAGTACCAGAGAAGCACGGACGTGCTTTGGATGGAGAAGGTCTGCTGGAGGCACTGCTAGATTTCTGTGAGGAGGCGGCTGGCATCAGCTTGGTTGTCTTTCACAGAACTGAGTTTGCTCCCTCGGTGTTGTCATGGTAACATGAGCCTCTGATCAAATGAGCCTTAATCACTGAGTTAGAAGTCAATGGTTCTCCTTCGTAGGAAATAATACGGGAGAAGAGGAGGTAAAAAAAAATATATATATTTCCCATAGAAAAGTTCAGACAATTCGCTTGACCACTCCATGTTAATTTTCCAACCTTGACACTCTAGTAACAAATCATCTTTGTGCAGTTTGGAGTTGCAATTTCACTTGTTTGCATAATGGAAAAATATTGAAAGAGTATTTTCTGTACAGGAAAATACACAGCAGTAAGCACATAAAAATCTCTAGATGAACTTTGTAAATAGGGTTATTGAATGTGGATGGATGTTCTTTGGAATACAATGTTTATCAGATTTGCAGTGGGGTTAAGATATTAAATAATTTTATAGCAGTCATGAGTATACTTCTCCTAGTTACAAGGACATTACAGGGACACGTATTAAGTGCTACTATAGTACAAAAGACTAATATGTTTTATCAAGGTGATGCTACCTCAGCTATTTTCTTCACATAACTGCATTACTAAAAAGGAGGCTTTTTATATTCTGAAATGAACTTGGCACAGTGGACTGGAGCACCATGATGTTTCTTGACATTGTAAATTAACTCATGCAAGGCTCTGTTCCGCAGTGGCAAAATTATTTCTGGTTTCCAAGCTATTATACTTGAAGGTAGCTCTTATAATAGCACTATAGTGTGAGTGTCTTCAAGGAGAAACTTCATAAGCAAGAAGATATTTAGCAACCATTGGGAAGGAGTGAAAAGGTGAGCTTTCAGGAATAAAACAGGGTAATTATTCAATTATTTAAAGATATCATGGTAAAGTGAATATTAGAGTGCAAAACAACTGGATGGAAATCTAGTTAATGAATGAAATTTGGGCATTGCAGTGGTGAGTTAGCTGATGCCTGCCAATTCAATGTGTGAAATATATATATGGGTAGTAACTACACTGAGAAAGAGAGACAATCCCCCAGATTAAAAAATAGTGACCATCTGATCTCAGTAATGGAAAGACAAGAGCAGAAATAGTCAAAGATTACAGATCTCCCAAAAGACAGGGAGCCTTTGTAGAAGATTTCTGAATGATCCCAGCTTTGCCCAGAGAAGCTGTGGATGCCCCATCCCTGGAGGTGTTCAAGACCAGGTTGGATGAGGCCTTGGGCAACCTCATCTAGTGGGTGACCATGGCAGGGGGTTGGAACTAGATAACCTTTAAGGTCCCTTCCAACCCGAGACAGTCTATGATTCTATGATTTTATGATTCTATGATTCATAGAGGAAAGCTCCTGCTTTTTAACTTAGAAGTAAAGGATGAATTACTGAAGGTGTACAGTCACAAGATTTGCTCATTGTAAAAATAAAATAAAATGAAATATAAAAAAATCAATAGAACCTATCCCTCTATGAAATCCAAACAGTTTAGTAAGTCAAAGCAAGGGACATGCTTTTTAATGCATCTTAGTAGAAAATGTCACTGGAGCACAGGCAGTTGCCTATAGAAGACTAGAACTGATATTTGGCAAATATAGCATCTCTTTTAATACTTTTCTGTCAACTGTCATACGACATCAAAGGCATTTCAGTTTCCAGCAGAGCATGTCTGAATGGTGCTTTGTGACTAGTGTTTTTTTTTTTTTCTTTGGGAAAAAATCCACTATTACTTGGTTGCAGAATAAGGGAGGGAAAGAGATAAAATGTGATAAATAAAACATTTAGGAAATGAATATGACAGCTATGAAATCAAGATTTTCTTGATGTAGTTACAGTTGCTATTATAATTTTTCACAGAATTAATACTTTAGATTGTTTAATTAAAAACTATGGATAATTAAAATGCTAATGTACACCTTTTAGATCCAACTTTTATGTAAATTTGTTGATTTATAATCTGAAATTTGTGTGAATCTGTTGCTTGCTCTGCAGCAACAAAACTTTCTTGTGGATGCTTTATTTTTATGCTACTATCATTACTATGACAGGAGGTGGGGAAAGACTCAAGAAAGCTGCTGGAAATGGAAACAACACACTTAATGATTTATTTGTCAGTCTAATTCAAAAGATAAGGAGTTTCTGCTTCTTTTTATTTTTTTCTTTATTTTCTTAAGTTCAGGGTTATCTAAAGATAACTCAGTAAGCAGTGCCTCTTCTTTAGAATATGTATTATTTTTATGGCTAGATAGTGGATCAAGGACCAAAAAAAATTCACAGCCTTCTGTCAAATAGCAATATCCAAATTTGTTCTGAAGAGCAAGAACACAAAGGTCCATTTTACAAGTTTTGGCTGTTTAATATATTGCGTTTATCATTTACTCTTTTTGAGAAAGATGAGGAAATGTCGCAATATCAATTTCTCTTTGATGTCACAAACGCAGCATTTTTTCCTGAAGTCTTCATCTTGTTTTTACATTGAAAATATATTTTGAGCAAAACGTTCTCTCAGGTAGAAAGCTATCAAGATAATTTTGCTCTCCAGTCAGTATTTTCAAAACTGAAATGGAAGTATTCTCTGTTAAAATATTTGGCAAGAATATTGACTATTGCTTCTTTGGCTTAAAGTTCTAACATTGTTACTATTATTATTATTATTATCATTATCATTATTATTATTATTATAATTATTATTGTTTCCTGCAGACTGATATTTCAGCTAGGTAGATTGCAAAGCCCTGTGTCTTCGTACTAATTTAACAATGGTTATATTGTGTGAGAATACAAAGCTGCTGCCATAATGCTTTTCATTTACAATCCAATAACAAAATGTGCTTTTTTTTTTCTTTTTTTTTTTTTTTTTCTCTCTCCTTTATTTTACTTGTGTGTTTGCCTCTCTGTGTGGAATGTGGAAGGAGAGTAAAAGGAATGCATGCATTGTGGATTTTCTAAATTTGATTGTGGCTCACCTGTGGTTCTTACAGTACAACTGCTCAAATGACTGTAAATGTGAAACAGGTGGCATTTACAAAATGTAACTCTTTTAGGAGCTTAGTATGACCATTACAAAGATTGAAAGAAGAACAGTGTAGCTTTGTCTGTTTGCCCCAAAATATGGAAAATCTAAAAGATTTGCATTTACAGTATCTCTTTACAGTATTCTGTGTTATGTATAGAAGAGAGCTTCTAATCTTTAAAGTGTCTTTAATAAATAACTCCACAAAATTACATTTGAGGGGATGACAATGTGGGGAACTTATGGACAGGTGAACAGCCAACATATTTTTGAGGAGCTCTGCATCCAAAAATTGTATTCATATCACATTATCTAGTTTAATTAATTTATTTTTAATACATACATATATACTATACATTCTCTTACATTATATTATTTATATAATACAATTTAAATTATATTAAATTGCATTAAAATTATAAGAGTATGGTACAATGGCATCTTTCCAGAGCTCAGATATGCTGCTTTATCAGCAGAGTTTTTGATTTAATTAATATTTATAAAGCAGTTTAGGCACAATGAACTGCAATGCAGTTGCAAACACATCAATTTTAGGACCATCTTGTTATGGCTTAAATCCTGTCATGATTGGTCACTGTTTATAGAACCTTGCTCAGTAACTAACATCTTTACAGCATAACATAATGTTTACAGAAGTTGCACCAACAGCAGGCAAGAACTGCAGAACTTGCCCTAAACTTTCAAAATTTGCATCCCATTCTTGAAATACAGCATGGAAAGTGAGGAACTCACAAATTTCTCTTGCTTTTGGTCTAAATATCTATCCATCGCTACCAGCAGGAAATGTGGCATTCTTATAAAACAGCTTCTGGGAACACTATTGAAAGCAGCAAGCTTAATAAGTGCAGGTGGTCTGCATGCAGGTGGTCTGCATGCATTCTTCACACCCCTTCCGCAATGTTAGAGGTGAGATGCAGCTATAGGTGCATCAAAAGAAGGTTCACATCATATATAGATACACTTATGCACAGTGAGGTCTAGCTAATTCCAGCAACAGTTGAGCTGAGATGTCCATGAGGCCATGCTGGCATCTCAGATGGCTGAGGAGAGTGACAGGCTGTGCTAAAGTTGGGCTGCAGCTATAGTGTGAAGCAGCCTTTTTAAATCACGCATCCTATTGTGGTGGGACCATGAGAGCTGGGGACACATGCAGTTGAGATCTGAAAAGGCATGGGAGCCAAGAGCAGGGGATGTATGTACATACATTGTGCACAAAGGATGGACCAGAATCTTGTCAAAAGAAATTTTGATGAAAGAAAAAGCATGTGACATGAAATACAGCTTTTCAAAGTAGAGAAAAAAGGTCTTTGAACTTTAATAGTTTGTGTTGCGGTTGTTTAGAGTTCATTTTTGCTCCTTTCACCCTGTTTTCCAGTCAAAAAAGCAGAAGTCTTTAAAGAGACTAAGTCCTTTTAATGAGATGCTCCTTTGCCAGTGTATCTGAAAGTTGCCTTAATAGCATGACTGAGATCACTTTAACTAACTTAACCTTTGAAGACATTCTTTTCATTCACAGCAGCAATGAACAAATTATTCCATTCTAAATGTAATTCTATTTCACTGTTCATAGCACCCGGTTCCTTGATAGAGGCATGAATATTCCAAGGAATATCACTTAGAAATGTCATCTCAAATTTAATTAGGAAAAGACTCTTTATAGAACTGTTTCTATTCCAGAAACTGCAAATATCTTACTGGTCTGTCTTTTGCTACCTGGTTCAAGCATAATCTCTCTGATAATATCAGTAACAGTAAACCTTGTAAGAGTGACACTAATCATTAATACTGTTACAAACCTGTATCAGTGGATTAGTAATAAGTAAAAATGATGCTGTTGAAAGAAGATACATTTTTCATTTATTCTTTCTAATTTTGCTGAAATAGTTCCTATTTCAGTGAGTGTATTTATCGCATACGAATTTCATGCATCCATAGCTAGAAGATAAGCCATTTCTGAGTGTGCTATAATATGGAATTGTTACAAACAAACACTCCTGACATTTGAATCACCTTTTGCTGTTTTTGTCATTTACCATGGTTTCATGGCAGTTGTGTCTGAGAAAAGCATAAAAACTAATGTTAAGGATGCTAAGTAAGGAGGGGTTTCACTGGTACTTGTTTAAAACAAACACTTTTATTATCTGATGGGTAAACACATTATAAAATGTGATTTTGTGTTTTTACAGTGCTTATGGAAAATTAAATTATTGAAGCAGGTGATAACCTTGAAATGGAGAATTAGCAGTCAGTAAGAGAAAGACGCATTCTTTTTCCCTCTCTCTATCCTGTAGTAGCTTTCAGGAAGATGATATCTGTTGTTGCAACTGGACTTTAATTCTTGGACAATGGGAGTATGAGGGAAAAAAAGCTGTAGCAAAAAAAACAGGACCTTGCAGGAGTTAAAACAGTGGTGATTGCAAGACTTAAAATATTGGCAGTATTTAGCTGCATAAAAAAGTTTCTATTTTTCTGCTGAATATTATACCTTGCATAATATATATATATATATTTCCAGTAAGTGGCAGAATGTGCCTTCTCCCTTCTGTAGCTCTGGGGGGCTAAATGAGTGTAACGGTTGCACATGACAACTGGCAGGAAATCTGTCAGCTATTTCAGGAGCCCAGTGCTGCAGGGAGAGGATGATGGGTCATGCTGCTGCTGGAGGCCAGCAGAAATAGTGACACCCTCATTCAAGTGTAGTCCGATATGTCAATATGAACTGTTTTGCTGCCTGTTTTCTTGTCTTATTAAAAGAAACCTGAGGGACAATTCAATTACAATGTCCAGTTAATGACAAGAAAAGTCAAAGCTGTCTGACTGAGGTAGCCTTTAGAACAAATTAATTCCTCAAAATACCCTCTTCCATCCATATTTACTATGAAACTCCCTTTTTGTGAGACTTACATTTAGCTCTGAGGCTTCTGAAATGCATCATTACCAATGCTAAACACTTTAGGTCTGCATACCTGGACATTACAAGGTGGTTCACAGCAAGCCTACAGCCCTGCTTTAAATATAGGAATATAACTCTAGCTTGATAAAAGAACATTATGGGAGGTATCTTGTCAGGCCTGTCTCTTTCTGCAGTGATATACAGAATTCAAAAACCCTGTCTATATCTTAAAAACTGCTTGTGGCGCCACCCCCTGTGATGTACCATCTTACCCTCACTGGCCATCGATCTTCATCTGGACTACTGAACCCATGATGTTTGCAATGGGAAATTGCTAGAAACTGAGATCAATGGGATTGAAAATAGATTCCAAAAGACAAGTAACACCATTATTATGAGGTTGGTGCCTTTAAAAACAAAATATGTTTCAGTCTGGCCATCCTATAGAAACATATCCAAAACTAGATTTTGCTCAAAATTTTTAACATCAGCAGGTGAGCAGCTAGCAGAAAATAAAAGAAATATTTGTATCTGGGAAGAAGAAGGAAAAGTGAGATTTGGATATTATTGAAGTATACAGCTGAGAGCAGTAAAGTCAACAAAACTCAATAAAAGATTTCTGAGACGACTTAGATTGCTTTTTATCCTTATAAAAGTAAATATTGTAATCATATCTTTGGAATACCAGTATTCTAGGATGACCAAAACAATTGCAGATATTGTTGTGTTTTATTTTGCATTACAGTATTATGACAGCATTCCTGTAATGTCATGGTAAAAGTTTCTTCTACCTGCTTTTCAGTGTCATTAAACTTGCTCCATAAAGCATATGGGGGTAAAGAAAAATCAGTGAAACCAATCTCAGGGGACTTTGATACACAGTTTATTGACAGTGAACATATGAGCTGCTTCAGTATGAGTTAGTGAAGACATGATCTTTTGTGTTAGTATTAGGACCACATAGCAAAATGTCTGCTGCAGACAGACCAGAATCAAACACAGTGAGCTTCCTTCAGGTCTCGAAGTTATCCTCAGCATGTCAAAGAACAAGTGATGTATGGCTGAGTCCAGCCCTAAACCTGCTTTACTTCTGAAGATGTCAACTGATGCAAGCATACTGTGTCTTCTAAAAAAAGTGAGACCTGGATAGATCAATTTCTTTCTCATTTTTCCATTCTGACGACAACTTACTTGTATGAAGTTTTCCTAGCAAGTTTCTCTGGCAGTAATTCTACCATAGGGAATAGCAACAACAAATTAGATTGACAGGGTTAGAAATAACAAGTTCTGTTACATTGTCCTCTGCAGAACATATCTATGACAGCTTTCATTATAATAAAAATTATACTGTTATAAATCCCTTTTATTTATTTATTTATTTATTTATTTATTTATTTATTTATTTATTTATTTATTTATTTTGGTAAAGACTCTTTCCTGAAAGACTGAGAATTATCTTCATTGGATATGTCTAAATGAAATAAAATAAACTGTTCAATTTCTTTACTTTTGTGGGAAAACCTTGAAAAAGTCCCCATCTCATTAGCTCCAAAAACAAGACAAAAATTTAGAAGCTGGACAGAAAATTCAAAGCTTCAAATGGAAAGCAGAAAGTGTTTCTTCTTCCAAAGACTGAAAATTCTTAAGTAGAAACATTAAAGGCTAATGTTAAGAAAAATTCTTTATGTACTCTGTCTAGTGAAAAAAATGTCAATTTTCTGAAGAGAATTAGATATGCTGACAAAAAGATTTTCCAAAAGACATTGTTTTGGTTCCAGTTTCAGTCAAAATTTGAGTGAAAGAAAGTTTTCCTTTATTACAGAAATGCAGTACACAGGATCTGCCAGTAATGGTGAATCACTTCACATTTCTGTTTTCCTACTGATTTGCAAATGGAAAGAGGAAAAATGTTAGGGGCATGGAGTGCTTAACTGAGAAATATTCTTATCACCAAATATTAGTTGCAATTGTGTCAATACAAATACGTTTACCCATTTTTTTTTTACTTTTTTTTTCATTTTCTGCCACTATTGAAGTTGTTGATTACAGAAACAAATAGCTTCTTCTTCTTCAGAAAAAAAGAGAATTTATGCCATCTCACAGTTTTTTCTTTTAAATGATGCTATATAAAAAGTTCATTTAATTCTTATGTTGTTGATAATAATCCACGATCCTTAATATCCCCAGAAACTATAGCCAGTTTGGAATTCTTATGAGTTAGATGATTTTCACACACTTGCCAGCATAGTTAGTTCATATTTGTGACAAACGTAGTCTCCCCATTATACTGCTATAATCAATGTCTTTGTTGCTTCCATCAGGGAAATATTTATGTACAGGTATTACCAGAAGATACTGGTAGTTGGACTGCAAGGCCCTTATTTCTCTTGCAGTGTCCCAGTGTTTATCTTGGTCACGTTGTCTATCCAAGCTACCTGAATTCCTGGTTCCCGGTTCCTAATTCCTCGCTTGTGCTACTTTGAAGTCCCAGTTTTGGATATGAATGTTGGATAGTGGCTAGTTACAAAACAGTCTCCATCAAGACTCAAAATATGGGGCACACGTTTTTTCAGGGAACTCTTAAGTTGAAAAGAGATGGAGTTTTTCACTTTTTTTTTCCCGGGCTTTTGTCCTCAGCTTCCCTTCTTCATCTGTACTATTTGGAGAGGGTTTTTGGTTTTGTTTGTAAGATTATTATTATTATTAGTTTTTGATAATTACCCATGAGGGCTGAAAGTAACTTATCTCCCTCTCAGTCTTTCAATGTGTGTTTTCAGGGATGGATACAAGACAGTTCGGAAGCTACTTCATTGAAAGAACAAAGAAGCAAAATAGAGTGTACTTAGAAATATGCACCCTTTCTCTCCAAACCACCTTCAAGATACAATAACATTTCTGAACATTCTGGTGTTTAAAGTAATCTTTTCAGTGAAACATTTTCTTTATTTGAACTGTTTCTTTGGCAAGACTTTTTAGGTCTTACATAGAGTTGGTTTTTTTTTTTTTTTTTCCTTTAGATGTAGGAAACTCTGTAATTGTAATGAACAATAAGAAATATTTTAAATTAAAAAAAGACAAAATAATTCAGATGTCAGGCACACATCCATCTGCCATAAATGATTAGATAATTTCCCGCTGGCTAGAATACCAACACAGTGTGTTGAAGATGTTAATGTTGGTCCCTTGCTTCAACTCTTCTCTTATTGTTCCATGTTATACAAAACAGAAAATATCCTGCAGGATGACTGAGGATTACTGCAGTAATCATTTGGAAATTTGTTGATTTGTTTCCAGGTTTCACTGAACTTTCCCATCTTTCCTAGACAGCTTTCCTAGTACCAAAGTTATATGTAAATTTAAAAGTAAAACTTTTCAGAAATCACTATAGGCTTTATAGGGTGAGAAAACAATTTTTCTATTTATCTGTAATTAATGTATTCACAATAGCTGGGTGCTATCTGTGTCTTGTTTGTAATGGTTCAGAACAGTGCCAGCTTTGTTTACAGGCTGATAGCCACCTTTTAATAAAAATTTATTTGGCCTGATAATCCTCTGCTTCACAAATTGTAACCTCCTCTACAGCAATGTGATGTGGGTTAGAATGCTGACGATGGTTTACGTGAGGTGATGTTGGATTTAATAGCATAACTCGTATAAAGCATGGCACTGATAGGGTGGCTGGAGAACACTGAACCCATTTAAATGTAATGGCAACTGGCATGTCAAAAATATGTTTTTCAAGAGTGCTTAGCTTCTCCAAAATAGCGGACAACAGCTATTAGCACACCTTCTTGAAGAAAACATAGTAATTTCACACAAAAGAATAAAATCCTACATGGCTTAAATGGCTTATTCAGCACACATGAATACCTGATTCATGATTCAACATAGAATTTTTTTGGCAGCTTTTCCCTTTATTTTGGAATAATTGTACTGCAGCAATTTATCTATGGAAAAAATAAAATTGTTATTACTTTGTGAAGGACCATGTGTCTTTCTCCTGCAGACCCCCTTTCATGCGTAGCCTGAGTTGCAACACTCCCATGAAGGCAGACAGTGAAATTCCCATGGAAAGATACTGTGCAATGCATTTATCAAGCTAGTTTCTACACACAAAAGGCTCTGCTTTTTTCTGCTTCATCATGAAAGTGGGCGTTGATGGAGACAGTTAAGTATCAAATCTTCATTGCTCACCTCACAAATGAAAGCACAGAAGAGCTGGGATGTTGAGACTCTGACTGTCTCCTATGCTTTATTTTTCATTCTCAGTCAAAGCTGTCACATTGCAATTTTATGTGGCTGCGATAGTCAGGGAAAAACACACTCATGACTCTACATTGTTACAGAAATCTGCCTGATCTGGTACGTATTTACTGATATATTATGGTGCTAGTCTTAATGCTAGCATATTCATTTTCTACATTTAGACTAAGAGAGAAATGAGATTCAGAAAGATTTTACTTAGGGTTATTAAGTTATGATGCACATATACACGACTATTTTCAAGGTAAGAGATGCTGCTGCTGAAAAAGAAGCCTTTGATCTTGTAAGCACACAAATATCACAGTGCTGATCTATCTTTAAATTTTCACTTTGAAACTAATGTTAATTTCTGATGAGCTTGCACTAGTGCTCAGCTGAGATTTAAATTCTGATCCCTGCAGACACTTAGATGCATAATTAACATTCACAAATTTTAGTGAGGTGACTTGGACAACTTCTTACAAGAAATATCTTTACATAGGTTCAAATATTGAAAAAATAAGGTACAGGTCCATTGTCTCTAAATATAAACATCTTTCAATGTATATTTTCTACACTGCAGTTGCTGAAGACCTCTATTTTAGATGACTATGTCATCTTAGAATCATATTCTACTACAAGTTTGGGATATATCTAATATATCTAGGTTTTTTGTTTGTTTGTTTTTTGTTTTGAATGCTGAACTACAGCAGTCTGTAGCTTTTATTTTCTTCAGACCTTTTTACTATATCCTATCTCCTTTTTCTTTATGCTGTTTTTCATATGAAATAGTTAAACTGAGAGACTTTAAGGCAGCTACGCTACAAGGCTTCAGGCAACCCTCTTTTTTTTGTCCATTTCCATGAATATCAATTTGCTCTTTCACAGCTGAAAAGCAAATGGAAGTGGAAGCACAAATTAGGCAATTAATATCCTCAATAACAAACATATCATTTCATACTTAATATGGCAAAAATCTTGATTTACATTGTATTGATTCATTATAAGGCAGGAGTGAAAGTAAAAATAACTGTTGTCCTTTCCAGCTTGTAAGATGTTTGTTGGGTTTGTCTAATGACCAAAGGAATTGTCATGGGGGATATGCAATGGAATCCCTTTTGCTACCACAAATCCTGATATTCTGATAAAAGAATAGGGAAGCTTGGAGTAGCAGCAGATATCTACTATAGGAAAGATAGTACGTATACCAGTCTTCAGGAATTCAGCATTTGCTAGCAAAGTGTTTTCTGTAACTTCCACCGATACCTATCTGAAACTTCCACCCATATCCAAATACATCGTATATTCTGCATTATATTCATTGGTCTGTGATGGAGAAAAGCACATAATTTTAATGCATACATGGATGCCCTAATTTAAAATTATATATATATATATGAGTGGTCACCTAATGTTATACATTCAATAAGTAAATATATTTGTAATTACTAAAGTGTACAAATGAGCTTATAGAATAGATGATATTAGAGGTTGGGCTCAGAGTTTTACTTCTCACTTTTAGAGTCTGTTTTATGTAGAGCTCTCTGCTCCTAGAAAACATTATTTCAGTGAGCCAACTCCAATTTCATACATGTTTCAAGACATGATAATGGCTGCCCAAAAGTATGGGCAGAATTTTTGACATCAGATCTTGCAGATGTGCTGCACTAATCTTCATCCTGCTTATTTTTATTCTTCATCCTCTTTTGGTGAAGTCATGCTTTCTCCTTCCTCTTTCAGGATATTTTTCTAAAATTTCTTCTGCTCCACCTAGAATCCCATGTTTTTCAGAGATGGTCTCAAAGAGACATTTTAAAACAATAATATTATTTTGAAGGGAATTTTTAAAGCTTCCCTCTTAATTTAAATGCTTTATTTTATTTATGTTTTTTATTTTATTTTATTTTATTTTATTTTATTTTATTTTATTTTATTTTATTTTATTTTATTTTATTTATTTATTTATTTTTATCCCTTCAAGGACAATGATTCTCCCTGTCCTTACTTTTTTTTTTTTTCCTTTGTCTTGAAATGTGTCTTTTATGCATTGAGACAACAGTCTTAATCTTGCTTGACTATGACCTATCTCATCAGTAGTGCTTTTCTTTTAATGATTTATTTTAATCCTCTACAGCAATTCTGCACCATAGCCATGATAAAACCAGGGGTCAACTATGAATATATTAATTTGATTCTAATACCCTAGAAAATTACACTGTATTTATTTAATCATGTTCAAATATGAGTCACAAGATTCAGATGTCATCACAGAGGCACATGCATACATATATTGTGCATTGTGAGGCTGGTAGTTTCCCGTGAGTGTACATCCTGCCCCATATCAAATGTATTCTTCCTGTTATGTATTAAATGTCAATTGATCTTTTTTTTTCCTTTTTTTTTTTTTTTAAATTTGCTATTATAGTAATTGTTAATTAAACAGTAGCAGACCACTCTTTCTAACTTCAGTCTACCTTGAGAAGTAATGCTATTTTTCAAATGAGAAAATAAGCAAGCAAAGACAAAGCTGGCCAGGTCTCTGAGGTGGATCTGCTTTTACTTCCTTTCAAAGTGAAAGAATGGAAGTTATGAAAAAGTCTTTTATCTTCATAGTTTTGTATGAGCTAGCATATAAAATAATAAAACTTTAATTAATAGTAAACAATATTTTTTAATCAGAAGATGTTCAGTACTTCTGAATGAGACAGATCCATATAAAGAAGGTCTGAAAAAGGTCTCCTTTCTGGCCATATTCTCCTTGGTGTAGAAGTCCTTTACTCAAATCTTGCTTTCCAATCAGTCAGTTTTAACAGTATTTTTCAGCTGCCCAAACATATTACAGTCTGCTCAAGTTCCCAGATAAGCTCTCCACCTTGTCATTTCCCTCAGGAGTGTCTCTGAGCTGTTATCAACTTCATATCCTCTCCTGGAGTCTCTTTGGCTGCATTACAGACCTTTTCCCTGTTGAGGGAACAGTCCTGTGGAGGTCAGTCTGAACAGTGAATTTGTAGTATCCTGACTCTTGTCTGGTTTGAGTTGCCCGTACAAAGAAACTCTGCCCTGCTTCCTGTTGGACTGCCTGATAACCATGCCTATGTAAGTTTTTGAGCACCTGTGAATTGTTTAGTGCAAAATTGGTGAAATACTGGATTTGCTGTTGTTTTAACCCAGATAATCATTCAACTGGAATGATCTGGGCAATTGTACTGCTGTACTGGTTCTGGCTGGGATTGAGTTAATTTTCTTCATAGCAGCTCATAGGATGCTGTGTTTTGGATTTGTTACCAAAAGTGTTGATAAGACACTGGTGTTTTAGCTATTGCTGAACAATGGTTGTACAGTGTCAGGGCTTTTCCTTTTTTCCCATTCTACACCTCCAAAGCAAGTAGGCTGGGGGCTGGGAGGCGATACATCCAGGACAGATAACCCAAACTGATCAAAAGGGATGATCGATTCCATATAACATCCTGCTCAGCAACAAAAGCTCTGGGAAAGAAAGAGGAATTAGAGATATTTGTGTTTGTATCCTCAATAATCATTACATGCGATGGAGCCCTGCTCTCCAGAAAGGGGCTAAACATCTGCTTCCAATAGGAAGTAGTGAATGAATTATTTGTTTTGCTTTGTTTACACATGCATCTTTTGCTTCGCTTACTAAATGGCCTTTACCTTGACTCATGAGATTTCTTGTTTTTGCAGTGGGTGAGCGACTGGGTGGGGGCTTAGCTGCTGCTGCAAGTCAACCCATCCTGGCTGCTGATTTGTATTTTTTACTATACTGTTATTCAGAAATTGATTGTTTTTCTTTAAAGCTGTTGGTATCTTTTGTTGTGGTGTCTGTTGTATCCTGAACCTGTAGGACAATGGTGCTGCCTTAAGACCTTGCAGTAAATTCAATATCTGTTTGGAAAAGTGCAATCTGTCCTCTATGTTACACAGCTCACAACTTTTTAAATAGAAAAAGACATGAAATTGAATGCAAGTACAAGAAGTTGTTCTTTCAATTGTTCACTCAGGTGAAGATTCTATTCTAGTAATCTTGGCCTTTGCTCTTCTGGTTGCAACATGCTCTGCATGAGCTCAAGTAGCTCCAAGGCCATTTTAACAATTTTGAACAGTGCTGTTTTAGAATCTCTGCTGTCCTTGACATACAAATCATGCAGCTCTGACAACAACTGTAATTTGAACATAGTGAAGTCTGTCTGGACTTCTCTGTGTATTCAGTAGAGTTGCTCAGACCACATATACTGAAAAAGCCTGCAAAGATGCAGCAGGATGCTTGCTGTAAACATATGGTAAGTGTTGTGTCTCATATGGGGTGTAGCATCTGACATTTTAGGTTGGGACTACTGGGGACTGTGGATCTGACTAGTGGCCCTGGTGGACAGTGGGTTAAGATGTCACTGTCAAACAGTCACTTAGAAATTTCTTTTGGGCTTTAAGTATCATGTTGAGCTTCATCATTACACAATGAGATAAAGCCATAGCAAGGCAGATTTTTCATACAGGTCACAAAATCCAGGAAAAAAAGGAAGTTATTGGGAAAAATCCTTAACCTCCTGTTAGTTTGTTTGGATAATACAAACACTTGTTTCTTCACTATATTTTCAGAATTTGGCAGACAATGCCTTATATTGAACAGAAGAGATGTACGTTGCAAATACAGTTCAGCAAATTTCTCAGTGTGACTTTAAATTACTACTTTAATCAAACAGAAGAATGGAACTGAATTAAATATGAGGCATACGTGAAATGAAAATAGTTCAAGAAAAAAAAGCAAAAGCTAACTAGAAACCTTCAACAGTAACTTTATTTTTATTTTTTATTTTTTTATAAAACAAGCATAGCTGAAATCATTGGATAGAATTGTACAACTAATGATGGATTTGGTAGAAACGTATTATAGAACAGTAGCAATAACTACTCAAGAAAAACAGATTGCCAACTCCTTCGAAGTGCATATGAGACCATTAGGACCCCTGGAATACTCAGGGTCCCAGGATTTGGGTAGTGAGAAAAAAAAACAACAAAGCTGAACATTAAACCAACACCTCCTCCTCTCCAGTCTATTCCCAGGCTCAACTTCACTCCTCCTTTCTCAGCTCCTCTACCCTCAGCCACCTCCCTGCGTGGCACAGGTGAGATTGGAAATGGGGTGTTGTGGTCAGTCCATACTGGTTCCTCTCTGCTGCTCCATCATCCTCATGCTTTTCTGCCTCAGACTACAGAGGACAGAATTTAAGTTCAGTGCAACCTTGCTGCACCTTGGGCGTCCTATACAAACTTTCTCACTTGTAGTATCCACCTAAATCATGATTCTCTGGGGAGTCTTTCTCAAAATGTGTTGATTGCTAAAAGGGTGAGTATAGAGGGTCAGCCAGTTCCACTATGTGCCTTCATGTAGTGAGAAGTTGGAATGGTGAAACCACAGATTCTGCTCACCAATGGACGGAACAGCATTTTGTGGTTTGGGGTTAGAAAATGGGATGATACCTCATCAGAGGACAGTATTGCCTAAATAGAAGACTATAAATTTGAAAAACAACATTATTCCAGACATAGCCTACTCATTTATTTTATTTTAGGAGAGGTTCAACTTTCTCAGAAAATTAAATAAGCAAATATGTGTCCTTTTATTATGACAGTGAACTCAGCCCTCAGCCCTATGGAAAAAACAAAACAGAACAAAACAACAACAAAAAATAAGTATTGCAAATAGGGATTTCCCACTTATTTCCAGCCTTAATTCTGAAACAAAACAGAGAATCCACATACCCATGACCCAAATAAAAAACAAACAAGTCACAGTGACCCTGTTCTAGTTTTGAATTCCGGTCAACATCTCTCATGACTGCTACACACAGCTAACGAGTGATGCCTTTGTTGACATGATCGCTAACATTGCCCAGCATGACAATTTAGTGAAGCTAGGACAGACATGACAGACATCATCTTGGTTGGGAAATTCATACACAGGCGATGTCTTGAGAAACTAATCTTTATTCATCTTTTCATCCTCAAGACATCTTGGTTTGCTGGAGATGGACAATGGTGTATAACAACCAGTGTCATCTTTCAGGTTCCAGCTGGAAACTGGAGTAAGAAAAAACAACATAAAACAAATATATGTAATTACAATTTATCTGAACCTCAGTAAATATCTTTAACTTTCCAGAGAAATTGAAAAGATCAGTGTAAAGCAAAATATTTAATGAATGATTATGCATTGTAAGAACTTCAGTAAAGTCTCTAACTTTCCCCAAAAGTTGAAACTGTCAGGGCTAAGTTGTCTTAATTTCTCTAAAAACTGTCTCAGCCCTTGCAACCTGAAGTCTAAAGACCTACTTCTCCAACAGAAGATGACACAAATGACAGAATAAGAACAAGTTATTTACTGTCATTCTAGGGAAAATAACTAAATACACTTACATGATAAATGAGTCCTGATGACATTTATTGTGTCAAAGCTTCCAGATTATTGCCTATGGAGAGCTGTAAATTTGATATGGAAAACAGATATGGTTTTTATAATTATCTTTTCTAGAAGAAATTTATCGTCTGACACAATTGAAGTGACAATAGCAGAATACCTTCCCTTTCCTCTGAGAATATTTTTTGACAATTTTTTACCCTAATGTTAGAGAAAGAAATAATTTATCTAGAATTACAGTTGTTAAAAAGGTATTTTAGATTAAATGAATTAAAACTTTATAGTTCAAACAAGATGCAAAAATAGAAGCACTTTTCAAACTATGTTTTATCCCATTTTATTAAAAAAAAATCATATAGAAAAGAAGAATATTCCTTCAGACATTCTACCTGGAGTAGTAGAGCCTGTGTCAGATAGCAAAACAGGAAAATCCAATTACAAATGTCAGTAACTGTGAAATACAGCAGCTGAAAATAATTTCACCTGTTTACAAAAATCCCCAAGTTGCCTCCACATATAGCTTATCTAAGACAGATGAAAAACATGTAGCAGCTTCATTTTATGTAAAACTTCTAGGCTAAATTCTTGTGCACACTACAATTCCTGATTATGCCCACTTCCAAATATTTCCTATCCTCTCAGGATTATTTAGTACAGACACTTCTATCCACATATGTAAGCTACTAACTTTTCTCTACAAATCTATGCTGACTAGAATTTGTCCAGTTTATTATAACCAAACCTTTTCTCAACGCTACTACTACCAGATATAACAAATCCTTTAGGTAAACATCATAACCAGCAGATAGGAATGTAGGACATGCACACTTACTTTCATAAATTAAGGTGCTAAACAGAGGAAATATTTTCAGTTACTAAGAAAAACAGAAATTGAGTAAATGACGAGATGAAATTAAATTGTAAGATGCCAAAACTTGATCACTAATTTCTCTCTCTCTCTCTCTGTCTATATATATATTTATATATATACAGAAAATGGAATAGATTGGCTAGGAAGGGCTAAGATTAATCTGTTACTACCTGCTGGCTCAGTGGGAGGGCATGTTGGTTGTGATATCACCCAGACTGTGCCCCATGGGTCTCCAGTCCCTGGCCCATAGTTGATCAATGCTAGGTTTTCAAAGCAGGTCTCCCAGGTCACAAGCAAGTGCCATAATTACTAAGATATCAGTTCTTTTCTACACCATTTCTACAAATAGAATAAGAAATAAAGAGAAAATATTGGCTTCTCAGAAAGCTAATCTGGCCCCTGTACACCACTTTTCTTTCACTTCAAAGGCCCTCTCCTGTCTCTTGTTCAGATTGGGTGGTTTACTGCTTGGCTGGTTTTTAAGCCTGGTTTTAAAATTTCGTTTACAGTAGCAATGCTGAGCAATCATCTCACCCTGCTCATACAGAGGAAAGGCTTTCATCTGTGTGTGCAGCTTCACAGGCTGTACATACAGTGACAGTGCTGCACTTCAAGGACACACCAACTTTACCACTTAGGTTCAGTAAGTTCCCTCTCAGTACACAATGGTACCCATGATACTCCAGCTACTGTCTAAAGTGTGCATGTACACTGAGACTACCCTGAGCACACACAATGAATCAGGGCTGGTATGTGGGTACACGACAGCAAAGAAAGTCATGTTGCAAAGAAAGAAGTGCTGTGCAGGAACTTGCACGTGGTAACACTGGGCAAATTTGAAATTTCATATGTGCTTTGAAATGGTTTTCCGTATCCCGTTGTATTTTGTTTTAGTGAAAGTCGTGAGCAGGAATGACTTAGTGGAAAGTGCATATTGTCAAGAAAAGGACAAAGTAATCAGAAAGAATACAGTTCCTGTCATCTTTTGCAATGAAAGGCAGCAGGAGGAATCAATCTTTTTTAAGCACCATTCTGTTAACAAATATGGAATGATATTTTGACAAAGGAGAGGATGACTTGCAGGGATCTCTAAAGAGGATATCCTGACCAACGTAAGACCAAATTTTTTAGGCATCAATCAAAGGATAAAAGTTCCTTTTCTATTACATAAGTGTCTGAGCAATTAGACTACAGGATTTTCTATTCAGCTTGTCTTTGCCTCTTCAAGATAGATGCTGCAATTGCAAGTGGACGCTTATTGGAAGTACAGAGGCTTTTTATGTTTTATTTTATTAATATTATTATTATTTTTTCTCCTGCAGAAAGACTGAAACATGTCATTACTTTACTGGGAAAGACCAAAGTATGGCAATGCCCTCCTGAAACCACTGGTGACAGTCAGGACAGAAGTGTTTCTTTCCATCCATTACATTGTCGAAGACTGTGTCATCAAATATGTGGTCCTGGTTAGCAGATAGCTATAGAGGGGAAAATGAAGACCACATGTTCATGAGAGCAAGGTGCACAGGGCAAAGATTTTTCTGCATGTCCATTGTTTATGCACCTAGCCTTCAAGTAAGCAGCATTCATGTTCTCTTCTCGGGCTTCAACAGATAATTAGCACTTCTCATACTTAAATGTCTCAGGTCTTTATCACATAGATCATGCAACATTTTAAACCAGAGCAAGAGACAATCCGAATAAGGACTTCCATGTGGATCATAATTGCTCTTAAATATGCTATTGAGTGCTGAGGCGTTTGGACTCAGTTGAAGTAAACAACAGAATATCACCATGGAAATTACCACCTAAGATACAGTAGGTTCTGAGTCAGTATCTTTGTTTATAAATTTAATCTATTACTCATCATAACAAAAGACGTGAAGGGAGAGTTTGCAGTAGAGAAATATAGTCTCTGAGAAAAGAAAAATAAGATGAGCTATGTCCAAATAATATGCCTATCAATGTCATTTGCATAAGCAAGATATCTTGCCCAGAAGCACCCCATATCCAGAACTCATTCAAAGTAAGTTACACTACTAAAAACTTGGAAATAATCATAGGGATCATTTAATAAAAGAGAAAATTAAAGCTTCCAGGTTTCTCTGTGTAGAGAAAACTTTTTTT
This sequence comes from Anser cygnoides, assembly GCF_040182565.1. Classification (NCBI taxonomy): domain Eukaryota; kingdom Metazoa; phylum Chordata; class Aves; order Anseriformes; family Anatidae; genus Anser; species Anser cygnoides. Next base: position 107,068,271 of record NC_089874.1, on the reverse strand, counting down.
TTTCTTTTTTTTTTTTCTAGTCGCTGATAAGTGGAATCCTCAAAAGAGCCTCAACCTGAAGACAGAAAGGCTGCTCTTAACTTTTTGCAAAAACAAGTTTTATTTGTTAAAGCACAAGCCTTCTCATTTACAGTTTAATCATTAATGAGAAGCCTTGAAGAGTAAATCTTGCAGTTATTGACAAGTAGCATCCTCAGACCTCTGGAGGCTTTTAATAAGATGTCTGCTTTTGTGAAAGATGATCAGGTTTCCCAAGGACTGCTTTAGAACAGTCTCCTGGTTTTGGTAACCTTTAATATTTGTTAACCTGAGAATAAATAAGGAAAGTATTCTCTCAGAAAATTGTTTTTAAATATGAAAAGTCAACCTTGATTTTTCTTATACTTTCAAGAATTCTAATATTTTTCACCTTAAGTGTCAGCTCATATTTTTTCTAACTTTTAGAACCAGCAAATCATAGAATAATTTATTTTGGAAGAGACCTCTGGAGATCATCTGGTCCAATTTCCTGCTCAAAACAGATCTAATTATAGTAGGTTGCTCAGGAACATGTCAGGTTTTGAATATCTCATAATGAAAATACCCTAGGCCTTTGTTCCAGTGGCTGACCATCCTCATTGTGAGAAACGTTTCCTTCTACATAATCAGAATTTTCCCTCTTTCAGTTTGTGTTTGTTGCCTCTTATACAGTCCCCGTGGACTTCCAAGGAGTCTCTGTTTTCTCTACAGTACCTGAAAACAACTGTAAGGACCCTGAAGTTTCTAATAAGCTTTAATTGCCATAAAGACCTCACCTAGAATGTCCACTCATAATCCCAATTTGTGTATTTACAGCCATCAGGAAGTTTTCCAACTTTTTATTACTTCTCAAAGATGACAAATTTACAGTGACACCAGCCAGCTCCCTCAGCAACCTTGGAGGCAGCCTGCTTGGTCCTGTGGACATGTGTATGTCCAGCTTCCTCAGGTAGTTCCTCTTCTGTATTCTTTCAACATGGGTCCTGTTTCAGGCCCCTAGACAGTCATAAAGCACAGGGACTTGAGATGTCTGAGGGCAGACCATACCAGGAAAAACTGAGGCAAAGAAAACATTGAGAACCCAGCCCTTTCCATGTCCTTTGTAATCAGACACCCTATCCCTCTGATCAGTGGGCTCAGTTTTCCTTGGACTTCTTTTTGCTGCCAAAGAACTTACAGCAGCATTTCTTTTCTTTCCTTCACATCTCTCCTAACTTCAGATTTTCCTGAGTTTTGGCTTTCCTAACTCCATCTGTGTGCATTCAAGCATTGTCACTAAATTCTTCCCTGCTTCCACCTTCTGCACGTCTTTTTCCACCTAAGCTCTGTCAGTAGTTTCTGGCTCATCCAATCTGGATTGTGCTGTACCTGCTTGACTCTCTGCACATCAGAATGTACAGGTTTTTATCAATTTATCTTTGAAGATCAATCAACTCTCCGAGGCTTCTTTGCCCTTAATGCACCAGGGTGCAATGCAAAAATATCCATTTGATTCTAATGAAAATGTATAGAGAGTTTTTTGTTATTCATAACAGTTTTAGGAATGAAGTAACACATACAATGCTTCCTATGCTGCTAATTTACAAAGCCTCCTCATGTTTATAGGGATTGAAAAATTTGTGGTATTGTTAATTCCATATTCAAAGTATCAGTTCCATATAGACCAAGAAAGCCTTATCTAACATTCAGCTCAGAGACAGTCTTTCCACTGATTCTAAAAGCCTATAGTCAATGAACCTTGGACAGAGAGTGATGATTTTCTTTTGCTGAAAAATTCAAGGTTTAGAATGTTCTTGGGGTATTTTTGCTTTGTGTTGTGAAGAAAACAAAGACTTTGGATTATTCTGCAAACAAAATCTTTTTTATATAATAGAGCACATTCTGCTTGGGAACAGACCACTCACTGAGTCCATGTAGGTATGCTTTTTTTTTTTTTTTTTTTTTTTCCTTCTCTGAGTCAGGGTTAATTGTCTTAGTCTTGTAACATGTTGCATTTTGGATGTGTGACCAAAACAATGTTGATAACATATCAACAGTTTAGTCATTGCTGAGCAGTGCTTACACAGCGTCAAGGCCTTTTCTGTTTCCTCACACTACCCCACCAACAAGGAGGCTGGGGGCGCACAAGAAACTGGGAGGGGACACAGCCATGACAGCTGATCTAAACCGACCAAAAGGATATTTCATACCATATAACATGGTGAACAGCAATAAAAGATTACAAGAACTCTGCTCTATTTCTCACTAATGCAGGTACGCTATATTTTGGTTGAGTGGAGTTCTGGCTGGCATTTAAGAGTTACCTAAACTGATAGTATTTAGCAAATGTCTAATGAAAGGAAAAGAAAGGGAAAGTCTACATTTCTTGTTTCTTTTCTTATTTCTTTAATTTTACTGAAAATATTGTAAGTGATGCGAATACGGGACTGAAATACATTTTTACACTGATTAAATCAAGAGTTTTCTTCCCTACTAGCAGCTATTCATGAGCCATATCTATCTCTGAAAATTTCAAATAAATTTTGAAAAAATAATTGAGAAAAAAAAATTTTAATAAGTGAGAAAAAATTGTGAGAGAAAAGTGAAAAATATTGTGGCAGAAACTGATGGAAAAATACTTCCAAAAAAGTTGGCCCAAGCCCACCCTTCCTTTACAGCCGGAATAGTTATTTATTTTAAATAAATGGCTAACATGCAAGGACCAGGGCCTTAGTTAATCTCAGAGCAATTTGATTTAAAGGAGTTTCAGTTCATTTCAAACGTAGAAGTGAAAGTTGTTTCCTAGGTCAGTGAAGTGTCCAAAATTCAGTTTGAGAAAGATCAGAGAACAGAAAAAATGAAACCTGTATCTACATGTTTTTAGGGTATGCTGATTCTTAGACATCTGGATTTTTTATACATGATGTTAAAAATTTATTTCATAAAATTTAATTGAAAATTAGAAACATTTAAAGTCAAGGGAAACAATAAATGCCTTTACTATTAAAATCTATTGAAAGACACCTGTATTCAAAATGCGAAAGTGTAGTAGTTCCCATTCTCTCATAGCGGCAAAAATCATTACAAGTTATAGAGATGAGAACTGTTCTTCAAAAGCACCAAAATACATTAGAAGCCTTGCATATAGAAACTTATTATGAAAAAATGCCTTACATTTCCCTCTTAGAGAAAGGCTGCCAGAGTAACCATCAGGAAAAATACGGAAGAGAGAAATGCTTTTCCTGTGCTTACAGAATATGGTCTTCACTTGATTTATTTTGTACAAGCAAAAATACTAGACTAGAATATTCCATTAATGCACATGTAAACACACTTGCTCTATTGGAAATATATATGTATTTTAATCTAGAAATCTTTCAGCAAACTGTTTCATACCCTGCCTGCATATGAAACCAAGCACAAACCCTCACATTTTTAATTTTATGATCTTCTCACATTTTCCTCAGGGTATGTCAGCTAATTATATGATGCTACATTTGAAAGATACTTCTTTGAGCATATGTATGTCCCCTTTTAAGATAAGAGATAATAAAGATTTGTCTGTTTACAATAGAACTATGAAAACTGGTCTAAAATTTCTGATTGCTCTGATTCATTGTAGTGTTGGGTGTTATTTTCTGTAGTGTCAGAGGAAGAGCTCAAGAGCAAATTATTATGCTTCCTTTGATTTTATCAGCTGCTATGGAAACGGAAACAGTCAGCTCACTCTTTGAAGGTGTGTTTCTTTTACAACAATTGCAGCTACAACCACAACTGCAATTACAGCAATGTTGCAGAACACAGCTCAGAGAAGAACATCAAGGACTCCACTGAAAAGAGAAGATATTGGCAGGGGCATCAGTTGCATCACAAACTGCCATGTAACTGAAGAATAACAGGAGGATAAAGGGAACACACAGCTCTAAAGCTGGGATTAAAAACATGAGCACGAAGTAAAAACAAACTAAAACCTGACCCCCTAGACATAACTAGATGTGATGACATGTTCAAATGCCAACCAAGAACAGAAAATGAAAGGGAAATTTCTTTCATTGAGGAATACTTTTGAAAAAGAACTGTTCAAAATGTATTGATGAATAGCCCTGTCTACCACCCCCCAAGATCTGAATATAACTTTGTTGTTATAGAAGTATTCATTAACAAATTCCCACATAGCTTTGTTTAAATATTTAGATATGGTTTATACCCAGGCATTGCAGTTCCTCTTTACAATTCAGCCATTCCTCATTCCAAGCAAGAAGATATGTTAAAAAGAGAAAAAACCCTGCATCAAAACATTTATTTATTTATTTATTAAATAATTTATTTATTTATTTATTTATATTGCCTAGCTTCCTAATTTTTCCTCAGTTAGTTTTTCTTTAAAGTCAATGAACTGCAAGTCTTCCAGGGCAGAGACTGGAGAACATCATGATTACATAATGCTAAAATGTCTAGGTGTATTCATTGGATCTTTAAACTCTTGCAAAAGAAATTTCTTTTCCAGGCAATAGTTACATATTTAATATTTAATAACAGTGAAAAGAAATTTCCAGTCATAGTTTTTTGTTTTGTTTTGTTTTTGTTTTTGAATTTCTCAGCCTATTGGTAATAGAAGCAAGTATTGATCATTAAAGCATATGATTTCTTCTTACTCCTTCTTCTCAAGAGAGAAAAAAAAAAGGACGTGTTCATCTTATTTAAGAGAAAAGAAAATTAAACCCAAATGTTAGGTGAAGTCTGTATGTTGTTGTCTCACCTAGCTAGAAGTCAGGGGGAAAAAGTACAGCAGACAGCAGGAACTTTATGAAATTAATATTTTCTTTGTTGACTGCAGTACTTGTGTTTACTTGGGTACAAACTACAGTCTTCATTTTTACTGTAACTAAAGATAACTCACAGCTATGAGTCCAAAGGCTCCAATATTTTGAAGATCAGGTTGCTCATTGACAGAATTGTGAAGTTTTTGCAAAACAAAATGCTTTTTTTTTCCCACTCTCCATCTTCTGAGAGTTCACATAACATGTATTATATTTCATGCATGTGCTGTAAGGGTAGATGCAACAACTTTCAAATGAGAGACGACCCTCAATAGTGGTTTTAAAAAATATTCATAGTTTTCTCCATATATCATCAAATGTACTTCAGGCTCCCAAACTTCTTTATTTCTGTTTTAAAACCTATCTCAAGAAGAAAATCTATGGTTCTGTTTTAGGTTGTTGGATGAGTATTTATTTTACATATGAAGAACACTGAAGTCTAACTTCACTGGCACTCACGGAGAGCTGATGCTTTAAAAATTGGGAATAGAAAAAAATTACATGTTAGGTGGATTTGCACATGCTAGTTGGTCATTCTAAGCCCCCTTCATTCTGTTGACTTTCCTGTTAAATGTTTTGTGATTTGTGGAAGATTAACAGCTGTCGGAGTCTAAACTCTTCCTAGAGATTGGCTGTTATTACCAACAAGAGATGACAACTTCCCAGTACTTAGAGAATTAATTCCATGTCTTTATTTTCTAAAGGAAAGTGTTCTGCCATATGTCAGTTTCTTCTCCTTCAGGACTTGAAGTTTCATTATTTTGATGTTTTTCCATTACATCTTCTCTAATAAAACCAAACCAACCCAAACAACTGCCTCATCCTGAATCTACTATCAAACAACTTAATGCTGCTTTTCCTAACTATTGGTAAGCATCAAGAGGATGTCAGTTTCAAGTTCTACTCAGAAAATTACCCTTCTAAGGTCTATGAAAAAAAGTACACGATGATCTTTATTCATTTTATCCTTTTATTTCTAGTTTGCCTATTATTTTGAAAGCCAGTTGCAAACCAGTCTGATGTTCCGCTCTCAATATTTAATATCCCTGTAGACAGCAATATCTAAGAATATCTTCAGTATGGGTGGATGTGGCAATCTTGACTTCCCTCCAAAACAAATCCTCATTTAAACAACAACAACAAAATGCTGATTTCCTGAAAAACACACTGAAAAAAATAACCAAAGTGATAAGATGACCTGGAATGCACTGAACTGAGGTTCATGATGCATTCATAAGAGCAGCTTGAACTTTCAAACCTTTTGATGTTTGCTCAGGAGAAGTAACTCAAAACCACACATTTAAAAAAGTTGCGAATAACTTATTACCCAAGGGGATGTATTTGTTAGCTTCTGAGGGCAGGGCTTCAGGGAATAATTAAATATCCAAAAATTAAAAAAAAAAAAGGGAGGAAAAAAAAAACAGAAAAAAAACACCATGAAAACTATTCCCAGGGCTGAAAGTCTTGCAGATAGGTGATGAAGGCAGAGAATATTAACTACTTATACTCTCATGGTCAGGGAGGAAAGACCATTTGTTTTAGTGAACTAATTTTTAAAGTTCTTATTGTCTACAGGTCTGAGGCATGTGTACAAACATGTATGTCCAAGTAACAGGTAACTTGGCAGTCTGAAAACTTCACATAGCACCACAAGGCTGAAATGGATTACTGTGGGCAAGAAGTTTGGAATTCAGCTTCTCAAACCTCAGTTGTCAAGATATGACAGAGAAGCTTACCCTAATTCCTACAGCTGCAGCTAGCTCCAGCCCTTATCTGTGTGCTGCAATGAAGGAATTTAACAGAATCCAGCTCCACCCTGATTCCAGTGTGCTGTGGCTCTATGTGGCCTCACTTCATATTAAATGGAGAGATTGTGTTGCAGGTTTATTACATTTGTTATATTCCCAGGTAAGTCATTGAGACTGCTTGATATACATAGCTTCCTTTTGCTGATGAGAAGTTAATGTTTTTTACCCCTTTTTATGTACTCTTCTGTATGTACTCCTTTGTTGTTTTTAACTTTAATCTCCATTCAAAATTGAAGAAAAAAATCATTGCAAACCTGATCCTAAAAATATGGAATTACTGAGGTTGAAAGAGCCCAATATGCAGGAGTATTTGAATATTTAAGTGTCTTCTTGGTCAGGTACAAATGAAAAAGAAAGAATATATAAAGTCAATTTTAAAGTATTTCCATGCTGTTAACAAGAATTATACAATAATTTTATTATACCCATACTGAATATTAATGCAGTGAAACTGCTTGGCTTGTACAACATTACAAAATCAAAACAAACAAACAAACAACCAGGAATGTCAGGGAAGCACTGAAGATATGGGGTGAGAGCTGCATGGGTGCTTGGAGAGAGAGAGATTTTAATGGAAAACCTTTTAAGAGAAAAAAGAAATCATTGGTGTGGAGCTATCTAAAGAAAGAGTTTAGTTCAGTAGGATATATAAGAATGAAAAAAGTTGAATACAGAACTTCATTCATTCAAGTCTGTAGGACATTGTCTCTAGACTTCAACACAGGCTGAATCAGGACTGCAAAGGCCTGTATGAATAGGAGAGTGGTGAAACTTAGACTCTGAGTAGATTTATTGTATTATTATTTGAAACAAAATGTGAGCTGCCCTTCCTAGGCAAATATTTAGACATTTCCATTTCCCTAGAAGCCTATTATTATAATATTTTCTTGCTCCATAACGAAAGTATTTGAACTCAAAAATATGAATGCTGCTGTAAAATAATGAGAAAGCTAACCAATTTCAAATTGAGAAAGTATGTTAACTATGAAGAATTCTGTAGACCCTCATATACTCCAGCACTTTTATGTGTGTGGTAATTCTATCAGAAGTACATCGTATCATTATTTCAGATACTTGATATATTTTCATTTAAATTACTTATTTGGAAATGATAGCAAGCCAGATGGGCTATTGTAGAGTATAGTTAGGTTAAAAACCACTCACTTGACAGCATATTTTTTACAATAGACTGTAGTACCTGGATGTGAATGGTCTAGCTGAAGCATCTAGGAAGAGTATAAAATAATTTGCTAATGCTTCTTGGTTGATGCTGGAACATCTTCTTTTATTGGGTTTTTGAAGAAAAGGAGAATATCCAGGGTAAAGGAAGAGGGTATTCAAGAGCTCAAAAGAAAAAGATCTTTTTGAAGAAACTGAATTTAGGATAATGAATAATTCATCATAATTATTCATGGCCTTGTGTCTACAGCTTTGGCTTTTGTGTGTGAATGCATGGAAATATTGAAAGTGTCACTTAGACTGAGGTGCTTTCAAGACTGCCTGAGGATGCTGACTCCCCTCTTCTACTGACATCATCTTTAGTTGCTTTAGCAGATGATTTATCACCAAAATAACTTTTCAGTAGATCTGGGGGATGGTTTGAGGAGAAAAAGAAGTACACATGTAAAATACATTGCACATGCACACAACGACAAATCAAATTCCTGCAAGCATATGTGTCCATTTCTTCAGGTCTTTAGGTGGAAACAAGAATGATATTCAGCTTTCCTTCAAGCAGAGTCAGGAGCTTAGCAGTCTTGGTGCCTGTCCTGGTTTCATCTGAGTTAATTTTCTTCGTAGTGCCAGGTATGTGCCATATTTTGGATTTAGGAGGAAAATAATGCTGATAACACACAGATGACTTAGTTGTTGCTGACCAGTGCTTACACTAAGTAAAGGACTTTTCAGCTCCTCACACCACCCTGACAGCAAGGAGGCTAGGGGTGCACAAGAAGCCTGGAGGGGACAGAACGAGGACAGCTGACCCAAACTGGCCAAAGGGATATTCCACACCATGTGGCATCATGTGGAACAATAAAAACTGGGAGGCTTGGCTGGGGGGAAAACTGCTGCTCAGGGAGTGGCTGGGCATCGGCTGGTGGGTGGTTAGCAATTGCACTGTGCATCACTTGTTTTACACATATATATATAATATATTTATAATTATTATCGTTATTATTTTTTCCACTTCTGTTTCCATCCTATTAAACTCTCTTTAGCACAATCCATTAGTTTTTACTTTTTTTTCTTTTGATTCTCTCCTCCATCCCACTTGGGTGGAGGGAGCAAATGAACGACTGTGTGGTGCTTAGCTGCCTGCCAGGTTAAACCACATCAGTGCCATTTTTGGAAGTAAGTTTTGTGGTCAGTAGCCTGAAAAAGTGATACTGGATTGCAGGACAGCTTTATTTTTGTTTCCAAATTAAAAGAAAAATAGCTATCATTGCACTATTTTAAGAATAAAAAAGTTGAATCCATGAACTTTGGAAAAAAAGAACCTGAAACTGAAGCTACAAATTGCATTAGAACAAGAGCAATTTTACAATTTCCTATGGAACTTGAGTTCCGGATCTCAGGCAGTCCACTTTTCTGTTAGTGACATCTGTGCTGTTCTGAGGATGTAAATAGGCTCACTTTTAAAGAAGGCAGATGTTTTGTTTTATTGTTTTTCTTCAGTAGGTCTAGGCAGTATCATTTACCTACTATTTCAAGTACAGGTCAATGCAGAAGAGCAGTTGGCTTTTTTTTTTTTTTTTTCTCCTGGAAGTGGACAGAAAGAGTAACACCTTGCACTGAAACTAAGTAATGTTTTTTATTCATGTTCAATACAGTCAACCTCTACACAGCTGAATCTGGAAAGAAATAGATGCTACAGTGATTTCTTCTGCCATCACCAATCTTTTCACCACTGGAGAAACATCCCCTCTGGAGATGCTCACTGCAGCAGGGGCAGGTGGCCTGCCCACCTGCCTGCTGCCCTTCCACCACTAAGGATCTGTCCCACCATGAACATCACTTGCAAAAAAACAAAAAAAATCAAAAACAAAAAAGCCAGGTCTAAGAACAAAGTATCAGCATTACCTTGAAATGATTTTGCATTTTATTTCTTGCTCACATCTCTGGCCTGCAGAAACCTGAATGTTGCTGTTCAAGCAGTGTTCTGAAAAAAACAGGATTGTAAATCTGTGATTCTACAGATGCCTGCACTTGGGCAAAGCTTAAGGGACACTGATGTCAGCACATATATCTATGTGGTGCTTACTGAAGGCCATAGTCTGAGACTTTGATCATATTTTTTTTTTTTTTTAGGCTGCACAGCTGTTAAACCTGCACATAATTCTGCAGAATGATACCAGTGGTTGAAGACTTTAAAAAGAGATGGAAAAATCAAAAATACGTTTGCAAGATTTTTTTAACTCCCTTCTCCCAGCACCTATGTTTCTGTCATGAAACACAATAAATGAATGGAAATGCATAGTAAAAAATAAATAGAAATGCATAGTAACAGAGATGCATTTTACTAGCAGGAACTGCAGATGAACTTATGTTCATTTTTCTTATACCTTTTTTTCCTTTTTTTCATATTTGATGATACATTTATTCTGTATTTTCTGTAGTCTGACCACAAAGGGATGAAGAGCACTTAGCTGCTAGAACACAAATTTTACCTCCACCAGATAAACTTCAGCTATCTTTCTGGAGTTTTCATATCACCGTTAAACTGTTGCATTTCATTTTACTGGAGATGCTATTACCTATGCATTTGAACTGCCTTCTATTATACCTGGGAAAACAGAATGTTTTCTCTGGACATCTTCATCTACGATTTTTAAAAATCTCTTCTGCTCAGGCCTCCTCAGACTGTACAGGATTCAATGTAAGTTATGCAGGATAGTCTCAGAAAAACAGGACAAAGGCAGAAATTACCACTAGGGGCACTTCTAAGTAAGGTGAAATGAACATCAGTTTCTAAAGAAATTCCCTACTGCAAGAGGCATGAAAATGGTAACGAATATACTCATGAAAACAATAATTTCTTATTGTTTTTATTATTCGACAGAAATTGAGAACTGGAAAACAAAATATCTGAGAAGGTAGCAGCATCATAGCTTTACTTTTCCTTCAGCCGCATGTCCCATTCCACCTCACCAAGGAAGTGCAGTGAGTAAAGTACCAGTAGTACTAGTGAGAAAAGCAAACAGTTATTTCTGAGAAAAATAACTGTAGTCAGGCATGTGGTTATGAGAAGTGCCCTGAGCAGAGCAATGGAACCTAGCACCACTGAGCTCTCGCATGGGGAAGACATCATATAATTCTTCCCCTGATCTCACCAGAAAGTGCTTTAAAACTTGCTACTGCTGCTAGAGGGCTGTCCTGGATTCTCCAAGGCTAGAAGCAATGCCACTCCCAACCTCGGTGTTCTCCTGAGCAGACTGCAGCAGGTCTTGGGACAGTGGTGATCTTCAGCTTAAGTAATGCTTTCACTTGGTGGTGGGAGCCCACCAGACTGTTTTCACTTGTAGCTAATAATTGTACATACTGTCTTCATTTTGGAAATTGGAAAAGTTTCACACTCTCTTATAAAATATGCTTTCTCTGTGCACCTTCCAATCTGAATTATGGGGGAATGAGTCAGGCAGCTGTGCGGCAGCCTGCTGTGCTCCTGCATACTTCCTCCCACCCCAGGAGTTGCTTCACTTCCTATAAACATTTTGAAGTTATTGTTTCTGACATCCAGTGATAAAATATTTATTTTCAGTAGAAAAGCTCAGAAGTGTTTCTGCAGAACTCCTGTACTAGTAACTACCTCACTGCAGCAATACATTTCTTGAGCTGAACTCAGTCACCAAATATTGACTATCCTTATGTTCTCTTGGCCCTAGTTCCAGCTGGATTAATATTTTCTGATTTTATTGATGCATCTTGAAGACATAGGTGAGGTGTGCAGTCAACCAGTAAATTAAAATAAACAATGAGTGGGACAGAAAACAGCTGTATTTGTTTGTTTATCTGATAAGAGACAAACTTTTTCTCCCCAATATAAACATTCTTTTAAAAAATGATTCTGCTGGCTTGCTGAATTTCTTGCCATTTTTTATTTCTATTTTCTGTTGGTAATTATTCCCCAGCTTATTGCTATTTCCAACAGCGTTAATTTCCATCAAGAATTCCTTCTAATCAAACAATTTCAAGATAAACTTAGAGTGACCATATTTTATTTTATTATTATTTTTTTCTGCTAGCCTGACATAACAGATAAAGGCTGAAACACTGATAGGCCAAAACCTCTTCAAAGAGAATAAGACTTCAAGCCAGAAGGGCTTCCAAGCAAGCAGATACATAACTATGATTCTTGATAAAAACATGAAGGAAAAAATCCTTAATAGAAAGGTAGAAACATTGACCCATTGCCTCCTTTCAGTGCTACTGTCCAAAGTGAAGCAAAGATCCCATTTTTTTACTATGTTATATAAGTGTTAAATTGAGGGGGCTGAAAAAAATAAGTGGGCTGCATTGGAGTGATTAGTGTGATGAGGTACAACATGCAGGCAGGGAGGGAGGCCACCCCGAACTGGAGGCGTGGAACAGTAGTTTCCATGTCTTTTTCTACTTTATATGACAGCTCTGTAACAGAGCACAGTGGTCTTTCACCACTGGAGATGGACTAACCAAAGCTGTTAGTCATCAAAAAATCTGAAAGCGAAAGAAATGAAACAAAATTTCAGGTAAAATATAGTGCTTAAGACAGCAAAGCAACATGGATGAGATATCTGCAAAGCATTTGCAGAGGCATCCAAATAGGATATATACTTCATAGGGGAATAGATCAAAGGAAAATTCAGGACTCAGGAGGTCTCCACTCCAACCTCCTGCTCACAGCAGGGCCAGCTCTGAGGCCAGACCTGGTTTCTCAGGGCTTTGTCTAGTTAGGTCTTGAAAACTGCCACAGAGAGGGATTACACAATCTTCCCAGACAACACATGACAATGAATGTCTGTCCTCATGATGAAAAAGGTTTTCCTGATGTCCAGTCTGAACCTCACTTGTTTCAATTTACGCTGGCTGTCTCTCATCCTCCTACCATGCACTACTGTAAAGGGCCTGGCTCCAACAGTACACCTCCTCATAGGTGCTAGGTGGAGGGGTTACTTTTGGGTCCTCCTGAAGCTGATCCTTCCGAAGGCTGAAGAAGTCCCTGAAAAAACAAATGCTCCCTCCCTGAAAAAAACAATGCTCGAGCCTCTCTGCCCCAATTACATCTTGGTAGTCCTTTGCTATACTTATTCCAGTTTGCTGAAGTCTTTCTTATATTGCAGGGTGGGGCAAAACTGCACATAAAATAAAAATACAATCCAATGAGTGCTGAGTTGGTGGGGATAAGCCCTTCTGTGAGATCTGCTGGCCACGCTCCTGTTCATGCAGCTGAGGGTGCTGTTGGCCACCTTTGCTGTGAAGATGCATGGCTGGCTTAGGCTCAGCTTGCTGCTCACTGGGGCCTTTCCCAGAGGTCTGTCCTTGGCCAGCAGGTCTGTCTCCAGTCTCTTTGCAGAGACTCCACCATCCTGGGGCAGGACTTGGCGCTTCTCCTTGGTCAATTTGACATGGTCGCTGTTGGTTCATTTCTCATGCCTGCCTAGGTGTCTCTGAGTGGCAGCTCTGCCACTGAACATGTTTGACTGCTCCCCCTGCACCTCGCTCCGATTTGGTGCCATCAACAGTGTTGATGACAGTGTGCTCCATTACCTCCTCCATGTCCTTAACAAAGATGTTAAACAGGAGAGGTCCCAGAGCAGACCCCTGTGGTACTCCACTTGTTACTGAGCACTACCAATTAACCTCTACTCTCTGAAACCAATTATCCAGCCAGTTTTTACCCACCTGGTAAAACCACCACCCATCCAGACCATAATGTCCCAACCTGTATGCAAGGCAGTTATGGGAGACAGTGTTAGAGCCATGCTAAAAGGCAAAGTAAAAGGCATTCACTGCTCTTCCCCTCATCCACATTTCCAGTCATTTCCTCAGAGGAAGTGATCAGCTTGGACAAGTAAGATTTGCCCTTGTCAACCTCTGTTCTCTATTCCCAGTCACCCTCTTTTCTTTCACATGCACAAGATATGCTACAGGAGGATTCACTCCACAATTTTGCCAAGGAACAAAGAGAGACTGAACAGCCTATAGTTCCCTTGACTGATGGTGTCTTCTTTTTTTTTTTTTTTTTTTTCATGATGGTTGCAATGAATTTCCAGTAACTTTCCTTTCTCTAGCAGTCAGAGACTATACTATAACTATACTTAACACTTAAAGAGTAACGAGGTCATTAGAGTAACGAAGCCATTCAACAAAATATTTAGGGCTAAGCTAGACTGTTTTTTTTTTAAACTGGTTCATCTTGCTCTTAGAACATACTCTAGAATATAAAGTAAAAACCAAAAATAAAAACAAAAAATCTGTAGCATCAAGCTTTAATCACTTCTAAGCACAATCCATTTTCCTCTTCAGTAGAACCTGCTCTGATGTATGCCACAACTTACATTTCACTCACTTTTTTTTTTTTAATCTGTTAATTTCCTTGCCAACCAGTCATTTGCTAGCTCATTCATCTTTCTGTTTTGAAAACATCATTTCTATTCATCAAGTTGCTCAGCTTAATATAATCAAGTATAGCTATAATTGGAATGAACACTGTTTGTAACCAGGGAGGAGGAAATTACCATAAACTGTCAGCTAGATGAATCTGAACAGAATCATGTGAAGGTTGGATGCAGTGAAACTCTTGCCACTGTTATGAAAAACTTCTGTTCAGAATCTGCTGTCCATCACAGGGCTGAGGAAAGTTTCTTTGTATTTGTTTCCTAAGAGGATTCTGGTAGCTTCACTTTTGACCATAATACTATTTCTTATTACTGATTCCTTTTCTCTTTCTTTCTTAACAAGTACAATTTAGTGCTTGTTAAAAACAGTTTAGAACTTGATAAGTACAGTACTTATACAGAATAAGAACTTACATATGTAGTGCTGGATGTTTATTGAAGATGTTTTGCATCATTGTGTTGTGGCAACATTGGAAGCCTGAACTGAGCCAAGTGCTCCATTGGGGACATATGTTTAAATGATGAGTCCTGCTTCAGAGAACTTCCTATCTTCTATTATATTCTATAGGCAATGCAACTTACAGTATTCCTCTGTAGGCAATAATAAAACAATACTGTAAACAGGTAAATAAGATTTTAATAGCATCTCATCTCATGAACATTGTTGTCATTTCTGCTTTCTTGTAAAAAGCATGTGAATAAAATGAAGTACCTCATTTCTTGTAAAAATAACTGTACTTTTTGAAAAATATGAAAAATTAAAATGTAATTTGAATCGAATATGTAACATCAGAGTAGTTGAACTGAGTAATTTGAATTGAATATGTAACATCAGGTCTTTTAATGGCAAATGAGAACGTGGCACATATATGGATACAAGAATTTATTTTTAACTTAAATGAAATATTAGCAATCTAATCAAAGGGCAACAAATAGCTGTTATCAGTCCATCTACAATAATATGAACACTATCAGAGTATGAATAAATGCAAAAAATCCACTTCATTATTAATATCCTTAGAATGGTTGTGCGGGAAAGTTTACTATAATCTCTCCCTTTCCTCTGGTGTGAATGCTCACCCTTCTTGTGTGCTTCTAGAATGGGAGAACAACAGCTCCTGTCCCTTCAGAAGGAATGGGGAAGGTTTACAACAAGTTGTCAGTATCTGAGATCTTTGCAGGGAGGAATATGATGTTCATGCCAGTGTTTTCCTCCTCCCCAGTCTTGGGTCTGCTTGGGGCTATTTCTGTATGTTTTTTTCTCACAGACCAGCTCCCCTCAAGGGCTGCTGTTTGTCACCCACTGGCTCCCCTCTCAGATGGGCCAGTGCTGTGCTGGGGAACAGAGGGTGATGTTAAACAAGAGAGCCCACAGGCACTGCTCCTCTCAGCTGCTGCTAAACCCAGCTGAGCCTGAACGAACCCTGCACTGCCAGCGTGCTACACGGTCTGCAGCTTGTTACTAGAGAAGGTAAAAATCATGTTTACTTGGTTACATACAGACACAAAAATCCTCTGTTTAGTTTTCATAATTCAGAACAGATAAACAGGAGTTGAGATGATATTAATTTTTTCATAAGACCATAAACGATATTATCATAATATATATATTATTATTATTATTATTATTTTCCCCACAAAGAACCCCTGAACTAATGTCTGTAATTTTTGTTTTTAAGAAGAAACCTTTCGCCTAAAGATGATTTGCAGGTACGTCTTCTGTCTTTAGATACTATTTAAGCACTTAGCTCTATATTTTTCAGTTAAGCATGATGACTAATACAAAATTAGCGGACAGGTAGTGTGCAGTTTTCGAGGCTGGGCCTCCAACCAAGAGTTGTATTTTCTCTCACATCATTAAATCAGTGAATTCCTGTTCTCAGAAATCCAAATACGTTTTCATGTTCCCAGAAAATTGTCAGAAGGAAGAGTACAATAACTAGCAAGTGAATTTTATAGTTTTAATGAACTGTTATGAGAGTATCTCTTTATGTTAGAGAAAAACAACTTTTTTTGTTTGCTCCCTTGGAGAGATTGCCATTCATGCAGATGAACATACGGACAGAAGTTCTTGTTCTCTGCTTCTTCACATTCACCAGTATTCCCTCTGTATATGAAATAAACAAGCTTTACAAAAGAGAGTCAGTTGTGGAGAGAATATTTTCAGCATGTAATGTGCCACAGTAATTTTGACAGCTTCTGTGCATTCTTCCCATGAAGGAAGCTAGTAAGTGAAGTTTATGTTATAATGATGGTGACTGCCTCCTGCTGCTCTAGAGATGGCAAAAATCATTCAAAATTCCCTACAGAAAGGTTGGTAATATTTTAGATGAACGCAAAAAAAGTCAGAAAGTTCAGGTATAGGCAGAGGGAGATAAAGGCATTTATTAGAGTGTTCTTTGCTTCCTTAAATCACTGGAAATCAGAGAATCATAGAAGGGCTTGGGTTAGAAGGCACCTTAAAATTCACCTAGTTCCAACCCCCCTGCCATGGGCAGGGATGCCACCCACTAGATCAGGTTGCCCAAGACCTCATCCAACCTGGCCTTGAACACTTCCAGGGATATGGAATCTACAGCCTCTCTGGGCAACCTGTTCCAGTGCCTCACCCACCCTCTGAGTAAAGGATTTCCTACTAACATCTAATGTAGTCTCCTCTCTTTCACTTTGAAACTGTTCCCCCTTCTCCTATTGCTACCTGCCTGTGTAAAAAGCCTCCCTCCATTTTTTTTATAAGCCTTCTTTAGGTACTGAAAGGCTGCAGAGAGGTTTCCCTGAAGCTTTCTGTTCTCAAGGCTGAACACCCGCAGCTCTCTCAGCCTTTCTTCAGAGGAGAGGTGCTCCAGCCCCTTGATCATCTTTGTGTCCCTCCTCTGGACCTGCTCTAACAGGTCCACATCTTCCTTGTGCTGGGGGTCCCAGACCTGGATGCAGTACTCCAGGTGGGGCCTCACTAAGGCAGAGTAGAGGGGGACAGTCACCTCCCTTGACATCTTGTTCATGCCTCTTGATGCAGCCCAGGATGCAGTTGGCCTTCTGGGCTGCAAGTGCACACTGCCAGCTCATGTCAAGCTTTTCATCCACCAGAACCCCCAAGTCCTTCTCCACAGGGCTGCTCTCAGTGAGTTCTTCCCTCAGTTTGTACTCAGGTTTGGGATTGCCCTGACAAAGTTGCAGCACCTTGTACTTGTCCTCGTTGAAACTCATTAGGTTCTCATGGGGCCACTTCTCCAGTTTGTCCAGGTCCCTTTGAATGACATTCCTTCCTTCTATTGTAACAACCACACCACTCAACTTGGTGTCATCTGCAAACTTGCTGAGGGTGCTTGGTCCCAAGATGAACCCCTGAGGGACACCACTCATCACCAACCTCCACCTGGACATAGAGCCATTGACAGCAACTCTCTCCCTGTGGCCATTCAGCCAATTCCTGATCCACTGAATAGTACACCCTTCAAATCCATCTCTTTCCAATTTAGAGATCAGGATGTCATGTGGGACCATGTCAAAGGCCTTGAAGAAGTCCAAGTAGATGACATCAGTTGGTCTTCCCTTGTTGACTGATGCAGTCACTCCATCATAGAAAGCCACCAGATTGGTCGGGCACAATTCACTTGGTGAAGCCGTGCTGGTTGTTTTGAATTACTTCCTTGTCTTGCACGTGCCTTGACATTGCTTCCAGGAGGACCTCTTCCATGATCTTGCCAGGCACAGAGGTGAGGCTTACTGGTCTCTTGTTCCCTGGGTCTTCCTTGTCACCCTTTTTAAAAATTGGAGTGATGTTTCCCTTTTTCCAGTCACCAGGGACTTCACCTGACTGCCAAGACTTTTCAATGGACGGAGAGAAGCTTGGCAACTGCATCAGCCAGTTCCCTCAGGATCCTGGGATGCATGTGTGGAGAATGCTCAGGCTTGTTAGTGTCACTGATGAGCACCAGCCTTGGGCAAATGGGAACTGAGGAGCTTTCTCCTGCTTATTGCAAATAAACTTTGTGGATGGAGGTCTGTAAGCTTGGTTTGAGAGGCTGCCAATGGAGGCAGTCTTGTGGTGGTGGAACAGCCCTGTTTTGGAGTCAGAAAAGAATCTTGAAGGCCATGGTGCCCAGAGTGAAATCTTCTGCTTGATTGTTTGTAAAATGAATATTAAAGATAACACTGCTGAATATGATAATGAACTTAATGAAGTACATGCTAAACATATATGACTACAGTACCCAACTCTTCATCCTAATCATGCTAAACGTCACCCC
This sequence comes from Anser cygnoides, assembly GCF_040182565.1. Lineage (NCBI taxonomy): Eukaryota > Metazoa > Chordata > Aves > Anseriformes > Anatidae > Anser > Anser cygnoides. The sequence goes on along the minus strand of NC_089874.1, from coordinate 107,049,801 downwards.
GGGGAAGGTTGTGTGTGGGGGTGTGGGGTGGGGAACATATATAGGGTTAGGGTATAAAAGGGGAGCTAGTGTTAGGAGTTCGTGTTAGGAAAAAAGTGTTAGTGTTAGCAAAAAAAAAAAAAAAAAAAAGAGTTGGGGGCAGAAAGAAGAGATTGGGAACCTAGAAGAGGCAGTCAACAGGCTGTGCTCCTTTCTTCTCCACCAAAGCAGGGATACCTTCTTGGCAAGCTCTGCATCTTCAACTTTGGTGAGGAATACCTGGGACAGCATTTTGCTAGCACTATTATCATATATTAGCACTATTGCTTTAAGTGTATTTATCAACAGCAATTCTGACTCTGTTATATGTGTCATCTTATTAAATATTTTCAACTTTGTGAAACTGTCTCAGTAAAAGTCCTTAGCAGGGCCCAAAACAGGCAAACATTGGCCTACAAATATATACAACTTTGCAAAACTGTCTCAGTGAACATCCTTTGCAGGGCTCTGAAAAAGGCAAATGTTGGATTCTGATAAGTCCCCTTTAACGTGACAGCATGTCATCGGGCCCCATAGACTTGTAGCTGTTCATTTTCATCAGGTGGTCTCGAACCTGCTCTTTGCTTACAGTGGGAGAGACTTTGTTCCCTCAGCCCCTGCCTAGAGGTTCAGGGACTCGAGAGACATGTTAAGCCTGACTGCTGACTGGCAGTGAAGACTGAGGTAAAGAAATTGTTGAGTACCTCAGCCTTCTCCATGTCTGTTGTTACCAGTTCACCCTTCTCATCCCTCAGAGGGGGTACACTCTCCTTGGCCTTTCTTTTCTGAGCAATGTACCTATATGTTGGCCATCTAACTCATAGGCTTTAGCCATTCTTGGGAATATTTCCAGTAATTCCACTCACCAACATGGTCAGTTGTGATAAGATGAAACAACCTTGCTTGTTATTCTTTGCAATCCTTGCCAAGCTCTCTTCCATCTGTGCCTTGGCTTTCCTGATCCCATCCCTGCACATCCAGACAGCATCCCTGTACTCTTCCCAGGCCACATGTCCCTTCTTCTAATGCCTGTGCTCTTTCTTCTTGCACCTCAGTTTGACTAGCAGGTTCTTGCTCTGCCGTGTTAGTTTCCTGCCTTCCCTGCTTGATTTCTTACATATGGGGATGGAGAGTTCTCGCCCTCCAAGATAAGTGTCGTTAAAAAGTTTCCAGCTCTTTTCAGCTCCTTTTTCCCTAAGAACAGTGTCCCAGGGGATCTCATCCACTAGGTCTTTAAACAGCAGGAAATTCTCTCTTGTAAAATTCAGGGCTCTGACTTTGCTCTTTGCCAGGCCCATATTCCTTGAGATAACAATCTCAACCAGAGTGTGGTTGCTGTAACCCAGACTGCCTCCAATCTTCACCTTTTTAATGAACTCGTCTGCTTTGGTGAGCATGAGGTCCAGTAATGCTTCTCCTCTGGTTGGTTTGTCTAATACCTGGACCAGGAATTTATCCTTGATGCACTCCAGGAGTCTCTTGGATTGCTTATAACCTGCTGTGTAGCTTTCCCAGCAGACATCCAGGTGGTTGAAATGCCCCATCCAGACGAGAGCCTGCAAGTGTGATGCTTCTCGCAGCTAATGCAGGAAGGCCTTGATCAGATGGCCTGTATTAGTCCCCAACCACAAGGTGTCCCTTATTGGTCTGGTCCTTAATTTTTAACCACAAATTCCCAGCCTGTTCATGGCTGTTTCAGAGGCTGTTCAGAGGCAGTTCTTTACAATTTAACCATGTCTTAACATAGAGCGCAACATCCCCACCCCTCCTTCCCTGCCTGTCTCTTCTGAAAAGCTTGTAGCCCTCAACTGCAGTGTTCCAGTTGTGATTCGTCCCACTGCATTTCTGTGATAACAGTTACGTCACAGTTTTCTAATTACACCGTGTTTTCTAGTTCCTCCTGCTTGTTTCCCATGCTGCATGCATACATGTAGAGGTAATTCAGCTGGGCTATCGGCCACATCACCTTTTTAGAGGAGCTCTCTCTCTAATTCCTTTGGGACAATTTACAGGTAATTTCCTGTTGCTTCTTAAAGTGTTGGTGTTCCCTTGTTCTTCTCTGTCACTCAGAGGTACATCCCCTTCCCCTGCTGAATCTAGCTCAAAGCCCTGCTAATAAGTCCAGCCAGCTTACTGCCCAGAACAATCTTGCCCAACCTGCTCAGGTGTGCCCCATCTGGTGCCAAATATCCTGGTCTCTCAAAGGTGCGTCCCAGATTGTAGAACTCCAAACCCTGAGCCTGGCACCAGTCATGCAACCAATCATTCACCTGATCCATTTGTCTCCTTTTTTTTGGGTCTCTGTCTCCAGCTGTGACGATAAAGAACAATACCTACACTCCTGATCCCTTCAACATCTTTCTGAGGGACATAAAGTCCTTTGCAATATTTCAGTCTCCTCATTGCAGCCTCATTTGACTCTACATGAAAGAGTAGGAATGCGTGGTAGTCCTCACATTCCTGACTTTACCAGCCTTGGTAACCTCTTCATGATATTGTGAATGTGGGCCCCAGCAGGCAGCAAACCTCTCTAGAGAAACTGTCCAGATGGCAACTAGGTGCTTCAGTGCCTTTCAGCAAGGAATCTCCAATGCCTTTTTTCATGGCACTGGTTCTAATGCATGTGGTAGGCTGGTCCAATTTTGCATGGTAGTCCTTTGCTGGGTCTTGACTATTGCTCACACGCTCTTTCCAGCTCTAGAGCGTCGTATCTGTTGCATAAAGGTACTTCAGGAGCAAGGTCGCTACTCCTCCTTTTGCTCCAAGCAGAGAAAAGGGTCCAGCCTCCCTTGCCTTGACAGTCAGTCAAGCCTGTCAACTCAGGGCTGGAAGTTAGCTTACCTTCTCCTTGCAAGGACTTAAGGCAGGGCTGTTGCTCAGACTGTGTCAGCACACAGTACTATGCATCGATCTCTCACTGGAATTCCTGGATACTTCTTTGCCTGGTGAGCTCCCCTTGCAACATGGCAACTTGCTTGAAAAGTTTGTCCAATGGGACACACCTGCACCCATGCCTTCAGGCCTTAGGGGGCCTTCCAGATTCTGGAGTTCCCTGCAACTGAGGGTCTGGGCAGCTCTTTTGGTCCTCAGGAGGTCTCTTTGGGTGTGTCTGCATGGGGAGGTTGTATCCCCTCTGAGTGTCAGCCTCAGACCAGCTGTGGGTGGACACCATTTTTATTTCATTAGGAGGCTGCTTCCTGTTGCTCCCAGAATAGAAGAAAGTGGCCTGCCTTCCACCCTCCTTTATGAACTGCTGCACAAACTGCCACACCAGGCCCTGGCTGGTGCGCCAAGCCTTCTTTGCTCACCCTGATCACCAGGCTCCTGGTCATTTGTGCTCCCCACGGGCTGCCTTCATGTATGTGGGGGTGGCTGCCACTGCTCCTGGCCATGCCCAAGCCTTCTCAGCTGCTCTTGTAAGGGCTGCCAGATCTTTGGCAGCTCCCTCCCCTCCCTGGGGTTGCCTTGATGCAGGAACCACTCTGAACACCGTGATCTCCTGCTCTGCCGTGGAACATGCCTGCACTGGAGCTGATCATGTTGGTGAGTGGAATCAATGGAAATATTCCCAAGAATGGCTAAGGCCTATGAGTTAGACAGTTAGATGGCCAACATTTTCCTAAGTAACTCTATTTTTTTTTTTTTTTTGCTTGTAGGTATCCATATCCAAATCCTTGATCTAGACTGAAAACGTAAAACCTCTCACACGACTCCTTTCTTTTAGTAACGACAAAACTATATCTCCAGCCCCAAAAAAGCAAGATAAGCAGCCCTACCATTTTTTGAGTTTGATCACTGCCCCTAGAAGCATTGAAGTCCTCCACTTTGGACAGTGATTCAGGTCTCCTAGGCATGTAGAATGGTCAGAAATGGCCACAGCATATATACAACATCTCAGTCAGAAATATGAAGTAAATTCAGCATATCAAATAAACATCTGGTAGTCACAGAATGGTCTATTATGTATTGAAAAAAATAGTTAAACACAAACACTTAAAATGCAATTGGGTTTATCAAAAGCCCTTTCTGAAACTCCCCAAAACTGCACAGCATGATGAAATTAAATCTGTTTCAACAAACACAAGGACTGTGCAAGGGATCCTTTCTTGCTAGTATTTTGTTAGCAGTAATATTCATAATGCAAATTCCTCTCTGTCACTGTTGAGACTGCAGTTACAGCTTATGCTCAATGTGTAGCAGGGATTACAATGATATGAAAAGACTTGAAAGAACATGCTGAGAAGAACTTTAAAAAATGTTAAAGTAAACTAGAATAAGCAAAAATACTAGTGTTAGGCTCATAGTGGTTTTTATATCTTTTTCCTCATATCCCCAGCTTTCTCTCAAGGGCTGCTCTTTGTCACCTGCTGACTCCCTGTTTCAGACAGACATTTTACCTACATGGCATTCATACGGCTTAAGCTGAAACAGGTGGGGCAACAGTCACCTCAGCAGTAGACAAATATATAAAAATTCTCAGGCTCTGAGAAAGAGATCCTCTGAGACTCTCTGAGATCCTACTCTGTCAGGTCTATGCAAAGCCATGGACTTTTACTTGTATTTGCTATGTCACAGTGTTTATGCTGAGTAAACACCATTGCCTTCTTAGGAAAGGAAAAATACGCAGCTAAAATGGAATGGGTTCAAAACTAAATTATCTGAAGTTTGACAGTGCCTCTCTGTTAGCTACTGAATGGGTAGGGGCCAGTTGGTCTAGAGATGAGAAGTAGCATTGAGCTTATTTCAATTCTGGTGTTTAGATGAAACAGAGGAAATATATTTGGTATTTTCTTGGTTGCTGTAGAAAAGATATCCAATGGAATTTCCTTGAGAGTGAGGAAGTGCAATATACAAGCTTACCAAATTCCTTGTCCTTGTTTTAATCACAAACAGCGGACATTAAGAGGTTAGTATAATTCCGGAATGAGTCAAAACTTAGACAACAAACATAAAGTGCTAGAAGAAAATTTACCTTATGACAAGGCACAGCTGAAGACAAAATGGTAGGAAAAAAGAAGCATTATATTCCATATTTTATGAAAGGTCAAATACTACAGAATTTCAGGAAAAAACAATTATACAAACAGATCTCATCTTAGGCTTCTCACTAAGCAAAATTTACTGCAGTGTATTGTACAGCTTGTAGGAAGCAGTTTATCCAATAGAGACATGAGAGAAAATGCAACTGTCAGTCATGAGAAGAACATTTTCTGATTAATATATTTCAGTTCACATCCTAATATTTGTACAACTCTAGAGTATATCAAACAGTGCTATAAAATCAGGATTTCTGTGGGAAGCAAAATTTTTTCATAGATACCAAGTAAAAAACAGCTTCCACATACAGGAAATTTATTTCAGTTGTTTGTAACAGCTGTTCTTTTGCTTTCCTCTAAAGGTACTGCACAGTGCCAGAGGATGCATATAAGTCAGACGTCGCATAGTAATTTCTGTATGTAAATATGCGCTGTTTATATCTCTGTCAGGGTTGTTAGAAGTCAGAGTTCACAACAGGTCTCAGGAAAGTAAGTTTTTAATGTTACTGAATGCAATGAGTTTGGAGCCCTCAATTCTCTTACGCACCTGAGCTGACAGGTTTTAGTCTCCTACGGAGAGAAGCAGATACTGCACTCGGCCAACTGTATATGTCTTCAAATTTTTTTTGGCAATTTAATTTCCTCTCGCTGTACATGCTGTATTAAAAAATCCTTAAGATTTTCCTCATGACTTCAATATCTTCTTGCTGCCAAGGCTTTTCAGTTCTTGGTCTTTTCTACACTCTCACCTTCATTTTTCTCTTGTTTCACAGCTAACCTTTAGGCTGCTCCCAAGTGACTAAACTCTAAGGCAGTATCTTCCCCATCACTAATGATAACCTCATGCTTCCTGTTATGCCTGTGAGAATGACACAACTCATCAAGCAGCTTCACACTTCTGAAATCACTGATGGTTTGCTGCTTATCTACTTCAAATAGAGACATGCCACTACCATGTGACCTTCTAATCTGTGGCTTGGTTTGAAGATCTTCATTTCAGTCCTGTGCCTCGAGGCGTAGGTAAGACACAGAGGCTGGGATTCAGGAGCCTCCACATGGGTGTCTGATGCCATTTGTGATTCCATGTCTACCAAATTCCACCATAAGATAGCTGTGATCTCATGTGGTGCTGTGTTGTATCTCCAATCAGATATCTTGAATACAAGAAAGTATATTAAATGGTGCTAAGTACTAATATATCCGCACCTGGATCATTCCTGCAGCTAGGGAACTTTTCTAGCCATATAATAAAAATGTTCTTTGATTCATACTTAGCTCTGTGGCAGGTGGAGGCAAAATGGTACTCTTGATTACACGAGAACTGGACCAGTGCTTCCTGACTTGAAACAATGTTGGTATGAAAAAAGCCCAACACTGTCTATCTATAACCTTTGGTAGAATAGATTAGATTATCTGAATCCTTAAGAGGTGTCTTCCTTGGTATCTCAAGGGTCTCTTTGGGTAATGAGTCACAATTCAAAGAGTCTCATGAAAATGTTAAACCCTGCATTTTTACTCTTTAAGGTTCCTTATTAAGTGTGCCAAAATCTGTTCTCATTCTGTTAGATGAGATCGTATATATATCCTGTAGGATCCCGTATGTCTTGTATACAGAATACACCCTGCCATGAGGAGGCAGAGGTGACTGCTGCTTTAAAATTGAAGCGCGTTATTCCTGTGTAGGTGCTGCTGGATGTTTTTCAAGAATGGGATCCACAGTCATTTGACTCCTACCAGTGAGCCAAATTTGCTTTTTTTTTTTTTTCTTCACCAGTTTTTCAGGCTGAGGTTCATAAACCTTCTTGGATTGCTTTGCTCAAGAATAGCTGTTAGACACGGACAACACAGATTACTGTATTTTTGTTGGATTCAGTAGGTCTATGCCACCAGAAGCATGCATACTCTTGTTAGCATTCTCAATGCTGTTTGTTTTCAGGCACTTACTAATGATACAATGTCTGCAAACACATCTCAAATTCTGTGGTTTTTTATTTTATTTTATTTTTATTCATAATTATTTTATTATTATTTTATTAGATAACGGTCATTCACCACCCTTCAGTTTAATTTATATGATGCTGTAGGTAGGCCTCCTGTGAAATCTAGGTATCCAGCTCTTCTAAGCTATAGCTCATACACATTATACAGCCAAAATCCAATTCTTCTAGGTCAGATTCCTCTACAAGGTACATTCTTTCCTCTGAAAGTCCATATTTTCCCTTCTCTTACCGTAAGTATTTTTAAATGGCACAACTACTGCATGCCATGAATGTCCTCAAGCAGGAACTCCATGTCTAAGGAATTTTCCCTGTCTCAGAGCCTTTTTTTTGTTTTGTTCATCATCTACCTCCTTTATGTTTCTTTATGGACCTTGGATTATCTGTTTTGATTTCCTCTAGGTCTTCCTAGGATCTTGTAATCCCTATGCTGGTTGATGTAATCCTGCCTGTTACAACTTTTTTTTTTTAAATATTTTTTTTGACAAGCTTTAAATAGTACTTTCCTTACAGAATATGTATTTTTTTGCCCCCCTTACAGAATATGTATTTTTTTTTTCATATTGATGAAAATCAATAAGCAGTTCTGACACAAAAGGTTTGTGCAGGCAGTCTGAGAAGGGCACAGGATATACTCATCAGTATGAAGACAATATGGATGTTACAAAAATTACTGACCATATTGACCAAATACTGGACTTGCATGAATTCTGCAATTTATCCTGCTACAAACACATCATTATCAAATAGGAATGTGATAACATGTATGCTGTTTACTGTTCAAAATATAGACCTGGAAACATCTAATTGATAATCTAGGTTGTCTTCAGCAGAATAATTCATACTGGAAAAGCTGTGGATGTGCTTAATTGTATCTGACACCAGGCTTTAGCTGCTTTTCTTAGAATTACAAAGAAAGACATGATCACACCCTCTGCTTTTTGAATTACTATTTTTTTTTAATTACTATTTTTTGAATTACTATTTTTGAATTACTGGTTACTAGTGGTATCTAATTGCTCATGTGTTCACAACCAGCAAAACTAACTGAAAATATAATATAAGCACAGTTATGACATAAGCCAGCAATGTGACCTTGCTGCAAAGGTCAGTTGTACTGTTGGCTGCATTAGCCATAGTGCTGCTAGGAGGTAAAAAGAGGTGATCCTTCCCCTTGCTTTAGCACTGGTGAGGCCACACCTGGAGTGCTGTGTCCAGTTTTTGGCTCCCCAGTATGAGAGTGACACGGACTGGAGAATGCCCAATGAAAGACTTCAAAGGTGATGATGGGACTGGAGCATCTCTCCCACGAGAAAAGTCTGAGACAGTTGGGATTGTTTAGCTTGGAAAACAGGAGGCTCACAGGGAATCTCAAATATGTCTATAAATACCCCAAGGGAGGGTGCAAAGAATACAGTGCCAGGCTCTTTTCAGTGGTGCCCAGTGCCAGGACAAGAGGCAAAGGGCACAAACTTGAAACACGGGTTGTTTGCTCTGAACATTAGGAAACACTTATTTACAGTATGGGTGTCAGAGCACTGGCATAGGTCTTTCTCCTTGGAGATATTGAAAAGTCATTTGGACATAGTCTTGGGCAACCTGCTGTAGGTGACCCTGCTCGAGCAAGGATGTTAGACAAGATGACCTTCACAGTTCCTTCCAACCTCAACCATTCTGTGATTCTTTGATTCTGTTATTTTCACTATGAGCATATTGATCAAATTTAGTTCAGATTTGTTTGCTATAATTTCACATAATTGCAATGAACTTGAACGCTGAACATTTCTTTATAAAAGGTAAATAGTTTCTTCAGATTTAAATGTACCATGCTTCTGTTTTACGATTTTCAAAGAAATTTATAGCTTGCTTCTTAAACAATATGAAAATATAGCAAAAGAGAAAAAAAAATATGTTAAGAAAGATGACCTCTCTTCCGTATATTTTTAAGTGGCTGATAACTTATTCCACTCTTTCACATATTCTTTTCAGCATGTTTGGACATTATTCTGCTTCATATTGATTTTTTTTTGTATCTTTTATTTGGAAGTTGTCTTTACAAAGTTGTAACAATACTACTCTCTTCTATATGTTAAGATTTTCTTAGCTTACTGATCTTTTAAAATGTATTCTACATGCCTGGCTGACTGTTTTCCTGAGCAATCACAGAAAATGGGAAGATTGTTGGATAAAAGGAAACTCAGAGTTCGGACAAGTTTTCATGAAGACCTAAAGCACTGAAATCTAGGACCTTTATTTTTTCCCAATGTCAATATGAAATTTGTAATATAGTTTTTTTAAAAGACCTTCTAAAGAAAAACAGATTTTCTTTAATTATTCCTTCTCTTAGAAAAAGGACTGCTCATGAAAGATAGATTATCAATTGAACATTAATCTAGTATCTAAGCAAGCACTGATCTAGAGAACTTTGTTTTAATCCAATTTAATTTTGCACTTTTATTTAGATTCATTGCCAGCCATTAATTTAGCTAGTATATATTTACAATCTTCAGATCTGAACTCTTTCTAAAGTACTTCAAATCAAATTGGTAAGCCAGATTCATGTGCTACTTCCCATCAAATTGAGAAAATAATAGACAACATGAAGGAAAGCTTTTATCCATTGTACTGAATGTGCCTGTCTTTCCTTTTCATTTCTAGATGTGTATCCGCTGAATTCAATGAAAACACTGAATTTGGTGTATATGCTCTTGATTTAAATTGGTGTGAAGGAAGGAGGCAATTTAAAGAAGTGCAAAAAAAACAAAACCAAACCAACAACAACAAAAAAAGCAATACATGTCATTCATAAGGAGCTGAAGGTTTCATTCTCTGCTTCGAATACTAGATATAGAATTTGTGTTTAAAAAAAAAAAAGCTTGCTCCATGAAGATCTCAAAGATGCTAAGATTTATCACTTTCTACTTTCCTCAACGTTAGTGCTCTCACTTCTGTTCGATATTCTGTCCTCTTTGAGAGGACTACAGTTATTAAAATAGAAAAGACAACCAAGTTCAGTTCTAGAGTCTAGTTTCTGAAGTCAAATGAATTGCATAGATTTACCCCAGGCAAGTCTCTAGCCTGTGCTAATTTCCTAGACTGGTATTAAGATAGTTTGGTATTTTCAAGCAGACTTTAAAATGTGACTAGTTCTCCATACTAAAAAAATTAAAACTGCATTTAAAATAATCAGTCTGACTCATTTGACTCATGTCTTTTTCAATGACACTACTATATACCTCCAAATGGACACATTATGAAACATTTATTTGATGGGACTTGTAATATGAATTTCATTCTTCCAAAGCCCTATCTTCGTTTTTTCATGAACTTTTAAAATGTTTTAAGTCAGAACAAGAAAATACTTTTAAAATCAACATTTTGGTTTGGCAGTCATCGGTGTGTACATGGTTTAGAGCTTGAAATTCAGAAGGGATAGTCTTTTTCCCCTCCCGTGGTAATCCATCTGCATTTTCCTGAGCTCTCACAAATGCCAGTAAGTATACTAGTAAATTAAAATGCCCAGAAAAGTTTCTGGGTATTCCAGCATGATCTGTTGAACATATTCTGGGTATTCCAGCATATACCGTTGAACAGTGACAATGTTCTATGCTGCACTCGTGGCCTATACCATCTACTCCCAAAGGAATTGCGAACACAGGCAATTGAAAAGTGGGATTGTAATTAGATCACTTTTTAAGCAGTGTAATATTTTTACTGTGACCATATTTGTTTATCAGTTTAAGACACAACTAAAGTGAATGACATTGAAAATACACACTTAATATATGCTGATGTTTATATATTTTAAACCCTCATTGAATCATTTAAAGGCATATGTACCATGCATAACCAGAGGAAGAGGAGAAAAAACACTGTAAAATGGAGAATGCATAGCCTATCATTATTTTGTTAAGTTTATATCAAAACTGACTGCTGTTTTAAACTAAACATATTGGTAAATAATCCATTCATGGTACAGTCTTTATCTAACTAGTCTCACAATCCCTTTCACTTCTAGTTAGTATGATAATTACTACTGTCTATAGATCAGCCTAGTTATCCATGCATTTTCGGATTTTACTTGACAGTAGAAGATAGGCTTTTCAAGGACACTTTGCATCTGATAGTGATAGAATATAAGAATACAGAATATTAGACTGAAGTCAGGCATCTGGAGCATGTAGATACATTTCTTTGCTATTGAAGGTAACCTTTTATTTTTTGTGACCTATGTAGCACCGTCTTAAAGCTGGTTAGGTACTTTCATCCTCACTATGCCTTCTGGAAGGCTACTCAGCTCAGAAGTGGCAGCCCTGTATAAATACAATTATACAATGACAGGTTACTTACCCAGTACCCTGAGCTGGTGGAAGGGGATGGGGAGCAGGGTGTGGCCCTCACTATACACGAGGAAATGGTTGGCGAACTGCTACAGCACTTGGATGTAGGCAAGTCAATGGGGCCGGATGGGATCCACCCGAGGGTACTGAGAGAACTGGCGGAGGATCTGGCCAAGCCGCTTTCCATCATTCATCAGCAGTCCTGGCTATCAAGGGAGGTCCCAGTCGACTGGCGGTTAGCAAATGTGACGCCCATCTACAAGAAGGGCCGGAGGGTAGACCCACGGAACTATAGGCCTGTTAGTTTGATCTCAGTGCCAGGGAAGCTCGTGGAGCAGATTATCTTGAGTGTCATCACGCGGCATTTACAGGGCAACCAGGCGATCAGACCCAGTCAGCATGGGTTTATGAAAGGCAGGTCCTGCTTGACGAACCTGATCTCCTTCTATGACAAAGTGACACGCTTAGTGGATGAGGGAAAGGCTGTGGACGTGGTCTACCTTGACTTCAGTAAGGCTTTTGATACCGTTTCCCACAACATTCTCCTCAAGAAACTGGCTGCTCGTGGCCTGGACTGGCGTACGCTTCGTTGGGTTAAAAACTGGCTGGATAGCCGGGCCCAAGGAGTTGTGGTGAATGGAGTCAAATCCAGTTGGAGGCTGGTCACTAGTGGAGTCCCCCAGGGCTCGGTACTGGGGCCGGTCCTCTTTAATATCTTTATCAATGATCTGGATGAGGGGATTGAGAGCACCCTCAGTAAGTTTGCAGATGACACCAAGTTAGGTGCGTGTGTCGATCTGCTCGAGGGAAGGAAGGCTCTGCAGGAGGATCTGGGTAGGCTGGACCGATGGGCTGAGGCCAACTGCCTGAAGTTCAACAAGGCCAAGTGCCGGGTCCTGCATCTGGGGCGTAACAACCCCAAGCAGCGCTACAGGCTGGGAGATGAGTGGTTGGAAAGCTGCCTGGCAGAGAAGGACCTGGGAGTACTGGTTGATAGTCGGCTGAATATGAGCCAGCAGTGTGCTCAGGTGGCCAAGAAGGCCAACAGCATCCTGGCTTGTATAAGAAGCAGCATGGCCAGCGGGTCTAGGGAAGTAATTGTCGCCCTGTACTCGGCTCTGGTGAGGCCGCACCTCGAGTACTGTGTTCAGTTTTGGGCCCCTCGCTACAAGAAGGACATGGAGGTGCTCGAGAGAGTCCAGAGAAGGGTGACGAAGCTCGTGAGGGGTCTGGAGAACAAGTCTTATGAGGAGCGGCTGAGGGAGCTGGGATTGTTCAGCCTGGAGAAGAGGAGGCTCAGGGGCGACCTTATCACTCTCTATAGGTACCTTAAAGGAGGCTGTAGCGAGGTAGGGGTTGGTCTATTCTCCCACGTGCCTGGTGACAGGACAAGGGGGAATGGGCTAAAGTTGCACCAGGGGAGGTTTAGGCTGGATATTAGGAAGAACTTCTTTACTGAAAGGGTTGTTAGGCATTGGAATGGGCTGCCCAGGGAAGTAGTTGATTCATCATCCCTGGAGGTCTTTAAGAGACATTTAGATGTTGAACTTAGTGATATGGTTTAGTGGAGGACTTGTTAGTGTTAGTTCAGAGGTTGGACTGGGTGATCTTGGAGGTCTCTTCCAACCTAGACGATTCTGTGATTCTGTGATTCTGTTCATACTGTCTTGCTCGTATAATAGAATTATCCTTAGTGTAAACAACTCTTTCTCTTTGGTAAATTCTTTTTGCTAGTTGGAAAAAGATTCTCATAATCTCCAACCATTTAGGTTTCCTCTTAATACTCTTCATCTGATGATTTGATTTTGTTTCTCAGAAATGAAAATATGCAGTTTTTTTTGTTGTTTCCCCCTGAAAATTTTATATTCATTAAGATACCTTAGTATAATACTATCCATGTAGGTTTTTTGATAGGTAATATGCCCATTTTCTATCTAACTCAATGGCAGATTCTACTGTAGGGGTCTTTCCCCAACCTAACACGTTGCACTCCTTGTTATGAAGTCCTCCAAGAGACAAGCTGTTTTTCCAGTTTTATAACTGTGTGATGTAGTCTTCCTGTAGAACTTATGCAGAGGTGTGACAGGTATGACAACAGAATTTGTCATTCAAACATATTTCACAAATATCTGTTATGTCACAACTTTTCAACAGCCAGAAATTGCAGATAACACATATGACCTCATGGTGTCCTCTATTGTCCTTGCAAACCTTTAGTTTTCATTTTCTTGTTGCTATTGTGTATTAAAATTCTTAGCCTGTGCCAAAATCTGGTATCAGCCCTATTCTAATTCAGGTGACATTTCTCTTCTAAATTTAATTGCACACACAGACAAAAAGTAAATTAAGGGAAGCACAGGGATGCTGGCAAGGTAGAAAATCATTACTTTCCCTGAAGCTAGCCTAGCTTCAGTGTCACTGGGATCAAAAGGAAGCTGTATAATTTCAATTGTATGTACCCATGATCTCTTTCAAATGTCAGTTTTTAGTCAAAATTTTGGAAGAGAATAAAAAAATAGTGTTTGTTTTGGAAAGGAAGAGAAAAATAAAAGAATACATTTGCTTAATTTAATGAAAATATTGCTCATCAATCCAAAGAACAAGACATTAGCAAGTGAAGAAGAAAAGTTAAGCAACAGAAAATATTATGAATTCTAAAAAAAAAAAAAAAATATTGTAAAGAATTGTATTATCTGAGTATTCTGAGTATAGACTCTATATTAGTGATTTTTATCCACATGAGAATTCTGCTGGATCTATATGGTACCATTAATTTATTTTAAAGCAGTTTTAACTTAAATCATGCTATTGATTTAATTTTAAATCCTCATAATATTCATTTTGACCCCCAAAGAGATTAAATCTGTGCTTCTGGTGATATATGCTGTGTTCTCTTTGTGTATCACAGCTGTACAGAACTTAAATTCAAAAGCAAATTTAATGTTATTTCAATCATGTAACTCTGAACAGAGTTAAGATGAAAAACTTATTTTTTTCCCACTTTGGTATTGTTTTAAATATATAGTGTTTATGTATCAGTGAGTGAATGCTGTCTTACAAAACATGATTGCTTTTGGGGATTTTATTGTCTTTGAAAGACTTTTAATTGATTTTTTTTTTTTTAAATTAAGGCTGAAATGCATTGATTCAGGATAATGCTCTAGTGTAGGAACTGTATTATGGATAGCTTGTTCTCAACCATCATTTCTAGTACAGGCTTGTACATTAGGCTATATCCCACTGTGAAGTATTTTGGCCAATGACTCGTAATATTTTGGTTTTCCTCATCAGTGGAGGAGACTGTTGTCTCTACAGAGATAAATTCTGACATGCAAAGTTGACAAAAAGAGAAGTTGATTGAAAAGTACCTGAACTATATTTATGGTATCAATGGAACAATATTTCCCAATGACAATATTTTGGCTTTTGGGTAATTTTCCATGGAATAATTTAACTTTTATTTGAAAGGAGAGCCTACTGCCTGGGCAATTCTGGCTGATGATTTTCATTGCCCACAGACAAGGTCAATTTGGGCTACACTGAAGCCCATTCACAGAATCACAGAATAGCTGAGGTTGGAAGGGATCTCTGGAGATCATCATCTTGTCCAACACCCATGCCAAGCAGGGTCACCTAGTGTACTTTGCACATCACATCCAGGCGGGTTTTGAATATCACCAAAGAAGGAGACTCCATAGCCTCTCTGGGCAACCTGTTCCAGTGCTCTGTCACCCTTACAGTAAAGAAATGTTTTCTCATATTCAGCTGGAACTTCCTGTGTTTCAGTTTGTGCCTGTTGCCTCTTGTTGCTGGGCACCACTGAAAAAAGTCTGGCCCCATCCTCTTGACACCCTCCCTTCAGGTATTTGTACACATTGATAAGATCCCTTCTCAGTCTTCTCTTCCCCAAGCTAAACAGGCCCATCTCTCTCCACCTCTCCTCATATGAGAGATGCTCCAGTCTTCATAGCTCTCCTCTGGACTTGCTCCTGTAGCTCCATGTCCCTCTTGTATGGGTAGCCCAGAATCAAACCCAGTACTCCAGGTTTGGCCTCACCAGGGCTGAGTAAAGGGGGAGGATCATCTCCTTTGACCTGCTGGCAACACTCTTCTGAATACACCCCAGGATACCATTGGCCTTCTTGGCCACCAGGGCACGTTGCTGGCTCGTGGTCAGCCTGCTGTCCACCAGGACTCCCAGGCTCTGCTCTGCAGGGTTGCTTTCCGGCAGGTCAGCTCCCAACCTGTACATTCCTCTTCCTTAAGCTCTTCCTTTGTATCAGAATTCCTTCTATTAACCCAAATATTTACCTTCTCCTCTTGATTTTTATTTCTTACCCATTCAGAGATTTTTACAACTTCCATGTACCTTGATTGGGTTTATAAAATGATTTACATAGAGGCTTCCAATTCAGTTCCCCCATCCTTTAAATTTCCATTGATGTCTTCCTTACCTTTTTTAGTCATTTATACTTATATGCAAAAAATTATTGTGCTCTCCCTTATCAGTCATCCTTGGGCTGTGCTTATATTTCTCATCATATCTAACATCTTTACCTCTGATTTTGATCAAGGAGAGCACCAAACAGCTCAATTAGCTACTGTACACCCAGCAGTAAATGTTAAAAATATCCAAATAAACCCAATCAGTCTAATAATTTGTTCTGATTGCCATACTCATGTTTTTGCTTGTTTCTTTCATTTGTGAAAATGTCTTCCTAAAATGGAGTATGAAATGGAATATGAGGCAGCCTGCTCTAAGATATGACACTATTCTACTTCAAATATTTTCTCTCCATGACTAGATCAAAATGTGTCTCATCTTTGCAGTATGTTTCTCTTGGTTCTATTGATCTTCTGTACTCTGTCCATTCATAAGTAATTTAAAACTCTCCGTCCTCTAATGTTAAATGTCATTCACCCTGTGCTCATCTCTCTGCGCTCTCATACACTCTGAAGTGAAAGAATGACTCATGGGTATGTTCTCATGACAGGTTTCAAGTGAGCAGGGACAACTTGAAGTGTCAGAAAGACATCTGAATGGGAGCTGAAGGACCTACAAGAGGCTCAGGTGCCAAAGTCCCTCTTCCTGGGACCCTGTACTTCAAAGGCTTCTTCCCTTTCCTCTCTGTTGAGCCTTCAGCTTCTCACTTCTGCTGCACCGCTGAAATGCTTCAGTCCTTCCAAAGGTCACCAAGATCTCCCATCACAGAACTCCACTCCTCTCAAACTTTTTCTCCTCCACTATCACGAATGTTCCTTTCGTCATACTTCTGAGATACACCTCTCTGCCCCAATTTGCCAGCATCACTATGTGGATTTAACCTACCAACAAGAATGCAAGTGCTTTTGTCTTCCAATGAATGCTTGAAAGAAGGGTTAGGCAAACCAGGACTGTAAAGCTCTATAACCTTAGAGAGGCCATGTTGGGCAAAAGAGTTGTCTTTCTTATTTATAAATGTTGCCTTATGTTTATAGGATTTTTAAGTTCAACTTTTCAATGTAATAGGAAACATTTAGGTATTTCATTAAAATCAATGACTGCTTTTATATTTCATGGTTCGGTCTAAGGTTAGTTCCTTGCTCTTCCATGCAACAGATAACTAACTGTAGTGGAAGAGGAAAGAACAGAGGTGTATTGCAGGTATTGAAAAAAGTCCTGTAAGTGTATTTTTAGGCATAAAACAGTGCTTTTAATTCAGGTGTTTCCCTGTGCAGCATGTTTCACCAAAGAACACACAAGATTTTATATGCAAATCAGCTTTCAAACAAACAAACCAACAAATAAAAAAACACAAAACAGTGGGAAATGTTAATATACTGGCACTACTAAAGAGTGACATTAATTCCTTCAGAAAATTAACTTCATTTTGTTATCTACACAAAATTCAAGCATAACCTGCTGATAATTTGTGAGGTGAATAGTGTTCCACCTCATATATATATATATATATATATATATTTAAAGCAAATATTTCAGTAGGTAAAAAGATCTTCAATATGATTAAGGATACATCATCTTCAGGTGATGTTCAGACTAATTCTAAAAGAATTAAACATACAGAAAACCTGGCTGCACAGCTATTCCACAGAATTCTTTCAAATATTCAAAGATTAAATCTTTCAGGATTGATAAACATATAAGTGGTGCTCTTACACCAGTAAATCACATTGCTCATCCCATGTAGACAGAATGCCAAGATTACAGCTGTTTTTTAAACCCTTATCACAAGCAGAAAGACATACTGAAACAGTGGAAAACACGTGGCCAAAGTTGTTACCCCCTTTTAGACCGAAAAAATTTCTTTCACTGATACAATGAAGTAAAGCAATAGAAACTCTGGGTTTCCAGTGCAAATGCTTTAAAATAGATAAATAAATAAATAAATAAATAAAGGTAAAAAGTGGATCAGCTTTGTCAGATGTTTCCAAGATAAGGTTTAAATTGAGTTGCATTCTGCTGAACCATGAAGTAGACATGAATTTTCAGGAATTTGTTTAGAAACTACAGTATAACACTAAGATTTTATTTGTAACATAAAGTTAATTACTCAAGACTTGCCTACCTTTTAGTTCTTAAACTCTCTTTTATTTTTTTTTGGTAGTAGTGCATTCATTTTCATTTTATTCTTTGAACTTTTCATTCCCTTTTCTCTGCCCAAGATATCATTTCTCATTAATTTACTAATGCCCACAGAGAGTTGGCTTTTATAACAGTTAATATGTATATATTTTAAGGTACAGAATTATCACAGTTTGAATGAGTTTGGCTAATTGCAAGATCTTATCATTTTAACTTCAAATTCCCAAACTGATTTATTTTCAAAAAATGTAGATCAAAGGTATGGATAACCCAGTCATAATAGTATTTCCTATAATAATAAAAATGAAAGCAAGAAAAAGAATTATGTAGAACATTACTAGCATTACTCAACGGCTTAAAATTGAGCTGATACTTGGAAGGAACTTTAAGTAAAGAATTGTTCTCCACTGCAAATTGTTTCTCTAGACTCCAAGAGTGAACTGTTCATTGTTAAACATATTATAACAGATCTAAGTGGGAAATAGGTTTTCTGTCCCTGATAATGTCAAAAAAGGGGGGGGGGGGGGGGGGGGGGGGGGGTGGAGGGGGAGTGCTGTTCCAGCTCAAATTTCACAACAGCTATCTTGTATTTCTTTTTTCCCCCCATGGGAAGATATACACACCTACTCTCAAGGTAATTGTCTGAGACATGCATAACAGCCATAAAAATTAGTAGATACCAACAATGAGGCAAGAAAAAAAAAGATGAAAATGATGATTTTTCTATAGAAATCAAGATAAAAATACATAGATGCGTTAAATTAAAAATTTGCTTAAAATAAATGAAAATTTAAACGTGATTAAATAATTATAGAAAAAGATACCAGCTAAACACTAAAATCCAACACAGAACAAATAATGACATATCTCAACAGTTGGTAGAAACATGAGTAAAGCTCTTTAGTTGTTGGTGTAACTCTAATTTCTGCTGTCTCATGTTCTTCCTTGTTTGTACTGAAACATGCTGAAAACTTTTCCTATATACGTAGTATTGTTTTTCTTTTTCTTTTTTCTCCCTTCATAGAAGATTTTATTATAGGCATAGGCTTTGTTAATTTCAGAGGGTAATTTTGAATTATAATGGTGTGACAACGGACTATTTCAAAATATAAATAATTTCACTACAATCTCTGTTGAGTACAGGCAAAATATACATTTATAGTTCACTTCTGCCCTCCTGTGGAAATAAATATAAGCAGACGGGCAATGTAAAATCCAAATCATGAACTTGCTATTTAAAACTCAATTCTGAAACCTCCGTTCATCAGTTAAAAAGCAGTATTTCTGGAGCTGGATCCTATTCATCATCATCATCAACAACAACAACAAAAAAAAGGAGTTACTGTCCTATATTAACAGTTTTGCTCTTGGTGCGTTATTAAAAGTTACTGTCTTTAAGCAATCTCCCATGGCACTTTCCACTGTAATACTTAACTCTCCAGACTGTCAAGGAATACTTCAACTCTGTAACATAAAGCCTATTTTAAGAGGGATTATATATATCACCACCAACAGATCTTTGAAAAATAAGTTCTGCAGCTGCAATGATGTTTTCAGCAGCTCAAGCAAGGGTCTACAAATGAAGCTAAGAAAATCAGATGCAAAGTTGTCAGAAAAGCCAGGTAACAAAACAAAAAAATTGAGATAACACAATTAAATATAGCCATATATCTAAACATGTCACCTTTGTATTGTATACCTGTGGCAAGGCACATTCTGAAAATGTCACAACATTTTTCAGACTTCCTTTGCAACATTACTTGCTTTTTTAGGAGTATGAAGGAATATTTAAAATCTTAGGTTATGAAAATATTGATCTTGCTCATGCTTGCTCTTGCTTTCTTGCTCATACACCCCCTCCTGGTAATGTGCCAAGGTCTTTGTAATTAGGATAGAGCTGCATATCGAGGACTCAGTCTATTGTGCCTTTTCACATCACATTGAATGCAATAGAGAGCCTGAAAGTTGTCTCTTCTATTAGCCGTCTAGGGAGATGGCTAACAAAAGGTGATATGCTTTGCTGAATGTCTCTTACTCTACTCTTTATCTATGTAAGTTTGGACATTGCACATTAAGATGCCACCATACACCTAAGTTTTCTTGTGATTCCTCTTTTCTGAGGGTGTACTCTTGATTTCTGGAACTGCTACTCTGACAAAGATATATGAGATATGGTATGGAATATCCCCTTGGTTGGTTTAGGTTATCTGCCCTGATGATGTCCCCTCTTGACCGCTTGCCCACCCTCAACCTACTGACTCGGGGGAGTTGGAGAGAGTCTTGATGTTCTGCCAGCACTGCTCAGCAATAGACAAAACATTGGTGTGATACCAATGCTGTTCTAGCTACAAGTGCAGAGTACATCACTATATGAGCTTCTGAAGGGAATGTTAACTACATTCCAGCCAGACCCAGCACAGGTCCACGTACTGGTCTTTCCTAAAACCTCGTATAGTTTTCTTGGTAATTTATTCACATTGTTCAAAGAAACTGGGTAGAGGAGGGTTTGTGTTTACTTAAGTCCCATCCTCAGCCTTCAAGATAGGGCTTAAACGGTACATGAACTTTGGGATACCCTTTGGCATGGGATGAATTTATTCTGTCACTTAGTGACAATTTTCCATTACTCATCAAAAGAGGTAATGGAGGGTCAGAGTTTTGGTACTGGGATTTCATGTATCTTCCCTAGCTCCCAGAGTCATCTCCCCTGGAAGTAACATTATGAAGAGGATTTTGGCGGTTATACCAGGTCCCATTTAAATACATTAACTCTGCTAGGAACACGCTCTGCTTCTGTAGCTGCAGAGTACAGTAAAGGACTTTGCTTGTTGCCCCAGGGGTCTAAAGTTCTGGTAGTCAGACCTGCACATGTATCACTGCATCAGGTTCAGTCGAGAAGAGGAATTAATGGGCAACAGAAATGGAAATGCATGCCACTATTTTAGATAGACAGACTACCCAAAGACTGAAATTGGCCTAATATTACACCATTTGAAAGTCAAAGAGACTGTCCTTTGTTGAGGTTTAGGTTTGCTGCTGTTCAAAGTAATAAACGTTTTTGCTTTGAAAATCAGTTCCTCTATGCTGCAGCTTTATGTTATGTCTTCTGTTAATAAAAGAAATATTTCAGTAATTGATTCTGATTACAAGTACCCCACTGTCATTCATTATTTTTTATTGATGTAAATGTTCAGAAAATATTTGTTTTTCAGGGAAAAATTAATGCAACTACTTTGAGAACAGACAATTTTTTTGACGAAAGATTAATTGGGAGTGCTTTAGAAGAATGAACTAAAGTACAAAAAACCTGCCTTGTGAAAACAGCTGATAAAGCTCAATCTAAATATACTTACTCAAGAGAAGGATAAAGCCAGCTTGACCACTGTCCCCAGGTATGTATATGGGAACAGATATTTTTTGGCAGATGGCTATTTAATGTTGTAATGAAGTTCTATAGAGAGAAGCTGAAAATAGAGTTAAGGGATATTCAGTTTAGAATAGATTTCTAACAGATAAAGCAACAGAAGTTAACATTTTATCTCAGGACACTGTGGATTGTAACATCTAATCTTCCCCAGATGAATCTGACCAGGTGTTTCCATAACATTAATTGAGAATTAGTGGAAATCTAAGACTTCTGCAGAGAATTTTATGCTTTCTCGTTGCTTTTGGATACCTCCTCAGTTAGTGTCCTCCAGGAATATTAGGAAACGAAATACTTTGCTCTGCCTGGTAATCCCCTTTATGCAGCATTAATTTTTATTTCAGATTGCTATGTTACTAATACTTAAACACAAAGGTATTACTGTGATGGTGGACTGACTGTGTTGGATGACATTGGATGCAGAATTTTCACTGACTGTGGCCACATCTCCAGGCCAAATTACCATTACCCGTTTTTGCAATGACCAGTGAATACTGGGAGTGCTCACTGTGGCCTGTTCATTCCTATACTTAAGGATAAATAATCATGTTTCTTCCCTCTCGTAGCTCTTACTGAGACCCACAGCTCTCATTCTTGCACAAAGGGCAATTTTCTCCTTATAAATGGTAGCATAGATTTTATAATTTGCTGATAAGGACTAGCAAGACCAATGAAAACAGCATTTGATGTAGTTTCTAGAATGTCAAGGCTCAAGATTAGTATTTGATATTTGATGAAATCTGTAAGAAGTAGGATGCCCTCTTCATACTCACTGAACAGTAGTATACCACCGGAGACTTAGAAGTCATGAACTTTGTAAACTTAATCATCCTGTAGCAATTTATTAGGAGGTACCATATGAAGTTATTGAAGTGCAAGTATAACTACTACAACAGCCTATTT